>NC_092039.1:67596782-68886863 GCF_003086295.3 Arachis hypogaea | reverse complement strand
GATACTTATGTAATTCATTGGTAGGAATTTCAGATAAGCGTATGAAGATGCCTTCCCTTCCGTCTCTCTGCTTTCCTACTGTCTTCATCCAATCCTTCTTCTTCCTTTCCATGGCAAGCTTAAGCAAGGGTTTCACCGTTGTCAGTGGCTACCTCCCATCCTCTCAGTGGAAATGTTCAACGCACCCTGTCACGAAACGGCTATCCATCTGTCGGTTCTCGATCAGGCCGGAATAGAATCCAGTGATTCTTTTGCGTCTGTCACTAACGCCCCGCCCTCAGGAGTTTGAAGCACGTCACAGTCATTCAATCATTGAATCCTACTCAGAATACCACAGACAAGGTTAGACCTTCCGGATTCTCTTGAATGCCGCCATCAGTTCTAGCCTATACCACGAAGACTCTGATCTCACGGAATGGCTGGCTCGTTTGTCAGGCGAGCACTCGGTTGTCAGGCGATCAACCATGCATCGTGTATCAGGAATCCAAGAGATATTCACCCAATCGAAGGTAGAACGGAGGTGGTTGTCAATCACACGTTCATAGGTGAGAATGATGATGAGTGTCACGGATCATCACATTCATCAAGTTGAAGAACAAGTGATATCTTAGAACAAGAACAAGCGGAATTGAATAGAAGAACAATAGTAATTGCATTAATACTCGAGGTACAGCAGAGCTCCACACCTTAATCTATGGTGTGTAGAAACTCCACCGTTGAAAATACATAAGAACAAGAGTGATCATTGGCTTCGGTCCCAGAGAGGGAACCAAAAGAACCAAGATTCGATCTAAGAACTAGATGTCCAAAGATGAAAATACAATAGTAAAAGGTCCTATATATAGAAAACTAGTAGCCTAAGGTTTACAGAGATGAGTAAATGACATAAAAATCCACTTCCGGACCCACTTGGTGTGTGCTTGGGCTGAGCAATGAAGCATTTTCGTGTAGAGACTCCTCTTGGAGTTAAACGCCAGCTTTTATGCCAGTTTGGGCGTTTAACTCCCATTCTTGTGCCAGTTCCGGCGTTTAACGCTGGGAATTCTGAAGGTGACTTTGAACGCCGGTTTGGGCCATCAAATCTTGGGCAAAGTATGGACTATCATATATTTCTGGAAAGCCCAGGATGTCTACTTTCCAACGCCGTTGAGAATGCGCCAATTGGGCTTCTGTAGCTCCAGAAAATCCACTTCGAGTGTAGGGAGGTCAGAATCCAACAGCATCTGCAGTCCTTTTCAGTCTCTGAATCAGATTTTTGCTCAGATCCCTCAATTTCAGCCAGAAAATACCTGAAATCACAGAAAAACACACAAACTCATAGTAAAGTCCAGAAAATTGAATTTTAACTAAAAACTAATAAAAATATACTAAAAACTAACTAGATCATACTAAAAACATACTAAAAACAATGCCAAAAAGCGTACAAATTATCCGCTCATCAGTATGAATCTCACAACCTTGTAGTTTGCAATGTCTGCAAACCATGGTACTTCCTGGATGGCAAAGAGTTTCTCATCCGGAAAGTTTTCAGAGATCTCAGTAAGAGGGAGGGACGCCCCTTCTATTGGTTCTATTCGGGACAGGTGATCTGCTACTTGGTTCTCTGTCCCTTTTCTGTCTCTTATTTCTATATCAAACTCTTGCAGAAGCAACACCCATCTTATGAGTCTGGGTTTTGAATCCTGCTTTGTGAGTAGATATTTAAGAGCAGCATGGTCAGTGTACACAATCACTTTTGATCCTACTAAATAAGATCTGAACTTGTCAATGGCGTAAACCACTACAAGTAACTCTTTTTTTGTGGTTGTGTAGTTCTTCTGTGCGTCATTTAAAACACGACTGGCATAATAAATGACGTGCAGAAGCTTGTCATGCCTTTGTCCCAACACTGCACCAATGGCATGGTCACTGGCATCACACATTAGTTCAAATGGTAATGTCCAGTCTGGTGTAGAGATGACTGGTGCTGTGACCAGCTTAGCTTTCAGAGTTTCAAACGCCTGTAGACACTCCTTATCAAAGATAAATGGCGTGTCAGTAGCTAGCAGATTAGTCAAAGGTTTGGCAATTTTTGAAAAATCTTTTATAAACCTCCTATAGAATCCTGCATGCCCCAGAAAGCTTCTGATTGCCTTAACATTTACAGATGGTGGTGATTTTTCAATTACCTCTACCTTAGCTTAATCCACCTCTATTCTCTTGTTCGAAATTTTGTGCCCAAGGACAATTCCTTCAGTCACTATAAAGTGACATTTTTTCCAGTTTAAAACTAGGTTAGTCTCTTGGCACCTCTTTAGAACAAGTGCTAGATGGTCAAGACAGGAGCTGAATGAGCCTCCAAATACTAAAAAGTCATCCATGAAGACTTCCAGAAATTTTTCCACCATATGAGAAAAAAATAAAGAGCATGCACTTTTGAAAAGTTGCAGGTGCATTGCACAGACCAAATGGCATCTTTCTGTATGCAAATACTCCGGATGGACATGTGAATGCTGTTTTCTCTTGATCCTGGGGATCTACTACAATTTGATTATAACATGAATATCCATCCAGGAAGTAGTAGTATTCATGACCTGCTAGTCTTTCTAGTATCTCGTCTATGAATGGTAAAGGAAAATGATCCTTTCTGGTAGCTGTATTGAGCCTTCTATAATCAATACACATATGCCAACCTATAACTGTTCTTGTAGGAACCAGTTCATTTTTTTCATTATGAACCACTGTCATGCCACCCTTCTTAGGGACGACTTGGACAAGGCTTACCCAGGGGCTATCAGAAATAGGATAAATAATCATAGCCTCTAGTAATTTAGTGACCGCCTTCTGCACCACCTCCTTCATGGCTGGATTCAGCCGCCTCTGTGGTTGAACCACTGGCTTAGCGTCATCCTCCAATAGGATCTTGTGCATGCATCTGGCTGGGCTAATGCCCTTAAGATCACTGATGGACCATGAAGAACTGAAGATTGATGGTTTAGAAGTTATAGTAAACTCTCGTTGTAAGTATAGTTACTAAACCAAGCAATCAACCTTTCTTACAAATGTTTTGGTTGTCACAAGTAATAAACCCTTTTATTATCTATAACCGAGTATTCAAACCTCGGGTCGTCTTCTCAAGGAATTGCAGGGAGGTATGTTCTTATTATTGGTTATGGGTTTTGTAAATTGGGGTTTTGAAAGTGGGGAACAAGTAAATTAAAGGACAAATAAAATAAATAATTAACTATAAAATAAACTCCTGGCAAGATATGAAAATTCGGAAGTCCTATCCCAGTTACTCCTATGAGAATGGAAGTTAATCCCACTTAGTTAACCTTTGCGTAAGCAAGGGAAAGTCAAGTGAACCAATTGGTTAGATTTCCCAAGTCCTAGCCAAATCCTAAGGAAATACTAGAGTTAGTGGAATTCCAGTTAATTAGCCAACATAACAATCAATCATGAATAGTTGGTAACTCAAGAACTTCCAGTTGATCAATTAAAGCCAATAATATAAAAAGCTAAATAAGAATCTTAGATCTGAAATACCTCAAATAACATACATTCAAAGCAATAAAATCTAACATGGACAATATTCATAAGCCGATTGGGCAACATAAATCAAATACACATAAAAGCATTAAAGTATCTCAAAGTAGAAGAGAAGTCAAAATAAAGGAATATTGAACCTGATATGAAGATGAGATAAATCCTAATTTCTAAAAATCCTAATCCTAAATTAAATTCTAATCCTAATCCTAAGAGAGAGGAGAGAGCCTCTCTCACTAAAAACTACATCTAAAACTATGAAAAGTGAATTATGAAAGCATAATTATGAATTACTAGATTTCTCCACTTTATAGCCTCTAATATGTGTTTTCTGGGCCGAAAACTGGGTCAGAAACAGCCCAGAAATCGCTGTTTACGAATTTAGCTACGCTGGTTTTTCGTCACTGCGATGCGTCCGCGTAGATCACGCCTTCGCGTTGCCTAGCGGTATAGCCACTATGGTAAATTATATATCAAATTGAAGCCCTGGACGTTAGCTTTCCAACGCAACTAGAACCGTGTCATTTGGACCTCTATAGCTCAAGTTATGTCCGTTTGAGTGCAAAGAGGTCAGGCTGACAGCTTAGCAGTTTCTTCAACTTCTTGTATTCCTTCCACTTTTGTATGCTTTCTTTCCATCCTCTAAGCCATTCCTGCCCTATAATCCCTAAAATCACTTAACACACATATCAAGGCATCGAATAGTAATATAGGATAATTAAATTTAATATTTCTAAAGCATAGAAAACATGTTTTCACATATATCATATCATAAGGAAGGAATTGTAAAACCATGCAAATAGTATGAATAAGTGTGCAAAGGCTTGATAAAAACCACTCAATTGAGCACAAGATAAACCATAAAATAGTGGTTTATCAATATCCCCACACTTAAATATTAGCATGTCCTCGTGCTAAGCTCAAGAGAAGTTATAAAGGAGTGAAGAGGAATGATAGAGAGTATGCAATGCAACCTATCTATGTGAATGCAACTACATGCAAAATGTTTCTACCCACTTGGTTAAAAGCAAACAAGTTCTCCAAGACAAATATGAACCAAATTCCACTAATTCAAATCATACAAAAAAAAGCAAGTAAGCTTGTAAGAAGATAGCTCATGAAAGCAGGGAACATAGAATCAAGCATTGAACCCTCACTGATAGTGTATATCACTCTAGTCTCTCAAGTGTATAGGGTAATCTACTCTACTCTTCCCTAGTCATACTTTCTAAACTTTGTTCTTCATCTAATCAATCAACAAATATTTAATGTATACATACAAACATCATGAGGTCTTTTTCAAGGTTGTAATGGGGCTAAGGTAAGGGTAAGGGTATATATATAAGGCTAAGTGAGCTAAATAATTGAATCCTTGATTAGTCTAGGATCTCACCTAACATATACATACTTTATACAATTTAAAATGCTTTACCTAGCTACCCAAATTTTTCCCACTTTTGTATTACATGCTCATGTATCAAACTTATTTTTGAATTTTGTCCCGTGTGCATTGATTCTTTTTTTTTCTTATTTGGGGTAATGATGAGCGGATAATTTATACGCTTTTTGGCATTGTTTTCATATAGTTTTTAGTAAGTTTAAGCTACTTTTAGGGATGTTTTCATTAGTTTTTATGCTAAATTCACATTTCTGGACTTTACTATGAGTTTGTGTGTTTTTCTGTGATTTCAGGTAAATTCTGACTGAAATTGAGGGATTTGAGCAAAACTCTGAAGAAGGCTGACAAAAGGACTGCTGATGCTGTTGGATTCTGACCTCCCTGCACTTGAAATGGATTTTCTAGAGCTACAGAACTCCAATTGGCGCGCTCTCAACGGCGTTGGAAAGTAGACATCCAGGGCTTTCCAGCAATATATAATAGTCCATACTTTATTCGAAGAATGACGACGTAACTTGGCGTTAAACGCCAAGTACACGCTGCTGTCTGGAGTTAAACGCCAGAAAAACGTCATGATCCGGAGTTGAACGCCCAAAACACGTCATAACCTGGAGTTTGACGCCAAGAAATGCCTTAGCTCGTGGAATGATCAAGCTCAGCCCAAGCATACACCAAGTGGGCCCCGGAAGTGGATTTATGCATCAATTACTTACTCATGTAAACCCTAGGAGCTAGTCTAAGTATATATAGAACATTTATCTATTGTATTAGATATCTTTTGACCATTTTTAGTCTTTTTCATTCGGTCACTTGATCATAGAGAGGGCTGGCCATTCGGCCATGCCTGAACTCTTTGCTTATGTATTTTCAACGGTGGAGTTTCTGCACACCATAGATTAAGGGTGTGGAGCTCTGCTGTACCTCAAGTATTAATGAAGTTCTATTTTCTTTTATTCAAATATCTCTTATTCTTATTCCAAGATATTCATTTGTACCCAAGAACATGATGAATGTGATGAGTCAAATTACCCTCATCATTATTCTCACTTATGAATGTATGTGATTGACAACCACTTCCGTTCTACATGCAACCGAGCTTGAATGTATATCTCTTAGATTTCCCAACAGAATATTCGTGGTATAAGCTAGATAGATGGCGGCATTTATGAGGATCCGGAAAGTCTCACCTTGTCTGTGGTATTCCGAGTAGGATCCTGGGAATGCAGAAAGTCTCACCTTGTCTGTGGTATTCCGAGTAGGATTCCGGTAATGAATGACTGTGACGTGCTTCAAACTTTAACCTACTGGGCGTTAGTGACAGACGCAAAAGAGGGATTCTATTCCAGTAGGAGCGGGAACCAACCGGTGATTAGCCGTACTGTGACAGAGTGTGTGAGCATTAGTTTTCACTGCGAGGATGGGATGTAGCCATCAGCCATGGGTGATGCCTCCAGACTGGTTAGCTGTGCGAGTGACAGCCGCACAGGATATTTCCCCGAGAGGAAGAAAGTAGCCACAGTTGATGGTGAACCCCTATACAAAGCTTGCCATGGAAAGGAGTAAGAAGGATTGAGTAGAAGCAGTAGGAGAGCAGGAATCCTTGGGCTCTACAGCATCTCCATCCGCTTATCTGAAATTCCTACCAATGAATCTGCATAAGTGTTCTATCCCTCTTTATTATATTCTATTTTATTATTTCTTCTTTAAAATTCGAAAACCCATAAACTATTTTAATCTGCCTGACTGAGATTTACAAGGTGACCATAGCTTGCTTCATACCAACAATCTCTGTGGGATCGACCCTTACTCACGTAAGGTTTATTACTTGGACGACCCAGTACACTTGCTGGTTAGTTGAACGGAGTTGTGAATTTAACCAAGAGACACAATAGTTTTTGTGTATATGCCAAAGAGCCAATATTGATGATCACAATTTCGTCCACCAAGTTTTTGGCGCCGTTGCCGGGGATTGTTCGAGTATGGACAACTGACGGTTCATCTTGTTGCTCAGATTAGGTAATTTTCTTTTCAAAAATCTTTTTCAAAAATTTTTCTTTTATTTTTCGTTTTTCTAAACTATATTTTCGAAAAAAATTAATAAAAATACAAAAAAATTAGAAAATCATAAAATAAAAATATTTTGTGTTTCTTGTTTGAGTATTGTGTTAATTTTAAAGTTTGGTGTCAATTGCATGCTTTTAAAATTTTTCTTGCATTTTTCGAAAATCTCATGCATTCATAGTGTTCTTCATGATCTTCAAGTTGTTCTTGACAAGTCTTCCTGTTTGATCTTGGTGATTTCTTGTTTTGTGTTGTTTGTTGTTTTTCATGTGCATCTTTGCATTCATATTTTCCATGCATTAAAGATTTTTAAGTTTGGTGTCTTGCATGTTTTCTTTGCATCAAAAATTTTTCAAAATAATGTTCTTGATGTTCATCATGATCTTCAAAGTGTTCTTGGTGTTCATCTTGACATTCATAGCATTCTTGCATGCATTCATTGTTTTGATCTAAAAATTTCATGCATTGAGTATTTTTGTTGTTTTTCTCTTTCATAATTAAAAATTCAAAAAATCAAAAAAATATCTTTTCCTTATTTTCCTCCAAATTTTCGAAATTTTGGGTTGACTTGGTCAAATATTTTTAAAATTAGTTGTTTCTTACAAGTCAAGTCAAAATTTCAATTTTAAAAATCTTATCTTTTCAAAATCTTTTTCAAAAATCATATCTTTTTCATTTTTTTTATAATTTTTGAAAATTTCAAAAATTATTTTTCAAAATATTTTCAAAATCTTTTTCTTATCTTTTTATTAAATTTTCGAAAATTAACTAACAAGTAATGTGATTGGTTCAAAAATTTGAAGTGTGTTACTTTCTTAAGAAAGGTTCAATCTTTAAGTTCTAGAATCTTATCTTGTAATTTCTTGTTAGTTAAGTCAATTTTAAAATTGAATCTTTTTCAAATATCTTTTTCAAATATATATATTTTTTTTATCTTATCCTTTTCAAAAATTTTATCTTTTTCAAAATTTGATTTCAAAATATCTTATCTAACTTCTTATCTTCTTATCCTTTTCAAAATTTGATTTCAAATCTTTTTCAATCAACTAACTAACTTTTTGTTTGTTTCTTATCTTTTTCAAAACCACCTAACTACTTTTCCCTCTCTAATTTTTGAAAATTCTCCCTCTCTTTTTCAAAAATTCTTTTTGTTTTAAATTTTAATTTTAAACTTATCTTATCTTTAATTTTCGAAAATTACTAACCTCTTTTTCAAAATTATTTTCGAAAATTTCTTTCTCTTCTCTTATTCTATTTAATTATTTAATTACTAATACTTCTCTTCACCTCTCTTCATCCACAAATCCGAATTTCCTTCTTCATTCTTCTACCTCTTTCCTCTTCTACTAACATAAGGGAATCTCTATACTGTGACATAGAGGATTCCTTTTTCTTTTCTTGTTTTCTTCTCTTTCTTATGAGCAGGAACAAGGATAAAGGCACTCTTGTTGAAGCTGATCCAGAACCTGAAAGGACTCTGAAGAGAAAATTAAGAGAAGCTAAATTACAACAATCCAGAAACAACCTTTCAGAAATTTTCGAACAGGAGAAGGACATGGCAGCCGCAAATAATAATGATAATAATGCAAGGAGAATGCTTGGTGACTTCACAAAGCCAACATCCAAGTTTGATGGAAGAAGCATCTCCATTCCTGCCATTGGAGCCAATAACATTGAGCTTAAGCCTCAACTAGTTGCTTTAATGCAACAAAACTGCAAATTTTATGGACTTCCATCTGAAGATCCTTATTAGTTCTTAACTGAGTTCTTGCAGGTCTGTGATACTGTAAAGACGAATGGAGTTAATCCTGAAGTCTACAGACTCATGCTTTTCCCTTTTGCTGTAAGAGACAGAGCTAGAATATGGTTGGATTCACAACCTAAGGATAGCCTGGACTCCTGGGATAAGCTGGTCACTGCCTTCTTGGATAAATTCTTTCCTCCTCAAAAGCTGAGCAAGCTGAGAGTGGATGTTCAAACCTTCAAACAAAAAGATGGTGAATCCCTCTATGAAGCTTGGGAAAGATACAAGCAGCTGACCAAGAGATGTCCATCTGACATGTTTTCAGAATGGACCCTATTAGATATATTCTATTATGGTCTCTCTGAATTTTCGAAAATGTCATTGGACCATTCTGCAGGTGGATCTATTCACCTGAAGAAAACGCCTGAAGAGGCACAAGAACTCATTGACATGGTTGCAAACAACCAGTTTATGTACACCTCTGAAAGGAATTCCGTGAATAATGGGGTACCTCAGAAGAAAGGAGTTCTTGAAATTGATGCTCTGAATGCCATATTGGCTCAGAACAAAATGTTGACTCAACAGGTCAACATAATCTCTCAAAATCTGAATGGATTGCAACATGCATCCAACAGTACTAGAGAGGTAGCTTCTGAAGAAGCTTATGATCCTGAGAACCCTGCCATGGCAGAGGTTAATTACTTAGGTGAACCTTATGGAAACACCTATAACTCATCATGGAGAAATCATCCAAATTTCTCATGGAAGGATCAACAAAAACCTCAACAAGGTTTTAACAATGGTGGACGCAATAGGCTGAATAATAGTAAGCCATATCCATCATCTTTTCAGCAACAGACAGAGAACTCTGAACAAAATAATTCTAATTTAGCTAATATAGTCTCTGATCTGTCAAAGGCCACTTTCAGTTTCATGAATGAAACCAGATCCTCCATTAGAAATTTGGAGGCACAAGTGGGCCAGCTGAGTAAGAAGGTTATTGAAACTCCTCCCAGTATTCTCCCAAGCAATACAGAAGAAAATCCAAAAGGAGAGTGCAAGGCCATTGATTTAATCAGAGTGGCCGAATGCACTAGGGAGGAGGAGGACGAAAATCCTAGTGAGGAAGACCTCCTGGGACGTCCCTCAAGCAAGAAGGAGTTTCCTATTAAGGATCCTGAGGAATCTGAGGCTCATTTAGAGACCATAGAGATTCCATTAAATCTCCTTCTGCCATTCATGAGCTCTGAAGAATATTCATCCTCTGAAGAGGATGAAGATGTGACTAGTGAGCAAGTTGCTCAATATCTAGGAGCTATCATGAAGCTGAATGCCAAGCTATTTGGTAATGAGACTTGGGAAAGTGAACCTCCCTTGCTCATTAGTGATTTAGATACTTGGATTCAGGAAACTCTACCTCAAAAGAAACAAGATCCTGGCAAGTTCTTAATACCTTGCACCATTGGCACCATGAGCTTTGAGAAAGCTCTATGTGATCTTGGGTCAGGGATAAACCTTATGCCACTCTCTGTAATGGAGAAGCTGGGGATCATTGAGGTACAACCTGCCTTGTTCTCATTACAATTGGCAGACAAGTCAATGAGACAAGCTTATGGAATGGTAGAGGACGTGCTAGTGAAGGTTGAAGGCCTTTACATCCCTGCTGATTTCATAATCCTAGATACTAGGAAGGAAGAGGATGAATGCATCATCCTAGGAAGACCTTTCCTAGCCACAGCAGAAGCTGTGAAAGATGTCAACAGAGGAGAGTTAGTCCTTCAATTAAATGGGGAATACCTTGTGTTTCAAGCACATGGTCATCCCTCTGTGACAAAAGAGAGTAAGCATGAAGAGCTTCTCTCAATTCAAGGTCAAGAAGGGCCCACACAATCAAACTCTAAGTTTGGTGTTGTGAGGCCACAACCAAACTCTAAGTTTGGTGTTCAAATTCCATATCCAAACTCTAAGTTTGGTGTGGAGACAACACACTAAATTGACCTGATCATCTTGTGGTTCCATGAGAACCACTGTCAAGCTATTGACATTAAAGAAGCGCTTGTTGGGAGGCAACCCAATTTTATTTATCTAATTTTATTTTATGTTGTTTTGGTGTTTTTTTTGTGTTGAATTAGGTACATGATCATGAGGAGTCACGAAAAAAATCAAAGAAATTAAAAACAGAGTCAAAAACAGAAGAAAAAAATTTTCACCCTGGAGGACGCACGGGCTGGCGTTCAACGCCCAGAAGATGCATCTGGCTGGCGTTCAACGCCAGAACAGAGCATCTTTCTGGCGCTGAACGCCCAAAACAAGCTACATCCTGGCGTTTAACGCACGCCAGGATGCGCACACAGAGGACAATCTGGCGCTGAACGCCAGAAACAAGCTTGAAACTGGCGTTCAACGCCAGAAACAAGCATCACATGGGCGTTTAACGCCCAGAACATGCACCAATGGGCGTTTGAACGCCAGAATGATGCATGAAGGCAATTTACACGCCTATAGGGTGAAGGAATGGTATTTCTTTTCACCTCAGGATCTGTGGACCCCACAGGATCCCCACCTACCTTTTCTTTTAATCCTAATCACACTCTCCTAATCCAAATCTCATTTTCAATGTCACACTTCCCAAAAACCTTCACCAATCACCTCAACTCCTCTTCCCAATTTCCCCATGCACCATTCACATCAACCTCCTCTTCCCCATAAACCCCACCTACCCTCATAAAATTCAAATTCAATTTCCCACCCATTCCCACCCAATATGGCCGAAACCTAACCCTCCCCCCTCCCTATAAATACCTCTCCTTTCTTCTTCATTTTCACACAACAAAAACCCCTTCTTCTCTCATCTAGCCGAACCCCCTCCTCTCCTTTTCTACCTACATTCTCTTCTTCTTCTTCTACTCTTCTTTTCTTTTTTTGCTCGAGGACGAGCAAATTTTAAGTTTGGTGTGGTAAAAAGCCTAAGCTTTTTATTTTTCATTCACTATCAATGGCACCCAAGACCGGAGTTTCCTCAAGAAAAGGAAAAGGGAAGGCAAAAGCTTCCACTTCCGAGTCATGGGAGAAGGAGAGATTCATCTCCAAGAGCCACCAAGACCACTTCTATGATGTTGTGGCAAAGAAGAAGGTGATCCCCGAGGTCCCTTTCAAGCTCAAAAAGAATGAGTATCCGGAAATCCGACATGAAATCCAAAGAAGAGGTTGGGAAGTCATAACCAACCCCATGCAACAAGTTGGAATATTGATGGTTCAAGAGTTCTATGCCAATGCATGGATCACTAGGAACCATGATCAAAGTATGAACCCGAATCCAAAGAACTATCTCACAATGGTTCGGGGGAAATACTTAGATTTCAGTCCGGAAAATGTGAGGTTGGCATTTCATTTACCCATGATGCAAGGTGATGAACGCCCCTACACAAGGAGGGTCAACTTCAATCAAAGGTTGGACCAAGTCCTAATGGACATTTGTGTGGAAGGCGCCCAATGGAGAGTAGACTCCAAAGGCAAACCAGTCCAACTAAGAAGACTGGACCTCAAGCCTGTAGCTAGAGGATGGTTGGAGTTCATCCAAAGATCCATCATCCCTACAAGCAACCGATCTGAAGTTACTGTGGATCGGGCCATCATGATTCATAGCATCATGATTGGAGAGGAAATAGAGGTTCATGAAGTCATCTCCAATGAACTCTACAAAATAGCTGACAAGCCTTCATACATGGCACGGCTAGCCTTCCCCCACCTCATATGCCATCTATGCTATTCAGCCGGAGTTATCATAGATGGAGATGTCTCCATTGAAGAAGACAAGCCCATCACCAAGAAAAGGATGGAACAAACAAGAGAAGTTCCTCACGGCCCTCAAGAAGAACATGAGGAAGTTCATCATCAACAAATGCCTCAAGGAATACATTTTCCTCCCAACAACTATTGGGAGCAACTTAGTACCTCTTTGGAAGACTTGAGCCATAATGTTGAACAATTAAGGGTGGAACACCATGAACACGCCCTCACTCTCCAAGAAATAAGAGAAGATCAAAGAGCAATGAGGGAGGAGCAACAAAGGCAAGGAAGGGACATAGAAGAGTTGAAGAACATCATTGGTCCTTCAAGAAGAAGACGCCACTAGAGGTGGATTCATTCCTTGTTCTTTATTTTCTTTCTGTTTTCGGTTTTTAAGTATTGTGTTTATCTATGTTTTTGTGTCTCTACTTCATGATCATTAGTGTGTAACCATGCCTTAAAGCTATGAATAAAATCCATTAGTCCTTCACCTCTCTTAAAAGAAAAATGTTTTAATTCAAAAGAACAAGAAGTACATAATTTTCGAAATTATTAGTGAATTTAATTTAATTATATTGATGTGGTGGCAATAATTTTTGTTTTCTGAATGAATGAATGAACAGTGCATATTTTTGATCTTGTTGTTTATGAGTGTTAAAATTGTTGGTTCTTGAAAGAATGATGAACAAAGAGAAATGTTATTGATGATCTGAAAAACATCATGAAATTGATTCTTAAAGCAAGAAAAAGCAGTGAAAAAAAAAAGTGGCGAAAATTTTAAAGCAAGGATCCAAGGCTTTGAGCATTAATGGATAGGAGGGCCCAAGGAAATTAAAATCCAGGCCTAAGCGGCTAAATCAAGCTGTCCCTAACCATGTGCTTGTGTCATGAAGGTCCAAGTGAAGAGCTTGAGACTGAATGGTTAAAGTCGTGATCCAAAGCTAAAGAGTGTGCTTAAGAGCTCTGGACACCACTAACTGGGGACTTTAGCAAGGCTGAGTCACAATCTGAAAAGGTTCACCCAGTTATGTGTCTGTGGCATTTGTGTATCCGGTGGTAATACTGGAAGACAAAGTGCTTAGGGCCAAGGCCAAGACTCATAAAGTAGCTGTGTTCAAGAATCAACATGCCTAACTACGAAAGTCAATAACACTATCTGAAATTCTAAGTTCCTAGAGATACCAATCACTCTGAACTTCAAAGGAAAAAGTGAGATGCCAAAACTGTTCAGAAGCAAAAAGCTACAAGTCCCGCTCATCTAATTAAATTAATATTCATTGATATTTTGGACTTTATAGTATATTCTCTTCTTTTTATCCTATTTGATTTTCAGTTGCTTGGGGACAAGCAACAATTTAAGTTTGGTGTTGTGATGAGCGGATAATTTATACGCTTTTTGGCATTGTTTTCATATAGTTTTTAGTAAGTTTAAGCTACTTTTAGGGATGTTTTCATTAGTTTTTATGCTAAATTCACATTTCTGGACTTTACTATGAGTTTGTGTGTTTTTCTGTGATTTCAGGTAAATTCTGACTGAAATTGAGGGATTTGAGCAAAACTCTGAAGAAGGCTGACAAAAGGACTGCTGATGCTGTTGGATTCTGACCTCCCTGCACTCGAAATGGATTTTCTGGAGCTACAGAACTCCAATTGGCGCGCTCTCAACGGCGTTGGAAAGTAGACATCCAGGGCTTTCCAGCAATATATAATAGTCCATACTTTATTCGAAGAATGACGACGTAACTTGGCGTTAAACGCCAAGTACACGCTGCTGTCTGGAGTTAAACGCCAGAAAAACGTCATGATCCGGAGTTGAACGCCCAAAACACGTCATAACCTGGAGTTTGACGCCAAGAAATGCCTTAGCTCGTGGAATGATCAAGCTCAGCCCAAGCATACACCAAGTGGGCCCCGGAAGTGGATTTATGCATCAATTACTTACTCATGTAAACCCTAGGAGCTAGTCTAAGTATATATAGAACATTTATCTATTGTATTAGATATCTTTTGACCATTTTTAGTCTTTTTCATTCGGTCACTTGATCATAGAGAGGGCTGGCCATTCGGCCATGCCTGAACTCTTTGCTTATGTATTTTCAACGGTGGAGTTTCTGCACACCATAGATTAAGGGTGTGGAGCTCTGCTGTACCTCAAGTATTAATGAAGTTCTATTTTCTTTTATTCAAATCTCTCTTATTCTTATTCCAAGATATTCATTCGTACCCAAGAACATGATGAATGTGATGAGTCAAATTACCCTCATCATTATTCTCACTTATGAATGTATGTGATTGACAACCACTTCCGTTCTACATGCAACCGAGCTTGAATGTATATCTCTTAGATTCCCCAACAGAATCTTCGTGGTATAAGCTAGATAGATGGCGGCATTTATGAGGATCCGGAAAGTCTCACCTTGTCTGTGGTATTCCGAGTAGGATCCTGGGAATCTGGAAAGTCTCACCTTGTCTGTGGTATTCCGAGTAGGATTCCGGTAATGAATGACTGTGACATGCTTCAAACTTTAACCTGCTGGGCGTTAGTGACAGACGCAAAAGAGGGATTCTATTCCAGTAGGAGCGGGAACCAACCGGTGATTAGCCGTACTGTGACAGAGTGCGTGAGCATTAGTTTTCACTGCGAGGATGGGATGTAGCCATCAGCCATGGGTGATGCCTCCAGACTGGTTAGCTGTGCGAGTGACAGCCGCACAGGATATTTCCCCAAGAGGAAGAAAGTAGCCACAGTTGATGGTGAACCCCTATACAAAGCTTGCCATGGAAAGGAGTAAGAAGGATTGAGTAGAAGCAGTAGGAGAGCAGGAATCCTTGGGCTCTACAGCATCTCCATCCGCTTATCTGAAATTCCTACCAATGAATCTGCATAAGTGTTCTATCCCTCTTTATTATATTCTATTTTATTATTTCTTCTTTAAAATTCGAAAACCCATAAACTATTTTAATCTGCCTGACTGAGATTTACAAGGTGACCATAGCTTGCTTCATACCAACAATCTCTGTGGGATCGACCCTTACTCACGTAAGGTTTATTACTTGGACGACCCAGTACACTTGCTGGTTAGTTGAATGGAGTTGTGAATTTAACCAAGAGACACAATAGTTTTTGTGTATATGCCAAAGAGCCAATATTGATGATCACAATTTCGTCCACCAGGTAATATTTTTTTGTTTTATTATTATTTTTTTGTATCCCCTTATTCAATTACTTAAACTTTTTTTTCAATGCACATGGTAATTTAGTTATTTTGATTTTATATGAACATGCTTCCCAAATTTTTAAATAACTTATTCAAATTAATTCCCTACTTTTTTTTTCTATCATCCCATGTTCCCACAAAATTCTCCACACTTAAATTTTGCACAATATTTATCTTAAGGTAACCAAGGATTCAACTTGGGATTTTTATTTTGTTTTTCTGCTTAAGGCTAGTAATGTGGTTATAAAACAAGAGGGGATTTAAAGGTTCAAGGGGGCTAACAAGGGTGATGTAAAAGGTAGGATAATTTGGGAATTGTGAGCTAGAATCAAACAATGGCGTCAATCATATGCAAGTATGTAAATATACTAAATAATGGACATATAGAATGGAACAAAGCAAAGATTGCAATCATAGAGAAGAAAACACACAAGAATGAAATATTATGGTTAAATAATGTAACCATACAATTAAGGTCAAATCTTACAGGTTGTGTGTTCTAGCTTTTACCTATGTTCCAAATAAAACTTCCAAACAAGTTTTTCAAACAGTTTAATTCAAATTAGTGAAATGTTATAAAAAATTTCTTGAAAAAGAAAATATTACTTCAACCAAGTGGTAAAATATGCACAAAATCAAATAGATATGCAATCAAACATGAAAATGCAACAATGAAAAACAAAAATTGGTGTTGAGAAGGGACTAACTGACCCATGGAGATCGGTATCGACCTCCCCACACTTAAAGATTGCACCGTCCTCGGTGCATAAAAAGATGTGCAGGTGGGCGAGGGTTGTGGTTCCTCAGCTGTTGCTCATTGTAGAAGCTTTCTCTTTACCCATCCTGGTGGCCATCCTGAAAAGAGAGAAGAGAAAGGGACATGAAGTCAAAGGGATAGAGCAAAGAGCAGGGTGGTACGAGTGATAATCATGCCAAGTAAGGAAAATTGTGAATGAAAGACATGGTCGCGATTCCATGTAATTAGTTCATCAATGGAAATATAGGGCATGATAAATTGAGGCATTTAGATGCAAGATGTTTATTGGCATGCTGGCAAAGGCAAGAGTAGCATAAATCAAGCATTAAAAGCCATAATGTATTATTAGTCATGAGAAACTAAAAATAACGTTTGTATTGACAATTATATTCAATTAATAAAATATTGAAAAAGGTTTTGTGAAAAGCAGGCATTAGAGTAGAAGGATAGAAGATACTGAAAAACAGTGTATAATGCCATACGAGCGTTTTCACAAAAACTTAGCATGCATGGTAAATAAGTTATTGAATGCATTAAACTGAACATGCAAGCAATCCTTTAAAAAGTAATATATAATTGTCAAACAATTCACAAAAATATAGAAAATAATGACCCAAATAAATTTCTAACACGAATGAAAATAATGCAATGAATGAAAGCATGCAAATAAATTAAACAAAATAAAAGAAAAGAAGAATGAGAAGTGAAAAAAAGGAAGAAGAGGTAAGTAAGAAAGAGGTAAGAAAAAATTAGGATTGGGGGAGAAAATATAAAATTTTGGCGCGGATCAGGATAAGCTGTGTGGCACAAGCGACGCGGACGCGTGGGGGACGCGTTCGCGCGACTTTCACTTTAAGTTAATTGACGCGGTCGCGTCGGTCACACGGACGCGTGACTCGTTTTATGCGACTGGCGCGAGGGCAGCCTCACGCCCGCACAACTCTCTGTTCAAAAATCTTATTTTGCCAAAATATGGGTGACGCAATCGCGTGGGTCATGCGATCGCGTGAGTGGCCAATATTGGGAGATGACGCGGACGCGTGGGGCACATGTTCGCATGGGGCAGGCGTTCGCGTGGTAGGGATTGTGCGTCTAGCACTAATCCAGCACAACTCCAGCATAACTTTCGGCTATGCACTCTTTTTACGTCGATTACCAGGTCACGCGGTCGCGTGGATCAAGTTGTGCCAAAGGCACACCTCCAGTCACGCTCTTGCGGGACTCTCTGTTCACTTTTCTTTTCTTTCCAATGCACTGGTGACGTGGATGCGTCAGCGACGCTGGCGCGTCGCATGCGTGCTCTTTTTTTTATGCAATATGTAGAATGCAATGCTTAATGTGAATGCTATGCATGATTCCAGGTTCAATAAAATAAAATAAAATTAAAAAAAACAAACAAAACTGAATAAAATTAAAATTGAAAAAGGAACGATCATACCATGGTGGGTTGTCTCCCACCTAGCACTTTTAGTTAAAGTCCTTAAGTTGGACATTTGACGAGCTTCCTGTTATGGCGGCTTGTGCTTGAACTCATCCAGAAATCTCCACCAATGTTTGGAGTTCCAGTAGCCTCCGGGGTCCCAAAGTAGGCACAGAAAGTCTTTAAGTAAGTTAAAGCAAGTGACAAGGCCCCAAGAGTGTTGATTGGCACAATAAATTCCGGGGTCCCAAACCTTACTTTTGCACCCGTCTTCTTGTTGATCCTTAGTGTTTCAACCGGGTGGCAGGTGATAAACCACTATTTTATGGTTTATCTTGTGCTCAATTGAGTGGTTTTTATCAACTCTTTACCCACTTATTCATACTATTTGCATGTTTTATATTTTCCTTCCTGATTTTGTGCTTTGATTGAAAACATGCTTCTTTGGACTTATATTTGCTTATTATTAATCCTCTCTTATTACTATTAGATGCCTTGATATGTGTGTTAAGTGTTTTCAGAGATTACAAGGCAGGAATGGCTCAGAGGATGGAAAGGAAGCATGCAAAAGTGGAAGGAATACAAGAAGTTGGAGAAACTGCTAAGCTGTCCAGCCTGACCTCTTCGCACTCAAACGGCTATAACTTTAGCTACAGAAATCCAAACAACGCGGTTCTAGTTGCGTTGGATAGCTGACATCTGGGGCTTCGATTTGATATATAATTTTTCATATCTGCTCCAACGCCAGGTGACGCGAACATGTGAGTCACGCGGACGCGTGACCTGGAAAGAAAGCAACCCACGCGGCCGCGTGAGCCATGCGGCCGCGTCTCTTTTCCGCGACCTGTACGGACCAGAAAGCGCTGGAAGTGACTTCTGGGCTGTTTCTGACCTAGTTTTCGGCCCACAGAACACAAATTATAGGCTATAAAGTGGGGGACTTCAGATGCTCCAATAATTCACTTTTCATATTTTTAGATGTAGTTTTTAGTGAGAGAGGTTCTCTCCTCTCTCTCTTAGGATTATGATTTAGGACTTCTCTTAGTTTTAGGAGTGACTCTCAATCCCAGGTTCTTTATTTTTATTTATCCCAATTTAATTTATGAACTCTTCCATGTTACAGATTACTCTTTTAAATTAATGTTATTTGAGATATTTCAGATCTATGATTGCTTTCTTTAATTTATGTTGTTGGTACTTATCCAAATTATTTTCATTCGAGTAGATAGTTTTTCTTTTGGCCTTGGTTAAATAATTGGTGACTCTTGAGTTATCAAACTCATTGTTAATTGAAAATTGGAATTCATCTACTTAACTTACCTTCATAGTTAGAGGTTAAAAAGTGGGAGAAAAATTCAATTCTCATTACAATTGATAAGGATAACCAGGATAGGACTTCCAGTTCCCATACCTTGCCAAGAGTTTATTTTATAGTTATTTATTTATTTTTCTTATTATTTTTTGTGCAACATACTGTCCCCTTACTTCCAAAACCCCAATTTACAAACTCATAACCAATAATAAGAACATACTTCCCTGCAATTCCTTAAGAAGATGACCCGAGGTTTAAATACTTCGGTTATCAATTTATTTAGGGGTTTGTTACTTGTGACAACCAAAACATTTGTACGAAGGGATTTCTGTTGGTTTAGAGACTATATCTACAACGTGACTGTTTTTATGAAATTCTTTACTGGCAAAAAAATCCCAACGTCAAAATGGCGCCATTGCCGGGGAATTGCAAATGTGTGCCTTATTATTGGTTATTGTAAATATTTTTCTTTTACTTGTTTATTTGTTTTCTCTTTTTCCCCTTATTTCTGATAACTATTATGAATTCTCACCCCTCTCACTTTGAGTTTGGTTCTAACTTTGTTGAAGGAAATAGAAACCGTAGCAGGAATATGCATCAAGGTCAGACCAATCAAGGATGGATGGAGCCAAGAGGATCTAATCAACCCTTTAGGCAACAACACCCTCCAATATATCATGGACAACGACCATTCTACAATGCAAACCCAGCTGAAAGATATGGTGGACAACCTTGTAACTACGAACAAGTCCCATGCCGTGCCTATAGACCATCCTCTCAACATAACTTTGAACCGCCACACTCACGAGCCCCTTTCCGCCATTCACCTCCATATGACCCTAACCCTCAACCACCATACCAACTACCTTATGAGCCATATGAACCATATATAGAACCACCCCATACCAATCCTATTACTCCCACAAACCACCACTCCTCCATACACATTACCCATATCCATCAAAGTCAGAATCACAGGTTAGCCTCGAAGAATCAATGAAACAATGTACTGCAATCCTTCATCAACTGGAGCAAGCAATAGTAGAGAAGTTAAAGCAATTAGCTTCCCGACGTTCGGATACTCAAGGAACCCCCATGGCTTCATGTGGGCAATCTAATGAAGAACATAGTATGAAGGAGATACTAGAAACTCCAGAGGACAAGGAGGAACATGGCTTTGTATTGGAACAAGTGGAGGAAGCCGGAATTATTGAAGAAGAAGAGGAGGCAGTGGTTGAAGACTTAGGAGATGCTGAACCTCCATGGGAAAGTCAAGTTATAGAGCATCCTTCAAAGACGATTGAAGCTGATGTTGAGGAGGGTGTACAACCTCCAAAGCATATCATGGTTGAAGACTTTGAAGGAGATGATCAAGAGATGGATTCAATCATTAATGAATTCTTATCTACATTTGAATCCTCTCCCATTGGACTTGACATGGAAATTATAGAAGAAGAAGCACAACCTCCCTTGCCCTTAGTGAACACTGAAGAAGAGATTGAATTGGAAGAAATCTACCAAGAGGAAGAGGTTGATATTGAAGAAAATTGCCAAGAGGTGGAAGATGTCGAAGAAGAGCACAAGGGAGTGGAGCTTGCACGTTCATTAGAAACACCTCCCCCTAAGTTACCATCATCCTTCACAACATTCAAGTGGGTGAAATTCATATCCCTTAGCTTTCTAATTCCACTTGAATACGGGCTACTGGAGACGGATGGTCAACTTAGAGCTCTTTGTGACATTAAGAGTAAGCGGAAGATGGTCAGTGGTATAAATTGTCCTGCAAGGTTCATTATGGTTGGAAGCTTTAAGTTTAAATGCAAAGGTTGGTATAGAGCTCAACTGAATGGGTCTAGGAAGCTGTCCGGTCGCTGCAGTGAGAATTCAGATCACCTTTCAGCTGGCTAAAAAAATGCAGATCAAGACAAAAACAGGTGTAAAGGTAAGGATTGGAATCCTGGAATCTGTTCTGCATTTGTCACCCCGGGAGCCTAAGAATCTGTTTGAAGCTTAGTAAGGGCTTTACGTGCTTAGTCTGGGACCCCGGAGATTACTGGAGATACAAACATTGGTGGGGATTCCTGGATCAGTACAAGCATAAGCCACCATGACAGGAAGCTCATCAAATGTCCAACTTAAGGACTTTAACTAAAAGTGCTAGGTGGGAGACAACCCACCATGGTATGATCATTCCTTTTTCATTTTTATTTAGTTTTAGTTATTTTCAAGTTTTATTTTATTTTTCATTGAACCTGGAATTACTCATAACATTCATATCATTTTGCATTCTGCATACTGCATAATCACATATCTGCATAAAAAAAAGCACGCACGTGACGCGGCAGCGTCGCTGACGCGTCCGCATCATTAGTGCATTAGGGAAGAAAATAAATCGAACAGAGAGTCACGCGAGAGCGTGGCTGGAGGCGTGCCTTTGACACAAATCACCCCACGCGACCGCGTCGCTGATGCAACCGCGTCATATGGGAATAATGGCCTCCCACGCGACCGCATAACCCACGCGGCCGCGTGACCATGATTTCGACGTCAAAGTGGTGCACACCCGAAAGTTGTGCGAGAGTGGTGCGGGATTGGTGCTGAACGCATAATCCTTCCCATGTGGCTGCGTGACCCAGGCGACTGTGTCATATTCCTTTAAAGCCCACTCACGCGATCGCATGCCCCACGCAATCGCGTCACTTAAAATTTGGCACTAATATGATTCTGAACAGAGAGTTGTGCGAGCGCGAGGCTGCCCGCGCGCCAGTAGCATAAAACGTGTCACGCGACCGCGTGACCGACACGACCGCGTCGATTAATTTATAGCACAAGTTGCACGACCGCGTGCCCCACGCGATCGCGTCGCTTGCGCCGCACAGCTTACCCTAATTTGCCAAATATCTTATCTTTTCTTTCCCAATCCTAATTTTTCCTCCCTCACTCACTTCTTTCCCTTCTCATTCTTCTTATTTTTCATTTTATTTTTTTAATTTATTTGCATATCTCATTCATTGCATTTTAAATTTTTGCATATTTTTATTTTCTTTTCTGAATTTTTTATTTTTCCATTGGTGTTAAATATCTTTTCTTATTCAACTGTTGCATCTTTTCTTGAATTTATTTTGGTAACTTGTTTTACACTGTTGGGCAATACTATTTAAGTCAATGTTAATCTTTTATGTTATTTGTATTAATTTTGCATTGACATGAATTTATATTGTCTTACACTCTCTTCCCCATTGTTGTACATTTTGTACCACTGGCATGCCATGGCTTCTATTGTTTTCTCACGTACATGTTGAAGATTCCATGTAAATAAGACAATTATCATTTGGCATTAACCCACCCATACTTCATTTATTTTCTTATCTTTATTACTGGGTTACTTTTTCTTCCCTTTTTCTTTCAAGATGGCCACCCGAAAGGGAACCGGAAGACGTTTACATGGGGAGACAGACAAGTCCATTTGCAAAATCTTAAAGAAAAGCATCAGTTGCAACAACACGTCCACCTGCACATCTCAGTATGCATCGAGGACGGTGCAATCTTTAAGTGTGGGGAGGTCGATACCGATCTCCATGGCTTAGTACTTTCTTGTCTCAAACACCAATGTTTAAATTTTCTTTATAGATTAGTTGTTGCATTTGCATACTTGTTTGATCTTTACATATTTTACCACTCGGTTAAAGTAATATTTTATTTTCAAGAAACCTTTTAGAGCATTTCACAAATTTGAATAAAATTTAATGTTACACTTGTTTGAAGAAATATTATTTTGGAACATGGTTTAGAGTTCGGACACACAAAACCTATGAGATTTTGAGCCTATTTGAATTGGTTGCATTTTATCAACCAAAATTTTGTTTTAGTGTGTATTTTTCTCTCTAAAATTGTGATCTTTGTCTTGCATAATTCTATATTTCCATTATTTGATGTATGCATGCACTTACATGATTGAGGCCTTTGTTTCGCTGAGCTTACATACCCATATGGCCTTAACCCTTCATTATCCCTTGCAATCCAATTTGAGCCTATTTTACCCCTTTTATTCTTTACTTTAGCACATCATTAACTCTAAGCGGAAGAGAATAATGTCCTTAATTTGAATCCTTGGTTAGCTTAGACTAGTGAGAGTGCTCATGAATTAAGTGTGCAGAAGTGAATTTGGAAACATTTGGTTTGAGAATTGAGTATGTTAGAATTTTCTGAAAATGTGAAAGAAATGTTTAGGACATGATTCATGCATCCAATAATTTAATCATATGCATTGAAAAAAAAAAGAAGAGAAAAAGAGCAAATAAGAAAAAGGGGACAAAATGCCCCAAAGTAAGTAGTAAAGGCAATGCATATGTACTGTACTTGAAATTATAATGTATGAATATGTGGAAAACATGGTTAATGGATGGTTAGATGTTGTATTATGATTACATGGATTGTTTAAGTTAGGTGGGAAAGTTTCAGTTAATTAAGGATTCAGATTTTAGTCCACTTGGCCAAATACAATCCTACCTTGACCCTAACCCCATTACAACCCTTAAAAGACCTCTTGATATGTGCATTTATGCATTAAATTTTTGTTGATTGGTAGAAGAAAAACAAGCCTTAGAAAGCAAGGTTAGTAGAGAATTGAGAGAATCGAACCTTAAACACTTGAGTGATTAGAGTGTATACACTACCAGTGAGGGTTCAATGCTCAATCCCTTGTTCCCGGCTTTCATGAGCTATTTTCTCCTTGCAAGTCTATTTGTAATTCATTTTTATGATTTGAATTAGTGAAATCCAGTTCATGTATGTTCTTAAAAGAATTGTTTACTTTTAACCAAGTAGGTAGAAGCATGTTACATTTAGTTGCATTCATAGGTTGCATCTCATACATTCTATCATTCCTCTTCATCTTTATAGCTTCTCTTGAGCTTAGCATGAGGACATGCTAATGTTTAAGTGTGGGGGGGGTTGATAAACCACTATTTTATGGTTTATCTTGTGCTCAATTGAGTGGTTTTTATCAACTCTTTACCCACTTATTCATACTATTTGCATGTTTTATATTTTCCTTCCTGATTTTGTGCTTTGATTGAAAACATGCTTCTTTGGACTTATATTTGCTTATTATTAATCCTCTCTTATTACCATTAGATGTCTTGATATATGTGTTAAGTGTTTTCAGAGATCACAAGGCAGGAATGGCTCAGAGGATGGAAAGGAAGCATGCAAAAGTGGAAGGAATACAAGAAGTTGGAGAAACTGCTAAGCTATCCAGCCTGACCTCTTCGCACTCAAACGGCTATAACTTTAGCTACAAAGATCCAAACGACGCGGTTCCAGTTGCGTTGGAAAGCTAACGTCCGAGGCTTCAATTTGATATATAATTTAGCATAGCTGCCCCAACGCCAGGCGATGCGAACGCGTGAGTCACGCAGACGCGTGAGTCACGCAGACGCGTGAGTCACGCAGACGCGTGACCTGGCAAGAACGCAACCCGCACGGCCGCGTGTGCCTTGCGGCCACGTCAATTTTTCGCAACTTGTACGGACCAGAAAGCGCTGGAAGTGACTTCTGGGCTGTTTCTGACCCAGTTTTTGGCCCAGAGAACACAGATTATAGGCTATAAAGTGGGGGACTTCAGATGCTCCAATAATTCACTTTTCATATTTTTAGATGTAGTTTTTAGTGAGAGAGGTTCTCTCCTCTCTCTCTTAGGATTAGGATTTAGGACTTCTCTTAGTTTTAGGAGTGACTCTGAATCCCAGGTTCTTTATTTTTATTTATCCCAATTTAATTTATGAACTCTTCCATGTTACAGATTACTCTTTTAAATTAATGTTATTTGAGATATTTCAGATCTATGATTGCTTTCTTTAATTTATGTTGTTGGTACTTATCCAAATTATTTTCATTCGAGTAGATAGTTTTCCTTTTGGCCTTGGTTAAATAATTGGTGACTCTTGAGTTATCAAACTCATTGTTAATTGAAAATTGGAATTCATCTACTTAACTTACCTTCATAGTTAGAGGTTAAAAAGTGGGAGAAAAATCCAATTCTCATTACAATTGATAAGGATAACCAGGATAGGACTTCCAGTTCCCACACCTTGCCAAGAGTTTATTTTATAGTTATTTATTTATTTTTCTTATTATTTTTTGTGCAACATACTGCCCCCTTACTTCCAAAACCCCAATTTACAAACTCATAACTAATAATAAGAACATACTTCCCTGCAATTTCTTGAGAAGACAACCCGAGATTTAAATACTTCGATTATCAATTTATTTAAGGGTTTGTTACTTGTGACAACCAAAACATTTGTACAAAGGGATTTCTGTCGGTTTAGAGACTATATCTACAACGCGACTGTTTTTATGAAATTCTTTACTGGCAAAAAAAATCCCAACGTCAGCAAGCAATCTGAATTCTCACTAAAGCGGCCAAACAACTTCCTAGACCTATTCAGTTGAGCTCTATACCAACCCTTGCGTTTAAACTTAAAGATTCCAACCATAATGAACCTTGCAGGACAATTCTTACCACTGACCATCTTCCTCTTACTCTTAATGCCACAAAGAGCTCTAAGTTGATCATCCGTCTCCAGTAGCCCGTATTCAAGTGGAATTAGAAAGCTAAGGGATATGAATTTTACCTACTTGAATGTTGTGAAGGATGATGGCAACTTAGGGGGAGGTGTTTCTAATGAACGTGCAAGCTCCACTCCCTTGTGCTCTTCTTTGACATCTTCCACCTCTTTGCAAGCTTCTTCAATTTCAACCTCTTCCTCTTGGTGGATTTCTTCCAATTTAATCTCTTCTTCATTGTTCACCAAGGGCATGGGAGGTTGTGCTTCTTCTTCTTTAATCTCTATGTCAAGTCCAATAGGAGAGGATTCAAATGTAGATAAGAATTTATTAATGATTGAATCCATCTCTTGATCGTCTCCTTCAAAGTCTTCAACCATGATATGCTTTGGAGGTTGTACACCCTCCTCAACATCAGTTTCAAACGTCTTTGAAGGAGGCTCTATAACTTGACTTTCCCATGGAGGTTCAGCATCTCCTAAGTCTTCAACCACTGCTTCCTCTTCCTCTTCAATAATTCCGGCTTCCTCCATTTGTTCCAGTACAAATTCATGCTCCTTACTGTCCACCGGAGTTTCTAATGTCTCCTTCATGCTACGTTCTTCATTAGATTGTCCACATGAAGCCATAGGGGTTCCTTGAGTGTCCGAACGTCGGGAAGCTAATTGATTTATTGCTTGCTCCAATTGATAAAGGGTTGCATGAAATTGATCTACTGATTCCTTGAGGTGAGCCTGTGATTCTTGGGTCGATCCAAAAAATGGCAGTGATGGTTCTTGGGAGTAATTGGGGTGAAATTGGAGTGGTTCTACATATGGTTCATACGATTCATAGGGTGGTTGGTATGGTGGATATGGGTTAGGATCATATGGAGGTGAGTGGCGGAAAGGGGCTTGTGAGTGTGGTGGTTCAAAATCATGTTGATGATATCTATCATTTTGGTATGCATTATAGAGTGGTCTTTGTCTGTGATATCTAGGAGGGTGTTGTTGCCTAAAGGGTTGATCAGATCCTCTTGGCTCCGTCCATCTTTGATTGCTTTGACCTTGATGCATATTCCTATTATAGCTTCCTCTTCCTGCAATATAGTTATAACCAGACTCATAGCCCAAGGGGTGAGAGTTCATAGTAGTGAGAGAAAATAAAAATAGAAACTAACAAAAATAAAGTATTTTGAAAAAGATATAATTTTTGAAAAAAAAATTTTTTTGAAAAATATTTAAAATAACCAATAATAAGGCACACGTTTGCAATTCCCTGGAAACGGCGCCATTTTGA
The DNA here is from genome assembly GCF_003086295.3 of Arachis hypogaea. Taxonomy (NCBI): domain Eukaryota; kingdom Viridiplantae; phylum Streptophyta; class Magnoliopsida; order Fabales; family Fabaceae; genus Arachis; species Arachis hypogaea. The sequence goes on along the minus strand of NC_092039.1, from coordinate 68,859,790 downwards.
AGAACTGAAGATTGATGGTTTAGAAGTTATAGTAAACTCTCGTTGTAAGTATAGTTACTAAACCAAGCAATCAATCTTTCTTACAAACGTTTTGGTTGTCACAAGTAACAAACCCTTTTATTATTGATAACCGAGTATTCAAACCTCGGGTCGTCTTCTTAAGGAATTGCAGGGAGGTATGTTCTTATTATTGGTTATGGGTTTTGTAAATTGGGGTTTTGAAAGTGGGGAACAAGTAAATTAAAGGACAAATAAAATAAATAATTAACTATAAAATAAACTCTTGGCAAGATATGAAAATTCGGAAGTCCTATCCCAGTTACTCCTATGAGAATGGAAGTTAATCCCACTTAGTTAACCTTTGCGTTAGCAAGGAAAAGTCAAGTAAACTAATAGGTTAGATTTCCCAAGTCCTAGCCAAATCATAAGGAAAGACTAGAGTTAGTGGAATTTCAGTTAATTAGCCGACATAACAATCAATCATGAATAGTTGGTAACTCAAGAACTTCCAGTTAATCAATTAAAGCCAATAATATAAAAAGCTAAATAAGAATCTTAGATCTGAAATACCTCAAATAACATACATTTAAAGCAATAAAATCTAACATGGACAATATTCATAAGCCAATTGGGCAACATAAATCAAATACAAATAAAAGCATTAAAGTATCTCAAAGTAGAAGAGAAGTCAAAATAAAGGAATATTGAACCTGATATGAAGATGAGATAAATCCTAATTTCTAAAAATCCTAATCCTAAATTAAATTCTAATCCTAATCCTAAGAGAGAGGAGAGAGTCTCTCTCACTAAAAACTACATCTAAAACTATGAAAAGTGAATTATGAAAGCATAATCATGAATTAATGGATTCCTCCACTTTATAGCCTCTAATTTGTGTTTTCTGGGCCGAAAACTGGGTCAGAAACAGCCCAGAAATCGCTGTTTACAAATTTAGCTACGCTGGTTTTTCGTCACTGCGACGCATCCGCGTAGATCACGCGTTCGTGTCATCTAGCGGTATGGCTGCTATGGCAAGTTATTTATCAAATCGAAGCCCTAGACGTTAGCTTTCAAACGCAACTGAAACCGCGTCATTTGGACATCTGTAGCTCAAGTTATGTCCGTTTGAGTGCAAAGAGGTCAGGCTGACAGCTTAGCAGTTTCTTCAACTTCTTGTATTCCTTCCACTTTTGCATGCTTCCTTTCCATCCTCTAAGCCATTCCTGCCCTATAATCCCTGAAATCACTTAACACATATATCAAGGCATCGAATGGTAATAAAGGATAATTAAATTTAATATTTCTAAAGCATAGAAAACATGTTTTCACATATATCATATCATAAGGAAGGAATCGTAAAACCATGCAAATAGTATGAATAAGTGTTCAAAGGCTTGATAAAAATAACTCAATTGAGCACAAGATAAACCATAAAATAGTGGTTTATCAGACCACCCAAGAGCTGTCTTGTGTGTCCTTAGCACTTGAATTAGTGCTTCCTCTTCCTATGGCTCTAAGGTAGAGCTTATGATTACAGGAAAGGTATCACCTTCTCCCAGAAATGCATATTTCAGGGCTGGTGGTAATGGTTTGAGCTAGGTTTCTGAGGATAAGGCATTTTGGCTTTGTATTCCTCAACCTTAGTTGCTGCAGGTTTATTGCCTACAGATGTGGGTTGAGAAGCCTTTTTAGAGGGGTTGCTATCAGCACTTGTATATGTCTGATCCCCTACTAGCGTTTGAATGCTAGGGGTGAAAGCTGGAGTGGCATTAGATGCCAACTCCTTACCTATTCCTGGCGTCTGAATGCCAGAACTAAGCTTCCTTTGGGCGTTCAACGCCAACTGTTTGCCTATTTCTGGCGTTTGAATACCAGAACTGAGCATGGGTTGGGTGTTTAACGCCAGCTCTCCACCCTTTTCTGGCATTTGAGCGCCAGAATTATTCCTTTCTAGCTCTTACTATCCTCAAAGGGATTTTGGATAGCAGTTTGTTCATTTCTTGGCTTCCTGCTGCCTTGAAGTGAGGTATTTAATATTTTCCCACTTCTTAATTGAACTGCTTGGTACTCTTCTGTTATTTGTTTTGATAACTGCTGTTCTGTTTGCTTCAACTGCACTTCCATATTCATATTAGTCATTCTTGTGTCTTGTAGTATCTCCTTGAATTCGGCTAGCTGTTTTGTTAGAAAATCTAATTGCTGATTGAATTCAGTAACTTATTCTGCAAGACTAAGTTCAGTAGTTACTGTTTTAGCCTCTTCTTTCATGGAAGGATCACTCTTTAGGTACAGATGCTGATTTCTAGCAACTGTATCAATGAGCTCTTGAGCTTCTTCAATTGTCTTTCTCATGTGGATAGATCCACCAGCTAAGTGGTCTAGAGAAATCTGAGCTTTCTCTGTAAGCCCATAATAGAAGATGTCTAACTGCACCCACTCTAAAAACATTTTAGAGGGGAATTTTTTTAGCATCTCTCTGTATCTCTCCCAGGCATCATAAAGGGATTCATTATCTCCTTGTTTAAAGCCTTGGATGCTCTGCCTTAGATGTGTCATCCGTTTCGGAGGAAAATATTGATTCAGGAATTTTTCTTACATCTATTTCCATGTCCTTATGCTAGCCTTAGGTTGGTTATTTAACCACCTCTTAGCTTGGTCTTTTACAGCAAATGGAAACAGTAACAATCTGTAGACATCCTGATCTACATCCTTATCATGTACTGTCAGCAATTTGTAAAAATTGTGCCAGAAACTCTGTAGGTTCTTCCTGTGGAAGACCGGAATACTGGCAACTTTGCTGCACCATGATAATGAGCTGAAGATTCAACTCAAAACTACTGACTCCGATGGAGGGTATACAGATACTACTCCCATATGAAGCAGTAGTGGGGTTAGCATATGACCCCAGAGTCCTTCTGGACTGTTTATTTCCACTTAGGTCCATGATGCAGAAAGGGAGATGACGTGGATTTATTTTATTTATTTTATTATTATAAAGAAAATTTCAAAATAATAAAAAAAATAAAAACTAAAATAAAAATAAAAAAAATTTGAAAATATTTTATGAAGATTTTTGAAAAAGTGAGGAGAGAGAAAGTGGTTAGGAAGTTTTGAAAAAGATATGATTTTAAAAAAAACTTGACAACTAAGACATGATAAGATAAAATTTTGAAATTGAAATATGAATTTTTATGAAAAGTTTCGAAAAAAATTGTTTAAAAAAAAGTTAGAAATTTTTTTTTATTTTTGAAATTTATTATGAAAGAGAAAAACACACAAAAGACACCAAACTTAAAATTTTTAAATCCAATGCTCCTTGTTTTCGAAAATTTTGGAGGGAAAACACCAAGGCACACCAAACTTAAAAATTTTAAGATTAAAGCACAAAGAAGACTCAAGAACACCTTGAAGACTCACAAGAACAACAAGAACAAAAGATAGAACACCAAACTTAAAATTTTTAGAAAACCACAATAAAATTTTCGAAAATTAAAGAAAAATTAACAAGAGAACACCAAACTTAAAGTTTGGCACAAGATTTAATCAAAGAAAAATTATTTTTGAAAAAGATTTTAAAAAGAAAAACTCAAAGGGGTAACTATTCCGAAGAAAATAGACACATTTAACAAATGCAAGGATTGAACAGATAAAAACTATTTTTTTGATGACAAAAACATAAAGGACACCAAACTTAAAACATGCAGCTAGACTCAATGAAAAACTAACAATTAATAAAGAAAAATAATATTTTTGAAGAAAATTTTTTTTAAAAGGAATAATAAAAGATGCAATTCTAGTGACACTAAACCAAAAAGACAAATTTTTCCTAATCTAAGTAACAAGATAAACCGTCAGTTGTCCAACTCGAACAACCCCTGGCAACGGTGCCAAAAACTTGGTGCACGAAAATTACACTCACACTATGTAATTCCACACAACTAACCAGCAAGTGCACTGGGTCGTCCAAGTAATACCTTACGTGAGTAAGGGTCGATCCCACGGAGATTGTTAGCTTGAAGCAAGCTATGGTTATCTTATTATTCTTAGTCAAGATACCAATAGGATTCTTTAGTTTCAATTGTAAAGAGTGAAAGAGCATGAAACGAGTAATTGTTACGCAGTAATGGAGAATGTGTTGGAGTTTTGGAGATGCTTTGTCTTTTGAATCTCATGCACGCAAGGTTTCTTCTATGGCAAGCCGTGTGTTGGTGGATCACCGTTGTCAATGGCTACCATCCATCCTCTCAGTGAAAATGGTCCAAATGCACTGTCACCGCACGGCTAATCATCTATCGGTTCTCGATCATGTCGGAATAGGATCCATTGATCCTTTTGCGTTTGTCACTACGCCCAACACTCGCGAGTTTGAAGCTCGTCATAGTCATCCAATCCCTGAATCCTACTCGGAATACCACAGATAAGGTTTAGACTTTCTGGATTCTCAAGGATGCTGTCAATGGATTCTAGCTTATACCACGAAGACTCTGATTAAGGAATCCAAGAGATACTTATTTAATCTAATGTTGAACGGAAGTGGTTGTCAGGCACACGTTCATGGGTTGAGAATGGTGATGAGTGTCATGGATCATCACCTTCTTCATATTGAAGTGCGAATGAATATCTTAGATAGAAACAAGCGTGTTTGAATAGAAAACAGAAATGATTGCATTAATTCATCGAGACGTTGCAGAGCTCCTCACCCCCAACAATGGAGTTTAGAGACTCATGCCGTCAAAGAGTACAAAGTTCAGATCTAAAATGTCATGATGTATAAAATAAGTCTCTAAAAGTTGTTTAAATACTAAACTAGTAACCTAGGTTTACAAAAAATGAGTAAACTAAGATAGATAGTGCAGAAATCCACTTCTGGGGCCTACTTGGTGTGTGCTGGGACTGAGACTTGAGCTTCTCACGTGCCTGGGCTGTTTCTGGAGTTAAACGTCAGGTTGTAACCTGTTTCTGGCGTTTAACTTCAACTTGCAACCGGTTTCTGGCGTTCAACGCCAGAATGCAACATGGAACTGGCGTTAAACGCCAGTTTACGTCGTTTATCTTCGAGCAAAGTATAGACTATTATATATTGCTGGAAAGCCCTGGATATCTACTTTCTAACCCAATTGCGAGCGTACCAATTGGACTTTTCTAGCTCCAAAAAATCCATTCCGAGTGCAGGGAGGTCAGAATCCAACAGCATCAGAAGTCCTTTTTCAGCTTGAATCAAATTTTTGCTCAGCTCCCTCAATTTCAGCCAGAAAATACTTGAAATCACAAAAAGACACACAAACTCATAGTAAAGTCCAGAAATATGAATTTTGCCTAGAAACTAATAAAAATATACTAAAAACTAACTAAAACATACTAAAAACTACATGAAATTACCCCCAAAAAGCGTATAAAATATTTGCTCATCACCGGTCTCAAGTCCAACATGTGCAAAATTCTTTCGCATGAAAACTAAAACTCCACAGCTTCCTGTGATACTGCGCATTTAAAAACTTCACCTTCCCACGTTCACGAACTGCATTCTAAAGAAACTAACGTTTCGCTTGCTACACCTAAGGGTCATATGTGACTCTATGGCAACCCTTGAGTTCATTCAGAAAGATACAAGACTAGAGATAAAGGACAAGCGATAAGGATGGCATCCACAAGAGTTTAAGAGACAACCTTGAGGATTAGAAAACAATAAAATGATCTGAAACGAATTCAAGCTGAGTCAAGGAGTATGAGGTTTATAGAAAAGAAAATCCAAGGCTAAAGAGAAACTCATAAGGTTCGAATATGAATGAAACTCTTTCGAATGCATTGCCCATAAGAATCGGAACTAAAGAAAATCATGTTACATTTCAAAAGAGAAAGTATGCAACAACATATTTGTAAAAGAATGACGACAGCATAGATGTGACCTTACCTTAATACAAACTCAAGTTGAAGGAGATTATGTAAAGTTTGAAAAAGTAAGAAGAAAATGTTGAGGTGCATCACTAACCAAACGCATGCATAAAATTGGCATATAGTTAAAGAAAAAATCGAGTTATATTCATCAAAACAATTTCCTAGTTTAAACACGAAATATGAGAGTTTCGAAAGTGGAAATCATAACCAACCTTAGTACTCAAAGCCTAGCCATTAGTTATAAAAAATTAAATAGTGATTAGAAAAGATTAGTAAGCCAGGAACAGTTAAAAATGTAAAAGAAACAAGTTTTTAACAGAACAGGGGTCATGTGTACGCATGCCCCGGTCCCTCGTACGTACAGTGATAAAAAAGAATAGTCGCGTACACAGTACCTCTCCCGCGTATGTGAGAGTCCCAAGCAGAGAGGATTCCTTGCGTCGTGCATTACAAGTCACGTACGCATGTTTTGAAACTCATGTACTCACGTACGCATGCCAGTGCCCGCGTACACGAGATCACTTGGCAGTGGTGACGGAGAAAAAATGTCGGTAAAGATTTTCACAAAAATATCGCGTTGCAAGTATAGTTCTAAACCGACAATTAAACCTCAATCAACATTTAGATTGTTTGTCACTTAAGTAAACCCAATAAAATTAATCGAAGTATTTAAACCTCGGGTCGTCTCTCAAGGAATTGTAGGGAAGTATGGTTATTATTGGCTATGGAAAAGTATATTTTTTGGGTTTTGTAATAAGAAATAAGAAAGTAATATAGCAAGAAAATTAAACTAATAAATAAGGAAGTTTTTAGTAAGGATTGAGAATTAGAAATATTATCCTCATTATCATCGTCAATTGTGATGGTAAATGTGAATTGCCTTCACTTAGTTAACCTCCAACCAATGGAGGAAGGTCAAGTGCATACAATCAACTTGAGTTCACCCCTAGTCAACCCATAGTGAGAGACTAGATTTAGTGAAGTTCAAGCTAACTGGAAATCTTCAATCACCAATCAACAAAAGACTTTTGATAACTCAAGAGTCTCTAAATAATCAATCCAAGTCAAGAACATAAAAAATCCAAATTAATATCAACCCTAGCATTTTATCAAATACTTGGAAGGCACAAAATAAAAGTATAGAAAAGAAATAAGAGAATGTAAAATCTAAGATCAATAATTGCAAGGAATCAATAACAACAAATGAAGAAAGAAGCAATAAACTTGAAATACCTCAAATTGTATTAAAAGGAAATTGAATCTAACATGAAGAGTTCATAAACTAAATTGGGAAAATAAAGAAATCAGCAAGAGAAGATAAACTAAGATGCTAGAATAATAGAATGTAGAAGAGAAACTAAATTAAAGCAAGATGGGAATCTGAATTGGAGAAGAAATAAAACTAAAAACCTTAAAACCTAGAGAGAGGAGAGGCTCCTCTCTCTCTAGAAATCTACATCTAAACCTAAAAACCGTATCAATGAAAAGTGAATGACTCCTCTTGATTCATCCCACTCTACAGCCTCTAATCTTCATTTTCGGGCTTAAAGCTGTGTCCAAATCAGCCCAGAAATTGCCCCCAGTGTTTTCTTGTAACTGAGGCATGTGACGCTCGTCATGCGTATGCATATGCGTCAGCCATGCGTACGCGTTGTTGAACCTTGCACTTGGCCACGTGTAGGCGTCAGCCATGCGTGCGCATCATATGTCTGTTGCACCAGTCACATGTATGCGTCGTCCATGCGTGCGCGTCGAGGCCAGCTTCCCAAAACTTTACTTTCTTGTGCTCCTTCCACTTTTGCATGCTTCCTTTCCATCCTCTAAGTCATTCCTGCCATATAAACTTTGAAAACACTTAACAAACATATCATGACATCAAATGGTAATAAGAGAGAATTAAGAATTAGCGATTTTAAGGCCCAAGAAGCATGGTTTCAATCATAGCACAAAATTAGGAAGGATTTATAAAACCATGCAATTTATATGAATAAGTGTATGAATAATTGATAAAATCCACTCAATTCAATACAAAATAAACCGTAAAATAGTGGTTTATCAAGTGGCCAATGCTCGTGTTGCGTGCTTTGCTCCGTGTACACATGCCTTAGAAAAATTTGAAATTTTTAAAAAATTACAAAATCTTAAATTTTCATACCGAACTTCAAATGCGCATAACTTTTTTGTTTGAAAACACTTTTTATCCATTCTTCAAATGTCATAAACTTCACGGATCCAATTTTTTTAAAAAGAAGTTTTACAAAATTTGGCAGTCCAAAAGTCAAGCTATGTCTCGTTGATTTTGATCAAAAATTGAGTTTTTACTAAAATTCCCAAACCCTTATTCAAAACTCATGATGTCAAAGGTGATTTTATTGAAATTCATATTTCAAATAAAACGAGTACAGAAGTTGCAACAAAGATCAACTTTATTTAAGAAGAAAGTTCAAGGTAAAAATTTTCTTATGGGTCAATAAAGGAAATAAGTGATGAGTTGCAAACCGACAGATTTTCAGTCATATAAAGTTTTCAAAGTTCCATATAAGAAGGGCATGCAAGGCTCGAAACAACTTTAACAAAGCTTAAAGAATGGATATGAATACAACCAAGTAAGAGAAAAATTAGTTTTGAAATTTCTTTAAAAAGAATCCAAAACTTCTTTCAAAAGGTTTGAACCAAAACTCCGAGAAAAATCTTAAAATTGTAGCCTAATAAGGATATTTAGAATGCACTAGAAAGCAAATCCAACTTGCTTTCAAGAAAGGAACTCATTTCAGAGGAGATCAAGCAGGATTCACAAAGCTAGAAATAACGAACAAATTTTCAGGTGATTCGATGAATTACAGAACTTACAAAAAGAGACAACTTAGTCGATAATGATTTCTTAAAGATTTTCAAGGATATTTTTGATGCATCAAACAATTCAAAAATACATCAAGGAACACATGAGTCAAGATAAAGGGTTCTAAACAAATGACGTAGTTATTTCGAGGAATTTCAAACAAACATATACAGTTAAGATCAAACAAGAACGCATACGCACAAGAAGCCAGGATTGGAAGATAATCCGCTTACTCTTCAAGAAAAGAATTACAAACAAGAACCTCAAGGCATACCAAGAAAGAACAAGTCACATAACATTTACAGAGATCGAGACACCTAACCGAATAACCTTGAGAATTAACTCCTAACGTTACCAAAACCCGCGATTCGCTATACCTATAACTCATATATCATCTATGATAACCCATTAGTGCTTCCATATACATAATTCACTAGTGTTAAGCCGGCCAAACTTAATACCAGGAATTATACAAGTGTAAGACTAATAACATTAATCAATAGACTGTCATGTGCACAAAGCTCTAATTCTCCGAACAAGACCTACTACATGATAGATGCTCAGAGTATGTAGTTGAAACATAATCGGTCCATTTCTCAGGCTCTATAAGAAAGAATGCTCTGATGCCATAATGTAACATCCTAACTATCAAAATGTCATGCTTCTGGTTGCACCACTCTAATAGCTTGGGTATTACGACAACTCTTAAAATATTTAATACTAAAATTATGAGCCTGTTTGAACTTAACACTTCTTTTACAAAACATACATCCATACTTTCAATACAAATTATAATACTTACAAAGAATACATATATATACATATTATTCATTTTACAAACATTACATAATCAAGATCCTATCCCTCTTAAACAAACTTGTAAAGATAAAGGCATGGGAAAAAGTAACTAATACAATACAAAACATCTTTTAAATAGAAGAGGAATATATAAGTTCTTCCGAACATCGTCGTCTATAACCTAAAAAAGAGAAGACCTGTAGGGGAGTGAGAACATTGTCCTCGCTGGTTCTCACTATGGGGTTAGAGAGTTACTATAATAGGATACGTGAAAATAAAACCGTTACAGTGGTTAATAATTGCCTTATGTTTCCTTTCAAAACCAAAAACTTACATTCAAATATCTGAAATCCTTTTTAAAAGAGAAAACTGTCAACTCTTAAAAAATATCAAAACCTTTTTAAAAGCTTCTCCTAGACAACATGAATGACCAAGCTGTTCCAAGCATAGGTTCATTAAGTCTATGCTGAACCAGTTTAGTTTTTCATACTTCCCTAAACCAAAAACACAAACCAAACACAGTCTTTGGCCCATCTCATAATCAACCATGGCCTTAGGACCAAACAATCCAAACAACAGCCAATCCACTGCAATCCAACCAATTTTTTGGTCACAAACACAGGTAAGAAGATTCAAACACAATCAAGTAGTTACATCAAGTAGAACAATTAACAGTTAAACACAATTAATCACATAGGCAAACCAAGTACAATATGCACACCTAAATAATGTCACATAGATGCATATGATGAATGCCTGTCCTAGTGGCTGATGAGTCTCATTTGTCGGTTATAAAGCCAACCCGACAAGTCCTGGTAGCTAACCATTGGACTGTCCCTCTGTCGTGCATCCCCAACTCGAGTTATTCACAAACATAATCATAATCACACAACACCCACACTGGTGTTTATCCACGGAGGCGAGCTCATCCGAAACTTTTACAGTGTCCAGCCACACTTATGACATAGGGTCAGCAGAGTATCAAGTCTTAACCTGGAGCACGTGGTGGCTAGCCACTGTTTTCACCCATAAAAACTTGTATATTAGATATTTGGAAGTGCATCAAATCCCATTATCAATAAATAATCATGTACATGTACATACGCAGCCATAACTCAATATTTATCATAGCCATCTGGCTCATAACATAATCTATAACCAGCCATAATTTATTATCTAATACAGCCATTCGGCTCATGACATACACAGCACTTCCTTCACAATCCATCTCAAGTTAAATCATCTTTCATGCCATAAAATACTTTTCTCAAATCACTTTTCTTTGAAAATAACAATCAAGTTCATCTTTGTCTTAATTTTGAAATGCTCATTTCTCAAATAGTTTCAAGCTCATAAGCCACTTTTACTCAAAGTAGGTTCCCTTTTCAAAACAAAGCCACCCTCGGCATCATCTATGCAAAACTTCCAAAACTATGGCAAATTAAAAATGTCTTCTGAAATATTCAAAATTGTCCATCCTAAAATAAGATTTTGTAACAACAATTTCTCATCAGAGTCTCAAGAATTTAGGGGAGAATAACATAACTCAATTTCTCAAATTCGTTTAAAATATGTAAAACCTTAACTTTCTTGATTTGAATAAATAAAAATAAAAATAGAATTTAAGCCAAACCGAGTCGTGTAATATATTACTCCAACCACATTTTCAAAATCTTTTCTTTTACTTAAACTAAAACCAATTTCAACCCAATGTTAAAACTCTAAAATGTTTCCAATGGCTCAGAAATCATTTTAGTTTTTCTAAACCAGAACTTTAAAGGATACTTTAAACATTTTCCAAAACGTCGTAAAAATAAGGTTTATCAATCAAAATTTAAGTTCTTTCAAAACCACTGAAACTCCTCCAATTGAACTCCTCAAGTTAATTTCAAAGACATAAACCCTTTTCAATTTTAAAACAGCTTAAAAACACACGTTTCTTCTAAATGTCTTGCACCCAAAGGTAAAATACTTTTCTTAATAAATAAAGCTGAATCATAGTTCTCTTTTCAATAATTTATTTCGAAACACAATTCATCACCTTTGTAAATAGTTCAAGTAAAATAGTACAACTATTGAACTCATGACTTTCCAAATAACACTTCAAATAAAATCTCAGATTTTATAGGAATTTCGGCAGCACTCCCCTAAAACATGGACTTTGCCACCCTTTCTGAGTCCCAACCAAACCATTCCGAAATCCTTTTTTTCGGGATCAAAACCAAATTAGTTCAAAATCTAGTTGTTTCCAAAAGTGCATCATTTTCAGATTTCAAGAACACCAATTCAAACTCAAATCAATTTCTAACAAGATAAACTCGATTTCAAAGCTTTTACAAAATAACTTTAAAGAAGCATTTTAAGAATAGTCCATTTCACAAAACCAAACAATAACCCAGCCAAACAAGCATTCGTATTCATCCAAGACAACCAATAATACATTAGACTTATATAATCACTCAAAGATACATTTTCTCATATCAATATCCATATATAATAATTCCAATTCATAAAGTGTAGTTTTCTGAAAAGGCCCCTACCTCGACACGTTGAAACCACAATCTAAATGCGTCCACTGAACATTTTCTCTCAACCTGAAATCACCGACAGCTTCAACCACAGCTTTGCTCACTTCTGTAGCAGTAGGAACATCCCTTACTCACAACATACGGCCCCGATAAATTAATCCTAAAAACATTAACGTCGTGAAAACCTTAATAATACATAACTGAATACTAATGCGATGGTTTTTCAAAACATAACTACTTACTAAAATCACAAAACGACGCAGTCGCAACTCCAAATCGACTCGGCAGTAGCTCCGACCATAACCTCAAGCGAGAGCGGTGAGCAAAAACTCCGGTGATGGCAATGGCAGAGTTTTCCGGTGACGGAGACGTGGTGGCGCGATTGGTTTCTCCTCCGGCAGCGGCTGTAACAAAAACAGCTTATTCTCCCTCCGTTTGCGATCCCAACAGCAGCTTCTGACGGTGACTGGAACGTACATGAGCGGCGGCGTTGACGGGACATGGCAGCGAGGAGCACAACGGTGGTGTGCAGACCGGCAACAACTGCCCACGGGCGGCGCAATCTCCTCCTCCTTCGAGGCCTTCTCTCTTGCCTCGGATCTGATCCGCAATGGAGGTGGCTCCACAGACAGCAGCGGCGGCCTCCTCTCATCCCTGCGACGACGGTGTGACAGCCCTGAGCAACGCAGCCGTGGTGAGCTGGCCGTCACCCTCTCTCTTGCGCTGTCTCTCTTTCTCTCTTTCTTTTTCGGATCTCCTATCTCTTTGTCAGTAGTGACGGCGACGGTGGCAGTGATGCCCAACACGTCGCCTTCCCTTCTCCTCCTTTACCCTCCTTCCGCGGTACTCCTTTCCCTCTATCCCTTACTTTCTGTCTTTCTTTCTTTTTGATAGTTGCTGCTGTTGTGTGGGCTTGCGGGGTGGCTAGGGTTTGGTGAGAGTGTGTGTGGGTGTTGGGTTAGGTTTAGGGTTAGCGGTAGTTTATGTAATTTTTAATAAAATTAGGGGGATAATATAGTAATTGGAAACAAATTTCGATTCAACAAAATTATCTTTAAAAAAAAGATTATTTAATCATAAATTACAAATTAATTTTAAAAAATACTCTAACTCAATAACTAGAGATAATATAATTAATTTTCTTCATTAACAAGACCTAAAGTATTTATTTATAAAAATATTATCATATAAAAATCTTATTATTTTACAACTACTAATTTTATAATTTAAATATAGGAAACAATTCGATAATTGTAAAATTATATTAAATTATAATTTAAATAGCCAAACATCATTATTTTTTTGAATTTCCAAGACTTTAAATTGTAAATAGGAAGATAATTCAAAATTATAGAGTTTGGATAAAAACCTTAATTTATTTCAAATCCAATTAATCAAAACTTCCTGTAATTATCTTCAATAAAATGGTTTATGACCTTAAAACTATAAACAAATATAAATAATTTAAAATTAGTTCATAATAACTTTTCAAAAGTTTCGGATCTTACAAGTTCAACAACAAAAACGTAAAGGGTCCGGGTCTATCATTATCTGGTGAATAGAAAATAAATTTTTTCTTTTTTCTTTTTTTAAATTATAAAATTTAATTTTTTATATAAAATAGAAAAATAAATAAAATATAGCAATACATAGTAAACAATGCATTTGTAAATTTATTATTTTTTTCTTTTAAATCTAAAATATAAATTTTGATTCTAACAATAGAATAGTAAAAAATTATAACAAAATCCAATAGAAAAAAAATTAAAAATTCTTAAAATTAATTTATTCTTAATTTGTGAACAAGTCCGACAACAAAAAAAGTCAACGGTTCGGAGGTAGCATTATCCGGTGAATAAAAAATAAAAAATATTTTTAGAAAAATTTAAATTTTTAAAAAATTAAAATTTTCAATTTTGGTTTTATAAATTATAAAATTTATTTATTTTATTTAAAGTAAAAAAATAAAATAAAATTCAGTAGTATCTAGTAAACAACAAATTTGTAAATTTATTATTTTTTTATTTTAAATCTAAATAAAATAAATTTTTATTCTGATAGTAGAAAAAGAAAAAATTCTAACAATATTAAAAAAAGGAAAAAATTTTTAATTTTTAATTTTTAAAATTACTTTATTCTTATTTTGTGAACAAGTCCAACAACAAAAAAGTCAAACGTCCGGGTGTACCATTATTCGGTGAATAAAAAAATAAAAAATATTTTTAGAAAAATTTAAAATTATAAAAAAATTAACTTTTTTATTTTTTATTTTTAAAATTTTTAAATTTAAAATTTTTTTAAGTAGAAAAATAAAATAAAATCCAGCAATATCTAGTAAACAACGAATTTGTAAATTTATTATTTTTAAATTTTTAATCTAAAAAGATAAATTTATTCTAACAGTAGAAAAATAAAAAATTTCAATAATATCCAATAAACAAAAAATTAAAAAAATTAAATTTTTAAAATTAATTTATTCTTAATTTGTGAATAAGTCGAGTAACAAAAAAGTCAACAGTCCGGGTGTAGCATTATCCGACGAAGAAAAAATAAAAAATTCTTTTAGAAAAATTTAAAAATTTAAAAATTAAATTTTTTATTTTTTATTATGTAGATTGTAAAATTTAATTTTTTATATAAAATAGAAAAATAAAATAAAATCAAGCAATATCTAGTAAACAATAGATTTGTAAATTTATTATTTTTTAAATTTAATCTAAAATAAATTATTCTAACAGTAAAAAAATAAAAAATTCTAACAATATCCAATAAAGAAAAAATTAAAAATTTTTAATTTTTAAAATTAATTTATTCTTAGTTTGTGAACAAGTCGAACAACAAAAAAGTCAAGGGTCCGGGTGTATCATTATTCGGTGAATAAAAAAATAAAAATATATTTTCAAAAAAAATTAAAATTTTTAAAAATAAAATAAAATCTAGCAATATCTAATAAACAACAAATTTGTAAATTTATTTTTTTATTTTAATCTAGGAATATTCAATAAATAAAAAATTTTAAATTTTAATTTTTTCAAATTAATTTATTCTTCATTTGTGAACAAGTTGAGCAACAAAAAAGTCAAAGTTACCAGTGTAGCATTATACGGTGAATAAAAAATAAAAAATATTTTTAGAAAGATTTAAAATTAAAAAAATAATTATTTATTTTTTATTTTTTAATTATAAAATTTAATTTTTTTATTTAAAGTAGAAAAATAAAATAAAATCCAGTAATGTCTAGTAGACAACAAATTTGTAAATTTGTTATTTTTTTATTTTTTATCTAAAAAAATAATTTTTTATTCTTACAGCAGAAAAATAAAGAATTCCAATAATATCCAATAAAAAATTAAAATATTTTAAATTTTTAAAATTAATTTATTCATAATTTTTTAACAGGTCCAGCAACAAAAAATTTAACGGTTCGGGTGTACCATTATCCGCTGAATAAAAAATAAAAAAAATAATTTTAGAAAAATTTAAAATTTTTTAAAAAATAAAAGTTTTTATTTTTTTTAAATTATAAAATTTAATTTTTCATATAAAATAGAAAAATAAAATAAAATCTAGCAACATCAAGTAAACAATAAATTTGTAAATTTTATTATTTTTTATATTTAATCTAAAAAATTTTTATTTTAACAGTAGAAAAATAAAAAATTCTAACAATATCCAATAAAAAAATTAAAATTTTTAATTTTTAAAATTAATTTATTCTTAATTTGTGAACAAGTCTAACAACAAAAAAGTCAAGGGTCCAGCTGTATCAAATAAAAATATTTTTGATTTTTAAATTATAAAATATTTTTCGGTGAATAAAAAAATAAAAATATTTTTGATTTTTAAATTATAAAATTTAATTTTTTATTTAAAGTAGAAAAATAAAATAAAATTCAGCAATATATAGTAAACAACAAATTTTTAAATTTATTATTTTTATTTTTAATCTAAATAAAATAAATTCTTATTCTAACAGTAGACATCTATGACTCAAGGTCACCTAATTATCCAATTCCAAGCCAAGAGTATGAAAAACTATACAAAAACTATAAGAGACATTTTATCAAACACCTAGCATGCATAAAAGGGAAAACAAGGTAAATTACAATAAAAATAAATTCTATCCTACCAATTGCCTAAGAATGATAATAAAAACTCAAACAAGCATCAAAGAAATATAAAAACATCAAAATTCCATTAATGAAACCAAAATTGACAAGTGTTCATAAACTAAAAGTGGCAAAATTGAGAAAATAACAAAAAAAATTAAGAAGATCAAGACAAGAAAGTATGAAAACATAAATGAAACTACACTAAAACAATAATCAAAGACTAAAATTAAAGAGAAATTAAGTCAAAAACCCTAAATTCTAGAGAGAAGAGGGAGCTTCTCTCTCTAGAAAAACTAGCCTAAAACATATAAAAACCTAAATCTATTCGCTCCCCCTTTCATCCTTCTTTAATTTGGCTTGAAATAGATTCAGAAATGAGTTAGATTGGGCTTGGAAAGCCCTAAAATTGCTCCTAGCGTATTGCAATTAATGAGCTCACGTGACAGGTGTCACGCGTACGCATGGGTTACGCGTACGGGTGACCTGACAAAATCCTCCTTCACGCGTACGCGTGGGGCACATGTACGCGTGGCCTTCAGTTCCACCAACTCCTTATTTCTTCATGAATTCTTCATCTTTCATGCTTTTTTTTCTTAACTTCTTTGATCCAATCTTTTGCCTTGGAAACCTGAAATCACTCAACAAATACATCAATGCATTGAATGGGATTAAAGTGAATGAAATTTAACAGTTATAAGGCCTAAAAAGCATGTTTTTTTTTACTTTCAAGCACAATTTAGAAAGCAATCATAAAACTATGCTATTTCAATGAATAAACACAAGAAAAGTCAATAAAATTCACCCAATTAGAGCAAATAAATACCATAAAATGTGGATTCATCACATCCCTATACTTAAACAATAGCATGTCCTCATGCTATGCCAAAGAAAGACAAGAAGGGAAATCTACAATTATTCAATGTAACTATCTATATGCATGTAACTATTCTACCTTATACTATCTAACTATCTATATGTATTTACTTAGTCCAAGTAAATCAATTTCCAAGAAAGTATATATACACAATCAAGGGCTAAAGCAATCATAACCAAATCACATTTACAATTGAATTGAGTCATGTAGAAGAATTTATCAAACTTGCAATATAAACAATGATCATAGGTTGGTGGACGAAATTGTGATTGCCCTCTTTGTATTTGCATGAGATTTATTTAATGGCTCTTTGACATATGTGATCACAACTACGTTCAACTTAACCAGCAAGTGTACTGGGTCATCCAAGTAATACCTTACGTGAGTAAGGGTCGATCCCACAGAGATTGTTGGTATGAAGTAAGCTATGGTCACCTTGTAAATCTCAGTTAGGCAGATTAAATGATTATGGATTTCGAAAATTAATAATAAAAAGAAAATAAAATAGGATAGAAATACTTATGTAAATTAATGGTGGGGATTTCAGATAGGCGTGTGGAGATGCTAGAATCCTCTCGAATCTCTGTTTTCCTATTGCTTTCATCCAATTCTTCTTACTCCTTTCCATGGCAAGCTATATGTAGGGCATCACCGTCATCAATGGCTACTTTTCATTCTCTCGGGAAAATGGTCCTATGCGCTGTCACTGCATGGCTAATCGTCTGGAGGCATCACCCTTGACAATGGCTACATCCCATCCTCTCAGTGAAAATGGTCCAAATGCTCTGTCACAGCACGGCTAATCATCTGTCGGTTCTCAATCAGGTTGGAATAGAATCCATTGATTCTTTTGCGTCTGTCACTAACGCCCAGCCTTCAGGAGTTTGAAGCTCGTCACAGTCATTCAATTCCGGAATCCTACTCAGAATACCACAGACAAGGTTAGACTTTCCGGATTCCCATGAATGCCGCCATCTATCTAGCTTATACCACGAAGATTCTGTTGGGGAATATAAGAGATATGCGCCCGGCCTAAAGTAGAACGGAAGTGGTTGTCAGTCACACGCATTCATAGGTGAGAATGATGATGAGTGTCACGGATCATCACATTCATCAAGTTGAAGTGCAACGTATATCTTAGAATAAGAATAAAAGAGAATTGAGTGCAGGGAGGTCAGATTCCAACAGCATCAGCAGTCCTTTTGCCAGCCTCTTTCAGAATTTTGCTCAAGTCCCTCAATTTCAGCCAGAAATTACCTGAAATCACAGAAAAACATACAAACTCATAGTAAAGTCCAGAAATGTGAATTTAACATAAAAACTAATGAAAACATCCCTAAAAGTAGCTTGAACTTACTAAAAACTACCTAAAAACAATGCCAAAAAGCGTATAAATTATCCGCTCATCACAACACCAAACTTAAATTGTTACTTGTCCCCAAGCAACTGAAAATCAAATAGGATAAAAAGAAGAGAATATACTATAAATTCCAGAATATCAGTGAATATTAATTATAATTAGATGAGCGGGACTTGTAGCTTTTTGCTTCTGAACAGTTTTGGCATCTCACTTTTTCCCTTGAAGTTTAGAATGATTGGCTTCTCTAGGAACTTAGAATTTCGGATAGTGTTATTGATTCTCCTAGTTAAGTATGTTGATTCTTGAACACAGCTACTTATGAGTCTTGGCCGTGGCCCTAAGCACTTTGTTTTCCAGTATTACCACCGGATACATAAATGCCACAGACACATGACTGGGTGAACCTTTTCAGATTGTGACTCAGCTTTGCTAGAGTCCCCAGTTAGAGGTGTCCAGAGCTCTTAAGCACACTCTTTTTGCTTTGGATCACGACTTTAACCACTCAGTCTCAAGCTTTTCACTTGGACCTTCATGACACAAGCACATGGTTAGGGACAGCTTGATTAGCCGCTTAGGCCTGGATTTTATTTCCTTGGGCCCTCCTATCCATTGATGCTGAAAGCCTTGGATCCTTTTTTTTACCCTTGCCTTTTGGTTTTAAGGGCTATTGGCTTTTTCTGCTTGCTTTTTCTTTTTCTATTATTTTTTCGCAAGCTTTTTGCTTTTTCAATGCTTTTTCTTGCTTCAAGAATCAGCTTCATGATTTTTCAGATCATCAATAACATTTTTCTTTGTTCATCATTCTTTCAAGAGCCAACAATTTTAACATTCATAAACAACAAGATAAAAAATATGCACTGTTCAAGCATTCATTCAGAAAACAAAAAGTATTGTCACCACATCAATATAATTAAACTAAATTCAAGGATAAATTCGAAATTCATGTACTTCTTATTCTTTTGAATTAAAACATTTTTCATTTAAGAGAGGTGAAGGATTAATGGAATTTATTCATAGCTTTAAGACATAGTTACTAACTACTAATGATCATGAAGTAGAGACACAAAATATAGATAAACACAACATAAAAACCGAAAAGCAGAAAGAAATAAGAACAAGGAATGAATCCACCTTAGTGGCGTCTTCTTCTTGAAGGACCAACAATGTCCTTAAGCTCTTCTATGTCCCTTCCTTGCCTTTGTTGCTCCTCCCTCATTGCTCTTTGATCTTCTCTTATTTCATGGAGAATGATGGAGTGCTCATGATGTTCCACCCTTAATTGTTCCACATTGTGGCTTAAATCTTCTAAGGAAGTGTTGAGTTGTTCTCAATAGTTGTTAGGAGGAAAGTGCATCCCTTGAGGCATCTCAGGGATTTCTTGATGATGAGCTTTGGTGCACGAAATTGTGATCACTACAACTTCGCACAACTAACCAGCAAGTGTACTGGGTCGTCCAAGTAATAAACCTTACGCGAGTAAGGGTCGATCCCACAGAGATTGTTGGTATGAAGCAAGCTATGGTCACCTTGTAAATCTTAGTCAGGCAGACTCAAATGGGTATGGTGATAAACGCATAAAACATAAAGAATAAGATAGAGATACTTATGTAATTCATTGGTGGGAATTTCAGATAAGCGCATGAAGATGCTGGTCCCTTCCGTCTCTCTGCTTTCCTACTGTCTTCATCCAATCCTTCTTACTCCTTTCCATGGCAAGCTCAAGCAAGGGTTTCACCGTTGTCAATGGCTACCTCCCATCCTCTCAGTGGAAATGTTCAACGCACCCTGTCACGGCACGGCTATCCATCTGTCGGTTCTCGATCAGGCCGGAATAGAATCCAGTGATTCTTTTGTGTCTGTCACTAACGCCCCGCCCTCAGGAGTTTGAAGCACGTCACAGTCATTCAATCATTGAATCCTACTCAGAATACCACAGACAAGGTTAGACCTTCCGGATTCTCTTGAATGCCGCCATCAGTTCTAGCCTATACCACGAAGACTCTGATCTCACGGAATGGCTGGCTCGTTTGTCAGGCGAGCACTTGGTTGTCAGGCGATCAACCATGCATCGTGTATCAGGAATCCAAGAGATATTCACCCAATCGAAGGTAGAACGGAGGTGGTTGTCAATCACACGTTCATAGGTGAGAATGATGATGAGTGTCACGGATCATCACATTCATCAAGTTGAAGAACAAGTGATATCTTAGAACAAGAACAAGCGGAATTGAATAGAAAAACAATAGTAATTGCATTAATACTCGAGGTACAGCAGAGCTCCACACCTTAATCTATGGTGTGTAGAAACTCCACCGTTGAAAATACATAAGAACAAGAGTGATCATTGGCTTCGGTCCCAGAGAGGGAACCAGAAGAACCAAGATCTGATCTAAGAACTAGATGTCAAAAGATGAAAATACAATAGTAAAAGGTCCTATATATAGAAAACTAGTAGCCTAAGGTTTACAGAGATGAGTAAATGACATAAAAATCCACTTCCGGGCCCACTTGGTGTGTGCTTGGGCTGAGCAATGAAGCATTTTCGTGTAGAGACTCCTCTTGGAGTTAAACGCCAGCTTTTATGCCAGTTTGGGCGTTTAACTCCCATTCTTGTGCCAGTTCCGGCGTTTAACGCTGGGAATTCTGAGGGTGACTTTGAACGCCGATTTGGGCCATCAAATCTTAGGCAAAGTATAGACTATCATATATTTCTGGAAAGCCCAGAACGTCTACTTTCCAACACCGTTGAAAGCGCGCCAATTGGGCTTCTGTAGCTCCAGAAAATCCACTTCGAGTGCAGGGAGGTCAGAATCCAACAGCATCTGCAGTCCTTTTCAGTCTCTGAATCAGATTTTTGCTCAGGTCCCTCAATTTCAGCCAGAAAATACCTGAAATCACAGAAAAACACACAAACTCATAGTAAAGTCCAGAAAAGTGAATTTTAACTAAAAAATAATAAAAATATACTAAAAACTAACTAGATCATACTAAAAACATACTAAAAACAATGCCAAAAAGCGTACAAATTATCCGCTCATCACAACACCAAACTTAAATTGTTGCTTGTCCTCAAGCAACTGAAAATCAAATAAGATAAAAAGAAGAGAATATGCAATGAATTCCAAAAACATCTATGAAGATCAGTATTAATTAGATGAGCGGGGCTTTTAGCTTTTTGCCTCTGAACAGTTTTGGCATCTCACTCTATCCTTTGAAATTCAGAATGGTTGACTTCTTTAGGAACTCAGAATCCAGATAGTGTTGTTGATTCTCCTAGTTAAGTATGATGATTCTTGAACACAGCTACTTATTGAGTCTTGGCCGTGGCCCAAAGCACTCTGTCTTCCAGTATTACCACCGGATACATACATGCCACAGATACATAATTGGGTGAACCTTTTCAGATTGTGACTCAGCTTTGCTAGAGTTCCCAATTAGAGGTGTCCAGGGTTCTTAAGCACACTCTTTTTGCCTTGGATCACAACTTTATTTCTTTTATTTTTCTTTCTTTTTCTTTCTTTTTCTCTTCTCTTTTTTTTTTCGAAATTTTTCTCTCTTTTTCTTTTTTTTTATTCACTGCTTTTTCTCTCTCCTTTCCTTGGTGAGCAAAGGGGGTTCATCCTCCCAAGTCTCATTTCCAAATAACTTGTCATTTAGCTTCATGATTGCTCCAAGGTATTTAGCAACTTGCTCTTCAGTGACATACTCATCCTCTTCAGAGGAAGAATACTCATCAGAGCTCATGAATGGCAGAAGTAAGTCCAATGGAATCTCTATGGTCTCATTTTGAGCCTCAGATTCCCATGGTTCCTCTTGGGGGAACTCATTGGAGGCCAGTGGACGTCCATTGAGGTCTTCCTCAGTGGCGTTCACTGCCTCTCCTTCCTCCCAAAATTCGGCCATGTTGATGGCCTTGCACTCTCCTTTTGGATTTTCTTCTGTATTGCTTGGGAGAGTACTAGGGGGGAGTTCAGTAATTTTCTTGCTCAGCTGACCCACTTGTGCCTCCAAGTTTCTAATGGAGGACCTTGTTTCAGTCATGAAACTTTGAGTGGTTTTGATTAGATCAGAGACCATGGTTGCTAAGTCAGAGGTATTCTGCTTAGAACTCTCTGTCTGTTGCTGAGAAGATGATGGAAAAGACTTGCTATTGCTAAACCTGTTTCTTCCACCATTATTATTGTTGAAACCTTGTTGAGGTCTCTGTTGATCCTTCCATGAGAGATTTGGATGATTTCTCCATGAAGGATTATAGGTGTTCCCATAGGGTTCTCCCATGTAATTCACCTCTTCCATTGAAGGGTTCTCAGGATCATAAGCTTCTTCCTCAGATGAAGCCTCCTTAGTACTGCTTGGTGCATTTTGCATTCCAGACAGACTTTGAGAAATCATATTGACTTGTTGAGTCAATATTTTATTCTGAGCCAATATGGCATTCAGAGTGTCAATCTCAAGAACTCCTTTCTTTTGACTAGTCCCATTGTTCACAGGATTCCTTTCAGAAGTGTACATGAATTGGTTATTTGCAACCATTTCAATCAGCTCTTGAGCTTCTGTAGGCGTCTTCTTCAGATGAAGAGATCCTCCAGCAGAGCGGTCCAAAGACATCTTGGACAGTTCAGAGAGACCATCATAGAAAATACCTATGATGCTCCATTCAGAAAGCATATCAGAAGGACACTTTCTGATTAATTGTTTGTATCTTTCCCAAGCTTCATAGAGGGATTCTCCTTCCTTCTGTCTGAAGGTTTGGACTTCCACTCTAAGCTTACTCAATTTTTGAGGTGGAAAGAACTTTGCCAAGAAGGCATTGACTAGCTTTTCCCAAGAGTCCAGGCTTTCTTTAGGTTGTGAGTCCAACCATGTCCTAGCTCTGTCTCTTACAGCAAAGGGGAATAGCATAAGTCTGTAGACCTCAGGGTCAACCCCATTAGTCTTGACAGTGTCACAGATTTGCAAGAATTCAGCTAAAAACTGATGAGGATCTTCCAACGGAAGTCCATGGAACTTGCAATTCTGTTGCATTAGAGAAACTAATTGAGGCTTAAGCTCAAAGTTGTTTGCTCCAATGGCAGGGATAGAGATGCTTCTCCCATAAAAGTCGGGAGTAGGTGCAGTAAAGTCACACAGCACCTTCCTTGCATTGTTGGCATTGTTGTTGTTTTCGGCTACCATTTGTTCTTCTTCTTTGAAGATTTCTGTTAGGTCCTCTACAGAGAGTTGTGCTTTGGCTTCTCTTAGCTTTCTCTTCAAGGTCCTTTCAGGTTCAGGATCAGCCTCAACAAGAATGCTTTTGTCTTTGCTCCTGCTCATAAAAAAGAGAAGAGAACAAGAAATGTGGAATCCTCTATGTCACAGTATAGAGATTCCTTGAGGTGTTAGAAGAGAAGAAAAGTAGAAGACAGAAATAGAAAATTCGAACTTATCAAAGAAGATGGAGTTCGAATTTTGCATTAAGGGATAGTGTTAGTCCATAAATAGAAGGATGTGAGAAGAAGGGAAGTAATTTTCGAAAATTAAGTAAAAGGGTTTGAAAACTTTTTTTGAAAAACACTAATTGATTTTCGAAAATGAAAGTGGAAAAGAAATCAAGTGATTTTTGAAAAAGATTTTGAAATTAGAAATCAAAAAGATTTGATTGAAAACTATTTTGAAAAAGATGTGGTTAAGAAGATATGATTAGTTTTAAAAAAGATGTGATTGAGAAGATATGATTTGAAAACATTTTTTTTTAAAAAAGATTTGATTTTGAAAATTAAAAACTTGGCTAACAAGAAAAGATATGATTCAAACATTAAACCTTTCTCAACAGAAAAGGCAACATATTTGAAATGTTGAATCAAATCATTAATTGATAGCACGTATCTTTGAAAATAGAAAGAAATCAATTTTGAAAACATATGATTGAAAAGATGTGATTTGAAAAAGATTTGATTTTGAAAAACTTTGAAAACTTGAAAAAAAATTTGCATTGAAAACAGAATCTTCCCTCTTGTGCCATCCTGGCGTTAAACGCCCAGAATGGTGCACATTCTGGTGTTTAACACCCAAAACTATACCCTTTTGGGCGTTAAACGCCCAACCAGGTACCCTGGCTGGCGTTTAAACACCAGTTTGTCCTTCTTCACTGGGCGTTTTGAACGCCCAGCTTTTTCTGTGCAATTCCTCTGCTGTATGTTCTGAATCTTCAATTCTCTGTATTATTGACTTGAGAAGACACAAATTAAAAATATTTTTGGATTTTTTAATAATCAAAATGCAACTAAAATCAAATAACAATGCATGCAAGACACCAAACTTAGCAGTTTGTATACTACTGACACTAACAAAATGAGAATGCATATGAGACACACGAAACACTCAAGTCAATAGAATTCAAAGATCAGAGCAAGTAGATCATCAAGAATAACTTTGAAAATCACTTAGGACACATGAATGAATGCATGCAATTGACACGAAACTTAAAATGAAACACTAGACTCAAACAAGAAATATTTTTGGATTTTTTCGAAAATTAAGTGGAAAAAGAAAATAAAGGTATCAAAATTCTTAATGAGAATTCCAGGAATCATGCAATGTTAGTCTAAAGCTTTAGTCTAAAGAAATTAGACATGGCTAAACAAGCTTCAGCAGGACATTGCATTCAAGAGCTAAATTGATGAAAATCAATCAGCTTTGGTGATGATAAGAACATCACCTTGAAACACTAGAATTCATTCTTAAGAACTCTGAAAAAAATTACCTAATCTAAGCAACAAGATGAACCGTCAGTTGTCCATACTCGAACAATCCCCGGCAACAGCGCCAAAAACTTGGTGCACGAAATTGTGATCACTACAACTTCGCACAACTAACCAGCAAGTGTACTGGGTCGTCCAAGTAATAAACCTTACGCGAGTAAGGGTCGATCCCACAGAGATTGTTGGTATGAAGCAAGCTATGGTCACCTTGTAAATCTTAGTCAGGCAGACTCAAATGGGTATGGTGATAAACGCATAAAACATAAAGAATAAGATAGAGATACTTATGTAATTCATTGGTGGGAATTTCAGATAAGCGCATGAAGATGCTGGTCCCTTCCGTCTCTCTGCTTTCCTACTGTCTTCATCCAATCCTTCTTACTCCTTTCCATGGCAAGCTCAAGCAAGGGTTTCACCGTTGTCAATGGCTACCTCCCATCCTCTCAGTGGAAATGTTCAACGCACCCTGTCACGGCACGGCTATCCATCTGTCGGTTCTCGATCAGGCCGGAATAGAATCCAGTGATTCTTTTGCGTCTGTCACTAACGCCCCGCCCTCAGAAGTTTGAAGCACGTCACAGTCATTCAATCATTGAATCCTACTCAGAATACCACAGACAAGGTTAGACCTTCCGGATTCTCTTGAATGCCACCATCAGTTCTAGCCTATACCACGAAGACTCTGATCTCACGGAATGGCTGGCTCGTTTGTCAGGCGAGCACTCGGTTGTCAGGCGATCAACCATGCATCGTGTATCAGGAATCCAAGAGATATTCACCCAATCGAAGGTAGAACGGAGGTGGTTGTCAATCACACTTTCATAGGTGAGAATGATGATGAGTGTCACGGATCATCACATTCATCAAGTTGAAGAACAAGTGATATCTTAGAACAAGAACAAGCGGAATTGAATAGAAGAACAATAGTAATTGCATTAATACTCGAGGTACAGCAGAGCTCCACACCTTAATCTATGGTGTGTAGAAACTCCACCGTTGAAAATACATAAGAACAAGAGTGATCATTGGCTTCGGTCCCAGAGAGGGAACCAGAAGAACCAAGATCTGATCTAAGAACTAGATGTCAAAAGATGAAAATACAATAGTAAAAGGTCCTATATATAGAAAACTAGTAGCCTAAGGTTTACAGAGATGAGTAAATGACATAAAAATCCACTTCCGGGCCCACTTGGTGTGTGCTTGGGCTGAGCAATGAAGCATTTTCGTGTAGAGACTCCTCTTGGAGTTAAACGCCAGCTTTTATGCCAGTTTGGGCGTTTAACTCCCATTCTTGTGCCAGTTCCGGCGTTTAACGCTGGGAATTCTGAGGGTGACTTTGAACGCCGGTTTGGGCCATCAAATCTTGGGCAAAGTATAGACTATCATATATTTTTGGAAAGCCCAGGATGTCTACTTTCCAACGCCGTTGAGAGCGCGCCAATTGGGCTTCTGTAGCTCCAGAAAATCCACTTCGAGTGCAGGGAGGTCAGAATCCAACAGCATCTGCAGTCCTTTTCAGTCTCTGAATCAGATTTTTGCTCAGGTCCCTCAATTTCAGCCAGAAAATACCTGAAATCACAGAAAAACACACAAACTCATAGTAAAGTCCAAAAAAGTGAATTTTAACTAAAAACTAATAAAAATATACTAAAAACTAACTAGATCATACTAAAAACATACTAAAAACAATGCCAAAAAGTGTACAAATTATCCGCTCATCAAGCTTCCTCATGCATCTCTTGAGATCCGTGGAGGATCTCTCTTGCTTGCTCCATCCTCTTCTTGGTGATGGGCTTATCCTCTTCAATGGGATGTCTCCTTCTATGATAACTCCAGCTGAGTAACATAGATGGCATATGAGGTGAGGAAAAACTAGCCTAGCCATGGTGGAGGGCTTTTCGGCTATTTTGTAGAATTCATTGGAGATGACTTCATGAACTTCTACTTCCTCTCCAATCATGATGCTATGAATCATGATGGCCCGATCCACAGTAACTTCAGATCGGTTACTAGTGGGAATGATGGAACATTGAATGAACTCCAACCGTCCTCTAGCTACAGGCTTGAGGTCCAGTCTTCTCAGTTGAACTGGCTTGCCTTTGGAGTCTCTTTTTCATTGAGCTCCTTCCACACATATGTCCATAAGGACTTGGTCCAACCTTTGATTAAAGTTGACCCTTCTAGTGTAGGGGCGTACATCTCCTTGCATCATGGGCAAGTGGAACGCCAACCTCACATTCTCTGGACTAAAATCTAAGTATTTTCCCCGAACCATTGTGAGATAATTCTTTGGACTCGGGTTCATACTTTGATCATGGTTCCTAGTGATCCATGCATTGGCATAGAACTCTTGAACCATTAAGATTCCGACTTGTTGCATGGGGTTGGTTAGGACTTCCCAACCTCTTCTTCGGATCTCATGTCGGATCTCCGGATACTCATTTTTCTTGAGCTTGAAAGGTACCTCAGGGATCACCTTCTTCTTTGCCACAACATCATAGAAGTGGTCTTCATGGCTTTTGGAGATGAATCTTTCCATCTCCCATGACTCGGAGGTGGAAGCTTTTGTCTTCCCTTTTCCTTTTCTAGAGGATTCTCCGGCCTTAGGTGCCATTGATGGTAATGGAAAAACAAAAAGCTTATGCTTTTACCACACCAAACTTAAAATATTGCTCGCCCTCGAGCAAGAGAAGAAAGAAGAGAAGAAGAAGAAGAAGAAAATATGGAGGAGAAGGGGGAGTGTAGGTTTCGGCCAAGGTATAGAAGAGGGGGTTTGTGTTGTGTGAAAATGAAGTATAATGGAAGGGTATATATAGGAAAATGGGAGAGGGTAGGTTCGGCCATTTAGGGTGGGTTTAGGTGGGAAAGTGTTTTTGAATTTTGAAGGTAGGTGGGGTTTTTGGGGAAGAGTGGATGGATGTGAGTGGTGAAGGGGGTAATTGGGAAGAAAGATTGAAGTTGATGGGAAGTGTGACATGGGGAAGAGTGAAATAGGATTAGGAGGTAAGGTGGGAATATGTTAGGTGGGGATCCTGTGGTGTCCACAGATCCTGAGGTGATTCTGTGGGGTCCACAGATCCTGAGGTGTCAAGGAATTACATCCCTGCACCAAATAGGCAAGCAAAAATGCCTTTGCATTCCATCCTGGCGTTTAAACGCCGAGGTGATGCACGTTCTGGGCGTTCAACGCCCATGTGAAGCATGTTCTGGGCGTTCAACGCTCATGTGTAGCATGTTTCTGGCGTTGAACGCCAGTTCCATGCTTGTTACTGGCGTTCAGCGCCAGCTTTTCTCAAGGCACATTCCTGGCGTTCAAACGCCAGAATGTTGCTTGTTTCTGGCGTTCAGCGCCAGATTCATGCTCTGTTCTGGTGTTGAACGCCAGCCAGATGCTCCTTACTGGCGTTGAACGCCAGTCTGTCCTTCCTCCAGGGTGCGAATTTTTCTCTGCTGTTTTTTATTCTGTTTTTAATTTTTATGATTTTTTCATGACTCCTCATGATCATGTACCTAATAAAACACAAAATAACAATAAAATAAAATAAAATAAAAATTAGATAAATAAAAGTGGGTTGCCTCCCAACAAGCGCTTCTTTAATGTCAATAGCTTGACATTGTGCTTTCATGGAGCCACAAAGGTGATCAGGTCAATGTTGTATAGTCCCAACACCAAACTTAGTGTTTGGTTGTGGCCTCCCAACACCAAACTTAGAGTTTGACTGTGGGGGCTCTTCTTGACTCTGAACTGAGAGAAGCTCTTCCTGCTTACTCTCCTTTATCACAGAGGGATGGTCATGTGCCTTAAACACAAGGTAGTCCCCATTCAATTGAAGGACTAATTCACCTCTTTTGACATCTATCATAGCTCCTGCTGTGGCTAGGAAAGGTCTTCCAAGGATGATATACTCATCCTCTTCCTTCCTAATGTCTAAGATTATGAAATCAGCAGGGATGTAAAGGCCTTCAACCTTTATTAACACGTCTTCTACTATTCCATAAGCTTGTCTCAATGACTTGTCTGCCAATTGTAATGAGAACAAGGCAGGTTGTACCTCAATGATTCCCAGCTTCTCCATTACAGAGAGTGGCATAAGATTTATCCCTAACCCCAGATCACATAGAGCTTTTTCAAAGGTCAATGTGCCTATGGTACAAGGTATTAAGAACTTGCCAGGATCTTGTCTCTTTTGAGGTAAAATTTGCTGAATCCAGGTTTCTAGTTCATTAATGAGCAAGGGAGGTTCACTTTCCCAAGTCTCATTACCAAACAACTTGGCATTCAGCTTCATGATAGCTCCTAAATATTGAGCAACTTGCTCTCCAATCACATCTTCATCCTCTTCAGAGGAAGAATAATCTTCAGAGCTCATGAATTGCAGAAGGAAATTTAATAGAATCTCTATGGTCTCTATATGAGCCTCAGATTCCCTTGGATCCTTAATAGGAAACTCCCTCTTGCTTGAGAGACGTCCCAAGAGGTCTTCCTCACTAGGATTTTCGTCCTCCTCCTCCCTTGTGCATTTGGCCATATTGATTACATCAATGGCCTTGCACTCTCCTTTTGGGTTCTCTTCTGTATTGCTTGGGAGAATACTGGGAGGAGTTTCAATGATTTTCTTACTCAGCTGGCCCACTTGTGCCTCCAGATTTCTGATGGAGGATCTTGTTTCACTCATGAAACTGAAAGTGGCTGTTGACAGATCAGAGACTAGATTGGCTAAACTAGAAGTGTTTTATTCAGAATTCTCTGTCTGTTGCTGAGAAGATAATGGAAAAGGCTTGCTATTGCTCAGCCTATTGCGTCCACCATTGTTAAAGCCTTGTTGAGGCTTTTGTTGATCCTTCCATAAGAAATTTGGATGATTTCTCCATGATGAATATAGGTGTTTCCATAAGGTTCACCCATGTAATTAACCTCTGCCATTGCAGGGTTCTCAGGATCATAAGCTTCTTCAGAAGCTGCCTCTTTAGTACTGTTGGATGCATTTTGCCATCCATTCAGACTTTGAGAGATCATGTTGACTTTCTGAGTCAACACTTTGTTCTGAGCCAATATGGCATTCAGAGCATCAATTTCAAGAACTCCCTTCCTCTGAGGTGTCTCATTATTCACGGAATTCCTCTCAGAAGTGTACATGAATTGGTTATTTGCAACCATGTCAATGAGTTCTTGAGCTTCTGCAGGTGTTTTCTTTAGGTGAATGGATCCACCTGCAGAATGGTCCAATGACATTTTCAAAAACTCAGATAGACCATAATAGAATATATCTAATATGGTCCATTCTGAAAATATGTCAGATGGACACCTTTTGGTCAGCTGCTTGTATCTTTCTCAAGCTTCATAGAGGGATTCACCATCTTTTTGATTGAAGGTCTGAACATCCACTCTAAGCTTGCTCAGCTTTTGAGGAGGAAAGAATTTATCCAAGAAGGCCGTGACCAGCTTCTCCCAAGAGTCCAGGCTATCCTTAGGTTGTGAATCCAACCATATTCTAGCTCTGTCTCTTACATCAAAAGGGAAAAGCATGAGCCTGTAGACTTCAGGATCTACTCTATTCGTCTTAACAGTCTCACAGATCTGCAAGAACTCAGTTAAAAACTGATAAGGATCTTCAGATGAAAGTCCATAAAACTTGCAGTTTTGTTGCATTAAGGCAACTAGCTGAGGTTTCAGCTCAAAATTGTTTGCTCCAATGGCAGGAATGGAGATGCTTCTTCCATCAAATTTGGACGTGGGTTTGGTAAAGTCACCAAGCATCCTTCTTGCATTATCATTATTGGGTTCGGCTGCCATCTCCTTCTCTTGTTCGAAATTTTCTGAAAGGTTACTTCTGGATTGTTGTAATTTAGCTTCTCTTAGTTTCCTCTTCAAAGTCCTTTCAGGTTCAGGATCAATTTCAACAAGAGTGCCTTTTTCCTTGTTCCTGCTCATATGAAATAGAAGAAAACAAGAAAAGAAAGAGGAATCATCTATGTCACAGTATAGAGATTCCTTTATGTTAGTAGAAAAAGAAGGGGATAGAAGAAAGAAAAGCGAAGAATCCAAACACAAGGGATATATTGGGTTCAGATTTTTAGATGAAGAGATGTGAAGAGAAGTGTTAGTAAATAAATAATTACATAGAATAAGAAAAGAGATAGAGAATTTTGAAAATAATTTTGAAAAAGTGGTTGGTGATTTTCGAAAATTAAAGATAAGATATGATTAAAATTAAAATTTAAAAAATTAAAAAGAATTTTTGAAAAAGAGAGAGGTATTTTCGAAAATTAGAGAGGGATAGGTAGTTAGTTGGTTTTGAAAAAGATAAGAAACAAACAAAAAGTCAAATAGTTAGTTAAAAAAATATTAAAATTAAATTTGAAAAGATGAGAAGATAAGAAGTTAGATAAGATATTTTGAAATCAAATTTTAAAAAAGATAAAATTTTGAAAAAGATAAGATAAAAAGATAAGGTTTTTAAGAAAAAAGCATTTTGAAAAAGATTTAATTTTTAAAATGACTTAACTAACAAGAAAGTAACAAACTTCAAATTTTTGAACCAATCACATTAATTGTTAGCATATTTTCGAAAATATGATATAAAAATAAGGAAAAGGATTTTGAAAATAGTTTGAAAAAGAATTTAAAAAGATAAGATTTTTAAAATTAAAATTTTGACTTGACTTGTAAGAAACAACTAATTTTAAAAAATTTTGACCAAGTCAACCCAAAATTTTGAAAATTTGGAGAGAAAAAAGGAAAAGATATATTTTTTATTTTTTTGAATTTTTAATTATGAGAGAGAAAAACACAAATATGACCCAAAACATGAAAATTTTGGATCAAAACACTTAATGCATGCAAGAACATTATGAATGTCAAGATGAACACCAAGAACACTTTGAAGATCATAATGAACATCAAGAACATAATTTTGAAAAATTTTTGATGCAAAGAAAACATGCAAGACACCAAACTTAGAAATTTTTCATGCTTGGAAAATATGAATGCAAAGATGCACATGAAAAACAACAAACAACACAAAACAAGAAATCATCAAGATCAAACAAGAAGACTTGTCAAGAACAACTTGAAGATCATGAAGAACACTATGAATGCATGAAATTTTCGAAAAATGCAAGAAAAATTTTTAAAGCATGCAACTGACACCAAACTTAAAAATTGACTCAAGACTCAAACAAGAAACACAAAATATTTTTAGTTTTTATGATTTTATTAATTTTTTTGGATTTTTATTAATTTTTTTTCGAAAATATTTTTGGAAAAACGAAAAAGAAAAGAAAAATTTTGAAAAAGTTTTTGAAAAGAAAATCACCTAATCTAAGCAACAAGATGACCCGTTAGTTGTCCATACTCGAACAATCCCCGGCAACGGCGCTAAAAACTTGGTGGACGAAATTGTGATTGCCCTCTTTGTATTTGCATGAGATTTATTTAATGGCTCTTTGGCATATGTGATCACAACTACGTTCAACTTAACCAGCAAGTGTACTGGGTCATCCAAGTAATACCTTACGTGAGTAAGGGTCGATCCCATAGAGATTGTTGGTATGAAGCAAGCTATGGTCACCTTGTAAATCTCAGTTAGGCAGATTAAATGATTATGGATTTCGAAAATTAATAATAAAAAGAAAATAAAATAGGATAGAAATACTTATGTAAATTAATGGTGGGGATTTCAGATAGGCGTGTGGAGATGCTAGAATCCTCTCGAATCTCTGTTTTCCTATTGTTTTCATCCAATTCTTCTTACTCCTTTCCATGGCAAGTTGTATGTAGGGCATCACCGTCATCAATGGCTACTTTTCATCCTCTCGGGAAAATGTTCCTATGCACTATCACTGCATGGCTAATCGTCTGGAGGCATCACCCTTGACAATGGCTACATCCCATCCTCTCAGTGAAAATGGTCCAAATGCTCTGTCACAGCACGGCTAATCATCTGTCGGTTCTCAATCAGGTTGGAATAGAATCCATTGATTCTTTTGCGTCTGTCACTAACGCCCAGCCTTCAGGAGTTTGAAGCTCGTCACAGTCATTCAATTCCGGAATCCTACTCGGAATACCACAGACAAGGTTAGACTTTTCGGATTCCCATGAATGCCACCATCTATCTAGCTTATACCACGAAGATTCTGTTGGGGAATCTAATAGATATGCGCCCGGCCTAAAGTAGAACGGAAGTGGTTGTCAGTCACACGCGTTCATAGGTGAGAATGATGATGAGTGTCACGGATCATCACATTCATCAAGTTGAAGTGCAACGTATATCTTGGAATAAGAATAAAAGAGAATTGAATAGAAAATAATAGTAATTGTATTGAAACTTGAGGTACAGCAGAGCTCCACACCCTTAATCTATGGTGTGTAGAAACTCCACTGTTGAAAATACATAAGTGAAAGGTTCAGGCATGGCTGAATGGCCAGCCCCCTAAAACGTGATCAATAGCCTCCTAAGATGAAGAATAAAGCAAAACTGAGACCAAAGATGTCTAATACAATAGTAACTTATCCTATTTATACTAGACTAGCTACTAGGGTTTACATGAGTAAGTAATTGATGCATAAATCCACTTCCGGGGCCCACTTGGTGTGTGCTTGGGCTGAGCTTGATCTATCCACGAGCTGAGGCTCCTCTTGGAGTTGAACGCCAAGTTGTAACGTGTTTTGGGCGTTCAACTCCGGGTCGTGACGTGTTTCTAGCGTTTAACTCTAGACAGCAGCATGTACTTGGCGTTGAGTGCCACTTTACGTCGTCAATTCCCGAATAAAGTATGGACTATTATATATTGCTGGAAAGCTCCAGATGTCTACTTTCCAACGCCATTGAGAGCGCGCCATTTGGAGTTCTGTAGCTCCAGAGAATCCATTTTGAGTGCAGGGAGGTCAGATTCCAACAGCATCAGCAGTCCTTTTGCCAGCCTTTTTCGGAATTTTACTCAAGTCCCTCAATTTCAGCCAGAAATTACCTAAAATCACAGAAAAACACAAACTCATAGTAAAGTCCAGAAATATGAATTTAACATAAAAACTAATGAAAACATCCCTAAAAGTAGCTTGAACTTACTAAAAACTACCTAAAAACAATGCCAAAAAGCGTATAAATTATCCACTCATCATAGGTGAAAATGTGGAATTGAGTAATTGAACATTCACCGGATGTGTATATGCACTCTAGTTGCTCAAGTGTTTAGGGTCAATCCACTCAATTCTCCTCTAATCATGCTTTCTAAAATTTTTTCTTCATCTAACCAATCAACAAGTATTTAATGTACATATGCAAAAATCATGAGGTCTTTTCAAGGTTATAATGGGGCTAAGGGTAAAGGTAAGGGTATATATATGGCTAAGTGAGCCTACATTCGAATATTTGATTAACCTAAGTTCTCACCTAACACATACACAACCTATAAACTTCTAATATCAAGCTTAGCTACCCATAATCTCAATTTTACATACACACACTCTCATGCATCAAATTCAATTCCATCATATATGCATTGATTATTATTGAATTTTATATTGGGGTAATTTTGTCCCCTTTGTATTATTTCTTTTTCTCTCTCTTTTTTTAAGAACATAATATATACACTGTAAAACCCGGTCAAACCATAATTAATTAAATAATAAATTAAATAGGAGCGAATATGGTTAGAAAATTTAGCAATCGGAATTTGATAATTTAAATATGATATTTGGACTCAGTGAATTTTTCTGAGTTGAAAAACATATTTTTCTAAATAAAAATGCGCACTGGAAATTTGACTGGCAGTACCGGCTGCGATCTGTCTGGTACTGTGGCTAAGAAAATTAATTAGAAGTGAATAGTTTTAAGAAATAAGAATTTATAATTTGGGAAGCTAGAAATATTTAAAACACGATTTAAAACTCTAATCTTAAAGGTTTTGGCCTAAAGTTGGGCCAACGGACTAAAACAAGTGAACCGGGCCCAAGTGGGCCAAAGACCCAACATATATAAACATTAGTTATGAGCATTTTAGCTCATTAACCCTAAATAAAGGGTGTGGGGCGTTGAAATGGGGAAGAGAGGAAGAAGAGAGAAAATCCTAACTCCATCAAACTTCAATTCACCATAACTTTTGATCCGAAACTCCGATTGACGAGTCGTTTGTGGCCACGCATCGCTCTTTTCATCCTCTAAAATTATATTTAAGTTTTTTGGCGAGTATTCCACTTTCCTCTACCTAGTTTTCGTTTTTCTCTTTAAATTCGAATTTAGTTTGGGTTTTGAGGAAATCTTGTGATTTTGGTTATTTAGGGGTGCTCTAGTATGAGACTTTGGTGATATTCATCATAAAGTATAGTGGGTTAAGGTAAGAAACCTTCTAACCCTTGTGATTTATCATTTTCATGAACCCTAGGTTGATTGTAAGTGTGAAATTGGTTATGTTAGAGTATTGGTTGATTTTGGTGCACAATTGGGAGGTTGGTGTTGCTTGAGGAGCTTTGGTGAGGCTTGGAGCTAAGGTTGGTGGAGACTTTCAAAGAAGAGGCTCAATTGGTTTGGCTCCAAGAGGTACGGTTTAAGTTTCATTTAAGTACCGTGCGGTGTGATGAGAATTCCTAGGCTAGATAACCCTAAGATTAAGTTTGGATTGTGTAAATGGTTGGTACTAATATGTGTAGTTGTTATGTAATGTAAATTAATGATTGGGTTGAGAATTGTGTGAATTTGTATGTTTGCTGTGTTGAGAATTTGATGAATTGGATAATGAATATTGGTTTGTGGAATATGCATTTACATTGTGAATTTGGGCCGAAGGCCATGGATCTTGGGCTGGAGGCCAGAAAGAGGTAAGGAATATAAGTGATGTCTGTATTTTGTGATGTCATATGAGATTGAATGGATATTGAATATTGAGTGTGTGAATAAATGGGAGGAATGTGAAATAATAAGAAATTAGGAATTTAGGAGTGGAAAGTGATGAAATTGAGTTGAATTGTGTAGATGAGGTAGGTTTGGTTTTGGTTGAGTGTAATTATGTGAATGCGGTTGGGTTGTAGTCATTTGGATGAGTGAAAATGAATTTGACTTGTGAACATTGGAAAAATTAGTGATTTCTATTTTTGGGTAAAAAAACTGATATGTGTAAATGGTTGGTACTAATATGTGTAGTTGTTATGTAATGTAAATTAATGATTGGGTTGAGAATTGTGTGAATTTGTATGTTTGCTGTGTTGAGAATTTGATGAATTGGATAATGAATATTAGTTTGTGGAATATGCATTTACATTGTGAATTTGGGCCGAAGGCCATGGATCTTGGGCTGGAGGCCAGAAAGAGGTAAGGAATATAAGTGATGTCTGTATTTTGTGATGTCATATGAGATTGAATGGATATTGAATATTGAGTGTGTGAATAAATGGGAGGAATGTGAAATAATAAGAAATTAAGAATTTAGGAGTGGAAAGTGATGAAATTGAGTTGAATTGTGTAGATGAGGTAGGTTTGGTTTTGGTTGAGTGTAATTATGTGAATGTGGTTGGGTTGTAGTCATTTGGATGAGTGAAAATGAATTTGACTTGTGAACATTGGAAAAATTAGTGATTTCTATTTTTGGGTAAAAAAACTGATTTTTGACCAACTTCGGCGATCCGTAACTCGGTCTTCGAAGTTAGGAGTTCTTCGAAATTGGACTTTTATGGAAGTTCATTCAACGATATTTCCAACGGTTTAGAAATAGTTGAAAAAGGAATTTTGTAGAAAAAGTTATGTGTGGCAAAAGTTTGAGGTTTGAAAATGAAATTCTGCAGCTTTCCAGACTTAGTAAAATTTTTAGAAAACGTACACCCACGCGTACGCATGACCGACGCGCACGCGTGACCCATATAATTTACCCCCCATGCGTGTGCGTGGCCGACGTGTATGCATTGTTGTGCTGATGCTGCTGCGCGGTAGAAAAACCAGAGAGTTGTGATGGTATTGTGCCGGATTTGTGCACATAGCACAAAACGCCTCCATGCGTACGCATGGGCGATGCTCACACGCCACTCCCTTTTTCCGCTTACCACACGTGCGTATGGGCGATGCACATGCGTTACCCTATTTTCAGCAAATATGATTTTTTTTTGTATTTTAAAACTGAATTTCAAACCTCCAAGCCTCTATTTTCATCGTTTTAGTCTTAAATCTTTATAGTATGCCTAGTAATGAAAAGAAGCTAGGACATGTGGTAAGTTGTGGATGAATTAAAGTGAGAATCAATGATGAATGATGAGTAATAATGATTGTATGAGTTGCTGAGGTTGATGGTGAAGGTGCTGTGTATGTTATGAGTCGGATGGTTGTGATAAGCATTGAATTATGGCTGAGTATGTATATGTATATGATTAATGATTAATGATTAAATGATTATAATTGATTGAGAAAGCTTTAACATGTGGCGAGTATGCCAGAGATGCATATATGATTAATGAATGAATGTGGTAAATGAATAATGATGGAAAATGTTGAATGTGAGTATGCTTGTGTTTTCTCTCTGGTTGTAAGGGTGACAGGGCACCGATACCCTCTAATGGTGACAGGACACAGATACCCTCTAATGGTGATAGGGCACGGATTCCCTCTAATGGTAATAAGGCGCAACAGAGAGAATGTGCCCGGGTTAGCTGCCGGACACGTCGGGTTGGCTTGATAACCCACAGATGATATCATCAGCCATACGGCATGCATACATCATTTGCATATATTTGACTTGTTTGGGTTTGCCTATTTGTTTTGGATTGCTAAATTGTACATATATGCTATGTTACTTGATTAAATGCTACTTGCTCTACTTGTACCTTAATTGTGTATTACTTGTTTGTATTGCTTGTGCTTGCACAACTGAGAGGTCCCTCGTGCTGGTGTCGGTTGACACTGAGGGTTGTTCTTGTTGAGATAGAGTAATGATATGATTAATTTAAAATGATGATTATTGAACGAGGTAATTTGAGTTTCTTGGGTAGACGTAGTGGAGTGATTTCACTGCTCCAGGTAGAAAATGAGATAATTTGATTTCCCTGGATAGACGTAGTGGAGTGATTTCACATGCTCCAGGTGAAGATACAAAGTATTGATATACAATTGCTGAGACAAAATAACTGGTGATGGGTTTGGCTTATGATTCTGATTCTGATTTGCTGGAGAGTTAAATAGTTGGGAAGCATGAGGAAGAGGAATTAGATTTAACATTCCCTTATGACAGTTGCCTATTTATAGGTTAGCGAGAACATAGGATGAATATTTGGTAAAAGGAAGTTTAGGATGCTTAGTGAGTTTTTATTACAATGCATTGTATTTATTTGGCACTTTTACAATACTGGGAACCCATAGGTCAGGGGTTCTCATTCCGTATATATCTCTTATTTTTCAGATACAGGTCCAAGTGCTCAAAAGTGAGTTGTGGTTCATCTGAAAGAAGGCGATGATCTTTATATTCTCTACTTTATACTTTGCTTAGAATCTCTCCATCTTTACTTTGAAAAGCCTATATTATGTATTGAACTCTTTTGAACTTGCCTATAAAGGTTTTTATGTTTCTTTTGGGAGAGATTAGGAGATATTGTTGTCTACTACTGTTATACTGTACCCTAGCCGGCTTAAACTTTACAGGTCACGGCTAGTGGCTATTTACTTATGTTATATATCTATATACTATCCTTCTCTTATTCTCCTTAATGCCTATATCTGTATATCGCTTTCAACTTTATGCTTTATCTTTTAGTTGTCGATGCAAGAGTGATATGACTTTACGATTTTATTTTTACTCTTTTCAGGCTTCTCGATTAATACTCCTTTCAATTATACTTATAACTATGTATTAAAAATCCACCTTGGGAGTTGTACCACCTTATTTTCATTGACTTATGACTCGAGCATAAGAATTTGAATATTAGGGTGTTACATACACCAACACATCAATGCATATGATTTCTATAATATTGTATGAGTGTATACCCAAATTCCTAATATTTCTCAATAAGCATAAAACACATTTTCATCAACCAAAGTTCCCAAATTTTTTCCACACTTAGTTGACACACACACTCACTATCCTAAGCTAACCAAAGATTCAAATAAGAAGATTAATTGTTTTCCGCTTAAGGTTAGTGATGTGGCAATATAAAGAACAAAAGAGGATTAAAAAGGCTCAAAGTGGCAAAAAAGGTAAATGAAATGGTAGGCTATTTTGGTTAAGTGAGCTATAATGAAGTGATGGCCTCAATCACATAAATGCATAAATATACATTAAACAATGGATATAGAATTAAACAAACCAAGGATTGCAATCATAGAGAAGAGTAACACACAAGAATGAAATAAGTGGTCAAATGATGTAACCACACAATAAGGCCCAAAAACTCACAAGTTGTATGTTTTTTAACTCAAAAACCATATTCCACAATCTATAATTCATACAAGTTTTAATGAAAAATTTCAATTCAATTCAATTCGAATTTCAATGCCATTATAAAAAGTAAGTTTCTCGGAAATTTCATTAAATTGACTAGCATTTATTCTATATATGTATATATGGTGTGATTGGATGGAAAATGTCAAAAATCCTAGGTTTAATTCCTAATTTCAATCAAACCAAAATAGCAAGTGTATAGGAAATCAAACTCAGTGCAATCATCACATCATCCAAATTACAATCATAATTAAAGGCTAAAAAGGAAATCTGTAAGAC
The DNA here is from genome assembly GCF_003086295.3 of Arachis hypogaea. Lineage (NCBI taxonomy): Eukaryota > Viridiplantae > Streptophyta > Magnoliopsida > Fabales > Fabaceae > Arachis > Arachis hypogaea. The sequence continues at coordinate 68,819,950 of NC_092039.1, read as the reverse complement.
CCGAAATTTTTAGAAAATCTCATTACGAGTCAATTTCAAATTATTTATTCATTAAAGATTTTAATTTCAGAAATTATTTTATTAAGACTAATTAAATCAAGTGTTGATAATTAAATTTGGATTTTTATCTAATTTCATAATTATTGGATAATTTTCATATTTAAATTATAAAGTTTAGTAATGGTAAAATAATAAATATTTTATGATTTACATGAAATAATTAAGATCTTAGAATTTAATACTTTAATTCTTATGAATAAAGAAAATTAATTATATTATCTCTAATTATTGAATTAGAGCATTTTCTTGAAAATTAATTTGTAATTTATGATTAAATAATATTTTCTTTAAAGGTAATTTTGTTGAATTAAAATTTGTTTTCAATTACTCTATTACCCCATAATCTTATTAAAAATTACCCAAACTACCCCTAACTAAATCTTAATTTTCTAAAAATGAAATCCCACCCTAGTCCCCTCACCACACTCAGCCGCAACCCTTCATCCCTTCATCAAACCCATCAAGAAAATAAAAGAAAGAAAGAAAGAAAGAGGGAAGCAGAGAGAATGGAGGAGAAGGGGAGGAGGAGAGAAACGAGCTAGTGCCGGTGGGCCTCGCTGTCACCGCCGAGCTGCTCGCCGCTCGTCGCTATCACGAGGAAGGCCAGAATCAAGCAAGGGGGAGAACCCATGCGGTAGAGGAGAGAAGAGGGAAAGCTTACCGCCGCTGTACGAGGAGCTTCCATGGCCACTGCCGTCAAGCTCGTAGGTGAGAGAAATAAAGACGACGCGAGGAAGAAGGGGAGCCATCGCGCTCTGCCGCTGCCAGCTGCATCGGCTGTTGCGCCGCCGAGGGTCATATTTTTCTCAGATCTGTCCCCGTCCAAGAATTGTTGTGAGCTCGCTGCCGTCAAGAAGGGAGTGAAGCCATTTCCACCGTTGTTGCACTCTACTGCTGCCACGTCTCACCAAGGCGCGTTATAAGAGGAGGGCTCGCTAGTTCTGCCTCTACTTCTAGTTTCTGGAATATGAGAAGACGCCAATGCCACTACTGGAACTATTGTTGTTGTTGCTCTAACCTTGCTCTAGATCCATTCTAAGCCACAATCATCATTGTTAGGCTGAGTCTGAGGCTTTCCATTGCCACCAGAGCTGCCTAAAACCACCACTGTGGCTGCCGTGGGAACAGAACGGGTACTAGAATCTGATAGCACCACTGCCATCGATCAGAGATACCAAAACTACCGCCGCTGCTTACTGTTCTGAGCTGCTGCATCGTTTTTGCTGCAGTTCTGGTTATCGGGTGTAGCACGGTTGTTGCTGGAACCACAGACGGGGCTACCGCTGCTTGATTCAGCCGTTCTTTCTTAGTTTCGGTAAGCGTTTTCGTTTTGAAAGTCCTTTAGTTACTATTCTGTTATCTTACGCTGAGGTTTTGTGGTGTTATTTGCTATAAGATTGAGTTTTAGTTGTTATCTGTTGCGATTAGAGTTGCTGTGGTTACCGCGAAAGTGGCTTGGAGCTAAGGTTGCAGTTGTCGGTGATTTCGAGTTGAGAGAGAAGGTTCCTGTGACACATTTGGGTTATGGTTTCGACGAGTTGAGGTAAGGGCCTTTTCAAAAAAAGCATATTTTATATACTGGAATTATTATATATGGATATTATGTGATAAAATTGTAGCTTTGAGTGATTGTATAAGTCTTATGTGATGTTGGTTGTCTTGGATGAATATGAATGCTTGTGTGACTGGATTATTATTCGGTTTTGTAAAGCAGACTGTTATTGAAGTGCTTCTTTAAAATTATTTCTTAAAAGGTTTTTGAAATCAAGTTTAATCTGTTGTAACGGAATTGAGTCCGAATTTGTTTTCTTGAAAGATGAAAATGATATGAATTTTTGGAATCGGTCTGATTTGAAATTGATTTGGTTTTGAACCCGTGGAAGGGGTTGTGGAATGGTTTGGTTGGGTCCCGGAAAAGGTGGCAAAGTCCAAGTTTTAGGGGATGTGCTGCCGAAATTTCTATAAAAACCTTAGACTTTGTTTGTAAAGTTATTTAGAAAGGCTTGGGATTTGAGAAATTGTATTATTTGATTTAATAAGAAAATAGTTATGTTTTTGAGTTTTATTTATTTGAGAAAACTATATGTCTTGAGTTTGATTTACTTAGAAAGGAATTACTTTACCATTTTGAATCACTGAAGAAAAGTTCTATGTTTTAATATTGATTTTTAATATAAAAAGGGCTTATGCTTTTACTTAGACTTAAGGATTTCATTCAAAGGAGCTTTTAGTGATTTTGAAGTAAATTGGATTCTTGATTGAATAATTGCGTTTGTGACATTTTGGAAGAAGTCAGAGAATTGGTTTTAAGGAGGAACCTGAAAGTGGTTTTGATTTAAATGAATCGGTTCTGTTTCTAGTGTATTGGCTTTGGATTGGGTTGGGACTTGTGACTTTATCGATCCGGTTTTATAATAAACTCTGTTTTTGTTCACTTAAACCAAGAATCTATGATTTTAAGAGTTCCAATAAATTTTTAAGAAATTAAGATAGGTTGTCCTTCCCTAAAGTCTTGAGACTCTGGTGAGAAATTTCTATTACCAAATTCAGTTTCGGGATGGTTGATTTTTAGAGCTTTTGTAAGAGATTTTTAATTTGGCCTAGTTGCCGAATTGTTTGGAAGTTTTAGAAGGATGTTGTGGAAATGTGGCTTGTTTTGAAAGAGAAAATTTCTTTTGAGAAAGATGGCTTATAAGCTAGAAGTGATTTGAGAATGTGGATTTTGAATTTAAGACTGAGATGAATTGAATTTGATTTTCAAAGAAAAGTGCTTTGAGAAAAGTGATTTATGGCTTGAATGATGATTTTATGAGTTTTATGATGTTGGATGGTGGAAGTACTATTATGTTATGAGCCGGAATGGCTGTATATGATAATGAATTATGACTGTTTATGGAATATGTTTTGAGCCGGAATGGCTGTATATGATAATGAATCATGGCTGGTTATTTAATTGATAAAGTGATTGTTGCACTTCTAATTATCTGAGATACGAGTTTTCCTGGGTAGAATCTGGGGCTAGCCACCATGTGCTCCAGGTTGAGACTCGATACTCTGCTGACCCTATGTCGTAAGTGTGGCCGGACACTATGAAAGTTCCAGATGAGCTCGCCCCCATGAATATACACCAGTGAGGGTGTTGGATGAGAATTATGATTATGACTATGAATAACTCGAGTTGGGGATGCGTGATAGAGGGACAGTCTAATGGTTAGCTACCATGACTTGTCGAGTTGGCTTTATAATCGACAGATGAGACTCATCAGCCACTAGGATAGGCATTCATCATATGCATCTATGTGACATCGTTTGGGTGTGCATATTGTACTTAGTTTGCCTATGTGATTAATTGTGTGTAACTGTTAATTGTTCAACTTGATGTAACTGCTTGCCTGTGCTTGAGTTTTCCTATTTGTGATTACGACTGAAATTCTGTTGGATTGTGGTGGATTGGCTGTTTGGACTATTTGGGCCTAGGGCCGTGGTTGATCATGAGGTGGGCCGAAGGCCACGTTTGGTTGATGTTTCTAGTTTAGAAAAGTATGAAAAACTAATCTAGTTCAACATAGATGAACTTTTTGAAAGGCTTTGAATTTCTAAGAAATGAATAGTTTCCTCTTTCAGAAAAAATTTCAGATACTTTTTTTTATAGTGAACCTTTGTTTTTGAAAAGATAGATAAGGCGGTTTTTAATCACTGTAACGGTTTCACCTTCACGTTTCCAATTATAGTAATTCTCAAAAACCCTATACCGAGAACCCTTTCGAGGATGGTGTTCGCACCCCCTACAAATTTCCCTATTCAAGATATGGACGCAGAAGTCACGAAGAGTTTATCTAGTTGTTGTCGTAATATTTTGTATTGCTTTAGTTATTATTTATTGTTCCCTTTCCTTTATCTTTATACATTCTGTAAGAGGGATAGAAATTATATTAGTTAATGCTTGTAAAATTATTTAATATATATACATATGTATGTACTCTTTGTGAGTTTTGTAAGTTGTATGGTATGTATGGATGTACGTTACCTAACAAAAGTATTTTGGAGCAGTATTGTTGTTTAAAGTTTTAAACATGATCATATTTTAGTATTAAATAGTATAAGAGTTGTCGTAATACCTGAGCTATCAGAGTGGCACAGCCGGAAGTGTGACTTTTCGATAGTTAGGGTCTTACATTATGGTATTAGAGCAGTCTTTCCTGTAGAGCTTGAGAAATGGACTGACTATACTTTAGTTGCATACTCTGAGTGTCTGTCATGCAATAGTCTTGTCGAATGACGACAATTAGAGCTTTATGCAAATGACGCTCTGTTGCTTAACGTTGTTAGTCTTGCATTGCATACTTCTTGGTATTAAGTTTGGCCGGCTTAATACTAGTGAATTATGTATATGAATGCATTAATAGGTTATCATAAATGATATACGAGTTTTGGGTAAAGTGAATTACAGTTTTTGGGAACATTAGAAACTATTTCTCGAGGTTATTCAGTTATGTGTCTTAAATTCTGTTCGAGTCGATTTGTTCTCTCATAGCCCAACTTGAAGTTCTTGTTTGCTAATCCTTCTGAAAAGTAGTTTGATTTTTCAACCCTATTCCTCTATTCATATGCATTCTTGTTTGATCTTAATTGCATATGCTTATTTGAAATCCTTGTTGTATCTATCTTCCTCTATTTAAATTCTTCTTCTTGATTCACATATTCTTTGATACAGCTTTGAACTTGTCTTAATGCACTGTGCCTTTCAAGTCCTTATTCCGAGTCCATCCTTAGAGAATTTGTGATTCAATTTTTCTCTTATTTAATAGTAATTACAACCAATTTTGAAATTTCTATAAAATTGCTGTTGATTCGATATACACTTATCTATATAAAACTTGGAAAAATTCCTTATACAATTTAACAACTATTTATTTCTAATACCTTGCCTATACTTTTACTGGTTTACGGGATTGCAGTTACTTTAAATACAATTTGACTTTCTAATAATTTTACTACAGCTCCAATGCATATCTTTATTTGATTATTGATTTAGGTATTTTTCAAAATTCTGGAAAGAAAGGATCTTTCGCTTTCATCCCAGTTGATTTTTGTTTGATAAACTTCACTTAATTATTTTTATTTGAGTTTGGTTTAGCATTTTACATTGTTTAAGTCATTGTTGTTCTTTTGAAAATGTTGAACTCATAGCTTTCTTCTTATGAACGAACTTGTTCTTTCTTGAGCTTTTCATCTCTATGAATGTCATACTTGATTCTGTTTTTTTTAATCGTTCTTCTACCTCTTGTGAGCACTACTATCAATCTCAGCTTCCCTTCTCTTGTGAATCTCATCCTTATATGAGTCAGCCTGATTTGTTTTAATTTCATGCATCGTTTGTCCTCTCATTGTTTTTGCCAAAGTTCTTAGTCGAAGATTCTTTCTCGAGTATTGCTATTGATGAGTTGATTCTCTTTTAGTACGTCCTAATCTTCTTGAATGTTATTGTGAGGTGGTGATTTCAAGTATACTCTCGAAATTTCGTTTTGAACTTTTTAAAGATGTTTTGATTTCTCTTTAAGGATATTGTAAGGCAAATTTTTCTGTTTCTTGATTGTAATTGAAACCATTGTTCAATTTTTGACAAAGTTGTTTTAAAGTTGGCATGCACTATTTTAAATAAAGTTTTGAAAAGCTTCCTTAATTAGTAGAAACCTGCTCGTTTGTAACGCACTACTTATTTCCTTTACCAATTTATAAGCAAATTTTTACCTCGGATTTTCTTTTCTAAATAGAGTTTAACTTCTTCTTTTCTCCTTGCTATAATTTTTATACACGCTTGTTTGAATATGAACTTTGAGAATTTTTGAACAAGCATTTGATTTTCTTCCGAGTCTTATGAACTACTTTTGGTTAAGTTGTGCACCTAAATATCCTTCTAAAATATTTGAGGAAATATTTTAGCTCTTAGCCAAACCTGTGTGCATTTTGTTCTTAAATTCTACATAATCTACTTCAACATGAAATTGTATTAAAGTAAAGCCACATTTATCCTTTTGTTACTCTCTAGAAGAATGTTTGTTGCTTAACTTTTCTTTTAGACTGCGAAGTGATTTTTCCGCAAGTTTTATATTCTTTTATGAACAAAGTATTCGAAAGTATTTTTAATCGTACTCTTGAGTTCTGTGAGCTTTGCCTTGGGTTTGAGATATTCTTTTCTGTAAACCTCATACTTCTTCGACTCAGTTTGAATTTGTTTCAAACTAATGCGCTGATTTTTCTTCTTATTGATCCTATTGAATTTCTTTGATCCAAGGGTTATCTTTGAAGTTGTCAATTAATTTATTTCTAGAAAACTTCATTGCTTGAGCATCTTTGTTTACTTGGAATTGCATACATTCTTTCAAATCTATGAGTATTATCTTTGACATTTGTCTCTCCTTTCTAAAATCTTGTATCCTTTTGAGTAGACTCAAGAATTGTTTTGATGTCATGTACGACCTGTAGACGTAGTAATGCGATGAGTTAGTTCTTTATGACGTGATATGTGTATATGGAAGGTGAAGTGGTAGGTGTGCCATGTTATGAGTTGTGGGTGTTTTGTTCCTTGCGAATGGGTTTGCGGGTGTTAGGCTTATGATCGGCTATGGGGATTGTAAAGTGTTTGATTGAGTTGGGAGGCTGAAGTTCTAAAGTGGGTAGGAGATCTATGAGAGGACGTTATAGTCGTTGTTTTAATAGCAACCTGTTTTTGTAGCCTTTTACCACATTAACTATCGCTTTGCTTTGTGAACGCCTATCTTGATTTACACCCTACTTTGTTACTTCAAATTTTTGTAAAGTCTTGAGACCATATGACCTTTTGCATCGAGCCTATCTGGCATATTCTGCCTTACGCCATACTTTACTGCTATATTTAAATCTTATGGTTATTTAGTATTTGAACTTTTATAAATAAACATGTGCTAAGGTTTCTTACTTTTCTAAAAGGTATTAAAAAAAAGAAAAGAAGTAGAGTGCTAAGACTATGTGTTACCTTATGTATTACTTTAATTTCCAAGGTCGAAAATTTTTATAAGGTGGGTGGAATGTAAGACCCAGAACTTTTGGAAAATCTCATTACGAGTCAATTTCAAATTACTTATTCATTAAGGATTTTAATTTCAGAAATTATTTTATTAAGACTGATTAAATCAAGTGTTGATAATTAAATTTGGTTTTTTATCTAATTTCATAATTATTGGATAATTTCCATATTTAAATTATAAAGTTTAGTAATGGTAAAATAATAAAGATTTTATGATTTACTTGAAATAATTAAGATTTTAGAATTTAATACTTTAATTCTTATGAATAAAGAAAATTAATTATATTATCTCTAATTATTGAATTAGAGCATTTTCTTGAAAATTAATTTGTAATTTATGATTGAATAATATCTTCTTTAAAGGTAATTTTGTTGAATTAAAATTTGTTTTTAATTACTCTAGTACCCCCTAATCTTATTAAAAATTACCTAAACTACCCCTAACCAAACCCTAATTTTCTAAAAATGAAATCCAACCTTAGCCCCCTCACCACACTTAGCCGCAACTATTCATGCCTTCAGCAAACCCATCAGAAAAATAATAGAAAGAATGAAAGGGGAAAGCAGAGGGAAGCGGGGAGAATGGAGGAGAAGTGGAGGAAGAGAGACACGAGCTAGCACCGGTGGGCCTCACCGTCGCCACCGAGCTGTTTGCCACTCGTCGTCATCACGAGGAAGGCCAGAATCGAGCAAGGAGGGGAGAAGCCATGCGGCAGAGGAGAGAAGGAGGGAAGCTCACCGCCACGGTACAAGGAGCTTCCATGGCAACTGCCATCAAGCTCGCAGGTAAGAGAAATAGAGACGACGCGAGGAAGAAGGGGAGCCATCGCGCTCTACTGCTGCCAGCTCTGTCGCCTCCTGCACTGCCGAGGGTCCTGTTCTTGTCAGATCCGTCGCCGTCCCGCCATTGCTGCGAGCTCACTGTCGTCGAGAAGGGAGTGAAGCCATCGCCACCATTGTCGTACTCTACTACTGCCGCGTCTCACCAAGCCACGGCTAGAAGAGTAGGGCTCGCCAGTTCTGCCTCTACTTCTAGTTTTCGGAATCCGAGAAGGTGCCATTGCCGCAATTGGAATTGTTGTCGTTGTTGCTCTAACCTTGCTCTAGATTCATTCTGAGACGTAATCTTGGCTGTTAAGCTGACTCTGAGGCTTTCTACAACCACCAGAGCTACCCAAAAACACCAATATGGCTGCCGTGGGAAAATAACAGGTACCGAAATCTGACAGCACCGCTGCCATCGATCAGAGATACCAGAACTGTCGCCGCTGCTTAGTGTTCTAAGCTGCTGCACCATTATTGCTGCCATTCTGGTCATCGGGTGTAGCACGGTTGTTGCCGGAACCACCACCGGGGCTAGCGCTGCTTGATTCAGCCGTTCTTTCTTAGTTTTGGTAAGTGTTTTCATTTTGAAAGCCCTTTAGTTACTGTTCTGTTATCTTATGCTGAGGTTTTACGGCGTTAATTACTATAAGATTGAGTTTCGGTTGTTATATGTCGCGATTAGAGTTGCTATGGTTTCCGCGAAAGTGGCTTGGAGCTAAAATTGCAGTTGTCGGTGATTTTGGGTTGAGAGAGAAGGTTCTTGTGACACGTTTGGGTTATGGTTTCGACGAGTTGAGGTAGGGGTCTTTTTCAGAAAAAGCATATTTTATATACTGGAATTATTATATATGAATATTATGTGGTAAAATTGTAGCCTTCAGTGATTGTATAAGTCTTATGTGATGTTGGTTGTCTTGGATGAATATGAATGCTTGTGTGACTGGATTATGATCCGATTTTGTAAAGCAGACTGTTATTGAAGTGCTTCTTTAAAATTGTTTCTTAAAAATTTGTTGAAATCAAGTTTAATTCGAATTTGTTTTCTTGAAAGATGAGAATGATATGAATTTTTGAAATCGGTCTGATTTGAAATTGATTTGGTTTTGAACCCATGGAAGGGGTTGTGGATGGTTTGGATGGGACCCAGAAAGGGTGGCAAAGTCCAAGTTTTAGGGGAGGTGCTATCAAAATTTCTATAAAAACCTTAGACTTTGTTTATAAAGTTATTTAGAAAGGCTTGGGAATTGAGAAATTTTATTATTTGATTGACTAATTGCATTTGTGACATTTTGGAAGAAGTCAGAAAATTGGTTTTAAGGAGGAACCTGAAAGTGGTTTTGATTTAAATGAACCAGTTCCTTTTCAAGTGAATTGGCTTTAGATTGGGTTGGGACTTGTGACTTTATATGATTCGGTTATAATAAACTCTATTTTTATTTACTTAAACCAAGAATCTATGATTTTAAGAGTTTTAATGAATTTTTTAAAAATTTACATAGGTTGTCCTTCCATAAAGTCTTGAGACTTTGGTGAGAAATTTCTATTACCAAATTCAGGTTTGGGATGATTTGTTTTTGGAGCTTTCATAAGAGATTTTTAATTTGGCCTAGTTGCCGAATTATTTGGAAGTTTTAGAAGGATATTGTGGAAATGTGGCTTGTTTTGAAAGAGAAAATTTCTTATGAGAAAGATGGCTTATAAGCTAGAAGTGATTTGAGAATGCGGATTTTGAAGTTAAGACTGAGATGAATTGAATTTGACTTTCAAAGAAAAGTGCTTTAAGAAAAGTGATTTATTGCTTGAATGATGATTTTATGAGTTTTATGATGTTGGATGGTGGAAGTGCTATTCTTTTATGAGCCAGTATGGCTGTATATGATAATGAATTATGACTATTTGTGGAATATGTTTTAAGTCGGAATGGCTGTATATGATAATGAATCAAGGCTGGTTGTGGACTATGTTATAAGCTGGATGGCTAAGTATGAATATGAATGGTTATTGTATTGATAAAGTGATTGTTGCACTTCCAATTATCTGAGATACGAGTTTTCCTAGGTAGAAGCAGTGGCTAGCCACCACGTGCTCCAGGTTGAGACTCGATACTTTGCTGATGATGCGCAAAAACTTGTCTCTCAACAAATTTTCCTTTGGCAAGTATACCGAATTGTCGTCAAGTAAAAACTCACAATAGAATGAGGTCGAATCCCACAGGGATTGATTGGTCAAGCAACTTTAGTTGGAAGAGTGTGCTAGTTGAGCTAAACAGAATGTAGTTGAGATTTGCAGGAAATTAAATGGCGGGAAAGTAAATTGCAGAAAATAAAAGTGCAGAATCATAAATGGAAAATTGGGAAGATGAACATGGAAATAGATGGTAGAAAGTAAAGAGAATGGGTAAGATCAGAGATGGGGATTCATTGGGCTTAGGAGATGTTGCATTCTCTAGATCAAGATTATTCTCATCTCTTCCTCAATTAATGCATTCATTGATCTCCTTGGCAATCTTAAGTGATTAGATCCTAATTCCTTGGCAATCCAATCTCTCTAAGCTTGAACAATTGCCCAATTCCTTTATTTAATTTCTCATGGGAAGAGATGAAGTGTGGTCACTGATTATACCACATGTATTTCCAAATCAAAGTGTTGGGAGGATTACATGTCACTATATCCGCCCAGACCCCAATTTGATCTAATATGAGAAAGCATTTCTAGCATGATCTCCTCATCCCTTTTTCAAGGCTCAGATGAGATCCAATTATGGAGAGTTTCTTTTCCAAGACAACTAACCAATTAAAGTAAGATCGAAAGCTTTCTAGTAAATCAAGAGAAAATAAAGAGGAAGAAGAATGAAAACTATAACTGATCCATCAAATTAAAACAGAGCTCCCTAACCCAATGAAAGGGGTTTAGTTGTTCATAGCTCTAGAAATGGAAATGAAAAAGGGTAGAACAAAATACATGCAGTAAATATACAGAGTGTAGTTCTCAAAAGTGCAAAAGCTCTCTAATAGTTCAAAGCTACTCCTATATATAGTACTCTTCTTGATCTTCTAGTGAGTTCTCCGAGTCTTGGATATGGGCCTTTTGATCTTGAGTTGAAGCAGTTACCATCTTCAGTGGGCTCAGCTTTGTTTGCAGAAAAAGTGTGAATTAGGCATGGGTGTTAGTTAGGACGTTAGTGGCGTTAACGTTAAGTGAGGATGTGGGTTCGGGAACGTTAGTGACAATCACCTTTTCCACTAACGTTCCAACCCAAAAATGATCAACGTTAACTTCAACGTTAGTGGCACTAACGTGACCACTAACGTTTCTTCTTGGTCCTTCGTGAACGTTATTGGGAATCACCTTTTCCAATAACGTTGCCTTGTGCCCCCTTTCCCTACGTTAGAGTTCACGTTAGTATAACTAACGTGACTCTTAACGTGGGCATGCCTAAGCTTCGAGAGCGTTAGTGACACTTACCTTTGTCACTAACGCTCCAAACGCCCCTCCTTCCCACGTTAGAGCTCACGTTAATTAGATTAACGTAGCCACTAATGTGGTAGTGAATGCCATCTCCAATGTTAGTGACAAAGGTGAGTGTCACTAACGTTGGCTTATCATGCTTAGCTCTACGTAATCTCTCACGTTAGTGGTCTTAACGTGACCACTAACGTGGGCAATGTTGGCTTAATCCAACGTTACTGACAAAGGTGAGTGTCACTAACGTTGGTATTGTCTTCCCATTCCACGTTAGAGTTCACGTTAACTGAGTTAATGTGACTCTTAACGTGGCCAATTGCCAATTTGGAGCGTTAGTGGTATTCACTTTTACCACTAATGCTGGAGCTCCCTTTTCTTCCACGTTAACTACCACGTTAATGTAGTTAACGTGGCAATTAACGTGGGCTATGATGGCTTCGAAGACGTTATTGGTGATCACTTTCCTCATTAACGTTGCAAGCTCATTCCCATTCCACGTTAGTGGTCACGTTAATTAGTTTAACATGGATACTAATGTAGTTCTTCATTGCTTTCTTTGTCCTGAAATCAAGTAAATAAAGTGCATCAAAACTCTAATCCATGTTATGAGATCATGCTTTATCCAATTTATCATTCAATCCTTGCATAATCCTCTTGAAATCATGTAAAATTCACAATGTTTGCTTGAATCAAGGTGTAAGTGTATTTTCATCCAAAACTTGCATATTTACTAAGAAAATGCATGAAACTACCCTAAAACAGTAAAGAAAAGGTCAGTGAAACTGGCCTAGATGCCTTGGCATCACAACACCAAACTTAAAGCTTGCTTGTCCCTAAGCAAGTACTGAAACATGAGAATGATGAATGAAATTACAAGAGAAATGAGTCATTATTGTGGAAGTCAAGTCCTTGGTTTTATGGGGTTTCATGCATAGCAACTTATGTTCATTCCTTTACTGGCTTCCAGGCCTTTATCATGCCCTTGAACACTTTCTTGATTGCATCCTTTAAGACTTCTTATTATTCATCTTTCCTTCTTTTCCAAGGTTTATTGTATTCTGTTTTAGGCTAAGTGCTCTGTGAGAGGGCAACTCTTTATGATAAGCTTTCAGCCAACACTCCCGAACCAGTTGGTTCAAGGTGCTAGGTGTTGAGACACCCCTAAGGGATTACTCCCTCAAGTCTCTTTCCCCCATACACACACACCACAGGCGTATGGTTTGTCATTTTTCTTTCTTGAGACCTTGGTGTCCAGCACCTCTTTGGGTCACTAAGTGCTTTGTAGCAAGGGTTACTCTTGATAGTGGACTTTCAGCTGATAATCCCGGATTAATTAACCCAAATTACCAAGTGATAAGGCACTCCTAACACTACAAGAAAAACACCCATTCAAGTACACTTGAAAAGTGTAGCTAAAAGTGAAAAAATGATGCCTTAGGCTACGGCTACGCTTTTTGGGCTACGGCTATGCTTTTTGGGGTGATTCCTATTCGGCCGTTGCCTATTCTCAAAGGCTACGCTTTTCTGCACCAAGGGCTACGATTTTGGCATTTGGGAATAGGCTACGCTTTTCAAGTGATGCTGTTCAGGACCAAAGGCTACGCTTTTCAACTTTCATTCTTCTAGAATAGGCTACGCTTTTCAACGCTACTGCATCACTTGTAAAGCGTAGCCCCATTGTATACCATAGCTACTTTTTATAAGTGTAGCCTTAGGTCCCTCTTTTTTTTTTTGGTATACTATAGCTACTGTATATTAGTGTAGCCTTAGGTCTCTTTTTTTTTTCCTCTTCTATACTATAGCTACTGTATAGTGTAGCCTTAGATCTCGTTTTTTTTTTGTTTGTATATATATATAATTTTCTAATAATTATTAATACAACATAATAATTAATAATATAATTACATGTATAATAAATTTTTTTATTTAAATAAATTGAATATTATAAAATAAAAATAAATACATAATTATACTAAATAATTTCTTTAAACAATAAAAATCTCAGTGCAGGACTTATGTAGCAAAAGGCATCCAAGCTTTTCAAATATGACAAAGGTTGCACTCCCTGAGGAATCAATAACTTTCACCTTAATTCTATACCTGTTTTTATAATATATACAAATGATAATCAACATAAATAAACCTCATACCAACACTATAACTTCAAGGAAAACAAATCAACATGCTTTGAAGACTTTTCACAATAGTATGACCCAAGCTTCAGAACAACTTCAATGCCACATCTACATTGAGCAACAAACCAATCAGATCCACCAATCACTCCCATAATTGTACCATACACAGCATAATCACCATCCTAAAAGAAAAGTAACAATAAAAAGGGCATTAGTATTTTAATTTGGACTTGAACAATGAACATAAAAAGAAAGTGAAAAATAATAAAAAATGACTAACCTCTTTACATTCCTTCAATTCTCCAATTGTCTTCCGAGGTGTAATCTCGAGAAAATCTTCCGCAAGTGAGTAATCGTGATCACATTTTTGAGCACTATTTGATTTCAAAGATCATATAAAGAAAGCAAAATTTTAGATATTATGTAAAGGAATATAGCAATACTTAAAATAGAGTTGTTGTACAACAACAAAAAATATTCACTAACCCTTCGGCAAGCTTTAACTATATCTGACTCTGGGAATTGAGCACCACCTCGAATGTCCTATCACCATAAATAAAAGCAAATAACTCAGCCTCACTAAATGGAAGTAGAAAGAGGGAATTTGGATGCACAAAGTACACCTTGCTATAGTACCGCTTCAGCAACATTTCCTTTGCCACCCTGCACATGCCACAAAAATAGAGTAAATTTGACATGACCTGTTACCAAAATCATAAGAAAGAAGTAACATTTATTTTTACAAGACAACCTAGTGTTTTAGGTATAGAAAAAGAATCTTGTTGCACAACCACTCAGTCCAAGATGGTTCTTTGCATAGAGGTGAAACAAGTATCAAACCAAGTACACGTTGTCTATACTTCATCTATTGTAAACATAAAAACATTAGAAAAATTGAACGATCCATCATTGAAACTCTAATGTAATTTAAAAAGGGGAGAGGCTGCATAGCACCAACATAATAACTTACAGCAAATAGGGTAAGAATGTAAGCCCCGGCAGCTACTCCCATCGCCAAGGATAGACTTGTATTACAATTCAGCTTCACCTTACCAATAGGAGGCTTCACCCAACGAGTCACACTAATCTGCGCAAATACAAAAGGGGAGACGTCAGAGATTAAAGATCACTTTCAGTAACATTGTGTCACTGAGCATCTATATCACGTGACTTTGGAATTTGACCATGCTTCGACCTTGTTTTCTTTACAAATTAGTTTTTCCGACGCCTTATCAAAGTACATTCAATACTTGAAAATTAAGAAAAGGAATTGAAAAACTAACACCAAGATTATATCATGCAATTTATATAGGGAATGCAATACTTACATCATAAAGTGTACTGCCAAGCTTCAGTTTGATAGCACCACTCTTGTATACAAGCATTTTGCCAATGAGGCCAGGTGGTAGTTCATTCAACTTACAGGGCTTCACTTTTTTCATGGATCCTTAAGGTTTAGAAGAGCTCTCACTGCCATCTTGGCTTCCAGAAGAAGCTGATCCTATAATCGCTGGCAAAGCTGTTGGTAACTGGATCAAGAACACACTTGTCTCCGGGTTTTCCTCCTACCATCAAATTGCTCGTCAGAAAACTACTATAATCATTAATAAATTCAATTTCATAAGTTTCAGTTCACTTACCAAAAGGCCAAGCTCCTTTGCTGGATTTGTTGAATTTTCATCGAAGGTTCTGGATTCTGCAGCAATTGCATGGCCTGCAGCAGTGATACAAACAAAATTAGAAATCGCTCAGAGTTTCAATCTTCAAAGGTAAACAATATTAACATACTATTCATATGTGAAAATCAAAGAAAGAAAGGCACAATTACGGCAACAACATTGAAGAGTGTGATAGGATTAATGTTAATAACTCAGTGTAGTACTATGCCTATAACATCAAGAAATCATCATTAATTCATTGGGGTGATACCGAATTATTTTCTTTGTGCTATTAACTTTAACCCAGTTTGAAGGAACCTTAACGTCAGTCTCCAACTGTAGCCAAAACAAATTTAGGGGTAATTAAAATTTATTCTTTCAAAACAAACTTTCTTTGAATCACTCCAAATTCATTAATTTGAGACACAGATTCGAAACACTACATATATCATTTTCTTCCCTTTTTTCTTTTGGTGATAAAACAATAGGTGAAACAATTACAAATTTGCAAACCATGGATGCTTACAAGGCAACAAACAAAAAAATAATTCAAATGTTTCAAACTGTAACCTCTATCAAATGAGTAATTCCAGAAACACTCATGAATTCCAAATTCCGCATTCCAAGGCGCTTGCGATACAAGCCGATCAATGAATTTAATTGTTCCTCTTCCATTTGAAAAGCTTTCCAAGCTCTAGTAACCTATTCATACTAATAATATCAACAATTTTATATTGAAGTGCAAAGTATAAAACGAAGCCCAAAAGGAAGTAAATTAAAAGGACAAAGGCAAACCTCTGGAAATTGTGCCTCAGATGCAATGATCAAATTTTTTAGATCGCCTTGATCAGCAGATTCTTTGTTTAAAGAAGACAACATTTTTGTAGCATTGGCAATAACACTGTCAGAGGAGGCAGTTAGAATCAGTCTACTCAACAGATTAGAACGCAAATTATTGTTTTCCTCCTCGCGTATGTTAAGTTGCTGAAGCTGTTTTTCAACTGACAAAATAGCTTGAATAACTGCAACAGTAGACTTTGGAAAGACAAAATGATTCAAGCAATCAATACCAACTATCTAGCAGATTAAGAAACCTTTTGGGGTCATTTATATCCATAAAATAGGATATACAAATAATCCAAATGCCTATAGCTTTTAGAGTGCTTATTGTTCTTAAATTGAACATGGACCAAATAATCAGATCAAAAGATAGGAGCCTAGTTATGTGCCCAAGCAAATAACATTAAATTACATGATCTACAGAATATGCTCAGCTCTTTTTACTTTTCCCTCTCTGTTGTAAACTGAGAATGTCAAAGAAATTATATAGGGGATATAGACAAATGATTAAATGATGAACATGATAAATAAATCAATGGTCCAACAAGAAGTCATTTATCACCTCAACTGGCTTAGCATTGCACTATTCTTGTAACCCCGCATTGTAAATCAGGTGCTCGGCTTAGATTTGTCAAAACCAAAGAAACTATGTCCTCTAAGATATAATTTTCAGTACATGTCCTCTAATTATTGCTTTTCTCTTAATCAATACTATTCAGATTTAGAATCAATATGTCACCATTCTCTGTTATTCAGATTCACAACACCAACAAGAACAATTAAAAGTTACACAACAACAACACCAATAATTAAATCACAATAACATAATAAAAACAAGAAAAAAACAATAACAGATGGAATTCGTACTCAGATGCAGGACAGAACTCAAACCAAGATGAGGGAGAGGGAGCAGTGGAGCACAGGCGACGGAACTGGAACAAACAACGGCAGTGGAACAGAGGCGACGCAACGCAATGATAAAGACAAGTTGCGACGGCGCTGGAGCAGTAGGAGCGGGGACGGCGGCTGGCCCAGATTCGACGGCGGCGACACAGCTTGAAAAAGAGAACAGTGGCTAGGGTTTTTCTTTGAGAGAGAGAAGAAATTCAATGTCTCGGTGAGTGGTGAGCGACGAAGATGAGGAGCGGCGATGGTGAGTGGTGAGCGAAGGTGAAGAAGATGAGGAGCGGCGCGGTGAGTGGTGAGCGATGGTGAGAAGACGAAGGAGAAGGGCGACGGTGAATGGGGGTGAGCAAATGTGAAGACGAAGGAGAAGGGCGACGGCGAGTGGTGATGGCGTGAAAACGGCGTGAAGCAGAGAAGGAGCGTGTTTTTGGAGGAGAAGAACGAGGGTTTCCAAAAAAAAAACCAAATTCATTTAAGTATAGGTGAATATCTTAGGCATCACTTCCGAAGCGCACCCAAAACTTAGTAAATAGGTTACCCTTAAAAAACGTTCTCTTTGGTATAAAAAGTGTACCCATAAATATCAACATACGGCTACGCTTTATAAGTGATTTCTATAGTATCTAAGGCTACACTTTTTAAATGATGCCAGAATTGTGTTTCCTATTCTCTAAAAAAAAGACAACACCGAGAAAAGCGTAGCTTATTCATAAAATAGGCTACGCTTTTCAAATGTAGCTTAAAAAAAGTGTGGCTGAATGGGTATTTTTCTTGTAGTGTAAGAGTTTATTCATCCAAGCATATCCCTTGCACATGGACACCACAGACACATGCCTCAATATTCAAACCCTTGGTGCCTAGCATTATGTCTTATTGTTTTTCTTTCTTTTTCAAACTCTTATTGTTTTTTTCTCTTCTCTTATTGGGATCTTATTATTTGGTTAGTCTCATAGAATGTGTTTCAAGCATGTGGTTTAGATCATATAGTTGCCTCTATACCTTGTAGGTGAACCAACTTAGCTGATCAATGACCATACCACAAACTTAAGAATTTGCTTCACAAGATAACTCCACTCTTGTTTTTCATAACATTTTCTTTTTAATTGACTTAGAAGGGCAAGCATACATATAAGCAAGATGAAAATGAAAACTAGGGCCTAGACTAGCACACTTCGATGTGAATAAAGAGGAACAAGCAGAAGATGCAGGTTTCTAGGACAATATTCAATCATTTTTCAATTAGAGTACTGCAACTCCGAGACAGTTCAATACAACCTCATGATGTCATCCTTGGCATTATCATCCTAGCATTTTGCGTCCTTGTTTGTCTCCTTGAATGATGAGGTATGATTATTCCCTGAGATTGATTGAATTCCTATAACACTATTGGAAGTTGCTTGTTCCCCAAGCACTTGGAAAATAGTTAGCATGCATGTATGCTTGTGAATTTCTGAACTTAATTTGGTGTGTGAACACCAAACTTAGTTCCTTGCCTAATGCAGCAATTTAAATACATGTAGAAACCTTATGTGCTTTTATTAAGAAAACAACTATGAGCTTAAAAAGACAAACTATGCATTAGAGGTTAAACCTCTGTCAAGTGAGTTCTCTGGTTGTTAGAGCAATGCTTTATCACTGAGGGGATGCAATGCACTCTTCAGCTGGAGTCTTTGGTGGAACACCAAACTTAGAGTTCCACATTCACCCTTGAAATATTTTGGTGTGCAGCACCAAACTTAGCTCCTCACAATACAGAAAACTCAACTTGAAGTTTTTATTGAGACAATCATGAAAAGAGAATTACCTCAGGTTGGGTTGCCTCCCAACAAAGTGCTTTTTTAGCGTCGCTAGCTCGACGATTGCTTCTCTAGTTGAGGTTATACTTCTGTTTGGGGGCTTCCCCCATGCTGCCCAAGTAGTGTTTGAGTCTTTGCCCATTCACAGTGAATGTCCTCTTTGAGCTTTCTTCCATGATTTCTATGTGTCCATAAGGTGAGACTTTTGTGACTAGAAAGGGGCCGGACCATCTTGATTTGTGTTTTCCAGGGAAGAGTTTCAATTTGGAGTTGTAGAGAAGCACATGTTGTCCTTCTTCGAAACTTCTTGGTGCCAGGTTGAGATCATGTCTCCTTTTTGCTTTTTCCTTATAAATCTTGGTGTTTTCATAGGCTTGAGACCTAAACTCTCTATTGGATATCTCGGTTTGCCCACTTGTTTGGGGATGATAAGGTGTGGCAACCTTATGCTTCACCCAATATCTTAGGAGTAGGGTCTCCAATGGTCTATTGCAGAAATGACTCCCTCCGTCACTGATGAGGGCTCGTGGGACTCCAAATCTGGTGAAGATATTCTTTCTAAAAAAGTTTATGACTACCTTGTTGTCATTTATTGGGCTTGCCACGGCCTCCACCCATTTAGATACATAGTCCACTGCCACCAAGATATACTTGTTTGAATATGAGGTTGGAAATGGTCCCATGAAGTCGATCCCCCATACATCGAACAGTTCAAGTTCTAGAATGTATTGCTGTGGCATTTCATTTCTCTTGGGTAGATTTCTAGCCCTTTGGCACTCATTACAGCTCCTCACCAGTTTCTTAGCATCCTTGAAGATAGTGAGCCAGAAGAACCCACATTGCAGTACCTTTGTTGCGGTTCTTTCTCCTCCAAAATGACCTCCATAGCTAGCGCTATGACAACTCCACAGGACCTCTCGTCCTTCTTCTTCTGAAATGCACCTCCTAAAGATTCAATCTGAGCATTTCTTAAAGAGATAAGGTTCATCCCAAATAAAATACTTAGCATCATTGATGAGTTTTCTGCTTTGATGTTTGTTGATCCCAGGGGGTAGGTCACTGGCTGCTTTAAAATTGGCAATATCTGTAAACCAGGGTGCTTTGTGAACCAACATTAACTGCTCATCTGGGAAGAACTCATTTACACTTGTATCATGTGTAGCATCTTTCTCACAAGGGATTCTGGATACATGATCTGCTACCTTGTTCTCCACACCCTTTTTGTCTTTAATCTCAATGTTGAATTCCTGCAACAATAAGATCCATCTGGTTAGTCTTGGTTTTGACTCCTATTTGGCAAATAGATATTTGAGTGTTGTGTGATCAGTGAAAACAATAACTTTAGAGCCAATAAGGTATGATCTAAATTTGTCAAATGCAAACTATTGCCAGCAACTCCTTCTCGGTAGTGGTATAATTTTGTTGAGTGTCATTAAGGACCTTGCTGGCATAGTATATGACATGCACCAAATTTTCTTTTCTCTGTCCTGACACTACCCTAACTGCGAAATTAGATGCATCACACATCAATTCGAATGGTAGATTCCAATTAGGTGGGGTGATGATAGGAGCTGAGGACAGCTTCTTTTTCAAGTTCTCAATTGCAAGCATGCACTTCTCATCAAAGATAAATGGTGTATCAGTCATAAGGAGATTGCTTAAGGGCTTGGCTATCTTTAAAAAATCTTTAATAAACCTTCTGTAGAAGCCAGCATGCCCCAAAAAGATCCTAATTGCCTTGACATCACTTGGTGGAGGTAATTTTTCAATTAGCTCCACCTTAGCTCTATCTACCTCAATACCTTGGTTAGAAACTTTATGGCCAAGGACTATTCCATCCGTCACCATAAAGTGGCATTTTCCCAATTCAAGACCAAGTTGGTCTCTTGACATCTTTTAATACCAAGGCAAGATGACTTAGGCAATTAGGAAAGGAGTCTTCGAATACTAAAAAGTCATCCATGAAAACTTCAATGAACTTCTCTATCATATCCGAGAAGATGGAAATCATGCAGCGTTGAAAAGTTGCAGGTGCATTGCATAGCCCAAATGGCATGCGCCTATAGGCAAACACCCCATATGGGCAAGTAAATGATGTTTTCTCCTGGTCTCTTGGATCAACCACTATTTGGTTATATCCTGAATAACCAAATAGTATGCGTGTCCTGCAAGTCTTTCTAGCATCTGGTCCATGAAGGAAAGTGGGAAATGATCTTTTCACGTGGCTTCATTGAGTTTTCTGTAATCAATACACATCCTCCATCCTGTGACAGTTCTTGTAGGGATTAGCTCATTCCTTTCATTAGGTACCATAGTGATTCCTCCTTTCTTGGGGACCACTTGGACGTGACTGACCCATGGGCTATCCGAAATTGGGTAGTGTTCATACCCTGGGTCAAGCTGTCCGACCCGGGATGTTTAGTGACAAGCCGACCGACCTCTTCAGGTCAGACTATCCGACATCTTCTCAAAGAGCTCGGCCAACTCGCCAAAGGAGCCTAAACCAGGCCCAAAACGAAGGAACACAGCCCAATCTAAAGGCAGCCAAAGCCCAGAAAGATAAAGGCGGTTCCCCTAAAGATAAGATGACCTCATTCAAAGATAAAGATAAGATAAGATAAGATAACTATCTTATCTCTAGAAAGGTCACTCCTCACCCTTATAAATACACTAGAGCACACAGGTATAACTCATACTCTGATTCTACTCAATACCTGTTTAATACCCTTGCTAACTTAAGCATCGGAGTCCCTTGCAGGTACCACCCACCCTTCGGTGACAAGGGATCAGTAGCATTCTCAATTCCACAAGTCGGACACACCAGCTCCGGCCGCTATACACCTGCCGGACACGTCGTCTCCGACTAGCACAGAAGATCTCGTCCGAGATCGACCTACAGTTTCAGGTAAACCCTTGTAACATTGGCGTCGTTGCCGGGGATCCTGGAAGTCATCCCATCACCATGGCGGACGACCATGACAACAACCACGATTCAGGTTTGGAAGATAGAACGCCACACAAGAACGCGGATGTTACACTCAAAGATACTCCAGAGCCCAACGGGGACAAAAATCATCAAATCCAGGAGTGATAAAGGCGCTTCAAGATCGATTAAAGCAACTCGAGAAAGAAGTCCAACATCAACGCGAAAAAGAAGAGGATCTGCATCGGGAGATAAGGCGACGCCGAGAATTAGAAGATAAACTATTAAAACTCGAAGCCGATCTCAAAACTAAAGCTACTCGATCCATTGCAGAGGATGGCTCTCGCAAGGATCAAGATCCATTCACCAGGGAAAATTATGAAGACCAAAATCCCAAAGGACTTCAAACTTCTGGATATGACTCTGTATAACGACACTTTAGACCCCAACCATCATCTCAGCAATTTCAGAAGTAGAATGTACCTCACCGATGTCTCGGATGCAGTTCGCTGCAAGGCCTTTCCAATAACTCTTACCAAGACAGCCATTAGATGGTTCGACAGCCTACCTCCAAAGTCCATCTCAAGCTTCAACGACCTGACCAAAAAGTTCCTAACCAGATTTTCCATACAAAAAGATAAGGCTAAACATGCACCCAGCCTACTAGGAATCAAGCAAGGAGATCAGGGGAGTCTTCGTAACTACATGGAAAGATTCAACAAAACATGCATAGACATACAAAGTCTACTAACAGAAGCTGCCATTATGGGCCTTATAAATGGACTACGAGAAGAACCGTTTAGCCAATCTATATCAAAGAAGTACCCTGCATCCCTGGATGAAGTACAAGAACGGGCGCAGAAGTACATCAACATGGAGGAGAATTCTCGACTTGGGGAAGCCTCGAGGTTTGGTTCTGCCTACCGAGATAAAGATAAAGAATCCAAGAAAAAGGAAGATCGCTCCAGGGAGAAAATAAAAAAATATCATAACTACACCCCTCTTAGGGTATCCTTGGTAGATGTTTACAAAGAAGTCTTCCATACGGAAAAAATACCCCCAGCTCGGCTACTCAAAGGTAAAAGAGGAGGAGAAAATCGGAATGAATACTGTGAGTATCATCGAGTCTGAGGACATTCCACCAACGAATGCTTCGACTTGAAAAATGTCATAGAAAAATTAGTAAGAGAAGGAAAACTATGTTGGTTTTTGGCCAACCGGGACGAAGAGCCAAGAAAAAGAAGAAGGGATGAAGATGTCGGACGGTCTGAGCGATCACCTCGCACACCGGAGAGATACGTCCATGTGATACACGGCGGATTTGCGGGAGGAGGAATCTCCAAATCATCTCGCAAGCGACACCTCAAAGAAGAATACCATGTCGAAGGAAAGAAGTAGGCGCCAAACATCCCAGCAATCACGTTTACCAAAGAAGACGCATCCGAAATCATCTCAGGACACGACGACCCCATGGTCATCACTATCATACTGGCAAACGCCAACCTCCACCGTACATTAATTGACCAAGGAAGCTCCGCTGACATCTTATTCAAAACTGCCTTTGACAAGCTCGGCTTAGAAGAAAAAGAGCTAAGAGCATACCCGAACAGCCTGTTCGGACTTAGGGATACTCCAGTACAACCACTGGGATACGTATCGCTACATACAACCTTCGGAAAGGGGAACCAATCCAGAACACTCAAGATAGACTACATCGTGGTCGACGTAAGCTCAGCCTACAATGCCTTAATAAGTCGGACAACGTTAAACCAACTCAGCGCAATAGTTTTAACTCCACATCTATGTATGAAATTCTCAACTGCAGAAGGGATAGCTACAATAAAAGCAGATCAAAAGATGGCGTGTCGCTGTTATAACGAAAGCCTAAATCTCAGAGGCAAAGGAGGAGAGTTCCACACAATCGAACTTGGTGGAGTTCAGAGGCGAGAAGAACTCCGTTCACAGCCCGAAGGTGAAGTAGAGAAAGTTCAGATCGGAGACACCTTGGATAAGACAACTAATATTGGCACGATCCTGAAAGGAGATGCAAAGGAATCACTCATACAGTTCCTACGAGATAATGTTGATCTCTTCGCATGGAAAGCTGCCGACATGCCAGGCATAGATCCCGAACTGATGAGCCACAAGTTGGCAGTCTATCCGGGATCCCGGCCGGTACAACAAAGACGAAGAAAACTCAGGCCAGAACGGTCTCAGGCTGTAGCAGAACAGGTGCAAGCCCTACTAGAGGCAGGGTTCATAAGAGAAGTTAAGTACCCACTATGGCTAGCAAACGTCGTCTTGGTGAGAAAGTCAAATGGGAAGTGGCGAATGTGCACCGACTACACCGACCTCAACAAAGCCTGCCCAAAAGACCCTTATCCACTCCCAAGCATCGACGCTCTAGTAGATGCCTCATTGGGATATAAGTATCTCTTGTTTATGGACGCATACTCGGGGTACAACCAGATCCCAATGTATCCACCGGATCAAGAAAAAACCTCATTTTTAACACCCAAAGCAAACTATTGTTACATCGTAATGCCTTTCGGCCTTAAGAATGCGGGAGCTACTTATCAGAGGCTAATGAATAAGGTCTTCTCATATCACATCGGAAAAATCATGAAGGTCTACGTGGATGACATGTTGATAAAGACACAAAGTGAAGAAACATTACTGTCCGACTTGGTTCAAGTATTCGACACCATACGGAAGCATGGCATGCGACTTAACCCGGCTAAATGCACATTCGCCGTGGAAGCAGGTAAGTTCTTGGGCATTATGCTCACACAAAGAGGAATCGAGACAAATCCAGATAAATGCCAGGCCATACTCAACATGAAGAGCCCAACCTGTGTGAAAGAGGTACAATAACTCAATGGGAGATTGACGGCCTTGTCCAAATTCCTAGCAGGGTTAGCGATAAGATCCCTCCCTTTCTACGCTACTTTAAGGAAGGGAAAGAACTTCGAGTGGACAACAGAATGTGAGCAAGCCTTCCGAGACTTCAAAGAGTTCTTGGGACGGCCACCTATCCTATCTCGACCACGAGAAGGAGAACCACTCATATTGTACCTCGCAGTAGGAAGCCAGGCAATAGCCTCAGCACTAATTAGAGAAGACGAGGGTGGGCAACAACCTGTCTACTTCATTAGCAAAGCACTGCAGGGGTCAGGGCTGAACTACCTGAAAATAGAGAAGTTTGCCTATGCTCTCATAATCACATCCCGATGACTTCGCTCGTACTTCCAAGCGCATACCATTAAGGTTCGGACCAACCAGCCCATAAAGGGGATATTGCAGAAAATAGATCTAGTAGGAAGAATCCTACAGTGGGCAATCGAGTTGTCCGAGTTCGACCTCCAATACGAGGCGCGAACAGCCATTAAATCACAATACCTAGCCGACTTCATTGCAGAATTCACAGACACCCCGGAGATCCCCAAAGAGTGGAATATATACGTGGACGGCTCCTCGAATAAAACCGGAAGTGGTGCAAGTGTGATAATCGAAAGCAACCAAGGAACCCAACTTGAGCTTTCCCTCAAATTCAGATTCCCGGCCTCAAACAACCAGGCGGAATATGAAGCGTTATTAGCTGGTTTGAAGCTAGCTAGAGAAGTTGGAGCTCGGAAACTCAACATCTACAGCGATTCACAAGTCGTTACCTCACAAATAACAGGGAGCTACCAAGCCAAAGATCCTACAATGAAAAAGTATTTGGATAAAAGCAAGGAACAGCTCGGACAACTCGGGGAATATAGGATCTGCCACATACCCCGCGAGCAAAACGCCTGAGCTGACGCACTCTCAAAACTAGCCAGTACCAAACCAGGGGCAACAATAGAAGCCTCATCCAGGAAATACTGCAGAACCCGTCAATATCGAGAGAAGAAAAAGTCCTAGCCATAACAGGTCGGGATCAAGGATGGATGACCCACATAATTAATTACTTTATAACAGAAGCTCTCCCTACAGATGAAAAAGAGGCAAAGAGGTTAAAAAGGAAGGCACAGTACTACACTATCATAAACAACACCCTGTACAAAAGAGGGATCTCAATACCATTGTTAAAGTGCGTACCGACCTCCAAAACAAAGGAAGTCTTGGAGGAAGTACACAGCGGCATTTGCAGCAATCATCTTGGAGCGCAAGCTCTCACCAAAAAGGTACTCCGGGCGGGATTCTATTGGCCAATTCTACGAAAGGAAGCTACAGAATTTGTAAAGACATGTCCACCATGCCAGAAGCATGCCAACTTTCACATCACCCTGCCAGAAAAACTTATCAGTGTAACCTCACCCTAGCCATTTGCAAAGTGGGGACTCGATCTTCTCGGACCCTTTCCACAGGAATCGGGACAAGTAAAATTCCTCATAGTAGGGGTAGATTATTTCACAAATTGGATCAAGGAAGAACCCCTAGCCAACGCCACTGCTCAAAGAAGCCGAAAATTCCTATATAGGAACATCGTTACAAGGTTCGGGGTCCCATACTCCATCACCACAGACAATGGCACCCAATTCATAGATGCAGGCTTCAGAAAACTAGTGGCCAACTTGAATATAAAACACCAGCTCACCTCCGTCGAACATCCCCAAGCCAATGGACAAGCCGAAGTGGCCAACAAAGTCATGTTGGCCGGGCTGAAGCGGAGACTGCAAGAAGCAAGGGGGCTTGGGCCGAGGAACTTCAACAAGTCCTATGGACGTATCGAACAACCCCCCATTCTACTACAAACAAATCACCATTTTGATTAGCATACGGAGTGGAGGCAATGATTTCAATAAGAAGTCGAGGAAGGGTCTCCCCGAGTAGTCCACTACAATGAACAAACCAACTCTCAACTTCAAAGAGAAGAGCTTGACCTACTTCCGGAAATCCAAGAAAGAGCTCAGATCAGAGAAGAAGCACTAAAGCGGCGAATGGCTTCCAGGAATAATCAAAAGGTAGTGCCAAGAGGTTTTGCTGAAAATGATTTCATCTGAATCCGAAATGATATTGGAACAACTCGACCCGGAGAAGGAAAGCTGGCAGCCAATTGGAAAGGACCCTACCGAGTCATAGAAGTACTTGGGAAGGGCTACTACAGACTGTCCCGAACTCGAGGGACAAGAACTCCCCAGATCATGGCACGCCTGTAACCTAAGAAGGTACTATAGCTAGGACAGGTAAAAGATCTCATCACAAGATGCACTCTTTTTCCTGAAAAGGTTTTTTAATGAGGCGTCAAGATTGAGATTTAATCCGATTTAAGGGTACGAAAAACTCCCGCATGTATATATTTGCACTTTCTTTGAATAAAATACATTTCAGATATTCTACAAATTCCCAAGACGCATTAATCTGAAGCATTCATCGTCTGATTATAAAGCAATGGATCGACAAAAAGTGAAGAACAGATTCACTGTACGATCTTGATAGGAATGATCGACCGACAAAGGTGAAAACGCAATTCACCTAAAGGACGATCAAACCGGGACAAAAACCACCATCTACAAATCGGCAAAGATGAACACAGAATAATGCAAGAAGTTATCGAAAGTGATCCCAAAAAGAACCTGACGAGGTCTTATGGATTGCTATATAATAACTTAAAAAGACTGGCTGACACTAAAAAGTCGGACCAAGTCAACCCAAGTTATCAGCAAATCCCTGGAAAGAGGTCTGGCCAACCCTATTAAAGAGGAATTGCTATAACTTAGAAGATATCGACCTAACGAAGTCGGTCTCCTACAAGACAAGTTATAAAAGTAATCCCTGAAAGAGACCTGACAAAGGTCCAAGAAAGAGGATTACAAAAATAACTTAGAAGAGATCGACCTAACGAAGTCGGTCTCCTACAAGACAAGTTATAAAAGTAATTCCTGAAAGAGACCTGACAAAGGTCCAAGAAAGAGGATTACAAAAATAACTTAGAAGAGATCGACCTAACGAAGTCGGTCTCCTACAAGACAAGTTATAAAAGTAATCCCTGAAAGAGACCTGACAAAGGTCCAAGAAAGAGGATTACAAAAATAACTTAGAAGAGATCGACCTAACGAAGTTGGTCTCCTACAAGACAAGTTATAAAAGTAATCTCTGAAAAAGACCTGACAAAGATCCAAGAAAGAGGATTACAAAAATAACTTAGAAGAGATCGACCTAACGAAGTCGGTCTCCTACAAGATAAGTTATAAAAGTAATCCCTGAAAGAGACCTGACAAAGGTCCAAGAAAGAGGATTACAAAAATAACTTAGAAGGGGACCAACATAAAGAAATCGGTTATGGGACGCTAAAAATACAAGCAAAAGCGAGAAAACCGAGAAACAAGTTGGACCCATATAGTCACGGCCTCAAAGGATCCAAGTTACAAACAATAAGTGCAAAAGCAATCCAAAGAGGTCAAGTAGCAAGATTCCAACACTCTCAGAAACCAGAAGAGATACCATGTTAAACACAATGGAAGCATAGTATAATAAAGCTTCAAGAGGCTACCAAAATCTACCTCAGAAAGCTACTTTTGGTTTTCAAAGTAAAAGTTGCCAGGCAGGCAACTAAAAAGCGTCAGCAGTTAAACAAAACAATAAAGTTCAAAAGCCCACGAACCGGGCTATTTACACAAATACTTAAAAAGAAGATCAGCAATGATCGGGAGCCTTCCCGGAAGCATCAGTACGGGGAGAAGGAGGGCAAGTCTGAATAGGCACAGCATCTACAATTCCATCATCCCGGTTCAGAATCTGACAATCCGAATCAGACATAACTAGAGGAACCGAGGAGGTCGACACCTTGATAGAAGGCACTGGGGGTGGTTCAACATCATCATCGGGATCATTTGGGACAATCTTGCCATCCTTTACTACGTTATCAAGACTAACGGGAGTCAAATCGGCATCAGGAGCAACAATCCGGAACTGCTCCATCAGGTTCTCAGAGGCGGCAGTCACGCTGCCCACAAGGTGACCCTGAAGCTTGGCATAATTAACCCAAGCAATTTCCAAATCATCCCGGAGATGCATCAACTCCCTATAAGCTGAGACATAGCTATCCTTGTGCTTCAGTGCCATGTCTTCAGCCAACCTCAAAGAAGCAGCCAAGGCAATAAAGCTGGCCTTCTCACCCTTCAGTTCCTTCTCTACCTTTGCCAACTTCACCTCCAACAAATCCTTCGGACCCTTGATCCGATCAAATTCTGATTTGGCCTCCTCTATGAAGGATTTTGTGGCATGAATCGGGATCCCCTAAATAGTTTGGAAAATAGCCGCACCCATATGTGCCATTTTCACGCTACTTTTGGTGATAAAATCCAAATGCTGAAGAAGAGACACATCGTCCATGGAGAGCCGACCATAGGGGGCAATTTGCTGGTCAACAAACTCGACAGCATCAAAATCCGGGGCATCCAGGTTAAAGGGCTCGGATGTTTTTTGCTTTTTTAAGGGAGGAGCACTAGAAGCAACGGCAGAAGTCTGTGGAGGATCGACCTGACGAAACCGAGGAGTAAGAATTGCTTTCCTCGGCCTGGGAGAACTCGGCACAGGAGGCTTCACTGGGACCTGAGAAGATCCCTTTCCGGCCACCTTGGCCGAGATGTTCAGAGCAGCAGTTGCCTTCTTTGCCTTTTTAAAGGCCTTCATGGAGTCATTGTTCTTTGACATCTCTGTAAATATAGAATCAGCCACAGAAAAGAGTTACAATCACAATAAGAGGAAGAAAAAATTAAGAAATAAGTGTAGAAACAAGTCAGACAAGTATCCAAAACTGTCCGAACCAAGGACGGGTCATTCAAAAACCTTTTTGTATCAAGATGGGGTGGTTCCCCTCATAGATCCTCAAGAACAACAACAAAGGCACACTCAACATCATCAAGCACCTCCCAGATATAGCGAGACACTCTCACATCCCTCTGCCACTCTAGAGGGAAAGAAGGCTCATCATTTTCATCAAGAAAAAAGGGGCGGGCCCCCTCGACAGCACGAACCCTAAAGAAGTAATTCTTGAAGTCCTTAAAGGACTCATCATACATAGCAAAAACTTTATGGCCCTGGGCAGAGCTGAAAGAAACCCAGGAAGCTTTCTTTTTTGAAGAACCGCCAGTCTTGGCGGGAACAAACAAATAAAGGAAAAGAGTCTGAGAGGGTGTTACATCTAATTCTCGGCAGAGAAGCTGAAAAATTTTAATAAAACCCCAGGAATTTGGGTGAAACTGGGATGGGGCAATATTACACGACCACAACAGGTCGGTCTCAAAAGCAGTAAACGGAAAACTAACGTTCAACCGACTGAAGAAGTATTCATAGGCATAGAAGAAGGGACGCTCCCTCTCGATGGAAGTCGGAAAACAAACTCTCTCATCAGAATCAGGAACAACAAGCTCATAATCCTCCTCACAAGCACTGTTACCACAAATCCTATGGCGCTTCCTCAGCTCTATGTAAAATTCAGCATCCACAACAGAAACACACAACAAAACAAGGGAGTTCAGCCAATCTACAATGTTATTTCGAGAAGACATGAGGCCAACTAATCCTACAAGTAAGAAAAGAAGATGTGGTTACTAAAAACATCTCGGACAAAGGAGAAAACAACTCAATACGATACAGGCGAACACACAGAAAAGGAAAACCCCAAGACTCAAACCAAAGTCCTGGGCCATCCTTTGGAGGCAATAATAAAGCAAGGTTTCTAGGAAAATCTACTTTTCGCATCCCAGCACCTCTCAAAACAAGAAAAGAAGGCTTCAAACAACAAGCATTTTTCCATCAAAGCAAAACACAAAAAGTCATCAAAAACATTGCCTTACAGTCTAAACCAGCAAAAACCATCCTTAAAACATCAAACACGCCAAGCAGAGACCAGTAAAGATACAACCTTTTTCAGAATCATACAAAAGCAACCTTCAAATAAAACGAGGAACAGATGCGGACAGCGGTATCAGAACAGAAACAACAAAGAACATGCAAAGCCCTAAAAGCATCAAGCAAAAGCAAAAAGGATCATGCAGAAGATGGAGAAACTCCCAGAACGCACATTTCAACAAATCTAGGGCACAATGGAAACAGAAAGATCCAAACTTTCTCTAAAAGGGGGATCAAAATCAAAACCTCATCACAAAAACAAAAACAAAGAGAAAGCACGAAATGGGACTAACCTGGAGACAAAAGAAGCTTCAAGAAAGAAAAATGGAGGCGCAGAAATGAAAGCTGCCCAAAAAATTGCCAAACGAAAGCCGCAACACAAGAAAGCAGAAGCACAAACGAAAAAAAGAGCGAAGAGAGCGGAGAAAAGAAGTTACGAAAAGGGCGAAGGAGAGAAACCGTTTCTGGGTTTTCAAAATCAAAATAAAGATCCTAAGTGAAACGGGGCAATTAATGTTAAAATTAATGAAGGCATTAAACCCTCACACGTCCCCAAAGAGCCGATACAAAAGCGCGCGCTTTTAGAGGAAAAACGTTCTACATTAAAAAGCTTCTACAAAGGAATCGACAAAATGCTTGAGTTCGGCTTCACTAGAGAAGGATCGAAGTCCAGGACTCAATCTCAACAAAAAGGCCGAGCTCAAGCAGGGGCACTGTTCATACCCTGGGTCAAGCTGTCCGACCTGGGATGTTCTACAGACAAAGCAACCGACCTCTTTAGGTCAAGCGGACCGACTTCTTCGCAAAGAACTCGGTCCAAATCGACAGGAAAGCCCAAAGAAGGGCCCAACTCAAGGAATACGATCCCGATCCAAGGGTAGCCCAAGCCTATAGAGATAAGGGCGGTTCCATGGAAGATAAGCTGACCTCGACAAAAGATAAGATAAGATAAGATAACTAACTTATCTTATCCAAAGAAGGTCATATCTCACCATTATAAATACACTGGAGCACACAGGTATAACTCATACTCTGATTCTACTCAATACTTGTTTAATACCCTTGCTAACTTAAGCATCGAAGTCCCTTGCAGGTACCCCCCACCCTTCGGTGATAAGGGATCAGCAGCATTCTTAGTTCCACAAGTCGGACACACCAGCTCCGGCTGCTACACACCTGCCGGACACGTCGTCTCCGACCAGCACAGAAGATCTCGTCCGAGATCGACCTACAGTTTCAGGTAAACCCTCGGAACAGTTACCATCTTCAGTGGGCTCAGCTTTGTTTGCAGAAAAAGTGTGAATTAGGCATGGGCGTTAGTTAGGACGTTAGTAGCGTTAACGTTAAGTGAGGATGTGGGTTCGGGAACGTTAGTGACAATCACCTTTTCCACTAACGTTCCAACCCAAAAATGATCAACGTTAACTTCAACGTTAGTGGCACTAACGTGACCACTAACGTTGCTTCTTGATCCTTCACGAACGTTATTGGAAATCACCTTTTCCAATAACGTTGCCTTGTGCCCCCTTTCCTACGTTAGAGTTCACGTTTGTATAACTAACGTGACTCTTAACGTGGGCATGCCTAAACTTTGAGAGCGTTAGTGACACTTACCTTTGTCACTAACGCTCCAAACGCCCCTCCTTCCCACGTTAGAGCTCACGTTAATTAGATTAATGTAGCCACTAACGTGGTAGTGAATGCCATCTCCAACGTTAGTGACAAAGGTGAGTGTCACTAACGTTGGCTTATCATGCTTAGCTCTACGTTATCTCTCACGTTAGTAGTCTTAACATGACCACTAACCTCGGCAATGTTGGCTTAATCCAATGTTAGTGACAAAGGTGAGTGTCACTAACATTGGCATTGTCTTCCCCTTCCACGTTAGAGTTCACGTTAACTGAGTTAACGTGACTCTTAACGTGGCCAATTGCCAATTTGGAGCGATAGTGGTATTTACTTTTACCACTAACGCTGGAGCTCCCTTTTCTTCCACATTAACTACCACATTAAAGTAGTTAACGTGGCAATTAACGTGGGCTATGATGGCTTCGAAGACGTTATTGGTGATCACTTTCCTCATTAACGTTGTAAGCTCATTCCCATTCCACGTTAGTGGTCACGTTAATTAGTTTAACGTGGATACTAACGTAGTTCTTCATTGCTTCCTTTGTCCTGAAATCAAGCAAATAAAGTGTATCAAAGCTCTAATCTAAGTTATGAGATCATGCATTATCCAATTTATCATTCAATCCTTGTATAATCCTCTTGAAATCATGTAAAATTCACAATGTTTGCTTGAATCAAGGTGTAAGTGTATTTTCATCCAAAACTTGCCTATTTACTAAGAAAATGCATGAAACTACCCTAAAACAGTAAAGAAAAGGTCAGTGAAACTGGCCTAGATGCCCTGGTATCAGCTGACCCTATGTCGTAAGTGTGGTCAGACACTGTGAAAGTTCTAGATGAGCTCGCCCCTGTGGATATACACCAGTGAGGGTGTTGGATGTGATTTATGATTATGACTGTGAATAACTCGAGTTGGGGATGCATGACAGAGGGACAGTCCAATGGTTAGCTACCAGGACTTGTCGGGTTGGCTTTATAACCGATAGATGAGACTCATCAGCCATTAGGATAGGCATTCATCATATGCATCTATGTGACATTGTTTGGGTGTGCATATTGTACTTGGTTTGCCTATGTGATTAATTGTGCGTAACTTTTAATTATTCTACTTGATTTAACTGCTCTTCTGTGCTTGAGTTTTCCTATTTGTGCTTGCGACTGAAATTCTATTGGATTGTGGTGGATTGGCTGTTGTTTGGACTATTTGGGCCTATGGCCGTGGTTGATCATCGGGTGAGCCAAAGGCCACATTTGGTTGATGCATGTTTCTGGTTTAGAAAAGTATGAAAAACTAATTTGGTTCAACATAGATGAACTTTTTGAAAGGCTTTAAATTTCTAAAAAATGAATAGTTTCCTCTTTTAGAAAAGATTTCAGATACTTTTTTTATAGTAAACCTTTGTTTTTGAAAAGATACATAAGGTGGTTTTTAATCACTGTAATGGTTTTACCTTCACATATCCTATTATAGTAATTCTCAAAAACCCTCTACTAAGAACCCTTTCGAGGATGATGATCTCACCCCCTACATATTTTAGGATATAGACGCAGAAGTCACGAAGAGTTTATCTAGTTGTTGTCGTAATGTTTTGTATTGCTTTTGTTATTATTTATTATTCTTTTTCCTTTATCTTTATACATTCTATAAGAGGGATAGGAATTGTATTAGTTAATTCTTGTAAAATTATTTAATATATATACATATGTATGTACTCTTTGTGAGTTTTGTAAGTTGTATGGTATGTATTGATGCACGTTACGTAACAAAAGTATTTTGGAAAGGTATTGCTGTTTAAAGTTTTAAACAGGCTCATATTTTAGTATTAAATAGTATAAGAGTCATTGTAATATCCGAGCTATCAGAGTGGCGCAACCGGAAGTATGACTTTTCGATAGTTTGGGTGTTAGAAAATCTAAAAACATGCATCACTACAATATAATACTAGGTTATGTACAAGCAAAATTGAAAGGGAAAATAAAAAAAGGTTCTCAAAAGGGTAAAATATGTACAAAGAAACTGAAAAACATAATAAGAAACTACTAAAAGTGTTTGGAAATGAATTTTTCACCCAAAATGCATTACTAAAGTTAGACAACCGTCAGCTGGTGAGTCAGGTGATAAAGTGGCTGCAAGAATGATGGTGGTGCTAAGAGGGAGAGAACTAAGTCACAAAGATCAGATATGTATATATATGAAGTGAACAGATAATGTAAATTTGAATGGAAGCAAACATGAGATTCAAGTTAAAAGCAAACAGAAGTAACTTCCAATCAAATTAAGTAATCTAAGATAGCTAACTTGCTTGTTTATCAAAGATAAAGAGAAGAAAAGAGCATTATTACTATGCAGGAAGAAAAAAATAGTTAGTTGAAAAAAAATAGAAAAGTCAGAAGTTATGTGAGGAAAAAGAAAATAGTTAAAAATTAATGTTAGTTAAAAAGGAAAAAAAGTCAAAGTTATGTAAAGAAAAAGAAAAAGTTAGTTGAAAAGGAAAAGAAAAGTTAAAAGTTATGTGAAGAAAAAAAAATTAGTTGAAAAAGAAAAGAAAAGTTAAAAGTTATGTAAAGAAAAAGAAAAAGTTAGTTGAAAAAAAAAAGAAAAGCAAAAGTTATGTGCATAGTAAAAATGTCCCTTAATTTTGAAAATTTCAACAAATTCCAAAACAAACAAGTTCATACTCACTTCTCAACAGTTTAAGATGTCAAAATAAGTAATGCAAATGTATGTGTAGAGCACATAATCAAATAAGTATTAATCACAAGCAATTGGCATAAGTTAAAATAATTTGGCATTGACATAGTTAAAACCTTGAACAAGGTAAATAAGTAAAATTCAAACACCAAATTATGATGAATCATGAAAATCACAAAGTTGAGACAAGAATTTAAAAGTTTACGCTCTATGTGACTTAAGATAATTGAGGCATGGAGAAAATGAATCAACTTTGCCACATAGGTAAAAAGAAATTTTCAACCTTGTGTGTTTCTGCGAAAGAGGCTCCAATTTAAAAGAAATCTAGGTTTATGGTCAACTTGAAACTCAATTAAGGCTTATTCAATGCTCAAGAAGAACACACAATTTAAAACAAGCAAAGAAATTAAGAATTGACCAAAACTCGTAATGAGGTTCTTGAGGAAATTTCCAAAACCTTTTAGCAAACAAGATTCTAACGACAGAGAAATCCACCATATAGAATTTTGTTGCACCAAATAAGACAATACCACTTAACAAAATCAGATTAGGAAAAATTCGGCAACATTTTAGCAGTAAATTTGCCTATTTTCTAAATTCAACCAATCAATTCAAATTCAATATGAATGCATTAAAAATTAAAAACATAAAAACCATATATGAATTCATAGGAAATAAGCAACTAAGCCAACATACAGTAATAAAACAGTCATAAGCAATTAAGCCATAACAACTAAGCAATGAGTAGCAAGAAGCACTCAATAGCCTAACATACAGCACCAAACAACAACAAGGAACAAAAGTAACTGATTCAGTCATAATTCCTTTCATTGAATTCAATAGCTATTCCACAAGCAAGCAACATGGATCCAAAAAAATGCACATCAGTGAATCAAATGATTTAGCTCACTTTGAAACAAAAATACAGCAACAGTAGCACTCAAAGCCAGAATTTAATAAAAAATCATTACTGCACAAGCAGTATCCAGAAATCATTCACTTCAAATAGCAGCTATTACAAATGAATGGATCACTGATGAACGAATTTTTGATGGTTTAGAATTTCACAAATGAAATCTCGTTGCAATATAGTTTCTAAACCAACAAATAATCCTTTCATACAAAAGATTGTTTGTCACTAGTACAAACCCCTAAAATTATAAACCGAAGTATTCAAACCTTGGGTCGTTCTCCCTAGGAATTACAAAAAAGTGTTCTTGTTATTGGTTATGAGGTATATTTTGGGGTTTTGAGATGAGAGACAATAATTGTAAATGGCAAGGAAATTCAAATAACAAGAAGGTCTTAGCAAAGGTTGTTGGTCAAGGATCTCTATCCCTATGACTAACCATAACAGGAGAATTGACAAGGATCAATCTCAATAAATCATCCTCTAACTAGTAAAGGAAAGTCAAATGAGCCATATCAATCCAAGTCCATAAGTCCTAACTCTCTACTAATCCAATTAGTGAGAACTAGAGTTAATGGCTCCCAATCATCAATTACTTAGATATTAGTAACTCAAGAGTTCCTAAGTTATCTCTCCATGCCAAGAACGTAAAATTCTACTCTAACACTCCTCTGAGCATTTCATCAAACACTTGAAAGGCAATAAAAGGAAAGTATAGTAAAATTGCAAGGAATTAAACAACAACAAATCAAATGAACAATAAAGGAACATGAAAACATAAATTGCATTAAAGAGAAATAGAAGAACAAAAGTGCATCAACATAAAAGTAGAGAATTACAAGAATTAAATGCTAAAATAGAGAGAAGAGATGTAGAAGAAGAAGAATTACAAAAGAAAAAGTGAATCAAAGCATGAAATTAACCTAGATCTAAGAATTCCTAATCTAGATCTAACCTAATCCTAATTCTAGAGAGAAGTGAGAGCTTCTCTTTCTAGAAACTAACTTTCCCTCCCAAAACTAAACTAAAACTAATTAAGTGTCTAAGTGTCTCATCCCTCTTTAATCCTTGGGTTAAATAGCATCAGAAATGAGTTGGATTGGGCCCAAAATGCTTTAGAAATTGCTGGCCACGAGTTGCACTTTAGTGAGTCACATGCAACATCGGCATGTACATGTACAGTGCACATACGCATCTTTATATGCGATGAAACTATGGCAAATTTTATATTATTTTGAAGCTCCGGATGTTATCTTTCCAATGCAACTGGAACCGCATCATTTGGACCTCTGTAGCTCAAGTTATGGTCGATTAAGTGCAAAGAGGTCAGGCTTTACAGCTTTGCGATTCCTTCATTTCTTCATGAGTTCTCCATTTCTACATGCTTTTTCTTCATTCCCTCAATCCAATCTTTGCCTCCTAAACCTGAAATCACTTAACAAATATATCAAGGCATCTAATGGAATCATGGTGAATTAAATTTAGCTATTTTGAGACCCAAAAAGCATGTTTTCACTCTTAAGCATAATTAAAGGAGAAGTTATAAAACCATGCTATTTCATTGGATAAATGGGAGAAAAGTTGACAAAACCCTCTAAATTCAACACAAGATAAACCATAAAAAATGGGGTTTATCAATCATAATAAACACAAAAGTTGGACTGGGGTGTCTCCCACCTAACACTTTTGTTTATTGTCCTTAAGTTGGACTTATGGGGAGCTCCTTTCAAGGTGGCTTGTGCTTGAATCCATCCTTGAACATTCACCAATGCTTGAATCTCCAATAAGCTCTATTCTTTAAGGATAATAACTCCAAGCCTTGATGGAGTTCTTCACAAACCATGGGCTCCTAAAGTTGATCTTCATGTATTCCCGGATCCCATATCTTGTTTCTATACCCATCTTCAAGTTGATTATCTTTATTCCATGTGGGTGGTAAACAAGGTGAACTCTCAATGAAGTGACCAAACATCATCCTAGACCCAAGCAATCTAGTTCTACACCAACCCTTGCTATTAAGCTTTGAACATGTAACCATCATGAACCTAGAAGAATGTTTCCAACCACCAACTATCTCTTTTTTTCTATTAGAGCCACAAATATGTCTAAGTTGACCATCCTTCTCAAGCAAACCATATTCAAGGGGAATAATAAAGCTTAAGTATAAGAAATTTACCCACTTGAATGAAAGGATGGATGGTGATGGCTTGGGGAGAGATATTTTTAATGTCCTTGCAAGTTCTACTCCCTTGTATTTTTCCTTGATCACTTCCACCTCTTCACAAACTTTTTCACTTTCAATCCTTTGTTCATCAATTTCATCTAACTCGCCTCCATCACTCAAATCATAAATGGGAGGATGAGAGAAGTTTACCTCCACATTACTTCCTAATTGATCGAGAGAAGGTTCTTTAAGTTCAAAGGATTCACCACCAAGAAGGTTGGATGCATGATCTTCATCACCAAGGGAACTCAATTCTTGCTTCATTCCCTCTAAGTCTTCATTCAAAATTTGTTTTAGAGGTTGTGCACATTCCCCCTCAACATCAAATTCAATCTTCTTGGAGGAATTTTTCATGATTTTAGCTTCCCATGGAGGTTTCGCATCTCCTAGGTCTTTAACCACTTCTTCCTTTTCTTTAATAATCATAGGTTTCTCCACTTGTTCTAACACAACGTGGCATTCCTCCTTCTCCACCGGAGTTTCCAATCTCTCCTTCATGCTACGCTCTTCCTTGGATTCTTCACATGTAGCTATGGGATTTCCTTGAATATTCAAGCATTGGGAGGCTAATCAGCTTACTACCTCGGTCAAGTTAGCCACAAATTGTTGCACATCCCTTTTCATTTCATCTTGCCCTTGAAGAAGAACACCAAGGGTTTCATCCATTAGAGATTGGGGTGGATAGGAGAGTTCATTGTTTTGGAGAAAGGATTCATGATAGAGAAGTGGTTCTTCTTGGTAAGTGTGTGGAAGTGGTGGTTCTTGGGAGTATTGATATTGGAATGGTGGTGGTTCTATGTATGGCTCATATGGTTCAAAAGGTGGTGGTATGGTGGGTTAGGATCATGGTCATATGGAGGTGTTTGGTGAAAATAAGCTTGTGCGTATGCTTGAGGGCTATGTTGAGGACATGGCTCATAGCCATATGGTGGTGGTTCTTGAAAGTCACAAGGAGATTCACCATAGTCATTGGATTGGTATGCATCATAGAATGGCTCTTCTTCATAGTGCATTGGTGGAGGTTGTTGCCATGAGGATTGATCATATACATATGGCTCCTCCCACCTTTGGTTCTCCCATCCTTGATACATCTCTTCATTGTAACCTCCATTACCTACAACATAGTTGTAATCACACTCATAGCCAAAGTGATAATTCATAATGGAAAGAGAAAATAAAAACAAAAGCTAACAAGAAACAATGAAATAAAGTCCTAAAACTAGCAAGCTAACAAGCAATCCAAGAATCAAGCTATTCACAATATTCACATATATACAATAACCAATAACATAACACCATTGCAATTCCCCAGCAACGGCGCCATTTTGATGAACGAATTTTTGATGGTTTAGATTTTCACAAAAGAAATCTCATTGCAATATAGTTTCTAAACCAACAAATAATCCTTTCATACAAAAGATTGTTTGTCACTAGTACAAACCCCTAAAATTATAAACCGAAGTATTCAAACCTCGGGTCGTTCTCCCTAGGAATTGCAACAAAGTATTCTTGTTATTGGTTATGAAGTATATTTTGGGGTTTTGAGATGTGAGACAAGAATGGTAAATGGAAAGGAAATTCAAATAACAAAAAGGTCTTGGCAAGGGTTGGTGTCAAGGATCTCTATCCCTATCACTAACCACAACATGAGAACTGGCAATGATCAATCTCATTAAATCATCCTCTAACTAGTAAAAGAAAGTCAAATGAGCCATATTAATCCAAGTTCACAAGTCCTAACTCTCTACTAATCCAATTAGTGAGAAATAGAGTTAATGGCTCCCAATCATCAATTACTTAGACATTAGTAACTCAAGAGTTCCTAAGTTACCTCTCCAAGCCAAGAACATATTCTACTCTAACACTCCTCCGAGAATTTCATCAAACACTTGGGAGGCAATAAAAGGAAAGCATAGTAAAATTTCAAGGAAGGTAAATCTACACTACTCAATTGCGAGGAATTAAACAAAAACAAATCAAATGAACAATAAAGGAACATAAAAACATAAATTGCATTAAAGAGAAATAGAAGAACAAAAGTGCATCAACATAAAAGTAGAGAATTACTAGAATTAAATGCTAAACTAGAGAGAAGAGATGTAGAAGAAGAAGAATTACAAAGGAAAAAGTGAATCAAAGCATGAAATTAACCTAGATCTAAGAATTCCTAATCTAGATCTAACATAATCCTAATTCTAGAGAGAAGTGAGAGCTTCTCTTTCTAGAAACTAACTTTCCCTCCCAAAACTAAACTAAAACTAACTAAGTGTCTAAGTGTCTCATCCCTTTTCAATCCTTGGGTTAAATAGCATCAAAAATGAGTTGGATTGGGCCCAAAATGCTTCAGAAATCACTGGCCACGAGTTGCACTTTAGTGAGTCACATGCAACATCAGCACGTACGCGTACAGTGCATGTACGCATCCTTAGACGCGATGCAACTATGGAAAATTTTATATCATTTTGAAGCCCCAGATGTTAGCTTTCCAATGCAATGGAAACCGCATCATTTGGATCTTTGTAGCTCATGTTATGGTCGATTAAGTGCGAAGAGGTCAGGCTTGACAGCTTTGCGATTCCTTCATTTCTTCATGAGTTCTCCATTTCTACATGTTTTTTCTTCATTCCTTAAATCCAATCTTTGCCTCCTAAACCTGAAATCACTTAACAATCATATCAAGGCATCTAATGGAATCAAGGTGAATTAAATTTAGCTATTTTGAGACCTAAAAAGCATGTTTTTACTCTTAAGCATAATTAAAGGAGAAGTTATAAAACCATGCTATTTCTAGAAAATCCACTTCAAGTGTAGGGAGGTCAGAATCCAACAGCATCTGCAGTCCTTTTTCAGCCTCTGAATCAGATTTTTGCTCAGGTCCCTCAATTTCAGCCAGAAAATACCTGAAATCATAGAAAAATACACAAACTTATAGTAAAGTCCAAAAATATGATTTTTGCACAAAAACTAATAAAAATATACTAAAAAGTGGCTAAATCCTACTAAAAACTATATGAAAATACCCCCAAAAAGCGTATAAAATATCCGCTCATCACAACACCAAACTTAAACTGTTGCTTGTCCTCAAGCAACTAGATGAATGAAATAGGCTAAAAAAGAAAATCAAGAGGCAATAACATCTCAAAGTGTACATGAAGCTCAAATTCTAATTAGATGAGCGGGACTAGTAGCTTTTTGCTTCTGAATAGTTTCTGCATCTCCATTTATCCTTTGAAGTTCTGAATGACTGGCATCTATCGGAACTTAGAATTCAAATAGTGTTATTGATTCTCCTAGTTTAGCATGTTGCTTCTTGAACACAGCTACTTGATGAGTCTTGGCCGTGGCCCTAAGCATTATGTTTTCCAGTATTACCACCGGATACAAAAATGCCACAGACACATAACTGAGTGAACTTTTTCATATTGTGACTCAACTTTGCTAAAGTCCCCAGTTAGAGGTGTCCGGAGTTCTTAAGCACACTTTTTGCGTTGGATCACGACTTTAACCGCTCAGTCTCAAGTTTTTCACTTGGACCTGCATGCCACAAGCACATGGTTAGGGACAGCTTGATTCAGCCGCTTAGGCCAGGATTTTATGCCTGTAGGCCCTCCTATCCATTGATGCTCAAAGCCTTGGATCCTCTTCACCCTTGCCTTTTGGTTTAAAGGGCTATTGGCTTTTTCTGCTTGCTTTCTTCTTTTTCTTTCTTTTATTTTTTTTATTTATTATTTTTTTATTTGTTCTTCACAGCTTTCTCTTGCTTCAAGAATCAATTCTATGATTTTTCAGATTATAAACAACATTTCTCTTTTTTCATCATTCTTTCAAGACCCAATAATTTTAACATTCATAAACTTCACTATCAAAATTTATGCATTGTTCAAGCATTCATTCAGAGAACAAAAAGTATTGTCACCACATATAAATAATTTAAATTTTTCTTATTAAGAACTCAAAAATAAAATTGCTTCCTTATTCTAAAAATCTGCTATTTTATTCATGTTTAATGATGATGAGAAAAATAAATTATAGCTTACTTGGGGATAAAATTAAAAATGAAAAATAAGGACACTAATTATTACTATTTCTACGACTCTAAAAATAGATTTCTAATAGTAGAGTTATCACAAAGTTAAGATTAGGACTCAACAACCTTTATTTTGGGAGGTGGATGTTCCTTCATTCTGTGGGGTGTCTGGCCTTTCAAGAGGTAGCTTCTGGCACTTCAGCTCCTGCAGTTCACGCCCTTGCTTCTCCTATTCCTTAAGCAGCTTGTAGAGCATGCTATTTTGATTTTACTGTTCTTCTTTCATTTGATCCATAACTTCTTGCAGCTTGGTAATAGATGCTTCTAAGCGGTTCCAGTAGTCAATCTGTGGGATTATTGGGAAGAACTCTTGCGCCCTCCTTTTGATGGGAATTTCTTGCACTTGTTGCCCTTCCATTGACTTTTTTGTGATTGGGAGATCAACCGAGATATACTCATCTAATCCCATTCTTACTCTAGTATTTTTACATAGCAGAGAAATCAAGCTTGGGTATGCCAATTTGGCTTCAGTGGAGTTCTTGTTTGCAATTGTATAACGCTCAAAAGCAATCAGATGATGAACTTCCACTTCGTTTCCCATCATAATGCAATGGATCATCACTGCTCTTTTAACAGTGACCTCAGAGCGGTTGCTGGTGGGTAGTATGGAACGTCCAATAAAATCCAGCCAGCCTCTAACAACAGGTTTGAGATCCCCTCTCGAGTTGAATTGGGAAATTCTTTGTGTTGGTTACCCACTTGGCTCCAGGGATGCATATATATGTCCTCTAGAACTTGGTCCAAGAGCTTATCTTGATTCAAAATTCTCCTGTTAAAGGATTCCGGATCATCTTGTAGTTGAGGTAGCTTGAAGATCTCTCTTATGCTGTCATGGTGGAAGTAGATAATCCTCCCTCTGACCATAGTTCGAAAGGTATAAAAGGCGGTTCCAAACATTCTCTATTTATCTGTTTGCCACAGATTTGAGTAGAATTCCTGAACCATGTTTCTTCCCACCTTTGTCTCAGGATTAGCTAGGATTTCCCAGCCTCTGTTTCGAATCTGTTCTTTGATCTCCGGATATTCATCTTCTTTCAGATCAAATTTAACTTCCAGGATCATTGACCTCAGACCCATTATTTTGTAATAATGGTCTGCATGTTCTTTGGTTAAGAACCTCTCTTGATTCCAATGTGGTTTTGGAATATTCTCTTTCTTGCCTCTTGAAGTGGTTTGTTTTCCCTTAGGAACCATGATCTTGTTGAGTCTTGGCTCAGTGATCACGAAAGGCACACCAAACTTAGAGGTTTTCTTGTCCTCAAGCAAAAGAAAGGAAAGGAGAGGAAGAGAAGGAGAGACAATTTCGAATGGTGGAGGAGAGGGGATGGCCGAATGTCAATTTAAAAGGGAGAGGAGTGGGTTCGAAAGATTTGAAAAAGATATGATAGAAGATATAATTTGTAAAGAGATAGTTATGATATGCAAAATATGTATTTTTCAAATTGAAAAGATAAGAGAGAAATTTGAAAAAGATAAATCCAATTTTGAAAAGATAGTGTGATTAGTTGAAAAAGATTTGGAACGAATTTAAAATATAGAGGAGTGTTTGGAAAAGATTTGAAAAGAAATTAAAAGATATATGACTTTGAAAAAAAAATTGAAAGAAATCGAAAAAGATTTTTAGGATAAAGAATTTTTTTGAAATAGAATTTGGAAGATGAGGATTTGTAACATATTCATGCAAGAAATGCGGATGGGAAACAAAAATCTCCTTCCCTCCATGTTCCTAGCGTTAAACACCCAGGAGTAGCATGTTTTGGGTGTTTAACGCCCAATTGCTGCCTGTTTTGGGCATTTAAATGCCCAGCCAGGTCCCTTAGCTGGCGTTTAAATGCCAGTTTTTCTTCCTTACTGGGCTTGTAAATGCCCAACCAGGTACCCTGGCTGGCGTTTAAACGCCAAAATTCCTTTGTCACTGGCATTTTTCTAAACGGCCAGGATGCTGCAAATCTGGCGTTAAATGTCCAGAATGGCACCCATTCTGGCGTTTAACGCCCAAAAATGCTCCTTACTACCGTTTTTCTGCTAGTGAGCATCTTTTCTCTGTTTTCTGCTCTAAATTCTTCTGTAACTCTGTGAGCTCCTGTAATAGAAGATAAATATTGTATCAAACTCTTATAATTATTATTTTAGAAAATATAAATATGATTAACCAATGGCTGGGTTGCCTCCCAGCAAGCACTTCTTTATTGTCTTTAGCTGGACCTCACTGAATGTTATTCTAGTCTCAGTTTTGAGCACTCTTGCTCAATATTGCTTTCAAGATAGTGCTTGACTCTTTTCCCATTAATAATGAATCTTTTGTCAGAATCAATATCCTGAAGCTCCACATATCCATATGGAGACACACCTGTAATCACATATGGTCCCCTCCACCGGGATTTTAATTTCCCAGGGAATAGTCTGAGTCTAGAGTTAAATAATAGGACTTTTTGTCCCGGTTCAAACACTCTAGATGACAATTTCTTGTCATGCCACCTTTTTGCTTTCTCCTTGTAAATTTTTGCATTTTTGAAAGCATTGAGTCTGAACTCTTCTAGCTCATTCAACTGGAG
Source organism: Arachis hypogaea (assembly GCF_003086295.3). Classification (NCBI taxonomy): domain Eukaryota; kingdom Viridiplantae; phylum Streptophyta; class Magnoliopsida; order Fabales; family Fabaceae; genus Arachis; species Arachis hypogaea. The sequence goes on along the minus strand of NC_092039.1, from coordinate 68,775,338 downwards.
CAATCTTTTCTCTCCAACTAATTTAGCATCAAGGTTTAGGAATCTGGTTGCCCAGTAGGCTTTGTGTTCCAGTTCTACGGGCAGATGACAGGCTTTGCCATACACAAGTTGGTATGGAGAAGTTCCTATAGGAGTCTTGAATGCTTTTCTGTATGCCTACAGAGCATCATCCAAGCTTTTCGCCCAATCCTTTCTACAGGCCATTACAGTCCGTTTCAGGATTCTTTTTAGTTCTCTATTAGAGACCTCAGCTTGCCCATTTGTCTGTGGATGATATGGAGTTGCTATCTTGTGGCTAATTCATACAGGACCATAGCGGAGTAAAGCTGTTTATTGCAGAAATGAGTGCCTCCATCACTGATTAATGCTCTGGGGACACCAAATCTACTGAAGATGTGTTTCTGGTGGAACTTTAGCACTGTTTTAGTATCACTAGTGGGTGTTGCAATTGCCTCTACCCATTTAGATATATAGTCTACTTCCACCAGAATATAAGTGTTTGAGTATGAAGGTGGTCAAGGCCCCATGAAGTCAATACCCCATACGTCAAACAATTTAATCTCTAAGATCCCATGCTGAGGCATGGCGTAACCATGAGGCAAATTACCAGCTCTCTGGCAACTGTCACAGTTCCGTACAAACTCTCGGGAGTCTTTATAGAGAGTAGGCCAATAGAAGCTGCATTGGAGGACTTTTGTTGCTGTTTGCTCACTTTCAAAATGTCCTCCATATTGTGATCCATGGCAGTGCCAAAGGATCCTCTGCGCTTCTTCTCTAGGCACACATCTACGGATTATTCCGTCTGTGCATCTCTAAAGAGATATGGTTTATCCCACAGGTAGTACTTTGCATCATAAATTAATTTTTTTGTTTGCTGCCTGCTGTACTCTTTAGGTATGAACCTTGCAGCCTTATAGTTTACAATGTCTGCAAACCATGGTACTTCCTGAATGGCAAAGGGTTGCTCATCTGAAAAGGTTTCAAAGATCTCAGTGATAGGGAGGGACGCCCCTTCTACTGGTTCTATCTGGGACAGATGATCTGCCACATGGTTTTCTGTCCCTTTTCTGTTTCCTATTTCTATATCAAACTCTTGCAGAAGCAACACCCACCTTATGAGCCTGGGTTTTAAATCCTGCTTTGTGAGTAGATATTTAAGAGCAGCATGGTCAGTGTACACAATCACCTTTGATCCTACTAAGTAGGATCTGAACTTGTCAATGGCATAAACCACTGCAAGCAATTCTTTTTCTGTGGTTGTGTAGTTCTTCTGTGCTTCATTTAGAACACGGCTGGCATAGTAGATGACATGCAGGAGTTTGTCATGCCTCTGTCCCAATACTGCACCAATGGCATGGTCACTGGCATCACACATCAGTTCAAATGGTAATGTCCAGTTTGGTGCAGAAATGACTGGTGCTGTAACCAGCTTAGCTTTCAAAGTCTCAAATGCCTGCAGACACTCTGTGTCAAATATAAATGGCGTGTCAGCAGCTAGCAGATTACTTAGAGGTTTTGCGATTTTTGAAAAATTCTTTATAAACCTCCTATAGAATCCTGCATGCCCCAGAAAGCTTCTGATTGCCTTTACATTGGCAGGTGGTGGTAATTTTTCAATTACCTCTACCTTAGCATAATCCACCTCTATTCCCTTGTTTGAGATTTTATGTCCAAGGACAATTCCTTCAGTCACCATAAAGTGACATTTCTCCCAGTTTAAAACCAGGTTAGTCTCTTGGCACCTTTTTAGAACAAGTGTTAGATGATCAAGACAGGAGCTGAATGAGTCTCCATATACTGAGAAGTCATCCATGAAGACTTTCAGAAATTTTTCCACTATATCAGAGAAAATAGAGAGCATGCATCTTTGAAAAGTTACAGGTGCATTACACAGACCAAACGGCATTCTTCTGTAGGCAAATACCCCAGATGGACATGTGAATGCTGTTTTCTCTTAATCTTGAGGATCTACTACAATTTGGTTGTAGCCTGAATAGCCATCCAAAAAGCAGTAATAGTCATGACCTGCTAGTCTTTCTAGCATCTGGTCTATGGATGGTAAAGGAAAATGATCCTTTTTGGTGGTTGTATTGAGTCTTCTGTAGTCAATACACATGCGCCACCCTGTAACTGTTCTTTTAAGAACTAGTTCATTCTTTTCATTATGCACTAATGTCATTCCTCCCTTTTGGGGACGACTTGGACAGGGCTCATCCAGGGGCTATCAAAAATAGGATAAATAATCCCAGCCTCTAGTAGTTTAGTGACCTCTTTCTGCACCATTTCTTTCATGGTTGGATTCAGCCGCCTTTGTGGTTGTACCACTGGCTTAGCTTTATCCTCCAAGAGAATCTTGTGGATGCATCTGGCTGGGCTAATGCCCTTAAGATCACTTATGGACCACCCAAGAGCTGTCTTTTGTGTCCTTAGCACTTGAATCAATGCTTCCTCTTCCTATGGCTTTAAGGTAGAGCTTATGATCACAGGAAAAGTGTTGTCTTCTCCCAGAAATGCATATTTCAGAGATGGTGGTAGTGGTTTGAGCTCGGGTTTGGGGTGCTTTTCCTCTAATTGAGGAATTTTCAGAGGTTCCTCTGTTTCCTCTGGCTCCTCCAAATTAGGCTGAACATCTTTAAATATGTCCTCTAGCTCTGATTCGAGACTCTCAATCATATTGACTTCTTCTACCAGAGAGTCAATAAGATCAACTTTCATGCAGTCTTTTGGTGTGTCTGGATACTGCATAGCTTTGATAGCATTCAACTTAAACTCATTCTCATTGACTCTCAGGGTCACTTCCCCCTTTTGGACATCAATGAGAGTGCATCCAGTCACTAGAAAAGTCTTCCTAGAATGAGAGTTGCACTCTTGTGCTCCTCTATTTTTAGCACTACAAAGTCAGTGGGAAAGGCAAATGGCCCAACCTTGACAATCATGTCTTCAATTATGTTTGATGAGTATTTAATGGAGCCATCGACAAGTTGAAGACAGATCCGGGTTGGTTTGATCTCTTCTGTCAAACCAAGCTTTCTAATAGTGGATGCAGGGATTAGGGTGATACTTGCCCCAAGATCTCATAGAGCTGTCTTGGTACAAATTCCTTCTAATGTGCATGGTATCATAAAGCTTCTGGGGTCCTTAAGCTTTTCTGGTAAGCTCTTTAGAATGACTGCACTGCATTCTTCAGTGAAAAAAACTTTTTCAGTTTCTCTCGAATCCTTCTTATGGCTTAAGATCTCTTTCATGAACTTAGCATAGGAAGGTATTTGCTCAAGTGCTTCTACAAACGGAATCTTTACTTCAAGAGTCCTGAGATAGTTTGCAAAGCGGGCAAATTGCTTATCCTGTTCCGCTTGGCGGAGTTTCTGAGAATAAGGTATTTTGGCTTTATATTCTTCAACCTTGGTAGTTGCAGGTTTATTTTCTACAAAAGCAGGCTGAGATGCCTTCTTGAGGGAGTTATTATCAGCACTTGCGGGTGTCTGATCCCTTACTGGCATTTGAATGCCAGGATTGGGCACTGGATTGGTGTTTAACGCCAGATTCCTACCTTGTTTTGGCGTTTGGACGCCAGAATCATTCCTCTCTGGGCTCTTACTATCCTCAGAGGGATTTTGGGTAGCATTATGTTCACCCTCTGTCAGCTGTTCTTTTCGTGGCTTTCTGCTGCTTTGAGTTGATGTATTTAATGTTTATCCACTCCTTAATTGAACAACTTGACATTCTTCTGTTATTTGTTTAGATAACTGTTGTCTTGTCTGGTCAAGTTGTGCTTCCATATTCTTATTAGCATCCTGAGTATCTTGTAACATTTCTTTAAATTCTGCTAACTATTTTGTCAAAGTAATTGCTGGTTGAGTTCAGCAACTTTTTCTGGAGAACTAAGGTCAGTAGATACTGCTTTAGCTTCTTCCTTCATGGAGGACTCACTGCTCAAGTACAGATGGTGATTTCTAGCAACAGTATCTATAAGTTCTTGAGCCTCTTTAATTGTCTTTCTCATGTGTATAGATCCACTAGCTGAGTGGTCTAGAGATATCTGAGCTTTTTCTATGAGCCCATAATAGAAGATGTCTAACTGCACCCATTCTGAAAACATTTTAGAGGGGCATTTCCTCAGCATCTCTCTGTACCTCTCCCAGGTGTTGTAAAGGGATTCATTATCCTCTTGTTTAAAGCTTTGGATGTCCAGCCTTAGGTTGGTTGTTTAACCACCTCTTAGCTTGGTCTTTTACAGCAAATAGAAACAGCAATAATCTGTAGACATCCTGGTCTACTTCCTTATCATGTACTATGTCAGCAATTTGTAAGAACTGTGCCAGAAACTCAGTAGGTTCTTCCTGAGGAAGACCGGAATACTGGCAATTTTGCTGCACCATGATAATGAGCTGAGGATTCAACTCAAAATTACTGACTCCGATGGAGGGTATACAGATACTACTTCCATATGAAGCAGTAGCGGAGTTAGCATATGAGCCCAGAGTCCTTCTGAACTGTTCATTTCCACTTAGTTCCATGATGGAGAAAGGGAAATGATGTGGATTTATTTTATTTATTTTATTATATATATATTTTTTTCGAAATAATAATAATAAAAAAATTGGAAACAAAAAAAAATAAATTAAAAAAAAGATTTGAAAAATTTTTATGAGGATTTTCGAAAAAAAATGAAGAAAGAGAAAGTGGTTAGGAAGTCTTGAAAAAATAAGATATGATTGAAGAACAATTTAAAAAGATTTGATTTTTAAAATTGATGACTAATTTAATGCAAAATTTTCGAAAATTTGGAGGAAAAACACCAAAGAACACCAAACTTAAAAATTTTAAGATCAAAACACAAGAAGGACTCAAGAACACTTTGAAGATTCACAAGAACACAAAGAACAAAAATTCAAAGACTCAAAGGATTCAAAAACATAAAAAGAACACGAAACTTAAAATTTTTAGAAAACCAAAAATAAATTTTTGGAAATTAAATAAAAACTAACAAGAAAACACCAAATTTAAAACATGCAACTAGACTCAAACAGAAAAATCTAAAAGAAAAATAATAAATTTTTTTGAAAAATTTTGAAAAGAAAATAAATGACTCTGACCCAAAAGACAAAATTTTCCTAATCTAAGCAACAAGATGAACCGTCAGTTGTTCAAACTCGAACAATCCCCGGCAACAGCGCTAAAAACTTGGTGCACAAAATTGCAATCACACTTGCAATTCCGCACAACTAACCAGCAAGTGCACTGGGTCGTCCAAGTAATACCTTACGTGAGTAAGGGTCGATCCCACAGAGATTGTCGGCTTGAAGCAAGCTATGGTTACCTTGTAACTCTTAGTCAGAAGATTAATGATGAAAAGGGTTTTTGTTTGCAGTATAATAAAAGAACATGAAATAAAAAGTACTTGTGGTTCAATAATGGAGAATAGGTTAGAGTTTTGGAGATGCTATATATCTGAATCTCTGATTTCCTACTATCTCCTTCTTCACGCACGCAAGACTCCTTCCATGGCAAGCTGTATGTAGGGTGTCGCCGTTGTCAATAGCTACTTCCCATCCTCTTAGCGAAAATGGCAATGTGCGCTATCACCGCACGGCTAATCATCTGTCGGTTCTCGATCATGTTGGAATAGAATCCAGTGATCCTTTTGGGTCTGTTACTACGCCCAACACTCGCGAGTTTGAAGCTCGTCACAGTCATCCCTTCCCAGATCCTACTCGGAATACCGTAGACAAGGTTTAGACATTTTGGATCTCAGGAATGGCTGCCAATAATTCTAGCTTATACCACGAAGACTCTGGATGCACAAGTTCGAACACTCTGTTGTCAGGAGAAGTACTCAAATTCGTGAACCAGGAACCCAAGAGATACACATTCAATCTAAGATAGAACTGAAGTGGTTGTCAGGCATGCGTTCATAAGTTGGGAATGGTGATGAGTGTCACGGATCATCACATTCATCATGTTTAAGTGCGAATGAATATCTTAAAATGGAAACAAGCGTGATTGAATAGAAAACAGTAGTAATTGCATTAATCCATCGAGACACAGCAGAGCTCCTCACCCCCAACAATGGAGTTTAGAGACTCATCCCGTAGAGATACAATGTAAAACATGAAAATGTCATAAGGTATAAAATAAATCTCTAAAAGTAGTTTCTATACTCAACTAGTAACCTAGGTTTACAGAAAATGAGTAAACTAAGATAGGTGGTGCAGAAATCCACTTCTGGAGCCCACTTGGTGTGTGCTGGGGCTGAGCATTAGAGCTTTCACGTGCATAGGCTATTCCTGGAGTTAAACGTCAGCTTTGGTTCCAGTTTGGGCATTTAACTCCAACTTTTATGCCAGTTCTGACGTTTTGACGCCAGAAAAGGACAGAGAGCTGGCATTTTGACGCCATTTTACGTCATCAAAACGCGCGCAAAGTATAGACTATTATATATTTCTGGAAAGCCCTGAATGTCTTCTTTCCAACGCAATTTAGAGCGTGCCATTTGAAGTTCTGTAGCTCCAGAAAATCCACTTCGAGTGCAGGGAGGTTAGAATCTGTTCATACCCTGACCGAGCTCCTCGAAACTCGGCAAAATCCATGATAGGTCCGACCTCGTCCCAAAGGCCCACGCCTGAGGTCGGACCTCGGACAACAAAGCTAAGAAGGCCCATCAGAAGGAACGCAGCCCAAAACCTAAAAGCCGAAAAGGCCTAGGAAAGGCGGTTCCACAAAGATAGGGATAAAACTCCCAAAGGATAAGATAAGATAAGAATATCTTATCCAGGGAAGATCACGGCCAACTATTATAAATACACTGGAGCACCCAGGTATAATGCACACTCTAATTCCACTCAAATATCTGCTTGGACCCATGCTAACTTAAGCATCGGAGTGTCATTGCAGGTACAACCACCAACCACTCTGCACATCAAGCTCGGGTCATCAATCCCCCCACCTCGGGCCTCTCTAAGACGACCGAGTTGCACGTTTCAGGTAACCCCCGGAACATTGGCGCCGTTGCCGGGGACCTGGAAGTCATCCCTCTACCATGGCGGACGACCCCTCCAACAATGACCGCGCGGCATCAGAACAAGAGGAGGAAGTTGACACCGGAGAACGACCGGACAGCCCTCTATCACCACGCACTCCAGGAGGAAACAAACAGAATCGCCCAAAGACATCACTCCCAAACAAAGATCCACAAAATCCCGAAAAAGAAAAGAGCTCGGAAATTCTAGAAGCAGTCCGGGCACAACAAAACCGACTGAAACAACTCGAAGAGGATATAAAGAAGCAAAAGGAAACTGAACAAGATCTGAGAAGGGAGGCTCGCAAGTGCAGAGAATTAGAAGAAAAACTGCGGAAAATAGAGGCCAACCTGAAAGATCGGACAGAACGCGGCCCCACCCCCAAAGACAACCATGATCCCTTCACGCAAGAGATCATGAAGGAGAAGGTACCGCGAAACTTCAAATCACCCGATAAGGATCTCTACGACGGCACCACCGATCCAAGTCACCACCTCAGCAACTTCAGAAGCAGAATGTACCTAGTCGACGCCTCCGACGCGATTCGATGCAAAGCCTTCCCCACCACTCTCACCAAGTCGGCCATGAAGTGGTTCGACAACCTGCCACCAAGATCAATCACCAGCTTCGAAGACCTAACCAAAAAATTCCTGACAAGGTTCTCTATTCAAAAGGACAAAACGAAACATGCCCCCAGTCTACTCGGAATCAAACAAGGTAACCAAGAAACTCTCCGAGAGTACATGGAGCGATTCAACAGAGCCTGCCTGGACATACAACACTTGCCCACTGAAGCAGCCATCATGGGACTAGCAAACGGCCTAAAGGAGGGACCGTTTAGCCAATCCCTATCCAAACGATACCCGACCTCCCTATACGAGGTGCAGGAGCGAGCAGAAAAATATATCAACATGGAGGAAACATCCCAGTTAAGAGACTCTTCTAGGAAGGAATCAACCTGCCCACTCCGAGATCGAGATCGGGAACAGAGGAAGAAGGAAGAAACCAACTCGGACAAGCCATGGAAGTACCACAGTTACGCCCCCCTCCGAGTCTCCTTGGTAGACATCTACAGAGAAGTATGCCACACCGAAAAGATCCCACCACCTCGACCACTAAAACACAAAAGAGCAGGGAGAGATCGGTCCGAATACTGTGAATATCACAAGCTCTATGGTCATTCTACTAACGACTGCTACGACCTAAAAAATGTTATAGAAAAGCTAGCCAGAGAAGGAAAACTCGACAGATACATAGCAGAGAAAGGAGAAGAGACCAGGAAGAGAAGGCGAGGAGATAACGAAGATCGGGCCGAACAAACCCCGCGAACCCCTGAAAGACATGTTCACATGATAAATGGAGGCTTCGCAGGCGGAGGAACATCCAGATCCTCGCGCAAAAGACACCTCAAAGAAGTCTATCATGTCCGAGAAGACAGCCCCCTGCCCGAATTACCTACTATCTCGTTTACCCGAGAAGATGCTCAAGGGGTAATACCCGGGCACGACGATCCAATGGTAATCACCATCATCCTAGCAAACGCCAACCTACATCGAACCCTGGTTGACCAGGGAAGCTCAGCAGATATCCTGTTCAAAACGGCCTTCGACAAACTCGGACTTGAAGAAAAAGAACTAAAGGCCTATCCCACCGACTTATTTGGACTAGGGGACACCCCGATCCGTCCCTTAGGATACATCTCGCTACATACTACCTTTGGAAGAGGCGAGCAATCTAGAACATTAAGCATCGACTACATTATAGTCAACGTCACTTCAGCATACAATGCCCTCATTGGGCGACCAACCCTAAACAGACTAGCAGCTATAGTCTCAACCCCACACCTCTGTATGAAGTTCCCTACCACAAAAGGAATCGCTACCCTAAAAGGCGACCAAAAACTAGCACGGCGATGCTATAACGAAAGCCTGAGCCTAAAAGGGAAAGAGGTCAATACAATAGAACTCGGACGAGTTCAAACCCGAGAAGACCTTCGGCCACAACCAGAGGGAGAAACCGAAAAAATCCAAATCGGGAACACACCTGAAAAAATAACAAACGTAGGAGCAAACCTCGAAGCAGGCCTAAAGGAGGAACTCGTAAACCTCTTAAGGAAGAATTCCGACCTCTTCGCCTGGAAAGCCTCCGACATGCCAGGCATAAGCCCCGACCTGATGTGCCATAAGCTATCAGTATACCCGGGGTCCAGACCTGTCCAACAAAGACGCCGGAAGCTCGGGCCTGAGCGCATGCAAGCAATAGAAGAACAAGTACAAGCATTACTAGATGCAGGGTTCATTCGGGAAGTAAAATACCCCCTATGGCTCGCAAACGTGGTCCTGGTAAAAAAGCCCAACGGAAAATGGAGGATGTGCGTCGATTACACGGATCTCAACAAAGCCTGCCCCAAAGACCCATATCCACTACCAAACATCGACGCCTTAGTAGACGCAGCCTCAGGCTATAGATATCTCTCCTTCATGGACGCATACTCGGGATACAATCAAATCCCGATGTACGGACCCGACCAAGAAAAGACCTCGTTCATAACCCCAAGGGCAAACTACTGCTACGTAGTAATGCCCTTCGGGCTGAAGAACGCAGGGGCAACCTACCAGAGGCTAATGAACAAAGTGTTCTCAGAGCACATCGGACTACAACTAGAGGTGTACGTCGACGACATGCTGGTAAAGGCACAAGAAGATGGAAACTTGCTGACCGACCTCACCAGTGTCTTCGGCACCCTCAGAAAACACAACATGAGACTCAACCCGACGAAGTGCACCTTCGCCGCAAAAGCCGGAAAATTCTTAGGCTTCATGTTGACTCAAAGGGGCATCGAAGCAAACCCGGACAAATGCCAAGCGATACTCAATATGAAGAGCCCGACGTGTGTCAAAGAAGTACAACAGCTGAATGGAAGGCTGGCCGCCCTATCAAGATTCTTGGCAGGATCAGCGATAAAATCACTACCTCTCTACTCACTCCTAAAGAAAGGGAAACCCTTCTCGTGGACCCCGGAGTGCGAAAAAGCCTTTCAAGAGTTCAAGGAATTCCTCGGGCAGCCACCAATCCTAACCCGACCTTTAAAAGGGGAAGAGCTCATACTATACCTCTCGGTCGGACATCGAGCAGTCGCTTCAGCATTAATACGAGAAAATGACCAAGGACAACACCCCATATACTTTGTAAGCAAGGCACTACAAGGGGCCGATTTAAACTATCAGAAAATAGAAAAATTCGCCTACGCCCTAGTGTTCACAGCTCGGAGGCTCCGTCCCTACTTTCAAGCCCACACCATCAAAGTCCGGACAAATCAACCCATGAGACACATCCTACAAAAAACGGACCTGGCAGGACGAATACTACAATGGGCGGTGGAACTGTCCGAGTTCGACCTCCACTATGAAGCCCGGACTGCCATAAAATCTCAGTACCTAAGCCGACTTCATCGCAGAATACACTGAGACCCCTGGAACCCCACTCTCATGGAACCTGTATGTCGACGGGTCCTCAAACAAAACAGGAAGCGGAGCCGGGGTTATACTCGAAAGCGACCAAGGAACACGGATAGAACTATCCCTAAAATTCGAGTTCCAAGCTTCGAACAACCAAGCCGAATACGAGGCCCTACTAGCAGGTCTAAAACTAGCCGAAGAGGTCGGAGCCCAGAGAATCACGATCTTCAGCGACTCCCAGGTCGTCACATCACAAGTAAATGGAAGCTACCAGGCCAAAGACCCAACTATGAAAAAATACCTAGACCAAACACAGACACAATTACGCCACTTTTCAGAAATACAGATCCAGCATATACCTCGGGAGCAAAACGCCCGGGCGGACGCCCTCTCAAAACTCGCCAGCACCAAGCCCGGAGGCAACAACAGAAGTCTCCTCCAGGAAACCTTACAATCCCCCTCCGTGATAAAAGAGGAAGAAACGCTAAACATATCCAACCAACAGCAAGGATGGATGACCCCCATACTCAACTACCTGAAGTCGGGAACTCTCCCCACCGAAAGAAAGGAAGCTAAAAGACTCACGAAAGACGCCCAGAATTATACACTAATTCACGACGTATTATACAGAAGAGGATTCTCAAACCCCCTCCTTAGGTGCGTCCCGATCTCAGAAACAAAGAGCGTCCTCGAAGAAGTCCACGGAGGCATGTGTGGGAACCATCTCGGAGCTCGGGCATTATCCAAGAAAGTAGTCCGGGCCGGGTTCTACTGGCCGACCTTGCAAAGAGACGCAACGGAATTTGTGAAAATATGCCCCCCTGTCAGAAACACGCAAATTTTCACAAAGCACCACCCGAAGACCTTATCAGCATCACCGCACCATGGCCCTTCGCAAAATGGGGACTAGACCTACTCGGCCCATTCCCCCAAGGACCGGGGCAAGTCAAATACCTCATAGTAGGGGTCGACTACTTCACAAAATGGATCGAAGCTGAACCCTTAGCCACCATTACGGCTCAGAAAAGTCGCAAATTCCTATACAAAAACATTGTCACAAGGTTCGGAGTCCCCTACTCCATCACAACAGACAATGGAACACAGTTCACGGACACAAGTTTTCAGAACTTGGTGGCCGAACTAAAAATAAAACAGCAATTCACATCAGTCGAGCACCCACAAGCCAATGGACAAGCAGAAGCTGCAAATAAAGTCATCTTGGCAGGGTTAAAACGAAGACTCCAAGAGGCCAAAGGGGCATGGGCCGAGGAACTCCCCCAGGTACTATGGGCATATCGGACAACCCCACACTCTACAACGGGAGAATCCCCATTCCGACTAGCTTACGGGATGGAGGCAATGATTCCTATCGAAATAGACGAAGGGTCACCCAGAGTCATCTTCTACAACGAAGGAGGCAACCCACAGGCACAAAGGGAAGAACTCGACCTCCTTCCCGAGGTCCGAGAAAGAGCCCGAATCCGAGAAGAAGCCTTAAAACGACGAACGGCCCTCAGATACAATCAGAAAGTAATAAAGCGAAGCTTCTCCATTCACGACCTGATTCTAATCCGAAATGACATCGGAACACAAAAGTCGGGAGAAGGAAAGCTAGCTGCAAATTGGAAAGGACCCTACAAGGTAACAGAAGTCTTAGGGACAGGCTACTACAAAGTATCCGACCTAGAAGGCAATGAGCTGCCCAGGGCCTGGCACGCCTGTAACCTAAGGCGGTACTACAGCTAGAAAAACTTAACCCGAGGTGTACTCTTTTTCCCTACAAGGGTTTTTTAATGAGACACCCGGTTAAAGTAAGACACCCGACCTAGTCAAAGGGTAAACACTCTGTAAATATTCTTTCCTTTTTTAATACTAATCGAATTTCTCTATTTTCTTTTCTTCTTCCTCATGATGAAACAAATCCTGGAAAGTACCCCACCAAGGCGCATTAATTTATGCTCGGCAAAACGCAAAAAATCATTTGCCAAGAGACCACACAAGGTCGGCAAAGATAAAAGCGACGAGGTTCAAATTAATGTGAGAAGTTATAAAGTAACTCTGAAAAGGCTCAAAGGGCCAAATAAAAAGAGATTACAAAAATAACTTAAAAGGCCGACCAACGACAAGGTCGGACCCAACAAAGGGAAAGTTATAAAGTAACTCTGAAATGGCTCAAAAAAGCCAAATAAAAAGAGATTACAAAAATAACTTAAAAAAGCCGACCAATGACAAAGTCGGACCCAACAAAAAGGAGGTACTCGGGCGCCCGAGGTCCGAGAAAAAACTCGGATCCAAGAAAGAAGCCTTAAAACGGCGAGAACCAAGATTTCGAAAAACGCTTACTAAAAAGTTGCTTTACAAAAAGCAGCTAAAAAGTACAAGCGAAAGAACGAAATCAAAGGAAATTTCGAAAAACGCTTACTAAAAAGTTGCTTTACAAAAAGCAGCTAAAAAGTACAAGCGAAAGAACGAAATCAAAAGGAAATTTCGAAAAACGCTTACTAAAAAGTTGCTTTACAAAAAGCAGCTAAAAAGTATAAGCGAAAGAACGAAATCAAAGGAAATTTCGAAAAACGCTTACTAAAAAGTTGCTTTACAAAAAGCAGCTAAAAAGTACAAGCGAAAGAACGAAATCAAAGGAAATCTCGAAAACGCTTACTAAAAAGTTGCTTTACAAAAAGCGGCTAAAAAGTACAAGCACGAAAGCAAAGGAAGTTTCGAAACGCTAGCTAAAAAGTTGTTATCCAAAAACAAACTAAAAAGCACAAAAGCGGAAACAAAAAGTCAAAACGCGAACAAAAACACCGCATAATAAAGTTACTACAAGTAGCTAAATAAGCAAAAGGTGTCCAAAGCGTTTACAGAAACCATCCAAAAAGCCCACAGGCCGGGCAAAACACCAAAAAGATTACAGAGGATCAAGATCCTTTCCAGACTCCACATCAACAGAAGGCTGCGGAGGAAACATAGATAGTGGGACTGCATCAAAAGCAACGTCATCCCGGTTTGAAACCTCCACGCCAGAACCATCCCCGACCAAAGGTGAAGTCGGGTTCTCAACCGGAACTTTGGGGTCGGACATCGGAACCTCATCCTCGGTAGGAGCAGGAACAATCTTTCCCCCCACAACAACGTTGTCCGTACTGAATAAACTCAGATCCAGGTCGGGAGCAAGAACCCGGACCTGAGCCTTCAAATTTTCAAACATAGCATCCATACCCTTGGCCACATGACCTTCCAGCTCGTAAAAATCGTCCTGCGCGGATTGCAACTTCTCCTTTGTCTCCACAAGCTCGGTATATAGCCGAGTATAATTCTCTGTAGCCGCCTTCGCCATCTCCTCAGATGTCTTTGCTGCCGCCACAGCCGCGGTAGCTTTAGTTTTCTCTTTCTCCAAAGAGGCCTCCAACTCAGTAATCCTGGCAGCCTTCAGTTGACTAATCCTATCAAGCTCGGACTGAGCTTTCTCAAGTCGGGAGCTGGTCGCCCCAAGGGGGGATTTCTTGAACTCCCGGGCAATAGCGGCATGGAGACTAGCCATCCGGACACAGCTCCGCGCCATATACTGAAAATGATGCTCCATAGATACATCATCAGTGGAAATAAAGGTCTGAGGGAGAATATGCTGCTCAATCCAACCAAGAGCGTCAAAGTCCTTATCATTGAAACCGGCAAGCTCTTGAGAGGTCTTCTGCTTCTTGGGAGGAGGACCCGAAAACGGAGGAGGAGAAGAAGTAGCAGGCCCAGAGGTCGGAGGATCCTAACTTATAGCTCGGAACTGGGGAGTCGGAATAGTCTTTGACCGAGTCTGAACACCCACAGTAGTCTTCTGTGGAGAAGATCGGCAGAAGCCTCCCCGGCCTCGATATTCCGAGCAGCCACAGATTTCTTCGTCCGACGAAGGAACTTCATGGAATCCGCCTGAGAAGACATCTCTGCAAGAAATAAAGAAAGGGATTACCACAACAGAAATTCCACCAAAAACAAGCAAAACCAAAGCACTAAAAAAGATGAATCTCGGAAGAGGTCGGGAACTACCTAACTCGGAACGGAGAAGGCTTGGATCCCCCAACATTTTCTTCGTGTCCAAGTGAGGTGCCCGACCCCATAAACTGCTCACCACACCCACAAAAGCCTGCTCCACCTCATCTAGACTCTCAAAGGTATACTTAACAGACACTACATTCTCCTGCCAACAAAGAGGAAAAGAAGGCTCCCCACTCTCATCTAGAAAGAAAGGTCGGACGTCTCCAGTAGCCCGGACCTTGAAATAAAAGTTCTTAAAATCGTGAAAGGACTCATCATACAGGGTACAAAACTTTCTTCCCTGGTTAGCCCTAAAAGAGACCCAAGATACCTTCCCTCCACCCGACCCCGGCTTCGTCAACACAAACAAATAGGAAAAAAGAGAAATAGAGGGAGCAACACCCAAAAACTGACACAAAAGTTGAAACAGCTTTAAAAATGCCCAAGAATTTGGATGGAGCTGGGTAGGGGCAAGGTTACAAGACCATAACACCTCGGACTCCAGGTCGGTAAAAGGAAGTCGGACACTCAGCTTAGAGAAAAAACAATCATAAGCGTAAAAGAAGAGCTTCTCGGAACTATCTAAGGGCGGGAAGCAAACTCTCTCCTCGGAATCCGGGGCTACTAATTCATAATCCCTCTCAGACTCTCTATCTTCATATATGCTACATTGCCTACGAAACCTAGCTAAATACTCAGAATCTACCACAGAAGGGACTCTTAGAGGAACAGGATCTACCCAACCAAGACCACTTGGAATCTTGGCCGACATCGCTTGAAGAACCTTTCGAGACATAAAAATTCTTGCCTACAAAGAAGAATACAACAGCAAGCAAAAATCACATAAAAGCAGACAGCGAAAACCCATTCAGCAAAACAAGAAACAAAGATCTTTTAAAGACGAAAATACAGCAACCCGGAGCAAGATACCAGAGAACAAAAAAAGAGCCCCCCCATGTACAAACGACAAAGCAATGGCGGCGCCTCTTTTCGGGGCAACCCAGGCATAGAGAAAAAGAAACAGAAGCATATGTGCACAAGAAAAGAGATGGGAACAAACCTGGAAAGAAAGAAACGAGGACGACGAGCTCCGAAGCAAGGAGAACGGAACGGCGACGCAGAGGAAACCCCGGAAAGACACGCAGAAAGATTCAGGGAAGAAGAACAAAGAAAAAGGAAGCGATGCTCAAAAAAAGGAGAATGGCGAAAACTCAGAAAAAAGGAAGGGAACAGAATAAACGAAGAAAAGGGGGAAAGGGGCAAATAAATAATGCCTTCACAGAGCCCGAACGGAAATCGAGGGGAAACGATAAAATGCAATAAATGCAGGAACGGCCATTTTTGAAATTTTGAAAAACTACTATGCCCGAGCTCGACCTCTCAAAAAGGATGAACTCGGGCAGGGGCACTGTTCATACCCTGACCGAGCTCCTCCAAACTCGGCAAAATCCATGATAGGTCCGACCTCGTCCCAAAGGCCCACGCCTGAGGTCGGACCTCGGACAACAAAGCTAAGAAGGCCCATCAGAAGGAACGCAGCCCAAAACCTAAAAGCCGAAAAGGCCTAGGAAAGGCGGTTCCACAAAGATAGGGATAAAACTCCCAAAGGATAAGATAAGATAAGAATATCTTATCCAGGGAAGATCACGGCCAACTATTATAAATACACTGGAGCACCCAGGTATAACGCACACTCTAATTCCACTCAAATATCTGCTTGGACCCATGCTAACTTAAGCATCGGAGTGTCATTGCAGGTACAACCACCAACCACTCTGCACATCAAGCTCGGGTCATCAATCCCCCCACCTCGGGCCTCTCTAAGACGACCGAGTTGCACGTTTCAGGTAACCCCCGGAACAGAATCCAACAACATCTACAGTCCTTTTTCAGCATCTGAATAAGATTTTTGCTCAGGTCCCTCAATTTCAGCCAGAAAATACTTGAAATCACAGAAAAACACACAAACTCATAGTAAAGTCCAGAAATATGATTTTTGCACAAAAACTAATAAAAATATACTAAAAAGTGGCTAAATCCTACTAAAAACTATATGAAAATACCCCCAAAAGCGTATAAAATATCCGCTCATCACCTGTAGGAGAGTGAAAACGTCATCCTCGCTTGTTCTCGCTATAGGATTACAGAAATTGCTATAACAAGGTACATAAAATATAAACTATTCTTAAAGTACAGTGATCATTGCTCGTCTTATGTGTTTTTCCAAAAACCTTGGGTACACATTCGAAATCCAGAAAATTCCTTTTTGAAGACTTTGTAAATTTCTCAAATGATTTAAAACAAAGCCTTTTTACTTTCTTGTAAAATCTGAAAGGTTTTTCCTATACAGTACGAATGACCAACATGTCCCAAACATAGGTTCCACTAAGAGTTTTTCATACTTTTCTAGACCACAACCATGAAAGCAGTTACCTACGCGGTATAAATAAGCATCCCGTTCCAAACATAGGTTCATTAAGCCTATGCTGAACCGGTCAGATACTTTATACAAAACTAAAACTCAATATACCAATCACGGCCTCATGCCTATCCAATCCAATATGGCCCCCGGCCCAAACAACTCAATCATCAACCAATTCATCACAAACCAACCAATCAAACACAATCACAAATAATGTAGTTCAAACACAATCAATAGCAATTACAACAATTATAACAATTAGCAATTAGCATAAGTATTCAAATAGGCAAACTAATTACAATATGCACACCCAAACAATGTCACATAAATGCAAATGATGAATGCCTGCCCTACTGGCTGTGATATCACATTATCGGTTCAACTGCCAACCCGATACATCCCCATGGAGATGTTGACCTTCAGAATCATGGTGTGGGAACCCCCGAGATATAGTGCTCGGATCACTATCCAAGGTTTTGCACCTATACGCTCTGGTGATCTGAAGGGATGCGAGCGGGATCTATTGCCTCCGACCTCACATCTTAGCGCAAGTGGGACGAACCACCACTCTTATGCCGCAGCTGCTACCTCGACAGGCGGGATCCAACCTCGGCCCCTGCCGAGCGCATAGCATCTCATAATCTCAATATAAAATAGTAGTTAAATGGTTTTTTAGAAAAACAGTTCCAACACATCAATCAGGCTCAATATCTTACTTCAAAATCATCGTTGGCCCATTTACTTTTAAATAACAACCGTATTTCAATTAACATCTTGCCAAGAGTCACTTTTTAAAACAGAGCCACTTTCCACATCTTTCCAACACTTCCAAACAATCACAAAACCATACCAAATCTAAAATCTCTTTTAAAAGACTCAAAATCATTTGTTTCTGAATCAAGATTTGGTCATAAAATTTCTCAGCGAGGTCTCAAACTTCAGGGGAGAATAACCTAATTCATTTTATTAAATTTATTGAAAACATCCGAAACCTTAATTTCTTCATTCGAGTAAATAGAATAGAATTTAAACCAAAACCAAGTCATGTATCAAAATATTCTGAACCAATTTCAAAACCAACTAACTTAAACCAAAGCCAAATCATTTGAACCGAAAACCAAACTTTAATTTCATTCTTAAAACTGTTTCCAAAGGCTCAGAACATTGTTTCAATTTTACTAAATCAAATTCTAGAGACTACTTCAAACTTTTCCTAAAATTTCGTAAAGTGAAATTAGTTAATTGAAATCCAAGTTCCTTTTAAAATCCATTAAATTTCCTCCAAATCTGTTTACTTAAATCAATTTCCAAAACATACAAATTTTCATATTTAAAACATAATTCCTTTCTTAATAATTACATCCAAAATATAATAATTTTCTTAATAAATCAAGGTCAAACATAATTTAATTATCAAAAATTTAAATCAAAACATAATTCACTATTTTCAAAATAACGTTTCAATCAAAATCTCAGATTTATAGAAACTTTGGCAGCATCTCTCCTAAAACTTGGACTTTGCCACCTTTTCTGGGTCCCAACCAAACCAATCATCAACCTTTCTCAATAGGTTCAAAACCTAATTTAGTTTCTAATAAAACAAAAACTCAACTTTTAGATTATCAAAACCATTTCAAATCATCCAATCCAGAAATCTCCAATTTATCAAAATCGGGCAGTATCTCAATCAAACAAGCAACCATATTCATTAAAGACCAAATCAACAATTCATAAGACTCACATAATCACCAGAAACAGATTTTACACAGCATATCTATTTGTAATAATTTCCAATTTAAAATAAATCAGTTTGTACAAAAGCCCCTACCTCGGCTCGTCGAATACATAAACCAAACGCGTCACAGGAAAGCCTTTCGTCTCGGCCCAAAACCAACAACCAACATCCCAGTTCCGCTTATTTTTCTCAATAGCAGAAATAGCCTTAACGCCACATATATAAGCTCGGATACTAATTCCTAACACATCAATATTGCAAAAAATCTCAAAACTCATAACTGAAAGCTAAAGGCAAAGGTTCTGAGATAGAGACACTTACTGAAATAAAAGGAACGACATAACAGTCACTGCAACACTTATGCGACACGCAATCATCAGAACCCAACATACATTACCAAACTTCAAGGTCTTTAACCAAACATAACTGAACACTAAAGCGGGGTTTTTCGAAACACAAATACTTACCGAACTAAGAGAACGAAACAGTGGTGGTAGCTAAACCGGTTTGCCAGCAGCCCCAGCAACCACCTCGAGCGACAGCGGCGACCAAAACTCCAGGAATGACGGCTATAACAAATAGGCAGTGATGATGAAGCTCTCAGAAACTCAAAAGGAATGAAGACCAATATTAAACCCTTACCGGTAGTGACATTCCTAGCGGCAGTTCTGATGGAGGCAGCGCCGGCAACGCGAACAGCGGCTGGGCGTGGTGGTTGGACTCCCAACTCAGCCTCAGATCTCTCTCTAGTCCACTCTGTTCCCAAACCCTCTCTCTCTTTGGTTCTGCCATACAAGACAGTGGCTGACCCGGTGGCAAGGACTACGGCGACACAATGAGGACGACGGCGGCTTCCAGACACAGAGCCTCCTCCCTTCTGGCCATGGATTGCACCTTCTTCTCCTCTCCTATTTGCAGCTCCAACGGTGGCAACAAAAGACGGGTCCGATAGCGACAACGCGATGAGCTGGTCGGCGACAGCACGGGTTCCTCTTCTCGGTGGTGGCGCTAGCTCGAGTTCGTTCTCTCTCCCTCTGCTGGCCCTCGACGGCGGCGATTCCAAGAGAGACGACGAGTAAAGATCGCAACGGCTCCTCACGATGGTTACTTTCCTTTATTCAGCGGCGGCAGCGGCGAGACGGCTTGAGGGAAGGCAGAACGGGTGGCGGCTCTGCACGGCGCGGTGGCGGCGAGCTCCCTCCCCCTGGCCGGCGCATTCTCCCTTCTCTTTCTATTTCTTTCTTCCTTTCATCCTTGCAGCTGCTGCTGTTGGTTGAATTGAGGAACGCTGCGGCTGTGTGTGTGTTTAGGGATGTGGCTAGGGTTTCATTTGGAGTATGGGAAAAATGTGTGTTAATTAGGGTTAGGGGCATTTCGGTAATTTTAATAAAATTAGGATAATATGGTTAGTTTTGTAATTTCAAATAAAAGTAGGGATAGTGTAGTAATTAGAAATAACTTTTGACCCAACAATAGTTATGTATAAAAATATTATTTGCTCATCAATTTTACAAATTATTTTTAATAAAATGTCCGAATCAAATAATTAAAATTAATATACTTAATTTCTTTATTTTCCAAAATAGTAGTATCAGTATTTTAAAATATTAGTTATTTAGTCCAAATCATATAAAATCTTTATTATTTTACAACTACCAACTTTACAATTTAAATGTATAAAATAACTCATTAATTGTAAAATTAGATAAAATCTTAATTTAAATAGCCCAAACTCATAATTTTTGGATTTCTAGAACTTTAAGTTATAAATAGAAAATTAGTCCATAATTATAGAGTTTGGATGAAAACCCTAATTTATTTCAAATCTAATTAAACAAAAATACCTTTAATTACCTTCAATAAGATAATTTATGAAATTAAAACTGTAAATAAATATATGGTTTGAGATTAGTTTAAAATAGGACTTTTCAAAAGTCTTGGGTCTTACATTGGTGCCCAACGTTGGTGCACCAATGTTCTTCAACTCACACGTACGCGTCGCCTACGCGTGCACATCAACACTATTTTTGGCCATGTCACGTGTGTGCGTCTTTTATGCGCATGCGTGGCTTGTCAATTTTTCACTTTCACGCGTACGCGTCGCCCATGCGTACGCGTCATAGCCAATTTTTCCAACTCCAACTTGAAAATTTGTCAAACATGTTAGTGTGCTAACTTGAAGTAACATTAGCACACTAACGTTGGCACCATATTCTTTGCTAGTAACCTTAGTGAGCCAACTTTGGGGCCACCAACGTTGCTTGTTAACTTTGAAAACGTTAGTGGGCAACGTTAGAGAGCCAATTGAGGCGCTCACTAACGTTGCTCACTCTCCCTTGGCAACGTTGATGGGCAATGTTGGTGGGCCAACTATGGCCACCAACATTGCTTCTCCATTTCCTTGGCAACGTTGATAGGCAACGTTGGTGAGCCAACTTGGGCCACCAACGTTGCTCTTCTTCTTCATAAGCAACATTGATAGGCAACATTGGTGAGCCAACTTTGGCCACCAACATTGCTTCCTCCTCCATAGGCAACGTTAATAGCAACGTTAGTGAGCCAACTTTGGCCACTAACATTGCCTTTTCTACTTCTTCCTTGCCCTTCTTTTGCTTATTCTTACCTATCATCAACTAAACAAAATGCATCAAAGTATTGCCATAATCACAAGATGCATAATTCTTTGCATCAAGTAATTATTGCATAAATCTCATGAAAATGGACATAATTAACAATGTTTGATTGAATCAAGGCATGCAAACATTTCTCATCCAAATGCTTACATATTGCCTAAGAAAGTGCATGAAACCAAATGAAAACAAATGAAAAAGACTTGTGAAACTAGCCTAGGATGCCTAGGCGTCACATTCCAATATGCATATAAACAAGAAATCAACAAAAATATGCAACTATTCACATTAACTTTAAAATTACCCAAAATTTTATTTTCCAAATCAAAACTATTGAACTATTCGAAGCACTTGTAACATGCAAAAACAAGAATTTACCAAAACTAATTCAACCATCCAAAAACCAATTCAAATTTTGAAACATGCAGTTCAAGTCAAAAAGGCAATTTAAAACAGGATTACTAATGATTTAAATATGCATTTTAAAAAAAAAATCTATTAAGGCAAGCTAACATTTAAGAGACATATTACAAGAAAGAAATAAAGGAGGGAAGTTGGAAAGTTTTACCATGGTGGGATATCTCCCACCAAGCACTTCTATTTAGAGTCCTTAAGTTGGACTTTTTGAGAAGCTCTCATTAAGGAGGCTTGTGCTTCCATTCTTCCTTAAATTTCCACCCATGCTTGCATCTTTCATTGCTTTTGAGATTCCAAAGCTTGTGAACCCAATCTACTTATGGATTCTCTTCATTCCATCTAGGTGAGAAACATTTAAAATTTCCACTTTCTACTGCAATTTCTATGGTTTAACATTTAATGCATGAGTATGTACCCAATTCCCAAGATCTTCAATGAAAATACAAAACATACTTTTACCTCAACCAATGTCCCAAGTTTCTCCACAATTGAATGATACACACACTCACTAGCCTAAGCTAATCAAAGATCCAAATTAAGGATATTTATTTTTTTCGCTTTAAGGCTTGTAATATGCTAAAATTAAGAACAAGAGGGGATTGAAATAAGCTCAAAATTGGCTAACATTGGTTGATGAAAGGTAGGCTACTTGGGTAAGTGAGCTAAATGAAATGATGGTCTCAATCATTTAAATGCATGTATGCATGGAATAATGGAAATAAAAAATCAAACAAATCAAAGATTACAATCATAGAAAGAGAATAATCACACATAAAAAGGAAAATAGTGGTTATATGATGTAACCACACAATTAGGATCAAAACTCACAATGTTGTGTGTTTTTAGCTCAAAAACATGTTCCACAATGTATAATTCAAGCAAGTTCAATGAAATTTTTTTACTCAAATCAATTGGGATGTCAATGCCCTATTAAGAATATTTTTCTTAGAGAATTTCATTATTTTAACTAAGCTTATTATACATATATGCAAACCTAGAAAATGCATCTAAAAATTCTAAAAGACCTTGTTCCGAGGGTTTGCCTGAAACGTGTAGCTCGGTCGTCTGGAGAGGCCCGAGGTGGAGGTTCGGTGACCTGAGCTAGGTATGCAGAACGGTTGGTGGTTGTACCTGCAATGACACTCCGATGCTTAAGTTAGCATGGGTCCAAGCAGATATATGTGTAGATTTGGAATGAATGCCATACCTGGGTGCTCCAGTGTATTTATAGTAGTTGGCCGTGATCTTCCCTGGATAAGATATTCTTATCTTATCTTATCTTTTGGGAGTTTATCTCTATCTTTGTGGAACCGCCTTTTCCAGGCCTTTTCGGCCTTTAGTTTTGGGCTGCGTTCCTTTTGGTGGGCCTTCCTTGCTCTTTGTCCGAGGTCCGACCTTTAGGTGTGAGCTTTAGGACAAGGTCGGACCTCTTGTGGATTTACCGAGTTGAAGGACCCCGGTCAGGGTATGAACAGTGCCCCTGCCCGAGTTCGTCCTTTTTGGGAGGTCGTGCTCGGGCATAGTAGTCTGTTTTTCAAAATTCAAAATGGCCGTTCCTGCATTTATTGCTTTTTACCGTTTTTCCTCGATTTCCGTTCGGGCTCTGTGAAGGCTTTATTTATTGCTCCTTTTCTCCTCTCTGTGTTTGTTCTTTTCACAAGCGCCGCTTCTTCTTTCCCTTTGTTTTGCTTTCCAGAATCTTTCTTTGTGTGTCTTTTAAATTTCCGGCGTCTCCTTTGTGCCGTCGTTTTGTTCTACTTGCTTTGGAGCTCTTTGCCTTCGCTTCTTCTTCCAGGTTTGTTTCCGTGTTTCTCTTTTACGCTTCTGCTCTTTGTGTGGCTTTTGTTTTATTTCTTTTTCTTTATGCCTGGGTTGCCCCAAAAGAGGTGCCGCCATTGCTGTTGTCTTTATATGGGGGGGCTCTTTTTTGTTCCCTGGTGTTTCTGTGTTGCCCCACTTCTTCGTGAGGTCTTTGTTTCTTGTTTTGCTGAATGGGTTTTCGTGCTTGTCTTCTTTATGTGATTTTTTGCTTGCTGTTGTATTCTTCTTTGTAGGTAAGAATTTTATGTCTCGAAAGGTTCTTCAAGCGATGTCGACTAAAATTCCGTGTGGTCTTGATTGGGTAGACCCTCTTCCTCTAAGAGTCCCTACCGTGGTAGATTCTGAGTACTTAGTTAGGTTCCGTAGGCATTGTAGCATATGTGAAAATAGGGAGTCTGAGAGGGATTACGAACTAGTGGCCCCGGATTCCGAGGAGAGAGTGTGCTTCCCGCCCCTAGATAGTTCCGAGAAGCTTTTCTTTTATGCTTATGATTGTTTTTTCTCTAAGCTGGGCGTCCGACTTCCCTTTACCGATCTGGAGTCCGAGGTGTTATGGTCTTGTAATCTTGCTCCTACGCAGCTCCATCCAAATTCTTGGGCGTTTTTAAAGCTGTTTCAACTTTTGTGTCAGTTCTTGGGCGTTGCTCCCTCTATTTCTCTTTTTTCCTATTTGTTTGTGTTGACGAAGCCAGGGTCGGGTGGAGGGAAGGTATCTTGGGTTTCCTTTAGGGCTAACCAGGGAAGGAAGTTTTGCACCCTGTATGATGAGTCCTTTCATGATTTTAAGAACTTCTATTTTAAGGTCCGGGCTACTGGAGATGTCTGACCCTTCTTTTTAGATGAGAGTGGGGAGCCTTCTTTTCCTCTTTGTTGGCAGGAGAAAGTAGTGTCTACTAAGTATACCCTTGAGAGTCTAGATGAGGTGGAGCAGGCCTTTGTGGGTGTGGTAAGCAGTTTATGGGGTCGGGCACCTCACTTGGACACGAAGAAAATGTTGGGGGATCCAAGCCTTCTCCGTTCCGAGTTAGGTAGTTCCCGACCCTCCGAGATTATTTTTTAGTATTTTGGCTTTGCTTGTTTTTGTTTTGGTGGAATTTCTGTTTTGGTGATCCTTTTCTTTTATTTTTGCAGAGATGTCTTCTCAGGCGGATTCCATGAAGTACCTTCGTCGGATAAAGAAGTCTGTGGCTGCTCGAAATATCGAGGCTGGGGAGGCTTCTGCCCGATCTTCTCCGAAGAAGACTACTGTGGGTGTCACTACTCGGTCGAAGACTATTCCGACTCCCCAGTTTTGACCTGTAAATCAGGATCCTCCGACCTCTGGACCTGGTAACTCTCCTCCTCCTTCGTCCTCGGGCACTCCTCCTAAAAAGCAGAAGACCTCTCAAGAGTTTGCGGGCTTTAATGATAAGGATTTTGATGCTCTTGGTTGGGTTGAACAGCATGTCCTCCCTCAGACTTTTATTTCTACTGATGATGTGTCTATTGAGCACCATTTTCAGTATATGGCGCGGAGTTGTGTCCGGATGGCTAGTCTGCATGCCGCTATTGCCCGAGAGTTCAAGAAATCCCCCATTGGTGCGACCAGTTCCCGACTTGAGAAAGCTCAGTCTGAGTTCGAGAGGATTAGTGAACTGAAGGCTGCTAGGGTTGCTGAGCTGGAGGCGTCTTTGGAGAAGGAGAAAGCTAAAGCTACCGCGGCTGTGGCGGCAGCGAATGCATCCGAGGAGATGGCGAAGGCGGCGAAGGAGAGTTATACTCGGACATATGCCGAGCTTGTGGAGGCGAAGGAGAGGTTGCAATCCGCTCAGGATGATTTTTACGAGTTAGAAGGACATGTGGCTAAGGGCATGGATGCTATGTTTGAAAATTTGAAAGCTCAGGTCCGGGTTCTTGCTCCTGACCTGGATCTGAGTTTATTCAGTATGGAAAATGTTGTCGTGGAGGGAAAGATTGTTCCTGCTCCAAATGAGGATGAGGTTCCGGTGTCTGAGCCTAAAGTTCCGGTTGCGAACCGGACCTTTCCCTTGGCTAGGGAGGAGTCTGGTGTGGAGGTTTTAAACCGAGATGACAGTGCTGTCAAGGCTGTCCCGATTTCTGTGGTTCTTCCTCCGCAGCCTTCTACCGATGTGGAGTCCGGAAAGGATCTTGATTCCCTGTAATCCTTTGTCTTTTGGTTGTTTGCCCGGCCTGTGGGCTCTTTTTTGGATGGTTTTTACTACCTGTTAATGCTTTGAACACCTTTTTGCTATTAGCTACTTGTAGTAACTTTTTAGCTTATTATGTGGTGTCTGTTCGCGTTTTGACTTTTAGTTCCGCTTTTGTGCTTTTTAGTTGTTTTTGGATAACAACCTTTAGCTAGCGCTTTTGTTTTACCCCTCCCTTTGATTTCGTTTCTTCGCTTATACTTTTTAGTTGTTTTTGTATAGCAACCTTTTAGTAAGCGTTTTCGAAATCTTTGTTTTCTTTGGTCGTTTCGCCGTTTTAAGGCTTCTTCTCGGATCCGGGCTTTTTATCGGACCTCGGGGGGGCGGTCGAGTTCTCCCTTTGTTGGGCCCGACCTTGTTGTTGGTCGGCCTTTTAAGTTATTTTTGTAACCTCTTTTATTTGGCCTTTTGAGCCTTTTCAGAGTTTGCTTTATAACTTCTCACATTAATCTGAACCTCGTCGCTTTATCTTTGCCGACCTTGTGTGGTCTTTTGGCAATGATTTTTTGCGTTTTGCCGAGCATAAATTAATGCGCCTTGGCGGGATACTTTTCAGGATTTGTTTCATCATGAGGAGGAAGAAGGAGAAGGAAAAGAGAAAAATTCGATTAGTATTAAAAAAAAAGAAAGAATATTTACAGAGTGTTTACCCTTGGCTAGGTCGGGTGGTTTTCTTGTCCGGGTGTCTCATTAAAAAACCCTTGTAGGGAAAAAGAGTACACCTCGGGTTAAGTTTTTCTAGCTGTAGTATCGTCTTAGATTACAGGCGTGCCAGGCCCTGGGCAACTCATTGCCTTCTAGGTCGGATACCTTGTAATAGCCTGTTCCTAAGACTTTTGTTACCTTGTAGGGTCCTTTCCAATTTGCAACTAGCTTTCCTTCCCCCGACTTTTGTGTTCCGATGTCATTTCGGATTAGAATCAGATCGTGAATTGAGAAGCTTTGTTTTATTACTTTCTGATTGTATCTGAGGGCCGTTCGCCGTTTTAAGGCTTCTTCTCGGATCCGAGCTTTTTCTCGGACCTCGGGGAGGAGGTCGAGTTCTTCCCTTTGTGCCTGTGGGTTACCTTTTTCGTTGTAGAAGACGACTCTGGGTGACCCTTCATCTATTTCGATAGGAATCATTGCCTCCATCCCGTAAGCTAGTCGGAATGGCGATTCTCCCGTTGTAGAGTGTGGAGTTGTCCGATATGCCCATAGCACCTGGGGGAGCTCCTCGGCCCATGCCCCTTTGGCCTCTTGGAGTCTTCGTTTTAACCCGGCCAAGATGACTTTATTTGCGGCCTCTGCTTGTCCATTGGCTTGTGGGTGCTCGACTGAGGTGAATTGCTGTTTGATTTTTAGCTCGGCCACCAAGTTCTGAAAACTTGTGTCTGTGAACTGTGTTCCATTGTCTGTGGTGATGGAGTAGGGGACTCCGAACCTTGTGACGATGTTTTTGTATAGGAATTTGCGGCTTTTCTGAGCCGTGATGGTGGCTAAGGGTTCAGCTTCGATCCACTTTGTGAAGTAGTCGACCCCTACTATGAGGTATTTGACTTGCCCCGGTCCTTGGGGGAATGGGCCGAGTAGGTCAAGTCCCCATTTTGCGAAGGGCCATGGTGCGGTGACGCTGATAAGGTCTTCAGGTGGTGCCTTGTGAAAATTGGCGTGTTTTTGGCAGGGGGGGCATATTTTCACAAATTCCGTTGCGTCTCTTTGCAAGGTCGGCCAGTAGAATCCGGCTCGGACTACTTTCTTGGATAATGCTCGAGCTCCGAGGTGGTTCCCACACATGCCTCCGTGGACTTCTTCGAGGACGCTCTTTGTTTCTGAGGTCGGGACACACCTAAGGAGGGGGTTTGAGAATCCTCTTCTGTATAATATGTCGTGAATTAGTGTATAATTCTGGGCGTCTTTCGTGAGTCTTCTAGCTTCCTTCCTTTCGGCGGGGAGAGTTCCCGATTTCAGGTAGTTGAGTATGGGGGTCATCCATCCTTGCTGTTGGTTGGATATGTTTAGCGCTTCTTCCTCTCGTAGCACGGAGGGAGATTGTAAGGTTTCCTGGAGGAGACTTATGTTGTTGCCTCCGGGCTTGGTGCTGGCAAGCTTTGAGAGGGCGTCTGCCCGGGCGTTTTGTTCCCGAGGTATGTGTTGAATCTGTATTTCTGAAAAGTGGCGTAGTTGTGCCTGTGTTCGGTCCAGGTATTTTTTCATAGTGGGGTCTTTGGCTTGGTAGCTTCCATTTACTTGTGATGTGACGACCTGAGAGTTGCTGAAGATCGTGATTTTTTGGGCTCCGACCTCTCCGGCTAGCTTTAGACCTGCTAGTAGGGCCTCGTATTCGGCTTGGTTGTTCGAAGCCTGGAACTCGAATTTTAGGGATAGTTCTATCCGTGTTCCTTGGTCGCTTTCGAGTATAACCCCGGCTCCGCTTCCTGTTTTGTTTGAGGACCCGTCGACATACAGGTTCCACGAGAGTGGGGTTCCAGGGGTCTCAGTGTATTCTGCGATGAAGTCGGCTAGATATTGGGATTTTATGGCAGTTCGGGTTTCATAGTGGAGGTCGAACTCGGACAGCTCCACCGCCCATTGCAGTATTCGTCCTGCCAGGTCTGTTTTTTGGAGGATGTGTCTCATTGGTTGGTTTGTCCGGACTTTGATGGTGTGGGCTTGAAAGTAGGGACGGAGCCTCCGGGCTGTGAACACTAGGGCATAAGCGAACTTTTCTATCTTCTGATAGTTTAATTCGGCCCCTTGTAGTGCCTTGCTTACAAAGTATATGGGGTGTGTCCTTGGTCATTTTCTCGTATTAACGCTGAAGCGACTGCTCGATTTCCAACCGAGAGGTATAGTACGAGTTCTTCTCCCTTTAGAGGTCAGGTTAGGATTGGTGGCTGCCCGAGGAATTCTTTGAAGTCTTGAAAGGCCTTTTCGCACTCCGGGGTCCATGAGAAGGGTTTCCCTTTCTTTAGGAGTGAGTAAAGAGGTAGTGACTTTATTGCTGATCCCGCCAAGAACCTTGATAGGGCGGCTAGCCTTCCATTCAGTTGTTGTACTTCCTTGACACACGTCGGGCTCTTCATGTTGAGTATTGCTTGGCATTTGTCCGGGTTTGCTTCAATGCCCCTTTGAGTCAGCATGAAGCCTAAGAACTTCCCGGCTTCTGCGGCGAAGGTGCACTTTGTCGGGTTAAGTCTCATGTTGTGTTTTCTGAGGGTGTCGAAAACACTGGTGAGGTCGGTCAGCAAGTTTCTGTCTTCTTGTGTCTTTATCAGCATGTCGTCGACGTACACCTCCAGCTGTAGTCCGATGTGTTCTGAGAACACTTTGTTCATTAGCCTCTTGTAGGTTGCTCCTGCGTTCTTTAGCCCGAAGGGCATTACTACGTAGCAGTAGTTTGCCCTCGGGGTTATGAACGAGGTCTTTTCTTGGTCGGGTCTGTACATTGGGATTTGGTTGTATCCTGAGTATGCGTCCATGAAGGAGAGATATCTATAGCCTGAGGCTGCGTCTACTAATGCGTCGATGTTTGGTAGTGGATATGGGTCTTTGGGGCAAGCTTTGTTGAGGTCTGTGTAATCGACGCACATCCTCCATTTTCCGTTGGGCTTTTTTACCAGGACCACGTTTGCGAGCCATAGGGGGTATTTTACTTCCCTAATGAACCCTGCGTCTAGCAGTGCTTGTACTTGTTCTTCTATTGCTTGCATGCGCTCGGGTCTGAGCTTCCGGCGTCTTTGTTGGACAGGCCGGGATCCCGGGTAAACCGATAGCTTATGGCACATCAGGTCGGGGCTTATGCCTGGCATGTCGGAGGCTTTCCAGGCGAAGAGGTCGGAATTCTCTCTTAAGAGGGCTATGAGTTCCTCTTTTAGGCCCGTTTCGAGGTTTGCTCCTATGCTTGTTGTTTTTTCAGGTGTGTTCCCAATCTGGACTTCTTCGGTTTCTCCCTCTGGCTGTGGCCGGAGGTCTTCTCGGGATTGAACTCGTCCGAGTTCTATTGTGTTGACCTCTTTCCCTTTTAGGCTCAGGCTTTCGTTGTAGCATCGCCGTGCTAGTTTTTGGTCGCCTTTTAGAGTAGCGATTCCCTTTGTGGTAGGGAACTTCATACAGAGGTGTGGGATCAAGACTATGGCTGCCAGTCTGTTCAGGGTTGGTCGCCCAATGAGGGCATTGTATGCTGAAGTGACGTCGACTATAATGTAGTCGATGCTTAATGTTTTAGATTGCTCGCCTCTTCCAAAGGTAGTATGTAGCGAGACGTATCCCAAGGGATGGATCGGAGTGTCCCCTAGTCCAAATAGGTCGGTGGGGTAGGCCTTTAGCTCTTTTTCTTCGAGTCCGAGCTTGTCGAAGGCCGTTTTGAACAGGATATCTGCTGAGCTTCCCTGGTCAATCAGGGTTCGATGTAAGTTGGCGTTTGTTAGGATAATGGTGATTACCATTGGATCGTCGTGTCCGGGAATTATCCCTTGAGCATCTTCTCGGGTGAATGAAATAGTAGGTAATTCGGGCAGGGGACTGTCTTCTCGGACGTGATAGATTTCTTTGAGGTGTCTTTTTCGTGAGGATTTGGATGTTCCTCCGCCTGCAAAACCTCCATTTATCATGTGAACATGTCTTTCAGGGGTTCGTGGGGTTTGTTCGGCCCGATCTTCGTTGTCCCCCCGCCTTCTCTTTCTGGTCTCTTCTCCTTTCTCTGCTATGTATCTGTCGAGTTTTCCTTCTCTGGCTAGCTTTTCTATAACATTTTTTAGGTCGTAGCAATCGTTAGTAGAATGACCGTAGAGCTTGTGATATTCACAGTATTCGGACCGATCTCTCCCTGCTTTCTTGTGTTTTAGCGGTCGGGGCGGTGGGATCTTTTCGGTGTGGCATACTTCTCTGTAGACGTCTACCAGGGAGACTCGGAGGGGGGTGTAGCTGTGGTACTTCCGTGGCTTGTCTACGTTGGGCTCTTCTTTCTTTTTCTGTTCCCGATCCCGATCTCGGAGTGGGTAGGTTGATTCTTTCCTAGGAGAGTCTCTTAGCTGGGAGGTTTCCTCCATGTTGATATATTTTTCTGCCCGCTCCTGTACCTCGTATAGGGAGGTCGGGTATCATTTGGATAGGGATTGGCTAAACGGTCCCTCTTTTAGGTCGTTTGCTAGTCCCATGATGGCTGCTTCAGTGGGCAAGTGTTGTATATCTAGGCAGGCTTTGTTGAATCGCTCCATGTATTTTCGGAGAGTTTCTTGGTCACCTTGTTTGATCCCGAGCAGACTGGGGGCATGTTTTGCCTTGTCCTTTTGAATAGAGAATCTTGTTAGGAATTTTTTGGTTAGGTCTTCGAAGCTGGTGATTGATCTTGGTGGCAGGTTGTCGAACCACTTCATGGCCGACTTGGTGAGAGTGGTGGGTAAGGCTTTGCACCGAGTCGCGTCGGAGGCGTCGACTAGGTACATTCTGCTTCTGAAGTTGCTGAGGTGATGACTTGGATCGGTGGTGCCGTCGTAGAGGTCCATATCGGGTGGTTTGAAGTTTCGCGGTACCTTCTCCTTCATGATCTCTTGCGTGAAGGGATCATGGTTGTCTTCGGTGGTGGTGCCGCGTTCTGTCCGGTCTTTCAGGTTGGCCTCTATTTTCCGCAGTTTTTCTTCTAATTATCTGCGCTTTTGAGTTTCCCTTCTCAGATCTTGTTCAGTTTCTTTCTGCTTCTTTATGTCCTCCTCGAGTTGTTTTAGTCGGTCTTGTTGTGCCCGGACTGCTTCTAGAATTTCTGAGCTCTTCTCTCTTTCGGAATTTTGTGGATCCTTGTTTGGGGATGATGTTTTTGGGCGATTCTGTTTGTTTCCTCCTGGAGTACGTGGTGATAGAGGGCTGGTGTCAATTTCGTCCTCTTGTTCAGACGCAGCGCGCTCATCGTTGAGAGGGTTGTCCGCCATGGTAGAGGGATGACTTCCAGGTCCCCGGCAACGGCGCCAATGTTCCGAGGGTTTGCCTGAAACGTGTAGCTCGGTCGTCTGGAGAGGCCCGAGGTGGAGGTTCGGTGACCTGAGCTAGGTATGCAGAACGGTTGGTGGTTGTACCTGCAATGACACTCCGATGCTTAAGTTAGCATGGGTCCAAGCAGATATATGTGTAGATTTGGAATGAATGCCATACCTGGGT
The DNA here is from genome assembly GCF_003086295.3 of Arachis hypogaea. Taxonomy (NCBI): domain Eukaryota; kingdom Viridiplantae; phylum Streptophyta; class Magnoliopsida; order Fabales; family Fabaceae; genus Arachis; species Arachis hypogaea. Next base: position 68,743,471 of record NC_092039.1, on the reverse strand, counting down.
GCTCCAGTGTATTTATAGTAGTTGGCCGTGATCTTCCCTGGATAAGATATTCTTATCTTATCTTATCTTTTGGGAGTTTATCTCTATCTTTGTGGAACCGCCTTTTCCAGGCCTTTTCGGCCTTTAGTTTTGGGCTGCGTTCCTTTTGGTGGGCCTTCCTTGCTCTTTGTCCGAGGTCCGACCTTTAGGTGTGAGCTTTAGGACAAGGTCGGACCTCTTGTGGATTTACCGAGTTGAAGGACCCCGGTCAGGGTATGAACAAACCTAATAATAAAAGAAAAATAAAATGTGGAAGTGTTAGGATTAGAAATTTGTCACCCAAAAATGACCGTTTTAATCGGACGACCTCCCCACACTTAAAAGTTTGCACCGTCTTTGGTGCATTTAAAGATGAGCAAGGGGGATATGGTGACTTTTTGGATTGCCACCTTTGGCTAGTAGATCAACCGGTTGCTGCACGTTCTTTCTTCTACTTCCCTTGTTGCTTATGGTGCATCCTCCATGAAAAATAGAAAACCAGATAAGAAAATAAGTAAATGCAAAAGCAAGGAAGCATATATTGTTAGAATGAGGTAATACTCACTAGAATGAAGTGAGTGACCCAATGTGTGACATGGATTAAAGTAAGTGTGCATTCTAAGTTTAGAACACACACACTAACATAAAAAACTATGTCATAGTTACACAAAAGAAACATGCACTTCACTCATTCTAGTGTGCTTGAGATGCTTCAAAGGAACTTGTAAGTTAAGACCAACAAACAAGTCATAAAGAAACATAAAAGCATTCAAGCGATAATCAAACAATTGTGAAATGGAAGATGAAGGGACATTGTTGATGTGCAAGGAGACTTTAATGAAAAAGGAACAATGAAAATCACACATCAACCAATGGCACACTTTGAATTTTGGTTTCCATCACCTAGTGGACATAAAATAGGACACATGGTTGCTATGCAAGGTAGTAAAAGAGACTAGAGGTGAAATCAATCACATAGCAAGCAAGGTTCATATAGCTTGACAATTTCAAAATGATGTCATTAGGTGAGCTTACAATCCAAATTCACAATTGGATCATTATGCCAAAATGACTAGTTTCACATATGTCTAGAGCACATAGTTAAACAATTGAGGGTCAACATGTCCTTAAGGCATAAGCATAACATATGGATGCATATGATCAAGCAACACAATGCATTCAGATAAATGCATAACATCCAACATCAAGAAATTGCCTAGTCAAAGTAAAGAGTTCCAATCACAAGTTGGCTAGCTACAACATGTAATTCAAAAGATTTAGAATGCTTAAAAGGCAATTCTTATGCACTTGGTATGCACAAAATTAAGCATGAAGAACTCAAAACCAAGTAACAAATTATAACTTCTATAAAGGATTCCAACAATGAATATTAACAACAATGATGCTAGGATAGCATCTCATGGGTAATCAGCAGTAATTAACATCAAAATCAGCAAATTAAATCAATAATCCAACACTTAGCACTAAAATAGAAAATTGATCTAATTAACTAACAAACAAACTAACCAACTAACTAAAGGAAAAGATGGTCGATGGTGAATGATAGTTGTGGGTGATGGTTGGAGGAGGGAAATAAAAGAAAAGAAGAGAGAAGAAGAAAAGAAATGGAAAGTAGAGAAGCAAAGAAAGGTCTGTGAACAAGGCAGGGAGTCACGCGTACGCGTGGGTCACGCGTACGCGTGGGTCACGCGTACGCGTGGGTCACGCGTACGCGTGGGTCACGCGTACGCGTGACAAGGAAAATTAACCGAAGTATTTAAACCTCGGGTCATCTCTCAAGAAATTGCAAGGAAGTATGGTTATTATTTGCTTTGGAAAAGTATATTTTTGGGTTTTGTAATAAGAAACGACAAAGTAAAATGGCAAGAAAATAAACTAATAACTAAGAAAGCTCTTAGCAAGAAAAGAGAATTAGAAGTCCTATCCTCATTATCATCGTCAATAATTCTGATGGTTAATGTAAATTGCTTTCATTTAGTTATCCTCTAACAAATGAAGGAAAGTCAAGTGAGCAAAATCGACTTAAGTTCACAAGTCCTAACCAAAAACTATATTTAGTGAGGCCCAAGCCAACTAGCAACTTTCAATCACCAATCAACAAAAGAATATTGATAACTCAAGAGTCTCTAATTAATCAATCTAAGTCAAGAACATAAAAATCTAAATTAAAATCCACCCAAACATTTTATCAAACACTTGGAAGGCATAGAATAAAAACATAGAAAATTGACAAAATATAGGAAATTCTAAGACTAACCAAAGTAAAGGAATAACCATAACAAAGCAATTGAACAATAAGAAACATGAAACATAAATTGCATTAATGAAAATTGAGAGTAACACATGAACTCATAAACTAAATTAGAAAAATAAAGGAATCAATAAGGGAAGTTGATAACTAAAGTGCTAGAACAAATAAAAGTAAGAGAAAACTAAATTAAAATAAGAATAAAACCTAAACCTGAGAAGAAATTGGAAGAAGAAACCCTAAACCTAGAGAGAGGAGAGAGCCTCTCTCTAGAATTCTACATCTAAAACCTAATGTGTGTATGAATGAAAAGTGAATGATGGATGATTCGTCTGGTTCGTCCCACTCTGTAGCCTCTAATCTTCATTTTCGAGTTTGAAACTAGGCCAAAAATAGCCCAGAAATTGCCCACAGCATTTTCTCGTAACTGAGGCACGTGATGCTCGTCACGCGTACGTGCCAGCCACGCATACATGTCACTGAATGAATTCCTGGTTATGCGTACGCATCATCCACATGTACGCATTGCTTATCTGCTGCACCAATCGCGCGTACGTGTCAGTCATGTGTGCGCGTCGGCTCTAGCTTCTCAAATCCTCAATTTCTTGTGTTCCTTCCACTTTTGCAGGCTTCTTTTCCACCCTCTAAGCCATTAATGGTATATAAAAGCTGAAAATAGTTAACACACATATCACGGCATCGAATGGTAATAAGAAAAGATTAAAAATTAGCAAGTTTAAGGCCAAAGAAGCATGTTTTCAATCATAGCACAAATTCGGAAGGATTTATAAAACCATGCAATTTTTATGAATAAATGTAAGAATAGTTGATAAAATTCATTCAATTCAATACAAAATAAATCGTAAAATAGTGGTTTATCAACCACAAACATAGATGATTATGAAGAGTTAATCCTACTTTGTCAACCCTAACATCGAGGATAAGTCAAATAGGTATAATTGATCTCAATCCACAAGTCCTAGCCTACTCACTAATTAGCTTAGTGAAAGACTAGCGTTAGTGGAAACCAAATCAACTAACTACCCTAATATATCAATCAAGAATGGACATCAATGACTCAAGGTCACCAAAGTCCTCAATTCCAAGCCAAGAGTGGGAAAAACTATACTAAAACTAAACCAAGCATGTTATGAAACACTTGGTGTGCATGAAAATAAAAGCATATTAAATTGCAATAATAACAAAATCTAAAGCTACCAAATGCAAGAAAACAATACTAACAACTCAATTAAATAACAATAAACATGAAAATATCAAATTGCATTAATAGAAATTAAAATTAACAAGAGTTCATCAACAATAAAATAACCAAATAAAAGAAATAGCAACTAAAACTAAAAGAAGTAAGATGTTAGAATAAGAAATAGTAAAGAAAAATAAATCAAGACAAGTATCAAAGCATTAACTTAAGAGAAATTTAACTAATCTGTCCTAAATTCTAGAGAGAAGAGAGAGCTTCTCTCTCTACAAATGACCTAAAATATGTCTAAGCTAAACCTAATTGCTCTCCCCTTGATCCCTCTTGAATTAGGCTTGAAATAGCTTCAGAAATGAGTTGGAATGGGCTTTGGAAGTCTAAAATTCACCTTGAGCGTATTGCATTTAATGAGGTCACGTGATGAATGTCACGCGTAAGCGTGGGTCACGCGTACGCGGTACTGGTTAGATTTCCGAACATTATTTCTTCATGAATTCTCCACTTATAAACTTGAAATCACTCAACAAACATATCAAGACATCAAATGGAATTAAAGTGAATAGAATTTAGCAATTAAGGGCCTAAAAAGCAAGTTTTCACTTTTAAGCACAATTTAGGGAGTATTTACAAAACCATGCTATTTTATTGAATAAGTGTGAGAAAAGTCAATAAAATCCACTCAATTAAAGCAAAAAAATACCATGAAATGTGGATTTATCTTTAGTATTTTAAGGGAAGGAGATACACACGTGCTTTTCTCTTCGGGGAGCCATTTTTAATTCATTATTTTTTATTTTCAAGCACACTGAGTCACTAATCTCCGCGGTTAATGTTAGGAGCTCCGTTGATTCTAATTGACTAATATTATAGCTTTTCTACTTTTGATTAATGTATTGATGATTTCTTAAGAAAAATTTTTCATTCTTCATCACAAGGATTTGAATATATTGGGAAATAATTCTAGTTTGACATGAATTATATTTTCACCTTGGAAAAGTTGATTATTGGAATTAAGCTTGAAAACTTCTTCACATGATTCTTTAAGTTTTAAAACTAGATTTGATAAGTGACATGAATCAACTAGGTTTAGTTCTTAAGAATTGTGTGGCGTTAAATTAGTGAACATACCTCACCTCTTATCATAATCAATTGATCAAGAAATTGACCGTTTACTAAGAAAAGAGAAATTAAACTACCAAGGGATTGGAATTTGGTTATTTAAGATTTGTCATAGATACATCTTTGCATGATCAAAGTAGAGAGTGAAAACCATTCTTCCTAAAGCCTTAACATCTCTAAAACCTTAACTCTTTTAATCATATTACCTTCTCAACCGTTTACAACTTGCTTTTGTTAATTTCATTGTTTCTGTGCTAAATACCTCTGAAACCTTAGTTTTTGATTGTCTAACTAGAATAATCAGTTAACCATTGCTTGCTTAGCACGTTAATCCTCGTGGTAATGATAACCCACTCACGTGGTATTACTTGATACGACTTGGGGCAATTGCCGATAGTTTGAAAATTTTCAATCAAGCTTTTTGTGTCGTTGCTGGGGATTAACTGACATTGACAACTACCACATTAAGTAATTATCTAAATTAGACCTTTTCATTTTCTTTTGCTACACACTAGAATTTCCTCCACTATGATGTTGGGAATTCCATCTTTTTTTTGTTTTTTTTTTGTTTGGTATGCAAGGCAAAAGAGACAAGAAACTCTTCTAATTTGATCCAAAAATTAAGAGAACTCTTCATCAATTAAAGAAGGAATCTAAGATTCAGGAGGAAGAAATTCAAGAGGAATTCAAAAGCATGGCAACCAACAACAACAATGTCGATGCTAGGAGAACTCTTAAAGACTTTGTTACCCCCATGATGCACTACTATTTTGTGGTACATCTTGTGCTTAATTGAGTGAATTTTATCCACTATTCTCATACTTATTCATGTAAATCACATGTTTTACATTTTCCTTCCTGATTTTGAGCTATGATTGAAAAGATGCTTCTTTGGTCTTAATTTGCTATGTTTAATCCTCTCTTATTACTATTCGATGCCTTGATATGTGTGTTAAGTGTTTTCAGAGATCACAGGGCAGGAATGGCTTAGAGGATGGAAAGGAAGTATTCAAAAGTTGAAGAAAAACAAGAAGCTGAAGGAACTATAAAGCAGTCAGCCCTGACCTCTTCACAGCCAATAGGACAGACATTCATCATATGCATCTTATATATGTTTGCTTGCTTTGACTACTTGAGTTTGCCTACTTGTACAATATGCTTACTTGCTTCTTGAATTACTTGCTACCTACTTGAATATTACCTGTGTTTTCCTTGCTTGTATTATCTGTGTTTGTCTGGTTTTGAGGAGGTTAGGTAAGCGATGGCGATGGGTTCGCATGGAGGATAGGTTGGTGAAGGCTGTGGGACAGTGATGTTTGGTTAGAGTAGGAAATCCTTTAAGAAGTGATTACCCTTTTGATATACTAAGGTTTTAAGTTTTGTTAAGGTTTTACATATTATGCTTTATCGTTTAGACTGCTTTAAGCTTGAATTCTCGTGATGGATATGGAGTCTAAGATTGCCTTTGGCATCCCGGGGTCTTATATCCTACATCACTGGGCACTGTTACTATACTGAGAACCTTCGGTTCTCATACCATATTTCTGTTGTGTTTTTCAGATGCGAGTCGTGACCCACTTCGGTGAGTTGTCTGGTTGGTGACAGAAGCGGAGGATCTGGACATTTCATTTTGAGTTTTTTGATTTATTTTGAACATGTCTCTCACTTTGGTATTTTGTTTGGCCTAGAGGCTTGTATTTGAGAGAACAAAACTTGTATAAGCTGTTTTTACTGTCTGGTTTTATATATGGTCTGGATATGGCTGGCCGGCTTAAACTCCACGAGCTGTGGCTAGATTCTTATGATATTATACTACTATATTTTATTATAATACATCTGTTTCTTGTGCTTTAAGTTAGTAGCCTTGTTAGCACGTTTTACGCTTTTCAAATCCTGTTTCGAGTTACATCCTTCATCGGGCTTCTAGATTATACTATTCTTTAGATATATATATATATATATATATATATATATATATATATATGTATAAGCTTAGAACTGTCGTAACCTTTGATTAACCTTTGCTTTACGACGCGTGATAAGGCTTAGGTTAGTTGGGGTGTTACATTTAGTCGTATCAGAGTGGTTTGTCCTCGTGAGCCTGAGGGATGAACCGATTGTGCTTCATTGCATACTCTGGGTCATTTTTCTTTCTTGCTATTTAGGTTATCTACTTGATATTTCATAGCATGCTTGTTTGTGAGTGCCTTTTTGGAATAATTGAAGCACTAGACCTTGATATTGAGACTAATCACCTTGATATCGAATGTTTGATGTAGAAAAGAACCCTAACGGCTACTCGTGGATGAGGTCGTACACTTTCACGAAGAGAGAGTAGGAATGAGTGACCGGCCAATAACCATGTCAAGTACATAGCGGCAATGGCGAACCTTGCGAACACCATGGAGGCTAACATTGCTGCGACTCTACAAGCTGTGCAGAGGTTAGGCCAACCGGCCAGAAACGGAAACGGGATTGGTGAAAGAAATGTGGATGACAATGCTGAAGGGAGCAGAGACAACACCGGAGGTGCTTTTATGACCTTAGCGACTTTTCTCAAGGTGCATCCGCCAAGTTTCAGATGATCAATAAATCTCACAGAAGTGGACAACTGGTTCCACACGATGGAGCATGCGCTGCAGGCACAGCATGTCTCGTATAACCAATATGTGGAGTTTGCTGCTTATCAGCTTTGGGAAGATCCCCAACATTGGTGGCAAGCAGAGTGCCGCTTGTTACAGCTTCAAAACGCTAACGTTCCTTGGGATGTGTTCCAAACGGCCTTCTACAAGAAGTATTTTCCTGAATCTACAAGGGAAGCAAAGGAGATGGAACTATTGTAGCTGGAGCAAGGTTCCTTGTCGGTGGCAGAATATACAAGCAAATTCGAGGAACTTTGTAGGTTCTCTAAGGCATGTTTGGGTGCCCCGGAGGCCTATAAAAGCTGGAAGTGTGTCAAGTATCAAAGGGGTTTAAAGGACGACATTAGGACGGTTGTGGCTCCTATGGAGATCTGTATTTTCTTTGATCTGGTGAACAAGGCAAGAGTGGTTGAAGAGTATGCGCAGACGGTAGCCTCGTCAAGGGACACTCATGGAGTAAACACTAGTAGAGAATGCGACAACAACCTTAGACCAAAGGGACAAAACCTTAAGAAATATGATGAAGGGAAGCGGTCAAGAGCTTATTCCCCTAATATGAAATGTCAGGAGTGTAGGAACTACCATCCGAATAGGCCATGTCAATTGGGTAAGAAACTATGTTACAAGTGTGGCGCACCAGGACATTTGGTTAGAGATTGTCCACTCCGAAGAACACATGAGGTGGGTCGATCACAACAACATGATTGAGGTAATTACGAAGCCGATGGCCAAACCTCAACTTATCTTCATAGTATAGACTATCGTCGTTTGTGTGAAAGAAAAAGTTTTAAAGCTTAGGTTGATTTTCAAACTTAGTTTGAAATTCTGGTTTGAATGATTGGGTTTTAAAACTAGGACTGGAACTTTTGATCAAATGATACTATTTTAAAAGGGAAGTGAGTCCTAAGATTTTGTTGACTTGTGATTTTGGTTGTAAATCTAACTTATCAACAGGGATTCAAATTTAAGGGTTTTGATTTAAAGGTTTCAATGGATTTAGGAAAATCAGGCTTTAAGATGATTGATTTACAAATTAAAAAGTTTTTGACTCTTTTGATAAGGTTTTAACAATGGTCTCATTTAGATTGGACTTGTTTTAAAGGTTTTGAAAAATATTAATAAAACCGGTATTTGATTTAAGAAAAATTTTTGGATTCGTAATGATGATAATCAGAGTGACGCAGCAAAAGTTGTATGCTAAGTTGTCGAAGTGTGAGTTCTGCAAGGAAGAAGTGAAGCTCTTAGGTCATGTGGTGAGCAAGGGAGGAATATCCGTAGATCTTTCTAAGGTAGAAACGGTGATGGGATGGGAAAGACCGACAACGGTGATGGAAGTCAGAAGCTTCTTGGGTTTAGCTGGATATTACCGGAGATTCATTGAAGGATTTTCTCGGATTGCATTACCGATGACTAAGTTGACAAGAAAGGAAGCGCCTTTTGTTTGGATATCGGAGTGTGAAGGAAGTTTTCATACTTGGAAGCAGAAGTTAACTTTAGCGCCAGTTTTAATCTTGTTGGAACCACATGAACCGTTCGAAGTGTGCTGTGATGTTTCTCTGAAGGGTTTAGGTTGCGTGTTGATGCAACACCGAAATGTAGTGGCTTACGCATCGCATCAGCTCAGACTGCATGAGGTGAATTACTCAACTCATGACATGGAATTAGCGGCGATTGTGTTTGCGCTGAAGATTTGGATGCACCATCTGTGCGGAGTGAGGTTTAACATCTTTTCTGATCAAAAGGGTCTTGAGTACGTCTTTGATCAGAAAGAGCTTAATATGCGTTAGAAAAGATGGATGGAATTTCTTAAGGACTACAACTCTGATTTGAGTTATCACCGTGGAAAGGCAAAGGTGGTTGCAGACGCTTTGAGTCGAAGGTCTTTAACAATTGCTTGGATGAAAATCAAGGAAGAAGAGCTAGTGGAGAAGTTTGTGGATCTTAAGTTGGATATTGGTGAGGTTGCCAGAAGAAATTATTTGAGCCAGTTGCAGATTTCAATACACGTTTAAGATAGAGAATTCAAAAGGCTCAGCAAGATGAACGGAAGCTTCAGGAATTGTTTTCAACTATTTCACCTTTCCAACAAGGTTGTAAGCTTCTTTAACACCATTTTAAGGCTTTTGCGCTTAATTTTGAAGTATGGGAATATAAGAGGTAGGCAAAGGGTTTTAGTTGATGATTACCATTAAAGATTAGAGGACGGAGGCTTAGGTTTCTGGTGTACTGAAGATGGGTTTGGTAGAGTGTGAAGGGAGAAAAATGTATGAATCCGAGATTCAGACAAATTAGTGAGCATTGGTAGGACACGCATCCCTCGGAATATTTCCCTCTAAAAGGAGAAGGTGGTAGGGCACTCTCCCTCGGAATTTTCCTCCTGAGCATGGGTTTCTCTCTGATTGCAAGGTGGTAGGGCATTAACCCACGGAATCATGAGACAACCAGAGGAAGGTGGTAGGGCACGCTCCCTCAGAATATTTCCCTCTGATTGCAATTTGTGTTGTCGACCGGATTTTTTGTCGGGTTTGGCACCATAACCCACATGTGATATCATAGCCAATAGGACAGACATTCATCATATGCATCTTATATATGTTTGCTTGCTTTGACTACTTGAGTTTTCCTACTTGTATAATATGTCTTCTTGCTTCTTGAATTACTTGCTACCTACTTGAATATTACTTGTGTTTTCCTTGCTTGTATTATCTGTGTTTTTCTGGTTTTGAGGAGGTTAGGTAAGTGATGGCGATGGTTTCGCATGGAGGATAGGTTGGTGAAGGCTGTGGGGCAGCGATGTTTGGTTAGAGTAGGAAATCCTTTAAGAAGAGATTACCCTTTTGATATACTAAGGTTTTAAGTTTTGTTAAGCTTTTACATATTATGCTTTATCGTTTAGACTGCTTTAAGCCTGAATTCTCGTGATGGATATGGAGTCTAGGATTGCCTCTGGCGTCCCGAGGTCTTATATCCTACATCACTGGACACTGTTACCTTACTGAGAACCTCCGGTTCTCATACCATATTTCTGTTGTATTTTTCATATGCGGGTCGTGACCCACTTCGGTGAGTTGTCTGGTTGGTGACAGAAGCGGAGGATTCGGATATTTCTTTTTGAGTCTTTTGATTTATTTGAACATGTCTCTCACTTTGGTATTTTGTTTTTTTAGAGGCTTGTATTTGAGAGAACAAAACTTGTATAAGCTATTTTGACTGTCTGGTTTCATATATGGTCTGTATATGGCTGGTCGACTTAAACTCCACAAGCTGTGGCTAGATTCTTATGATATTATACTACTATATTTTATTATAATACATTTGTTTCTTGTGCTTTAAGTTAGTAGCCTTGTTAGCACGTTTTGTTCTTTTCAAATCCTGTTTCGAGCTATATCCTTCATCGGGCTTCTAGATTATAGTATTCTTTATATATATATGATATGTATAAGCTTAGAACTATCGTAACCTTTGATTAACCTTTGCTTTACGACGTGTGGAAGGCTTAGGTTAGTTGGGGTGTTACATACCCTCCCCATCCCTATTTATACCATTCGGCCATGCTCATCTTCCTTCCATTCATATTTTTCTTCTCCTGTTCGTCTTTTTTCCTCTCTTTTGCTCGAGGACGAGCAAACCTTTTAAGTTTAGTATGGAAAGGGCCTTTCCTTCTCACTCCATTCGAATTCCATGGCTCCAAAAGGTGGAAATTCCACTTCAAGAAGCAAGAAATAAGACAACCAAATAGTTGTTTTCAAACCTTTCAGATTCTACAAAAAGCAGCATGAAGAAAATTATTACAAAATAATGTGTAAGAGGATAGTGATCCCGGAAGCCAAATTCAAATTTAAAGAAGATGAGTACTCGGAGATCTAAGAGCAAATTCGAAAGAGAGGCCGGGAGATCCTGGCTGATCCTGAGATCAATGTTGGAATAACAATGATCCATGAATTCTATGCAAATCTGTGGATGACAGATAACCAAAAGAAAGATAGATAAGGATTCCATACTTTTTGCACCACGGTGTGAGGGAAGACTCTGTATTTTCATCTTGATAAGGTAAGGGAGATCTTCAAGTTACCTCCCCAAAAGGATGATCCAAAATCCTTTAATAAGAGGGTGATGGCTAATCCAAAGTTAGATCAGATTCTAGAAGACATATGTCTACTTGGAACTAAGTGGATCAACAACACAAATGACAATCCAAACCAACAGATAAGAGTGAATCTCAAACCAGTTGCTAGGGATTGGTTGGATTTTATTGGACATTCCATACTCCCTACTAGCAACCATTCTAAAGTTGCTATCAAAAGGACTGCTATAATTCATTGCATCATGACGGGGAATGAGGTGGAAGTCCACCAACTAATTCCCTTTGAGCTATACAAGGTTGCAAACAGGATGTCAACTCAAGCCAGATTGGCCTATCCAAACCTTATCTTTTGCTTGTGTAAAAAGGCTAGAGTGATGATTAACAAAGACTCATTCATCCTAGTAGAAAGCCCAATCACCAAGCAAGTAATGGAAAGTGCCCAAGTACGAGCTGATCAACCCAAAAGGAAGACACCTGAGCCTCTTCAAGTGCAAGAGATCCTTCCAATTGAATATTGGACCCAGCTGGAAGCATTTGTAGCACAATTGCAAACCACCTTAGATTAGTTAAGAGAGGAGCAAAAAGATCATACTACCATGCTTTGCAAATTGGTCAAGGAACAAGAGAAGCAGGGACGGGAGCTAGAAGAACTGAAGCATCAAAAATTATCCTCTGAAGAGCCTAACACCTACCATGATTAAGGTAGTTGAGTTCCACCTCCCTATTTCTGTGGCTATTCTAATTCCTGTTTCTTATGTTTAGATTTACATGATCACTAGTAGTCTTTAAGTTTTTATGTTTATTTAAATTTCTGTCTTTTAATTTAAGAAGTGCATGAGTATTATTAGGATTTATGTTCTTATTTTCTAATTAGCTATAAAATGTTCCTCTTATCATCTCATTGAACTTGAATAAAATTTTGATTTTTTTAGAAGCAGTAATGATACATAAATTTCGAATTTTATATTAAGAATAGTTCAATTATTTGATGTGGTGGCATTGCTTTTGTTTCCTGAATGCATGAATAAACAGTGCATATTTGATATTGGAGTAAAGAATGTTGGCTCTTGAAAGAATGATCATAAAAGTGAAGTATTATTGGTGATTTAAAAAATCCAAACATTGGTTCTTGAAGCAAGAAAAAGAAGCAGAAAGCAATTAAAGAAAAAAATATCAGAAAAAAAGAGAGAGGCAAGTAGAAAAAGCCAATAGCTCTTAAAACCAATAGGCAAGAGCAAAATTCCAGTAGCTCTTTAAACCAAAAGGCAAGAGCAATGATCCAAGGCTTTGAGCATCAATGGTTAGGAGGGCCTAAAAGAAACAAATCTTGGCCTAAACAGTTCAAATGAACTGCTTCCCTAACTATATGCTTGTGGTGTGAAGGTGTCAAGTGAAGAGCTTGAGACTAAGCAGTTAAAGTCGTGGTCCAAAGCAAAGAGTGTGCTTAAGAACTCTGGACACCACTGGTTGGGGATTCGCAATCCTAAAGGATTCACCCAGTTAAAGTGTCTGTGGCATTTATGTATCCGATGGTAATACTGGAAAACAAAGTGCTTAAGGTCACAGCCAAGACTCTAAAGAAGTTGTGTTCAAGAATAAAAAAGAGCTGAAATAGGAGAATCAATAGTATCATCTGGAATCTGAGTTCCTAAAGATGCCAATCATTCTGAGCTTTAATGGAAAGTAAGATGTCAAAACTATTCAGAAGCAAAAAGCTACTAGTCCTGCTCATCTAATTGAAACTGAGCTTCATTGAGAATTTTGAGATTTATTATGTCCTTCTCTTTTTAATCCTACTCTATTTTTGGTTGCTTGGGGACAAGTGGTAGCGCAAAATTGTGATCAATACTTTTCACAACTCGAATAATCCCCGGTAATGAATCCAAAAACTTGGTGTTCAATACCATGGCATAAACACAACTTCGCACAACTAACCAGCAAGTGTACTGGGTCGTCCAAGTAATAAACCTTACGCGAGTAAGGGTCGATCCCACAGAGATTGTTGGTATGAAGCAAGCTATGGTCACCTTGTAAATCTTAGTCAGGCAAACTCAAATGGATATGGTGATGAACGCATAAAAACATAAAGATAAAGATAGAGGTACTTATGTAATTCATTGGTAGGAACTTCAGATAAGCGCATGAAGATGCCTTCCCTTCCGTCTCTCTGCTTTCCTACTGTCTTCATCCAATCCTTCTTACTCCTTTCCATGGCAAGCTTATGTAGGGTTTCACCGTTGTCAGTGGCTACCTCCCATCCTCTCAGTGAAAATGTTCCTATGCTCTGTCACAGCATGGCTAATCATCTGTCGGTTCTCGGTCAGGCCGGAATAGAATCCAGCGATTCTTTTGCGTCTGTCACTAACGCCCCGCCTGCTAGGAGTTTGAAGCACGTCACAGTCATTCAATCATCGAATCCTACTCAGAATACCATAGACAAGGTTAGACCTTCCGGATTCTCTTGAATGCCGCCATCAGTTCTAGCCTATACCACGAAGACTCTGATCTCACGGAATGGTTGGCTCGGTTGTCAGGTGAGCACTCGGTTGTCAGGCGATCAACCATGCATCGTGCAATCAGGAATCCAAGAGATATTCACCCAATCGAAGGTAGAACGGAGGTGGTTGTCAGTCACACGTTCATAGGTGAGAATGATGATGAGTGTCACGGATCATCACATTCATCAAGTTGAAGAACAAGTGATATCTTAGAACAAGAACAAGCGGAATTGAATGGAAGAACAATAGTAATTGCATTAATACTCGAGGTACAGCAGAGCTCCACACCTTAATCTATGGTGTGTAGAAACTCCACCGTTGAAAATACATAAGAACAAGAGTGATCATTGGCTTCGGTCCCAGAGAGGGAACCAGAAGAACCAAGATGAAAATACAATAGTATAATGTCCTACTTATAGAAAACTAGTAGCCTAGGGTGTACAGAGATGAGTAAATGACATAAAAATCCACTTCCGGGCCCACTTGGTGTGTGCTTGGGCTGAGCATTGAAGTATTTTCGTGCAGAGACTCCTCTTGGAGTTAAAAGCCAGCTTTTATGCCAGTTTGGGCGTTTAACTCCCATTTTGGTGCCAGTTCCGGCGTTTAACGCTGGAATTCCTGAGGGTGACTTTGAACGCCGGTTTGGGCCATCAAATCTTGGGCAAAGTATGAACTATCATATATTGCTGGAAAGCCCAGGATGTATACTTTCCAACGCCGTTGAGAGCGCGCCAATTGGGCTTCTGTAGCTCCAGAAAATCCACTTCGAGTGCAGGGAGGTCAGAATCCAACAGCATCTGCAGTCCTTTTTAGTCTCTGAATCAGATTTTTGCTCAGGTCCCTCAATTTCAGCCAGAAAATACCTGAAATCACAGAAAAACACACAAACTCATAGTAAAGTCCAGAAAAGTGAATTTTAACTAAAAACTAATAAAAATATACTAAAAACTAACTAGATCATACCAAAAACATACTAAAAACAATGCCAAAAAGCGTACAAATTATCCGCTCATCACAACACCAAACTTAAATTGTTGCTTGTCCTCAAGCAACTGGAAATCAAATAAGATAAAAAGAAGAGAATATGCAATGAATTCCAAAAACATCTATGAAGATCAGTATTAATTAGATGAGCGGGGCTTTTAGCTTTTTGCCTCTGAATAGTTTTGGCATCTCACTCTATCCTTTGAAATTCAGAATGATTGGCTTCTTTAGGAACTCAGAATCCAGATAGTGTTATTGATTCTCCTAGTTAAGTATGATGATTCTTGAACATAGCTACTTATTGAGTCTTGGCTGTGGCCCAAAGCACTCTGTCTTCCAGTATTACCACCGGATACATACATGCCACAGACACATAATTGGGTGAACCTTTTCAGATTGTGACTCAGCTTTGCTAGAGTCCCCAATTAGAGGTGTCCAGGGTTCTTAAGCACACTCTTTTTGCCTTGGATCACAACTTTATTTCTTTTTCTTTCTTTTTCTCTCTTTTTTCTTTTTTTTCGTTTTCTTTTCTTTCTTTTTTTTTCGGATTTTTTTTTTCATTGCTTTTTCTTGCTTCAAGAATCATTTTTATGATTTTTCAGATCCTCAGTAACATGTCTCCTTTTTCATCATTCTTTCAAGAGCCAACATTCATGAACCACAAATTCAAGATACATATGCACTGTTTAAGCATACATTCAGAAGACAAAAGTAATGCCACCACATCAAAATAATTAAACTGTTATAAAATTCAAAATTCATGCAATTCTTTTTCTTTTTCAATTAAGCACGTTTTTATTCAAGAAAGGTGATGGATTCATAGGACATTCATAACTTTAAGGCATAGACACTAAGACACTAATGATCACAAGACACAAACATGGATAAACATAAGCATAAAATTCGAAAAACAGAAGAATAAAGAACAAGGAAATCAAAGAACGGGTCCACCTTAGTGATGGCGGCTTGTTCTTCTTCTTGAAGGTCCTATGGAGTGCTTGAGCTCCTCAATGTCTCTTCCTTTGGGCGCCCTCTTCACATATGACTGTGAGGACTTGGTCCAACCTTTGATCAAAGTTGACCCTTCTAGTGTAAGGATGTTCATCTCCTTGCATCATGGGCAAGTTGAATGCCAACCTTACACTTTCCGGACTGAAATCCAAGTATTTCCCCCGAACCATAGTAAGATAATTCTTTGGATCCGGGTTCACACTTTGATCATGGTTCTTGGTGATCCATGCATTGGCATAGAACTCTTGAACCATCAAGATTCCGACTTGTTGAATGGGGTTGGTAAGAACTTCCCAACCTCTTCTTTGGATCTCATGTTGGATCTCCGGATATTCACCCTTTTTGAGTGAAAAAGGGACCTCAGGGATCACCTTCTTCAAGGCCACAACTTCATAGAAGTGGTATTGATGCACCCTTGAGATGAATCTCTCCATCTCCCATGACTCGGAGGTAGAAGCTTTTGCCTTCCCTTTCCTCTTTCTAGAGGTTTCTCCGGCCTTGAATGCCATAAATGGTTATGGAAAAACAAAAAGCAATGCTTTTACCACACCAAACTTAAAATGTTTGCTCGTCCTCGAGCAAAAGAAGAAAGAAGAGAGTAGAAGAAGAAGAAATGAGGGGAAAGGGAATGGCTTTTGTTTTCGGCCAAGAAGGGGAGAAGTGGTGTGTATGTTGTGTGAAAATGAAGGGGTGAAGGAGGGTTTATATAGGAGAGGCCAAGGGTAGGTTTCTGTCACTTGGGGGTGGGTTTGGGTGGGAAAGTGGTTTGAATTTGAATGGTGAGGTAGGTGGGGTTTTTGGGGAAGAGGTGTTGAGGTGATTGGTGAATGGGTGAAGAAGAGAGAGAGTGTGGTAGGGTAGGTGGGGATCCCGTGGGGTCCACAGATCCTGAGGTGTCAAGGAAAAGTCATCCATGCACCAAACGGCAAACAAAATCACGTTTTTAGCCATTTCTGGCGTTAAACGCCGGGCTGGTGCCCATTTCTGGAGTTTAACGCCAGCTTCTTGCCCCTTTCTGGCGTTTAACGCCAGTCTGGTGCCCCTTTCTGGCGTTTAAACGCCAGTAGGTGCGTCCTCCAGGGTGTGCTGTTTTTCTTCCTGTTTTTCATTCTGTTTTTGCTTTTTTCATTGATTTTGTGATTTCTTATGATCATCAACCTACAAAAAAGATAAAATAACAAAAGAAAATAGAGAAAATATAACATTGGGTTGCCTCCCAACAAGTGCTTCTTTTAATGTCAGTAGCTTGACAGAGGACTCTCATGGAGCCTCACAGATACTCAGAGCCATGTTGGAACCTCCCAACACCAAACTTAGAGTTTGAATGTGGGGGTTCAACACCAAACTTAGAGTTTGGTTGTGGCCTCCCAACACCAAACTTAGAGTTTGACTTGTGGGGGCTCTGTTTGGCTCTGTTTTGAGAGAAGCTCTTCATGCTTCCTCTCCATGATGACAGAGAGATATCCTTGGGCCTTAAACACCAAGGATTCTTCATTCACTTGAATGATCAACTCTCCTCTATCAACATCAATCATAGCCCTTGCTGTGGCTAGGAAAGGTCTGCCAAGGATGATGGATTCATCCATGCACTTCCCAGTCTCTAGGACTATGAAATCGGTAGGGATGTAATGGTCTTCAATCTTTACCAGAACATCCTCTACAAGTCCATGGGCTTATTTTCTTGAATTGTCTGCCATCTCTAGTGAGATTTTTGCAGCTTGCACCTCAAAGATCCCTAACTTCTCCATTACAGAGAGAGGCATGAGGTTTACACTTGACCCTAAGTCACACAAGGCCTTCTTGAAGGTCATGGTGCCTATGGTACAAGGTATTGAAAACTTCCCAGGATCCTGCCTCTTTTGAGGCAGTTTCTGCCTAGACAAGTCATCCAGTTCCTTGGTGAGCAAAGGGGATTCATCCTCCCAAGTCTCATTTCCAAATAACTTGTCATTCAGCTTCATGATTGCTCCAAGGTATTTAGCAACTTGCTCTTCAGTGACATACTCATCCTCTTCAGAGGAAGAATACTCATCAGAGCTCATGAATGGCAGAAGTAAGTCTAGTGGAATTTCTATGGTCTCATTTTGAGCCTCAGATTCCCATGGTTCCTCATTGGGGAACTCATTGGAGGCCAGTGGACGCCCAGTGAGGCCTTCCTCAGTGGCGTTCACTGCCTCTTCTTCCTCCCAAAATTCGGCCATGTTGATGGCCTTGCACTCTCCTTTTGGATTTTCTTCTGTATTGCTTGGGAGAGTACTAGGAGGGAGTTTAGTAATTTTCTTGCTCAGCTGACCCACTTGTGCCTCCAAATTTCTAATGGAGGATCTTGTTTCAGTCATGAAACTTTGAGTGGTTTTGATCAGATCAGAGACCATGGTTGCTAAGTCAGAGTTATTCTGCTTAGAACTCTCTGTCTGTGGCTGAGAAGATGATGGAAAAGGCTTGCTACTGCTAAACCTGTTTCTTCCACCATTATTGTTGTTGAAACCTTGTTGGGGTCTCTGTTGATCCTTCCATGAAAAATTTGGATGATTTCTCCATGAAGGATTATAGGTGTTTCCATAGGGTTCTCCCATGTAGTTCACCTCTTCCATTGAAGGGTTCTCAGGATCATAAGCTTCTTCCTCAGATGAAGCCTCCTTAGTACTGCTTGGTGCATTTTGCATTCCAGACAGACTTTGAGAAATCATATTGACTTGTTGAGTCAATATTTTGTTCTGAGCCAATATGGCATTCAGAGTGTCAATCTCAAGAATTCCTTTCTTCTGACTAGTCCCATTGTTCACAGGATTTCTTTCAGAAGTGTACATGAATTGGTTATTTGCAACCATTTCAATCAGTTCTTGAGCTTCAGTAGGCGTCTTCTTCAGATGAAGAGATCCTCCTGCAGAGCTATCCAAAGACATCTTGGATAGTTCAGAGAGACCATCATAGAAAATACCTATGATGCTCCATTCAGAAAGCATATCAGAAGGACACTTTCTGATTAATTGTTTTTATCTTTCCCAAGCTTCATAGAGGGATTCTCCTTCCTTCTGTCTGAAGGTTTGGACTTCCACTCTAAGCTTACTTAATTTTTGAGGTGGAAAGAACTTTGCCAAGAAGGCATTGACTAGCTTTTCCCAAGAGTCCAGGCTTTCTTTAGGTTGAGAGTCCAACCATGTTCTAGCTCTATCTCTTACAGCAAAAGGGAATAGCATAAGTCTGTAGACCTCAGGGTCAACCCCATTAGTCTTGACAGTGTCACAGATTTGCAAGAACTCAGCTAAGAACTGATGAGGATCTTCCAATGGAAGTCCATGGAACTTGCAATTCTGTTGCATTAGAGAAACTAATTGAGGTTTAAGCTCAAAGTTGTTTGCTCCAATGGCAGGGATAGAGATGCTTCTCCCATAGAAATCGGGAGTAGGTGCAGTAAAGTCACCCAGCACCTTCCTTGCATTGTTGGCATTGTTGTTGTTTTCGGCTGCCATATGTTCTTCTTCTTTGAAGAATTCGGTCAGGTCCTCTAAAGAGAGTTATGCTTTGGCTTCTCTTAGCTTTCTCTTCAAGGTCCTTTCAGGTTCAGGATCAGCCTCAACAAGAATGCCTTTGTCTTTGCTCCTGCTCATATGAAAGAGAAGAGAACAAGAAAATGTGGAATCCTCTATGTCACAGTATAGAGATTCCTTAAAGTGTCAGAGGAAAAGAATAGTAGAAGACAGAAGTAGAAAATTCGAACTTATCAAAGAAGATGGAGTTCGAATTTTGCATTAAGGGATAGTGTTAGTCCATAAATAGAAGGATGTGAGAAGAAGGGAAGTAATTTTCGAAAATTAAGTAAAAGATTTTGAAAACATTTTTGAAAACATTACTTGATTTTCAAAAATGAAAGTGGAAAAGAAATCAAGTGATTTTTGAAAGAGATTTTAAAATTAGAAATCAAAAAGATTTGATTGAAAACTATTTTGAAAAAGATGTGGTTAAGAAAATATGATTAGTTTTTAAAAAGATGTGATTAAGAAGATATGATTTGAAAAACATTTTAAAAAAAGATTTGATTTTGAAAATTAAAAACTTGACTAACAAGAAAAGATATGATTCAAACATTAAACCTTTCTCAACAGAAAAGGTAACATACTTGAAATGTTGAATCAAATCATTAATTGATAGTAAGTATCTTAGAAAATAGAAAGAAATTGATTTTGAAAAGGATTTGATTGAAAAATTGATTTGAAAAAAGATTTGATTTTGAAAAACTTTGAAAACTTGAAAAAATTTTGATTTGAAAACAGAATCTTCCCCCTTTAGCCATCCTGGCGTTAAACGCCCAGAATGGTGCACATTATGGCGTTTAACGCCCAAAACTATACCCTTTTGGGCGTTAAACGCCCAACCAGGTACCCTGGCTGGCGTTTAAACGCCAGTCTGTCCTTCTTCACTGGGCGCTTTGAACGCCCAGCTTTTCTGTGTAATTCCTCTGCTGTATGTTCTAAATCTTTAATTTCTCTGTAGTATTGACTTGAGAAGACACAAATTAAAATATTTTTGGATTTTTAATACTAAGAACAAATCAAAATGCAACAAGAATCAAATAACAATGCATGCAATTGACACCAAACTTAACATGAGACACTAGACTCAAGAAATTTTTGGATTTTATGATTTTTTGATTTTTTTGTGTTTTTCGAAAATTAAGTGGAAAAAGATATCAAAATTCTTAATGAGAATCCCAGGAATCATGCAATGTTAGTCTAAAGCTTCAGTCTAAAGGAATTAGACATGGTCAGCCAAGCTTCAGCAGAATATTGCATTCGAGAGCTAAATTGATGAAGATCAATCAGCTTTGGTGATGATAAGAACATCACCTTGAAACACTAGAATTCATTCTTAAGAACTCTGAAGAAAAAATACCTAATCTAAGCAACAAGATGAACCGTCAGTTGTCCAAACTCAACAATCCCCGGCAACGGCGCCAAAAACTTGGTAGCGCGAAATTGTGATCAATACTTTTCACAACTCGAATAATCCCCGGTAATGAATCCAAAAACTTGGTGTTCAATACCATGGCATAAACACAACTTCACACAACTAACCAGCAAGTGTACTGGGTCGTCCAAGTAATAAACCTTACGCGAGTAAGGGTCGATCCCACAGAGATTGTTGGTATGAAGCAAGCTATGGTCACCTTGTAAATCTTAGTCAGGCAAACTCAAATGGATATGGTGATGAACGCATAAAAACATAAAGATAAAGATAGAGGTACTTATGTAATTCATTGGTAGGAACTTCAGATAAGCGCATGAAGATGCCTTCCCTTCCGTCTCTCTGCTTTCCTACTGTCTTCATCCAATCCTTCTTACTCCTTTCCATGGCAAGCTTATGTAGGGTTTCACCGTTGTCAGTGGCTACCTCCCATCCTCTCAGTGAAAATGTTCCTATGCTCTATCACAGCATGGCTAATCATCTGTCGGTTCTCGGTCAGGCCGGAATAGAATCCAGCGATTCTTTTGCGTCTGTCACTAACGCCCCGCCTGCTAGGAGTTTGAAGCACGTCACAGTCATTCAATCATCGAATCCTACTCAGAATACCACAGACAAGGTTAGACCTTCCGGATTCTCTTGAATGCCGCCATCAGTTCTAGCCTATACCACGAAGACTCTGATCTCACGGAATGGTTGGCTCGGTTGTCAGGCGAGCACTCGGTTGTCAGGCGATCAACCATGCATCGTGCAATCAGGAATCCAAGAGATATTCACCCAATCGAAGGTAGAACGGAGGTGGTTGTCAGTCACACGTTCATAGGTGGGAATGATGATGAGTGTCACGGATCATCACATTCATCAAGTTGAAGAACAAGTGATATCTTAGAACAAGAACAAGCGGAATTGAATGGAAGAACAATAGTAATTGCATTAATACTCGAGGTACAGCAGAGCTCCACACCTTAATCTATGGTGTGTAGAAACTCCACCATTGAAAATACATAAGAACAAGAGTGATCATTGGCTTCGGTCCCAGAGAGGGAACCAGAAGAACCAAGATGAAAATACAATAGTATAATGTCCTACTTATAGAAAACTAGTAGCCTAGGGTGTACAGAGATGAGTAAATGACATAAAAATCCACTTTCGGGCCCACTTGGTGTGTGCTTGGACTAAGCATTGAAGCATTTTCGTGTAGAGACTCCTCTTGGAGTTAAACGCCAGCTTTTATGCCAGTTTGGGCGTTTAACTCCCATTTTGGTGCCAGTTCCGGCGTTTAACGCTGGAATTCCTGAGGGTGACTTTGAACGCCGGTTTGAGCCATCAAATCTTGGGCAAAGTATGGACTATCATATATTTCTGGAAAGCCCAAGATGTCTACTTTTCAACGCCGTTGAGAGCGCGCCAATTGGGCTTCTGTAGCTCCAGAAAATCCACTTCGAGTGCAGGGAGGTCAGAATCCAACAGCATCTGCAGTCCTTTTTAGTCTCTGAATCAGATTTTTGCTCAGGTCCCTCAATTTCAGCCAGAAAATACCTGAAATCACAGAAAAACACACAAACTCATAGTAAAGTCCAGAAAAGTGAATTTTAACTAAAAACTAATAAAAATATACTAAAAACTAACTAGATCATACCAAAAACATACTAAAAACAATGCCAAAAAGCGTACAAATTATCCGCTCATCAACAAGCAACAATTTAACTTTGGTGTTCTGATGAGCGGATATTTTATACACTTTTTGGCATCATTTTCATATAGTTTTTATTATGTTTTGTTTAATTTTATTATATTTTTATAGGTTTTAGTGCAAATTTCACATTTTTGGATTCTACTTTGAGTTTGTGTGTTTTATGGTGATTTCAGGTATTTTCTGGCTAAAATTGAAGAGCTTGAGCAAAAGTCTGATTCGAAAATAGAGAAAGGACTGCAGATGCTGTCAAGATCTGACCTCCATGCACTCGAAGGAGCTTTTCTGGAGCTACAAAAGTCAAAATGGCATGCTCTCAACGGATATGGAAAGCTTACATCCAAGGATTGCAAGAAATATATAATGGTCCATACTTTTTATTGAAAATGAAGGCCCAAAACTAGCGTTCAACGCCAGCCACCAGCCATATTCCTGGCGTCTAGTGCCCATAGGGGAGCAGCTCGCGTCCAATGCCCAAAAGGGAGCCCAGGGGCGGGGTTCAACGCCCCTAAGGGGTACTAGCTCGTGGGAGACTCTCAAGCTCAGCCCAAACATTCACCAAGTGGGCCCTAAAAGTGGATTTTTGCACTACAAGACTAGTTTATCTTATTTCTGTAATTCTTACTTAGCATATTAGTATATATAGGAGGAGATCACCCTAACTTTGGATCTTCTTCCTCCCCCATTATTTTTGAACACTATTATGTACAGTATGAGTCACTAACCTCCTAAGGTTAAGGTTAGGAGCTCTGCTGGATTTTATGGATCAATAATATTACCGTTCTAGTTCAATATGTCTGATTCTATTCTCTTACGCATTCTCGTTCTTCATCTCATGAGTTGAGGGTGACCCGTGACAATCATCCTTGTTCTACATGGGTTCCGTGCAAGTCTTGACCTGGATAGCGTTGCACCAAAGCTAGAGATTGCATTGCGGATTCCAATAAAGTACCTAGGCAACTTTGGATACGTGACATATAATCTCGTTGATCATGGATAAGTGAGGTCTTTGTGGCGTTAAGGCTAGAGTCAAAGAAGCAGCACTTTCTGATCCAGAAAATCTGCCTTGTCTGTGGCACCTTGAGTAGGATTGTGAAGGGGAGTGGATTGCTTAGAGCTTCATCTTCTGCTACAGTGAGAAACCTAAAGGTGGCTTGATGAGAAGACATGAGTCATCTCAACAGGGTGGATTACCGTAGAAGAGGAGGTTAACTTGATGAGACAACATGAGTTGATCACTTACGACTGCCATTGAAGGAATGAGAAAGTTATTAAAGTAGACAGTAAAAAAAGTTAATCCAGAAAGACAAAGCATCTCTGAAGCCTCAACCGTTCTCATACCGTTGATTTCTCGTCTATCTAAGTAACATTTTATTTATTTATTTTATTTTATGCGTTTTCTATGACAATGAAAGAGGAAAAATGTCGGTAAAGATTTTCACAAAAATAAGCGTGTTGCAAGTATAGTTCTAAACTGACAATTAAACCTTAATCAAATTTAAATAGTTTGTCACTTAAGCAAACCCAATAAAATTAACCGAAGTATTAAATCTCGGGTCTTCTCTCAAGCAATTGTAGGAAAGTGTAGTTTATTATTGGTTATGAGATTGTATCTTTTTGGGTTTTGAGTTTAATAAACAAGGAATGTAAATAACAAGAAAATAAATTAGTAACTATGAAAGCTCTTACCAATGATTGATAATTAAAAGTTCTATCCTCATTATCATTATCAATTGTGATGGTAAAAGCGAGTTGCCTTCACTTAGTTAACCTTTAACCAATGGAGGAAGGTCAAGTGCATACAATTAACTTGAGTTCCCAAGTCCTAGTCAACTCAAAATGAGAGACTAGCATTGGTGAATTTCAAGCTAACCGGCAATCTTCAGTTACCAATCAACAAATTAGTTTTCATAACTCAAGAGTCTCTAATTATCAATCCTTGCTAAGAACATAAAAATCTAATTTAAAACCCAACCAAGCATTTTATCAAATACTTGGAAGGCATAAAATAAAAGCATAGAAAACTAACAAGGGAAACAAATATAAACAACCAATTGCAAGCATCAATAACTAACAATTAAAGAGAGCAACAATAACCATAGAAAACACAAATTGCATTAGAAGAAATCTAATGTAACAGTAGCACATAAACATCAAAATGGTGAAAAAGGGAAATAACAAAGGACGAAGATGAATAAAGTGCTTGAACAAATAAAAGTAAGAGAAAACTAAATTAAAGTAAAATTGAACATGCACTAATCTAAAACCTAAAATTATGTGAATGAATGTGTGAATGATTGATTCCCCTACTCTGCAGCCTCTAATCTGTGTTTTTGGGCTTGAAACTGGGCCAAAAACAGCCCAGAAATTGCCCCCAGCGTTTTCTGATATCTGCAGCACGTGACACCTTGTCACGCGTACGCGTCGCTTGACAAAAACTTGGTCTCGTGTACGGGTCATACCACGCGTGCGCGTCACCTAACTTCAAGGCACTATGGCAAATTGCATATCATTTTGAAGCTCCGGATGTTAGCTTTCCAACACAACTGGAACCGCCTCATTCGGATCTCTATAGCTCAAGTTATAATCGATTTAGTACGAAGAGATCAAGATTGACAGCTTCGCAATTCCTTCAATTTGTTGTATTCCTTCCACTTTTGCATGCTTCCTTTCCATCCTCTAAGTCATTCCTTCCCTATAAACCCTGAAAACACTTAAGAAACATATCACGGCATCAAATGGTAGTAAGAGAGGATTAAAATTAGCAAATTTAAGGCCAAAGAAGCATGCTTTCAATCATAGCACAAAATTAGGAAGGAAAATGTAAAACATGCAAATTCTATGAATAAGTGTGAGAATAAGGGATAAAATCCACTCAATTTAGTACAAAATAAACCATAAAATAGCAGTTTATCAATCTTCCCACACTTAAACATTAGCATGTCCTCATGCTAAGCTCAAGAAAACCATAAGAGTGAAGAGGAATGGTAAGACTTATTAAATACAACCTATCTATATGAATGCAACTTCATGCAAAAATGATTCTACCTACTTGGTTAAAAGTAAATCAAATTCTCCAGGAACAAATATAAACTAGATTCCACTCATTTTAATCGCAAAATTAAGTATAGGTAAACTTGCAAGAAGAAAGCTCATGAAAGCCGGGAACACAGAATCGAGCATCGAACCCTCGCTGAAAGTCTATACACTCTAATCACTCTAGTGTTTGAGGGTCAAGTCTCTCGATTCTCTACTAATCTTGCTTTCTAAGGCTTGCTTTTCTTCTACCAATCAACACAATTTAATGCACAAATACACATATCAAGAGGTCTTTTCAAGGGTTGTAATGGGGTTAGGGTCAAGGTAGGAATGTATTTGGTTAAGTGGACTAAAATCCAAATCCTTGATTAACCTAAACTTTGTAAATCATGTTGCTTGTATGCGAAGTTTGTATTCGTAGATTTTGATGAATGACAAACCAACAAACGACATGAAAGACAAACCAACAAACAACTTGAATGAACAAGCATGTTGAAAGATCAACCAACATTCAACGTTGAGGAATGAAGAGTTGAAAGCAACACAACAACAACAAGAAACTCAAGTCCACAACATTTGAAGACAAGTATAGTGTCTTAGGACTTAGGTAACTTCTTGTTAAGAACCAATTGCTAAATCTCTCAACACACACTCACAAAATGTTTTGATGCACATCTTGCAATTCGATGCTAGCCAAATGGTTTAAAACTTGTTTTCAAAGGTCCAAAAAGCGTAGGAATTGACTCCAACAAGTTTGAGATCAATCCTAAGTATTTTGAAGTGATTTTAAGCCATTCTTTAAGGTTTGCATCGATGCACACTCATCTTGCATCGATGCAAAGCATGCAACGACTTGTTGCATCGATGCAAAGATGTTTGCATCGATGCAACCTAGCTGAAAATTCAAATTTCAGCGTCAAAGACACATTTGCATCGATGCAAAGTGTTATGCATCGATGCAAATAATTCAAAAACATAAAAAACGGCTAGTTTTGACATAAAGGCTCCATCCCATTAATTCCCCAACGTTTCTAAGGTTTGGGGAATCTATAAATAGATGGATTGAAGTCTTATTTCACTGACTTGAATTTTTGAAAACTATCTTGTTCATATTCTTTCATTCTACACTTTTTTAAGGTGTTATAATACACAATTTGAGAGAGCAATATCAATTGGTTCAATAGTGCTAAACTTGTAATCATACACTCTTCTAGAGAGTACTCATTTCATCTCAACAATTCCTTGAGAATTGTTTTCTTGTACACCTTGTAAATTGGAGTGTGATCTCCAAGGTTGAGTCAAGAGTTATAAACACTATAGTCGGTGAGGATACCAAAGAGGTATACTAAGTACTCAAGGCAAATCTTAGAGAAGGTATCTCTAAGTGGAGTGGGTTAGTATACGAGTGGTGATCATATACCGTGAGGTGTTAGAAACTAAGGACTCGGATTGTAAAAGGTTTTGCGCGAGCACCTTGAAGCTTGGCAATAGTGGAACTTCTCAATTGCGATTGAGAAAGAAAGTGGACGTAGGACAAGGATTGTGCCGAACCACTCTAAATAGCGTTTGCATCTCTCCAAACTCATCTCTTCAATATTATTGTCTTTTACCTTTGAGCAAATAAATTGTGATCGAAAAGTAGCTTCGTAAGTACTTAAAGAGTAGCTTAAGTCCGATTGGTGAAAAGCTTGATCAATTTATTTGAGTTGGTGTCTATTGGAAAGTAAAAGCTCCTTATAAATGCTTAGCAATTGAGTTAAGCTCTTGGAAAAATACTAGTACAATAACACTTTTGTATATTGTCTTTAACTTTCGCAAAAAGATTCATTGTTGTTGCAATACTCAATTCACCCCCCCCTCTTGAGTAATTGTGCATAGGTTCTACAAGTGGCATCAGAGCTTAACCCTTTGAAAGACTTAACCGTTTAAGGAAAAAGATCATGGCAAGCACAGGCTTTAACAACAACAACACTAGCGAAGGTAACTCAACCGCTAGACCTCCTCTTTTTAGCGGAACAAATTACTCTTATTGGAAAAATAAGATGAGAATTTGGATCCGTTCTCAAGATGTGAGAATTTGGAAAGTGATTGAGAATGGAAATCACATTCCAACAAAGACAACAAGCGCTAAAGAAGGAGAAGTCTCCGTCTCAAAGCAAGTACCGAAAGGAGAAGATGAATATAGTGACGATGATTGGAAGAAAGTGGCAATGAATGATAAAGCCATCAACTTCATTCATTGTGCACTTAACGAGCATGATTATATGAAGATCTCTACATGTGAAACCGCTAAAGAGATTTGGGATAAACTCTAAATCACTTACGAAGGAACCGACCACGTTAAAGAATCAAAGGTATTTATGTTGGTTCATGAATGGGAAAATTTTAAAATGGAAGATGAAGAGAGCATTGAAGAAGCTCTTGAAAGACTCTCCAAGATCTTCAACAATCTAAGCATGCTTGGCACAAAATACAATGATAAACAAATTGTGACCAAGGTGCTTACAAGCCTTACACCAAAATGGAACTCCAAAGTGAACGCCATTGTGGAAGGAAGGCTCTATGATCAACTTACATTTGATCAACTACGAGGTAATCTTCTCACCTATGAAATGACTATGCTAAATAGACAAAAAGGTGAAGAAAGCAAGAAGAAAAGTCTCGCCCTTAAAACAACATCACTGCAAGAAGAGAGTGATGATAATAAAGAAGAAGGAGATGAAGAATTTGCACTCTTATTAAAAAGATTCAATAAGTTTGGAATGAAGAAAAACTTCAAGAGCAAAACAAAGGTACCAAAATGCTATGAGTGTGAAGAAGTTGGACACATCAAACCCAATTGTCCAAAACTTCAAAAGGAGGACAAAAACAAGAAATTTAAGAAGAAGGAGAAAGCCTACATATCATGGGAGAACGAGGATGAATCCGACTCCGATGACGACGAGGTTGCAAATCTTTGCTTAATGGCAAGCGAAGAAAAGGTTAGTGATGACAACTCCACTTTTTTTAATTTACAAGATGAATATGATGCCTTACTTGAGGTGTACACAAAACTTACCCAAGATTATTCTCTCCTAAAGAAAAAGAATATGGATCTTTTAAAACAAAATGAGATGTTGAAAAACGAGAATATCAATCTTGGAAAAGATAAGTGTAGCACAAGTAGTGATCCATATAAATCTTGCAAAATGCATGAAAATGAAATTACAAATCTTAAGAACACTTTAGCTACGTTCAATGAATCTTCAAAGAACCTAGATAAAATGTTGAAAAACCAAAAGCATGTTCATAATAAGGAAGGTTTAGGTTTTGAAAAAGGAAAATTTAAAAATGCTAAAACTCCTATTAGGCAACCGCAAGCTCAAAAGGCAAGCATGCCTAAAAGGAATGAAGCCTTCAAACATCTTCCTCAACATGCTTCATTTAGAAATTATAATCACAATGCATATAGATCAAAAGATGTTGCATTTAGGAAACAACCTAGGCAACCATTTAGAAACATGCATAGGATGCATAATCCAAATGTCATATGTCATTATTGTAATAAAGTAGGTCATATAGCACCCGTATGCTTTACTAGAAT
Organism: Arachis hypogaea; assembly: GCF_003086295.3. Classification (NCBI taxonomy): domain Eukaryota; kingdom Viridiplantae; phylum Streptophyta; class Magnoliopsida; order Fabales; family Fabaceae; genus Arachis; species Arachis hypogaea. Next base: position 68,714,350 of record NC_092039.1, on the reverse strand, counting down.
TAAACATATAAACTTTCGTAGTCAAGATACGAGATGGGCACCTTATGGGCATTATGCTCATACTAACCATCAAGGACCCAAATTCACTTGGGTACCTAAATTCCAATTTTAATTATTTTGTAGGTACGTGTTGGAGCTAAGGATACAAATTGGTATGTTGATAGTGGATGCTCCAAACACATGACCGGCGATAAATCAAAGTTCACCGCAATAGAGCCTACAAACGGAGGAAGCGTGATCTATGGAGACAACAACACCGACAAAGTAATCGGCATTGGAAAAGTTGGTAAAAATCCTTCTACCTCCATAGATAATGTTATACTTGTCAAAGGTCTCAAACATAATCTCATTAGTGTTAGCCAACTTTGTGACAAAGGAAACTTAGTCACCTTTGATTCAAAATGTTGTTTGATAAAAAGGCAAGACACTAATGAAATTGTGCTAATTGGGCACCGTGTTGACAATGTATACATGATTAATCTAAATGAAGTTTCCTCAAATGATGTGAAATGCCTTGTTAGTAAAAATGATGAAACTTGGTTATGGCATCGTAGAGTAGCTCATGCTAACATGGACCATCTTAACAAGTTGGTCTCTAAAGAGTTAGTAATTGGCTTACCAAAGCTACGTTTTGAAAAAGACGTCCTTTGCGACGCATGTCAAAAGGGAAAACAAGTAAAGGCCTCTTTTAAATCCAAAAACATTGTTTCAACAACAAGGCCATTACAACTTTTGCATATGGATCTATTTGGTCCTTCTAGGACTATGAGCTTTGGTGGCAATTACTATGCTTTAGTTATTGTTGATGATTACTCTCGATTTACATGGACCTTGTTCCTAGCAAACAAGAGTGATGCATTTCGAGCATTCAAAAGATTAGCCAAAGTTATTCAAAATGAAAAGAATTTGCATATATCATCTATTAGAAGTGATCATGGTGGAGAATTTGAAAACAATCTTTTTGAAACTTTTTGTGAAGAAAATGGCATTGAGCATAATTTTTCCTCTCCTAGAACACCACAACAAAATGGTGTGGTTGAAAGGAAAAATCGTCATTTAGAAGAAATGGCGAGAACTATGCTCAATGAGGCTAATATTCCTAAGTATTTTTGGGCGGATGCGGTTAGTACCGCGTGTTATGTTATGAATAGGATTATCATTCGACCTATTCTTAAGAAAACACCGTACGAATTGTACAAAGGAAGAAAGCCAAATATTTCCCACCTTCACGTCTTTGGTTGTAAATGCTTTATTCTAAATAATGGAAAAGATAACTTAGGCAAATTTGATGCTAAGGCTGATGAAGGAATCTTCTTAGGCTACTCTTTAACTAGCAAAGCTTTTAGAGTATATAATAAAAGCATCATGACTATGGAAGAAAGTATTCATGTCGCCTTTGATGAAACTAACCGTTGTTGTGCTAGAAAAGATTTTGATGAAAATGTAGAAAACTTTGATTCACTAAATTTGAATGGTGAAGACAAAGAAAAAGATTTAAATGAAGCCTCTACAAGCTCAACAAAGGATAGTGTTCAAGTTGAAGAAATTGAACCATCACAAGCACAAATAAATGCACTTCCAAAGGATTGGCGTACTTCAAAGGATCATCCTCTAGACAACGTCATTGGTGATATTTCGAAAGGGGTAACAACTCGATCCACTTTTAGAAATTTATTTGCATATAGTGCTTTTGTTTCTCAAATTGAACCATCTACCATTGAGTCCGTAATTGATGATGAACATTGGGCTATGGCAATGCAAGAGGAGCTTAACCAATTCAAACGAAATGACGTTTGGGAATTGGTGCCTAAACCAAGTAATCAAATAATTATAGGAACAAAATGGGTTTTTAGAAATAAACTCGATGAAAATGGTACAATTGTTAGAAACAAAGCTAGATTAGTAGCTAAAGGTTATAATCAAGAGGAAGGCATTGATTATGACGAAACTTATGCTCCCGTAGCTAGATTAGAAGCAATTAGGATGTTACTTGCTTTTGCATCCTCTTATAACTTCAAACTTTATCAAATGGATGTTAAGAGTGCCTTTCTTAATGGTTTCATTAAAGAAGAAGTATATGTTGAACAACCTCCCGGTTTTGAGGATTATGAAAATCCTAATCATGTTTTTAAACTCAAGAAAGCTCTTTATGGTCTTAAACAAGCTCCAAGAGCTTGGTATGAACGTTTGAGCAAGTTTTTAATAGAAAAGGGTTTTAGAAGAGGGAAGGTTGATACAACTTTATTTATCTTGATTGAAAACAAAAATATCCTTTTGGTACAAGTTTATGTCGATGACATAATATTTGGTTCAACTAACGAATCACTTTGCAAGTTTTTCTCAAACCTCATGCAAAGTGAATTTGAAATGTCCATGATGGGCGAACTCAACTTCTTCCTTGGTCTGCAAATCAAACAAGGAAAAGAAGGAACTTTCGTTAGCCAAACCAAATATTGCAAGGAATTGCTCAAAAGATTTGGAGTGGACAATGCTAAGGCAATGGACACACCAATGAGTACTACTTGCTACCTTGACAAAGATGAACAAGGTAAAAGCATAGATGTAAAGAAGTATAGAGGCATGATAGGATCATTACTTTATCTAACGGCAAGTAGGCCAGATATCATGTTTAGTGTATGCATGTGTGCGAGATACCAAGCTAATCCTAAGGAATCTCACTTAAGTGCGGTAAAAAGGATTATGAAGTATCTCATAGGAACATTAAATGTTGGATTGTGGTATCCGAAAGGATCCACTTGTGATTTGATTGGTTATTCCGATTCCGATTTTGCCGGTTGCAAATTGGATAGGAAAAGCACTAGCGGCACTTGTCACTTGCTAGGAAACTCTCTTGTTTCATGGCATAGTAAGAAACAAGTAAGTGTAGCCTTGTCTACCGCCGAAGCCGAGTATGTAGCCGCCGGTAGCTGTTGCGCCCAAATTTTATGGATGAAACAACAACTTATGGACTATGGACTCATGCTTGATCACATTCCTATCAAATGTGATAATACTAGTGCAATAAATTTAACCAAGAATCCGGTTCAACATTCAAGAACCAAGCATATTGAGATTAGACATCACTTCATAAGAGACCATGTTGAAAAGGGTGATGTGGTTATTGAATTTGTCGAAACTAGTAAACAACTAGCGGACATCTTCACTAAACCTTTATGTAAAGAAAGTTTTTTTAACATCCGAAATGAACTTGGTATCTTGGATTCTAAGCTAATATGATTTATTTGAATTCATTGTATTTATATTGCTATTTTTGTATCTCTTACTAACTTAAGCATTGGAGATATCCAATTAGCCATTGTTTTGTAGGTTTATGAGTTGATGAATGAGTGATTAATCTTGAGGTAGATTGAAGAATTTGAAGATTATAAACAATGGAGGATCAACAAATTGAAGTTTATAATGGTTTAAGTGAGTATATACATGATGGAACTCAAAGGATTGAAGAAAGAACCACCAAAGGATGAAAATTTGGTGACTTTGGGCAAAATGATGCATGTTGCATCGATGCAACCAAGCTTTGCATCGATGCAAAGCACACGACGTGCTATGTGCATCAATGCAAAGCCTATTGCATCGATGCAAACACGACCAAATTGCACAAAAACACGTGAATTTGGCATTTTTGAGCCACAAAACCCCACTTTTTCATCATCTTCAACCTCACAACTCACTTTTTATTGCTTTATGTTTATTTGATTATATGAATTGTTAAACTAACTCCTAGTAAGCTAAAGATTTCTATTATGGTTTAAATACTTTGATATTTCCTTCATAATTTTGTTTAATGATTAATGCTTGTATGCTTATTTGGTGAATAACTCAAAATAGGCTTGGTACCCCTATTTTAAGTTAATGTGCATGCTTTGATATATTTCACTTCTTTAGGGGGAATTATGCATGCTTGTTATATATAAAAAGAGGAAATCAAATTCTCTTTGAAAGGGGGAATATCTCATCCTTGAGATTAATAGAGAAATTGAACTTAAAAAAATTCATTGTTTTATGCATGCTTCTATGACACATTTCAAACTCCTTCTTTTTGATAATGTCAAAAGGGGGAAGAAAAGTTTGAGGATATTTGAAGTTTTGAGGATTTGAAAAGAAGAAATAAGTTTGCGAAACAATGATTTCAAAAAGACTTCCGCTAAGCAAAAACCTTGATATCTAAATCGTTTTCTTTGATAAACGCCCTTTAAAGATTGATATGCACATATTTAGGGGGAACTCCTGCAAAAAAATTTTTTAAAGCTTTCTATAAAACAAAGTGCATTATTGTTGCTTTCAAAATCATTTATAAATGCATATCCTCAAAATTGGTTTGTCATTATCAAAAAGGGGGAAATTGTAAATCATGTTGCTTGTATGCGAAGTTTGTATTCGTAGGTTTTGATGAATGACAAACCAACAAACGACATGAAAGACAAACCAACAAACAACTTGAATGAACAAGCATGTTGAAAGATCAACCAACATTCAACGTTGAGGAATGAAGAGTTGAAAGCAACACAACAACAACAAGAAACTCAAGTCCACAACATTTGAAGACAAGTATAGTGTCTTAGGACTTAGGTAACTTCTTGTTAAGAACCAATTGCTAAATCTCTCAACACACACTCACAAAATGTTTTGATGCACATCTTGCAATTCGATGCTAGCCAAATGGTTTAAAACTTGTTTTCAAAGGTACAAAAAGCATAGGAATTGACTCCAACAAGTTTGAGATCAATCCTAAGTATTTTGAAGTGATTTTAAGCCATTCTTTAAGGTTTGCATCGATGCACACTCATCTTGCATCGATGCAAAGCATGCAACGACTTGTTGCATCGATGCAAAGATGTTTGCATCGATGCAACCTAGCTGAAAATTCAAATTTCAGCGTCAAAGACACATTTGCATCGATGCAAAGTGTTATGCATCGATGCAAATAATTCAAAAACATAAAAAACGGCTAGTTTTGACATAAAGGCTCCATCCCATTAATTCCCCAACGTTTCTAAGGTTTGGGGAATCTATAAATAGATGGATTGAAGCCTTATTTCACTGACTTGAATTTTTGAAAACTATCTTATTCATATTCTTTCATTCTACACTTTTTTAAGGTGTTATAATACACAATTTGAGAGAGCAATATCAATTGGTTCAATAGTGCTAAACTTGTAATCATACACTCTTCTAGAGAGTACTCATTTCATCTCAACAATTCCTTGAGAATTGTTTTCTTGTACACCTTGTAAATTGGAGTGTGATCTCCAAGGTTGAGTTAAGAGTTATAAACACTATAGTCGGTGAGGATACCAAAGAGGTATACTAAGTACTCAAGGCAAATCTTAGAGAAGGTATCTCTAAGTGGAGTGGGTTAGTATACGAGTGGTGATCATATACCGTGAGGTGTTAGAAACTAAGGACTCGGATTGTAAAAGGTTTTGCGCGAGCACCTTGAAGCTTGGCAATAGTGGAACTTCTCAATTGCGATTGAGAAAGAAAGTGGACGTAGGACAAGGATTGTGCCGAACCACTCTAAATAGCGTTTGCATCTCTCCAAACTCATCTCTTCAATATTATTGTCTTTTACCTTTGAGCAAATAAATTGTGATCGAAAAGTAGCTTCGTAAGTACTTAAGGAGTAGCTTAAGTCCGATTGGTGAAAAGCTTGATCAATTTATTTGAGTTGGTGTCTATTGGAAAGTAAAAGCTCCTTATAAATGCTTAGCAATTGAGTTAAGCTCTTGGAAAAATACTAGTACAATAACACTTTTGTATATTGTCTTTAACTTTCGCAAAAAGATTCATTGTTGTTGCAATACTCAATTCACCCCCCCCCCCCTCTTGAGTAATTGTGCATAGGTTCTACAAACTTCCCACCTAATTTAAGACAATCCATGTAATCAGAATATAAAATCTAACAACCCATTAACTATGTTTTCCACATATTCATGCATCCCAATTTGAGTACAGTACATATGCATCGGTATCACTATTTACTTTGGGGCATTTTGTCCCATTTTTATTATTTGCTCTTTTTTTTTCTTTTTTTTCTTTTTTTCTTTTCTTTTCCCAATGCATATGATTAAGGTATTGAATGCAAGAATATATGCTCAACTATTTATTTCACATTTTCACTAGAATATACAACACCCAATTCACAAACCAAACATTTTCAACCCCAATTTTTCCACACTTAATTCATGAGCACTCTCACTAGTCTAAGCTAACCATGGATTCAAATTAAGGACATTATTATTTTTCGCTTAGAGTTAGTGATGAGTTAAAGTAAAGAATAAATGGAGTTAAAAAGGCTCAACATTGGTTTGCAAAGGATAATGGGTAAGGCCATATAGGTATGTAAGCTCAGTGAAACAAAGGCCTCAATCACATAAGTGTGTGCATACATTAAACCATGGAAATATAGAATCAAGCAAGATATAGATCACAATTTTAGAGAGAACACACACCGAAACAAAATATATCGGTTGATAAGATGCAACCAATCAATTAGGCTCAAAATCTCACAAGGTTGTGTGTTCTAGCTCTAAAACCATGTTCCAAAATAAATTTTTTCAGGAAAGTTCAACAAAAATTTTAATTCAAATTAGCGAAATACTATAAAAAATTTCTTAAAAAAAAATATTACTTCAACCAAGTAGTAGCTAAATGCAAGCAATTAACTACACATGCAATCTATCATGCAATGCAACAACTCAGTAACAAAGAAAACTAAACATTGGTATTGAAAAGAAAGTAACTAACCCACAGAAGTCGGTATTGACCTCCACACACTTAAAGATTACCCCGTTCTCGGTGCATGCAAAGATGTGCAAGTGGACGGGCTGCTACAACTGATGTGTTCCTTCGAAATGTTGTGCGGAAAAACTTGTTTATTGCCCTAATTAGAAACTTTTCCTTTTCCCTCTTGGTGACCAACCTAAAAGGAGAGAAAGAGAAAGAAAATTATGCCCATAACAAAGATATCAAAGTAAATAAAACATAGGCGGGGGCTAATGCCAAATAAGAGTAGGGTTCTCAACTACATGGTAGCTACAACACGAAAGTGAGAAAACAATATAAGCTAAGGCATATCACTACACTTGATGCAAGAGTAGAATCAAAGCATAAGTAAATGACACAAAGAACATGTTGAGCATCAAGTTCAAACGAGAAAGAGTGGTCATGAAAGACAATATGAGTTCATATCGATGCACAAAGAACACAAGAGTCATAAAGGATTAAGTATTTATTTAAAAGATTATATCACCCAACAACACCAAACAAGTCAAGATGCACCAAAATAATCCAAGAAATTCTCAACAATTGAGTAGGAGAATTCAACACCAATGTAAAAATAAGAAACTTAGAAAAGAAAATAAGAACAAGCTATAAAAACAAAATCAAAATGCAATGAATAAAAGTATGCAAATGCAATAAACAAAAGCAAATGAAAGATGAGAAAAATAAAATATGTTTTTTTATTTTATTTATTTATTTATTTACTTTTTTTTTAAGAGAGGGGAAAGAAGAAAGCGAGAAAGGAAGAAGAGAGAAGAAGAAAGATAGAAAGAAAGAAAGAAGAAGGAGAGAAGAAAGAAGAAGAAAAGAGAGAAGAAAGAAGAAAAATGGAAAACAGGAAGCGACGCGTAAGCGTCGCCCACACGTATGCGTGGAAAGACGAAATGGCTAAGTGACGCGTATGCGTGTATCACGCGTACGCGTGAAGTGGGGTGGGTTGTGCGCCAAGCTCCCCACCCGCATAGTTCCCATGCAATTCTCTGTTTATTCTACTGGAGAGCGAAATTCATATCGACACGTACGCGTGGGTCATGCGTATGCGTCACATCCCTTTTTTTAAGGCTAATTGAGAATCTAAAAATCTACTAGAATAGATCTAAACATTATTTAACAAGCTAGATCACAACTTAAACGAAATAAACTTGATTAAAAATGAAAATTCAACTTATTACTAATAGAAATAAAAGGAAAATAGTAATAATTTACCATGGTGGGGTGTCTCCCACCTAGCACTTTTAGTTAAAGTCCTTAAGTTGGACATTTGGTGAGCTCTTTGTCATGGTGGCTTGTGCTTGAACTCATCTTGAAACTTCCACCAACGCTTGGACTTCCAATAAGCTCCAACATATCCAAGTGAATTCACCAAGCCTTGATGAAGTTCTTCACAAGCTTTGAGCTCCCAAAGTTGATCCTCTTGTATGTCGGGATCCCAAATCTTGTTTTCACACCTGTCCTTGAGTGGATCATCATTGTTCCAACAGGGTGGCAAGCAATTTGAATTCTCAATGCAGTACCAAACTCTTCTCTTGGATCCACTCATGTGATCACTAGTCCAACCCTTGCTTCTAGCTCTTGAAATATCAACCTTTATGAGTCTTGATTTGCAACTCCAACCACTAAACATCCTTCTCTTATGCTTCATTCCACAAAGCCTCCAAAGTTGGCCATTCGTTTCAAGAATACTATACTCAAGTGGGACAATAAAGCTAATAGAGATAAGTTTTACCCACTCAAGAGGAGGAGTAGACGGCAACCTAGGTAGAGAAGTCTCCAACGATCTTGACTAAGCATATTCAACTCCCGTCCAACCTTGCCGAAGGACTTCCACCTTTTGAAAGGGTTCTTCACTTTCAAGCTCTTCTTCACCGGATTCATCCAACTCTTCTCCATCACTCAAATCATAAATATGAGGTTGAGAGGTATCTACCTCAATGTTGCTTTTAATTTCATCGGAAGAAGGTTCTTTGAACTCAAGGGGTTCACTTGTGAATGTAAATTCATTACTAGGAGGGCTTGATTCATGATCTTCATCACCAAGGGAACTTCCTTCTTGATATATTCCGTCCAATTCTTCATAGGGAACATGCCTTGGGGGTTGTGCACTAGCCTCCACAACATCAATTTCAAGCTTCTTGGAGGAATACTCTACCACTCTAGATTCCCATGGAGGTTCAACATCTCCTAAGTCTTCAACCACTTTTTCCTCTTCAACAAGTACGGCTTCCTCCAATTATTTTAGTACAAAACCACATTCCTCATTTTTCACCGGAGTTTCCAATTTTTCCTTCATGCTACGCTCCTCATTAGACTCTCCACATGCGGCCATCGTGGTACTTTGAGTGTCGAAGCGCAGTGAGGCTAAATTACTTACTACCTCGGTCAAGGTAGATATGAATTCTTGTGTCATCCTTTGCATCTCTCTTTGCTCTTGAAGAAGAACACCAAGAGTATCATCCATTGGAGATTGGGGTGGATATGAGGGTTCAATGCTTGGGAGGTAAGGTTCATGATAGGAGGGTTGTTCATCATAATAGGGATGTAGCAATTCAACACTCTCCATCTTTTCCACTTGTTGTACAACACACTTCAGTCCCTTATTCTCAAGTTGAGATTCGTTAGCCATGAGAGTTTCGTGTGCTTTTCGGCTTTTCTCTCGCTCCATTTGATAGATGGTTGCTTGAAGTCGATCCATGGCCTCCTTAAAATAATCCCGTGACTCTTATTCCACTTGGCTAACATAAATAGGATCATATGGCTCTTGGATTGATGGATATGGACATGGTGTATATGGAGGTGGTGGTTCTTGGGAGTAATTAGGTTGGATTGGAGTGGCTCTATGTATGGTTCGCATGGCTCATAAGGTGGTTGGTGTAGTTGATATGGGTTAGGGTCATATAAGGGTGTTTGGTAACATGGGGCTTGTGAGTACGGTGGCCCAAAACTATGTTGAGGAGGGAGTTCATAGGTATATTATGGTTGGTGTTGATTTTCATGAAGAGGTCTACCATAACCATTGTCTTGGTATGCATCATAGGATGGTTGTTGCTCATAGTGCATTGGAGGAGGTTATTGCCAAGAGGGTTGATCAAATCCTTGGGGCTCCTCCCATCTTTGATTGTCCTATCCTTGATCCAAGCTTTCATTGTAATCTCCACTACCTACAACATAATTGAAACCAAACTCATAGCCAAAGGGGTGAGAATTCATAGTAACAAGAGAAAATAAAAATAAAAACTAATGAGAAATAATGAAAATAAACTCCTAAAACTAGAAACAACTAACAAAGAAACAAAAAGGAAAACATATTCACAATATTCATAATTACCAATAATAAGGCACACATTTGCAATTCCCCGGCAACGGCGACAAAAATTGACGGAAGAAAAATGTCGGTAAAGATTTTCACAAAAATAAGCGTGTTGCAAGTATAGTTCTAAACCGACAATTAAACCTCAATCAAATTTAAATATTTTGTCACTTAAGCAAACCCAATAAAATTAACTGAAGTATTAAACCTCGGGTCATCTCTCAAGGAATTGCAGGGAAGTGTAGTTTATTATTGGTTATGAGATTGTATCTCTTTGGGTTTTGAGTTTAATAAACAAGGAATGTAAATAACAAGAAAATAAATTAGTAAGTAAGAAAGCTCTTAGCAAGGATTGATAATTAAAAGTTCTATCCTCATTATCATTGTCAATTGTGATGGTAAATGCGAGTTGCCTTCACTTAGTTAACCTCTAACCAATTGTGGAAGGTCATGTGTATACAATTAACTTGAGTTCACAAGTCCTAGTCAACTCAAAGTGAGAGACTAGCTTTGGTGAAGTTCAAGCTAACCAGCAATCTTTAATTACCAATCAACAAATGAGTTTTGATAACTCAAGAGTCTCCAATTATCAATCCTTGCTAAGAACATAAAAATCTAATTTAAAATCCAACCAAGCATTTTATCAAACATTCGGAAGGCATAAAATAAAAGCATAGAAAACTAACAAGGAAAATAAATCTAAACAACCAATTACAAGCATCAATGACTAACAATTAAAGAGAGCAACAATAATCATGGAAAACACAAATTGCATTAGAAGAAATCAAATGTAACAATAGCTCATAAACATGAAAATGGTGAAAAAGGGAAATAACAAGGGAGGAAGATGAACTAAAGTACTTGAACAAATAAAAGTAAGAGAAAACTAAATTAAAGTAAAATTGAACCTGAACCTAAGGAGAAATTGAAAGAGAAACTCTAAAACCTAGAGAGAGGAGAAAGCATCTCTCTCTCTCTCGAAAACTACATCTAAAACCTAAAATTATGTGAATGAATGTGTGAATGATTGATTTCCCCACTCTGTAGCCTCTAATCTGTGTTTTTGGGTTTGGAACTGGGCCAAAACCAGCCCAGAAATCGCGCCCAGCATTTTTTGATATCTGCAGCACGTGACGCCTTGTCCTGGGTACGCGTCGCCCACGTGTACGCGTCGCTTGTCTGTGCACCAGTCACGCGTACGCGTCATACCACGCGTTCATGTCACCTAACTGTAAGGCGACTATGGAAAATTGCGTATTATTTTGAAGCCCCTGATGTTAGGTTTCCAACGCAACTGAAAACGCCTCATTCAAACCTCTGTAGCTCAATCTATGATCGATTTAGTACGAAGAGATCAGGATTGACAACCTAGCAATTCCTTCAATTTCTTGTATTCCTTCCACTTTTGCATGCTTCCTTTCCATCCTCTAAGTCATTCTTGCCCTATAAACCCTAAAAACACTTAACAAACATATCACGGCATCGAATGGTAATAAGAGATGATTAAAATTAGCAAATTTAAGACCAAAGAAACATGTTTTCAATCATAGCATAAAATTAGGAAGGAAAATGTAAAACATGCGAATTCTTTGAATAAGTGTGAGAATAAGGGATAAAATCCACTCAAATAAGTACAAAATAAATCATAAAATAGCGGTTTATCAGATAACTTATAATTTCTATCCGCCGAGCTAAGATCTGCAAGGTAACCACTGCTTGCTCAAACCAACAATCTCTGTCGGATCGACCCTCACTCACCTGAGGTATTACTTGGACGACCCAGTATACTTGCCGGTCTATTTGTGCGAATTCTGCAGAGCCAGTTTCGTGCACCAAACATCCAAGCTTTAATATCCCAATCTATCAACTCCTTCAACACTTATCCATCCAAGCATCAATTTATCATCATCAAAATTCATAATTCACATCATTTATCAATGATATCAACACTTACCATCCATTACCAATAACATCAATATTCATCATTAATCATCAACAATATCAAGAAACCCTCATCGACAACAATAAATCACAAGATTCATCATCAACCTCCATAGTCACTAAATGCCAACAATCAACATCAACAATATCATATATCCCACATCCCAAAACTCCATATCATCATCACCACCATACAACTTATCTTCAAACATCAAAATTACATACAATTAAACATACATCCAAAATATTCAATCCTATCTTAAGGTCAACTAGCCTAAGGTTCACAAAACATTACATATTACATAAAGAAAATTGAAATCATACCTTGGTCGATTCCCAATATGCTCAAACACCAAACTTGATTCCAACAAGCTTCCAAAAAGCCAAGGCAACTCCAACAACACCAAAGCTCAAACTAACATCATATATATATATATATATATATATATATATATATATATATATATCAAAAATCAAATCCTAAGATACATAAAACAACTAAACACAAGGGTTTAGTGAAACCTTAACTTATCCAAAGAGATTAGGGATAAAACCTAACAATTATCAGCTATTAGAGATCATCTAAACAAGTAAAATCACAAAATCTACTCAAAAATCAAACCCAAAAATGCAGAAATTCTAAGTCTGGAAAATGGAGCGTGATTTGAGAGATCTTACCCACTAAACTTATCTAGAAATTAAGAGCTCGACGAGAGCTTTGCGTAGCCACAAACGGCTCGTCAATCGTAGCTCTGTTGCTCAAGTTATGATCAAAATAAGGTTTGGGTGAATAGTAACCAAAACCCCTTCTCTTCTCTCTTCTCACCGTCCCTCTCTCTTTATTTTCTGAAAATGAGGCTGAATGCCTCTTAGTTAGGGCATTTATATGTTGGACTTGGGCCCACTTGGGCCTGGTCTAACCCGCTAAGTGTTTTTGGTCCGTTTGGCCCACTTTGGGCCAAAACCTTTAAGATTAGTGTCCAATTTTCAATTCTAAATTATTTTTGTCCATTCGAAACAATAAATCAATTTTCAAAATCTTATTTTCCAAAATACGCTATACTGGACAGACTAGAGTGATGATCGATATTTTGTCGGTATAGAATTTTACCAAATATGTTTGTCATGAGTATAGTCTAAACCAACAAGCTATAGCGCAACAAACAAAGAAAGTGTGTGTCCACAATCCAATTCAATAACTGAGAGTATTACTCCTGAGTTGTTCTCCCTAGGAGTTGCCTTAAGATGCACATCATTGGCTAGGAGACTCTTGGTGTTTGAGGTTGAGTATGAAAAATGTAAACAAACTCGCATAAAAGTAATGAACAAATAGCAATGAAACTAAGGGACACAAGAATTTGAAATCAAGTAAGAGTGCATGACAATCAATCAATATAAAAGCCTTGGCTAGGGTTGGAAATTGGAAGTCCTATCATCATTATCTCTATTATTGTGATATCAATTGGTTATTGCTCCATTTAGTCAATCTCTAACTATGAAGAAAAGAAAAGTGGAAATAATCAACTTGAGTCCACAAATCCTAGTCAAATCCTAGTGAGAGACTAGAGTTAGTGTCATTCAAGTCAATTAGCAATTTCTAATTATCAATCAACAAAAGCTTTGACAATTCAAGTATCTCCAATTATCCAACCCTCTAAGCCAAAAGTGAAATTCTACTCCATAGCTAAAGTAAACATTTTCTCAAAAAATTGGTGAGCAACAATGGAAGATATCATAAAATTGAGAAAGTAAGTTGTACTAAAGCTATCTATTGCAAACAATTAGCAACAATCGACAATTAACAACAATGAACATGAAATTTCTCAATTCATTAATGAAAATCAAAGTGACAAAGTCTAGATCCTAGATCAACAATGCTAGAACAACAAGAACACTAAATTGAGAGTAGAAGAAGAAGATCTACAACAATGTAGAATTGAGTCAAATTTAGATCTCACCAAAGAATCCAAGTACAATTAAGATTGAGAAAGCCAAAAACCTATAGAGAAGTTAGAGTTTCTCTCTCTAAAAGTGTAACTACCAAAAACTAACTCTCAAAATATCTAAATGTGTGAAAAGTGTGTATCTCCTTTAACCCTTGGTTCTTTTAATCTTTTCCCGCCAGAATTTCACTTAGAATTGGGCCAGAAGCTTCTCTGAAATTGCCAGGCACGTTTTCATTGAAGAGGTCACGTGCGCGCGTCACGCGTACACGTCGATGGGCATTTGCGATCCACGCATGCGCGTCAAGCGTTCGTACGCATCAATGATAACTTTGCTCAGCTACACGGAAGCGTCGACTTTTGCGCACCAATTCCAGATCCGAGCTCCCACACGTGCGCGTCATCTGCGCGTGCGCGTCGGTGCTTGTGCTCCAAAGCTCCAATTTTATGCTCCTTCCACTTATGCATGCTTTCTTTCCCTCTTCTAGACCATTCTTGCCCCCCTATAAACTCTGGAATTACTTAACAAACATATCACGGCATCAAATGGTAATAAAGGGGGATTAAAATATAGCTTATATAGAGTCTAAAAAGTATGTTTTCAACCATTAAGCGAAATTGGGAAGGAAACACAAAACTATGCATTTTATGTGGATAAGTGTGAAGGAAGTTGATGAAATCCTCTAAATTACACCCAAAATGTACCATAAAATAGTGGCGTGGTGCACGAAATTGCAATCACACTGTTGCAATTCCGCACAACTAACCAGCAAGTGCACTAGGTCGTCCAAGTAATACCTTACGTGAGTAAGGGTCGATCCCACGGAGATTGTTGGCTTGAAGCAAGCTATGGTTATCTTGTAACTCTTAGTCAGGATATCAATAATTATCAGGATTGATTGTAAAAAGTAAAAGAACATGAAATAAGTACTTGTTCTGCAGTAATGGAGAACAGGTTGAGGTTTTGGAGATGCTCTATCTTCTGAATCTCTGCTTTCCTACTGTCTTTTTCTTCAAGCACGCAAGACTCCTTCCATGGCAAGCTGTATGTAGGGTTTCACCGTTGTCAATGGCTACCTCCCATCCTCTCAGTGAAAATGTTCAACGCGCTCTGTCACAGCACGGCTAATCATCTGTCGGTTCTCAATCGGGTTGGAATAGAATCCAGTGATTCTTTTGCGTCTGTCACTAACGCCCAACCCTCAGGAGTTTGAAGCTCATCACAGTCATTCAATCCTTGAATCCTACTCAGAATACCACAGACAGGGTTTAGACCTTCCGGATTCTCTTGAATGCCGCCATCATTTCTAGCTTATACCACGAAGATTCTGATTAAGGAATCCAAGAGATATCTACTCAATCTAAGGTAGAACGGAGGTGGTTGTCAGGCACACGTTCATAGGTGAGAATGATGATGAGTGTCACGGATCATCACATTCATCAGGTTTAGGAACAAGTTATATCTTAGAATAGAAGCAAGCATGATTGAATGAAAAACAGTAGTAATTGCATTAATCCATCAAGACACAGCAGAGCTCCTCACCCCCAACCATGGGGTTTAGAGACTCATGTTGTAGAAGATACAATGAGAAACGTGTAAAGTGTCATGAGGTGTAGATACAATGTCAAAAAATCCTATTAATAGTGAACTAGTAACCTAGGGTATACATAAATGAGTAAATGACGTAAAAATCCACTTCCGGGGTCCACTTAGTGTGTGCTTGGGCGAGCATTCAAGCTTTAATGTATAGAGACTTTTTCTGGAGTTAAACGTCAGCTTTTATGCCAGTTTGGGCGTTTAACTCCAATTTTTATGCCAGTTCCGGCGTTAAACGCTGGGAATTCTGAAGCTGATTTGCAACGCCAGTTTGGGCCATCAACTCTTGTGAAAAGTATGGACTATTATACATTGCTGGAAAGCCCAGGATGTCTACTTTCCAAAGCCGTTGAGAGCGCGCCAATTGAGCTTCTGTAGCTCAAGAAAATCCACTTTGAGTGCAGGGAGGTCAGAATCCAACAGCATCTGCAGTCCTTTTTATCCTCTGAATCAGATTTTTGCTCAGGACGCTCAATTTCAGCCAGAAAATACCTGAAATCACAGAAAAACACACAAACTCATAGTAAAGCCCAGAAAAGTGAATTTTAACGAAAAACTAATAAAAATGTAATAAAAACTAACTAAAACATACTAAAAACATACTAAAACCAATGCCAAAAAGCGTATAAATTATCCGCTCATCATGGCGCATCATAGAGCCGGTACTGCCGGCTTAAGCACCAATACGCATTTTTACAAAAACTTTTCGAAAATGATACATTTTCCAACTCAGAAAAAATTCATTCAAATCAAATTTCACCTTTTTATTCTCAAAATATCATTTCTATATTTTCGAACCTATTTCGGGAATTTAAATTATTATTTTATTAAAGCGGTTAAGCTAGTTCTTACACCCAATATCTTTAAGCATGCAACAAAGAGCTTTTGAATGGAAAAGGTTAAAGAAATTTTTTAAATTTTGGGGCAAATAAGATCAAGAGAAGTGGAGGTTCTAATAATATGAATATGTGGTGGACGAAATTGTGATCAACAATAATTCCAGGCACTGTTAGAGAAGCTTTTTCTTTCCACAACTCCGTTCAACTTTACCAGCAAGTGTACTGGGTCATCCAAGTAATACCTTACGTGAGTAAGGGTCGATCCCACAGAGATTGTTGGTATGAAGCAAGCTATGGTCACCTTGTAAATCTCAGTTAGGCAGATTAAATTGGTTTATGATGAGTTCGAAAATTAGTAATAAATAGAAAATAAAAAGGAATTGAAATACTTATGTAAATCAATAGTGCAAATTTCAGATAAGCGTATGGAGATGCTGTGCTCCTCTTTGTATCTCTATTTTCTTTTACATTCATCCAATCCTTCCTACTCCTTTCCATGGCAAGCTGTATGTAGGGCATCACCGTTGTCAATGGCTACATCCCATCCTCTCAGTGAAAACGTTCCTATGCTCTGTCACAGCATGGCTAATCATCTGTCGGTTCTCAATCAGGTTGGAATAGAATCCCTTGATTCTTTTGCGCTTGTCATCACGCCCAGCCTTCAGGAGTTTGAAGCTCGTCACAGTCATTCAATCCCAGAATCCTACTCGGAATACCATAGACAAGGTTTAGACTTTTCGGATCCTCATGAATGCCGCCATCTATCTAGCTTATACCACGAAGATTCTGTTGGGGAATCTAAGAGATATGCGCCCGGCCTAGAGTAGAACGGAAGTGGTTGTCAGTCACGTGCGTTCATAGGTGAGAATGATGATGAGTGTCACGGATCATCACATTCATCAAAGTTAAGTGTAACGTATATCTTGGAATAAGGATAGAAGAGAATTGAATAGAAAGTAATAATAATTGTATTTAAACTTTGAGGTACAGCAGAGCTCCACACCCTTAATCTATGGTATGCAGAAACTCCACCGTTGAAAATACATAAGTAAAAGGTTCAGGCATGGCCGAATGGCCAGCCCCCTAAAACGTGCTCAATGGCCTCCTCAGATGAAGAACAATACAAAAGTGAGACCAAAGATGAAACGTGGTCAAAAGACGACTAATACACTAGTAAAAAGTCTTATTTATACTAAACTAGCTACTAGGGTTTACATAAGTAAGTAATTGATGCATAAATCCACTTCCAAGGCCCACTTGGTGTATGTTTGGGCTGAGCTTGGTCTATCCACGAGATGAGGCCTTTATTGGAGTTGAACGCCAAGATGTAACGTGTTTTGGGCGTTCAACTCCGGGTCGTGACGTGTTTCTGGCGTTTTACTCCAGACAGCAGCATGTACTTGGCGTTGAGCGCCACTTTACGTCGTCAATTCCCGAATAAAGTATGAACTATTATATATTTCTGGAAAGCTCTGGATGTCTACTTTCCAACGCCGTTGAGAGCGCGCCAATTGGAGTTCTGTAGCTCCAGAAAATCCATTTCGAGTGCAATGAGGTCAGATTTCAACAGCATTAGCAGTCCTTTTGTCAGCCTTTTTCAGAGTTTTGCTCAAGTCCCTCAATTTCAGCCAGAAATTACCTGAAATCACAGAAAAACACACAAACTCGTAGTAAAGTCCAGAAATGTGAATTTAACATAAAAACTAATGAAAACATCCCTAAAAGTAGCTTGAACTTACTAAAAACTACCTAAAAACAATGCCAAAAAGCGTATAAATTATCCGCTCATCACAACACCAAACTTAAATTGTTGCTTGTCCCCAAGCAACTGAAAATCAAATAGGATAAAAAGAAGAGAATATACTATAAATTCCAGAATATCAATGAATATTAATTATAATTAGATGAGCGGGACTTGTAGCTTTTTGCTTCTGAACAGTTTTGGCATCTCACTTTTTCCTTTGAAGTTTAGAATGATTGGCTTCTCTAGGAACTTAGAATTTCAGATAGTGTTATTGACTTTCCTAGTTAAGCATGTTGATTCTTGAACACAGCTACTTATGAGTCTTGGCCGTGGCCCTAAGCATTTTGTTTTCCAGTATTACCACCGGATACACAAATGCCACAGACACATAACTGGGTGAACCTTTTCAGATTGTGACTCAGCTTTGCTAGAGTCCCCAGTTACTGGTGTCCAGAGCTCTTAAGCACACTCTTTTTGCTTTGGATCACGACTTTAACCATTCAGCCTCAAGCTTTTCACTTGGACATTCATCACACAAGCACATGGTTAGGGACAGCTTGGTTTAGCCGCTTAGGCCTGGATTTTATTTCCTTGGGCCCTCCTATCCATTGATGCTCAAAGCCTTGGATCCTTTTTACCCTTGCCTTTTGGTTTTAAAGGCTATTGGCTTTTTCTGCTTGCTTTTTCTTTTTCTTTCTATTTTTTTTAATTTTTTTTCGCCAGCTTTTATTTTTCACTGCTTTTTCTTGCTTCAAGAATCAATTCTATGATTTTTCAGATTATCAATAACATTTCTCTTTGTTCATCATTCTTTCAAGAGCCAACAGTTTTAACATTCATAAACAACAAGATCAAAAGACATATGCACTGTTCAATCATTCATTCAGAAAACAAAAAGTATTGTCACCACATCAATATAATTAAATTAAATTCATGGATAAATTTGAGATTCATGTACTTCTTGTTCTTTTGAATTAAAACATTTTTCATTTAAGAGAGGTGAAGGATTAATGGATTTTATTCATAGCTTTAAGACATGGTTACTACATACTAATGATCATGAAGTAGAGACACAAAACATAGATAAACTCAACATAAAAAAACCGAAAATAGAAAGAAATAAAGAACAAGGAATGAATCCACCTTTAGTGGCGTCTTCTTCTTGAAGGACCAACAATATCCTTAAGCTCTTCTATGTCTCTTCCTTGCCTTTGTTGCTCCTCCCTCATTGCTCTTTGATCTTCTCCTATTTCATGGAGAATGATGGAGTGCTCATGATGTTCCACCCTTAATTGTTCCACATTGTGGCTCAAATCTTCTAAGGAGGTGTTGAGTTGCTCCCAATAGTTGTTGGGAGGAAAGTGCATCCCTTGAGGCATCTCAGGGATTTCTTGAGAGCCGTGAGGACTCTCTCTTGCTTGCTCTATCCTCTTCTTGGTGATGGGCTTATCCTCTTCAATGGAGATGTCTCCTTCTATGATAACTCCAGCTGAGTAACATAGATGGCAAATAAGGTGAGGAAAAGCTAGCCGTGCCATGGTGGAGGACTTGTCAGCTATTTTGTAGATTTCATTGGAGATGACCTCATGAACTTCTACTTCCTCTCCAATCATGATGCTATAAATCATGATGGCCCGATCCACAGTAACTTCAGATCGGTTGCTAGTGGGAATGATGGAGCGTTGAATGAACTCCAACCATCCTCTAGCCACAGGCTTGAGGTCCAGTCTTCTCAGTTGAACTGGCTTGCCTTTGGAGTCTCTTCTCCATTGAGCTCCTTCCTTGCATATGTCCATTAGGACTTGGTCCAACCTTTGATTAAAGTTGACCCTTCTAGTGTAGGGGCGTTCATCTCCTTTGCATCATGGGCAAGTGAAACGCCAACCTCACATTTTCCGGACTAAAATCTAAGTATTTCCCCCGAACCATTGTGAGATAATTCTTTGGATTCGGGTTCATACTTTGATCATGGTTCCTAGTGATCCATGCATTGGCATAGAACTCTTGAACCATTAAGATTCCGACTTATTGCATGGGGTTGGTTAAGACTTCCCAACCTCTTCTTCGGATCTCATGTCGGATCTCCGGATACTCATTTTTTTTAGCTTGAAAGGGACCTCGGGGATCACCTTCTTCTTTGCCACAACATCATAGAAGTGGTCTTGATGGCTTTTGGAGATGAATCTTTCCATCTCCCATGACTCGGAGGTGGAAGCTTTTGTCTTCCCTTTTCCTTTTCTAGAGGATTCTCCGGCCTTAAAAGATTGTGTTTTGACCACACCAAACTTAAAATGTTGCTCGTCCTCGAGCAATAGAAGAAAGAAGAGAAGAAGAAGAAGAAGAAGAGAATATGGTAGAGAGGGAGAGATGTAGGTTCGGCCAAAGGGAAGAAGAGGGGGGTTGTGTTGTGTGAAAATGAAGTAGAATGGAAGGGTATATATAGGGAGAGGGGGTAGTGTGTATTTGGCCATTTAGGGTGGGAATGGGTGGGAAAATGGTTTTGAATTTTTGAAGGTAGGTGGGGTTTATGGGAAAGAGTGGATGGATGTGAGTGGTGAAGGGGGTGATTTGGGAAGAGGAATTGAGGTGATTGGTGAAGAGTGTTGGGAAGTGTGACATGGGGAATAGTCATCACAAAAATAGGATTAGGAGGTAAGGTAGGAATTTAGTAGGTGGGGATCCTGTGGGGTCCATAGATCCTGAGGTGTCAAGGAATTCCATCCCTGCACCAAATAGGCATGTAAAATGCCTTTGCACACCATTCTGGCGTTTAAACGCCGTGTGGTGCACATTCTGGGCGTTCAACGCCCATGTAAAGCATGTTTCTGGCGTTGAACGCCAGTTTCATGCTTGTTACTGGCGTTCAGCGCCAGTTTTTCTTCTCTAGGCACATTCCTGGCGATCAGCGCCAGAATGTTGCTTGTTTCTAGCGTTCAGCGCCAGAATGATGCTCTGTTCTGGCGTTGAACGCCGGCCAGATGCATCTTACTGGCGTTAAACGCCAGCCTGTGCTTCCTCCAGGGTGTCATTTTTTTCTTCTACTGTTTTTGATTCTATTTTTAATTTTTATGATTTTTTCGTGACTCCTCATGATCATGCACCTAATAAAACACAAAATAACAATAAAATAAAATAAAAATTAGATAAATAAAATTGGGTAGCCTCCCAACAAGCGTTTCTTTAATGTCAATAGCTTGACAGTGGCTCTCATGGAGCCACAAAGGTGATCAGGTCAATGTTGTATAGTCCCAACACCAAACTTAGAGTTTGGATATGGGATCTTAACATCAAACTTAGAGTTTGGTTGTGGCCTCCCAACACCAAACTTAGAGTTTGACTGTGGGGGCTCTTCTTGACTCTGAACTGAGAGAAGCTCTTCATGCTTACTCTCTTTTGTCACAGAGGGATGGCCATGTGCCTTAAACACAAGGTAGTCCCCATTCAATTGAAAGACTAATTCACCTATGTTGACATCTATCACAGCTTCTGCTGTGGCTAGGAAAGGTCTTCCAAGGATGATGCATTCATCCTCCTCCTTCCTAGTGTCTAAGATTATGAAATCAGCAGGGATGTAAAGGCCTTCAACCTTTACTAACACGTCCTCCACTATTCCATAAGCTTGTCTCAATGACTTGTCCGCCAATTGTAATGAGAACAAGGCAGGTTGTACCTCAATGATCCCCAGCTTCTCCATTACAGAGAGTGGCATAAGATTTATCCCTGACCCCAGATCACATAGAGCCTTTTCAAAGGTCATGGTGCCTATGATACAAGGTATTAAGAACTTGCCAGGATCTTGTTTCTTTTGAGGTAGAGTTTTCTGAATCCAGGTATCTAGTTCATTAATGAGCAAGGGAGGTTCACTTTCCCAAGTCTCATTACCAAACAACTTGGCATTCAGCTTCATGATAGCTCCTGAATATTGAGCAATTTGCTCTCCAGTCACATCTTCATCCTCTTCAGAGGAAGAATAGTCTTCAGAGCTCATGAATGGCAGAAGGAGATTTAATGGAATCTCTATGGTCTCTGTATGAGCCTCAGATTCCTTTGGATCCTTAATAGGAAACTCCTTCTTGCTTGAAGGACGTCCCAGGAGGTCTTCCTCACTAGGATTTTCGTCCTCCTCCTCCCTTGTGCATTCGGCCACATTGATCACATCAATGGCCTTGCACTCTCCTTTTGGATTCTCTTCTGTATTGCTTGGGAGAATATTGGGAGGAGTTTCAATGACTTTCTTACTCAGCTGGCCCACTTGTGCCTCCAGATTTCTGATGGAGGATCTTGTTTCATTCATGAAACTGAAAGTGGCCTTTGACAGATCAGAGACTAGATTGGCTAAATTAGAAGTGTTTTGTTCAGAATTCTCTGTCTGTTGCTGAGAAGATGATGGATATGGCTTGCTATTGCTCAGCCTATTGCGTCCACCATTGTTAAACCCTTGTTGAAGCTTTTGTTGATCCTTCCATGAGAAATTTGGATGATTTCTCCATGATGAGTTATAGGTGTTTCCATAAGGTTCACCCATGTAATTAACCTCTGCCATGGCAGGGTTCTCAGGATCATGAGCTTCTTCAGAAGCTGCCTCTTTAGTACTGTTGGATGCATGTTGCCATCCATTCAGACTTTGAGAAATCATGTTGACATTCTGAGTCAACACTTTGTTCTGAGCCAATATGGCATTCAGAGCATCAATTTCAAGAACTCCTTTCTTCTGAGGTATCCCATTATTCACAGAATTCCTCTCAGAGGTGTACATGAATTGGTTGTTTGCAACCATGTCAATGAGTTCTTGAGCCTCTTCAGGCATTTTCTTTAGGTGAATAGATCCACCTGCAGAATGGTCCAATGACATTTTTGAAAATTCAGATAGACCATAATAGAATATATCTAATATGGTCCATTCTGAAAACATGTCAGATGGACATCTTTTGGTCAGCTGCTTGTATCTTTCCCAAGCTTCATAGAGGGATTCACCATCTTTTTGTTTGAAGGTTTGAACATCCACTCTCAGCTTGCTCAGCTTTTGAGGAGGAAAGAATTTATCCAAGAAGGCAGTGACTAGCTTATCCCAGGAGTCCAGGCTATCATTGGGTTGTGAATCCAACCATATTCTAGCTCTGTCTCTTACAGCAAAAGGGAAAAGCATGAGTCTGTAGACTTCAGGATCAACTCCATTCGTCTTTACAGTCTCACAGATCTGCAAGAATTCAGTTAAAAACTGATAAGGATCTTCAGATGGAAGTCCATAAAACTTGCAGTTTTGTTGCATTAAGGCAACTAGATGAGGTTTCAGCTCAAAGTTGTTGGCTCAAATGGCAGGAATGGAGATGCTTCTTCCATCAAATTTGGACGTTGGCTTTGTGAAGTCACCAAGCATTCTCCTTGCATTATTATTATTTTCGGCTGCCATCTCCTTCTCTTGTTCTAATATTTCTGAAAGGTTACCTTTAGATTGTTGTAATTTAGCTTCTCTTAATTTTCTCTTCAGAGTCCTTTCAGGTTCTGGATCAATTTCAACAAAAGTGCCTTTTTCCTTGTTCCTGCTCATATGAAAAAGAAGAAAACAAGAAAAGAAAGAGGAATCCTCTATGTCACAGTATAGAGATTCCTTTATGTTAGTAGAAAAAGAAAGGGGAGAAGAAAGTAGAAGAGGGGGTTCGGATATTTGGATGAAGAGAGGTGAAGAGAAGTGTTAGTAATTAAATAAATAAATGGAATAAGAAAAGAGAGGGAGAATTTCGAAAACAATTTTGAAAAAGGGGTTAGTAATTTTCGAAAATTAGATATAAGACATAATTGAAATTAAAATTTAAAACAAAAAGAATTTTTGAAAAAGAGATGAGATATTTTCGAAAATTAGAGAGGGAAAAGTAGTCAGTTGGTTTTGAAAAAGATAAGAAACAAACAAAAAGTTAGTTGGTTGATTGAAAAAGATTTGAAATCAAAAATTTTGAAAAAATAAGAAGATAAGAAGTTAGATAAGATATTTTGAAATCAAATTTTGAAAAAGATAAAATTTTTGAAAAAGATAAGATAAAAGATAAAATAAATAAGATATTTGTTGAAAAAGATTTTAATTTTAAAATTAAAATTAATTACTTAACTAACAAGTAACTACAAGATATGATTCTAGAACTTAAAGATTGAACCTTTCTTAACAAGAAAGTAACAAACTTCAAATTTTTGAACCAATCACATTAATTGTTAGCTAATTTTCGAAAATTAGATGTAAAGTTAAGAAAAAGATTTTGAAAATATAAGATTTTTAAATTTTGAAAATTTGACTTGACTTGTAAGAAATAACTAATTTTAAAAATTTTTGACTAAGTCAACTCAAATTTTCGAAAATTATGAGAAAAATAAGGAAAAGATATTTTTTGATTTTTTGACTTTTTAAATGATGAGAGAGAAAAACACAAATAGGACCCAAAACATAAAAATTTTGGATCAAAACACTTAATGCATGCAAGAACACTATGAATGTCAAGATGAACACCAAGAACACTTTGAAGATCATGATGAACATCAAGAACATAATTTTGAAAAATTTTTGATGCAAAGAAAACATGCAAGACACCAAACTTAGAAATCTTTAATGCATGGACTCTAACAAACGAAAAATGCATATGAAAAACAACAAACAACACAAAACAAGAAAACAT
Organism: Arachis hypogaea; assembly: GCF_003086295.3. NCBI lineage: Eukaryota > Viridiplantae > Streptophyta > Magnoliopsida > Fabales > Fabaceae > Arachis > Arachis hypogaea. The sequence goes on along the minus strand of NC_092039.1, from coordinate 68,689,513 downwards.
CAAGATCAAACAAGAGGACTTATCAAGAACAACTTGAAGATCATGAAGAACACTATGAATGCATGGAGTTTTCGAAAAATGCAAGAAAAAATTTTTAAAGCATGCAATTGACACCAAACTTAAAAGTTGACTCAAGATTCAAACAAGAAACACAAAATATTTTTTATTTTTATGATTTTCTAATTTTTTTTGGATTTTTATTAATTTTTTTCGAAAATATTTTTGGAAAAACGAAAATAAGAGAAAAATTTTGAAAAAGATTTTGAAAAGAAAATTACCTAATCTGAGCAACAAGATGAACCGTCAGTTGTCCATATTCGAACAATCCCCGGCAACGGCGCCAAAAACTTGGTGGACGAAATTGTGATCAACAATAATTCTAGGCACTGTTAGAGAAGCTTTTTCTTTCCACAACTCCATTCAACTTTACCAGCAAGTGTACTGGGTCATCCAAGTAATACCTTACGTGAGTAAGGGTCGATCCCACAGAGATTGTTGGTATGAAGCAAGCTATGGTCACCTTGTAAATCTCAATTAGGCAGATTAAATTGGTTTATGATGAGTTCGAAAATTAGTAATAAATAGAAAATATAAAGGAATAGAAATACTTATGTAAATCAATAGTGCAAATTTCAGATAAGCGTATGGAGATGCTGTGCTCCTCTTTGTATCTCTATTTTCTTATTACATTCATCTAATCCTTCCTACTCCTTTCCATGGCAAGCTGTATGTAGGGCATCACCGTTGTCAATGGCTACATCCCATCCTCTCAGTGAAAACGTTCCTATGCTCTGTCACAGCACGGCTAATCATCTGTCGGTTCTCAATCAGGTTGGAATAGAATCCCTTGATTCTTTTGCGCTTGTCATCACGCCCAGCCTTCAGGAGTTTGAAGCTCGTCACAGTCATTCAATCCCAGAATCCTACTCGGAATACCATAGACAAGGTTTAGACTTTCCGGATCCTCATGAATGCCGCCATCTATCTAGCTTATACCACGAAGATTCTGTTGGGGAATCTAAGAGATATGCGCCCGGCCTAGAGTAGAACGGAAGTGGTTGTCAGTCACGTGCGTTCATAGGTGAGAATGATGATGAGTGTCACGGATCATCACATTCATCAAAGTTAAGTGTAACGTATATCTTGGAATAAGGATAGAAGAGAATTGAATAGAAAGTAATAATAATTGTATTGAAACTTTGAGGTACAGCATAGCTCCACACCCTTAATCTATGGTGTGCAGAAACTCCACCGTTGAAAATACATAAGTAAAAGGTTCAGGCATGGCCGAATGGCCAGCCCCCTAAAACGTGCTCAATGGCATCCTCAGATGAAGAATAATACAAAACTGAGACCAAAGATGAAACGTGGTCAAAAGACGACTAATACACTAGTAAAAAGTCTTATTTATACTAAACTAGCTACTAGGCTTTACATAAGTAAGTAATTGATGCATAAATCCACTTCCAGGGCCCACTTGGTGTATGTTTGGGCTGAGCTTGGTCTATCCACGAGCTGAGGCTTTTATTGGAGTTGAACGCCAAGTTGTAACGTGTTTTGGGCGTTCAACTCCGGGTCGTGACGTGTTTCTGGCGTTTTACTCCAGACAGCAGCATGTACTTGGCGTTGAGCGCCATTTTACGTCGTCAATTCCCGAATAAAGTATGGAATATTATATATTTCTGGAAATCTCTGGATGTCTACTTTCCAACGCCGTTAAGAGCGCGCCAATTGGAGTTCTGTAGCTCCAGAAAATCCATTTCGAGTGCAGGGAGGTCAGATTCCAACAGCATTAGCAGTCCTTTTGTCAGCCTTTTTCAGAGTTTTGCTCAAGTCCCTCAATTTCAGCCAGAAATTACCTGAAATCACAGAAAAACACACAAACTCATAGTAAAGTCTAGAAATGTGAATTTAACATAAAAACTAATGAAAACATCCCTAAAAGTAGCTTGAACTTACTAAAAACTACCTAAAAACAATGCCAAAAAGCATATAAATTATCCGCTCATCAATATGTCATGAGGTTACATGTTTGTGAAAACTTGCATGGGGAGCTATAAGACATGGAGTAAAGTTTAGAGAAGTATTATGAAGATTCTCAAATATCTATAAAACCAAGAAGTAGCAAGAAAAGAAAACAAAAAGGAATGCAAAGAGAAAGGCCCAATTCTCTAAGCACTAATGGCTAAGAAAGTTAAAAAGAAATAAAAGCTCAAAGAGTTGTTTTCCTAGGTAAGTGCTTGTGGTGTGACTGTGTCAAGGAAAGAGGCTTAAGAAAGTAAATCTAAGGGGTGCTTCAACACTCAATACCTTAAACCAACTAGTTCGGAAGTGTCGACTGAAAACTCATCTTAAAAAGCCACCTTGAGATAGAACATTAAGAGTTAAAGCCAAGTGCAATGATCCCAAAAAAATAGCTAAGAAAAAGAAAATAAGTATAGCTCAAAAAAGAAAATAATGATCACAACAAAAAAAAGGAAAGCTATCTTCAAGGTGAAAAATTATAAAGAGACCTCTATAAATTCACCCAAATGAAATTCCTAAGTTCTAAGACTTTCAATCGTAAGCCTAGCAAGCACTGAAATCCATATATTATCACACAATTCGGAGTTTATCCCATTGTCACTTGATCACTTCACTCACTGAAATATCATAAGCAATCCTTTAACTCACTCATTTAGGGGAATTTCTTTGTGCATAGTTTTTTTTCTTGCTTGGGGACAAGCAAGATCTTAAGTTTGGTGTTGTGATTCATAAGCATCTTTAGTTATTTTCTTTATTATTTCTTTGAATCAAGTTAGTGATTTTCCTATTCATAATTGAGATTTAGTTCCATAAAATCAATGTTTCTTGAAGTTTCTTTGAGCTTTGGTATGTGTAGAAAATTGTTGAAAATAAGCAATAACAAAGATGAAAAGAAGCAAGCAAAAGATACACTAGGAACGAGGAAGGAGAGAGGCAAACAGAAAAGCCTTTGGACAACACAATAAGCAAGCAGAGAAGGTCCTGTTCAAAATAGAAAGATGTGCGTTCAACGCACCATAGCATGTGTCCAATGCAAGCCAAGCAGAGACCTCCAGGAGCCAAAGCCAACCCCATGCGTCTTACTTGGGAACCATGCGTCTTACTTGAGGGTCCATGCATTCAACGCATGAACACATGGGCTTGAAACACCTCCAGTGGCTTGCCCTCTAACCATGCATTCAACTTGCATTCTCCTACGTCTAACACATGCATCCATGTGTTCTACTTGGAGTCCCATGCATTCCGCGCATGGGCTTGGGATACCTCAAGTGGCTTGCCCTTAATTCATGTGTTCTACTTGCATTGCCATGCGTTCAACGCATGCCTTGAACCACCCTCTAGGGCTTCTAAAATTCTCTACTAATCTCTCTAACTTCAAGTATTTTGTTGGACCAAGAGTAAAGTGCAAGCCCATGATTTCAACAAAGCAATACATCAAGTTCTAAAATTCAATTACAAGGAAGATCTCTAGCTAATTAAGAGTCATTAGAAAATATTTTATTTGAATAATATTTGATTCTGTTTCTATTTAGTTTTGAATTTGAATTTTACGGTTAGGTTAGCAATTAAAAAGAGGGAGGAGACTCATGCGAGTACACACTCTCTCTGGAGACACAACACTTTATAGTTTTGTTTTCATTCCACCATGAGCAACTAATCTCCTCTGTTAAGGTTAGAAGCTCTGTTCATATTTTTATGGATTTTTTAATCTAAGTGTTTTATTTTATTTGATGTTTATTCTTTGATCTATTTCATGATTGAGTTTTTGTTCATCATCCCTAAAGATCTAGAATTGTTGGAAAACATTCTAACTCTGTTTTGGAGTCTAAATATTGTTTTAGAAAAAATAATAATGGAATTAGCTTGAAAACTCTTCCTCACTACTTTTTTATCTAACTAGGAATAGTGTTTCAAAGAGTATGCGACACTTTTTTATTTTCAATTGCTCTAGTTTGAATAAGTGACATAAAATTTGGATTAGAAAACTTTTAGAAATTATTTTTTCTTGTAAGTTTCTATTATTTAGGACTAGCTTGGATAACTGGCATATAATTTAACCTAAAAACTACTTTTAAATCTTTTTTGAAACTAAATTAGATTTGTGCTTAACCTCTTTTCTTAACTTGTTGACCAAGGAATTGCCAATTAGTTAATTAAGGAGAAATTGGGTTATCAAGGAATTGAAATTCAATTATACATGATTTTGTTGTGATTGATCTCTGCATGCCTCAAATAAATGAATGCAAGGATCGTTTTCCTAGAAAGTGAACATCTTTGAAACCTTAACATTCTCATCATTATTATTTTCACTTACTATTTGCTATTTTTTTTGCTTCGCTATTTATTTGCCTCTGTTTACACGATTAAATTCCCCACTCCTCTCTTATTGATTTATCTAATTAGAACAGTCAATTAATCATTGTTGCTTAGTCCGTTAATCCTAATGGGAATGATAACCCACTCACCATGGTATTACTTGATACGATTCGGTGCACTTGCCGAGTTGTGGTTTTGGAAAATAGACATGGTCAGTTGTTCATCCTCACTTAACTCCTCAAGGTTGTGCTTCACCACCACCGACTCCTCCTCCCAATATAAATAGAACATGTATTACGACCTCTCATTCATCTAGAAAGGCCGAGTACCCTCCATAGGATAGACTTTGAAGTAGTAGTTTTTAGAAACATGAAAAGACTCTTTAAAAATCAAAAAACCTTCCTTCCCTAAACATCTTGGAAGGAAGACATTGTTGTTTCTTGCTACTAAATGATTTTTTCAAATGAAAAAAATAGAAAAAGACCTTCAAATTTGGAGATCCAGAGTCCAACACACAAGCTGAAAGACTTTCATGAGTTTGGGTGCAACTGAGTAGGAACAACTCGGGAGTGCAACAATACATCCTATTCAAAGTCGGTAAATGGGAACCTAACCCCTAATCGGGTAAAGAGGCACTCATATATAAAAAGAAAGTGGTCTCCTGGCCTGTCAAAGTGGGCATAGAAAATCCACTCTTCAGGATCAGGGGCCTCAAGGGTACAACTTTTCCCATCCTCCTACCAAGTACAAATCAATTACTTAAGACGGAAACTCTTTAGGGTTCTCCTATCCATTATCGACACAGCACCTAAGACAGCAGAATATACCTAATCTAACTCTTTTGGTATGTTGGAAGGCGTGATTTGAACTACAGATTGAGATACAACACCTATAAAAGAAAAAAGCAACTAGGCATGTAAACAACAACTACAAGTCAGGTAACACAACAAACCGAATCATCTTTAATAAAATCACACAAACAACTCATATCGCTCTCAACGGTCACAAAATCAAAAATAATTTTCACACACATAAACTTCCCAACTCGTGCTATTATCAGAAACAATAGCACCATTTAGGGGCAAAAAGGCAGGACCAAGTACCAAAATTACACACAATAAAGAAAACACCAAGCACGTTGCAAAAACTCAAAGAAATACACCTTCTCACTACAAACAGATACACTAAGAAGTACTACAATAGTCATTCTCAAGAAAATCCCTCAAAGAAAATTCACATTCCTCAAAAGAGACACCTTCTATACCAGAAATAACAAAATGAACACCTAAGCGGGACAAAGAAAATTAGATAAACACCAACCTCTGTGAAGCAAAGAAATGAAGATCCGTGCACACAACAACGAAAAAAGCAACCTCGAATGGGGACAACTACCAAGAAAAGAAGAATTTGAAGAAACAGAAGCTTTAGAAACGAACAATTTTTAAAGAAAAAAGAAAGAAGATTGTCTCAGAGAAGAGAGAAAGCCTTTGAAAATGAGGAAGCAAAAAAGAAAAAAGCGAATAAGATGAAAATATATATAGGGAGAGATAAGGGCAAAACGGTAACTTTGCCCCCACTTTAAATGATAGCGCATGGTTACCGAAAAATGCGGGAATCATTACAGAATGGGAAACGCTACTAAAATGTTACAACTACTCAAAATCACGTCGAGACTCTGACCTCCCAACCTGTTCCCGAAAATCACGTCGAGAATCCGACGTGATTCACTGGCCAAAACGACAAAAGGTAACCCAAAAAGCAACTCAGTAGATTCTTCAATCCCGACTTACAAAGAACTCGGCCTCGAGCAGGGGTACTATTCATACCTTGACCCACAACTCAGTCTAGCCTAAAAACAGGCAAGGCCCAACGAACAGAACCCAAGACCTACCTACCAGCACACCCAACCTGATGCACAAAACTAACTACTCCTACAAACGTGTTCATATATTCAAATATGAGATTTCAACAATCCCCAAGCTAAGATAAAAAGTGGAAGATAACCTCCCACCAAGAAAAGTGGATAAGTTACCAAAGATAACATATCTTCACTATTATATAAATACCCCCACTATCTCAAGTAACTCTCAACTCTAATCTATTAAAACAATCTTTCTAAAACACTTGCTAACTTAAGTATCAGAGTTTCATATAGGTACCACTCTACACCTCCTCATAAGGAACTCATACACCTTCATCCCTATAGGAGAAGACAACAAATCTTTCACCTGAAAGCGCTTCAACCTCACGTTTAAGTCCAAACCACCCTGTTTCTAAGTAAACTTAGAAACAATTAGTAATTGCTTATTTATCCTAGTAAAAATTTAAAACAATAGTGTGTTGCATTTTGGCTATAAATTAACGATCATTTAGTCAATTGTGATTATTTAATGATGGTAAAGGTATGGAAAAGACTAAAGAGGCTTTAGATATATCTAATCAAATCAAATTATTCCGTAATAGATTCAAATTAACGTGTTGACCAACTTTTTCAGCCAAACAAAATGGGGTTCACAAGAGATAGAAGACAATTTCCATGCACAAATGTTAAGTGTGTATACTTTTTTGCGTAGTGCGCTCGTGTTCCTCATGAAAAACAAATTTATATACATTATCTACACTCAATTATTTTCAATAATAGAATAAATTACCAAGCATCATTTTTGTTATAATGCTGTCAGTCTTTCAATTATTTATGGCTTTGGACTCGTAACGGAAAATATTTGTGTGCCTGATATAGATTTTGCGGGGGTAAATTGTTTATTTATTTATTTATTTATTTATTTATTTATTTTGCATGGAATATGAAAATGGATGTTTGCATGAGCATGCACTGAATGATCTAATTATCATCATTGAAAGACTATTTTTTATTTCCGTGCATTGAGGATTAGACTACGAGAATGAAGTATAAATGCTCTGGGGTCAAAAGTCAAAACTATATATATATATATATATATATATATATATATATATATATATATATATAAGTCAATTTTCCAGGAGTTTTGCTATGAAATTTTGTCAAAATTCATAGATAATTTTGTTTTTCACGTATTTTGTTGCTAATTTTGTTATGAGAAGAACTCCTACTTTGTAACTAATTTCTGGAAAGATTAGATGATCTTATCAAATTTTACTATAAATTTAGTTGTGAATTTTGTGACATGTATCAAATTCGAAAAAAAAAAAGTCACCAGTATGGGCGACAACAAATTTCACAAATGATACATTCACAACAAAAATTACAAGTAATCTTTGTAGCTAACGAGATCAGCAACCAAAATTACTTGTAACCTTTGTAGTAAATTTCATTGATAATTGATTCACAACAGAATTCAAAGGTAAACCACAAACATTCTATTTTCATTTTTCATATTTAGGATTTGCAACTAAATCTACAAGCAATAGATACATAGATAAATTTCAAAATTAAATTTGCAACAAAATCCGGATCTAAGGATCTAATGAAAGAATTAATCTCTACGTACAAGTCATTTAACCAAATAAGTCCGACAAGTCACTTACACTTACGCATCTTTGCTGCACGTTCTTCTTCTTCTTTTTTTCTTTTTTTTTTCATTATTTTTCTTTTTCGTAATCGTCGTCGCCAACACCACCTCCTCCTCTTCCTCTTTTTTTTCTCATTGGATTTTCTTCTTCTCCTTTCTCTCCATCCTTCTCCTCCATAATCTTCATCATCATGATCATCATCATTTTAGTCATCATTGTCTTCTTATACATATCGTCGTTATCGTTATAGTCGTTATTATTATCATAGAATTTTTACTATATTGATGATTTTGCCTGATCCAAAATTTTTGCTATAGAATTTTCTCAAATTTCTTCTTATTTTATTCTCTTAACAAGAATAAAAGTAAAAAAAAATCAAACAAAGAAGAAGAAACATATAATGCTGCAAAATTGCTTGGAAGATGATGAACTTACATTCATTCCACCAAAAGAAGGAAAGAAATAAAAAAAAAAGAAGAAAAAATGCAACATTAAAGAAAATATTTCTGCATATTTGTAGCAAATTTTGGTGTATAATTAAGACATTTTTGTGTATTGTTAAGAAATTTTAGTGTATCTATACTGATAAATTTTGCATAATTCAAAACTCTTCATCTTCCTCCTCCTCATCTCTGCTGCTTCTTCTTTTTTATCATCATCATCATCTTTTTTTCTTATTCATCATTTTCTTCTTGTTTTACCTTCTTAAGTTTCTTCTTATTTTATTCTCTTAACAAGAATAAAAACAAAAAAAATAAATAAGAAAAAAAAAACACATAATACTACAAAATTATTTGAAAGAGAATGAACCTACATTCATTCAACTAAAAAAAAGAAAGAAATAAGAAAAAAAAGAAGAAAAAATGCAGTATTAAAAAAATATTTTTATGTATTTACAGCAAATTTTGGGATAAAACTAAGACATTTATGTATATTATTAAGAATTTTTGGTGTATTTATACTGATCATTTCTACATAATTCAAAATTCTCCCTCTTCCTCCTCCTCATCTTCTGTTGCTTCTTTTTTTTCATAATCATCTTCTTTTTCTTATTCATCTTTTCCTTCTTGTTTTACCTTCTCAAGTTTATTCTTGTTTTACTCATAACAAAAATAAAAACAAAAAAATCAAACAAAGAAGAAAAAGAAACACATAATACTGTAAAATTTTTTAGAAGAGGATAAAACTGCATCCGTTCAACTAAAGAAAAAAAGAAATAAGAAAAAAAGAAGAAAAATGCAACATTAAAGAAAATATGTGTATTTATAACAAATTTCGGTGTAAAACTAAGATATTTGTATCTATTGTTAAGAATTTTCGGTGTATAACCAAATTGGATTGGTCTAATGGTTAGCTCACTAGTCCGCTTAAGCAGTGTCGGGGGTTCGGAGAATTTTCGGTATATTTGTATTGATAAGTTTTGCATAATTCAAAACTCGAGTACAAAGAAAGAGGAGGAGGAGGAGAGGAACTGCGTGATTTCACGCACGCTTGATGAAGTGGATTTTGCTGAATTAAGATTAATTTGTTTGGACTTATTTGCCAAGAAGTTTTGTATGTGTAACAGGACTATTAAAAAATTGATACCACTTCATTCATAGCAAAATCTGCCGATAATATCAATAACAAAATCTAATCTACAATTAAAAACCATTATAGCATCACTAATAATTAACATTCAAGTTATTAATTGAATGAGTATAATTAATGTCAAAACCATTATGTCATTAAACTGAAATTAGCATAGGTAACTTTAACAAGTATCAAAGTCGAAAACATCAACTAACAAGATTTGACAAAAAAGAGAGGGGAGACAAACTATAATAGTGACTTCATTGGATACAGAATTTGTGAGTAACACGCACCACCGAAAAAGCACAAATCATAGAATGTTCAACAGTGGAACAGACAAAGCAACTGTTAAATAAATAGAATTAAATTAAAATTAATGGGAAAAAATTTGTTAAGAAATTTCATCGCAAAAACATGAATGGCCGGCTGGGAGTTTGAGCTGAAGTATGCCTGCACTTCAACCGAGTCAAATTACATCATGTGTGACTTTCCAGCATGAATAACTGAATGCCACAAAATAATTGGCCAAGTAAAATAGAGATTTCCTTTCACTCAAAAAATGAAAAGGAAACAATGACGATCCTATGGTTAATCACTACCTAAAATCTATGCCAGCTGCTGCATATTAAAAATGGCATCAGCTATGCCTAAACTTAATCTAGCCGACGGTTTTCCTATAGCATATCTACAACGATCTCAGAATGCCGATCAGCTCAAGAAGCTGTGCGGCTTTGCGCTTGCCCCTGTCCGAACCATTTTCTGCAAGGTCCAAGAGAGGATTGATCACCCCAAGTGAACAGGCACTTGATACATTCATTGGATCTCCGATACAGAGGTAAACGAGCACAGAAGTTGCATTCTCTTTGTTCTTAGGAGATCCATTAGTGACTATATCCACCAAAGTTGGCATAGCATTCATGGATCCAACTACTGCTTTTCCCTCCGGGTGGCTAACTAGTAAAGCCATAAGTGCCAATGCCACATCCCTCATCTCCTCACCAGGTTCAGTTACCATTTCCGTCAACTTAGGCATGATACCAGCCCTAATTGCACGTCCTTTATTCCCTTGATATAAGCACAGATTGAATAAAGCTGTTGCAGCATCCATCTTCCCTCTTTGACTTCCCTCACAGAAAAGAGTGACTAGTGCTTTAATTGCTCCAGATGCTCCAATTAACACTTTATTCTCATTCAGTGCAGAGAGACTGAAAAGGGTGGCTGCAGCATTTTCCCGTGCTTCCATAACACCATTTTTCAGCACGTGAACAATTCCTGGAACAGCTTCAGAAGCCATGATGCGCTCTTTGTTATTCCCACAAATAGATAGGTTCAGAAGAACAGTAACTGCATGCTCTTGAGTGCGCTTGTCAGGTACATAGAGGAGATCAACAAGAAGGGGTATAGCACCAGCCTCAGCAATCAATATTCGGTTTTGGCTGCTTCGCTTGGCTAGAAGACGGAGCTCCTCTGCAGCATGGTTACATGGTAAATAGTTATTTACAAGACACCATTAGGAAGCAAGTATAAGGTTTTTTAGGAGATCCCACAAAAGCATAGTTCTCAACTCAGAGATAAAGATGTAAAAAGGAACACCCCCTTATTCACAGAACTGAAAAACATCAACAACATCTTGGGTTATCCTTGCTAGAGAAACTTGTAAGCTTTTAATGCCTAGAACCTCATTACTGTAGTTCACACCAGGAGTTATCAGCTATCCAATTGCAAAATACCAATTTCCAAGTTCTTCACATAACCCAAAAGTTGAAAAGCTTACCCCTGGAAACACATTCTGTTGCTGCATCCTGCCTTTAAATACCCACAATAACCCTACAATATTCCTATTTCCACCGTTGCCTAATTCTAATCTCCCAAACATTCAACTGTACTACATTAAATGAAAGAATATGGTCGCATCCACAAATAGTTGCAGCTATTGAGAAAACAAAAGTGAAGATCATATGAAGGTAAACTGTATTAAAAATATTAGAAACAAGAACACTAGCATACTTTCAGGCTCAAAATTGAGCCAGTAGTTTCGCTTTCAACCTGTGTGTATGTGTGGCGGGTTCACTAGGTAGAGGGAGAGAGAGGAAGTGCAGAAGTACATTGTAACACTCACCTGCTGTGCATCGCTGATCCTCAATGTCACTGGAAGTAAGTCTGCTCAATAGAGTATCAATATCTATAAATTCAGAAGAGCCATCTGATGTTGCCTTGCAGAGTCGTAACTTCTCTGTTCTTTTAGGTGGCTCCACTCCATTTGCTTCACACCAATTCGATATCAGGATATATAAAACATGGTTGGGTATAAGGACAGAGCTTGAAAGAATCTGCTGAGTCTTAGGACATGTTCCATGGCCTTCTTCAAGCCATTTCTTTATGCACGCTCGCTCGTATGTCTGCAGAAAGAGAGAGGATAAAAAGAGAAGGATTATAAAGAGTCTAAAAATGGATGAATATTGACTAGTTTATTACCACCATACTCAAGTATTGAAATCCTACCTTTGGATTATACATTGCTATTAAAAGACAAAAGAACTCACAGTAACAAAAAGTTTCCAATTTCATATCTACCCAGATATCAAGCTGTTATAACAACTTAATGATTTTTAACAGGTTATCTCATAATGTGCTTGATAGATTTCTGAAAATGAGAAGAGCATTGATGGTTGCAGTTTTTTAGAAAGGAAGAAACAGATGATTATTTATTAACTCATAGCAATAAATAAAGCTAACCAACTAAATTATTCAAGAATAATTTGTAAGCACTTTTTCAACAACTATTTCAATATATACATGAATAATAAAAAGAGAAGACACTCAAATATAGTCAAATAATTTTCTTGTTTCACATTTCAGTTATTTCATTCACAGCTTCCAGAGGATATTAATCCTTGTCAATGATCAAGGAAGCTGATCTTCACATCAATTTATTTTCTATTTTCTTCCATAAGCTACAGAGTATCATTCTCATTTAATTTATGTTCAGAATACTTACATTGAACATGCAAGGGACTCGGGTTATTGCTTAAAATAGAAGGAAACAAAACAGATAAGTGCTCTTAAACTAACGTTTAAGGAATTCTCTTACAATAAATTACAAACAAAGAAACAATTCTGATGGTCTCAATAAAGGAGTTAACAAGCACGATTGATTTCTGTATTTTTGTGCTATGAAACTAAAAGGTATTAGTATGACATACAAGACAATAAGCTTTTAGCGTACCTAAAATAATTCTCTTCTAAAAACAAAGAATTATGACAGAAAAATACGGCATTTTCATGTGCACACCTGCCCCGTAGAAATGATTACAGGATCTTTCATTAGCTCCAGAGATATTGGGCAGCGAAACTCATCTGGTATAACCAGTGATTGAGAACATAATTTTGTGTATGACTCATCAGCTTGAGTAGAGGAATCATCACTTGATAGCATAATAACATCTGCAGATTCTGTCAGTATGAAATCTTCAATTTTTTTCAAGACTGTAGACATATCCTGTGTGCTTTTCTCAAAATGAGCACCCATGTCTACAACCATCTTATCGAGTGCAATCAACTCTTGTTTGATGTCACCCACATTTGTAAAGTGCAGCTTTTCGCAGATTATATGCAGTTTATCTTGTTCGGGAATCACATCATAGCTCTGGTTGCAAATGGACAACAGATTATCATAAAGCTGAAGACCAGGTGGATCAAAAAGTTCCCTGGCTCTTCCAAACTGTGCAGTCACGAGTGCAACCTGATGAACAAATGAAAAATCAAGGAACCTTTTAAAAATAAAAACAAAGGCACCAAATTAGACCATACTTTCTTACATTCATTGAAACAGTAACACTTTTTAACATAGGCACCAAAGTAGACCATACTTTCCTACATTCATTGAAACAGTAACACTTCATAGGATAATAAGAACAAAAGGGTAACTTATTTCGCAATATTTAGAATGTATTCAATATCCTTCAAAACATTAAAGCACATTACAAGGGATGTCTATGATCAGTTATAAATAACAGAAACAGAATAAATAATGGTCTGCAAGCATTATATGAAACTCCCATTCTAATGTGCAGTTATGTTCAGCATATATTTACCTGCTCCTTGACTTCTTCAGATATATGAAGTTTGTCACAGGATATCTTGCCTATAGCTTCTTCAAAATTAAAAGCGAGATCATTAAATTTGCATTTAATTTGCTCCCTCTCCAGTATCTACAATTGCAAAAAGGAAAAATGCATTTGAGAAGAATGTTTCAGATAAGCAAGTGGAGTTCTGTAGATATAGTAAAATTGTACAAGTCATCAGCAATTATTTTACCAAATTTATCCCACAAACAAAAACAGTTAAGTTCAGATAAGAGAAACAATGTTGAGCCTATTACTATTATACACTAAACAAGTAAAAGGTGGTAACCTGTATAACTCTAGAAGGAGAGGGGAGAATGAAGATTGGATATGATGCATTTTAAGCAAAAAATTTTAAACAAAACTCATGGAGCAAAGTCATTGTTTATATGACAACTTTTTATTTGGAAATTATGCAAGTAGATAACTAGTTTATAGTCTAAGTTCAACTAAACCAATATTAACAATCATCACCAACATGTATATCCGAACATAGCCCACTAAAATATACTACAAAAATGCATCTTTTCTAAGTCAATTTGGTTGCATTAAACCAGCATCACTGCCATCAATTAAATATAAACAATCTATTTAGATAAACAACTTAAATAGGTGCTCATTCATGTCAACTTTCAAGTAAGTTCTAGCTGTCTAAAAGAAGCTTAACAGCACTAAGATAAATACTTCAAGAAGCAATAGACACCAATGTTTTTTAATAACAATTAGTGAAGGTTATTAGGTTAATTTTGTAAAATTTATTGTTGTTATTACTACAGAAACTGTTAAATGCTAACAGCCTAACACGTAGACCTAGAACAGCTTCAAAAGTTAATTGCATAATCAAACAAGACAACATGTTTCTTTTATGTGCTCATTAGAGTTAGAAAGTCCCAAATGATCTAGCAAGCACTTAGAAAGCATTTCATCATTATCTGGATAAAGCTTATGACTTATAACAAAATCTTTGATTAAGTGTGTTGAATTCCACTTCCCCTAAAACAATAAACGCATATCTGGCCCCTTAAAAATAAAATGGTTATTAAAATACCCAAAATCTAAGCAGTAAAATGAGTAATTGGTACATTTTATCAAACATCGTTCATATTTAGAAGATCATGAGTGCATTTCTTTCTTTCAAGGAGTAAATTTTCAACACCACAATCTTTTGAGGGTCAAATTAGTGGTTTACTCCGTTAACTTACTTTCCCTTCAATATGAAACTCTCACATACTTGAGGAAAAAATAAAACGCAACAATGATTATCAAATCATAATGTTCCTAAATAAGGACAAAATCTACAATGCAGAAAAATAAAATGCAACATTAGTTATCAAATTAACAATTGATTCGTTTTTCCCTTTCTTGTTCACATATTCATGCTTGTTGTCTTATTAGACCTATTTGTGATATTATTTCACTCATCAATAAAATTTGATCTATATTTTACCAAAAACGAAATAAAAAACAAAAACAAAACAATTGATTCGTTTTTTATTAAGAAAATAAAAAAAAAATCATCCAAATAAGTCAAGAAACGAATGAAGAAACGGCATCGATTCTGGAATCAGAAAACGAAACAATGCACGAACCATGAAAACCTGGCTTGCTCGGCAACAAAAGTGGAGGAGTTCCTTGGCTGAGGCAAGAGCTTTCTTAAGAGAGAGGAGCGCCGAAACGGCGTCGTTTGGGACGGCGTCTGTAACGTCGAGAAGTTCCTGAAAGAGAGGAGCGAGAAACCTAATCCTACGGCTGAGGTCGAAGCACTGTCTCTTGATGACGTGCTTGAAGCCGTCGATCTCTGAGATTTCGGTGGCGGCTAAGATGAGGTGGTTGAGTACCGAAGAAACCTCGCATTCTTCTTCCTCCATGAAGAAACGATGATAATGCGTTAACGAAGAGACCGAGCGAGAGAGAGAGACAGAGGGAGAGAGAGAGTTATTTGCAGTGAAAGAGTTCTTTCCTTATTCTCTGTTAATGTTATAAAAAAAAAGGAAAGAAAGTTTAAAAGGATATTTATGGGGACTAAAATACGATTTTTTTTAAATAAATGAAATAAATATTTTACTTTTGAAAATACGTAATTTATAATATTTTTATTAAAATATATTTTATTTTTTATTTTGTTTACGCGGTAAATAAGACATGTGAATATTTATGACATTTATAATGTAAACAAAATACGTAACGATAAATTTTCAATCATGGTAAAAGGATGTGCAACCTTTTGTATCCTCCACAAAATTTCACTTCTTCTTCTCTATCCTTTTTCTTTCGAAAAATAAACCAAAATGTCTAGTAATAGTGAATATTTGGTTGTAAGTGTATATCCCAATTGTCATATGAGAAATAATGATATTGGGGTGATTTTTGAGTGAGAAACCCATTTTGTTGTGTACCTACCGAGTAAGTTCATTGTTCGAGCTGAAGAGTCTGATATTGAGTAGCATTGGTGGTAGCGGGAGAAAAGAAATCGGAAGAATGGGTATAGGTTGTTAGCACCGATGGGTAACGGAGTTTTTCGATTTTTCCTGTTTTGGCTCCATAACGACGAGCATGTGCGCTTGATGTTTGACATCCGTGGGAGAATCATGGCGAAACAAGTGATGGAGCTTTCTGCGGAGGTTGGTGATGTCGGTGGCGGTAGATCTAGCCAGTCGGACTTTGTGCAAGATGACCTACCTCCCGCACCCAACCGATACGCGCTACTAGTCCAATGGAAGACATGGACGTTGACTGTGAGGACTCCGACAAGGAGTATGTTGCGGATAGCAACGAGAGCGGTTCTTTTGAAGATGATGATAAGGAAGAGTTTGCACTAGAGACCTTGATCAAGGCATTACGTTGGTATCTTCTATCTGCCCCGCACCCAATTTTGACCTTGTCATCTATACCCAGTCATTATCACACATTGGATCTCGACGCGATGCAAGAGAAAAATCCATTTTTCAGCACGGGTGAAAGCTTTTACAACTTAGACGATGGTGTGGAGTTTCGGATTGGCCACAGATTCAAAATCAAAGATATAGTAATGCAGGATGTGAAGAATTACAACATTTCCAGAAGTGCTGAGTACCGAATCGTGGAGTCGGATCGAATAAAGTACCATGTGTATTGCCGACAATCTGAAGCAGGCTGCCCTTGGCATCTCTGTGTTGCTCTCCGACAGAATCTCGGATATTGATAAGTTCAAGTTTAACTGTGTTATATATTCTCGTTTATCATTGTTATGCTTGTTGTACATGTCAACCACGATTATTTTATTTCTTTAGGGAGGTGCGTAGGGTTGGAGGAGCGCACACAACTTTAGCACCAACCATGTCTCAAGACCACCGACAATTGGACAGTAGTCTAATATGACATGTCATCCTCTCATTGATACAATCCTCGCCATTCGTGAGTATCTCTGTCCCAAAAGGTGCAGTTATCACGACAAACCCTCGTAAAGAAAGGTCTAGATGGCAAAGCAAAAGGCAATTGTCTAGATATACGGTGATTGGGAGGAGTCATACAATAAAGTGTTGCAAGCACCGCAGAGTTGCTGTCCTGGAACGATATGTGAAATCAGGGCTATATCGTACTATGATGGGCACTTTATAGTGCGTGAGTGCAGTATGTTTGATAAGATATTTTGGGCCTTCCCTTCCTGTGTGGAGGCTTTCAAGCGCTGCAAATCGTTCATCTCCGTCGATGGCACGTATCTGTATGACAAATATGGTGGTGAGTTGCTTATTGTTATGGCACAAGATGGTAACAGCAATATCCTTCTTGTAGCTTTTACAATTATTGTTTCTGAGACCACGGAGTCCTAGTCTTTCTTCCTTACCAATATGAGGTTACACGTGACCCTAAGCCTTTTGATTATTTCTGATAGATCCTAGGCGATCAAAGCTGCACTGAGAGCTGAAGATAGTGAGTGGCAGCCTCCTAGACTGTTTCATGCTTATTGTGTCTAGCACATGGGGGCAAACTTTATGTCTTGTTTTAAGTCTACCAAGGGAAAGCGGTATCTCATAAATGTTGCTTACAGTCCAAGCAAGTTTGGGTACGAGTGGTACATGAATGCATTGACAGGTTTGTCGCGGGATATGGCGGAGTTGGCTAGTAGGTTCAACAAAGAGATCTGGTTACAACACTATGACCGGTCGCCGGTTCGAACAGATGATGACGAACCTTTCCGAGTGCATGATGCTATGCTTATGGGTACACGCTATTTACCAATTTCAGCCATCGTGCGATGCACTGATGACATGTCACCATGTCATGTTTTTCTATGCTTTTTCATACAAGAAATAGATGATTTGTGCTTAAATAGTTGAATGCTTTTGTGCTTAAATGGTATATTTTCTTGATCTTTTAATTTTATAAATCTTGTAGGAAATAAGAAGAAAAAGAAGCAAAGAAGCACAAATTAAGCTAAAAAGGAAAAAAAAAAGAGCTTTGGGAAACACTTTGAAGTTGGAGCACACTTTGGAGGCTTAGGCCATGCTTTTAAAAGCGTGTCCCATGACCAAATTAAAGAAAAAAGGCAATCAGCATATAATGCTGCGCTAACTTAGTGAGCTGAGCATCATCCTGATGCATTTTCAACTTGGAAGCAAAATTTTGGCTAAGTTAAAATCTGGGCGCTTACAGCATGACCATGCCTCCTTCCAAGGGCTATAACTTGAGCTACAAATGTCCGATTGATGTGCTTTCAGTTGCGTTGGAAAGCTGACATTCAGAGCTTTCCAACGATGTATGGCAATCCATATTTGGCATGAAATTGAGGCACGAGTGAAATACATCTTTAAGGGCAAAAAACAAGCAAAAATAGATCAAAGTGCAACCACCAAGATTTGAAGAGGGAGCCTCACTCCAAGGCAAAGAGGCGCTTCTAATAGCGCTCACTTGGAGAGCACAGCGCTCACTTGGTGAGCATTGTCGTGCTCTCTTCAAGAAAATGCAATAAAAATTGCTCCCCAAATGCATCCCCCAAGGTTCGAACCCCACACCTTGAGGAAGCAAGGAAGCAAGGCAACTAAAGAAATGGGTAGTGCATGCTTCCCATGGGTTTCGAACCAAGGACCTTCCCTTGCAAGAGCCAATGCTCAGCTCACTTAGTCAGCAGAGCGCTATACTTGGTGTAGCACTCAAACACAAGACACGGTCCAGGGAAGCAAGAAGTGCGCACAAGGCCTCAATGCTCAGCTCAACTTGTGAGCTGAGCATCATCCTGGGAGCAACACCCATGGGCCAAAATTCAATTAAAATTCCTTTTGATCTCAACTCTTCACCAATTGAACCAAGGCCATCTAGACCCACTCTTCCTCAAATCCAAAGCAAGCTAAGCCCATTATCATCACTCAAAGGCACAAGGATCAATTAGATTATGATTTTCATTTTAATTGTAATTTGTTTTAATTTCATTTTCACTTTGTAAAGCCTATATAAAGGCATCATTTTCATCTTTGTAGGGGAGCTCGATTAGAAAGGGGGCTCCATTAGAAGGATGGAGGCTAGCTCCAATAGGGAGTTTTGCACTCTTTAGTTTTCATTTTGCTCTCTCTCTTTAGTTTTCCATTCTGTTTTAAATTTTGGATCAAGAATTGAAGGAATTCTGTTTCACTTGATCTGAAATCTCTTATTCCTCTTCTGCATAAAATCTGAGTTTCCTTGATTGCTCTCATCTTTCTTTTCCTCTGCAATTTACTTTTATATTTTCATTTTTCAATTATTTTTGTTGGATCAAGGAAGGATTTGAGATCTAGACTTGTTTTCTAGCCTCTTCCACTCCTGAGATCTTGAACCACTTTTAAATTGCTGCGAATTAAGCACTGCTTTTCTGTTTAGAATTCTTCAAGCAATTTCCCTTTTCTGTTTAGATCTGTTGCATGATTTTGCACCTTTTACTTCTCTGTTTGATTGCTATTTACACTTTCCTGTTGAATTTTAATTTCCAGCACCCACTCCCCTTTATATTTCATGCAATTTACATTTCTTGCTCTTTAAGTTTCTGTCCAATTTACTTTCTGCACTTTAATTCCTCTTGTCATTTACTTTCTGTTGTTTCAATTGTCACTCAAATCACTCAATGTTAGCTTGACTAAACTAATCACCCACTAAAGTTGCTTGATCCATCAATCCCTGTGGGATCGACCTCACTCTAAGTGAGTTTTACTACTTGATACGACCCGATATACTTGCCGGTGAGTTTTAGGTGTTTTGGAAATTCGTTTTCCACAAAAATGTCACCATGCACCTACGAGAGGCTACATCAGTTGTTCGTTAGGATGGGATGGGAGGCAAATGCCCAATGGTGCACGAAATTCTAATCCCAATCTCAAAATCTTAAGGTGATTTCGTACCACTAACCAGCAAGTGCACTGGGTCGTCCAAGTAATACCTTACGTGAGTAAGGGTCGATCCCATAGAGATTATTAGTTTGAAGCAAGCTATGTTTATTTTATTATTCTTAGTCAGGATATCAAATAAAATTATCAGTAGGAATTATTAGAAAAATAAAAGAGCGTGAAATAGATAATTGTTACTTTAATTATGGAGAATATGTTGGAGTTTTGGAGATGGTTTGTCCTCTGAATTTCAACTTTTCCTTGAAATCCTTTTCCCACACGCAAGGTTCCTTCCATGGTAAGCTATATGTAGGGTGTCACCGTTGTCAATGGCTACTTCCCATCCTCTCAGTGAAAACGGTCCAAATGCTCTGTCACAGCACGGCTAATCATCTGTCGGTTCTCAATCAGGTTGGAATAGAATCCAATGATTCTTTTGCATCTGTCACTAACGCCCAGCCTTCAGGAGTTTGAAGCTCGTCACAGTCATCCAATCCCAGAATCCTACTCGTAATACCACAGACAAGGTTTAGACTTTCCGGATTCTCATGAATGCCACCATCAATCCGGCTTATACCACGAAGATTCTGATTAAGGAATCTAAGAGATACTCATTCAATCTGATATAAAACGGAGGTGGTTGTTAGGCACACGTTCATGGATTGAGGAAGGTGATGAGTGTCACGGATCATCACCTTCTTCATCTTTAAGCGTGAATGAACATCTTAGATAAGAACAAGCGTGTTTGAATGGAAAACGAAAGTAATTGCATTAATTCATCGAGACGCTGCAGACCTCCTCACCCCCAACAATGGAGTTTAGAGACTCATGCCGTCAAAGTGTATAAAAATTCAGATCTAAAAATGTCATGAGATATAAAATAAGTCTCTAAAAGTTGTTTAAATAGTAAACTAGTAACCTAGGTTTACAGAATATGAGTAAACTAAGATAATTGGTGCAGAAATCCACTTATGGGGCCCACTTGGTGTGTGCTGGGGCTGAGACTTAAGCCTCTCACGTGCTTGGGCTGTTTCTGGAGTTGAACGCCAGGTTGTAACGTGTTTTGGGCGTTGAACTCCAACTTGTAACCTGTTTTTGGCGCTGGACACCAGACTGCAGCATGGAACTGGCGTTCAACGCCAGTTTACGTCATCTATCTTTGCGCAAAGTATGGACTATTATATATTGCTGGAAAGCCCTGGATGTCTACTTTCCAACCCAATTGAGAGCTCATCAATTGGACTTCTGTAGCTCCAGAAAATAGATTCCGAGTGCGGGGAGGTCAGGATCCAACAGCATCAGCAGTCCTTTTTCAGCCTAAATCAGATTTTTGCTCAGCTCCCTCAATTTTAGCCAGAAAATACCTGAAATCACATAAAAATACACAAACTCATAGTAAAGTCCAGAAATATGATTTTTGCCTAAAAACTAATAAAATTCTATTAAAAACTAATTAGAACATACTAAAATCTACATGAAATTACCCTCAAAAAGCGTATAAAATATCCGCTCATCACAACACCAAACTTAAACTGTTGCTTGTCCCCAAGAAACTAGAAGAATAAAATATGATAAAAAGAAGTTAAGAAGCAATAATATCTCAGAGTTTCAAGTGAGGCTTAGGTTTTAGTTAGATGAGCGGGGCTAGTAGCTTTTTGTTTCTGAACAGTTTTGGCATCTCACTTTATCCTTTGAAATTCAGAATGATTGGCATCCGTAGGAACTCAGGATTCCGATAGTATTATTGATTTTCCTAGTGTAGTATGTTGATTCTTGAACACAGTTACTTTATGAGTCTTGGCCGTGGCCCTAAGCACTTTGTTTTCCAGTATTACCACCGGATACATAAATGCTACAGACACATAATTGGGTGAACCTGTTCAGATTGTGACTTAGCTTTGCTAAAGTCCCCAATTGGAGGTGTCTAGAGCTCTTAAGCACACTCTTTTGCCTTGGATCACGACTTTAACCACTCAATCTCAAGCTTTTCACTTGGACCTGCATGCCACAAGCACATGGTTAGGGACAGCTTGATTTAGCCGCTTAGGCCTGGATTTACTTCCTTGGGCCCTCCTATCCATTGATGCTCAAAGCCATGGATCCTTTTTACCCTTGCCTTTTGGTTTTAAGGGCTGTTGGCTTTTTTTCTTTTTCTTGATCCAATGATTTCTTGTATTTTTTTTGGACTGCTTTTTCTTGTTTCAAGAATCAAATTCATGATTTTTCAGATCATCAATAATATTTTTCGTGTTCCTCATTCTTTCAAGAGCCAACAATTTTAACATTCATAAAATTCAAGATAAAAAATATGCACTGTTTAAGCATTCATTCAGAAGACAAAAGGTATTGCCACCACATATAATTAATTTTAATTTTTATTATTAAGAACTCGAAAAATATAAATTACTTCTTTATTCTAATTATCTACTATTTTACTCATGTTTGATGATGATGAGAAAAATAAATTATAATTTAATTGGAAATAAAACCAGAATAGATATGCTAATTACTACTACTACCGTATAACTTCTAAGGTAAATTCCTATAATAACACTATCACAGAGTTAAAGCTAAAATTAGAACTCAACAACCTGTATTTTGGGAAGTGGATGTTCCTCTGAGCTATGGGGTGCTTGGTCCTTCAAGGATTAATTTCTGGCGCTTTAGCTCCCTTAAGTCACGCCCTTGCTCTTCTTGTTCCCTAAGCAATTTGCAAAGCATGCTACTTTGATTATTCTGTTCTTCCTTTATTTGGTTCATAACTTCTTGCAGCTTGGAAACAGATGCCTCAAGATGTTCCCAATATTCCAATTGAGGAAGTTCTGGGAGGAATTCTTGTGCTCTCCTCTTGATTGGATCATCCTGTAGCTGTTGTCTTTCCATTGATATTTTAGTGATTGGCCGCTCAACTGAGATATACTCAGTTATTCCCATCTTCACTCCGGCATCTCTGCAGAGCATAGAAATTAAGCTTGGATAGGCCAATTTGGCATCCTTGGAGTTCTTATTTGCTATTTTGTAGAGTTCACACGAGATTAGTTGATGAACTTCTACTTCTCTTCCCAACATGATGCAGTGAATCATCACTGCTCTTTTAACAGTGACTTCAGAGTGGTTGCTGGTGGGCAATATAGAACGTCCAATAAAGTCCAGCCAGCCTCTGGCAACTGGTTTGAGATCTTCTCTCTTGAGTTGATTTGGGATGCCAGTGGTGCTGGTGGTCCACCTAGCTCCAGGGATGCATATATCCTCTAGAATCTTGTCCAGGCCTTTGTTTACCCTCATCATTCTCCTATTAAAGGAGTCTGGGTCATCTTTCAGTTGAGGAAGCTTAAAGATCTCCCTGATTTTGTCAGGATGGATGTGAACAATCTTTCCTCTGACTAAGGTCCGATGGTCATAGAGGGCAGCTCCAATTATTCTTTGCCTGTCTGTCTGCCATAGATTAGCATAGAACTCCTGAACCATGTTCCTTCCCACTTTTGTTTCAGGATTAGCTAGGATTTCCCAGTTCCTGTTTCGAATTTGTTCTTGGATCTCCGGATATTCATCTTCTTTCAGATCGAACTTGACTTCCGGGATCACTGATCTTAGACCCATTATTTTGTAGTAATGGTCTGAATGTTCTTTAGTCAAGAACTTCCCTTGATTCTAAAGTGGTTTTGGAATACTCTCTTTCTTGCCTCTTGGGGTGGGTTGTTTTCCTTTAGGGGCCATGATCAAAGTGAGTATGTTTTTGTGATCACGGATAAGCACACCAAACTTAGAGGTTTGCTTATCCTCAAGCAAAAGAAAAGAAAGGAGAGGGATAGGAGGAGAGTGATAAACCCATATTTCATGAGATATTTTGTGCTTAATTTGAGTGATTTATACAATCCTTCACCTACTTATTCACATTAATTGCATGGTTTTACTTTCCCTCCCTTATTATGTCATATCGTGAAAAACATGTTTCCTAAGCTTTGAAAATTAATTATTTTAATTACCTTTATTTCCATTCAATGCCATGATTAGTGTGTTGAGTAGTTTCAGAGTTTCTAAGGCAGAATGACTTAAAGGATGAAAAAGGAAACATACCAAAGGGAAAGGAGAAAGCAAAACGGAGCTTTAAGGAAACTGGTATCCACGCGATCGCATGGACGACGTGATCACGTGCCAAGCACGAATCAGCAGCGACGCGGCCGCATGACTGACGCGACCGCGCGCCTCTAGCAGAACGCACATGACGCGGTCGCGTGGCAAGGAAAAGCTCCGAATGACGTGACCGTGTGACCCACGCGGACGCGTGACAGAGGCCACGCACCAGAAAATTATAGAACACGCCCCAGCGAGTTCTAAGGCCCTTTTTGGCCCAAATCCAAGTCCAGAAGGCATAGACCAGAGGTTATGAAGTGGGGAAATGCATCCATTCAAGATGCCTCTCATAATTTACTTTTCATGTTTTAGATGTAGTTTTGGAGAGGAGGCCTCTCTCTCTCTCTCTTAGGATTTAGGACTTCTCTTTCTAGGGTGACTCTCGATCCAAGTTTAATATTCCTTTTTACTATTTAATTTCTCTTTTATATTTTGATTACTCTAAAGCCTTTATTATGTTTGATTGATGTTGCCCAATTGGCTGTTGATGACATTTTTATTTAATGATAATTGAGGTATTTTCAGTTTATAATTATTCTATTTGAATTAAGTTGCCATTGTTTCCCATCTAAGGATATTTTTATTATTCCAGCAATTTTACTTTTTTTTCCCTTTTGGTTCTGATTAAGAATTTAGTAACTCAACAGTTATTAAACTCAACGTAATTAATAATCGTTATCTTGCTAATTGAGCTAAACCTAAATAATTCCAACCTTTTCTTAGGAAATAATTAGGATTCAAAGGTCAATTTAATTAGTCCCTTGACTTTCCTTTGCGTTGGTAAAGTTTGACCAAGTGGAGTTTAGATTCAACTTTTATTATAGTTGAGAGAGATAACTAAGTTAGACCTCTAAATTCCCTTATCTTGCCAAAAGTTGTTTTACAGTTATTTATTTATTTTTAATTGCCATTTAATTCACTCCTCATTTAAATTACTTGCTTCTCACCTTCTAAACCCCGATTACAACCTTTATAACCAATAATAAGAACATACTTCCTCGCAGTTCCTTGAGAAGACAACCCGAGGTTTGAATACTCGGTTAACAATTTTTAAAGGGGTTTGTTACTTGTGACACCCAAAACGTTTGTACGAAAGGATTTTTGTCGGTTTAGAGACTATATCTACAACACGACTGTTTTTATGACATTCTTTACTGGTAAAAATCCTAACGTCAAAATGGCGCCGTTGCCGGGGAACTGCTAACGTGTGCCTTATTATTGGTTATTGTAAATATTTTTCTTTTGCTTGTTTATTTATTTTCGTTTTTTCCTTTTTATCTTTATTTGCTACTATAAACTCTCACCCCTCTCGCTTTGAGTTTGGTTCTGATATTGTTAAAGGAAATAGAAGTTACAGCAGGAATGTGCATCAAGGTCAGACCAATCAAGGATGGATGGAACCAAGAGGATCTAATCAACCCTTTTGGCAGCAACACCCTCCGAGATATCCTGGACAAAGACCATTCTACCGCGCATACCCAGCTGAAAGACATGGTGGACAACCTTGTAACTACCAACAAGCCCTACCCCGTGCATATGAACCGTCCTTTCAACATAACCTCGAACCACCACACTGATGAGCGGATAATTTATACGCTTTTTGGCACTATTTTTAGTATGTTTTTAGTACAGTTTAGTTAGTTTTTAGTATGTTTTTATTAGTTTTCATTTAAAATTCACTTTTCTGGGCTTTACTATGAGTTTGTGTATTTTTCTGTGATTCCAGGTATTTTGTGGCTGAAATTGAGGGACCTGAGCAAAAATCTGATTCAGAGGCTGAAAAGGACTGCAGATGCTGTTGGATTCTGACCTCCTTGCACTCGAAGTAGATTTTCTGGAGCTACAGAAGCCCCATTGGCACGCTCTCAATTGCGTTGGAAAGTAGACATCCTGGGCTTTCCAGCAATGTATAATAGTCCTTACTTTCTCTGAGATTTGATGGCCCAAACCGGCGTTGCAAATCAGCTTCAGAATTTCCGGCGTTTAACTCTGGAACTAGCACAAAAATTGGAGTTAAACGCCCAAACTGGCATAAAAGCTGGCGTTTAACTCCAGAAAAAGTCTCTACACATGAAAGCTTCAATGCTCAGCCCAAGCACACACCAAGTGGACCCCGGAAGTGGATTTTTACGTTATTTACTCATTTCTGTATACCCTAGGTTACTAGTTCACTATTAATAGGACCTTTTGATATTGTATCTGTACCTCATGACACTTTACACGTTTCTCATTGTATCTTCTACAGCATAAGTCTCTAAACCCCATGGTTGGGAGTGAGGAGCTCTGCTGTGTCTTGATGGATTAATGCAATTACTACAGTTTTTCATTCAATCACGCTTGCTTCTATTCTAAGATATCACTTGTTCCTAAACTTGATGAATGTGATGATCTGTGACACTCATCATCATTCTCACCTATGAATGTGTGCCTGACAACCACCTCTGTTCTACCTTAGATTGAGTAGATATCTCTTGGATTCCTTAATCAGAATCTTCGTGGTATAAGCTAGAATTGATGGCGGCATTCAAGAGAATCCGGAAGGTCTAAACCTTGTCTGTGGTATTCTGAGTAGGATTCAGGGGTTGAATAACTGTGACGAGCTTCAAACTCCTGAAGGCTGGGCATTAGTGACAGACGCAAAAAAATCACTGGATTCTATTCCAACCTGATTGAGAATCGACAGATGATTAGCCGTGCTGTGACAGAGCGCGTTGAACATTTTCACTGAGAGGATGGGAGGTAGCCATTGACAACGGTGAAACCCTACATACAACTTGCCATGGAAGGAGTCTTGCGTGCTTGAAGAAGAAGACAGTAGGAAAGCAGAGATTCAGAAGATAGAGCATCTCCAAAACCTCAACCTGTTCTCCATTACTGCAAAACAAGTACTTACTTCATGTTCTTTTACTATTTACAATCAACCCTGATAATTATTGATATCCTGACTAAGAGTTTCAAGATAACCATAGCTTGCTTCAAGCCGACAATCTCCGTGGGATCGACCCTTACTCACGTAAGGTATTACTTGGACGACCCAGTGCACTTGCTGGTTAGTTGTGCGGAATTGCAAAAGTGTGATTGCAATTTCGTGCACCAAGTTTTTGGCGCCGTTGTCGGGGATTGTTCAAGTTTGGACAACTGATGGTTCATCTTGTTGCTTAGATTAGGACTATTTTATTTTTGTTGGTTTAGAGTCTTTTATTTGAGTTTAGTTTCATATTTTAAGTTTAGTGTCAATTGCATGCTTTTGTTTTATTTTAATTTTTCGAATTTGCATGTTCTTAGTCCTTTCTTGATCTTTAAAAATTCTAAGTTTGGTGTCTTCTTTGTGTTTTTCCTTTAAAATTTTCGAAAATTTGTGTTAGATTTTATAAAAACTTTTAAGTTTAGTGTCATTTTGTTATTTTTCTCTTTCCTCATTTCAAAAATCAAATCTTTTTCAAAATAATTTTCAATCATATCTTTTCAATTGCTAATTCCAAAATCTTTTTAACTAATTAATTGATTTAGTTTTCAATTTGCTTTGATCTTATTTTCTTTTAGTTTTTGAAATTTTATTTTATTTTCTCTTTTTTATTTTATTTTTATTATTTTCGATCATTCCTAAAAAAAAATTTTTTTTATACTTTACTTGTGAATCCATATCATATTCCCTTTCTCCATCATGGACCTAAGTGGAATTGAACAGTCCAGAAGTACTATGGGGTCATATGCTAACCCCATTACAGCTGCATATGGGAGTAGCATCTGTATACCTCCCATTAAAGCAAGCAGCTTTGAGCTAAATCCTCAACTCATTATCATGGTGCAGCAAAATTGACAGTATTCCGGTCTTCCACAGGAAGAACCTACTGAGTTTCTGACACAATTCTTATAACTTGCTGACACAGTACGTGATAAAGAGGTGGATCAGGATGTATACAGATTATTACTGTTTCCATTTGCTGTAAAAGATCAAGCTAAGAGGTGGTTGAATAACCAACCTACAACAAGCATAAAGACATGGAAACAGTTATTAGACAAATTCCTGAATCAATTTTACCCTCCAAAAAGGATGACACAGCTAAGGCTGGACATCCAAGGCTTTAAACAAGAGGATAATGAATCCCTTTATAATGCCTGGGAGAGGTATAGAGGTATGCTAAGAAAATGCCCTTCTGAAATGTTTTCAGAGTGGGTACAGTTAGACATCTTCTACTATGGGCTTACAGAAAAAGCTCAGATGTCTCTAGACCACTCAGCTGGTGGATCTATACATATGAGGAAGACGATTGAAGAGGCTCAAGAGCTTATAGATACTGTTGCTAGAAATCAACATTTGTACTCTAGCAATGAGTTCTCTACAAAAGAAGAAGTTATGGTAGTAGCCACTGATCCTAATCCCCAAGAACAGATGGTTGAGCTTAATCAGCAATTACACCTGATGACAAAACAGTTAGTAGAACTTAAAGAGATGCTCCAAAAAACTAAAATTGCTAACAAGAACATAGAATCACAATTGAATCAGGCAAAATAGCAGTTATCTAAATAGATAACAGAAGAATGCCAATCAGTTCAACTGAGGAGTGGGAAGACATTGAATAACACTGCTCAAAGTAGCAAAAAGCCAATAAAGGAACAATTGACAGAGGATAACCAAACCACTGTCCAAAATCCCTCTGAGGACAGTAAGAGCCCAGAGAGGAATACTCTTGGCGTTCAAACGCCAGAAAGGGGGGAAAAGCTGGCGTTAAACGCCCATTCCCTGCCCAGTTCTGGCGTTCAAACGCCAGAAAAGGGGGAAAAGTTGGCGTTAAACGCCCATTCTTCACCCAATCCTGGCGTTCAAACGCCAATGGGGAATCAGACACCTGAGAGTGCTGATAGTAACCCCTCTAAAAAGGCTTCTCCAACCACCTCTGTAAGGAATAAACCTGCAGCAACTAAGGTTGAAGAATATAAAGCCAAGATGCCTTATCATCAGAAACTCCGCCAAGCGGAACAGGATAAGCAATTTTCCTGCTTTGCAGACTATCTAAGGACTCTTGAAATAAAGATTCTGTTTGCAGAGGCACTTGAGCAAATACCTTCTTATGCTAAGTTCATGAAAGAGATCTTAAGTCATAAGAAGGATAGGAGAGAAACTGAGAAAGTGTTTCTCACTGAAGAATGCAGTGCAGTCATTCTGAAAAGCTTACCAAAAAAGCTTCAAGATCCAGGAAGCTTTATGATACCATGCACATTAGAAGGTGCTTGCACCAAGACAGCCCTGTGTGACATGATTGTCAAGGTTGGGCCATTCGCCTTTCCAACTGACTTTGTAGTGCTGGAAATGGAGGAGCACAAGAGTGCAACTCTCATTCTAGGAAGACCTTTCCTAGCAACTGGACGAACTCTTATTGATGTGAAAAAAGGGGAAGTAACCCTAAGAGTCAATGAGGATGAGTTCAAGTTGAATGCTGTAAAAGCTATGCAGCATCCAGACACACCAGATGACTGCATGAGCGCTGACATTATTGACTCTTTGGTGGAAGAGATCAATATGACTGAAAGTCTAGAATCAGAGTTAGAAGACATCTTCAAGGATGTTCAGCCTGATCAGGAAGAACCAGAGAAAACAAAAGAATTTTTGAAAATTCCTCAGGAAGGGGATAAGCCTCCCAAACCTGAGCTCAAACCACTACCACCATCCCTGAAGTATGCATTTCTGGGAGAGGGTGACACTTTTCCAGTGATCATAAGCTCTGCTTTAAATCCACAGGAAGAGGAAGCACTGATTCAAGTGCTAAGGACACACAAGACAACTCTTGGGTGGTCCATAAGTGATCTTAAGGGCATTAGCCCAGTAAGATGCATGCACAAGATCCTATTGGAGGATAATGCCAAACCAGTGGTTCAACCACAAAGGCGGCTAAATCCAGCCATGAAGGAGGTGGTGCAGAAAGAGGTCACTAAATTACTAGAGGCTGGGATTATTTATCCCATTTCTGATAGCCCCTGGGTGAGCCCTGTCCAAGTTGTCCCCAAGAAGGGAGGCATGACAGTAGTTCATAATGAAAAAAATGAACTGGTTCCTACAAGAACAGTTACAGGGTGGCGTATGTGTATTGACTACAGAAGGCTCAATACAGCCACCAGAAAGGATCATTTTCCTTTACCATTCATAGACCAAATGCTAGAAAGACTAGCTGGTCATGATTATTACTGCTTTTTGGATGGCTATTCAGGTTACAACCAAATTGCAGTAGATCCTCAAGACCAAGAGAAAATAGCATTCACCTGTCCTTCTGGCGTGTTTGCCTACAGGAGAATGCCTTTTGGTCTGTGTAATGCTCCTGCAACTTTTCAGAGATGCATGCTATCCATCTTCTCTGATATGGTGGAGAAATTCCTGGAAGTCTTTATGGATGACTTCTCAGTATATGGAGACTCATTCAGCTCCTGTCTTAACCACCTAGCACTTGTCCTGAAAAGGTGCCAAGAGACTAACCTGGTTTTAAACTGGGAGAAATGTCACTTTATGGTGACTGAAGGAATTGTCCTTGGGCACAAAATTTCAAGCAAGGGAATAGAGGTGGATAAGGCAAAGGTAGAGGTAATTGAAAAATTACCACCACCTGCCAATGTTAAGGCAATCAGAAGCTTTCTGGGGCATGCAGGATTCTACAGAAGGTTTATATAGGATTTTTCAAAAATTGCCAAACCTCTGAGTAATTTGCTAGCTGCTGACACGCCATTTATCTTTGATAAGGAGTGTCTGCAGGCGTTTGAGACTCTGAAAGCTAAGCTGGTCACAGCACCAGTCATCTCTGCACCAGACTGGACGTTACCATTTGAACTAATGTGTGATGCCAGTGACCATGCCATTGGTGCAGTATTGGGACAAAGGCATGGTAAGCTTCTGCACGTCATTTATTATGGCAGCCGTATTTTAAATGATGCACAGAAGAACTACACAACCACAGAAAAGGAGTTACTTGCAGTGGTTTATGCCATTGACAAGTTTAGATCTTATTTAGTAGGATCAAAAGTGATTGTGTACACTGACCATGCTGCTCTTAAATATCTACTCACAAAGCATGATTCAAAACCCAGGCTCATAAGATGGGTGTTGCTTCTGCAAGAGTTTGATTCAGAAATAGAAGACAGAAAAGGGACAGAGAATAAAGTAGCTGATTACCTATCTCGGATAGAACCAGTAGCAGGAGCATCCCTCCCTCCTACTGAGATCTCTGAAACCTTTCCGGATGAGCAATTATTTGCTATTCAGGAATCTCCATGGCTTGCAGACAGTGCAAACTATAAGACTCAAGGTTCTCCTTCTATAACCATAGAAAGGAAGCATGAAGAGCTTCTCTCAAAACAGAGTCAAACAGAGCCCCCACAGTCAAACTCTAAGTTTGGTGTTGGGAGGCCACAACCAACTTCTAAGTTTGGTGTTGAACCCCCACATTCAAATTCTAAGTTTATTGTTGGGAGGTTCCAACATGGCTCTGAGTATCTGTGAGGCTCCATGAGAGCCCACTGTCAAGCTACTGACATTAAAGAAGCGCTTGTTGGGAGGCAACCCAATGTTATATTTATTATTTTCCTTTGTTATTTTATGTTTTTTATAGGTTGATGATCATGGAAAGTCACAAAATCAATTGAAAAAGCAGAAACAGAATAAAAAACAGAAAGAAAAACAGCACACCCTGGAGGAAACTTGCTGGCGTTTAAACGCCAGTAAGGGCAGCAAATGGGCGTTTAACGCCCAATCTGGCACCATTCTGGGCATTTAACGCCAGAAAGGGGCACCAGACTGGCGTTAAACGCCAGGAATGGGCACCAAGCTGGCGTTAAACGCCAGAAATGGGCACCAGCCCGGCGTTTAACGCCAGGATTGGTAGAAGGAGCATTTTTGCTCACCACTCGGTGCAGAGATGAATTATCCTTGACACCTCAGGATCTGTGGACCCCACAGGATCCCCACCTACCCCACCACTCTCTCTCTTCTTGCTTCTTTTGCTCGAGGACGAGCAAACCTTCTAAGTTTGGTGTGGTAAAAGCGTTGCTTTTTATTTCTCCATAACCATTTATGGCACCTAAGGCCGGAGATGGAGATGATTCATCTCAAGGGATGCACTTTCCTCCACAAAACTATTGGGAGCAAATCAACACCTCCCTAGGAGAATTGAGTTCCAACATGGGACAACTAAGGGTGGAGCACCAAGAACATTCCATCCTCCTCCATGAAATTAAAGAAGATCATAGAATCATGAGAGAGAAGCAACAAAGGCAAGGAAGAGACATTGAAGAGCTCAAGCACTCCATGAGATCTTCAAGAGGAAGAACAAGCCGCTATCACTAAGGTGGACCCGTTCTTTAATCTCCTTGTTCTTTATTTTCTATTTTTCAAATTTTTATGCTTATGTTTATCTATGTTTGTGTCTTATTACATGATCATTAGTATCTTAGTGTCTATGCCTTAAAGCTATGAATGTCCTATGAATCCATCACCTTTCTTAAATGAAAAATGTTTTTATTACAAAAGAACAAGAAGTACAGGATTTTGAATTTATCTCTGAAACTAGTTGAATTAGTTTGATGTGGTGACAATACTTTTTGTTTTCTGAATGAATGCTTAAACAGTGCATATGTTTTTTGAATTCATTGTTTAAAGAATGTTAAATTTGTTGGCTCTTGAAAGAATGATGGAAAAGGAGAAATGTTATTGAGGATCTAAAAAAATCATCAAATTGATTCTTGAAGCAAGAAAAAGCAAAAAAAAAATAAAAAAATAAAAATAAAAAAAAGAAAAAAAAGAAGAGAAGAAGAAAAAGCAAGCAGAAAAAGCCAATAGCCCTTTAAACCAAAAGGCAAGGGTAGAAATAAAAAGTGATCCAAGGCAAAAAGAGTGTGCTTAAGAACCCTGCACACCTCTAATTGGGGACTCTAGCAAAGCTGAGTCACAATCTAAAAAGGTTCACCCAGTTATGTGTCTGTGGCATGTATGTATCTGGTGGTAATACTGGAAGACAGAGTGCTTTGGGCCACAGCCAAGACTCATAAAGTAGCTATGTTCAAGAATCATTATACTTAACTAGGAGAATCAATAACACTATCTGAATTCTGAGTTCCTATAGATGCCAATCATTCTAAACTTCAAAGGATAAAGTGAGATGCCAAAACTGTTCAGAAGCAAAAAGCTACTAGTCCCGCTCATCTAATTGGAGCTAAGTTTCATTGATATTTTGGAGTCTATAGTATGTTCTCTTCTTTTTATTCTATTTGATTTTCAGTTGCTTGGGGACAAGCAACAATTTAAGTTTGGTGTTGTGATGAGCGGATAATTTATACGCTTTTTGGCACTATTTTTAGTATGTTTTTAGTACAGTTTAGTTAGTTTTTAGTATGTTTTTATTAGTTTTTATTTAAAATTCATTTTTCTGGGATTTACTATGAGTTTGTGTGTTTTTCTATGATTTCAGGTATTTTCTGGCTGAAATTGAGGGACCTGAGCAAAAATCTGATTCAAAGGCTGAAAAGGACTGCAGATGCTGTTGGATTCTGACCTCTCTGCACTCGAAGTGGATTTCCTAGAGCTACAGAAGCCCAATTGGCGCGCTGTCAAATGCGTTGGAAAGTAGACATTCTTGGCTTTCCAGCAATGTATAATAGTCCATACTTTGCCTGAGATTTGATGGCCCAAACCGGTGTTGCAAATCAGCTTCAGAATTCCCGGCGTTTAACGCCGGAACTGGCACAAAAATTGGAGTTAAACGCCCAAACTGGCATAAAAGCTGGCGTTTAACTCCAAAAAAAGTCTCTACACATGAGAGCTTCAATGCTCAGCCCAAGCACACACCAAGTGGACACCGGAAGTGGATTTTTTACGTCATTTACTCATTTTTGTATACCCTAGGTTACTAGTTCACTATTAATAGGACCTTTTGATATTGTATCTGTACCTCATGACACTTTACACGTTTCTCATTGTATCTTCTACAGCATGAGTCTCTAAACCCCATGGTTGGGGGTGAGGAGCTCTGCTGTGTCTTGATGGATTAATGCAATTACTACAATTTTTCATTCAATCACGCTTGCTTCTATTCTAAGATATCACTTGTTCCTAAACTTGATGAATGTGATGATCTGTAACTCTCATCATCATTCTCACCTATGAATGTGTGCCTGACAACCACCTCCGTTCTACCTTAGATTGAGTAGATATCTCTTGGATTCCTTAATCAGAATCTTCGTGGTATAAGCTAGAATTGATGGCGGCATTCAAGAGAATCCAGAAGGTCTAAACCTTGTCTGTGGTATTCTGAGTAGGATTCAGGGATTGAATAACTGTGACGAGCTTCAAACTCCTGAAGGCTGGGCGTTAGTGACAGACGCAAAAGAATCACTGGATTCTATTCCAACCTGATTGAGAACCGACAGATGATTAGCCGTGCTGTGACAGAGCGCGTTGAACATTTTCAATGAGAGGATGGGAGGTAGCCATTGACAACAGTGAAACCCTACATACAGCTTGCCATGGAAGGAGTCTTGCGTGCTTGAAGAAGAAGACAATAGGAAAGCAGAGATTTAGAAGATAGAGCATCTCTAAAACCTCAACCTGTTCTCCACTACTGCAAAACAAGTACTTACTTCATGTTCTTTTACTATTTACAATCAACCCTGATAATTATTGATATCCTGACTAAGAGTTACAAGATAACCACAGCTTGCTTCAAGCCGACAATCTCCGTGGGATCGACCCTTACTCACGTAAGGTATTACTTGGACGACCCAGTGCACTTGCTGGTTAGTTGTGCGGAATTGCAAAAGTGTGATTGCAATTTCGTGCACCACACACTCACAAGCTTCTCTTCACCATTCGCCATCATATGATCCTTCCTTACCCCAATACCAATCCAATCGTTCCCAATCATCACCACTTCCTTATGTATCATGTCTAAGTCCAGCAAACCGTGAAGCAGAGGATCGCCTAAAAGAAACAATAACTAAATTTCAAACAACCATTCAACAACTAGAGTTTGCACTAATACAATGGGCCACTAAACGCTCAAATATACAAGGATCAACCACAGCTCCATGTGGACAACCCGATGAAGAGCGTAGCACGAAAGAAATACTAGAGACTCCAGTGGACAAGGCAGAGAATGAATTTGTACTAGAACAATTAGAAGAGGCTGTCTTTGTTCAAGAAGAAGATTTGGTTGAAGATCTAGGCGATGCTGAACTTCCTTGGGAATCCAGAATTGAGGAAAACTCCGTCCAGGATGCTACAATTGATGCTAAGGAAGATACTGTACAATCTCCAAGGCAAGTCGTTTATGAGGAATCAGACGGAATAATCCAAGAAGCAAATTCCCTTGATGATGATGATCATGAGTCCTGTTCTCTCAGTGATGAACTTGCATCTGCAAGTGAATTCCTTGAAATCGAAGAATCTTCCCCAAGTGAATACGAAAATGATGCAGAGGTAGATTTTTCTCAACCTCCAATCTATGACTCGGGTGATGAGGAAGACACAGAAGCATTTGACTCAGACATAGATACAATTGAGGACTCTTGCAAGGATGTGGAGGAATTCACAGAAGAGCATAAGGGAGTAAAACTTACAAAACCACCAGAAACACCTATCCCAAGGCCACTACCACCTAATACAAGCTTCAAGTGGGTACAATCCTTAACTTACAATTTTACTTATTCACTTAAATATGGTTTACTTGAAACAGATGGCCATCTTAGAGCTCTCTGCGGCTTTAAGAGTAAAAGGGAAATGGCTCGTACTCAGAGCTGGTGCACAAGGTTCAATAAAGTTCCACGCTTCACCTCGAAGTACACGGATTGGTATCATGCTTAATTGCATGGATCACGGAGAATGTTTGGTCACCACAGTGAGATTCTACTTTTTAACCCGCCCGAATGGAAACTTACAAATCAAAACGGAGGCGGATTTAAAAGCAAGGCTTGGAATCCTGGAGTTTATTCTGACATTTGTCGTCCCGGGAGCCGAACAATATATTTAAAGCTACTCAGAAGCTTCACATGCCTAGTTTGGGACCCCGGAGGCTGTTGGCATTCTAAGCACTGGTGGAAATTTTTGGACAAATTTAAACATAAACCACCATAACAGGATATTCCTCCAATGTCCAACTTAAGGACTTTAATTAAAAGTGCTAGGTGGGAGACAACCCACCATGGTATGATCGCTCCTTTTTTTCAATTTATTTCTTGTTGATTGCTTTCCTTTTTCCTTCTTCATTTTAATCTATTAAACCTGAAATCATGCATAGCATTCATGTTAATCATTGCATTCTGCATTTTTCGTGCATATATTTGTATAAAAATAAAGAAAGGGGTTGCACGACGCGACTGCATGCCCCATGTGATCACGTCATATTGCGAAAATACCATCCGCGCGACCGCGTGACTCACACGGCCGCGTGATATATATATATATATATATATATATATATATATATATATATATATATATATCGGCGTAAGGATCCAACGAATAGAAAGTTAAGCTGGAATCGTACGGCCTTTGTGCGTTTCGCGCAAATTGGCCCACGCGATTGCATGCCCCATGCGATTGCGTCATTTGCACAATACCAACCCTACGCGACCGCGTGAGCGACGCGATCGCGTCGCATGGATTGCACATCACCCCAAAAAGAGACAGAGAGTTGCGCTGAAACGGTGCTGGAGTTGTGCGTTTAGCACGAATTCCAGCGACGCGATCGCGAGCCCCACGCGATCGCGTCAACCTTCTTCCCCCCTCTCTCATGCGATCGCGCGCCCCACGCGATCGCGTCACTCCCATTTTTGCCCCAACTACGCGACCGCGTGCCCCACGCGGCCGCGTGGATTCAAAAGTATAACCCCCCAGCCACGCGAACCCTATCAGTCGCGCAGCCCTTCACCCCTAACCCTCTTCCCCTTCTCTCTTCTTCTTCCCCCAGCCACCGCCGGCCAGCCGCCACTCCACCACCCCGACGCCACCGCCTCCCAGACGCCACCACCGTACCATCCTCCCTTCTCTCTTCTTCCTTTTTTCTCTCTTCCTTCCTCTCCGCCACTGCCACCGCGAGCACCATACCCCACCGCCGGCCAACCCGCCGCGCCCCCCTCTCCGCCACCCACCCCCTTCAACCAGCAGCAACCACCACCTTCCCATCCACTATCCTCTTCCTCTCTCACTAACCCTAATACCCACCTCCGCCGCCACCGCGACGCCGTGCCCTGCCACCGCACCGAACGCCGCCGCAGCCACCTTCTTCCCCGTTCCACCCCTCCCGCCTACCAGGTTCCGCAAAATGCAAATCCCTTTTATCTGTTCGTCATTTTTCTATAATTTTTTCCGTTTATGTTCATAATTAGGATAGCTAGACTTGCATGTTGTAGTGGATTTTTAGGTTGTTAGGTAGCTTAGGCTGTAGTTAGTAGATCTGGGTCTGTTTCCTTGCACTGTTCTTATTTCTGTTTTATCCTATGTGCAAATCTGTTGCTGCTATATTCATGATTCATCTGCTGCTTTCTTGTATGTTGTTGCTGTTTACATTGAGTTTTTTATGTTTCTTTTATATCTATGTACATGCAGCTTGCTTTCTTTTAATTCATATGAACTGATATGATTGCTGTTTATTTTCCGGGACAATCCAATTTTAGCCGGAATGCTGCCCAATTTTTTTTTGAAAATTATTTTCATTCATGTTTTGGTTTGGCATTTCTGAACTCTGTTTTACTCTGCTTTACCCAGCCCATTTCATGAATGCTATGGCAGACTTTCTTATCCTCTTTGATTTCTTGGCTCATAAACTGCATTTGTGATTCACTGATTCCAATTTTTTCTTTTTTTTTTATTATTTCTATTCGAATCAGCATCACCCTGTTTCTCTTGTTCGATTATGAGTACTTCTATTCTTACCTGTGAATCACTGTTATATGGAATTTTTCTATGCCACTTACTTTAACCCGCACTTTACTAACTCCCTAATTTTAATTTACTAATTTCTTTTTCAAAATTCTAACCATACTAACCCTTTTGATATCTTTTCTGATTATTTTCACTTTCCTCTAACTTTTTCACTATGGCATATTGATTTTTCTCTTTCCATTTAACATTAATTCAATCACATTTCAATTCCTCATTTTTCTTATTATATTTCTCCCATCCCGCTTTGAGTTTCCTTTGTTTGCATTGCCTATTTGCTTTCCTATTTTATCCATTTCCTGGTTTTCTGTTTTTCAGGATGTCTTCTTCACAAAGGAAAG
Organism: Arachis hypogaea; assembly: GCF_003086295.3. Classification (NCBI taxonomy): domain Eukaryota; kingdom Viridiplantae; phylum Streptophyta; class Magnoliopsida; order Fabales; family Fabaceae; genus Arachis; species Arachis hypogaea. The sequence goes on along the minus strand of NC_092039.1, from coordinate 68,651,244 downwards.
GTAAAGGCAAGGCTACTGGCAAGCACAAGCGAGGAGCTTCCTCCCAGTCCATCATTACTCTAATGCACGATTCCTCATGGCGGGAGAAGAACTTCACACAGCAGAAAAAAGCTGACCAGCTGCTCCCTTCGACTGATTGATGAGCGGATAATTTATACGCTTTTTGGCATTGTTTTTAGGTAGTTTTTAGTAAGTTCAAGCTACTTTTAGGGATGCTTTCATTAGTTTTTATGTAAAATTCACATTTCTGGACTTTACTATGAGTTTGTGTGTTTTTCTGTGATTTTAGGTAATTTCTGGCTGAAATTGAGGGACTTGAGCAAAACTCTGAAAAAGGCTGACAAAAGGACTGCTGATGTTGTTGGAATCTGACCTCCCTGCACTCAAAATGAATTTTCTGGCGCTACAGAACTCCAAATGGCGCGCTCTCAATGGCGTTGGAAAGTAGACATCCAGAGCTTTCCAGAAATATATAATAGTCCATACTTTATTTGAGATTTGATGACGTAAAGTGGCGCTCAACGCCAAGTACATGCTGCTGTCTAGAGTTAAACGCCAGAAACACGTCACAACCCGGAGTTGAACGCCCAAAACACGTTATAACTTGGCGTTCAACTCCAAGAGAAGCCTCAGCTCGTGGATAGATCAAGCTCAGCCCAAACATACACCATGTGGGCCCCGGAAGTGGATTTATGCATCAATTACTTACTCATGTAAACCCTAGTAGCTAGTTTAGTATAAATAAGACTTTTTACTAGTGTATTAGTCGTCTTTTGACCACGTTACATCTTTGGTCTCAGTTTTGTTTTATTATTCATTTTACGAGGCTATTGATCACGTTTTAGGGGGCTGGCCATTCGGCCATGCCTGAACCTTTCACTTATGTATTTTCAACGGTGGAGTTTCTGCACACCATAGATTAAGGGTGTGGAGCTCTGCTGTACCTCAAGTTTCAATACAATTACTATTAATTACTATTCAATTCTCTTTTATTCTTATTCCGAGATATACGTTACACTTCAACTTGATGAATGTGATGATCCGTGACACTCATCATCATTCTCACCTATGAACGCGCGTGATTGACAACCACTTCCGTTCTACCTTAGGCCGGGCGCATATCTCTTAGATTCCCCAACAGAATCTTCGTGGTATAAGCTAGATAGATGGCGGCATTCATGGGAATCCGGAAAGTCTAACCCTGTCTGTGGTATTCTGAGTAGGATTCTGGAATTGAATGACTGTGACGAGCTTCAAACTCCTGAAGGCTGGGCGTTCGTGACAGACGCAAAAGAATCAATGGATTCTATTCCAACCTGATTGAGAACCGACAGATGATTAGCCGTGCTGTGACAGAGCATTTGGACCATTTTCACTGAGAGGATGGGATGTAGCCATTGTCAAGGGTGATGCCTCCAAACGATTAGCCATGCAGTGACAGCGCATAGGACCATTTTCCCGAGAGGATGAAAAGTAGCCATTGACGACGATGATGCCCTACATACAACTTGCCATGGAAAGGAGTAAGAAGAATTGGATGAATGTAATAAGAAAGTAGAGATTCAAGAGGAGCACAGCACCTCCACATGCCTATCTGAAATTCCCACTATTGATTTACATAAGTATTTCTATCCTATTTTATTTTCTGATTATTATTAATTTTCGAACTCACCATAAACTATTTAATCTACCTAACTGAGATTTACAAGGTGACCATAGCTTGCTGCATACCAACAATCTCTGTGGGATCGACCCTTACTCACGTAAGGTATTACTTGGATGACCCAGTACACTTGCTGGTTAAGTTGAACGGAGTTGTGAGCTTCTCTAACAGTGCCTGTAACTCTTTTGGTCCAACAACGACACTAAGCTGTTGGTGCCATTACCAGGGATTATTAAGATCCCAGTTCATCATACCATGATCTCTTTGGGGTATTTTTGATTTCATACAAATACAAAGAGACCAATTTTGAGGATCACAATTTCGTCCACCACTGATCCTATAAAATTTGCAAACCGGTACTGTGAGTTGAAGTACCCGACTTTTGCAAACTCCAGAAATCTATACCTGGAACGTTCCTTGAAGATTCTAGAAGCCCTCCAGTAGTACACCACTGAGCAAATCAAGCAAAGGGGCTGGTTCTTTCTGGAGAAACCACTGACAGAGGTCAATGCATCTTGGGTCCGGGAATTCTATTGCAACTACTACCTTACTACCCTTGATGCAGTGAACCTGAGGGGAAAGCAAATTCTAGTCACTGAGGAGGCCATAGAGACCATTCTCTAGCTCCCAGCCAAGTCCGATCAGCCAGATGGTTATGCACAGGCTGAGGAGGACATGAGTCAGATGCAGTTTGATTGGGATGCCGTGAAGGCACGGATAGCTCTCGACCCGACAGTTCCTTGGGAGATGGGTCAGAACACTACTATGCCCAGAGGGATCAAGAGAGTGTACTTAAATGATGAGGCTCGGCTATGGCATCAAATCTTGAGCAACTATGTGATGCCGAGTACTCATGAGACTGAGATCCCGGTTGCCATGATTACCCTCCTCTGGTGTGTGCTGGAGGGTAAGGACCTGTACTTGCCTTATTTTATCCGGCTTTAAATGGCCAGGGCCCACGTCCGAGGCACCCTCCCCTTTCCTTATCTGGTTACACGGCTAGGCCGTCAGGCTGATGTACCTTGGGAGGATGCCGATGAGCGACCACCAGCAGCGGACTGCAGGAAGATCATCCCGCACAGCAGGAACTTCCTTGCTTTAGGCTACAGACCACCACCTGTCACTGCTACTGATGAGACAGCCCCTCCGTCTGCTGGACCCTCTTCATCCACAGCTGCCCCTGCTTCCACCACTGCACCTCCACCCGCCTTTGAGCCGGTTTATCGCCTCGTGCACCGTCTATTCCGCCAGCTTGATTAGATGGAGCGCCGTAACAGGCACCGGTATGAGAGATTGGAGCGCCGCAGTAGGCGACGCTATTCCCATCTGAAGCTGATGATCAGACAGGGCGCCGACATCCCCTCCGAGCCCGACACTCCATTAGATCCATCAGAGGAGGAGGAGGATGAGCACGAGGAGGAACCTTATTCCCAGGCAGAGACTCATTTCCAAGAGGAGACTCATCAGCAGGCAGCCACTGAGCAGGCTGCCCCGCATCAGGAGGCTATGCCCCACCTTGAGGTTTCGGATCCGGAGATCCCACTCCAGTCAGCCCCTTCTCTACAGCAGCCAGACTCTCAGCCCACCACCGCCACGGAGACCCCAGCTACCATCCCTACCAGTGATGACACTCCTTCACACCCGGCTTGATTGAGCATCGGGGACGATGCTTCATTTTAAGTGTGGGGAGGTTGCCATCTCTGGCGTTTATTTTGGTGAACCACTACATACTTTTTCTTTTATTTTTGATATTTTTTTATATTTTTCTTTTTACTGTTATTTTCTGAGTACTTATACATTGCTTTTATGTATTTTTACTCTATTTTCTGCATTTTGCATCTTTAGTTCATATTTTAGCCCTTTAGTTTATTTTAGTTATTTAGTTTAGTTTGCAATTCTGATTTATTAGTGGATTAATTAGTATAGTTTACCCTTTTTAGCATAAGATAGTATAGTTTAAATAGAAAAATATAAAAAGGAAGTAAGCTAGGTAATTGAACATATCAGATTTAAATCCATAAACCTTGTATATAGCATTACATGATGTAGTTAAGCTGACAGCATTTCATCAAGGAGGAACATTAAAACTTTAAAAGCCACCCTAAGTAATTTTTTTTATGAGAATAATGGGAAATTTTAACTAAACCTGCATACAATATATAAATGATATATGATGCTTGAGTTAGAGAACACACAGCCTGTGAGTCTTGAGCTTAAATTGTATGGTTGCATTCAAACCATAATTTCATTTCTATGTGTTACATTTCTTTTTATTCTGATGTTCTTTCCTTTGCTTTAATCTATATGTCCAATTATAGAATATAGAATAGATACATACCAAGAGAATGATTAAGGCCATCATTTGATTTTAGCTCACTTACCCCAAATTAGCCTACCTTTTACATCACCCTTGTTAGCCCCCCTTGAGCCTTTTAAAACCCCTTTATTCTATTTAGCCAAATTAATAGCCTTAAGCTGAAAAACAAAAGAAAACCCCAAGTGAATCCTTGGTTAGCTTAAGATAGAAAATCATGAATAGAGTTAAATGTGGGAAACCTTGTGGGAATATGAGTGATAAGAACAAAGGATTAGGAAGATTAAAAAGAAATAAAAAAAATAAATTTGGGAAGCATGCTTATAGGAAAAGCAAAGTGATTCAATTACCATGTGCATAAAAAAAAAAAATTCAGCATCTAAATAAAAGGGGATACAAAAAGAAATTCCCCCAATGAATACAATGCACATGGGATAAAAATAAAAAGTGAAACATGAGCATGTAAAAATAAGTGGGAAATATGGAAAAATAGGTAAAGAAGTTTTATCTTGCTAAATATGTATGTTGGGTGAGATCTTAGTCTAATTAAGGATTCACTTATTAGCTCACTTGACCATATACATAAATCCTTACCTTTACCTTGGTCCCATTACAACCTTAATTAAAGACCTTATGACTTTTTGGTATGACTATATTTTATAATTGTTGATTGGTTAGATGAAAAATAAAGCTATAAGAAAGTAAGAATAAAAAGAAAAATAGAGTGAATAAACCCAATAAACACTGAGTGACTAGAGAGTAAACACAAAATCCAGTGAGGGTTCAATAACTCATCAACATATATCTGTGCTTCAAATTTACTAACTGTTTTGCAAGTTTGTACAATGTTTTCTTTCCCATCTCATTTGCTAAAAGTCTTTATTATTTAAGGGTTGGCTATATATATATATATATATATATATATATATATATATATATATATATATATATATATATATATATATATATATATACATAACTCCTTGAGAATGTGAATTAACTTAGCTACATGTAAGCTTTATATATGAGTGAATAAATTAGAGTTGCATGATGCATCATTCATTTAGGTAGTTGCATTTAATTTAGATTGCATTGCATTCCATCACTATAACCTCATTTATTTACCTTGGATTTAGCATGAGGACATGCTAGTGTTTAAGTGTGGGGAGGTTGATAAACCCATATTTCATGAGATATTTTGTGCTTAATTTGAGTGATTTATACAATCCTTCACCTACTTATTCACATTAATTGCATGGTTTTACTTCCCCTCCCTTATTATGTCATATCGTGAAAAACATGTTTCCTAAGCTTTGAAAATTAATTATTTTAATTACCTTTATTTCCATTCGATGCCATGATTAGTGTGCTGAGTAGTTTCAGAGTTTCTAAGGCAGAATGACTTAAAGGATGAAAAAGGAAACATACCAAAGGGAAAGGAGAAAGCAAAACGGAGCTTTAAGGAAATTGGTATCCACGCGATCACATGGACGACGCGATCGCGTGCCAAGCACGAATCAGCAGCGACACGGCCGCATGACTGACGCGACCGCGTGCCTCTAGCAGAACGCACATGACGCGGTCGCATGACTAACGCGACCGCGTGGCAAGGAAAAGCTACGAATGACGCGACCGCGTGACCCACGCGGACGCGTGACAGATGCCACGCACCAGAAAATTATAGAACACGCCCCAGCGAGTTCTAAGGCCCTTTTTGGCCCAAATCCAAGTCCAGAAAACATAGACCAGAGGTTATGAAGTGGGGGAATACATCCATTCAAGATGCCTCTCATAATTTACTTTTCATGTTTTAGATGTAGTTTTGGAGAGAGAGGTTCTCTCCTCTCTCTCTCTCTCTCTCTCTCTCTCTCTCTTAGGATTTAGGACTTCTCTTTCTAGAGTGACTCTCGATCCAGGTTTAATATTTCTTTTTACTATTTAATTTCTCTTATATATTTTGATTACTCTGAAGCCTTTATTAGGTTTGATTGATGTTGCCCAATTGGCTGTTGATGACATTTTTATTTAATGATAATTGAGGTATTTTCAGTTTATAATTATTCTCTTTGAATAAGTTGCCATTGCTTCCCATCTAAGGATATTTTTATTATTCCAGCAATTTTACTTTTTTTCCCTTTTGGTTCTGATTAAGAATTTAGTAACTCAACAGTTATTAAAATCAACGTAATTAATAATCGTTATCTTGCTAATTGAGCTGAACCTAAATAATCTCAACCTTTTCTTAGGAAATAATTAGGATTCAAAGGTCAATTTAATTAGTCCCTTGACTTTCCTTTGCCCTGGTAAAGGTTGACCAAGTGGAGTTTAGATTCAACTTTTATTATAGTTGAGAGAGATAACTAAGTTAGACCTCTAAATTCCCTTATCTTGCCAAAAGTTGTTTTACAGTTATTTATTTATTTTTAATTGCCATTTAATTCACTCCTCATTTAAATTACTTGCTTCTCACCTTCTAAACCCCGATTACAACCTTTATAACTAATAATAAGAACATACTTCCTCGCAGATCCTTGAGAAGACGACCCGAGGTTTGAATACTCGGTTAACAATTTTTAAAGGGGTTTGTTACTTGTGACACCTAAAACGTTTGTACGAAGGGATTTTTGTCGGTTTAGAGACTATATCTACAACGCGACTGTTTTTATGACATTATTTACTGGTAAAAATCCTAACGTCAGAGAGCAAGTGAGGAATGGTGGATGATGAGAGGGGTGCCGAATGTGGATATAAAGGGAGGGAGGGTGGGTTTCAAAAATAAGAAGAAAAAGATAAGATAGAAGATATGATTTATAAAAGATAAATATGATAAGAAAAAGATATATAAAAAAAATTGTTAATGATATTTGGAAAAGATAAAATTGAATTTTAATTTTGAAAGAATATTTTTAAAAGATAATTGAGTTTTGAAAAATTAAAAAAAAAAGAGTTGGATTGGATTGGAAAACAATTTGTCTTTATGGATTAAGATGCATTTAATTTTTTTTTTTTGAAAAGGATTTTAGAAATTAGGGTTCTTAGAAAACTATTTTGATTTGAAGGATGACATTTTGAAACATGTTTATGCAAGAAATCATGAATTGAAACATAAAAATTTAGAAAATTTGTAAAGAAAAACGAATTTTACCTCCTCCCCACCATTCTGGCGTTAAACGCCCAAACGCTGCATGTTTTGGGCCTTTAACGCCCAATTGCTGCTTCTCCTGGGTGTTCAACGCCCAGCTGTTGCTTCTTTCTGGCGTTGAACGCCCAGATGGCTACCCTTACTGGCGTTGAACGCCCAGTGGGTGCTTCTTTTGGGCGTTCAACGCCCAAAACGTTTCTTTCTGGCTTTTTCACGCCAGTGAGCTTCCAAATTCCCCTGTAACTCTGTGAATTCAAGCAATTGCTATTTTACCTTTTGAAGATACTTTGACATATACCTGTAAAAATCAATTAATTAAAAAAATAAAATAAAATTAAATTTTGTAAATGGCTGGGTTGCCTCCCAACAAGCGCTTCTTTATTGTCTTTAGCTGGACTATTACTGAGTTTTAATCAAGTCTCAGTTTTGAGTATTCTTGCTCAAAATTGCTTTCAAGATAATGTTTAACTCTCTGTCCATTAACAATGAATTTTTTGTTAGAGTCATTATCCTGAAGCTCTACATATCCATATGGCAATACACTTGTAATCACATATGGACCTCTCCACCGAGATTTTAATTTCCCGGGGAATAATTTAAGCCTAGAATTAAATAACAGAACTTTCTGCCCCGGCTCAAAGACTCTGGATGATAGTTTCTTATCATGCCATCTTCTTGCTTTCTCTTTGTAAATTTTTGCATTCTCGAAAGCATTGAGTCTAAATTCCTCGAGCTCATTTAACTGAAGCAATCATTTTTCTCCAGCTTACTTGGCATCAAGGTTTAGGAATCTGGTTGCCCAGTAGGCTTTGTGTTCCAGTTCCACTGGCAAGTGACATGCCTTTCCATACACGAGCTGGTATGGAGAGGTCCATATAGGGGTCTTGAATGCTGTTCTGTATGCCCACAGAGCATCATCCAAGCTTCTTGCCCAATCCTTTCTACGGTTAGTTACAGTCCATTCCAGGATTCTTTTAAGTTCTCTGTTAGAGACTTCAGCTTGCCCATTTGTCTGTGGATGATATGGAGTGGCTACCCTGTGGCTAACTCCATAATGAACCAAAGCAGAGTAAAGTTGTTTATTACAGAAATGAGTGCCCCCATCACTGATTAATACTCTAGGGGTACCAAATCCGTTGAAGGTGTTTCTGGAGGAATTTTGACACGGTCTTAGTGTCATTAGTGGGTGTTGCAATAGCTTCCACCCATTTGGATACATAATCCACTGCCACTAGAATATAAGTGTTTGAGTATGATGGTGGGAAAGGTCCCATGAAGTCAATACCCTATACATCAAACAACTCAATCTCTAAGATCCCTTGTTGAGGCATGGCATAACTGTGAGGCAGATTACCAGATCTTTGGCAACTGTCACAATTAAGTACAACGCTCGAGAATCTTTATAGAGGGTAGGCCAGTAGAAGCCGCATTGGAGGACTCTTGTGGCTGTTCGCTCACTTCCAAAATGTCATCCATACTGTGATCCATGGTAGTGCCATAGGATCTTCTGTGCTTCTTCTTTGGGCACACATCTACGGATTACTCCGTCTGCACATCTCTTAAAGAGATACGGCTCATCCCAAAGATAATACTTTGCATCCGTGATCCGCTTCTTTGATTGTTGCCTACTGTATTCTTTGGGTATGAATCTCACTGCCTTGTAGTTTGTAATGTCTGCAAACCATGGCACTTCCTGGATGGCAAAGAGTTGCTCATCCGGAAAGTTTTCAGAGATCTCAGTAAAAGGGAGGAACGCCCCTTCTACTGGTTCTATTCGGGACAGGTGATCTGCTACCTGATTCTCTGTCCCTTTTCTGTCTCTTATTTCTATATCAAACTCTTGCAGAAGCAATACCCATCTTATGAGTCTGGGTTTTGAATCCTGCTTTGTGAGTAAATATTTAAGAGCAGCATGGTCAGTGTACACAATCACTTTTGATCCTACTAAATAGGATCTAAACTTGTCAATGGCGTAAACCACTGCAAGTAGCTCTTTTTCTGTGGTTGTATAGTTCTTCTGTGCGTCATTTAGAACACGACTGGCGTAGTAAATGACCTGCAGAAGCTTGTCATGCCTTTGTCCCAATACTGCACCAATGGCATGGTCACTGGCATCACACATCAGTTCAAATGGCAATGTCCAGTTTGGTGCAGAGATGATTGGTGCTGTGACCAATTTAGCTTTCAAAGTCTCAAATGCCTGCAGACACTCCTTATCAAAGATAAATGGCGTGTCAGCAGCTAGCAGATTACTCAGAGGTTTGGCGATTTTTGAAAAATCCTTTATAAACCTCCTATAGAATCCTGCATACCCCAGAAAGCTTCTGATTGCCTTAACATTAGCAGGTGGTGGTAATTTTTCAATTACCTCTACCTTAGCTTTATCCACCTCTATTCCCTTGTTCGAAATTTTGTGCCGAAGGACAATTCCTTCAGTCACCATAAAGTGCACTTCTCCCAGTTTAAAACCAGGTTGGTCTCTTGGCACCTCTTTAGAACAAGTGCTAGATGGTTAAGACAGGAGCTGAATGAGTCTCCAAATACTGAAAAGTCATCCATGAAGACTTCCAAAAATTTTTCCACCATGTCAGAGAAAATTGAGAGCATGCACCTCTGAAAGGTTGCAGGTGCATTGCACAAGCCAAATGGCATCCTTCTGTATGCAAATACTCCAGATGGGCATGTGAATGCCGTTTTCTCTTGATCTTTTGGATCTACTGCAATTTGATTATAACCTGAATATCCATTCAGGAAGCAGTAGTATTCATGACCTGCTAGTCTTTCTAGCATCTGGTCTATGAATGGTAAAGGAAAATGATCCTTTCTAGTAGCTGTATTGAGCATTCTATAATCAATACACATACGCCACCCTGTAACTGTTCTTGTAGGAACCAGTTCATTTTTTTCATTATGAACCACTGTCATGCCTCCCTTCTTAAGGACGACTTGGACAGGGCTTACCCAGGGGCTATCAAAAATAGGATAAATAATCCCAGCCTCTAGTAATTTAGTGACCTCCTTCTGCACCACTTCCTTCATGGCTGGATTCAGCCGCCTTTGTGGTTGAACCACTGGCTTGGCGTCACCCTCCAGTAAGATCTTGTGCATGCATCTGGCTGGGCTAATGCCCTTGAGATCACTGATGGACCACCCAAGAGCTGTCTTGTGTGTCATTAGCACTTGAATTAGTGCTTCCTCTTCCTGTGGCTCTAAGGTAGGGCTTATGATTACAGGAAAGGTATCATCTTCTCCCAGAAATGCATATTTCAGGGATGGCGGTAATGGTTTGAGCTCGGGTTTGGGAGGTTTCTCCTCTTCCTGAGGGATTTTCAGAGGTTCTATTATTCTCTTTGATTCCTCCAAATCAGGCTGAACATCTTTAAAGATGTTCTCTAGCTCTGATTCGAGACTCTCAGCCATATTGACCTCTCTTACCAGAGAGTCAATGATATCAATACTCATGCAGTCATTTGGGGTGTATGGATGTTGCATAGCTTTGACAACATTCAACTTGAACTCCTTCTCATTGACTCTCAGGATCACTTCCCCTTTTTGGACGTCAATGAGGGTTCGACCAGTTGCTAGGAAAGGTCTTCCTAGAATGAGAGTTGCACTCTTGTGCTCCTCCATTTCCAGCACCACAAAGTCAGTAGGAAAGGCAAATGGCCCAACCTTGACAATAATATCTTCAATCACGCCTGATGGGTATTTAATGGAGCCATCAGCAAGTTGAAGACATATCCGGGTTGGTTTGACTTCTTCAGTCAAACCAAGCTTTGTGATAATAAATGCAGGTATTAGGTTGATACTTGCCCCAAGATCACATAGAGCTTGCTTGGTACAATTACCCTCTAATGTGCATGGTATCATAAAGCTTCCGGGATCCTTAAGCTTCTCAGGTAAGCTTTTCAAGATGACTACACTGCATTCTTCAGTGAGGTAAACTTTTTTAGTTTCCCTCCAATCCTTCTTATGACTTAAGATCTCTTTCATGAACTTAGCATAAGATGGTATTTGCTCAAGTGCCTCTGCAAATAGAATCTTTATTTCAAGAGTCCTGAGATAGTCTGCAAAGCGGACAAATTGCTTATCCTGTTCCGCTTGATGGAGTTTTTGAGGATAAGGCATTTTGGCTTTGTATTCCTCAACCTTAGCTGCTGTAGGTTTATTACCTACAGAAGTGAGTTGGGAAGCCTTTTTAGAAGGGTAGTTATCAGCACTTGTATGTGTCTGATCCCCCACTGGCATTTGAATGCCAAGGGTGGAAGCTGGAGCGGCGTTAGACGCCAGCTCCTTGACTGTTCCTGGCGTCTGAACGCCAGAACTGTGCTTCCTTTGGGCATTCAACGCCGATTCATTGCTTGTTTCTGGCGTTGGATGCCAGAACTGAGCATGGTCTGGGAGTTCAGCGCTAGCTTTCCACCCATTTTCTGGCGTTTGAGCGCCAAAAGTATTCCTCTCTGGGCTCTGACTGTCCTCAGGTGGATTTTGGGTGGTTTGCTCATTTCTTGGCTTCCTGCTACCTTGAAGTGAAGTATTTAATGTTTTCCCATTTCTTAATTGAACTGCTTGACATTCTTCTGTTATTTGTTTTGATAGCTGTTGTTCTGTTTGCTTCAACTGTACTTCCATATTTTTATTAGCCATTCTTGTTTCTTGTAGTATCTCCTTGAATTCGGCTAACTATTTTGTTAGAAAATCTAATTGCTGATTGAATTCAGCAGCTTGATCTGCAAGACTGAGTTCAGCAGTTACTATTTTAGCCTCTTCCTTCTTGGGAAGTTCACTGCTTAGATACAGGTGCTGATTCCTGGCAACTGTATCAATGAGCTCTTGAGCTTCTTCAATTGTCTTTCTCATGTAAATAGATCCACCAGCTGAGTGGTCTAGAGAAGTCTGAGCTCTTTCTGTAAACCCATAATAGAAGATGTCTAACTGCACCCACTCTGAAAACATTTCAGAGGGGCATTTTCTTAGCATCTCTCTGTATCTCTCCCAGGCATCATAAAGGGATTCATTATCTCCTTGTTTAAAGCCTTGGATGCTTAGCCTTAGCTGTGTCATCCATTTTGGAGGAAAATATTGATTTAGGAATTTTTCTGACAGCTGTTTCCATGTCTTTATGTTGTCCTTAGGTTGGTTATTTAACCACCTCTTAGCTTGATATTTTACAGCGAATGGAAACAGTAGTAATCTGTAGACATCCTGATCTACTTCTTTATCATGTACTGTGTCAGTAATTTGTAAAAATTGTGCCAAAAACTCTGTAGGTTCTTCATGTGGAAGACCGGAATACTGGCAGCTTTGCTGCACCATAATAATGAGCTGAGGATTCAACTCAAAGCTACTAACTCCAATGGAGGGTATACAGATACTATTCCCATATGAAGCAGTAGTGGGGTTAGCATATGACCCCAGAGTCCTCCTGGACTGTTCATTTCCACTTAGTTCCATGATGGAGCAAGGGAGATGGTCTGGATGTTGATATTGTTTATTTTATTTAATTTATTATATAAAGAAAATTGATTTTCAAAAATTTAAAAAAAAAATATAAAATATAAAATATGCAATTAACACCAAACTTATAACAAGACACTAGACTCAAAGAAAAATTAAAAATTAATAGAGAAAAATAATATTTTTGAAAAGAAAATAAAAGACTCTGACCCAATTGCCAAAATCTTCCTAATCTAAGAAATAAAATAAACCTTTAGTTGTTCAAACTCGAACAATCCCCGGCAACGGCGCCAAAAACTTGGTGCACGAAATTCTAATCCCAATCTCAAAATCTTAAGGTGATTTCGTACCACTAACCAGCAAGTGCACTGGGTCGTCCAAGTAATACCTTACGTGAGTAAGGGTCGATCCCACAGAGATTATTGGTTTGAAGCAAGCTATGTTTATTTTATTATTCTTAGTCAGGATATCAAATAAAATTATCAGTAGGAATTATTAGAAAAATAAAAGAGCGTGAAATAGATAATTGTTACTTTAATTATGGAGAATATGTTGGAGTTTTGGAGATGCTTTGTCCTCTAAATTTCAACTTTTCCTAGAAATCCTTTTCCCACACGCAAGGTTCCTTCCATGGCAAGCTATATGTAGGGTGTCACCGTTGTCAATGGCTACTTCCCATCCTCTCAGTGAAAACGGTCCAAATGCTCTGTCACAGCACGTCTAATCATCTGTCGGTTCTCAATCAGGTTGGAATAGAATCCAATGATTCTTTTGTGTCTGTCACTAACGCCCAGCCTTCAGGAGTTTGAAGCTCGTCACAGTCATCTAATCCCAGAATCCTACTCAGAATACCACAGACAAGGTTTAGGCTTTCCGGATTCTCATGAATGCCGCCATCAATTCGGCTTATACCACGAAGATTCTGATTAAGGAATCTAAGAGATACTCATTCAATATGATGTAAAATGGAGGTGGTTGTCAGGCACACGTTCATGGATTGAGGAAGGTGATGAGTGTCACGGATCATCACCTTCTTCATCTTTAAGCGTGAATGAACATCTTAGATAAGAACAAGCGTGTTTGAACGGAAAACGAAAGTAATTGCATTAATTCATCGAGACGCTGCAGACCTCCTCACCCCCAACAATGGAGTTTAGAGACTCATTCCGTCAAAGTGTATAAAAATTCAGATCTAAAAATGTCATGAGATATAAAATAAGTCTCTAAAAGTTGTTTAAATAGTAAACTAGTAACCTAGGTTTACAGAATATGAGTAAACTAAGATAATTGGTGCAGAAATCCACTTCTGGGGCCCACTTGGTGTGTGCTGGGGTTGAGACTTAAGCCTCTCACGTGCTTGGGCTGTTTCTGGAGTTGAACGCTAGGTTGTAACGTGTTTTGGGCGTTGAACTCCAACTTGTAACCTGTTTCTGGCGCTGGACGCCAGACTGCAGCATGGAACTGGCGTTGAACACCAGTTTACGTCGCTATCTTTGTGCAAAGTATGGACTATTATATATTGCTGGAAAGCCCTAGATGTCTACTTTCCAACCCAATTAAGATCGCATCAATTGGACTTCTGTAGCTCCAGAAAATCTATTCCGAGTGCAGGGAGGTCAGGATCCAACAGCATCAGCAGTCCTTTTTCAGCCTAAATCTGATTTTTGCTCAGCTCCCTCAATTTCAGCCAGAAAATACCTGAATTCACAGAAAAATACACAAACTCATAGTAAAGTCCAGAAATATGATTTTTGCCTAAAAACTAATAAAATTCTATTAAAAACTAATTAGAACATACTAAAATCTACATGAAATTACCGCCGAAAAGCGTATAAAATATCCGCTCATCACCCAACTAGTGGCGGATAATCAATTTTCCCAATGGTTAATAAATGGTATCGAGAAGAAAAGAGAGAAAATCTCGCAGATGCGCATCGCTCATTGCAACAGACAGGCTTCAGTGTTCCTGGTTGAGGAATTATAGCCTTTCGAGGGTTAGTCCCAAGGTTTGTTCCGTGTTTGCTTGAGGCAGGCACGTGTGACTGTGGCCTTTTCCAGTCACTACATTTTTCATGTCGTCATGCACTAGCATCCATTTGTCCATTTGGTATACATGCAGCAAGCTGTGTTCAAAGTATATGAGGCGGAGTTTCTCCCGATACCATATGAGATGCTTTGGCCGGAATGGTACGGGACACAGCTTTGTCCTAATTCTACCATGCGCAAGAAGTCTACTAATCGAACATTTCCACGCATGACGTTTAGTTTATAGTCGCTACGTTGTTTGTGTTTGTTGAGGTTGTTGTTTCTGTAGTTCATGTGATTGTGTGGTTTACTTTATTGTTCACTTTGTTATATTTTCAATAAGGAAATGTTGTACTCAAATTTTATGTGATTTAAGTTATCCATGTTTACGGCATTCATGTTGTACAGGAATTCTAAAGTTTAAACTTCAACACATAGCAACGTTCACATAAAACATCCAAAAAAAGAGCTCAATAATTTAAACCCAAACTAAATACAATAGTTTCTAAAATACATCAATAGTAGTGTATGGAATTACAACATACAACAGTAATAACAATATCATCGGTGGTAATCACTCGGGTAATGCAGCCAATGTCCATTGCCACATGGCAGAGGCTGTCCCTATCGCTAAGGTCTGTTAGGACGTGAATCCTGAGGAGGCTATGGGTGATGAGAGGGATCCTGTGCCTGATAAGGCAGCTGTGAGAGCATGGGACAACATAACTCTCGGAGTAGGTCACCAGCTGATATTGAGGCTAGTAAGGTGGCTTCACCGGTGGTGCATGCATCAGCTGGGGTGCCGTCATCAAGAGGTCATAGTTTACTAAAGACGATGTCACATACTGAGCATTGGATCAGACATGTGTGCCGCATGACGTACCAAAACCCGATGAAATATATGGAACCCAAACAATGGTGGACATCAGAGCAGACGAATGCTGCTATGCCTGTCCCATGGTCTACTCTATACCAGTGCAGAACTGCTCCGTGATGTGCTCACTATAAGAGAACCGCTCCTTAGCAGTGCCAAATTTCCTACGTCTCCCCAAACCGCTGTAGCGTGATGGAGGAGCTGCAGTTCCTGTAGCGGATTTTGTATCCGTCAAAGACCGGTCTCCATAGTTGCAATATTGTGCCTCAAACGCTCCAAATTACATAAAGCTTAGAGTGACAAAACAACCAAAATTGGAGGAAGCCAGATCCAATTTCCCTCGTTTATACGCTTTTTGGCATTGTTTTTAGGTAGTTTTTAGTAGGATCTAACTACTTTTAGGGATACTTTTATTACTTTTTATGCAAAATTCACATTTCTTGACTTTACTATGAGTTTGTGTGTTTTTTTATGATTTCAGATATTTTCTGGCTGAAATTGAGGGACCTGAGCAAAAATCTGATTCAGGCTGAAAAAGGACTACTGATGCTATTGGATTCTGACCTCCCTGCACTCGAAATGGATTTTCTGGAGCTACAAAACTCCGAATTCGGCGCTCTCAACGGGGTTGGAAAGTAGACATCCAGAGCTTTCCAGCAATATATAATAGTCCATACTTTGTTCGAGTTTAGATGACGCAAACTGGCGTTCAACGCCAGTTCCATGCTGCATTCTGGAGTAAAACGCCAGAAACACGTCACAAACCAGAGTTAAACGCCAAAAACACGTTACAACTTGGCGTTTAACTCCAAGAGAAGCCTCTGCATGTGTAAAGCTTAAGCTCAACCCAAGCACACACCAAGTGGGCCCGGAAGTGGATTTCTGCATCAATTACTTATTTCTGTAAACCCTAGTAACTAGTCTAGTATAAATAGAACTTTTTACTATTGTATTAGGCGTCTGTCTCTTAGACCAATTTCGTCTTGGTTATTCCGGTTCCCTCTCTGGGGCCGAAGCCAATGAACACTATTTTCACTTATGTATTTTCAACGGTGGAGTTTCTACACACCATAGATTAAGGTGTGGAGCTCTGCTGTACCTCGAGTTTTAATGCGAAGTACTACTGTTTTCTAT
Source organism: Arachis hypogaea (assembly GCF_003086295.3). Taxonomy (NCBI): domain Eukaryota; kingdom Viridiplantae; phylum Streptophyta; class Magnoliopsida; order Fabales; family Fabaceae; genus Arachis; species Arachis hypogaea. The sequence continues at coordinate 68,634,635 of NC_092039.1, read as the reverse complement.
TCAATTCATGCTTATTCTTATTCTAAGATATTCGCTGCACTTAAACCTGATGGATGTGATGATCTGTGGCACTCATCATCATCCGTTCTTATGAACGCATGCTTGACAACTACTTCCGTTCTACCTTAGACCGAGCGTGTATCTCTTAGATTCCTTTATCAGAATCTTCGTGGTATAAGCTAGAACCCTTTGGCGGCCACTCTTGAGAATCCAGAAAGTCTAAACCTTGTCTGTGGTATTCCGAGTAGGATTCAAGGATTGAATGACTGTGATGAGCTTCAAACTAGCGATTGTTGGGCGTAGTGAAAGACGCAAAAGAATCAATGGATTCTATTCCGGCATGATCGATAACCGACAGATGATTAGCCGTGCTGTGATAGAGCATTTGGACCATTTTCACTGAGAGGATGGGAAGTATCCATTGACAATGGTGATGCCCTACATACAGCTTGCCATGGAAAGGAGTATGAAGAATTGAAGGAAAGCAGTAGGAAAGCAGAGATTCAACAGGAACAAAGCATCTCCATACACTTATCTGAAATTCCCACCAATGATTTTCATAAGTATCTCTATCTTTATTTTATGTTTTATTTATTATTATTTTTGAAAACCATTATAATCATTTGAATTAGCCTAACTGAGATTTACAAGATGACCATAGCTTGCTTCATACCAACAATCTCCGTGGGATCGACCCTTACTCACGTAAGGTTTATTACTTGGATGACCCAGTGCACTTGTTGGTTAGTTGTGCGGAGTTGTGAAGAATGTGAGTGAACCATAGCAGTGTGCACCAAGTTTTTGGAGCCATTGCTAAGAATTGTTCATGTTATGAAAAGAGTAAATCACAATTTTGCCTATCAAGTTTTTAGCGCAGTTGCCGGGGATTGTCGAATTTGGACAACTGACGGTTCATCTTGTTGCTTAGATTAGGTAATTTTCTTTTCAAAAAGTTTTCAAAAATCTTTCAAAAATTTTTTATTTGTTTTCGTTTTTCAAAAAAATAATTTTCGAAAGAAAAATAAAATCATAAAAAACCAAAAATATTTTGTGTTTCTTGCATGTTTTTCTTTTCTTAAAAATTTTTCAAAAATAAGTCTTGATGTTTATCTTGATCTTCAAAGTGTTCTTGGTGTTCATCTTGACATTCATAGTGTTCTTGCATGCATAATTGGTTTTGATCCAAAATTTTCATGTTTTGGGTCATATTTGTGTTTTTCTCTCTCCTCATTAAAAATTCAAAAATAAAAAAAAAGATCTTTTCCTTATTTTACTCAAAAATTCGAAATCTTTGGGTTGACTTAGTCAAAAATTTTTAAAATTAGTTGTTTCTTATTAGTCAAGTCAAGATTTCATTTTTAAAAATCCTATCTTTTCAAAATCTTTTTCAAAAATCAAATCTTTTTCAAATTTTTTTATTATTTTCGAAAATTTTTAAAATTTATTTTCAAAATCTTTTTCTTATCTTTATTTCATGATTTTCAAAAACTTTACTAACAATTAATGTGATTGATTCAAAAATTTGAAGTTTGTTACTTTCTTGTTAAGAAAGGTTTAATCTTTAAATTCTAGAATCATATCTTTTAGTTTCTTGTTAGTCAAGTCATCAATTTTAAAAATTAAATCTCTTTCAAAACAAATTTCAATCATATCTTTTCAAAAATTTGATTTCAAAATATCTTTCCTAACTTCTTATCTTTTCAAAATTGATTTTCAAATCTTTCTCAACTAACTAATTGACGTTTTGTTTGTTTCTTATCTTTTTAAAAACTACCTAAGTACTTTTCTCTCTCTAATTTTCGAAAAGTACCTCCCTCTCTTTCAAAATTCTTTTAATTAACTAATTATTTCAAATTTTAATTTTAATTTTATTTCCTCTCTTAATTTTTGAAAATCACTAACCATTTTTCAAAAACAATTTTCGGAAACTCTCTCTCTCTCTCTTATCTCCTTCTATTTATTTTAATTATTTACTAACACTCTTCTCTTCATCTAAAAATTCGAACCCTCTCTTCTCCTTTGTGTTCGAATTTTTCTCATCCTTCTTCTATTCTTTTCTTCTTCTACTCACACAAAGGAATCTCTCTACTGTGGTAAAGAGGATCCCTATTATTATTTTTTGTTCCCTTCTTTCTTATATGAGCAGGAGCAAGGACAAGAATATTCTTGTTGAAGCAGATCCTGAACCTAAAAGGACTCTAAAGAGGAAATTAAGAGAAGCTAAATTACAACAATCCAGAGACAACCTTACAGAAATTTTTGAAAAAGAAGAGGAGATGGCAACCGAAAATAATGACAACAATAATAATGCAAGGAGGATGCTTGGTGACTATACTACACATACTTTCAAATTTGATGGAAGAAGCATCTCAATCCCTGCCATTGGAGTAAACAACTTTGAGCTGAAACCTCAACTAGTTGCTCTAATGCAACACAACTACAAGTTTCATGGACTTTCATCAGAAGATCCCTATCAGTTTTTAACTGAGTTCTTGCAGATTTGTGAGACTGTTAAGACTAGAGTAGATCCTAAAGTCTACAGGCTCATGCTTTTCCCTTTTGCTGTAAGAGACAGAGCTAGAGCATGGTTGGACTCACAACCTAAAGATAGCCTGGACTCTTGGGATAAGTTGGTCACGGCCTTCTTGGCTAAGTTCTTTCCTCCTCAAAAGCTGAGCAAGCTTAGAGTGGATGTTCAGACCTTCAAACAAAAGGATGGTGAATCCCTCTATGAAGCTTGGGAAAGATACAAGCAGATGACCAAAAGGTGTCCTTCTGACATGCTTTCAGAGTGGACCATTTTGGATATAATCTATTATGGTCTATCTGAGTTCTCTAAGATGTCACTGGACCATTCTGCAGGTGGATCTATTCACCTAAAAAAAATGCCTGCAGAAGCTCAAGAACTCATTGACATGGTTGTAAATAACCAATTCATGTTCACATCTGAGAAGAATCCTGTGAGTAATGGGACGCCTTAGAAGAGGGGAGTTCTTGAAATTGATGCTCTGAATGCCATATTGGCTCAGAACAAAATGTTGACTCAGCAAGTCAACATAATTTCTCAGAGTCTGAATGGATGGCAAAATGCATCCAACAGTACTAAAGAGGCATCTTCTGAAGAAGAAGCTTATGATCCTGAGAACCCTGCAATGGTAGAGGTGAATTACATAGGTAAACCCTATGGGAACACCTATAACTCCTCATGGAGAAATCAACCAAATTTCTCATGGAAGGATCAACAAAAGCCGCAACAAGGCTTTAATAATGGTGGAAGAAATAGGCTCAGCAGTAGCAAGCCTTTTCCATCATCTTCTCAGCAACAGACAGAGAATTCTGAGCAGAGCCCCTCTAGCTTAGCAAACATAGTCTCTGATCTGTCTAAGGCCACTTTAAGTTTCATGAGTGAAACAAGGTCCTCCATCAGAAATCTGGAGGCACAAGTGGGCCAGCTGAGTAAGAATATCACTAAAACTCCTCCTAGTACTCTCCCAAGCAATACAGAAGAAAATCCAAAAAGAGAGTGCAAGGCCATTGATATTTTCTATATGGTCGAATCCAAGGAGGAAGGGGAGGACGTGAATCTCAATGAGGAAGACCTCATGGGACGTCCCCCAGATAAGAAAGAGTTCCCTATTGAGGACCTAAAGGAATCTGAGGCTCATATAGAGACCATAGAGATTCCATTAAACCTCCTTCTACCATTCATGAGCTCTGAGAACTATTCTTCCTCTGAAGAGGATGAAGATGTAACTGGAGAGCAAGTTGCTCAATATCTAGAGCCATCATGAAACTGAATGCCAAGTTGTTTGGTAATGAGACTTGGGAAGGTGAACCTCCCTTGTTCATTAGTGAACTAGATACATGGGTTCAGCAAACTTTACCTCAAAAGAAATAAGATCCTGGTAAATTCTTAATATCCTGTACCATAGGCACCATGACCCTTGAGAAGGCTCTATGTGACTTGGGGTCAAGTATAAATCTTATGCCACTCTCTGTAATGGAGAAAATAGGAATCTTTGAGGTACAGGCTGCCACATTCTCATTAGAGATGGCAGACAAGTCAATAAGACAAGCTTTTGGATTGGTAGAGGATGTGTTAGTAAAGGTTAAAGGCCTTTACATCCCTGCTGATCTCATAATCTTAGACACTAGGAAGGAAGAGGATAAATGCATCATCCTTGGAAGACCCTTTCTAGCCACAGCAAAAGCTGTGATTGATGTTGACAGAGGTGAACTAGTCCTTCAAATGAATGGGGACTACCTTGTGTTTAACGCTCAAGGATCTTCCTCTGCAACCATGGAGAGGAAGCATGAAAAGCTTCTCTCAATACAGAGTCAAACAAAGCCTCCACAATCAAACTCTAAGTTTGGTATTGGGAGGCCACAACCAAACTCTAAGTTTGGTGTAAAACCCCCACATTCAAACTCTAAGTGTGGTATTGGGAGGTCCCAACAATGCTCTGATAATTTGTGAGCTCCATGAGAGCTCACTGTCAAGCTATTGACATTAAAGAAGCGCTTATTGGGAGGCAACCCAATTTTTATTTATCTATATTTCTATTGTTCTTTTATGATTTATTAGGTTTATGATCATGTGGAGTCACAAAACAATTGCAAAAATTAAAAACAGAATCAAAAACAGTAGAAGAAACAGCACACCCTAGAGGAAAAGCTTATTGGCGTTTAAACGCCAGTAAGGAGCATTTGGCTGGCGTTCAACGCCAAAACAGAGCGTGAAGCTGGCGTTGAACGCCAGAAACAAGCAGCAGTCTGGCATTTAAATGCCAGGATTACACCATGAGGAGAGCTAGCGTTAAACGCAAGAAACAAGCATGGAACTGGCGTTCAACACCAGAAACATGCTGCAAATTGGCGTTGAACGCCCAAAACAAGCATGGAGGTGGCGTTTAACGCTAGAAACATGCTACAGTTTGGCATTAAATGCCAGGATTGCATGCAGAGGGCGTTTTACACACCTAATTGGTGCAGGGATGATAAATCCTTGACACCTCAGGATCTGTGGACCCCACAGGATCCCCACCTACCTCAACTCACCTTCTCTCATCTTCACATAATCTAATAACACTCTTCCCCAAACACCCTTCACCAATCACCTCAATCTCTCTTTCTCATCACCTCTTTACCACTCACATCCAACCACTCTTCCCCAAAAACCCCACTTACCTTCAAATTCAAAATCTCTTTCCTACCCAAACCCACCCTAAATGACCGAACCCACTACCCTCTCCCTCCACTATATAAACCCCTCCATCTTTCTTCATTTTCACATAACACAACCCCCTCTTCTCCCCCTTGGCCGAAACACACAACTCTCTCCCTCTCCTCCATATCTTCTTCTTCTTCTTCTATTCTTTCTTCTCTTACTCAAGGATGAGCAACATTCTAAGTTTGGTGTGGTAGAAGCATAGCTTTTTTATTTTTCCATAACTATTTATGGCACCTAAGGCCAGAGAAACCTCTAGAAAGAGGAAAAGGAAGATAAAAGCTTCCACCTCCGAGTCATAGGAGATGGAGAGATTCATCTCAAAAGCTCATCAAGACCACTTCTATGAAGTTGTGGCCAAGAAGAAGGTGATCCCCGAGGTCCCTTTCATGCTCAAGAAAAATGAGTATCCGGAGATCCGACATGAGATCCAAAGAAGAGGTTTGGAAGTTCTTACCAACCCCATTCAACAAGTTGAAATCTTAATGGTTCAGGAGTTCTATGCCAATGCATGGATCACTAGGAACCATGATCAAAGTATGAACCCGAATCCAAAGAATTATCTTACAATGGTACGGGAGAAATGCTTAGATTTCAGTCTAGAAAATGTAAGGTTGGCATTCAACTTGCCTATGATGCAAGAAGACGCACGCCCCTACACTAGAAGGGTCAAACTTTGATCAAAGGTTGGACCAAGTCCTCATGGACATATGTGTGGAAGGAGCTCAATGGAAAAGAGACTCAAAAGGCAAGCCGGTTCAATTAAGAAGACTGGACCTTAAGCCTGTGGCTAGAGGATGGTTGGAGTTCATCCAACGCTACATCATCCCCACTAGCAACCGATCCGAAATAACTGTGGATCGGGCCATCATGATCCATAGCATCATGATTGGAGAGGAAGTAGAAGTTCATGAAGTCATCTCTCTTGAATTCTACAAAGTAGCCGAAAAGCCCTCCACCTTGGCAAGACTAGCTTTTCCTCATCTTATTTTCCATCTATGCTACTTAGCTGGAGTTGTCATAGAAGAAGACATCCTCATTGAAGAGGACAAGCCCATCACTAAGAAGAGGATGGAGCAAACAAGAGTGCCTACCCATGGATCTCAAGAGACACATGAGGAAGCTCATCATCAAGAAATCCCTGAGATGCCTCAAGGGATGCACTTTCCTCCAAACAACTATTGGGAACAACTCAACACTTCTCTAGAAGGATTGAGTCATGATATGAACTAATTAAGGGTGGAACACCAAGAGCACTCCATCATTCTCCATGAGATTAGAGAAGATCAAACAGCTATGAGGGAGGAGCAACAAAGGCAAGGAAGAGACATAGAGGAGCTCAAGGACGCCATTGGTCCTTCAAGGAGAAGGCGCCACCATCACTAAGGTGGACTCATTCCTTAACTTCCTTGTTCTTACTTCTCTGTTTTTTGATTTATGAGCTTCATGTTTGTCTATGTTTGTGTCTTTGTTACATGATCATTAGTATCTAGTGTCTATGTGTTAAGGCTATGAATAATTCCATGAATCCTTCACCTCTCTTAAATGAAAAATATTTCTAATACAAAAGAACAAGAAGTACATGAGTTTTGAATTCATCCTTGAAATTAGTTTAATTATATTGATGTGGTTACAATACTTTTTGTTTTTGAATGAATGCTTGAACAGTGTATATTTTTTATCTTGTTATTTATGAATGTTAAAATTGTTGGCTCTTGAAAGAATGATGAACAAGAAAAATATTATTGATAATCTGAAAAATCATAAAATTGATTCTTGAAGCAAGAAAAAGCAGTGAAAAAAAAGGTGGCAAAAAAAAATAATAATAATAAAAGAAAAAGAAAAAGCAAGTAGAAAAAGCCAATAGCCCTTAAAATCAAAAGGCAAGGGTAAAAAGGATCCAAGGCTTTGAGCATCAATGGATAGGAGGGCACAAGGAAATAAATCTAGGCCTAAGTGGCTAAATCAAGCTGTCCCTAACCATGTGCTTGTGGCATGCAGGTCCAAGTGAAAAGCTTGAGACTGAGTGGTTAAAGTCGTGATCCAAAGCAAAAAGAGTGTGCTTAAGAGCTCTGGACACCTCTAACTGGGGACTTTAGCAAAGCTGAGTCACAATCTGAAAAGGTTCACCTAGTCATGTGTCTGTAGCATTTATGTATCCGGTGGTAATACTGGAAAATAAAGTGCTTAGGGCCACAGCCAAGACTCATAAAAGTAGCTGTATTCAAGAATCAACATACTTAACTAGGAGCATTAATAACACTATCTGAACTTTGAGTTCCTATAGATGCCAATCATTCTAAACTTCAAGGGATAAAGTGAGATGCCAAAACTGTTCAAAAGCAAAAAGCTACTAGTCCCGCTCATCTAATTAGAACTAAGCTTCATTGATGTTTTGAGTTTTATAGTATATTCTATTCTTTTTATCCTAATTGATTTTCAGTTTCTTGGGGACAAGCAACAATTTAAGTTTGGTGTTGTGATGAGCGGATAATTTATACGCTTTTTGGCATTGTTTTTAGGTAGTTTTTAGTAGGATCTAGCAACTTTTAGGGATATTTTTATTAGTTTTTATGCAAAATTTATATTTCTGGACTTTACTATGAGTTTGTGTGTTTTTCTATGATTTCAGGTATTTTCTGGCTGAAATTGAGGGACCTGAGCAAAAATCTGATTCAGGCTGAAAAAGGACTGCTGATGCTGTTGGATTCTGACCTCCTTGCACTCAAAATGGATTTTCTGGAGCTACAGAACTCCAACTTGCGTGCTCTTAACGGCGTTGAAAAGTAGACATGTAGAGCTTTCCAGCAGTATATAATAGTCTATACTTTGTTCGAGTTTAGACAATGCAAACTGGCATTCAATGCCAGTTTCATGCTGCATTCTGGAGTAAAACGCCAGAAACACGTCACAAACCAGAGTTAAATGCCAAAAATACGTTACAACTTGGCGTTTAACTCCAAGAGAAGCCTCTGCACGTGTAAAGCTCAAGCTCAGCACAAGCACACACCAAGTGAGCCCCAAAAGTAGATTTCTGCATCAATTACTTATTTCTGTAAACCCTAGTAACTAGTCTAGTATAAATAGAACTTTTTACTATTGTATTAGGTGTCTATCTCTTAGACCAATTTTGTCTTGGTTATTCTGGTTCCCTCTCTGGGGCCAAAGCCAATGAACACTATTTTCACTTATGTATTTTCAACGATGGAGTTTCTACACACCATAGATTAAGGTGTGGAGCTCTGCTGTACCTCAAGTTTTAATACAAAGTACTACTGTTTTCTATTAAATTCATGCTTATTCTTATTCTAAGATATTCACTGCAGTTAAACCTGATGGATGTGATGATCCGTGACACTCATCATCCTCCGTTCTTATGAATGCGTGCTTGACAACCACTTCTGTTCTACCTTAGACTGAGCGTGTATCTCTTGGATTCCTTGATCAGAATCTTTGTGGTATAAGCTAGAACCCTTTGGCGGCCACTCTTGAGAATCCGAAAAGTCTAAAACTTGTCTGTGGTATTCCGAGTAGGATTCAAGGATTGAATGACTGTGACAAGTTTCAAACTCGCAATTGTTGGGCGTAGTGACAGACGCAAAAGAATCAATGAATTCTATTTTGGCATGATCGAGAACCAACAAATGATTAGCCGTGCTGTGACAGAGCATTTAGACCATTTTCACTAAGAGGATGAGAAGTAGCCATTGAAAATGGTGATGCCCTACATACAGCTTGCCATGAAAAGGAGTATGAAGAATTGAAGGAAAGCAGTAGGAAAGCAGAGATTCAACAGGAACAAAGCATCTCCATACACTTATCTGAAATTTCCACCAATGATTTACATAAGTATCTCTATCTTTATTTTATGCTTTATTTATTATTATTTTCGAAAACCATTATAATCATTTGAATAAGCCTAACTGAGATTTACAAGATGAACATAGCTTGCTTCATACCAACAATCTCCGTGGGATCGACCCTTACTCACGTAAAGTTTATTACTTGGACGACCCAGTGCACTTGCTGGTTAGTTGTGCGAAGTTGTGAAGAATGTGAGTGAACCATAGTAGTGTGCACCAAGTTTTTCGAGCCATTGCTAAGAATTGTTCAAGTTATGAAAGGATTAAATTACAATTTTGCCTATCAGGCACTAATCACCAGGTCCAAGACTCAGTCCCACGGTATACATTCCTTCCATCAGCTATAGCCGCCGCATCGTTCCGGGTCACAAATATGCTCAAGCTGCTGCATATCTCCCGCGCGTGAAAGGAGGGTGGATAGGCTCGTCCGTTCTTCGTTCCTCCGCCGTGCACATCCCGGTGTCATCGCGAGGCTTCCCAACCGCCCCATTGTCGTCATCCTCAACATTCCCCCTACCCTGTTGTGCGCTGCTCGATCGCACCATCTCCTCGCTTCCAGGTTCGCCCTTTCCCCCTTTTCTTGCTCTTCCAATTTCATCTTTTGGCCTGGTACCACTGTTTGAATTGAATAATTTTGATTGTTGATTGGATCTGTGTGCACCAAATTTGTTTACCCATCAATTTCCAATTCGGTCCCTAATCTAGTTCAAACCCTAGTCCCAATTCGGTCCCTAATCTAATCCCAATTTAATTGCTCCCAATTCCTTGCTGAAAATATATGGATGATAACGGCTGCAATGTGAGGATGGATGTTAGGCTAGCTGTATAATTTGAATTGATACTCAAACCCACCCAAAGCCATGTGATTAGTACCAATTATCCAAGAGCACTCTCAGGTTTTCCTTCTGTGGTATGTCAATGGAGCAGGAAACCAAGTCAAAAATTTTTACTAGGAAAGATACGAGCAAAAATAAAACAGAATGAAAGAGTTATAAAATAGAGTTTGGTATTGAGAACATAATCATTTATGTATCTCTTTTTATATATCATGATTTATACGAATTTAGTTTAATGTTGCTTGTTTCCAATTTGTTTGCCATTTTGGTTCGAACCCTTATCTAATTTAATTCGTTTGGTTGTTGATCGATTAATGTTTGCATCAAATTTTCTACCTATGTCTTCTGAGTGTTGGTACGAACAAGGTTGATTAATTTTGCTCCAATTTGCATTCCCCAACTTACATGATGAGAATTTGTTTCTAATTTAGCATTTGTATTTTCTACTATGTGTCATTTTTAGTTTGGATTGAACTACATTATAATTTTCTCACCTAACAAGCTGTTTTTCCATTTCTTGGTATCAAGTGATTAAGATAATCTTGACTGTCCTATTTCATTTAGATGTACTTTTTAATTTTTATTTGTAAGGACAGATTCCCTAAATATACGTTGATGACCACAACCACAGAGGCATCATGTCATGAAAGAGTAGTATATTATACTGTGAAGCTTTACTCTTTACAACCGAAGATAATGATGATTCTGTTATATATAGGGCCTTTCTAACAGCCTCGAAGTTAATGCTTTTGTTTTATGCATGCATGAATGACATTCTCTATTTTAAGCAAGAAACTAAAGAATGAAATTGAATGATCATAAATTTTATTTGGTAACACAATGAAAAGTTCTATATATATCTTGTGCATAGGTCCCATGTTTTAAGTGAGATACAGTGGAGTTCTCCCAGAATTTTGAAGATATATATATTAAAATGGGAAATTGAGAATCATTATGATATTGAAAGAGTTTGTGTATAGGAAGAAAATGAGAGATAGAGGAGAAAATGGAGAAGAATGCAGAGGAATGAAGGACCACAGAAGAGAAATCTGTATTCTGTTATGACTTGTTATACAAGCTATTGAATGTCAAAACAATTAATCATTACTCAACATTTCAAACAATTCCTTTTACATACATCAGTAAGATGGATGGAGAGAAGACTTTAGACCACACTAACTAACTTGTAACTGATTTGTATGGGGTAATTACTCTGTTATCCCTATCAGATATGATTCATTTCTAATTCAAACCCCACATAGATGACGTGCTACCTGTTTTTTCCCCATGTGTTTGAATTGTTCTTCACTAGTTAGGCCTTCACAGAATAATAATGAATTTTTAAGTATAATACCCATGATGTGGTTTGAAAGGATAATAGACTTTGTCTATCACCACCAGTACGTTATTATTGTAGATTATTTAAACATATTTAAATTATTGTAGATTAACTAAACATATTTAAATTAAACAAATCTTAACCTGTGCATATTTAAATTCCTTATGTTACTTTGTTCACATTCAATTATGTCATTTTCTGGATTATCTGAATTTTCACGCAAATATGTTCAAGTTGAGTTAATCATTAGTCCCAAATGTATGTTACCATCTTCTTTTTCTCTTTTTCTTTTTTTTTCTAATTTATTTTTTAAATGCTTATGAGATATGTTCCCAGGGTTTATCTAAAACTGTAGGTCGATCTCGGACGAGATCTTCTGTGCTGGTCGGAGCCGACGTGTCCGACAGGTGTGTAGCAGCCGAAGCTGGTGTGTCCGACTGAGAATGCTGCTGATCCCTTGTCACCGAAGGGTGGGGGGTACCTACAAGGGACTCCGAAGCTTAAGTTAGCAAGGGTATTAAACAGGTATTGAGTAGAATCAGAGTATGAGTTATACCTGGGTGCTCCAGTGTATTTATAATGGTGAGATGTGACCTTCTTTAGATAAGATAAGTTAGTTATCTTATCTTATCTTATCTTTTGTTGAGGTCAGCTTATCTTCTATGGAACCGCCGTTATCTCTATAGGCTTGGGCTACCCGTGGATCGGGATCGTATTCCTTGAGTTGGGCCCTTCTTTGGGCTTTCCTGTCGATTTGGACCGAGTTCTTTGCGAAGAAGTCAGTCCGCTTGACCTAAAGAGGTCGGTCGCTTTGTCTGTAGAACATCCCGGGTCAGACAGCTCGACCCAGGGTATGAACAGTGTCCCTGCATGAGCTTGGTCTTTTTGTTGAGGTCGAGTCCTAGACTTCGGTCCTTCTTTAGTGAAGCCGAACTCAAGCATTTTGTCGATTCCTTTGTAGAAGCTTTTGAATGTAGAACATTTTTCCTCTAAAAGCGCGCGCTTTTGTATCGGTGCTTTGGGAACGTGCGAGGGTTTAATGCCTTCATTAATTTTAACATTAATTGCCCCGTTTCCCTTAGGCTCTTTATTTTTATTTTGAAAACTCAGAAACGGTTTCTCTCTTTCGCCCTTTTCGTAACTTCTTTTCTCCGCTCTCTTCGCTCTCTGTTTTTCGTTTGCGCTTCTGCTTTCTTGTGTTGCGGCTTTCGTTTGGCGATTTTCTGGGCATCTTTCATTTCTGCGCCTCCATTTTTCTTTCTCGAAGCTTCTTTCGTCTCCAGGTTAGTCCCATTTCGTGCTTTCTCTTTGTTTTTGTTTTTGTGATGATGTTTTGATTTTGACTCTCCTTTTAGAGAAAGTTTGGATCTTTCTGTTTCCATTGTGCCCTAGATTTGTTGAAATGTGCGTTCTGGGAGTTTTTCCATCTTCTACATGATCTTTTTTGCTTTTGCTTGATGTTTTTAGGGCTTTGCATGTTCTTTGTTGTTTCTGTTCTGATACCGCTATCCGCATCTGTTCCTCGTTTTATTTGAAGGTTGCTTTTGTCTGATTCTGAAAAAGGTTGCATCTTTAATGGTCTCTACTTGGCGTGTTTGATGTTTTAGGGATGGTTTTGGCTTGTTTAGACTGTAAGGCAATGTTTTTTTATGACTTTTTGTGTTTTGCTTTGATGGAAAAATGCTTATTGTTTAAAGCCTTCTTTTCTTATTTTGAGAGGTGCTGGGATGCGAGAATTAGATTTTTCCTAGAAACCTTGCTTTATTATTGCCTCCAAAGGATGCCCCTGGACTTTGGTTTGAGTCTTGGGGTTTTCCTTTTCTGTGTGTTCGCCTGTATCATATTGAGTTGTTTTCTCCTTTGTCCGAGATGTTTTTAGTAACTCCATCTTCTTTTCTTACTTGTAGGATTAGTTGGCCTCATGTTTTCTCGAAATAACATTGTAGAGATATCTTCCAGAGTTCCCGAGGGGATGTCCGATTGGCTGGACTCCCTTGTTTTGTTGTGTGTTTCTGTTGTGGATGCTGAATTTTGCACAGAGCTGAGGAAGCGCCATAGGATTTGTGGTAACAGTGCTCGTGTGGAGGATTATGAGCTTGTTGCTCCTGATTCTGATGAGAGAGTTTGTTTTCCAACTTCCATCGAGAGGGAGCATTCCTTCTTCTATGCCTATGAATACTTCTTCAGTCAGTTGAACGTTACTTTTTCTTTTACTGCTTTCGAGACCGGCCTGTTGTGGTCATGTAATATTGCCCCATCACAGCTTCACCCAAATTCCTGGGGTTTTATTAAAATTTTTCAGCTTCTCTGCCGAGAATTAGATGTAACACCCTCTCAGACTCTTTTCCTTTATTTGTTTGTTTCTGCCAAGCCTGGCGGTTCTTCAAAAAAGAAAGCTTCTTGGGTTTCTTTCAGGTCCGCCCAGGGCCATAAAGTTTTTGCTATGTATGATGAGTCCTTTAAGGACTTCAAGAATTACTTCTTTAGGGTTCGTGCTGTCGAGGGGGCCCGCCCCTTTTTTCTTGATGAAAATGATGAGCCTTCTTTCCCTCTAGAGTGGCAGAGGGATGTGAGAGTGTCTCGCTATACCTGGGAGATGCTTGATGATGTTGACGGTGCCTTTGTTGTTGTTCTTGAGGATCTATGGGGAGAACCACCCCATATTGATACAAAAAGGTTTTTGAATGACCCGTCCTTGGTTTGGACTATTTTGGGTACTTGTCTGACTTATTTCTACACTTGTTTCTTAATTTTTTCTTCCTCTTATTGTGATTGTAACTCTTTGCTGTGGCTGATTCTGTATTTGCAGAGATGTCAAAGAACAACGACTCCATGAAGGCCTTTAAAAAGGCAAAGAAGGCACTGCTGCTCTGAACATCTCGGCCAAAGTGGCCGGAGAGGGATCTTCTCAGGTCCTAGTGAAGCCTCCTGTGCCGAGTTCTCCCGGGCCGAGGAAAGCAATTCCTACTCCTCGGTTTCGTCAGGTCGATCCTCCACAGACTTCTGCCGTTGCTTCTGGTGCTCCTCCCTTAAAAAAGCAAAAAACATCCGAGCCCTTTAACCTGGATGCCCTGGATTTTGATGCTGTCAAGTTTGTTGATCAGAAAATTGCCCCCTATGGTGGGCTCTCCATGGACGATGTGTCTCTTCTTCAGCATCTGGATTTTATCACCAAAAGTAGTGTGAAAATGGCACATATGGGTGCGGCTATTTTCCTAACTGTTCAGGGGATCCCGATTCATGCCACAAAATCCTTCATGGAGGAGGCCAAATCCGAATTTGATCGGATCAAGGGTCTGAAGGATGAGTTGGAGGTGAAGTTGGCGAAGGTAGAGAAGGAACTGGAGGGTGAGAAGGCCAGCTCTATTGCCTTCGCTGGTTCTTTGAAGTTGGCTGAGGACATGGCACTGAAGCACAAGGATAGCTATGTCTCAGCTTATAGGGAGTTGATGCATCTCCGGGATGATTTGGAAACTGCTCGGATTAATTATGCCGAGCTTCAGGGTCACCTTGTGGGCAGCGTGATCTTCTTTTTAAGTATTTGTGTAAATAGCCCAGTTTGTGGGCTTTTGAACTTTATTGTTTTGTTTAACTGCTGACGCTTTTTAGTTGCCTGCCTGGCAACTTTTACTTTGAAAAACAAAAGTAGCTTTCTGAGGTAGATTTTGGTAGCCTCTTGAAGCTTTATTATACTATGCTTCCAGTGCGCTTTAACATGGTATCTCTTCTGGTTTCTGAGAGTGTTGGAATCTTGCTGCTTGACCTCTTTGGATTGCTTTTGCACTTATTGTTTGTAACATGGATCCTTTGAGGCCGTGACTGTATGGGTCCAACTTGTTTCTCGTTTTTCTCACCTTTGCTTGTATTTTTAGCATCCCATAACCGATTTCTTTATGTTGGTCCCCTTCTAAGTTATTTTTGTAATCCTCTTTCTTGGACCTTTGTTAGGTCTCTTTCAGGGATTACTTTTATAACTTATCTTGTAGGAGACCGACTTCGTTAGGTCAATCTCCTCTAAGTTATTTTTGTAATCCTCTTTCTTGGACCTTTGTCAGGTCTCTTTCAGGGATTACTTTTATAACTTGTCTTGTAGGAGACCGACTTCGTTAGGTCGATCTCTTTTAAGTTATTTTTGTAATCCTCTTTCTTGGACCTTTGTCAGGTCTCTTTCAGGGATTACTTTTATAACTTGTCTTGCAGGAGACCAACTTCGTTAGGTCGATCTCTTCTAAGTTATTTTTGTAATCCTCTTTCTTGGACCTTTGTCAGGTCTCTTTCAGGGATTACTTTTATAACTTGTCTTGTAGGAGACCGACTTCGTTAGGTCGATCTCTTCTAAGTTATTTTTGTAATCCTCTTTCTTGGACCTTTGTCAGGTCTCTTTCAAGGATTACTTTTATAACTTGTCTTGTAGGAGACTGACTTCGTTAGGTCGATCTCTTCTAAGTTATTTTTGTAATCCTCTTTCTTGGACCTTTGTTAGGTCTCTTTCAGGGATTACTTTTACAACTTGTCTTGTAGGAGACCGACTTCGTCAGGTCAATCTCTTCTAAGTTATAGCAATTCCTCTTTCCAGGGATTTGTTGATAACTTGGGTTGACTTGGTCTGACTTTTTAGTGTCGGCCAGTCTTTTTAAGTTATTATATACCAATCCATAAGACCTCGTCAAGTTCTTTTTGGGATCATGGTGCGCGAAATTGTGAACAATACTTTTTCACAACTCTCATAATCCCCGGTCATGAACCCCAAAAACTTGGTAGCTCAATACCATGGCATTACACAACTTCGCACAACTAACCAGCAAGTGCACTGGGTCGTCCAAGTAATAAACCTTACGCGAGTAAGGGTCGATCCCACGGAGATTGTTAGTATTGAAGCAAGCTATGGTCATCTTGTAAATCTTAGTCAGGCAAACTCAAATGGTAATGGTGATGAACGAAAATAACATAAAAGATAAAGATAGAGATACTTATGTAATTCATTGGTAGGAACTTCAGATAAGCGCATGAAGATGCCTTCCCTTCCGTCTCTCTGCTTTCCTACTGTCTTCATCCAATCCTTCTTACTCCCTTCCATGGCAAGCTTAAGCAAGGGTTTCACCGTTGTCAGTGGCTACCTCCCATCCTCTCAGTGAAAGCGATTGCATATGCTCTATCACAGCATAGCGGAATTCATCTGTCGGTTCTCAATCAGGCCGGAATAGAATCCAGTGATTCTTTTGCGTCTGTCACTAACGCCCCGCCCTCAGGAGTTTGAAGCACGTCACAGTCATTCAATCATTGAATCCTACTCAGAATACCACAGACAAGGTTAGACCTTCCGGATTCTCTTGAATGCTGCCATCAGTTCTCGCCTATACCACGAAGACTCTGATCTCACGGAATGGTTGGCTCGTTTGTCAGACGAGCACTCGGTTGTCAGGCGATCAACCATGCATCGTGCAATCAGGAATCCAAGAGATATTCACTAGAGCCTTGATCGCTTGTAGAACAAGAGTGGTTGTCAGTCACCTTGTTCATGGGTGAGAATGATGATGAGTGTCACGGATCATCACATTCATCAAGTTGAAGAACAAGTGATATCTTAGAACAAGAACAAGCGGAATTGAATGGAAGAACAATAGTAATTGCATTAATACTCGAGGTACAGCAGAGCTCCACACCTTAATCTATGGTGTGTAGAAACTCCACCGTTGAAAATACATAAGAACAAGGTCTAGGCATGGCCGTAAGGCCAGCCTCCCAAAGTGATCAAAAGATCTCAAGAAAAAGGTTCCAAAGATCAAAAGATTTTTAATACAATAGTCAAAGGTCCTACTTATAGAAAACTAGTAGCCTAAGGTGTACAGAAATGAGTAAATGACATAAAAATCCTCTTCTGGGCCCACTTGGTGTGTGCTTGGGCTGAGCAACGAAGCATTTTTCATGCAGAGACTCTTCTTGGAGTTAAACGCCAGCTTTAGTGCCAGTTTGGGCGTTTAACTCCCATTTGGGTGCCAGTTCCAGCGTTTAACGCTGGGATTCCTGAGGGTGACTTTGAACGCCGGTTTGGGCCATCAAATCTTGGGCAAAGTATGGACTATCATATATTGCTGGAAAGCCCAGGATGTCTACTTTCCAACGCCGTTGAGAGCGCGCCAATTGGGCTTCTGTAGCTCCAGAAAATCCACTTCAAATGCAGGGAGATCAGAATCCAACAGCATCTGCAGTCCCTTTCAGTCTCTGAATCAAATTTTTGCTCAGGTCCCTCAATTTCAGCCAGAAAATACCTGAAATCACAGAAAAACACACAAACTCATAGTAAAGTCCAGAAAAGTGAATTTTAACTAAAAACTAATAAAAATATACTAAAAACTAACTAGATCATACCAAAAACATACTAAAAACAATGCCAAAAAGCATACAAATTATCCGCTCATCACAACACCAAACTTAAATTGTTGCTTGTCCTCAAGCAACTGAAAATAAAATAAGATAAAAAGAAGAGAATATGCAATGAATCTCAAAAACATCTATGAAGATCAGTATTAATTAGATGAGCGGGGCTTTTAGCTTTTTACCTCTGAACAGTTTTGGCATCTCACTCTATCCTTTGAAATTCAGAATGGTTGGCTTCTTTAGGAACTAGAATCCGGATAGTGTTAATGATTCTCCTAGTAAAGTATGATGATTCTTGAACAAAGCTACTTATTGAGTCTTGGCTGTGGCCCAAAGCACTCTGTCTTCCAGTATTACCACCGGATACATACATGCCACAGACACATAATTGGGTGAACCTTTTCAGATTGTGACTCAGCTTTGCTAGAGTCCCCAATTAGAGGTGTCCAGGGTTCTTAAGCACACTCTTATTGCCTTGGATCACAACTTTATTTTTCTTTCTTTTCTTTCTTTTTTCGTTTTCTTTTCTTTTTCTCTTTTTTTTTTGAATAGAAATGCTTTTTCTTGCTTCAAGAATCATTTTTATGATTTTTCAGATCCTCAGTAACATGTCTCCTTTTTCATCATTCTTTCAAGAGCCAACATTCATGAACCACAAATTCAAGATACATATGCACTGTTTAAGCATACATTCAGAGAACAAAAATATTGCCACCACATCAAAATAATTAAACTGTTATAAAATTCAAAATTCATGCAATTCTTTCTTTTATCAATTAAGCACATTTTTATTTAAGAAAGGTGATGGATTCATAGGACATTCATAACTTTAAGGCATAGACACTAAGACACTAATGATCATAAGACACAAACATGGACAAACATAAGCATAAAATTCGAAAAACAGAAGAATAAAGAACAAGGAAATCAAAGAACGGGTCCACCTTAGTGATGGCGGCTCTTTCTTGCTCTTGAAGATCCTATGGAGTGCTTGAGCTCCTCAATGTCTCTTCCTTGTCTTTGTTGCTCCTCCCTCATGATTCTTTGATCTTCTCTAATTTCATGGAGGATGATGGAGTGTTCTTGATGCTCCACCCTTAGTTGTCCCATGTTGGAACTCAACTCTCCTAGGGAGGTGTTTAATTGCTCCCAATAGTTTTGTGGAGGAAAGTGCATCCCTTGAGGAATCTCAGGGATCTCATGATGAGTGGGGTCTCTTGTGTGCTCCATCCTCTTCTTAGTGATGGGCTTATCCTCATCAATGGGGATGTCTCCCTCTATGTCAACTCCCACTGAATAACAGAGGTGACAAATGAGATGAGGAAAGGCTAACCTTGCCAAGGTAGAGGACTTGTCCGCCACCTTATAGAGTTCTTGGGCTATAACCTCATGAACCTCTATTTCTTCTCCAATCATGATGCTATGGATCATGATAGCCCGGTCTATGGTAACTTCGGACCGGTTGCTAGTGGGAATGATTGAGCGTTGTATAAACTCTAACCATCCTCTAGCCACGGGCTTGAGGTCATGCCTTCTTAATTGAACCGGCTTTCCTCTTGAATCTCTCTTCCATTGGGCGCCCTCTTCACATATGACTGTGAGGACTTGGTCCAACCTTTGATCAAAGTTGACCCTTCTAGTGTAAGGATGCTCATCTCCTTGCATCATAGGCAAGTTGAACGCCACCCTCACACTTTCCGGACTAAAATCCAAGTATTTCCCCCGAACCATAGTAAGAAAATTCTTTGGATTCGGGTTCACACTTTGGTCATGGTTCTTGGTGATCCATGCATTGGCATAGAACTCTTGAACCATCAAGATTCCGACTTGTTGAATGGGGTTGGTAAGAACTTCCCAACCTCTTCTTCGGATCTCATGTCGGATCTCCGGATATTCACCCTTTTTGAGTGAAAAAGGGACCTCGGGGATCACCTTCTTCAAGGCCACAACTTCATAGAAATGGTCTTGATGCACCCTTGAGATAAATCTCTCCATCTCCCATGACTCGGAGGTGGAAGCCTTTGCCTTCCCTTTCCTCTTTCTAGAGGTTTCTCCGGCCTTGGATGCCATAAATGGTTATGGAAAAACAAAAAGCAATGCTTTTACCACACCAAACTTAAAATGTTTGCTCGTCCTCGAGCAAAAGAAGAAAGAAGAGAGTAGAAGAAGAAGAAATGAAGGAGATGGAGAGGGCTTTGTGTTCGGCCAAAAGGGAGAAGAAGTAGTGTTGAAGGTGTGTGAAAATGAAGGAGGGTTTATATAGGAGAGGGGGAGAGAGAGGTTCGGCCATTTGAGGGTGGGTTTGGGTGGGAAAGTGGTTTGAATTTGAATGGTGAGGTAGGTGGGGTTTTATGAAGGATGGATGTGAGTGGTGAAGAGAAAGATGGGATTTGATAGGTGAGGGGTTTTTGGGGAAGAGGTGTTGAGGTGATTGGTGAAGAAGAGAGAGAGTGGTAGGGTAGGTGGGGATCCTGTGGGGTCCACAGATCCTGAGGTGTCAAGGAAAAGTCCTCCCTGCACCAAATGGCATTCAAAATCACGTTTTGTGCCATTTCTGGCATTAAACGCCGGGCTGGTGCCCATTTCTGGCGTTTAACGCCAGCATCTTGCCCCTTTCTGGCGTTTAACGCCAGTCTGGTGCCCCTTTCTGGCGTTAAACGCCCAGAATGGTGCCAGACTGGGCGTTAAATGCCCACCAGCTAACCTCACTGGCGTTTAAACGCCAGTAGGTGCGTCCTCCAGGGTGTGCTGTTTTTCTTCCTGTTTTTCATTCTGTTTTTGCTTTTTTCATGGATTTTGTGACTTCTTATGATTATCAACCTACAAAAGACATAAAATAACAAAAGAAAATAGTTAATTATAAAACATTGGGTTGCCTCCCAACAAGCGCTTCTTTAATGTCATTAGCTTGACAGAGGACTCTCATGGAGCCTCAGAAATGCTCAGAACCGTGTTGGAACCTCCCGACACCAAACTTAGAGTTTGAATGTGGGGGTTCAACACCAAACTTAGAGTTTGGTTGTGGCCTCCCAACACCAAACTTAGCGTTTGACTGTGGGGGCTCTTTTTGGCTCTGTTTTGAGAGAAGCTCTTCATGCTTCCTCTCCATGATGACAGAGGGATATCCTTGGGCCTTAAACACCAAGGATTCTTCATTCACTTGAATGATCAACTCTCATCTATCAACATCAATCACAGCCTTTGCTGTGGCTAGGAAGGGTCTGCCAAGGATGATGGATTCATCCATGCACTTCCCAGTCTCTAGGACTATGAAATCAGTAGGGATGTAATGGTCTTCAACCTTTACCAGAGCATCCTCTACAAGTCCATAGGCTTGTTTTCTTGAGTTGTCTGCCATCTCTAGTGAGATTTTTGCAGCTTGCACCTCAAAGATCCCTAATTTCTCCATTACAGAGAGGGGCATGAGGTTTACACTTGATCCTAAGTCACACAAGGCCTTCTTGAAGGTCATGGTGCCTATGGTACAAGGTATAGAAAACTTCCCAAGATCCTGCCTCTTTTGAGGCAGTTTCTGCCTAGACAAGTCATTCAGTTCTTTGATGAGCAAAGGGGGTTCATCCTCCCAAGTCTCATTTCCAAATAACTTGTCATTCAGCTTCATGATTGCTCCAAGGTATTTAGCAACTTGCTCTTCAGTGACATACTCATCCTCTTCAGAGGAAGAATACTCATCAGAGCTCATGAATGGCAGAAGTAAGTCTAGTGGAATCTCTATGGTCTCATTTTGAGCCTCAGATTCCCATGGCTCCTCATTGGAGAATTCATTGGAAGCCAGTGGACGTCCAGTGAGGTCTTCCTCAGTGGCGTTCACTGCCTCTTCTTCCTCCCAGAATTCGGCCATGTTGATGGCCTTGCACTCTCCTTTTGGATTTTCTTCAGTATTGCTTGGGAGAGTACTAGGAGGGAGTTCAGTAATTTTCTTGCTCAGCTGACCCACTTGTCCTTCCAAATTCCTAATGGAGGACCTAGTTTCAGTCATGAAACTTTGAGTGGTTTTAATTAGATCAGAGACCATGGTTGCTAAGTCAGAGGTATTCTGCTTAGAACTCTCTGTCTGTTGCTGAGAAGATGATGGAAAAGGCTTGCTATTGCTAAACCTGTTTCTTCCACCATTATTGTTATTGAAACCTTGTTGAGGTCTCTGTTGATCCTTCCATGAAAGATTTGGATGATTCCTCCATGAAGGATTGTATGTGTTTCTATAGGGTTCTCCCATGTAATTCACCTCTTCTATTGAAGGGTTCTCAGGATCATAAGCTTCTTCCTCAGATGAAGCTTCCTTAGTACTGCTTGGTGCATTTTGCATTCCAGACAGACTTTGAGAAATCATATTGACTTGTTGGGTCAATATTTTGTTCTGAGCCAATATGGCATTCAGAGTATCAATCTCAAGAACTCCTTTCTTCTGACTAGTCCCATTGTTCACAGGATTTCTTTCAGAAGTGTACATGAATTGGTTATTTGCAACTATTTCAATCAGTTCTTGAGCTTCAGTAGGCGTCTTCTTCAGATGAAGAGATCCTCCAGAAGAGCTATCCAAAGACATCTTGGACAGTTCAGAGAGACCATCATAGAAAATACCTATGATACTCCATTCAGAAAGCATATCAGTGGGACACTTTCTGATCAATTGTTTGTATCTTTCCCAAGCTTCATAGAGGGATTCTCCTTCCTTCTGTCTGAAGGTTTGGACTTCCACTCTAAGCTTACTCAATTTTTGAGGTGGAAAGAACTTTGCCAAGAAGGCATTGACTAGCTTTTCCCAAGAGTCCAGGCTTTCTTTAGGTTGAGAATCCAACCATGTTCTAGCCCTGTCTCTTACAGCAAAAGGGAATAGCATTAGTCTATAGACCTCAGGGTCAACCCCATTAGTCTTAACAGTGTCACAGATTTGCAAGAATTCAGCTAAAAACTGATGAGGATCTTCCAATGGAAGTCCATGGAACTTGCAATTCTGTTGCATTAGAGAAACTAATTGAGGCTTAAGCTCAAAGTTGTTTGCTCCAATGGCAGGGATAGAGATGCTTCTCCCATAGAAGTCGGGAGTAGGTGCAGTAAAGTCACCCAGCACCTTCCTTGCATTGTTGGCATTGTTGTTGTTTTCGGCTGCCATTTGTTCTTCTTCTTTGAAGAATTCGTTCAGGTGCTCTAAAGAGAGTTGTGCTTTGGCTTCTCTTAGCTTTCTCTTCAAGGTCCTTTCAGGTTCAGGATCAGCCTCAACAAGAATGCCTTTGTCTTTGCTCCTGCTCATAAGAAAGAGAAGGGAACAAGAAAATGTGGAATCCTCTATGTCACAGTATAGAGATTCCTTAAGGTGTCAGAGGAAAAGAAGAGTAGAAGACAGAAGTGGAAAATTCGAACTTAACAAAGGAGATGGAGTTCGAATTTTGCATTAAGGGATAGTGTTAGTCCATAAATAGAAGGATGTGAGAAGGAGGGAAGTGATTTTCGAAAATTAAGTAGGAAATTTTGAAAACATTTTTGGAAAAACATTACTTAATTTTCGAAAATGAAAATGGAAAAGAAATCAAGTGATTTTTGAAAAAAGATTTTGAAATTAGAAATAAAAAAGATTTGATTGAAAACTGTTTTGAAAAAGATGTGGTTAAGAAGATATGATTGATTTAAAGAAAATGTGATTGAGAGGATATGATTTGAAAAACATTTTAAAAAGATTTGGTTTGAAAATTAAAAACTTGACTAACAAGAAAAGATATGATTCAAACATTAAACATTTCTCAACAGAAAAGGTAACATACTTGAAATGTTGAATCAAATCATTAATTGATAGTAAGTATCTTTAAAAATAGAAAGAAATTGGTTTTGAAAAAGATTTGATTGAAAAAATTGATTTGAAAAAGATTTGATTTTGAAAAGATTTTGAAAACTTGAAAAAAATTTGATTTGAAAACAAAATCTTCCCTTCTAGCCATCCTGGCGTTAAACGCCCAGAATGGTGCACATTCTGGCGTTTAACGCCCAAAATGCTACCCTTTTGGGCGTTAAACGCCCAACCAGGTACCCTGGCTGGCGTTTAAACGCCAGTCTGTCCTTCTTCACTAGGCGTTTTGAACGCCCAGCTTTTTCTGTGCAATTCCTCTGCTGTATGTTCTGAATCTTCAATTCTCTGTATTATTGACTTGAAAAGACACAAATTAAAAATATTTTTGGATTTTTAATAATAAGGAAAAATCAAAATGCAACTATAATCAAATAACAATGCATGCAAGACACCAAACTCAGCAGTTTGTATGCTACTGACATTAACAAAATGAGAATGCATATGAGACACACAAAACACTCAAGTCAATTGAATTCAAAGATCAGAGCACGAAAATTATCAAGAATTACTTGAAAATCCTTAAGACACATGAATGAATGCATGCAATTGACACCAAACTTATGATGAGACACTAGACTCAAACAAGAAATATTTTGGATTTTATGATTTTTTTAATTTTTTTGTGTTTTTTTGAAAATTAAGTGGAAAAAGGTATCAAAATTCTTAATGAGAATTCCAGGAATCAGTGCAATGCTAGTCTAAGACTCCGGTCCAGGAATTAGACATGGCTTCACAGCCAGCCAAGCTTTCAAAGAAAGCTTCGGTCCAAAACACTAGACATGGCCAGAGGCCAGCCAAGCCTTAGCAGATCACTGCTCCAAAAGCAAGATTTGATAAAAATCAACAAGCTCTTGTGGTGATAAGTTGAAACCTCGGTCCAATGAGATTAGACATGGCTTCTCAGCCAGCCAGATTTCAACAAATCATCATGAAACTCTAGAATTCATCTTTAAGAATTTCGAAAAAAAATAAATACCTAATTTAAGCAACAAGATGAACCGTCAATTGTCCAAACTTGAACAATCCCTGGCAATAACGCCAAAAACTTGGTGTTGTTGCCGGATCTTGGCACTGATGTTACCAAAAGCTTGCTCAAAACTTGAACAATCCCCGGCAACGGCGCCAAAAACTTGGTGCGCGAAATTGTGAACAATACTTTTTCACAACTCTCATAATCCCCGGTCATGAACCCCAAAAACTTGGTAGCTCAATACCATGGCATTACACAACTTCGCACAACTAACCAGCAAGTGCACTGGGTCGTCCAAGTAATAAACCTTACGCGAGTAAGGGTCGATCCCACGGAGATTGTTAGTATTGAAGCAAGCTATGGTCATCTTGTAAATCTTAGTCAGGCAAACTCAAATGGTAATGGTGATGAACGAAAATAACATAAAAGATAAAGATAGAGATACTTATGTAATTCATTGGTAGGAACTTCAGATAAGCGCATGAAGATGCCTTCCCTTCCGTCTCTCTGCTTTCCTACTATCTTCATCCAATCCTTCTTACTCCCTTCCATGGCAAGCTTAAGCAAGGGTTTCACCGTTGTCAGTGGCTACCTCCCATCCTCTCAGTGAAAGCGATTGCATATGCTCTGTCACAGCATAGCGGAATTCATCTGTCGGTTCTCAATCAGGCCGGAATAGAATCCAGTGATTCTTTTGCGTCTGTCACTAACGCCCCGCCCTCAGGAGTTTAAAGCACGTCACAGTCATTCAATCATTGAATCCTACTCAGAATACCACAGACAAGGTTAGACCTTCCGGATTCTCTTGAATGCTGCCATCAGTTCTCGCCTATACCACGAAGACTCTGATCTCACGGAATGGTTGGCTCGTTTGTCAGACGAGCACTCGGTTGTCAGGCGATCAACCATGCATCGTGCAATCAGGAATCCAAGAGATATTCACTAGAGCCTTGATCGCTTGTAGAACAAGAGTGGTTGTCAGTCACCTTGTTCATGGGTGAGAATGATGATGAGTGTCACGGATCATCACATTCATCAAGTTGAAGAACAAGTGATATCTTAGAACAAGAACAAGCGGAATTGAATGGAAGAACAATAGTAATTGCATTAATACTTGAGGTACAGCAGAGCTCCACACCTTAATCTATGGTGTGTAGAAACTCCACCGTTGAAAATACATAAGAACAAGGTCTAGGCATGGCCGTAAGGCCAGCCTCCCAAAGTGATCAAAAGATCTCAAGAAAAAGGTTCCAAAGATCAAAAGATTTTTAATACAATAGTCAAAGGTCCTACTTATAGAAAACTAGTAGCCTAAGGTGTACAGAAATGAGTAAATGACATAAAAATCCTCTTCCGGGCCCACTTGGTGTGTGCTTGGGCTGAGCAATGAAGCATTTTTCGTGCAGAGACTCTTCTTGGAGTTAAACGCCAGCTTTAGTGCCAGTTTGGGCGTTTAACTCCCATTTGGGTGCCAGTTCCAGCGTTTAACGCTGGGATTCCTGAGGGTGACTTTGAACGCCGGTTTGGGCCATCAAATCTTGGGCAAAGTATGGACTATCATATATTGCTGGAAAGCCCAGGATGTCTACTTTCCAACGCCGTTGAGAGCGCGCCAATTGGGCTTCTGTAGCACCAGAAAATCCACTTCGAATGCAGGGAGGTCAGAATCCAACAGAATCTGCAGTCCTTTTCAGTCTCTGAATCAGATTTTTGCTCAGGTCCCTCAATTTCAGCCAGAAAATACCTGAAATCACAGAAAAACACACAAACTCATAGTAAAGTCCAGAAAAGTGAATTTTAACTAAAAACTAATAAAAATATACTAAAAACTAACTAGATCATACCAAAAACATACTAAAAACAATGCCAAAAAGCATACAAATTATCCGCTCATCAGATCACTTTCGATAACTTCTTGTATTATTCTGTGTTCATCTTTGCCGATTTGTAGATGATGGTTTTTGTCCCGGTTTGATCGTCCTTTAGGTGAATCGCGTTTTCACCTTTGTCGGTCGATCATTCCTATCAAGATCGTATAGTGAATCTGTTCTTCACTTTCTGTCGATCCGTTGCTTTATAATCAGACAATGAATGTTTCAGATTAATGCGTCTTGGGAATTTGTAGAATATCTGAAATGTATTTTATTCAAAGAAAGTGCAAATATATACATGCGGGAGTTTTCTGTACCCTTAAGTCGGATTAAATTTCAATCTTGACGCCTCATTAAAAAACCTTTTCAGGAAAAAGAGTGCATCTTGTGATGAGATCTTTTACCTGTCCTAGCTATAGTTCCTTCTTAGGTTACAGGCGTGCCATGATCTGGGGAGTTCTCGTCCCTCGAGTTCGGACAGTCTGTAGTAGCCCTTCCCAAGTACTTCTGTGACTCGGTAGGGTCCTTTCCAGTTGGTTGCCAACTTTACTTCTCCGGGTCGAGTTGTTCCAATATCATTTCGGATTAAGATGAGATCCTTCTCAGCAAAACCTCTTGGCACTACCTTTTGATTATACCTGGAAGCTATTCGCCGCTTTTGTGCTTCTTCTCTGATCCGAGCTCTTTCTTGGATTTCTGGAAGTAGGTCGAGCTCTTCTCTTTGATGTTGAGAGTTGGTTTGTTCATTGTAGTGGACTACTCGGGGAGACCCTTCCTCGACTTCTATTGGAATCGTTGCCTCCACTCCATATGCTAATCGAAATGGTGATTCATTTGTAGTAGAATAGGGGGTTGTTTGATATGCCCATAGGACTTGTGGAAGTTCCTTGGCCCAAGCTCCCTTTGCTTCTTGCAGTCTCCGCTTCAGCCCGACCAATATGACTTTGTTGGCCACTTCGGCTTGTCTATTAGCTTGGGGATGTTCGACGGAGGTGAACTGGTGTTTTATATTCAAGTCGGCCACAAGTTTTCTGAAGCCTGCATCTGTGAATTGGGTGCCATTATCTATGGTGATGGAGTATGGGACCTCGAACCTTGTAACGATGTTCCTATATAGGAATTTCCGGCTTCTTTGAGCAGTGGCGTTGGCTAGGGGTTCTGCCTCGATCCATTTTGTGAAATAATCTACCGCTACTATGAGGAATTTTACTTGTCCCGATCCCTGTGGAAAGGGTCTGAGAAGATCGAGTCCCCACTTTGTAAATGGCCAGGGTGAGGTTACACTGATGAGTTTTTCCGGCGGAGCGATGTGAAAGTTGGCATGCTTCTGGCATGGTGGACATGTCTTTACAAATTCTGTAGCTTCCTTTCGTAGAGTTAGCCAATAGAATCCCGCTTGAAGTACCTTTTTGGTGAGAGCTTGCGCTCCAAGATGATTGCCGCAAATGCCGCTGTGTACTTCCTCCAAGACTTCCTTTGTTTTGGAGGTCGGTACGCACTTTAACAACGGTATTGAGATCTTTCTTTTGTATAGGGTGTTGTTTATGACAGTGTAATACTGTGCCTCCCTTTTTAACCTCTTTGCCTCTTTTTCATCTGTAGGGAGAGCTTCTGTTTTGTGGTAATTAATTATGGGGGTCATCCATCCTTGATCCCGACCTATTATGGCTAGGACTTTTTCTTCTCCCGATATTGACGGGTTCTGCAGTATTTCCTGGATGAGGCTTCTATTATTACCCCCTAGTTTGGTGCTGGCTAGTTTTGAGAGTGCGTCAGCTCGGGCGTTTTGCTCGCGGGGTATGTGGCATATCTTATATTCCCCGAGTTGTTCGAGCTGTTCCTTGGTTTTATCCAAATACTTTTTCATTGTAGGATCTTTGGCTTGGTAGCTCCCTGTTATTTGTGAGGTAACAACTTGTGAATCGCTGTAGATGTTGAGTTTCCGAGCTCCAACTTCTCTAGCCAGCTTCAAACCAGCTAATAACACTTCATATTCTGCCTGGTTGTTCGAGACCGGGAATCCGAATTTGAGGGAAAGCTCAAGTTGGGTTCCTTGGTTGCTTTCGATTATCACACCTGCACCACTTCCGGTTTTATTCGAGGAGCCGTCCACGTATATATTCCACTCTATGGGGATCTCCGAGGTGTCTGTGAATTCTGCAATGAAGTTGGCTAGGTATTGTGATTTGATGGCTGTTCGCGCCTCGTATTGGAGGTCGAACTCAGACAACTCGAATACCCACTGTAGGATTCTTCCTACTAGATGTGTTTTCTACAATATCCCCTTTATGGGCTGGTTGGTCCGAACCTTAATGGTATGCGCTTGGAAGTACGGGCGAACTCGTCGGGATGTGAGTATGAGAGCGTAGGCAAACTTCTCTATTTTCTGGTAGTTCAGCTCTGACCCCTGCAGTGCTTTGCTAAAGAAGTAGACGGGTTGTTGCCCACCTTCGTCTTCTCTAATTAGTGCTGAGGCTATTGCCCGACTTCCTACTGTGAGGAACAATATGAGTGGTTCTCCTTCTCGTGGTCGAGACAGGATAGGTGGCCGTCCCAAGAATTCTTTGAAGTCTCGGAAGGCTTGCTCACATTCCATTGTCCACTTGAAGTTCTTTCCCTTCCTTAAATTAGCGTAGAAAGGGAGGGATCTTATCGCTGACCCTGCTAGGAATCTGGACAAGGCCGCCAATCTCCCATTGAGTTGTTGTACCTCTTTGACGCAGGTTGGGCTCTTCATGTTGAGTATGGCCTGGCATTTATCTGGATTTGCCTCGATTCCTCTTTGTGTGAGCATAAAGCCCAAGAACTTACATGCTTCCACTGCGAAGGTGCATTTAGCCGGGTTAAGTCGCATGCCATGCTTCTGTATGGTGTCGAATACTTGAACCAAGTCAGACAGTAATGTTTCTTCACTTTGTGTCTTTATCAACATGTCATCCATGTAGACCTCCATGATTTTTCCGATGTGACCTGAGAAGACTTTATTCATTAGCCTCTGATAAGTAGCTCCCGCGTTCTTAAGGCCGAAAGGCATTACGATGTAACAATAGTTTGCTTTGGGTGTTACAAACGAGGTTTTTTCTTTATCCGGTGGATACATTAGGATCTGGTTGTACCCCGAGTATGCGTCCATAAATGAGAGATACTTATATCCCGATGAGGCATCTACTAGTAGCGTCGATGCTTGGGAGTGGATAAGGGTCTTTTGGGCAGGCTTTGTTGAGGTCGGTGTAGTCGGTGCACATTCTCCACTTCCCATTTGACTTTCTCACCAAGACGACGTTTGCTAGCCATAGTGGGTACTTAACTTCTCTTATGAACCCTGCCTCTAGTAGTGCTTGCACCTGTTCTGCTACAGCCTGAGACCGTTCTGGCCCGAGTTTTCTTCGTCTTTGTTGTACCGGCTGGGATCCCGGATAGACTGCTAACTTTTGGCTCATCAGTTCGGGATGTATGCCTAGCATGTCGACAGCTTTCCATGCGAAGAGATCAACATTATCTCGTAGGAACTGTATGAGTGATTCCTTTGCATCTCCTTTCAGGATCGTGCCAATATTAGTTGTCTTATCCGAGGTGTCTCCGATCTGAACTTTCTCTACTTCACCTTCGGGCTGTGGACGGAGTTCTTCTCGCCTCTGAACTCCACCAAGTTCGATTGTGTGGAACTCTCCTCATTCGCCTCTGAGGTTTAGACTTTCGTTATAACAGCGACGCGCCATCTTTTGATATGCTTTTATTGTAGCTATCCCTTCTGCAGTTGGGAATTTCATACATAGATGTAGAGTTGAAACTATTGCGCCGAGTTGGTTTAACGTTGTTCGACCTATTAAGGCATTGTAGGCTGAGCTTACGTCGACCACGATGTAGTCTATCTTGAGTGTTCTGGATTGGTTCCCCTTTCTGAAGGTTGTATGTAGCGATACGTATCCCAGTGGTTGTACTGGGGTATCCCCAAGTCCGAACAGGCTGTTCGGGTATGCTCTTAGCTCTTTCTCTTCTAAGCCGAGCTTGTCGAAGGCACTTTTGAATAAGATGTAGGCGGAGCTTCCTTGGTCAATTAATGTACGGTGGAGGTTGGCATTTGCCAGTATGATAGTGATGACCATGGGGTCGTCGTGTCCTAAGATGATTCCGGATGCGTCTTCTTTGATAAACGTGATTGCTGGGATGTCTGGCGCCTCCTTCTTTCCTTTGACATGGTATACTTCTTTGAGGTGTCGCTTGCAAGATGATTTGGAGATTCCTCCTCCTGAAAATCCACCGTGTATCACGTGGACGTGTCTCTCCGGTGTGCGAGGTGATCGCTTAGACCGTCTGACATCTTCATCCCTTCTTCTTTTTCTTGGCTCTTCGTCCCGGTTGGCCAAAAACCGATCTAGTTTTCCTACTCTTACTAATTTTTCTATGACATTTTTCAAGTCGAAGCATTCGTTGGTGGAATGTCCTCGGACTCGATGATACTCACAGTATTCGTTCCGATTTCCTCCTCCTCTTTTGCCTTTGAGTGGCCGAGCTGGGGGTATTTTTTCCGTTTGGCAGACTTCTTTGTAAACATCTACCAAGGATACCCTAAGAGGGGTGTAGTTATGATATTTTTTTATTTTCTCCCTGGAGCGATATTCCTTTTTCTTGGATTCTTTATCCTTATCTCGGTAGGCGGAACCAAACCTCGAGGCTTCCCCAAGTCGAGAATTCTCCTCCATGTTGATGTACTTCTGTGCCCGTTCTTGTACTTCGTCCAGGGATGCAAGGTACTTCTTTGATATAGATTGGCTAAACGGTCCTTCTCGTAGGCCATTTATAAGGCCCATAATGGCAGCTTCTGTTGGTAGACTTTGTATGTCCATGCATGTTTTGTTGAATCTTTCTATATAGTTACGAAGACTCTCCCGATCTCCTTGCTTGATTCCTAGTAGGCTGGGTGCGTGTTTAGCCTTATCTTTTTGTATGGAAAATCTGGCCAGGAACTTTTTGGCCAGGTCGTCGAAGCTTGAGATGGACTTTGGAGGTAGGCTGTCGAACCATCTAATGGCTGTCTTGGTAAGAGTTGTTGGAAAGGCCTTACAGCGAACTGCATCCGAGGCGTCAGTGAAGTACATTCTACTTCTGAAATTACTGAGATGATGGTTGGGTCTGAAGTGCCGTCATACAGAGTCATATTCGGAAGTTTGAAGTCCTTTGGGATTTTGGTCTTCATAATTTCCCTGGTGAATGGATCTTGATCCTTGCAAGAGCTATCCTCTTCAGTGGATTGAGTAGCTTTAGTTTTGAGATCGGCTTCGAGTTTTAGAAGTTTATCTTCTAATTCTCGGCGTCGCCTTATCTCCTGATGCAGATCCTCTTCTTTTTTGCGTTGATGTTGGGCTTCTTTCTTGAGTTGCTTTAATCGATCTTAAAGTGCCTCTATCACTCCTGGATTTGATGAATTTTTGTCCCCGTTGGGCTCCAGAGTATCTTTGAGTGTAACATCCACGTTCTTGTGTGGTGTTCTATCTTCCAAACCTGAATCGTGGTCGTTGTCATGGTCGTCCGCCATGGTGATGGGATGACTTCCAGGATCCCCGGCAACGGCGCCAATGTTCCGAGGGTTTACCTGAAACTGTAGGTCAATCTCGGACGAGATCTTCTGTGCTGGTCGGAGCCGACGTGTCCGGCAGGTGTGTAGTAGCCGGAGTTGGTGTGTCCGACTTGTGGAACTGAGAATGCTGCTGATCCCTTGTCACCAAAAGGTGGGGGGTACCTGCAAGGGACTCCGATGCTTAAGTTAGCAAGGGTATTAAACAGGTATTAAGTAGAATCAGAGTATGAGTTATACCTGGGTGCTCCAGTGTATTTATAATGGTGAGATGTGACCTTCTTTAGATAAGATAAGTTAGTTATCTTATCTTATCTTATCTTTTGTCGAGGTCAGCTTATCTTCCATGGAACCGCCCTTATCTCTATAGGCTTGGGTTGCCCTTGGATCGGGATCGTATTCCTTGAGTTGGGCCCTTCTTTGGGCTTTCCTGTCGATTTGGACCGAGTTCTTTGCGAAGAAGTCAGTCCGCTTGACCTAAA
The DNA here is from genome assembly GCF_003086295.3 of Arachis hypogaea. Lineage (NCBI taxonomy): Eukaryota > Viridiplantae > Streptophyta > Magnoliopsida > Fabales > Fabaceae > Arachis > Arachis hypogaea. The sequence continues at coordinate 68,602,231 of NC_092039.1, read as the reverse complement.
GAGGTCGGTCGATTTGTCTGTAGAACATTCCGGGTCGGACAACTCGACCCAGAGTATGAACAAGATAATTTATGGGTTCTGTTTTCTCCGATGACATAGGATAAAATTAAAACCCTTGAAGCAGGTTCTCTAACGAGTGGATATCTCAGAAATTTGAAATAAATTATTTCGGGTGCGTCCTTATACCTTTAACTATGACATGTACTTCATTTGTTAAGAAGCAATGAATCTTGCACAAAATCTTTTCAAGAATTTATCAAGTATTTTTTTAATCTAAAGACCTATAAACTAATGGCAAACCTCTTCTTATTGTAATTTTACTCATTGTAATTGGAGGGGAAGAACATGATATGTCGTTTCCAAATAGAAGTGCATGATTCTTGTGTGAGCCCCTGAATCCTTTTATAAAGTACTAGGAAATAGGAATTCAATGTTCAATATAGAAGTGTAGATATGACTTTTATGCATGCCACATGGATAATGCAATAAATTGTTGGATAATCCAGTAAATTATTTTATAGCCGGTACTAGTTTCCAGAATGTTCGTTGATATTCACCTTAGCAAATAGCAAGAAGCACATCTATATAATCATATAGATAGTAATATAGGTGAACTGCACGCACATGTATATATACAATAACAATAATTTTGTTATGGAGTACGCATATAATAGTTAGTTTTCCATATTAGAGTTGCACCTTACTTAATATTATTTAATTAAAAAGTGCACATCTAGTAAGTAACCAAACTTATATATATTTATAAGCTTGATGTGCATGTTAAAACTAGTGTACTTAAGCCCTTTATCTATTAGTAATTTTTTATTTATTTAACTGTAAAATTATCAAAATCTTTTTTTAGAATTGATTGTTTAGTTTTTTGATGCTTTTGTCTTAAGTATGATCTTAACTCTAACTATTATACCTCTCTTCTTTTTATTTTTTTTGTAAGGTTTTATTTTTCATTTCAATTTTTTGGCTTTGCGACCATCATTTCTTTATTCCAGTCATTTTTTTCTAAAGTGCAGAATTTCTCAATAAGTAAGCGAATTTCAATAAATTATCTTGTGTGATGCATATTGTTCTGAAGGATAGTATTTGTGTTTTGTGATTTTCATTTTAAGGGTTATTGTCCGCATCTATTTTATAACTGTTTTATTAGTTATTATCTATTACTCTAACTTTTTTATTTGAATTTTTGGTGTTCTATTATATCATTGAAGTAGACATTGATAAGAGTTGGATTTCAAAGCCATGAATTGGTCCAAAGTATAGGGACGGTTTGAACAAATTCTTAGATTTCACATTTGCCAATGCATCATTCGATGCGATGATACATTGTCCATGTTCGAAATGCGGGTTCCGCCTTCTCCAAACTAAAGAGGATGCGTATGATCATTTGATAATAATACCTTTCCCCTCTAGTTATACATTTTGGGTACATCACAATGAGAGATGTGTGGCAGAGAGCTCTAGTGAAGGATAAGAAGTAGAACCCGATAGAAACCTCAGAGACCTAATGCTTGACATGGTTCAGGAGGCATTCAACTTCCCAAGACTTCACGGTGACAAAGATGATTCAGTGAATGAACATGCTGGCGAGGATCGGGGGAGTTGCCACACTTATCAAATGAAAGTAGTCGCGAGGTCCGCAACTTGCATGACCTGCTCAAAGATGGAGCGCAGGAGCTATACCCCAGCGGCTCTGCATGTTTAGCAAGACAGCCGCTGACATGTTGTGGCATAAGAGTGGTCATAGCTCTGACGGTATTTATCGGCATCTACGGGACGACGACACACGGAAGGCATTTGATAGAACTTATTCCGACTTCTCCAGTGATCCGTGCAGTGTTCGCCTAGCCTTGGCTAGTGGTGGCTTTAACCCTTATGAAAACATGAACTCAAAGTATTTAATTTGGTCAGTGGTTCTTATTCCGTACAACCTGCCCCCATGGATTTGCATGAAACCGACCTCTTTTATCCTCTCCATGATTATTCCTGGGCCTAAAATTCCTGGAAATGATATGGATGTCTACTTACAGCCCTTGATCGATGCGTTGAAGCTGTTGTGGGTTGGTGCTGAAACGTACGATGCTTACACAAAAAAAACTTTCAGGATGTATGCTTCATTAATGTGGACAATCAGTGATTTTCCAAGTTTAGGCAACTTGTCCGGGTGGAACACGTACGGTGGGAGAGCTTGTCCTGCATACAATTTGGATGTGGAGACTAACCGGCTCACACATAGTAAGAAATGGTGTTTCATGGGTCATCGTCGCTTTCTGAATCCTGCCCACAGATATAGAAAGGACTGGGATAGATTTGATGGAAAATATAGAGGATAGAGTTCCACCTATCAAACTCTATGGTGGAGACATTGCAAGACAACTACAAGACGTGCATGTTCTCCTTGGCAAGGTGCAATCGGTTACTGGAACCATGCTAGAAGCACAAGCCCTACCACGCAAACACGTGCCCCATGCGTCTGCGTCATTTTAAAAGAAACGACATGCACATGTGCGCGTCACCCACGCGCACGCGTCACTCAAATTTTTGGCAATGTGCATTTAGAACAGAGAGTTGTGCATACGCGAGGCTACTTTCGCGCCAATAGCACAAATCAGGTCACACGTGCGCATGACCCGTGCATCCGCGTCACCTGCGCCGCACATCTTATCCAGATCAGTGCCAAAAATCTTATCTTTTCCTCCCCCAATCCTAATTCTTCCTTCCTCCTCTCTTCCTAACTTCTTCTTCCTTTCTTTCACTTCTCATTCCTCACTCTCATTCTATTTTACTTAATTTATTTGCATACTTTCGTTCATTACATTTTAATTTTGTGCATATTTTTATTTTTCTTTTCTAAATTTATTATTTTTCCTTTGGTGTTAAATTTTCTTATTCAACTGTTGCATCTTTTCTTGCATTATTCCGGTGCTTCATGACTTGTTTTATTCTGATTGGGTATTATTATTCATAAGTCAATGCTCATTTTTATAATACTGGTATTCCTTTTGCATTGATATGAACTTATACTGTCTTTCATTACCCACACTCTTCCCTTTTGTTGCAATTTTTACACTATTGATATGCCATGTGCCTCTACTGTTTTTTCACTTACATGTTGTAGCTACCACGTAATTGAGACCTTCATTACCTGGCATTAACCCACCCATACTTTATTTGTTTTCCTATCTTTATTTCTGGGTTACTTTTCTTCTTGTTTCTCTTTTTTTAGGATGGCCACCGAGGAAGGGAAAGGAGAAGCTTCTATATGGGGTAACAAACAAGTCCATCTGCACAATCTTTGGAGAAAAGCATCAGTTGTAGCAGCCCATCCACTTACACATCTCAGCATGCACTGAGGACGGTACCATCTTTAAGTGTGGGAAGGTCGATACTGATCTCCGTGGGTTAGTACCTTCCTATCTCAACACCAATATTTAAATTTTCTTTGTTAAATTATTTGTTGCATTTGCATGTTTGTTTGATTTTGTGCATATTTTACCACTTGGTTGAAGTAATATTTTCTTTTTTCAAGAAACTTTTTATAGCATTTAACTAATTTGAATTAAACTTTTTGAAAAATTTGTTGGAAGAAATATTATTTTGGAACATGGTTTAGAGCTCGAACACACAAAACCTGTGAGATTTTTTAGCCTATTTGATTGGTTGCATTTTATCAACCAATATTTTATTTTTGGTGTGTGTTTTCTCTCTAAAATTATGATCTATATCTTGCTTAATTATATATTTCCATGGTTTGATGTATGCATACACTTAAATGATTGAGGCCTTTGTTTCACTAAGCTTACATACCCATATGGCCTTACCCTTTCAATATCCTTTGCAAACCAAATTTGAGCCTATTTTATCCCATTTGTTTCTTATTTTACCACATCACTAACTCTAAGCAAAAAATAATAATGTCCTTAATTTGAATCATTGATTAGCTTAGACTAGTGAAAGTGCTCATGAATTAAGTGTGGGAAAAGTTGGTTTGGAAACGTTTGGTTTGGGAATTGAGTATGTTAGACTTTGTGTGAAAATATAAAAAATGTTAAGAACATGTTTATGCATTCAATACCTTAATCATATGCCTTGAGAAAAGCAAAAGAAAGAAAAAAATAAAAAAAAGAAAAAAAGAAAAGAAAAAGAGCAAATAACAAAAAGGGGACAAAATGTCCCAAAGTAAATGGTGATATCAATGCATATGTACTGTACTTAAATTTGGGATGCATGAATATGTGGTAAACATAGTTATTGGGCAGTTAGATCTTGCATTGTAATTACATGGATTGTCTTAAGTTAGGTGGGCAGTTTAGGTTAATTAAGGATTCAGATTTTAGTCCACTTGACCAAATACAATCCTACCTTGACCCTAACCCCATTACAACCCTTAAAAGACCTCATGATATGTGTATATGTGCATTAAATTTTTGTTGATTGTTAGATGAAGAGCAAACCTTAGAAAGCAAGGTTAGTAGAGAATTGAGAGATCGAATCTTAAACACCTGAGCAATTAGAGTGCATACACTTCCAGCGAGGGTTCGATGCTCGATTCTTTGTTCCCGGCTTTCATGAGCTATTTTCTTCTGCAAGTTTACTTGTACTTTATTTTGTGATTTGAATTAGTGAAATTCCGTTCATATTTGATCTCCAAAGATTTATTTACTTTTCACCAAGTAGGTAGAATCATTTTTGCATGTAGTTGCATTCATATAGATAGGTTGCATTTCATACATTCTACCATTCCCCTTCACTCTTTTAGTTCTCTTGAGCTTAGCATGAGGACATGCTAATGTTTAAGTGTGGGAAGGTTAATAAACCACTATTTTATGGTTTATATTGTGCTAAATTTAGTGATTTTTCATCCATTATTCTCACGCTTATTCATAGAAATCGCATGTTTTACATTTTCCTTCCTGATTTTGTGCTATGATTGAAAACATGCTTCTTTGGCCTTATATTTGCTAATATTAATCCCCTCTTATTACCATTCGATGCTGTGATATGTGTGTTAAGTGATTTCGGAGATTACAGAGCTGGAATAACTCAGAGGATGGAAAGGAAGCACACAAAAGTGGAAGGAATACAAGAAACTGAAGGAATTGCCAAAGCTGTCAGCCTGACCTCTTCGTACTCAAACGGTCATAACTTGAGCTACAGAGGTCCAAATAAAGCGGTTTTAGTTGCGTTGGAAAGCTAATATCCGGGGCTCCATAACAATATATAATTTGCCATACCTGCTCCGAAGATAGGTGACACGAACACATGAATCACGCGAATGCATGACCTGGAAAAAATGCAATCCGCGCATACGCGTGGACGACGCTTCCGCGTGACTTTGCAGCAACCTGTACAAACCAGAAATCACTGGGGGCAATTTCTGGGCTATTTTTGACCTTTAGCCTAGAAAATACAGATTAGAGGCTATAAAGGGGGGGGAATGCATCCATTCATCGAGGAAGCTCATAATTCACAATTTTAGGATTATATGTAGTTTCTAGAGAGAAAGGTTCTCTCCTCTCTCTTAGGTTTTAGGATTAGGATTTTTTTTAGTCATTAGGGTTGTTTCTTCATACCAGGTTCAATATTCCTTTATTTTGATTTCTCTTCTACTTTTAGATACTATAATGCTTTTATTTATTAATGACTTATGTTGCCAAATTGGCTTATGAACTTTTCCATGTTAGATTTGATTTCTTTTATTAATACAATTTGAGATATTTCAGATATATGATTTTTATTTAGCTTTCTATATTCTTGACTTTGGTTGAGTAATTAGAGACTCTTGAGTTATCAAACTCTTTTGTTGATTGATAATTGGAAGTTGATAATTGACTTAAATTCTACTAACTCTATCTTTCTTTGGGAATTGACTAGCACTTGAGGATTCATATTGATTTATCCACTTGACTTAGCTTCATAGTTAGAGGTTGACTAAGTGGGAGCAACGAGCAATTCTCATCACAATTGATAAGGATAACTAGGATAGGACTTCTAATTTTCATACCTTGCCAAGACTTTTCTTAGCTATTGATTTATTAATTCTTGCAATTTATTTCTCTTGTTCAAACCTTTCAAAACTCCAAAAATACTATTTTCCATAACCAATAATAAAACACACCTCCCTGTAATTTCTTGAGAAGACGACCCAAGGTTTGAATACTTCGGTTTATAAATTTTACTGGGTTTGTTACTTGTGACGACCAAAACTTTTGCACGAAAGGATTCTCCGTTGGTTTAGAAACTATACTTACAACGCGAACTTATTTGTGAATTCTTTACCGATAAAAAATCCAATCGTCAAAAATGGCACCGTTGCTGGGGAATTGCAAACGTGTGCCTTATTATTGGTTATTGTAAATATTTGCTTTTTTTCTTGTTCATTTGTTTTTATTTTTGTTTTTATTTTTACTTTTTCCTAAATTAAGAGGTTATTGGTTTTTATTTAATTATTAAAATTTTCGAAAATAATGTTCCTTGTTTTTTCTTGATCTTCAAGTTGTTCTTGGTCGTTTTCTTCATTTTGATCTAAATATTTTAAGTTTAGTGTCATTTTATTATTTTTCTCTTTCCTCATTAAATTCAAAAATATCTTTTCTCTTTATTTTAATTGATTTTTTTTCAAAAATTACAAAAAAATTCAAATTTTTATTTTAAAATTTTTATCTTATCTTATCTTAGTTTTAAATTTCAAAATTCAAATCTTTTTCAAAAATCATATCTTTTTCAAAATCTTATCTCATCTTATTTCAAAATCAAATTTCAAATTTCAATATTTAAATTCCAAAATTCAAAATTCAAATTTCAAAATTTAAAATTCAAAATTTAATTTTCAAATTCAAAATTTAAATTTCAAAACCTTTTAATTTAAAAAGTTATCTTCTCTTACCTAACTTATCTTATCTTTTCTAATCTTAAAATCAAATCTTTTTCAAACCTTTTCTCTTATCTTATTTTATTTTATTTTCTTTTGCTTGTTTATTTATTTTTGTTTTTAATTTTTATTAGCTACTATGAGTTCTCACCCCTATCGCTTTGAGTTTGGTTCCAATGTTGTTGCAAGGAATGGAAATTATAACAGGAACATGCATCAAGGTCAAAACAAATAGAGATGGAAGGAGCCACGAGGATCTGATCAACCCTTTCGGCAACAACACCTTCCACAGTACCATAGACAAAGACCATCCTACAATGCATGCCAAGATAATAGTTATGGTGGACCATTTCGTGACAACCAACACCCACCAAATTACTATGGTCAAGAACCATTCCAGGGAGCATGCCAAGATGATATATATGGTAGACCCCTTTGTGGTTACCAACAAGGCTCACCATATGCTTATAAACCGCCTCCCCAACACACCTTTGAACCACCATACTCACAAGTCCCCTACAACCAAACACCTCAGTATGACCCTAACTCATATCCATCATGCCAGCCACCCTATGAGCCATATGATCTTAATTATGCTATCCAAGCGGAACAAGAGTCAAAGGATCGTTTCAAGGAGACAGTAGATCGACTCAATGCAACCATTCAACAACTGGGCCAAGCGATAATTCGACTAGACTCCTGACGTTTGGACACTTAAGGAACCCCCATGGCTTCATGTGGAGAATCTACTGAAGAACGCAGCATGAAGGAGAAGCTAGAACTCTGGTGGACCATGAGAAGCATGACTTTGTGTTGGAACAATTGGAAGAAGTCATACCTCCCAAGGAAGAGGAAGAAGTGGTCGACGACTTAGGAGATGCGGAACGTCCATGGGAACCTCAAGTCACTTAACCCCCTTCTAATGGGTATGAATTTGGTGTTAAGGAGGGTGTACAACCTCCAAAGTATATCATGGTTGAAGACTTTGAAGAGGTTGATCAAGAGATGGACTCAATCATTGATGAATCCTTATCTACAATTGAATCCTCTCCCATTGGACTTGACATGGAGATTAAAGAAGAAGAAGCACAACCTCCCATGCCCTTGGTAGGCAATGAAAAGAAGATTGAATTAGAAGAAAGCTACCAAGAGGAAGAGGTTGAAATTGAAGAGACTTGCAAGGAGGTAGAAGTTGTCAGAAAAGAGCACAAGGGAGTGGAGCTTGCAAGACCATTGGAAGAACCTCTAGAGCTCTTTGTGGCATTAAGAGTAAGAGGAAGATGGTTAGTGGTAAGAGTTGTCAAGCAAGGTTCAATATGGTTGTATGCTCTGAGTTGAAATGCAAAGGTTGGTGTAGGGCTCAATTGAATAGTCTAGGATCTTGTTTGGCCGCTTCAGTGAGAATTCAGACTGCTTGCCACCTGGATGGAACAATATTACTCAACAAGACGACGGGTGCAAAAGCAAGGTTTGGGACCCCGAAATTCAGTCCAGCAATCAACACTCTTGGGGCCTTGTCACTTACTTTAGATTGCTTGACGGCTGTGTGCGCCTAGTTTGGGATCTCAGAGGCCATTGGAATTACAAACATTAGTGGGGATTCCTGGATCAGTACAAGCATAAGCCACCATGACAAAGAGCTCACCAAATGTCCAACTTAAGGACTTTAACTAAAAGTGCTAGCTGGGAGACATCCCACCATGGTATGATCGTTCCTTTTGCAATTTCAATTTTTATTTCATTTTGTTTGTTTTTAAGTTTTATTTTATTTTATTCTATTTTATTGAACCTGGAATTATTCATAACATCCATATCCGCATTGCATTCTGCATTCTGCATATTAAAAAAATGAAGAGCACACGATGTGCCAGCGTCGCTGACGCGTCCGCGTCATATGTGCATGGGACAAAAAGGAAGAATGAACAGAAAGTCACGCGGGAGCGTGGCTGGAGGCGTGCCTCAGGCACAAACACGCCCACGCAAACGCATCCCTGACGCATCTACGTCCTTTGCGAATCCATCCTTCCAAGCGTGTGCGTCACACACGTGCACATGTGACCCCGCAAAATCGACGTAAATGGGTGTATGGCAGCAAGTTGTGATGGAGTGGGGCTGTAACCATGCTAGAAGTACAAGCCCTACCACGCGAAAGCGTGCCCCACGCATCCACGTCATTTTAAAAGAAAGGCTATGCACGCGTGCGCGTCACCCACGAGCACGCATCACCCAAATTTTTGGCAATGTGCGTTTAGAACAGAGAGTTGTGCATACGCGAGGCTACTCTCCCGCCAATAGCACAAATCAGGTCCCGCATGTGCATTACACACGCGTCCGCGTGACCTGAACTTATCACCCACCACGCTATCGTGTGCTCCACGCGTCCGCGTTGCCTGCTGATGAGCGGATAATTTATACGCTTTTTGGCATTGTTTTTAGGTAGTTTTTAGTATGATCTAGTTACTTTTAGGGATGTTTTCATTAGTTTTTATGCTAAATTCACATTTCTGGACTTTACTATGAGTTTATGTGTTTTTCTATGATTTCAGGTATTTTCTGGCTGAAATTGAGGGACCTGAGCAAAACTCTGATAGGAGGCTGACAAAGGACTGCTGATGCTGTTGGAATCTGACCTCTCTGCACTTGAAATGGATTTTTTGGAGCTACAGAACTCCAAATAGTACGCTCTCAATGGCGTTGAAAATTAGACATCCAGAGCTTTCCAGCAATATATAATAGTCCATACTTTATTCGTGATTAGATGACGTAAACTGGCGCTCAACGCCAGTTCTATGCTGCATTCTAGAGTCAAACGCCAGAAACACGTCACGAACTAGATCAGAGTTGAACGCCCAGAACACATTACAACTTGGCGTTCAACTCCAAGAGAAGTCTCAGCTCGTGGATAGATCAAGCTCAGCCCAAGCACACACCAAGTAGGCCCCGGAAGTAGATTTATGCATCAATTACTTACTCCTGTAAACCCTAGTAGCTAGTTTAGTATAAATAAGACTGTTTACTAGTGTATTAGTCGTCTTTTTGACCACATTACATCTTTGGTCTTAGTTTTATTTTATTATTCATCTTAGGAGACTATTGATCACGTTTTGGGGGGTGACCATTCGGCCATGCCTGGACCTTTCACTTATGTATTTTCAACGTTGGAGTTTCTACACACCATAGATTAAGGGTGTGGAGCTCTGCTGTACTTCAAGTTTCAATGCAATTACTATTATTTTCTATCCAATTTGATTTATTCCTGTTCTAAGATATTCGTTGCACTTCGATGAATGTGATGATCCGTGACACTCATCATCATTCTCACCTATGAACGCGCGTGACTGACAACCACTTCCGTTCTACCTTAGACCGGGCGCATATCTCTTGGATTCCTTGATCAGAATCTTCGTGGTATAAGCTAGAATTGATGGCGGCATTCATGGGAATCCGGAAAGTCTAACCTTGTCTGTGGTATTCCGAGTAGGATTCCGGGATTGAATGACTATGACGAGCTTCAAACTCCTGAAGGCTGGGCGTTAGTGACAGACGCAAAAGAATCACTGGATTCTACTCCAACTTAATTGAGAACCGTCAGATGATTAGTCGTGCTGTGACAGAGCATTTGGACCTTTTTCACTGAAAGGATGGGATGTAGCCATTGACAACAGTGATGCCCTACATACAGCTTGCCATGGAAAGGAGAAAGAAGGATTGAATGAATGTAATAAGAAAGTAGAGATTTAGAAGGAACACAGCACCTCCATGCCCCTATCTGAAATTCCTACCATTGGATTACATGAGTAACTTTATCTTTATTTCCTGTTTATTTTATTTATCTTTTGAATATCTAATCCAATCATATTTGAATCAGCCTGACTGAGATCTACATGATGACCATAGATTGCTTCATACCAACAATCTCTGTGGGATCGACCCTTACTCACGTAAGGTATTACTTGGACGACCCAGTGCACTTGCTGGTTAGTTGTGCGGAGTTGTGACTAAGTGTAATTCACGTGTGAGAGCTACCAAACTATTGGAGCCATTGTTGATGATCACAAATCCGTGCACCAAGTTTTTGGCGCCGTTGTCGGGGATTGTTTGAGTATGGACAACTGACGGTTCATCTTGTTGCTCAGATTAGGTAATTTTCTTTTAATTTTCCTTTCAAAAAAGTTTTCAAAAAATCTTTCAAAAATTTTTTCTTTATTTTTGTTTTTCAAAAATATAATTTTCAAAAAAAAATAAAAATACAAAAAAAATTATAAAATCATAAAAACCGAAATATTTTGTGTTTCTTGTTTAAGTCTTGAGTCAATTTTTAAGTTTAGTGTCAATTGCATGCTTTAAAAATTTTTCTTGCATTTTTCGAAAATTCATGCATTCATGGTGTTCTTCATGATCTTCAAGTTGTTCTTGACAAGTCTTCTTGTTTGATCTTGATGTTTTCTTGTTTAGTATCTTTTGTTGTTTTTCATATGCATTTTTTGTTTGTTAGAGTCCATGCTTTAAAGATTTCTAAGTTTGGTGTCTTACATGTTTTCTTTGCATCAAAAATTTTTCCAAAATATGTTCTTGATGTTCATCATGATCTTCAAAATGTTCTTGGTGTTCATCTTGACATTCATAGTGTTCTTGCATGCATCATGAGTTTTGATCCAAAATTTTCATGTTTTGGGTCATTTTTATGTTTTTTTTCTCTCATCATAAAAAATTTCAAAAAAATCAAAAAATATCTTTTTCTTAATTTTCTCATAATTTTCGAAAATTTGAGTTGACTTAGTCAAAAATTTTTAAAATTAGTTGTTTCTTACAAGTCAAGTCAAATTTTCAATTTTTAAAAATCTTATCTTTTCAAAACTTTTTCAAATCAAATCTTTTTCGAAAATATCTCATCCTTTTTCAAAAATTCTTTTTAATTAATTAATTGTTTTAAATTTTAATTTTAATTTTATTTCTTATCTTTATTTTTCGAAAATCATTTAACTCTTTTTTAAAATTTATTTTCGAAAATTTCTCCTTCTCTCATATTATTCTATTTATTTATTCATTCACTAACACTTCTCTTCACCTCTCTTCATCTCAATTCACTACCCCTATCCTTACCCTTCTATTTGGATTCTCCTTTCTTTATTCCCTTTCTTCTTCTACTAACAATAAAGAACCTCTTTACTGTGACATAGAGGATTCCTCTTTCTTTTCTTGTTCTCTTCTTCCCTATATGAGCAGGAACAAGGAAAAAGGCATTCTTGTTAAAGCTGATCCTGGACCTAAAAGGACTCTGAAGAGGAAATTAAGAGAAGCTAAATTACAACAATCCAGAGACAACCTTACTGAAACTTTCGAACAGGAAAAAGACATGGCAGCCGAACCTAACAACAATAATGCAAGGAGGATGCTTGGTGATTATACTACACCTACTTCCAAGTTTGATGGAAGAAGCATCTCAATCCCTATCATTGGGGCAAATAATTTTGAGCTGAAACCTCAACTAGTTGCTCTAATACAACAAAACTGCAAGTTTCATGGACTTCCATCAGAAGATCCCTATCAGTTTTTAACTGAGTTCTTGCAGATCTGTGAGACTGTAAAGACAAATGGAGTAGATCCTAAAGTCTACAGGCTCATGCTTTTTTCTTTTGCTGTAAGAGACAGAGCTAGAACATGGTTGTTCACAACCTAAAGATAGCCTGGACTCCTGGGATAAGCTGGTCACGACCTTCTTGGCTAAGTTCTTTCCTCCTCAAAAGCTGAGCAAGCTTAGAATGGATGTTCAGACCTTCAAACAAAAAGATGGTGAATTCCTCTATGAAGCTTAGGAAAGATACAAACAGATGACCAAAAGATGTCCTTCTGACATGTTTTCAGAATGGACCATGATAGATATATTCTATTATGGTCTATCTGAGTTCTCTAAGATGTCATTGGACCATTCTGCAGGTGGATCCATTCACCTAAAGAAAACACCTGCAGAAGCTCAAGAACTTATTGACATGGTTGCAAATAACCAGTTCATGTACACTTCTGAGAGGAATTCTGTGACTAATGGGACGCCTCAAAGGAAGGGAGTTCTTGAAATTGATACTCTGAATGCCATATTGGCTCAGAACAAAGTGTTGACTCAGCAAGTCAACATGATTTCTCAAAGTCTGAATGGATGGGAAAATGCATCCAACAATACTAAAGAGGCAGCTTCTGAAGAAGCTTATGATCCTGAGAACCCTGCAATAGCAGAGGTAAATTACATGGGTGAACCTTATGGAAACACCTATAATTCATCATGGAGAAATCATCCAAATTTCTCATTGAAGGATCAACAAAAGCCTCAACAAGGCTTTAATAATGGTGGAAGAAACAGGCTAAGCAATAACAAGCCTTTTCCATCATCTTCTCAGCAACAGACAGAGAATTCTGAACAGAGCCCCTCTAACCTATCAAACATAGTCTCTGATCTGTCTAAGGCCACTTTAAGTTTCATGAGTGAAACAAGATCCTCCATTAGAAATTTGGAGGCACAAGTGGGCCAGCTGAGTAAGAAAATCAATGAAAATCCTCCCAGTATTCTCCCAAGCAATACAGAAGAGAATCCAAAAGGAGAGTGCAAGGCCATTGATGTAATTAATATGGCCGAACGCACAAGGGAGAAGAAGGACAAAAATCCTAGTGAGGAAGACCTCCTAGGACGTCTCTCAAACAAGAAGGAGTTCCCTATTGAGGACCTAAAGGAATCTGAGGCTCATATAGAGACCATAGAGATTTCACTAAATCTCCTTCTGCCATTCATGAGCTTCGAAAACTATTCTTCCTCAGAAGAGGATGAAGATGTAACTGGAGAGCAAGTTTCTCAATATCTAGGAGCCATCATGAAGCTGAATGCCAAGCTGTTTGGTAATGAGACTTGGGAAAGTGAACCTCCCTTACTCATTGGTGAACTAGATACATGGGTTCAGCAAACCTTACCTCAAAAGAAACAAGATCCTGGCAAATTCTTAATACCCTATACCATAGGCACCATGACCTTTAACAAGGCTCTGTGTGACCTGGGGTCAGGCATAAATCTTATGCCACTCTTTGTAATAGAGAAGCTGGGGATCATTGAGGTACAGCCTGCCTTATTCTCATTACAATTGGCAGATAAGTCATTAAGACAAGCTTATGGATTAGTAGAGGACGTGTTAGTAAAGGTTAAAGGCCTTTACATCCCTGCTGATTTCATAAACTTAGACACTAGGAAGGAGGAGGATGAATGCATCATCCTTGGAAGACCTTTCCTAGCCACAGCAGAAGCTGTGATAGATGTTAACAGAGGAGAATTAGTCCTTCAATTGAATGGGGACTACCTTGTGTTTAAGGCACACGGCTATCCTTCTGTAACAATGGAGAGTAAGCATGTAGAGCTTCTCTCAGTACAGAGTCAAATAGAGCCCCCCACAATCAAACTCTAAGTTTGGTGTTAGGAGACCACAACCAAACTCTAAGTTTGGTGTTGAATCCCCATATCCAAACTCTAAGTTTGGTGTCGGGAGTTCACAACATTGACCTGATCACCTTTGTTTCTCCAAGAGAGCCCACTGTCAAGCTATTGACATTAAAGAAGCGCTTATTGGGAGGCAACCCAATTTTCATTTATCTAATTTTATTTTTATTTTATTGTTATTTTGTGTTTTATTAGGTTCATGATCATGTGGAGTCATGAAAAAAAATACTAAAATTAAAAATAGAATAAAAAAACAACAGAAAAAAAATCACACCCTGGAAGAAGGACTTACTGGCGTTAAACGCCAGTAAGGAGCATCTGGCTGGCGTTCAATGCCAGAACAGAGCATGGATCTGGCACTGAACGCCAGAAGCAAGCAACATCCTAGCGTTTGGACGCCAGGAATGTGCCCTGAGGAAAGCTGGCGCTGAACGCTAGTAACAAGCATGGAACTGGCGTTCAACGCCAGAAACATGCTACACATGGGTGTTGAACGCCCAGAACGTGCACCACTTCGGCGTTTAAACGCCAGAATGGTATGCTAAGGCATTTTACATACCTAATTGGTGCAGGGATGTAAATCCTTGACACCTCAGGATCTGTGGACCCCACAGGATCATCTCAGGATCTGTGGACCCCACAGGATCCCCACCTTACCTCCTAATTAATCTTATAACATACTTTCCCAAAAACCCTTTACCAATCACCTCAATTTCCCACCCAATCCCACCCATTTCGCCGAATACACACATCCCTCCATCTCCTCCATATCTTCTTCTTATTCTTCATCTTTTCTTTCTTCTCTTGCTCGAGGGCGAGCAATTCTCTAAGTTTGGTGTGGTAAAAGCATAGCTTTTTTTTTTCATAACCATTGATGGCACCTAAGGCCAGAGAAACCTCAAAAAAAAAGAGAAAAGGGAAGACAAAAGCTTTCACCTCTAAGTCATGGGAGATGGAAAGACTCATCTAAAGGGTTTATAGCTCAGTGGTAGAACATTTGACTGCAAATCATGAGATCCCTGAGATACCTCAGGGGATAAATTGTCCTCCACACAATTATTGGGAGCAACTAAAGATAGGAGCACCAAAATTACTAGGGATCATGCAACAGAAGCAAGGAAGAGACATAGAGGAGCTCAAAGAGCACCATTGGACCTTCAAAAGGCGCCAGCCTCACTAAGATGGACTCATTCCTTGCTCTTATTTTTTTTTTATTTTTCGATTTTTATGCTTCATGTTTATCTATATTTTGTGTCTCTACTTCATGATCATTAGTATGTAGTAACTATGTCTTAAAGCTATGAATAAATTCCATAAATCCTTCACCTCTCTTAAATAAAAAAATGTTTTTAATTCAAAAGAACAAGAAGTACATAAATTTCGAAAATTGTCCTTGAATTTAATTTAATTATATTGATGTGGTGACAATACTTTTTGTTTTCTGAATGAATGCTTAAACAGTGCATATTTTTTATCTTGTTGTTTATGAATGTTAAAATTGTTGGCTCTTGAAAGAATGATGAACAAAGAGAAATGTTATTAATGATCTGAAAAATCATAAAATTGATTCTTGAAGCAAGAAAAAGCAGTGAAAAAGCAAAGGCTTGCGAAAAAAAATTAGAAAGAAAAAGAAAAAGCAAGCAGAAAAACCCAATAGCCCTTAAAATCAAAAGGCAAGGGTAAAAAGGATCCAAGGCTTTGAGCATCAATGGATAGGAGGGCCCAAGGAAATAAAATCCGGGCCTAAGTGACTAAATCAAGCTGTCCCTAACCATATGCTTGTGTCATGAAGGCCCAAGTGAAAAGCTTGAGACTGAGTGGTTAAAGTCATGATCCAAAGTAAAAAGAGTGTGTTTAAGAGCTCTGAAAACCTCTAACTGGGGACTCTAGCAAAGCTGAGTAACAATCTGAAAAGGTTCACCCAGTCATGTGTTTGTGACATTTATGTATTCGGTGGTAATACTGGAAAACAAAGTGCTTAGGGCCACGGCCAAGACTCATAAAAGTAGCTGTGTTCAAGAATCAACATACTTAACTAGGAGAATTAATAACACTATCCGAAATTCTAAGTTCCTAGAGAAGCCAATCATTTTAAACTTCAAGGGAGAAAGTGAGATGCCAAAACTGTTCACAAGCAAAAAGCTACAAGTCCCGCTCATTCTAATCAGAATTAATATTCATTGATATTTTGGAATTTATAGTATATTCTCTTCTTATTATCCTAATTGATTTTCAGTTGCTTGGGGACAAGCAACAATTTAAGTTTGGTGTTGTGATGAGCAGATAATTTATACGCTTTTTGGCATTGTTTTTAGGTAGTTTTTAGTATGATCTAGTTACTTTTAGGGATGTTTTCATTAGTTTTTATGCTAAATTCACATTTCTGAACTTTACTATGAGTTTGTGTGTTTTTCTGTGATTTCAGGTATTTTCTGGCTGAAATTGAGGGACCTGAGCAAAACTCTGATAGGAGGCTGACAAAGGACTGCAGATGTTGTTGGAATCTGGCCTCCCTACACTCGAAATAGATTTTCTGGAGCTACAGAACTCCAAATGGTGCGCTCTCAACGGCATTAAAAATTAGACATCTAGAGCTTTCCAGAAATATATAATAGTTCATACTTTATTTGTGATTAGATGACGTAAACTGGCGCTCAACGCCAGTTTCATGCTGCATTCTGGAGTCAAACGCCAGAAACATGTCACGAACCAGAGTTGAACGCCCAAAACATGTTACAACTTGGCGTTCAACTCCAAGAGAAGCCTCAGCTCGTGGATAGATCAAGCTCAGCCCAAGCACACACCAAGTGGGCCCCGGAAGTAGATTTATGCATCAATTACTTACTCCTATAAACTCTAGTAGCTAGTTTAGTATAAATAAGACTTTTTACTAGTGTATTAGTCGTCCTTTTGACCACGTTACATATTTGGTCTCAGTTTTATTTTATTATTCATCTTAGAAGACTATTGATCACATTTTGGGGGCTGGCCATTCGGCCATGCCTGGACCTTTCACTTATGTATTTTCAACGGTGGAGTTTCTACACACCATAGATTAAGGGTGTGGAGCTCTGCTGTACCTTAAGTTTCAATGCAATTACTATTATTTTCTATCCAATTTGAATTATTCCTATTCTAAGATATTCGTTTCACTTCAACTTGATGAATGTGATGATCCGTGACACTCATCATCATTCTCACCTATGAACGCGCATGACTGACAACTACTTCCGTTCTACCTTAGACCGGGCACATATCTCTTGGATTCCTTGATCAGAATCTTCGTGGTATAAGCTAGAATTAAGGTCTAACCTTGTCTGTGGTATTCTCAGTAGGATTCCGAGATTGAATGACTGTGACGAGCTTCAAACTCCTGAAGGCTGGGAGTTAGTGACAGACGCAAAAGAATCACTGGATTCTACTCCAACCTGATTGAGAACCAACAGATGATTAGTCGTGCTGTGACAGAGCATTTGGACCTTTTTCACTGAGAGGATGGGGTGTAGCCATTGACAATGGTGATGCCCTACATACAGCTTGCCATGGAAAGGAGTAAGAAGGATTGGATGAATGTAATAAGAAAGTAGAGATTCGGAAGGAACACAGCACCTCCATGCCCCTATCTGAAATTCCTACCATTGGATTACATGAGTAACTTTATCTTTATTTCCTGTTTATTTTATTTATCTTTGAATATCTAATCCAATCATATTTGAATCAGCCTGACTGAGATCTACAAGATGACCATAGATTGCTTCATACCAACAATCTCTGTGGGATCGACCCTTACTCACGTAAGGTATTACTTGGACGACCCAGTGCACTTGCTGGTTAGTTGTGCGGAGTTGTGACTAAGTGTAATTCACGTGTGAGAGCTACCAAACTATTGGAGCCATTGTTGATGATCACAAATCCGTGCACCACCTGCGCCGCACATCTTATCCAGATCAGCACCAAAAATCTTATCTTTTCCTCCCTAATCCTAATTCTTCCTTCCTCCTCTCTTCCTTACTTCTTCTTCCTTTCTTTCACTTCCCATTCTATTTTACTTAATTTATTTGCATACTTTTGATCATTACATTTTAATTTTGTGCATATTTTTATTTTTCTTTTCTAAATTTATTATTTTTCCATTGGTGTTAAATTTTCTTATTCAACTGTTGCATCTTTTCTTGCATCATTCTGGTGCTTCATGACTTGTTTTATTCTGATTGGGTATTATTATTCATAAGTCAATGCTCATTTTTATAATATTGGTATTCCTTTTGCATTGATATGAACTTATATTGTCTTTAATTACCCACACTCTTCCCCTTTGTTGCAATTTTTGCACTATTGATATGCCATGTGCCTCTACTATTTTTTCACTTGCATGTTGTAGCTACCATGTAATTGAGACCTTCATTACATGGCAATAACCCACCCATACTTTATTTGTTTTTCTATCTTTATTTCTGGGTTACTTTTCTTCTTGTTCCTCTTCTTTCAGGATGGCCATCGAGGAAGGGAAAGGAGAAGCTTCTATATGGAATAACAAACAAGTCCATCTGCACAATCTTTGGAGAAAAGCATCAGTTGTAGCAGTCCATCCACTTGCACATCTCAGCTTGCACCGAGGACGATGCAATCTTTAAGTATGGGGAGGTCGATACCGATCTCCGTGGGTTATTACCTTCCTGTCTCAAAACCAATATTTAAATTTTCTTTGTTAAATTAGTTGTTGTATTTGCATGTTTGTTTGATTTTATGCATATTTTACCACTTGGTTGAAGTAATATTTTCTTTTTTCAAGAAACTTTTTATAGCACTTCACTAATTTGAATTAAACTTTTTGAAAAACTTGTTCGAAGAAATATTATTTTGGAACATGGTTTAGAGTTCGAACACACAAAACCTGTGAGATTTTTGAGCCTATTTGATTGGTTGCATTTTATCAACCAATATTTTATTTTTGGTGTGTGTTTTTCTCTCTAAAATTGTGATCTATATCTTGCTTAATTCTATATTTCCATGGTTTGATGTATGCATACACTTATATGATTGAGGCCTTTGTTTCACTAAGCTTACATACCCATATGACCTTACCATTTCATTATCCTTTGCAAACCAAATTTGAGCCTATTTTATCCCATTTGTTCCTTATTTTACCACATCACTAACTCTAAGCGAAAGACAATAATGTCCTTAATTTGAATCCTTGATTAGCTTAGACTAGTGAAAGTGCTCATGAATTAAGTGTGAGGAAAGTGGGTTTGGAAACATTTGGTTTAGGAATTGAGTATGTTAGACTTTGTGTGAAAATGTAAAAAATGTTAAGAACATGTTTATGCATTCAATATCTTATTCATATGCCTTGAGAAAAGCAAAAGAAAGAAAAAATTAAAAAAATAATAAAAAAAGAAAAAAAAAAGAAAAAGAGCAAATAACAAAAAGGGGACAAAATGCCCCAAAGTAAATAGTGATAGCAATGCATATGTACTGTACTTAAATTTGGAATGCATGAATATGTGGTAAATATAGTTAATGGGCAGTTAGATCTTGCATTGTAATTACATGGATTGTCTTAAGTTAGGTGGAAAGTTTAGGTTAATTAAGGATTCAGATTTTAGTCCACTTGACCAAATACAATCCTACCTTGACCCTAACCCCCTTACAACCCTTAAAAGACCTCTTAATATGTGTATCTGTGCATTAAATTTTTGTTAATTGTTAGATGAAGAGCAAGCCTTAGAAAGCAAGGTTAGTTGAGAAATGAGAGATCGAACATTAAACACCGGAGCAATTAGAGTACGTACACTTCCAGTGAGTGTTCGATGGTCGATTCTTTGTTCCCGGCTTTCATGAGCTATTTTCTTCTGCAAGTTTACTTGTACTTTATTTTGTGATTTGAATTAGTGAGATCTAGTTCATATTTGTTCTCGAAAGATTTATTTACTTTTCACCAAGTAGGTAGAATCATTTTTGCATGTAGTTGCATTTATATAGATAGGTTGCATTTCATACATTCTACTATTCCCCTTCACTCTTTTTTACGTTTTCCTTCCTGATTTTGTGCTATGATTAAAAACATGCTTCTTTGGCCTTATATTTGCTAATATTAATCCCCTCTTATTACCATTTGATGCCGTGATATGTGTGTTAAGTGATTTCAGAGAATACAGGGCAGGAATGGCTCAGAGGATGGAAAGGAAGCTTGCAAAAGTAGAAGGAATACAAGAAAGTGAAGGAATTGCCAAAGCTGTTAGCCTGATCTCTTCGCACTCAAACGATCATAACTTGAGCTACAAAGGTCCAAATGAGGTATTTTTAGTTGCGTTGGAAAGCTAACATCTGGGGCTTCGCAACGATATATAATTTGCCATAGCTGCTACAAAGATAGGCGACACGCACGCGTGAATAACAGGAACGCTTGACCTGGAAAAAATGCAATCCGTGCGAACGCGTAGACGACGCTTCCGCGTGACTTTGCAACGACCTGTACGGACCAGAAATCCTTGGGGCAATTTCTGGGCTGTTGACCCAGTTTTTGGCCTAGAAAATACAGATTAGAGACTATAAAGCGGGAGAATGCATCCATTAATTGAGGAAGCTGATAATTCACAATTTTAGGATTAGATGTAGTTTCTAGAGAGAGAGGTTCTCTCCTCTCTCTTATGTTTTAGGATTAGGATTTCTTTTAGTCATTAGGGTTGTTTCTTCATACAAGGTTCAATATTTCTTTATTTTGATTTCTCTTTTACTTTTAGATACTATAATGCTTTTATTTATTAATGACTTATGTTGCCAAATTGGCTTATAAAAAATTTTCCATGTTAGATTTGATTTCTTTTATTAATGCAATTTGAGGTATTTTAGATATATGATTTTTATTTAGCTTTCTATATTCTTGGCTTTGGTTGAGTAATTAGAGACTCTTGAGTTATCAAACTCTTTTGTTGATTAATAATTGGAAGTTGCTAATTGACTTGAATTCCACTAACTCTAGTCTTTCTTTGGAAATTGACTAGCACTTGAGGATTCATATTGATTTATCCACTTGACTTACCTTTATAGTTAGAGGTTGACTAAGTGGGAGCAACGAGCAATTCTCATCACAATTGATAAGGATAACTAGGATAGGACTTCTAATTTTCATACCTTGCCAAGAGTTTTCTTAGCTAGTGATTTATTAATTCCTACAATTTACTTCTCTTGTTCAAACCTTTCAAAAACCCAAAAATACTATTTTCCATAACCAATAATAAAATACACCTCCCTTCAATTTCTTGAGAAGACGACCCGAGGTTTGAATACTTCGGTTTATAAATTTTACTGGGTTTGTTACTTGTAACAACCAAAACTTTTGCACGAAAGGATTTTCCGTTGGTTTAGAAACTATACTTACAACGCGAACTTATTTGTGAATTCTTTACCGATAGAAAATCCAATTGTCAATCATGTGGTCCATATTCTGTGCCACATGGAGATTATTTTCCCTCCTTCTTTCTTTACCGTCATGGTTCACTTGACAATACATCTGGTCGAGGAAGTGCAACTCGGTGGCCCAGTTCAATATCGGTGGATGTACCCAATTGAAAGGTACGTATGTCTTCTCAAGCAGTTCGTGTGAAATAGATCACAACTGGAGGGCTCAATCGCAGAGGGATACTTATCGGAGGAGATTCTCGTGTTCTGCTCAAGATACCTCGATAATGTCAAAAGTAGGATCAATCGACCAATGCGTGTTGACGATCGACCGTTTGAACCTGGTGAGTGTGAAAGTGCAGCC
Organism: Arachis hypogaea; assembly: GCF_003086295.3. Lineage (NCBI taxonomy): Eukaryota > Viridiplantae > Streptophyta > Magnoliopsida > Fabales > Fabaceae > Arachis > Arachis hypogaea. Next base: position 68,580,106 of record NC_092039.1, on the reverse strand, counting down.
ATGTTCCAGGGGTAGGAAACTCTGTTGGGGTTGCTTCGTTTTACGCTCTCACACCAACTGAGAAATTTCAAGCTCACTGTCACGTCTTGGTCAATTCTCCGGCTGTGGAAAAGTTCATAGAGTAAGTAAAGTTGATATTATGGGATACGAAAATGAAATACTCTAGATGGAGATTCTGACATGAAACTGTTGTGATCTCTCCAGTGATTTCAAGGTCATCACAAAGAGGCAGTTGCGAAACAGGACAAGGTCCTAGTCTAACATAGACAGTGTTGTGCACATAGAATTTTCTGAGTGGTTCAAGCGTGAGGTGAAGCCTGTTATGATCAAACCTGTTATCGACGGTATCTTATTTGTTCTATCCCAAACTGATGAAACGTGTGATTGTTACCTACCAGGTTCTCTTGGGAAGCATCAGGCATTCGAGCGAACTGCAGTAGCTTGCATGTGGCTCTAATGTTCAAGCTAGCCGCTTTACAGCTTACAACATAAATGGATTTAGGTTTAGGACCCTATCAAGAGAAGAAAGGCTAAAAACTCATAATAGCGGGGTTCACGTCACTTCCGACACTAGAAGTTATGCAAGCAAGCGCGACAGTAATGTTGCAGTTGGTGGTGTCTCGTATTATGAAAAACTAGTGGACATCATTGAGTTGAATTACAGTGGTCAATTCACAGTTGTTTTGTTTAGATGTATCTGGGCCAACACCACATCTGGTAGAGGCATAAAACAAGATGTTTTGGGCCACACACTTGTCAATTTCTCTAATCCGATACATGTTGGTGATCGAGAGGATGACGAACCGTGCATTCTTCATCAGAGGCTCGCCTTGTATACTATGTGGAAGATGAGGTTGATAAGGAATGGAGTGTAGTAGTCCTTGTAAAGCCAAGAGATTTGTTTGACATGGGTGATATACATGAACACTGTGAGGTGGAACTTTTCCCCTAACCGAGTTTATCTGAGTTGGTTGAGTGTGACGTGGAAGGTTTGTCACTAATAAGGGAGGGCGATTTAAAAGAACCCACCAATGATGCCTTCGATACTCACAGAGGCTGTTGATTCTTAGATGTATTTGGTAATGAATAAGACTAGAAATTAATTTGACTAAGTGTTATTAAGATTTTGCAAATTATATATGACTCTAGAATTTGCAGGTTTATAATGTTTCTGGTGTAGAACATTTGCTTATTATTATTATTATTATTATTATTATTATTATTATTATTATTATTATTATTAGCTTTATTCTTGTGTGATACATATGCTCCGATTTAAGTTTCTTTGCTAAGTGTGGTATTCCAACATTAAGTTTATTTAATATTTATACACTAGTACTGGTACATATCTTGCAATTTTTTGAATATGGTGCACTTGTACACTAGTCTACTAGAATTTGCTTCTGCACTAGCAGTGAATGTCATAATTGCTGGAGGTTTATAATGGTTTTATTTTCTGATTGTCCGAATAATTGCTAGAAGTTATTAAGGATTTTAGATATTTGATTTGTCTTTTTTAAATATAGAGCAACAGGAGTTAACTGTTGATTAACAGGAACATGCAAGGTTATTTTGCTCACTTTTTTCATGATGAGACTTATCAGGAAAATTGGAAGAGAGAGACTTCTTTCTTTGCGGCACTAGCATCTGATTTTCAAAGGTAGTGGTTCAGGCATCTCCATTCTCCTCGCTGGAGCACGTAACATCATTTGCAAGGAACTTATGATTCAACAAATCGCCTATTCAGTCATGGTTGAATGTGTTCTCTTTACACCTGTACATAGATCAGGCTGCTAAGTTTGCGCCTAGGCCCATTGTGTTGGTACGTTCTGATAAGTCAGACAATTGCTTGGTCCTTTTACTTTTTCAAACTGTAACACTAATTTGAGTGATGTTATTATCCTATAAACAAAGGACACTATCAAAATTTTTACATTGTTTGAGTCTCTTAACACTGCATGAATTGGAGTAATTCGGAAGAAAGTATCATAAGAAATTCGGCTTTGTGTTCATAACAAGTACAGACAAGAAGCTGTCGCACCGAATACTGGAGGAGGTGAAGGTAAGATAAACTATCTTCTACACATGCCTCAATTATATTAGTGTCTAATTTTATTGTTGATCAAAAATACCAACATCATACTTTATGAATACAGTTTAATATGGACTGGTACTTTGTAGCTGGCTAACTTGTCCTACCTAGTGATATATAGCTATGTTATTTGTTTGTTATATAACTTACAATAGCATCAGTACCTATCATGTATCTTTTTATTAACAAAAAAATTATAATACAAAAATATTACAATAGGACCAGTGTCTTAATTTGCATGCAACGGATTTATATCACTCCTTTTTCCAGTTCTGACTTCTGGGTGTTTTTTTTAGCAAGGCAATACAAATATTTTGGGGATGAGTAATAATTCAAAGTCTTAATTTAACTTTTTTTAGTTGTTAAATTAAAATCTCTTTACACCACAAATTTTTGTAAATGTCAATACTCAATAGTACTTAAATACATATACACTCCTCTATATTTATATTAAAATAGTATATTATTCATAGAAATTGATGGCCAAAGCATTTATTTAATTTATTAATTAGCAAGCACAAGTTAAGATAAGCATGAAGCCTTATTGGCGTGGGGATGGAAGCAAGAACTTGTGGTTTGAAGAAACTTGAGTTTCTTCTTAGTTATGCGTGAACATAGTAGAGGCTGGTCCAACCATGAGATTGCATCTTCAACTTTTACAAATATCATTATTTATTACCAAAGTTAATTAATTTATTTGGCAACGACATCAACATCAACATCTCTTGATTTAAATGTGCCCCCATCCACCACTCTAATTAAAGCTTCCTACTATGATTCATACGAAGGTTACCATGAAGTTACCTACCTATATATATTATATATATGCATGCATTATGCAATTAATGGTAGTAATTGATTAATTAAGATGAGTAGTGATAGGAATAAAAAAGCAGCAGATTCACCAAAAAGGTGGTGATTCCAGCAACCAATACTTAAAACAGTTGTTAACCCTTTTCAACTTATTGTAATAAATATCATGTATTGTGAACCATTATTGGTAGTTAGACAATAGCTTAATAATACTTATGTATGTACTATTAGACATTATGAGACACACTATGAGAATCCTCTTTCTGTTGAACTTGATATTACGTTTCGGGAGGAATTCATTATTATAGAGAGAAAGCTTGCACGATTTTGGGACCGTAAGCCAAACAATAAACTGATATTGTTGCTTAACCATAGTTTTTTTTACTATTGGTAACACAATTATATTACATGGCTCTGATGTAACTTTCAGGTTTATCTCAAGAGAATGTTCGGAGATTCTAGAAAAAACAAGGGAGGTAATTCAAGACTTGATAGAGGAGGACGACATTGTGAAAGACGATAGTTCTGAGGAGGTTGTTTTTACTGTAAACAATGCTCCAAAGCTTACTTTTGACCTCAATAAAATACTAGAAGAGAATGGGGTATTTTGAGTCATGTTGTATGGACTTGTTAGTTTGATCTTGTTAGATACATCTAATTTTTTACAATCTCTAAGTTGATCTGGTTATTAAAAAATTGGCATGTAATTGGTATACTCTAACTTGGATGATTTGTCTTTTTAATTGGTGTGAGATTAGTGAGGTAGCAAGAAACATATTCGAGTTTAAAATTATATTGACTTCGTAGATCCTACTTAGTTTTTTGTGACTTGAAATTGTTTTGAGACAAGATTCAATTCACAGCCAAAATTATTCTTTCATTAATTTTTTATAAGACAATGCAGCTGAATATATGTTGCTCTCTACTAAACTTATGTCATTTTAACAAAGTAATGAGCACATATTTATCAAAATTCATATAAGCAAATCATCATATCATTAGGAGCTAGCAATGGAAATAAAAGCCTCTCTCAACATATTTTTTAATTAGTAGCAAAAAACAAATTAAATGAATAATTAATGAAGGAATACACTTTAATGCACACAAAGTTATATATTTTTATTTATGATAAAAGTTAAAAATTAAAGTTAAATGATATTAGTATTTTTTTTATTTAACAAAATTAAAATAAAGCACAAAAATAAAGATAAAAACTAAAAAAAAATAAATAGTTCTAAAAAAAGGATAATGTCACATTTTATATCATTATGTATGAGAATAATGATTTATTTTATCATATTTATTTTTATACCAAATAATAAAAAAATTTATTTTTATGTTCATTTTTTGTTACTTATTTTACTTATCTGTAGTTGTTTAATATTAGACTTTATACTTATTGAGTCATGTTGTTTCCTAACAAACAAATAGTTATGAAGTCATTTTTATGTTTTTATAGGAATACATTCATTATATCATAAATTAATAATTAATGTAAATTTTTAAAAATTGAATAAATTTATATTTATTTTGATACATTCATCAGGAAATTATATGTATTTCTATACTCAAGAAATAGACTTAACTTTTTCTATAATAAGTAAAATTTTCAATAATTTAATTTATAAAATAGGTCTATTTTTTTATTTATCCTAAAAATTAAAAATTGAAATTAATATTCATAGTTTTGATTAATAAAATTAAAATAAATTATAAAAATAAACCTTGAATAAAAAAAATTACCTTGTTTAAACAATTTTACAAATGGAGTTATTTTTATAATTTTACGATTGAGAGTAAGTAATTTGTTAAATTTCTTTGAGTCTGTGACTGAGTATATAGTTTTAGATTATAAAAATAGGGATAAAATAGGAAATAAAGAATTGGAGATATTTGAGATATTGTTATATATTATTATAGATACATAATTAAGATTCAAGTACCATAATAAGTAAATTCAAGTAATATAATAAAAGTTAGTGTTTTTTTTTTCTTTTTGGTAGTACTCTTAACATACGTCATTTTAATATCATTTCTTTTATACAAATGTTAAGTTTTGTTTTATGTGAAATAAAATGATTCGATTTTAAATTCTATCATAAGGTAAAGTCAATTTTTTTATTATAAAAAAAATTATTTTTTAACTATTTTTTAATTATTTTTCTTATTACAAAATTATTATTATTATTATTATTATTATTATTATTATTATTATTATTATTATTATTATTCTTTTAACCCCCCATTAAATTTATGATTTTCTGAATAATTCTATTAATATTGTTAGCAATAAAATATATCATAATTTTTTATTAGGCTGACGCATATAAACATGATAAATTGTTTATTATTGTTCTTTGTGGCTTATTTACACTGCTGAGTGAAGCCCGTTATTGTTACCACCATCAGAAGAGAAAAGAACTCAGTCTTTTAATGTTCAAAACACATAAATCCCACCACTAACCTAATCCTAATTTCCTTCACCACTAAAGCCTCCCACGAGACGCACTTCCGCCCGTTGTTGTTGGACCGAATCTCTTCCTCCAAGAAGTCTTCAGATTTCATCAAGTTGGAGTAGCCGTCGATGTCGCAGAGCCAGAATCCATCAACATCGTCCTGCCGTGTCCACCCATCAAGCAGCTGCATCGTGAGAAGCATCAGCATCGATAACCTTCCTCCCGCTGCCGGTAAGCACTAAAAGTTGACTTTGTGTGGTTGCTAATTTGCCCATTGAGAATCGCATGTTACTTAACCCTTATTTATGGAATTAGTTTTGTGTTTCCATGATCAAGTTCTTCCCTTTGTTACTGTAATTTTATTTTGAAAACACTAATTAAAAAAATCAACTTCAAGAAAGTATTGTTGCCATATTACACTTGTTTAACATATCTGGTATTCCAATATTTTGGTTCAACTTTACTTTGCCGCATTTAGTGGTGTTTTTTGTTCCTTGCATTTTACTAGCTATTTGATTATCATTAGCAAGAAGATTATCTTATTATAATATCCACAATTTGCTGTGTGTGGGGATGAAAATTGTATTTACTGTAATTTAGCAGTATATTTATGTAATATTTTCTGCTGGAAATTGTTGTTTCTCGTTGCCGTGTTTCCCCCTAACCCTTTAGTCAGTTCATAGCTTTAACTTTGATGGCTGTAACTGTGTTGGGAAATTTGTCTATGGCTTTCCTTTTTCCAGAATTTTGAATTTACACAGTCTTTATCCTCTTTATTTTAGTTGGTTTTGTTATAGCTTTAACCATCAGAAGGGCAAAAAAGTAAACACCATTCTCCTTTTTCTCAAAATATTTACAAAGTTAATCCATGTTTAAATTTCCTCTTTAATGTAGGTAGAAAAAAGAAAATTATAAACTGATATGATATGTGAATATAGGTCAAGGAGAGGAGTTTATTTATACATTCGTATCTCAAGTTATCAAATAACGCACGAGTTTAAGAAATTAATACTGAGTAGTTTAAATAATTGAAAGAATAAGCACGCATTTTTTTAGTTGATTTCAGATTAAGATTTCACGGTGAATTAAAGAATTCAATGTTCATGATTTCTTCAATGTACTTAAATTTGTTTATTTCCATAGCTATTAATTGACTTGTTGACTAAGTATAGACCTTATTATATTAAGGGTTAGAGACTTAACATATATTGATCATTCTCAAATGTAAACAGGGTATGTGCTTAATTTGAGGAATGTATTACTCCTACTATGTATAGAGTTGTTTACGAGAAAGTGATAAAGTAGGGGGGAGTATATTGATCATAATCATTATTGTTTGCTTGATTTAGGTTTCAAAAGATAATTAATACTCTACCAAAACATGAAAGTTTGGATTTATTAACTTGCATGTATATATATATATATATATATATATATATATATATATATATATATATATATATATCATGTCTTGGATTTTGATTTGAATTTTGGTAATGCCTGTATAGTGCTTATGCAACAAAGTTGTAACTCATGCCTTTACATGTACATTCGAATGTGAAAGGAATATATAGTTGTTTATGCTAATTTTATCACGTTCTTTATGTTTTATATATTTCCTAGCATATATAGTTGCTTATTTGAACCCCAATTTATTATTAATTTATATTGAACATGTTTGTTCAGAAAATTATACGCATGACAAAGCTATTGAAAAGGCATGTTGCTTCCAATTAAAAATTTTAAGCCTATTGCTATACGTGTCTAAATATTTGCTTATATTTAATGCATTTAAATTTTTGTTTATTTTTTACATTTTGATAATAGTATTAAGTGATACTGTTGGTGGTACCAAGTTTATTAAAATGCTCAAGATAGGTCGTTACACGAAGAAATCAAAGTTAGACTCAGTATGTCAGCAAACTCAAACAGGATCTGCTGCAGCTTCATCCGTGCCCCAAGTGGATGGCCTAATTCCCCCTTCTGGTGGTACTGGTGCTGCCCCGACCTCATCTTTACACTCCTTTCAACCACCCGTACCGAATCACCGCCTGCTCCACAGACTTGCACGAATGGTGTTCAACACTCGGAACCGCCTGATGAAGACTTAGACCCAGAGGCAGATGACGTAGATTCATTTGAGCAACACGTTGACAACCTATTTGCTGCATCAGAGACTCTGAAGCGCAAGAGACGCAAGACTACCAAATTTCGGGATGTTAAAACAATTGGTATACAAGAGTTTATCCCATGTATTTTTTTATGAGTAATTTTTTTATGATTTTATTGCATCTTGGCCACAGTGGTTACTCACACAGACTAACTATGATAAACAGAGTCCGATGGGACAATCAAGCAACTTCATTTAAATGTAAGAGAGGCTATGAAGCCACCTAATGGTAGAAAGATCGTACTCAGGTTCAACGATAGACTGCAACCAGTTGGAAATGAAGCTAGTATACTAAGCGACGTTGTCAGAATGCTAGGATTTGACTTCACCAAATTCCTAATCTGTGAGAAGGACTGGAGAAAGGTTCGCTCTAGGGACAAGATATATAATGAATGTGTAAAGGTAAATCGTTATATTTTTGTACAGTCCCGGAATCTTAATTCGACTCCTACCAACAATTTAATTATACTCTTGCTGGAATTGTTCCATTTTGAAGAAGATAGTGGAGGAATTATGAAGTGTACAATATTAAAAGTGCTAGGAAGGACTTGGAAGGAGACGAGGAACCATTTGTATCATTACTTTTACAAATCAGATCTGACTCTTGAACAAAATATTAAAGGCCGTCCACCGGGAATTACTGCGGATCATTGGAGATGGTTCCTTGATTATCGCAACAGTGAAGAAACAAAGGTAATTTATTTTTATTTCATACTTTTAAAATTCTATTTATTTCACATTGAGTTAGTCAGAAATATTGTCTAGTAGCTCTTAATTTTGATGGCATAACAGGAGAAGTGTAGGAAAAATACTGAGAATCGATCGAAGCAATTATACACTTATACTGGCGGATCGAAAAGTTTGGCAAGGCTCGGAGAAGAAGAGGCAAAAGTTAGGATTCACTTACTTTTTGAACCTTCTCTACATATACTTATTCACTATTTAAGCTATATTGTTGCAGTCGAAACGACAGGGGCGTCCAGTTAGTAGGGGGAGTTTTTTGTCTTAACGCACAAATAATCTAATGGATCCTATCTCCATGATGCAGCTCGGGTTATTGGTGTTAGTAATGTGTTGAGAATCGCTATGTTGTTTCTCATAGGTTTTGTTTGTTAAAATTATGTTCAAAGTTTGTTCGGTTAGCAATTAGCTAATAATTTCTTATGTTCGCTTATCTAACTGTGTAGGAAAGAATTACAGAGATTGAGCAACATGATGAATCATCTAGACTGTTGTCTCAGAATGATTCACTTGCTCAAACTCTTGAAAAGGAGCACCCAGGTAGAGTGCATGGCATGGGAATCGGACCGACTACTAGTCAAGTGTTCGGTACGAATTCACCTCAGCCGAGCATTGAAACTCAAAGGGAGGAGACTCAAAGGGTGTTGGTTGAAATACAAGCAGAGCTGCCGGCTGAGAAATTAAAAAGGAAGGCAATAGAGGATGAAGTAGCAGCCGAGAAGACCAAAAGGCAAGCAATGGAGAGCTCTCCGATGTGTCTAGTTCAAGGGCAAGGTGGGGAGCTACCACCAGACCTGGCTCCATGGATGAATTCATTGGAGGGACATAGTAGAGAGTAGAACTAAAGATTTGAAATTTATTCTTAAAGATAAATATACACTTTTTTATTGTTGATTATGCAACTCTTAGTAAGGAATACACTTTATTGATATTTGGATTAATGAATAATTTTATTAGTTTTGCCAATTTTTGTTCACCCATCAATTTATTCATTTAGTTACAAAATAATTAAGTTTTCTAATATCAGAAAAAATTCAAAAAATAACAAAAAAATAATACAGTACTTAAAAGAGTGTTGATTGTCGGTGCAAAATACAGTCATTTTACGGTCATTTAGACGGAACAATAGTGGCGGTTATCAAATGACTGAAGATAAATTTAAATTTTTTGGAAAATCAGATAGCGGTGGTTTGAAACCGCTACAGAAAACATTTTAAAAAACACAATGGTCAAAGGAACAGCACCGGTTCAAAACCACCAAAAAATGGAGTCGAATTTCCTGTTGGCCAAATAGCGGCGGTTTAAATCAATCGACGCCAATCAAGTGGTTTCGCTGCAGTTGTGCCAGCGGTTCAACGAAACCGCCGTAAAATCAAATGTCTGCCCTATGCTGCAACGGTTTTTGAACCACTGGTGACATGTTTCGTGGAATCCTCATATAAGCCGCAACTAAGCGGCGGTTCTGCTGTAGTGGCTGCATGGTAGGCTGGTCGGTGGTATGAGGGTCGAATGCCTCCTCGTAGTCTATCTCGTCGACCATCGATGCCTCCTGATGACTGCTGGATGCCCCGAGGTCATGCCAACCAGGGGTCCAACATCCCAATCGTCCTGAAATGCCGATGATCCTGACCCTCAAGGCAGATGTGGTGGTGGAAAGAAGGAAGGGGTGGTGGTGGAGGCAGTGAGTCATCCTGGTCATTTGGGATATCATCGTGCTCCTCTTACCGGTGATACTCAGCCTCCTCCTCAGACTCGACGTCCAAGTACTCCCTTCGAGGCATAACACTGTCTCTTCGGGGAGCTGTAGCTCCTCCGCTTTCTCTAACACGTCGCTCTTTCTGACACGCTGCTCTCTCCTAGTAGGCCTCCAGGTGTCTGACAGAACCTCCTTGGCCCACCGACGACGGTCAGGGATGTCCCAGGGAAGGTGTAGGACATCCCTCTGCTGACTAATAGTATGTTACACGTCTCCCGGTAAGTCCAACCGTCTGGGATCATCAAGCACATTCATTCCCAACAAGTTTTTAACACGGTAAGTCTGTCGATACCAATACCAATACCCCTGCGTTGGCTGATAGCCTGTGCACGGCTGAATGGATATCCGGTGTCCCTCCTCAAACTGACCCCTTCACTGATCGTACCATTCACGAAGCTTGTTAGACCATCTAAAGTCCTCTCCCCGTCTAATGGTAGTCAAGAACTTGTCAACATTGACTGGGTCCCCTGGCATTAGCTGCTTGCCATTAAACTGGCGCTTCACCCGGTCGACATAGTAAAATACAACAATGTTGAAGCAGACGAGGGGAACAATGGACATCCATGTCTCTCACTCTGCCTCTTTCTTCAGCCATAGTGGCCAGATGTCCTGTAGTGTAGGACTGTCGTAAGGTGTCCACAGGAACTACAATGGACGTTATGAAATAATCATCAGTGACAAGGCCTAAGAAAGCTTGAGTAATTTATGCAACTGTGACCAAATAGAAGGGTAACTCGCTTACCTCATCCCACAATAACTAATCCAACGCCCGACGCCATCGCAGGACTCTCTAATCATGCTGATCCCTGTTCTGCTATGTCATACCTATCAACATGCAGACGTTTGCAACAATAACCACGATTCAATAAATTTCACATCATATTGAATAACCGAGGAGTAATAAAACTGTAGTGAACAGTTACCTTACAGCCATGATGTACATGTAAATCTGTCGCTCTGGTGAACACCATTGAGGTAATCTCTGGTATATCCAAGATACTAGCAGAGGAGTGCACTCTGTGATGTCTGTGATGGAGTGGTGTGCTACAGAGCATAGAAAATGGTACGTCCATGCTAGCACCGTCGATCCCCAAGACAAAGAACGACACCTCTAAAAGTCATCTAGTAGTGGAAACCATCAGAAATAGACCTGATTATTTAGCTTATCAGTCATTAGGTAACCCCAAATCATCAACAGTATGTAACACATTGCGTGCTATCAGAGGATGGCTAGATCATTTGTATTGGACATCTGTCAGAGTCGCTTCCGAAGCCATGGCAACTTGAGGGAGAAAGACTCCTTCCTTTACGCACCATGCTGCTGGACTGTAGAAGGCCTGACACCGAGTAGCCGCTCTACCAACTTCCAAGCCTCGGTCCCATACCATGTGTGAAAGTCACGGAAGCACCCACCGACTAGCTTTCCATTAGCGTGTAGTCCAATGTGGTATGCAACATCTTGGAGAGTGATGGTGCACTCACCCCATGGATGGTGGAAAGTATGGGTCTCAAGATACCAACACTCTACAAATGTCATGATCAGGGAGTTGTCAAACACAAAATCCCTGAGTGACACCGTGTCGCCGAAGCCAGCATCCCTCAGGTAGGGGACAATAGTATCCGATGGTAGGAGTGTGTGACTCATGCTCCTGGGAAGAAGTAGGCGAAGCCTCTAGTAAACAATAAAATATCCGAATAAAAAATGTGTAAACCTTTCAAGCTATAAAAATTTCAGAATAAAAATTTTTCCCAATAAACGTTCACATAACAAATTAATTTGAATTATAAGTAAACTATTCTAACAAATAACGACAACATTTACCTTTTAAATTAATTTAAATAAAAATATTTACCTAAATAATAAATATCTAAATTAATAAATCTCTATATAATGTAATTTAAATAGAAATATTTAATTAAATAATTAATAACAACATTCATTACCCTTCTCCTTCATAACTTACATTAAGTAAAAATATTTACTTAAATAAATAACAAGAAGTAAATATTTAATAACAATTAAAAAACATTTACTTAAATATTTAATAAAAAAATAAACATCTTATTACTTAATTAAGTTAACTAAAAAATATTTAGTTAATTAATTAACAACTAAGTTAATAACCATATTCTTAATAACTTAGTTGAAAGAAAAATAAACCTAAATAAACATTTAACTAACAAATCCATTTTAAAGTATGTCTAAAATTATATCCTATCATTTAAACTATTGTTAATAATATATTTATTCGCCTAACATATACTGTATACTACTTCTTTAAAAGTATAATAAGTATGATTATACATGTATGTATTTTCACATAAACATTAAACAAAAAACAACACCAACTTCAAAGTTGACTGCCCCAGCGATGTGTCATGTCACGTTCAGTTGGTTGATGTCCATATTGTGTTCATCGGCACGCGCCATAATCTCGTAGTAACTCAAAAATTTGATTAGAAAAGGATAAAAATGGGAAAAAAGTTGAAGAAATAAATGTGATAAGGACTAAAGAGGCGTTCTGGACGAAATACATATATATAGGTCTAGCCCACTCCTATCTCGTTTACAGTGTAAACAAAATAAGAGTATATGTATCTCGTTTTCATTGTAAATGAGATAGGGCCGTTACACACAACGTGTACAAACATGATACGGTCACATCATTTCGTGTCTTATTAGTACGTGTACTCTTATTAGAGTTATTTTTTAATACACACTAAATCCTAGGATGAAGAATGAAACCAACTCTTAAACATAAATAATGCATCAATCAATAGTAGAGGAACAAATAATTATTAATCCATCAAAGGAAACATAGCTCCTAACCTTAATAATGGAGGTTTAGTTGCCCATAGTGCAGAAAATTAAAATCCTCATAGCGCAAAAAATTGAAATCATAATCTAATGTGTAAAACCTAAAACTAATGAATGAAAGACGGAAGAGAATGTGTCAAGATAAGTTAAAACGACGCTTTAAAATCAACAATTTATGGGCTTGGGCTGGGCTGGCGTTTAGTACCACTAAACGCCACTTTTGGTACAGTTCTTACGTCCCTTTCTGCAGGTCTGGCGCTAAACGTCCGGCGTTTAGTGCTAGGAGTCCCGAGAAGAATTGATGCTGGACGCGGTTTAGCGCTAAAGGCAAATGTCGCAGCATTTAGCGTCGTGATGCCAGAAAGCAAGCATGGACTATTATATATCGTTGAAAAGCGCTGAAAGTTAGCTTTCTAATGCATTGGAAAATGCATTATTTGAACCTTTATGGCTTAAGTTATACTCGTTGGAGTGTGATAAGATCAAAGATGACAGCATCCACGAATTCTCTTTGCACTTGTCTTCAATTCTTGGTTCCTCTTTGTGCTTTTGCTTTTTTTTTCCCCAACATTTCCCTACAAGAATTATGAAACCAAAAAAATCAAAGTACTAATAGAATAGCCTTAAAAGTCATATAATTATCAAGCAAAAGTCATAACTTTTCTATAATAAAAGCCAATAAAAAGTGCTTAAAATGCTCATGCTTCAGAACGCCACCGGAGGAAACCACTGAACCCTCCATCGCTGTAGCGAGGAGCCATCACTGTTGTGCTCTGTCCTCGTCGCATCCAAGCTGTCTCTGCCGTGCGCATTGTCGAGACCGTCGCTGCCATTGTTGAAAATGCCACCCAAAGCCATTGTTACAGTCGTCAAAACCAGGGAAGATGCGTGAAGCCACCGTCGCCGATGATGGAGGGCCGTCGCCGAGTTGCATGCGGCTATTGGAGCCAGTCCTTACTGACACCATTGTTGCTGGAGTGCCAGAAACATGTCGCCATTTTTCTTGCCAAAAAGACGCCAGCGGCACCACTGCCTTCTTTCCCCTGCTAAGAGTAAGTTTTGTTTAGTTCTATTATGGCTGTTGCTACTATAGATAATATAGTTTTATGGTTGTTGATGTTGTCACAGTTATCCTAATTATTAGAGTTGTTGCTACAGTTGCCATTGGAGCTTCCAATCGCCATTGGTGCTACTGCTATATCTTTTGGTATGTTCTTGTGGTGAGAATGAACTTATTTTGCCTCGTTTTGCCATGATTCTCTGCTCTAGTTGTATCTAATATCTGTTTTCACTTTGATTATAATCAACATCAATTTAGTTACCATTGTAGCCATCAACGCTGTTGATATTATTTGGAAGCTATCAAAGTTGCTGTTAGTGATGCGAATTATAAAATAAAAAGGGTTTGTCGCATTTAATTCTGAGTTTCGACTAATCGAGGTAGGAGCACTTTTCTTAACTCATTTTATTTTTAAGAATTGTTATAAGTCGATATTGATGTAAAAATATATTTTTTGTGATTATCTGAGTCTTATGGATTGAGTAAGTAATTTTGAAAGAATTTGATTGGTTTACTTGATTGAATTCTTGATTGATTGAGTAGGCGTAGTGATAATTAATGAAAGCTTGATTTGGAAATCCGATTAGCATATTTATTTTCAGAAATGAGTTGCATTGGAAATCAGGTTTATGTATATTTATATTGATAAATAGTTTGGTTTTGAAACAGTTTGAGAATGCTGAGAATTTTGATTTACTGATTGATTTTGTTGAAGTTGGTTTGAATTATGATTGATGAGATTGGTTGCTTGAATTTTAGACTTTGTTGATTCCTTGAGTTGAGTTGGTATTGTTGTGATAATGTTTTACTGGAACTGATTTGAATGATTGAGAGATGTTTGGTTTGATTATTGGGACCCGTGAAAGGTAGCAAAGTCTAAATTTTAGAAGAGATATTGCTGAAATTTTTATGAAACTCTGAGACCTTGTTTGAATCGTTATTTAGAAGAAAATTTGATTTAAGAATCATATTATTTGATTTCGATTTATTACGGAAAGGAGTTGTGTTTTTAGTTTGATTTATTGAAAAAGAATTATGTTTTTAGTTTTATTTACAAAGAAAGGAATTTTATTTTGAGTTTAATTTATTAAGAAAAGTATTATGTTTTGAGTTTAACTTATTGAGATAAGGATTTTTTTTTGAGTTTGATTCATTAAGAAAATGATTTTGTTTTGAGCTTGATTTCATATGAAAAGAATTATGTTTTGAGTTTGATTAAAGAATCTCATTTTTAGAAGTTTTGGTGAACTTATGGTATTTGAATTCGATTGGTGAAGAAAGATGGTTTTGGGGCTTTAGAAAATTATTGAACTTGAGAATGAAGTTGAAAGTGGGCTTTATGCAATTATTTCAAATCTGAAAGTGATGCGTGGGCATCTTATATCCCTTTTCTTGTTATTTTTATATTATTTTAAGTTAGATTTTATTTACTTTTACTTGATTTTAGTGCAAAAATCACCTTTGGATGCTTCTTTAAGTTTTTCTTGTGTTTTTATGATTTTAGGTAAAGGTTGGAGTAGTTTGGAGAAGCCTGGAGCAAAGGAAAAGAAAATGCTAGCAGCACCCTCCCTCGGCATTGCATGCCCACCTGGCGTTTGGCGCCAGCAGAGGGCACAAGCCAGAGATGCACGCTTCCCCCCTTGGCGTTCAACGCCCATTCCTGAAGTTAAACGCTAGCAAGCAGCCCGTTTCACACCTCTTTGGGCCTCCAAGTGAATTTATCCCTTATTAGTTTTATTTTATTTTTTTTTTGTAATTTTTATTTACAAATAATATATTTTAGGTTTAGCATTTATTATTAGGTTAGTATTTAAAGGAAAAGATCATTTAGGTCTAGGATCTTCTTACTCTCACACTTTTCAGAACACTGTTTTCTCTGTAAGTTATGAGCAACTAAACCTCTTGGTTAAGGTTAGGAGCTCTATTTATTTTTATGTATTAAGATCATTATTCTTCTATTTTAATATATGTTTGATTCAATTCTAAGGTGTTGTTTTCGTTCTCAGTCTTATGAGACTACGTAGAACGGAAGTATGTTCGTTTCTCTACACGAGTTCTTGTGGTTCTCCGGAGAGTTATCTCGCTTGAACTATAGCTTGAGAACATGCCTTCTAGACGGCTAATCACATAAACTAATGGGGATAAGCAATATCTATTCAGCCGGGATTGGGGTGATTAGGGTGTTAGTGTTATAAACTAGTTTTCTGAACTTCATCTTCCGGTCCGAGTTGAATGACCACGGAAGTGGCATTAGATAACGATTAGAGGAGATTAAATCACTAAGAGATTAGGGTTTAATCACTTACAGTTTGCCATAGAATGAATCATTCATTATTAAAATAGTTAGTAAGAAGTTTTAATCCAGAAAGATAAACATCTTCGAGACCTTAACTATTGTATTATATTGATTTTACACCAAACCCTTATCGCTTTCTTTATTGCCTTGTTTCATGCGTTTTCAACAACAACAACACTCTTTTACTGTTTGCCTGACTAAGTCCAAGAGGATAACCATTGCTTGCTCAGTCCAACAATCCTCGTGGAATCGACCTTGACTCACCTAAGGTATTACCTGGATGACCAGGTACACTTGCCGGTTAAGTTGTGCGAGTTCTAATTTCGCGCACCAGAGAGTTATGCTTCTGGGAATTCCAAACAGAGTTGAAGAATGGATTTTTGAGGTTAATTTGAGACTTTTGATTTAGTGAAAACGAGTTTTATTGAATTGATCTGAATTATTTATGCGGGCTTATGAGTAGTAAATTCATTGAATATGAAATTGATTGAGAAAATGAATGAATAGGCGAGTTGAGCTAGAGGATTCTGATGTGGTCGCATCTTTAGTATTTTTCTCTTAGAATTCCATTCGATAAACTAAGAATTATTGCAAGTTAAACAATGATTTCTTAGTTAATTGAGCAATATTTTGAATTAGTGTACATTTATTGATTTTAGTAATAACCATCAACGAAACCACTTCCAACCTCAACATCATTCTTTCAACATCCATCAACACAATAGCCACCCTCTCAACCCTCAAAATCACTCTCACAAAAAACAATCACCCTTTACCCAACCATTTCAAGACTCTCAAAGGCTCTCTAATCTTGGACTAGCCATGGAGAAACTCTCCCAAAATGCATTCACATTCATGCAAGAAACTAGAGGATTCATTGAGGAAACAAGGTCTAACTTCTAGAATCAAGGTACCTCAATTAGAAAGCTGGAAGAGCAAATACGTCAAATTGCACAAAAATTGGCAAAACCCACAATGGCCTTCCGAGTGACACAATTCCAAACCTAAAGAAAGGATGCAAAGTAATTTATTTGAGAAGTGGAAAGGTGGTGGAACAAGAGGACAACGAGGAGACTGCTGACAAACAAGGGAAAGAAGCAAAAGCGGCACCAATAGTCAAGTGGAGCACGTGACCCCACCCTCTCAGGAACATATAATTCAAGCTTCAAAAGATATATCAAAATAGAAGGTTTAAGTGTTAGAGTATAAGCCAAGAATTTCATATTCTCAAAGGCTCCAAGGGGAAAACAAGGAAAAGCAATACTCCAAATTCTTGGAGATATTCAAGACACTGCACATCAACATTCCCTTCATAGAAGCACTTGAAAAAATGCTCTTGTACGCTAAATTCATGAAAGACTTGTTGCCTAAGAAAGGATCTTTGAAAGGAGGCCAAACAGTGGTGATGATCAGAAGCTAAGGTAGAGGTAATTAAAAATTACCACCACCTACCAATGTTAAAGCAATCAGAAGCTTTATGGGGCATGCAGGATTCTATAGGAGGTTTATAAAGGATTTTTCAAAGATTGCAAAACCACTGAGCAATCTGCTAGCTACTAATACACCATTTGTCTTTGACACAGAGTGTCTGCAGGCATTTGAGACTCTGAAAGCTAAACTAGTCACAGCACCAGTCATTTCTGCACCAGACTGGACATTACCATTTGAACTAACGTATAATGCCAGTGACCATGCCATTGGTGCAGTATTGGGACAGAGGCATGACAAGCTTCTGCATGTCATTTATTATGCTAGCCGTGTTTTAAATGACGCACAGAAGAATTACACAACCACAGAGAAAGAGTTACTTGCAGTGGTTTATGCCATTGACAAGTTCAGATCTTATTTAGTAGGATCAAAAGTGATCGTGTACACTTACCATGCTGCTCTAAAATATCTCCTCGCAAAGCAGGATTCAAAACCCAGACTCATAAGATGGGTGTTGCTTCTGCAAGAGTTTGATATAGAAATAAGAGACAGAAAATGGACAGAGAACCAAGTAGCTGACCACCTGTCCCGGATAGAACCAGTAGCAGGAGCATCCCTTCCTTCTACTGAGATCTCTAAAACCTTTTCGGATGAGTGATAAACCACTATTTTATGGTTTATATTGTATTTAATTGAGTGGTTTTATCAAGCTTTTCACCCACTTATTCATATGATTTGAATGATTTATATTTCCTTCCTAAAATTATTACATGATTGAAAACCTACTTCCTAGAGACTTTTAATTAGGTATTTTAATTCTCCTTTATTCCATTCGATGCCGTGATCTGTGTGTTAAGTGTTTCAGGCTTTATAGAACATGAATGAGTGGGAAATTGGAAAGGAAGCTTGCAAAAATGGAAGGAATACAAGAAATTAAGGAGATGACCAGCGAGAAGTGACACGGCCGCATGACTCACGCGACCGCGCAGAAGAGAGGAAATTGCAGTGACGCGGCCGCATGCCTGACGCGACCGCGCGGAGCGGAAGCTGCACGAACGACGCGAATGCGTGGACGACGCGCACGCGTGGTACAAAAAATGCTGAGTGACGCGATCGCGTGGAGTTTTATTAGTTATTAATTTATTAATTCTTGCAATCTATTTCTCTTGCTTAAAACCTTTTTCAAACCCAAACACTATTTTTCCATAACCAATAATAAATCATACTTCCCTGCAATTCCTTGAGAAGACGACTGATGCACAAAATTGTAATCCCAATATCAAAATCAAGATTTCTTATGATTTCGTACCACTAACCAGCAAGTGCACTAGGTCGTCCAAGTAATACCTTACGTGAGTAAGGTCGATCCCACGGAGATTATTGGTTTGAAGCAAGCTATGCTTATTTTATTATTCTTAGTCAGGATATCAATTATAATTATCAGTTTGAATTATTAGAAAAATAAAAGAGCGTGAAATAATTACTTGTTATGCAATAATGGAGAATATGTTGGAGTTTTGGAGATGCTTTGTCCTTCTCATTTAAGCTTTCCTCTTGTATTCCTCTTCCCACGCGCAAGGCTCCTTCCATGGCAAGCTATATGTAGGGTGTCACCATTGTCAATGGCTACTTCCCATTTTCTCAGTGAAAATGGTCCAAATGCTCTATCACAGCATGGCTAATCAGCTGTTGGTTCTCGATCATGTTGGAATAGAATCCATTGATTCTTTTGCGTTTGTCATCACGCCCAACACTCGCGAGTTTGAAGCTCGTCACAGTCATCCAATCCCAGAATTCTACTCGGAATACCACAGACAAGGTTTAGACTTTCCAAATTCTCATGAATGCCGCCATCAATTCCAGCTTATACCACGAAGATTCTGATTAAGGAATCTAAGAGATACTCATTCAATCTGATGTAGATCGGAGGTGGTTTGTCAGGAACACGTTCATGGATTGAGGAAGGTGATGAGTGTCACGAATCATCACCTTCTTCATAGTTAAGCGCGAATGAACATCTTAGATAAGAACAAGCGTATTTGAATGGAAAATAGAAGTAATTGCATTAATTCATCGAGACGCTACAGAGCTCCTCACCCCCAACAATGGAGTTTAGAGACTCATGCCGTCAAAGAGTATAAAATTCAGATCTAAAAATGTCATGAGATACAAAATAAGCCTCTAAAAGTTGTTTAAATACTAAACTAGTAACCTAGGTTTACAGAAAATGAGTAGACTAAGATAATTGGTGCAGAAATCCACTTCTGGGGCCCACTTGGTGTGTGTTGGGGCTGAGACTTAAGCCTCTCACGTGCTTGGGCTGTTTCTAGAGTTGAACGCCAGGTTGTAACGTGTTTTGGGCATTGAACTCCAACTTGTAACCTGTTTCTGGCGCTGGACGCCAGACTGCAACATGAACGCTAGTTTACATCGTCTATCTTCGCGCAAAGTATGGACCATTATATATTGCTGGATAGCCCTGGATGTCTACATTCCAACCCAATTGAAAGCGCGCCAATTGGACTTCTGTAGCTCCAAAAAATTCATTCCGAGTGTAGGGAGGTTAGGATCCAACAGCATCAGCAGTCCTTTTTCAGCCTAACTCAGATTTTTGCTCAGCTCCCTCAATTTTAGCTAGAAAATACCTGAAATCACAGAAAAATACACAAACTCATAGTAAAGTCCAGAAATATGATTTTTGCCTAAAAACTAATAAAATTATATTAAAAACTAATTAAAACATGCTAAAATCTACATGAAAATACCGCCAAAAAGCGTATAAAATATCTGCTCATCACAACACCAAACTTAAACTGTTGCTTGTCCTCAAGCAACTAGATAAATAAAACAGGATGAAAAGAAATTAAGAAGCAATAATATCTCAGAGTTTCAAGTGAAGCTCAGATTTTAGTTAGATGAGCGGGGCTGGTAGCTTTTTGCTTCTGAACAGTTTTGGCATCTCACTTTATCCTTTGAAATTCAGAATGATTGGCATCTATAGGAACTCAAAATTCAGATAGTATTATTGATTCTCCTAGTGTAGTATGTTGATTCTTGAACATAGTTACTTTATGAGTCTTGGCCGTGGGCCTAAGCACTTTGTTTTCTAATATTACCACCGGATACATAAATGCCACAGACACATAACTGGGTGAACCTTTTCAGATTGTGACTTAGCTTTGCTAAAGTCCCCAATTAGAGGTGTCCAGAGTTCTTAAGCACACTCTTTTTGCTTTGGATCACGACTTTAACCACTCAGTCTCAAGCATTTCACTTGGACCTGCATGCCACAAGCACATGGTTATGGACAGCTTGGTTTAGCCGCTTAGGCCTGGATTTACTTCCTTGGGCCCTCCTATCCACTGATGCTCAAAGCCTTGGATCCTTTTTACCCTTGCCTTTTGGTTTTAAGGGCTATTGGCTTTTTTCTTTTTCTTGATCTAATGAAATATTGTAATTTTAATTTTTTTTTCACTTCTTTTTCTTGCTTCAAGAATTAAATTCATGATTTTTCAGATCATCAATAATATTTTTCGTGTTCCTCATTCTTTCAAGAGCCAATATTCATAAAATTCAAGATAAAAATATGCATTGTTCAAGCATTCATTCAGAGAACAAAAAGTATTGCCACCACATATAATTAATTATAATTTTTCTTATTAAGAACTCGAAAAATATAAATTACTTCTTTATTCTAAAAATCTACTATTTTATTCATGTTTGATGATGATGAGAAAAATAAATTATAACTTAATTGGAAATAAAACCAAAATAGATATGCTAATTACTACTACTCCTATATAACTTCTAAGGTAAATTTCTATAATAACATTATCACAGAGTTAAAGATAAAATTAGAACTCAACAACCTGTATTTTGGGAAGTGAATGTTCCTCTAGTCTGTGGGATGCTTGGTCCTTCAAGAATTAATTTCTGACGCTTCAGCTCCCTCAAGTCACGCCCTTGCTCCTCTTGTTCCCTAAGAAATTTGCAAAGCATGCTACTTTGATTATTCTGTTCTTCCTTTATTTGGTTCATAGCTTCTTGCAACTTGGAAACAGATGTCTCAAGATGCTCCCAATATTCGAATTGAGGGAGTTCTGGGAGGAATTCTTGTGCTCTCCTCTTGATTAGGTCATCCTGCAACTGTTGTCTTTCCATTGATATTTTAGTGATTGGCCGCTCAACTGAGATATACTCAGTTATTCCTATCCTCACTCCAGCATCTCTGCAGAGCATAGAAATTAAGCTTGGATAGGCCAATTTGGCATCTTTGGAGTTCTTGTTTGCTATTTTGTAGAGTTCACACGAGATTAGTTGATGAACTTCTACTTCTTTTCCCAACATGATGCAGTGAATCATCACTGCTCTTTTAACAGTGACTTCAGAACGGTTGCTGGTGGGCAATATAGAAGGCCCAATGAAATCCAGCCAGCCTCTGGCAACTGGTTTGAGATCTTCTCTCTTGAGTTGATTTGGGATGCCAATGGTGCTGGTGGTCCACATGGCTCCAGGGATGCATATATCCTCTAAAATCTTGTCTAGGCCTTTGTTTACCCTCATCATTCTTCTATTAAAGGAGTCTGGGTCATCTTTCAGTCGAGGAAGCTTAAAGATCTCCCTGATTTTGTTAGGGTGGATGTGAACAATCTTTTCTCTGACCAAGGTTCGATAGCCATAGAGGGCAGTTCCAGTTATTCTTTGCCTGTCTGTCTGCCATAGATTAGCATAGAACTCCTGAACCATATTCCTTCCCACTTTTGTTTCAGGATTAGCTAGGATTTCCCAGTTCCTATTTCGAATTTGCTCTTGGATCTCCGGATATTCATCTTCTTTCAGATCGAACTTGACTTCCGAGATCACTGATCTTAGACCCATTATTTTGTAGTAATGGTCTGAATGTTCTTTGGTTAAGAACTTCCGTTGATTCCAAAGTGGTTTTGGAATACTCTCTTTCTTGCCTCTTGGAGTGGGTTGTTTTCCTTTAGGAGCCATGATTTTAGTGAGTATGTTTTTGTGATCACGGATAAACACACCAAACTTAGAGGTTTGCTTGTCCTCAAGCACAAAAAAAAAAAGAAAAGAAAGGGATAGGAAGAGAGCAAGTGTTGAATGGTGGATGATGGGAGGGGCGCCGAATGTGGATATATAGGGGGGAGGGTGGGTTTCGAAAATAAGAAAAAAACAAGATAGAAGATATGATTTATAAAAGATAAATATGATAAGAAAAAGATATAATTTAAAAATAAAAGATGTTAATTATATTTAGAAAAGATAAATTTTAATTTTTATTTTGAAAGAAGATTTTAAAAGATAATTGAGTTTTAAAAAACTTAAAAAAAAGAGTTGGATTAGATTGGAAAAAGATTTATCTTTATGGATTAAGATACATTTGATATTTTTGAAAAAGGGATTTTAGAAATTAGGGTTTTTAGAAATTAGGATTAAAATTTTTGGAATTGAAGGATGATATTTTGAAACATGTTTATGCAAGAAATCATGAATTGAAACATAAAAATTAGAAAATTACTGAAGAAAAATGAATTTTACCTTCAAACGCTGCATGTTTTGGGCGTTTAACGCCCAATTGCTGCTTCTCCTGGGCGTTCAACGCCCAGCTGTTGCTTCTTTCTGGCGTTGAATGCCAGGAAGTCCTTTGTCACTGGACATTTTTCTGAACGCCTAGGATGCTGTAATTCTGGCGTTAAACGCCCAGAAGGAGCTTCTTTCTGGCGTTCAACGCCCAGATGGCTATCCTTACTGGCGTTAAACGCCCAGTGGATGCTTCTTTTGGGCGTTCAACGCCCAAAATATTTCTTACTGGCTTTTTCACGCCAGTGAGCTTCTAAATTCCCTTGTAACTCTGTGAATTCAATCAATTGCTATTTTACCTTGAAGATACTTGACATATACCTGTAAAAATCAATTAATTAACAAATAAACTTTGTAAATGGTTGGGTTGCCTCCCAGCAAGCGCTTCTTTATTGTCTTTAGCTAGACTATTACTGAGCTTTAATCAAGCCTCAGTTTTGAGCATTCTTGCTCAAAATTGCCTTCAAGATAATGTTTGACTCTCTGTCCATTAACAATGAACTTTTTATTAGAATTATTATCCTGAAGCTCTACGTATCCATATGGTGACACACTTGTAATCACATATGGTCCTCTCCACCGGGATTTTAATTTTCTGGGGAATAATCTGATCCTAGAATTAAATAGCAGAACTTTTTGCCCTGCCTCAAAGACTCTGGATGACAATTTCTTATCATGCCATCTTTTTGCTTTCTCTTTGTAAATTTTTGCATTCTCGAAAGCATTGAGTCCTAATTCCTCTAGCTCATTTAGCTGGAGCAATCATTTTTCTCCAGCTAACTTGGCATCAAGGTTCATGAATTTGGTTGCCCAGTAGGCCTTATGTTCCAGTTCCACTGGCAAGTGACATGCCTTTCCATACACAAGCTGGTATGGAGAGGTCCCTATAGTGGTCTTGAATGCTGTTCTGTATGCCCACAGAGCATCATCCAAGCTTCTTGCCCAATCCCTTCTACGGTTAATTATAGTCCGTTCCAGGATTCTTTTGAGTTCTCTATTTGAGACTTCAGCTTGCCTATTTTTCTGTGGGTGATATGGAGTGGCCACCATATGGCTAACTCCATAACGAACCAAAGCAGAGTAAAGCTGTTTATTTCAGAAATGAGTGCCCCCATCACTGATAAGTACTCTAGGGGTGCCAAATCTGCTGAAGATGTGTTTCTGGAGGAATTTTAACACTGTCTTAGTGTCATTAGTGGGTGTAGCAATAGCTTCCACCCATTTGGATACATAATCCACTACCACCAGAATATAAGTGTTTGAGTATGATGGTGGAAAAGGCCCCATGAAGTCAATACCCCATACATCAAACAACTCAATCTCCAAGATCCCTTGTTGAGGCATGGCATAACTGTGAGGCAGATTACCAGATCTTTGGCAACTGTCACAATTAAGTACAAACACTCGGGAATCTTTATAGAGAGTAGGCCAGTAGAAGCCACATTAGAGGACTCTTGTGGCTGTTCGCTCACTTCCAAAGTGTCCTCCATATTGTGATCCATGGCAATGCCATAGGATCTTCTGCGCTTCTTCTTTAGGCACACATCTACGAATTACTCTGTCTGCACATCTCTTGAAGAGATATGGTTCATCCCAAAGATAGTACTTTGCATCTGTGATCAATTTCTTTGATTGCTGCCTATTGTACTCTTTGGGTATGAACCTCACTGCCTTGTAGTTTGCAATGTCTGCAAACCATGGCACTTCTTGGATGGCAAAGAGATGCTCATCCGGAAAGGTTTCAGAGATTTCAGTAAGAGGGAGGGACGCCCCTTCTACTGGTTTTATTCGGGACAGGTGATCTGGTACTTGGTTCTCTGTCCCTTTTCTGTCTCTTATTTCTATATCAAACTCTTGCAGAAGCAACACCCATCTGATGAGTCTGGGTTTTGAATCCTGCTTTGTGAGTAAATATTTAAGAGCAACATGATCAGTGTACACAATCACTTTTGATCCTACTAAATAGGATCTAAACTTGTCAATGGCATAAACCACTGCAAGCAACTCTTTTTTTGTGGTTGTGTAATTCTTCTGTGCGTCATTTAAAACACGACTAGCATAGTAAATGATGTGCAGAAGCTTGTCATGCCTTTGTCCCAACACTGCACCAATGGCATGGTCACTGGCATCACACATTAATTCAAATGGTAATGTCCAGTTTGGTGCAGAGATGACTGGTGCTGTGACCAGCTTAGCTTTCAGGGTTTCAAACACCTGTAGACACTCCTTATCAAAGATAAACGGCGTGTCAGCAGCTAGCAGATTACTTAGGGGTTTGGCAATTTTTGAAAAATCCTTTATAAACCTCCTATAGAATCCTGCATGCCCCAGAAAGCTTCTGATTGCCTTGACATTGGCTGGTGGTGGTAATTTTTCAATTACCTCAACCTTAGCTTGATCCACCTCTATTCCCCTGTTCGAGATTTTGTGCCCAAGGACAATTTCTTCAGTCACCATAAAGTGACATTTTTTCCAGTTTAAAACCAGGTTAGTCTCTTGGCACCTTTTTAGAAAAAATGCTAAATGGTCAAGACAGGAGCTGAATGAGTCTCCAAATACTTAAAAATCATCCATGAAGACTTCCAGAAAATTTTCCACCATATCAGAGAAAATTGAGAGCATGCACCTTTGAAAGGTTACAGGTGCATTGCACAAGCCAAATGGCATCCTTCTGTATGCAAATACTCCAGATGGACATGTGAATGCTGTTTTCTCTTGATCCTGGGGATCTACTACAATTTGATTATAACCTGAATATCCATCCAGGAAGCAGTAGTATTCATGACCTGCTAGTCTTTCCAGCATCTGGTCTATGAATGGTAAAGGAAAATGATCCTTTCTGGTGGCTGTATTGAGCCTTCTGTAATCAATACACATACGCCACCCTGTAACTGTTCTTGTGGGAACCAGTTCATTTTTTTCATTATGGACCACTGTCATGCCACCTTTCTTAGGGACGACTTGGACAGGGCTTACCCAGGGGCTATCAGAAATAGGATAAATAATCCCAGCCTCTAGTAACTTAGTGACCTCTTTCTGCACCACCTCCTTCATGGCTGGATTCAGTCGCCTTTGTGGTTGAACCATTGGCTTGGCATCACCCTCCAATAAGATCTTGTGCATGCATCTGGCTGGGCTAATGCCCTTAAGATCACTGATGGACAACCCAAGAGCTGTCTTGTGTGTCTTTAGCACTTGAATTAGTGCTTCGTCTTCCTGTGGCTCTAAGGTAGAGCTTATGATTACAGGAAAGGTATCACCTTCTCCCAGAAATGCATATTTTAGGGATGGTAGTAATGGTTTGAGCTCGGGTTTAGGAAGTTTCTCCTATTCCTGATGGATTTTCAGAGGTTCTATTATTTTCTCTGATTCCTCCAGATCAGGCTGAACATCCTTAAAGATTTCCTCTAGCTCTGATTCGAGACTCTCAGTCATATTGACTTCTTTTACCAGAGAGTCAATAATATCAACGCTCATGCAGTCATTTTGGGTGTCTGGATGCTGCATCGCTTTGACAACATTCAACTTGAACTCATCCTCATTGACTCTCAGGGTTACTTCCCTTTTTTGAACATCAATAAGGGTTTGGCTAGTTGCAAGGAAAGGTCTTCCCAAAATGAGAGTTGCACTCTTATGCTCCTCCATTTCCAGCACCACAAAGTCAGTGGGAAAGGCAAATGGCCCAACCTTGACAATCATGTCTTCAATTACGCCTGATGGGTATTTAATGGAGCCATCAGCAAGTTGGAGACATATCCGGGTTGGTTTAACTTCATCAGTCAATCCAAGCTTTTTGATAGTAGCTGCAGGTATTAGGTTAATACTTGCCCCAAGATCACATAGAGCTTGCTTGGTACATGTACCTTCTAATGTGCATGGTATCATAAAGCTTCCCGGATTCTTAAGCTTCTCAGGTAAGCTTTTCAGAATGACTGCACTGCATTCTTCAGTGAGGTAAACTTTCTCAGTTTCCCTCCAATCCTTCTTATGACTTAAGATCTTTTTCATGAACTTAGCATAAGAGGGTATTTGCTCAAGTGCCTCTGCAAACAGAATCTTTATTTCAAGAGTCCTGAGATAGTCTGTAAAGCGGGCAAATTGCTTATCCTGTTCTGCTTGGCGGAGTTTTTGAGGATAAGGCATTTTGGCCTTATATTCCTCAACCTTAGTTGCTGTAGGTTTATTGCCTACAGATGTGGGTTGAGAAGCTTTTTTAGAGGGGTTGCTATCAGCACTTGTATGTGTCTGATCTCCCACTGGCGTTTGAATGCCAGGGGTGGAAGCTGGAGTGGCGTTAGACGCCAGCTCCTTGCCTGTTTCTGGCGTCTGAACGCTAGAACTGAGCTTCCTTTGGGCGTTCATCACCGATTTACTACTTGTTTCTGGCGTTGAACGCCAGACCTGAGCATGGTCTGGGCATTCAGTGCCAGCTTTCCACCCATTTTCTGGCGTTTGAGTGCCAGAGTTATTCCTCTCTGGGCTCTGACTGTCCTCAGTTGGATTTTGGGTGGTTTGCTCATTTCTTGGCTTCCTGCTACCTTGAAGTGAGGTATTTAATGTTTTTCCACTTCTTAATTGAACTGCTTGGCATTCTTCTGTTATTTGTTTTGATAACTGCTGTTCTGTTTGCTTCAACTGTACTTCCATATTTTTATTAGCCATTCTTGTTTCCTGTAGTATATCCTTGAATTCGGCTAACTGTTTTGTTAGAAAATCTAATTGCTGATTGAATTCAGCAGCTTGATCTGCAGGACTGAGTTCAGCAGTTGCTGTTTTAGCATCTTCCTTCTTGGGAAGTTTACTGCTTAGGTACAGGTGCTGATTCCTGGCAACTGTATCAATGAGCTCTTGAGCTTCTTCAATTGTCTTTCTCATGTGGATAGATCCACCAGCTGAGTGGTCTAGAGAAATCTGAGCTTTCTCTGTAAGCCCATAATAGAAGATGTCTAATTGCACCCACTCTGAAAACATTTCAGAGGGGCATTTTCTTAGCATCTCTCTGTATCTCTCACAGGCATCATAAAGGGATTCATTATCTCCTTGTTTGAAGTCTTGGATGCTTAGCCTTAGCTGTGTCATCCGTTTTAGAGGAAAATAGTGATTCATGAATTTTTCTGACAGCTGTTTCCATGTCCTTATGCTGTCTTTAGGTTGGTTATTTAACCACCTCTTAGCTTGGTCTTTTACAGCAAATGGAAACAGTAATAATCTATAGACATCCTGATCTACTTCCTTATCATGTACTCTGTCAGCAATTTGTAAAAACTATGCCAGAAACTCTGTAGGTTCTTCTTGTGGAAGACCGGAATACTGGCAACTTTGCTGCACCATGATAATGAGCTGAGAATTCAACTCAAAGCTACTGACTCCAATGGAGGGTATACAGATACTACTCCCATATGAAGCAGTAGTGGGGTTAGCATATGACCCCAGAGTCCTTCTGGACTGTTCATTTCCACTTAGTTCCATGATGGAGTAAGGGAGATGATATGGATGTTGATATTATTTATTTTATTAAATATAAAAATTTATTTTAGAAATAGTAAAATAAAATAAAATAAGATAAAATAAAAATGAAATAAAAATAAAAATAAAAAATTTGAAAATATTTTGTGAAGATTTCCGAAAAAAAATTGAGGAGAGAGAGAAAGTGGTTAGGATATTTTTGAAAAAGATAATAAAATATAATTTTTTTTTAAATCTTAGGAGGGTAAGATTTGAAAAATTTTGAAATTGAAATATGAATTTTTTTAAAAAAAATTTCGAAAAAGTAGCTTAAAAATAGTTAGAAAAGATATATATTTTTTTTGAATTTTGAATTTTATGATGAAAGCGAAAAACACACAAAAGATACAAGACTTAAAATTTTTAGATCTAATGCTTATTATTTTCAAAAATTTTGGAGGGAAAACACAAAGGAACACCAAACTTAAAAATTTTAAAATCAAAACACAAGAACGACTCAAGAACACCGTGAAGATTCACAAGAATACAAGAACAAAAGAAAGAACACCAAACTTAAATTTTTTAGAAAACTTCAATAAAATTTTTGAAAATTATAAAAAGATTGACAAAAAAACACCAAACTTAAAGTTTGGCACAAGATTAAATCAAGAAAAATTATTTTTGAAAAAGATTTTAAAAAGAAGATACCTAATTACCAAGAACATAGACCAACGCTCTAGCCAATTGGGCAGTAAATGTAACACTTGTTTTGAATAGGTATATTCCTTTTGGAAGACTAATGCTTTGGAAAAACACAAGCGAAACAAGAAAAGACACAGAATAAGAAAAATTAAAGATCAACAAGAACAACTTGAAGATCAAAGAGCATAAATTCAAAAATTTAAAGGGAAAATATAAAATATGTAATTGACACCAAACTTAGAACAAAACACTAAACTCATGAAAGATTAAAAATTTGATAAAGAAAAATAATATTTTTGAAAAATTTTTGAAAAGGGAATAAAGGACTCAGAATTTAATGACTCTATAGCAACAAAAATAAATTATTCCTAATCTAAGCAATAAAATAAACCTTTAGTTGTTCAAACTCGAACAATCCCCGGGCAACGGCACCAAAAACTTGATGCACGAAATTGTAATCCCAATATCAAAATCAAGATTTCTTATGATTTCGTACCACTAACCAGCAAGTGCACTGGGTCGTCCAAGTAATACCTTATGTGAGTAAGGGTCGATCCCACGGAGATTATTGGTTTGAAGCAAGCTATGTTTATTTTATTATTCTTAGTCAGGATATCAATTATAATTATCAGTTTGAATTATTAGAAAAATAAAAGAGCGTGAAATAATTACATGTTATGTAATAATGGAGAATATGTTGGAGTTTTGGAGATGCTTTGTCCTTCTCATTTAAGCTATCCTCTTGTATTCCTCTTCCCACATGCAAGGCTACTTCCATGGCAAGCTATATGTAGGGTGTCACCGTTGTCAATGGCTACTTCCCATCCTCTCAGTGAAAATGGTCCAAATGCTCTGTCACAGCACGGCTAATCAGCTGTTGGTTCTCGATCATGTCGAAATAGAATCCATTGATTCTTTTGCGTTTGTCATCACGCCCAACACTCACAAGTTTCAAGCTCGTCACAGTCATCCAATCCCAGAATCCTACTCGGAATACCACAGACAAGGTTTAGAATTTCTGGATTCTCATGAATGCCACCATCAATTCCAGTTTATACCACGAAGATTCTGATTAAGGAATCTAAGAGATACTCATTCAATCTGATGTAGGTCGGAGGTGGTTTGTCAGGAACACGTTCATGGATTGAGGAAGGTGATGAGTGTCACAGATCATCACCTTCTTCATAGTTAAGCGCGAATGAACATCTTAGATAAGAACAAGCGTGTTTGAATGGAAAACAGAAGTAATTGCATTAATTCATCGAGACGCTGTAGAGCTCCTCACCCCCAACAATGGAGTTTAGAGACTCATGCCATCAAAGAGTATAAAATTCAGATCTAAAAATGTCATGAGATATAAAATAAGCCTCTAAAAGTTGTTTAAATACTAAACTAGTAACCTAGGTTTACAGAAAATGAGTAGACTAAGATAATTGGTGCAGAAATCCACTTTTGGGGCCCACTTGGTGTGTGCTGGGGCTGAGACTTAAGCCTCTCACGTGCTTGAGCTGTTTCTGGAGTTGAACGCCAGGTTGTAACGTGTTTTGGGCGTTGAACTCCAACTTGTAACCTGTTTCTGGCGCTGGACGCTAGACTACAACATGGAACTGCGTTGAACGCCAGTTTACGTTGTCTATCTTCGCGCAAAGTATGGACCATTATGTATTGCTGGAAAGCCCTGGATGTCTACTTTCCAACCAAATTAAGAGCGCTCCAATTGGACTCTTGTAGCTCCAAAAAATCTATTCCGAGTGCAGGGAGGTCAGGATCCAACAGCATGAGCAGTCCTTTTTCATCCTAACTCAGATTTTCGCTCAGCTCCCTCAATTTCAGCCAGAAAATACCTGAAATCACAGAAAAACACACAAACTCATAGTAAAGTCCAGAAATATGATTTTTTCCTAAAAAATAATAAAATTTTATTAAAAACTAATTAAAACATGCTAAAATCTACATGAAAATACCTCCAAAAAGCGTATAAAATATCCGCTCATCAACGACCCAAGGTTTGAATACTTCGGTTTATAATTTTATTGGGTTTTTGTTACTTGTGACAACCAAAACGTTTGTACGAAGGGATTTCTGTTGGTTCAGAATCTATACTTACAACGTGACTTTATAAAATTCTTTACTAGCAAAAATCCCGACGTCAAAATGGCGCCGTTGCCGGGGAATTGCAAACGTGTGCCTTATTATTGGTTATTGTAAATATTTTTCAAAAAAAAATATCTTATCTTATTTTTTAAAAAAAAATCAAATCTTTTTCAAAATATTTTCTTTTTGTTAGTTTTTGTTTTTATTTTCTCCTACTACTATGAATTCTCACCCCTCTGGCTTCAAGTTTGATTCCAATGTTGTTGTTAGGAATGGACACTATAATGAGAACAGGAATATGCATCAAGGTCAAAACAATCAAAGGTGGACGGAGCCAAGAGGATGTGATCAACCCTTTAGGCAACAACACCTTCCAAGATATCATGGACGAAGACCACTCTACAATGCATACCAAAATAATAGATATCCTCAACACAGCTTCGGACCACCATACTCACAAGCCCCTTTCCGCCATTCTCCTCCATCTGACCCTAACCCATATCCACCATACCAACCACCCTATGAACCGTATGAACCATATATCGAACCACCCCAATTCCATCCCAATTACTCCCAAGAACCACCACCTCAATATACCCCATCTCCATATCCATCAATCCAAGAGCACTATGATCCTACTTATGATAGCCGAGTGCAACAAGAATCAAGGGATCATTTCAAGGAATCAGTGGATCAATTTCACGCAACCCTTCATCAATTGAACCAAGCGGTAAATCAATTAGCTTCCCGACGTTCGGACACTCAAGGGACCCCCATGGCTTCATGTGGACAATCTAATGAAGAACGTAGCATGAAGGAGAAGTTAGAAACTCCGGTGGACAGTGAGCAGCACGATTTTGTACTGGAACAATTGGAAGAAGCTACGCCCACCATTGAAGAGGAAGAAGTGGTTGAAGACTTAGGAGATGCAGAACCTCCATGGGAAATTCAAGTCATAGAGCCTCCTTTAAAGATGTTTGAAATTGATTTCGAGGAGGGTGTACAACCTCCAAGGCATCTCATGGTTAAAGACTTTGAAGGGGATGATCAAGAGATGGATTCAATCATTGATGAATTCTTATCTACATTTGAATCCTTTTCCATTGGACTTGATATGGAGTTTAAAGAAGAAGAATCGCAACCTCCTATGCCCTTGGTAAACAATGAAGAAGAGGTTGAATTGGAAGAAAGCCACCAAGAGAAAGAGGTTGAAATTGAAGAAGCTTACAAAGCGGTGGAAGTTGTCAGAGAAGAGCACAAGGGAGTGGAGCTTGTAAGTTCATTAGAAACCCCTCCCCCTACGTTGCCATCATCCTTCACAACATTCAAGTGGGTAAAATTCATATCCCTTAGCTTTTTAATTCCACTTGAATATGGGCTACTGGAGACGGATGGTCAACTTAGAACTCTTTGTGGCATTAAGAGTAAGAGGAAGATGGTCAGTGGTAAGAATTGTCTGGCAAAGTTCATTATGGTTGGAAGCTTTAAGTTAAAATGCAAAGGTTGGTATAGAGCTCAATTAAATGGGTCTAGGAAGTTGTTTGGACGCTTCAATGAGAATTCAGACTGCTCGCCACCCGAATGGAACAATATTGCTCAACAAGAAGACGGGTGCAAAAGCAAGATTTTGGACCCCGGAATTCAATCTAGAAATCAATACTCTTGGGACCTTGTCACTTGCTTTAGCTTGCTTGAAGCCTTTCTGCGCCTAGTTTGGGATCCCGGAGGCTGTGGGAATTCCAAACACTGGTGGAGATTCTTGAATGAATACAAGCACAAGCCACCATAATAAGGAGCTCACCAGAATGTCCAACTTAAGGACTTTAACTAAAAGTGCTAGGTGGGAGACAACCAACCATAGTATTATCGTTCCCTTTTCAGTTTTAATTCTAGTCTGTTTTGTTTGTTTTTGAGTTTTGATTGAATCTGGAATCATGCATACTTGCATAGCTATCATATTAAGCATTGCATTCTGCATACTGTATAAAAAAAATTTCGCACGCGACGCGACAGCGTTGCTGATGCATCCGCGTCGTAGGTGCTTTAGGGAGAAACGAAAAGTGAATAGAGAGTCATGCGAGAGCGTGGCTGGAGGCGTGCCTTTGGCACAAATTTGACCCACGCGACCGCATCGCTGACGCGTCCGCGTCATGTGGAAAAATGTCTCCCACGCATCCGTGTCACCCACGCGAACGCGTGCCCTATAAATCGACGTAAAAAGGGTGTATGGCCGAAAGTTGAGCTGGATCGTGGCTGGACTCGTGCTAGAAGCACAAGCCTTACCACGCGGACGCATGGCTGACGCGTCCGCGTCAGATCCCTATTATGGCCACTCACGCGATCGCAT
This sequence comes from Arachis hypogaea, assembly GCF_003086295.3. Classification (NCBI taxonomy): domain Eukaryota; kingdom Viridiplantae; phylum Streptophyta; class Magnoliopsida; order Fabales; family Fabaceae; genus Arachis; species Arachis hypogaea. Next base: position 68,546,296 of record NC_092039.1, on the reverse strand, counting down.
CGACCACGCGACCGCGTCACCCTGGAATTTGGCAATAATGAATTTTGAACAGAGAGTTGTGTGAACGCAAGGCTGCCCTCGCGCCAGTAGCACAAATTGCGTCACGCGGTCGACACGACCGCGTCGATTAATTTAAGCGCAAGTCGCGCGACAGCGTCCCCTACGCGTCCGCGTCGCTTGCGCCGCACAACTTATCCAGAGCAGCCAAATATCTTATCTTTTCTTCCCTATATCTAATTCTTTTCTTCCCTTCTTATTTCTTTTCTTCTTTCTTCTTCCTTTTCTTACTTTCTTCTTCTCATCTCTCTTCACTTCTATTTAATTTATTTGCATAGTTTCATTCATTGTATTATTTTCATTCGTGTTAGAAATTTATTTATTTTACTTGTGGATTATTCAAAGAATTGTTTGACAATTATATAACTTAAAAAAAAGGCTGCTTGCATGTTTAATTTAATACTTTCAATAACTTATTTACCATGCGTGCTATGTGTTTGTGAAAAAGCCCGTATAGCATCATGCACTTTTCTACATTATTCTATTCTACTATTCAATGCTTGCTTTTCACAAATTCCCTTTACTATTTTATTAATTAAATATAATTGTCAATACAAACGTTATTGTTAGTTTCTCACGACTAATAATACATTAAGGCTTTTAATGCTTGATTTACGCTACTCATGCCTTTGCCGGCATGCCAATAAACATCTTGTATTTAATTGCCTCAATTTATCATGCCCTGTTTCCATTGCTGTCCTAATTTCATGGAGTCGCGACCATGTGTTAACGACATTCTTCTTTATTTTGGCATGATTCTTACTAGTACTGCCCTCTCCCTTGCTCTATCCCTTTGACTCCATGTCCCTTTCTCTTCTCCCTTTTTCAGGTTGGCCACCAGGAAGAGTAAAGAGAAAGACTCTACAACGAACACCGGCCGAGGAACCACAACCTCCGCCACCTGCACATCTTTGCATGCACCGAGGAGGGTGCAATCCTTAAGTGTGGGGAGGTCGATACCGATCTTCACGGGTTAGTTAGTCCCTTCTCAACACCAATTTTTGTTTTTCATTGTTGCATTTGCATGTTTGATTGCATGTTTGTTTGATTTTATACATATTTTACCACTTAGTTGAAGTAATATTTTCTTTTTCAAGAAACTTTTTATAGTGTTTCACTAATTTAAGTTAAAAACTTTCTGAAAAAAAAACTTGTATGAAGAAATATTATTTTGGAACATAGTTTAGAGCTCGAACACACAAAACCAGTGAGATTTTGAGCCTATTTGATTGGTTGCATTTTATCAACCAATATATTTTATTTTTGTTTGTTATTCTCTCTAAAATTGTAATCTTTATCTTGCTTAATTCTATATTTCCATTGTTTGATGTATGCATGCACTTATATGATTAAGGCCTTGTTTCACTAAGCTTACATAGCCATATGGCCTTACCCTTCCATTATCCTTTGCAAACCAATTTGAGCCTATTTTACCCATTTGTTCTTTACTTTAGCTCATTACTAACTCTAAGCGGAAAACAACGATGTCCTTAATTTGAATCCTTAGTTAGCTTAGACTAGTAAAAGTGCCCATGATTTAAGTGTGGGAAAAGTGGGTTTTGAAACGTTTGGTTTGAGAATTGAGTATGTTAGACTTTGTGTGAAAATGTGGAAAATGTTAAGAACATGTTTATGCATTCAAAACTTTAATCATATGTATTGAGAAGAATAAAAGAAAATAATAATAATAATAAAAAAAGCAAATAATAAAGGGGACAAAAATGCCCCAAAGTAAGTGTTGGTATCAATACATATGTACTGTACTCAAATTTAGAATGCATGAATATGTGGAAAATACAGTTAATGGGAAGTTAGATTTTGTATTTTATCTAAATGAATTGTCTTAAGTTAGGTGGAAAGTTTATGTTAATTAAGGATTCAGATTTTAGTCCATTTGGCCAAATACAATCCTACCTTGACCCTAACCCCATTACAACCCTTAAAAGACCTCTTGGTTTGTGTATTGGTGCATTAAATTTTTGTTGATTGTTAGATGAAGAGCAAGCTATAGAAAGCAAGATTAGTAGAGAATTGAGAGAATTGACCCTAGACACTTGAGAGCTAGAGTGATGTACACTACCTGTAAGGGTTCAGTGCTTAATTCTATGTTCCCTGCTTTCATGAGCTATCTTCTTCTTGCAAGTAATTTGTATTGTATTTTGTGATTTGAATTAGTGAAATCCAGTTCATACTTGTTCTTGAAGGATTTATTTACTTTTTCACCAAGTAGGTAGAATCATTTTATCATATAGCTGCATTCACATTCATAGGTTGCATTGCATGAGTCCTGCTTTCCCTTATTCATTTATTTTATCTCCTTGAGCTTAGCATGAGGACATGCTAATGATTAAGTGTGGGGAGGTTGATAAACCACTATTTTATGGTTTATATTGTATTTAATTGAGTGGTTTTATCAAGCTTTTCACCCACTTATTCATATGATTTGAATGATTTATATTTCCTTCCTAAAATTATTACATGATTGAAAACCTACTTCCTAGAGACTTTTAATTAGGTATTTTAATTCTCCTTTATTCCATTCGATGCCATGATCTGTGTGTTAAGTGTTTCAGGCTTTATAGGGCATGAATGAGTGGGAAATTGGAAAGGAAGCTTGCAAAAATGGAAGGAATACAAGAAATTAAGGAGATGGTCTACGAGAAGTGACGCGGCCGCATGACTCACGCGACCGCGCGGAAGAGAGGAGATCACAGTGACACATCCGCATGCCTGACGCGACCGCGCGGAGTGGAAGCTGCACAAATGACGCGAATGCGTGGACGACGCGCACGCGTGGTACGGAAAATGCTGAGTGACGCAATCGCGTGGACGACGCGCACGCGCGACGTGCGCGATCTGCAGAATTACAAAGTCGCTGGCAGAGATTCTGGGCCGCATTTCAACCCACTTTTCGTCCCAGAAACACAGATTAAAGTCAGGGAACATGCAGAGACTCATCAGGCTTTTCATAATTCATAATTTTTAGTTTATATGTAGTTTTTAGAGAGAGAGGTTCTCTCCTCTCTCTTAGGATTTAGGATTAGGGTTTTTAGAAATTAGGATTTATTTCTTCTTCATCACAAGTTCAATATTCCTTTTACTTTATATCTCTCTTCTACTTTTAGATACTCTAATGCTTTCATTTGTATCTTATTTGTGTTGCCCAATTGGCTTATGAACTTTTCCTGTTAGGATTGATTTTCTTATTTAATATACATTATTGAGGTGTTTTCAGATATATGGTTTTAATTTAGCTTTCTACATTCTTGGCTTTGATTGATTAATTGGTAACTCTTGAGTTGTCAAACTCATTGTCGACTGAAAATTGGAATTCTTCAAGAATTAACTCGAGTTCCACTAACTCTAGCCTTTTCCAAGGAAAAGACTAGGACCTGAGGAACCAAACTTATTCCATCCACTTGACTTACCTTCATAGTTAGAGGTTAACTTAGTGGGAGAAAAATCCAATTCTCATCACAATTGATAAGGATAACTGGGATAGGACTTCCAGTTTTCATACCTTGCCAAGAGTTTTATTAGTTATTAATTTATTAATTCTTGCAAACCTTTTTGCCAAAGCTATTTCTCTTGCTTAAAACCTTTTTCAAACCCAAACACTGTTTTTCCATAACCAATAATAAATCATACTTCCCTGCAATTCCTTGAGAAGACGACCCGAGGTTTGAATACTTCGGTTTATAAATTTATTGGGTTTTCGTTACTTGTGACAACCAAAACATTTGTACAAAGGGATTTCTGTTCGTTCAGAATCTATACATACAACGGGACTTTATAAAATTCTTTACTAGCAAAAATCCTGACGTCAATGAGCAATTGTTTGCCATTCAAGAAGCACCATGGTTTGCAGACATTGCAAACTATAAAGCTGTGAGATTCATACCCAAAGAGTACAGTAGGAAGCAAACAAAAAATTGGTTTCTGATGCAAAGTACTACTTGTGGGATAACCCATATCTCTTTAAGATGTGTGCAGACAGAATAATCTGTAGATGTGTACCTAGAGAAGAGGCACAGAAGATCCTTGGCACTGCCATGGATCACAATATGGAGGACATTTTGGAGGTGAGCGAATAGCCACAAGGGTTCTCCAATGTGGCTTCTACTGGCCTACTTTCTATAGAGACTCCCGAGAGTTTGTACGTAATTGTGACAGTTGCCAGAGAGCTGGTAATATGCCTCACGGTTATGCCATGCCTCAGCAAGGGATCTTAGAGATTGAGTTGTTTGATGTATGTGGTATTGACTTCATGGGACCTTTTCCACCATCATATTTAAACACTTATATTCTGGTGACAGTAGACTATGTATCTAAATGGGTAGAGGCAATTGCAACACCCACCAATGATACTAAGACAGTGTTGAAATTCCTCTTGAAGCATATCTTTAGCAGGTTTGGTGTCCCTAGAGTACTAATCAGTGATGGAGGCACTCATTTCTGCAATAAATAGCTTGACTCTGCTCTGATCCGATATAGAATTAACCATAAAGTGACAACTCCATATCATCCACAGACAAATGGGCTGGCTGAAGTCTCAAATAGAGAACTAAAACAAATCCTGGAATGGACTATAAATACCTGTAGAAGGGATTGGGCAAGAAGTCTGGATGATGCTCTCTGGGCATACAGAACCGCATTCAAGATTCCTATAGGGACCTCTCCATACCAGCTTGTGTATGGAAAAACCTGTCATCTGCCAGTGGAACTGGAACACAAGGCCTACTGGGCGAAAAGGTTCCTAAACCTTGAAGCTAAGGTAGCTGGAGAGAAGAGATTGCTCCAGTTGAGTGAGCTAGAGGAGTTCAGACTCAATGCTTTCGAAAATGCTAAAATTTACAAGGAGAAAGCAAAAAGGTGGCATGACAGAAAGCTGTCATCTAGAGTCTTTGAGCTAGGACAGAAGGTTCTGCTGTTTAACTCTAGGCTTAGATTGTTCCCTAGGAAATTGAAATCCTGATGGAAGGGACCATATGTGATTACAAGTGTGACACCATATGGATATGTAGAGCTTTAGGATATTGACTATAACAAAATATGCATTGTTAATGGACAGAGAGTCAAACATTATCTTGAAGGCAATGTTGAGCAAGAGTGCTCAAAACTGAGACTAAATTAAAATCTCAGTAAAAGTCCAGCTAAAGACAGTAAAGAAGCGCTTATTGGGAGGCAACCCAATCTTATTTATTTATGTTAATTACTTTTTCATTTCATTTTCCACTATTAGTTTATGTTTTCTTTAGGTTGATGATCATGTGGAGTCACAAAAACAACTGCAGAATTATAGCAGAATCAAAAATAGCATAAAAAATAGCACACCCTGGAAGGCAGGCTTACTGGCGTTTAAACGCCAGTAAGGATAGCAGAATGGGCGTTTAACGCCCATGCAGGCAACATTTTGGGTGTTAAACGCTAGAATGGGCAGCATTCTGGGCGTTTAGAAAAATGCCTAGTAACGAAGGATTCCTGGCGTTTAACGCCAGCCAGGGTATCTGGCTGGGTGTTAAACGCCCAAAGAGGCAGTCAAGTGGGTGTTAAACACCAGAATGGATAGCATTATGGGCGTTTAACGCCAGGATGACACAAGGGAAGTAATTTTGTTTCCAATTCGATTTTTTTCAATTTTTCATGTTTTAATTCATAATTTTTTGCATCAAACATATTTTAAATGTTCATCTTTCAATCTCTTTTTTCAAAAATTAATAATCTTTCCAATTATTTTTAATTCTTTTCCAATTCTTTTCAAATCCTTCCAAAACGTTTTCAAAACTTACATATCTTTTCAAATTCTTTTCAACTCTCTTTAATTTTTCTTGCATACAATAATAAGTTTTCAAAATTAATTGCATCATTCTTCTTATACTCCCTTCTATCTTATTTTTCTTGAGGACGAGTAAAACTTTTAAGTTTGGTGTGGAAAAGCTCAGCTTTTTGATTTTCATAACCATTAATGGCACCTTAGGCCGGAGAAACCTCTAGGAAGAGGAGTAACAAAGGCAAGGAAGAGACATAAAGGAGCTAAAGAACTCCATTGGTTCTTCAAGAGGAAGAAGAAGCCACCATCACTAAGGTGGACCCGTTCTTTAATCTCCTTGTTTATTTTCTTTTCTATTTTCGGTTTGTATGCTATGTTTTGACTATGTTTGTGTCTTCATTACATGATCATTAGTGTTTAGTGTCTATGTCTTAAAGTTTTGAATGTTCCATGAATCATTCACCTTTCTTAAATGAAAAATGTTTTCTGAAAAAGAAAAAGAAGTACATGGATTTCGAATTCTATCTTGAAAATACTTTAATTATTTTGATGTGGTGGCAATAATTTTTGTTTTCTAAATGAATGCTTGAACAGTGTATATTTTTTATAGTGAAGTTTATGAATGTTAAAATTGTTGGCTCTTGAAAGAATAATGAAAAAAGATAAATGTTATTGATAATATGAAAAATTATAAAATTGATTCTTGAAGTAAGAAAAAGCAGTGAAAAACACAAAGCTTGCGAAAAAAAGGGGCGAAAAATAAAGAAAAAAAGAAAAAGAAAAAGCAAGCAGAAAAAGCCAATAGCTCTTTAAACCAAAAGGCAAGAGCAAAAAGCCAATAACCCTTTAAACTAAAATGCAAGGGTAAAAAGGATCCAAGGCTTTGAGCATTAATGGATAGGAGGGCCCAAAGGAATAAAATCCTGGCCTAAGCAGCTAAATCAAGTTGTCCCTAACCATGTGCTTGTGTCATGAAGGTCCAAGTGAAAAGCTTGAGACTGAGTGGTTAAAGTCGTAATCCAAAGCAAAAAGAGTATGCTTAAGAACTCTGGGCACCTCTAACTGGGGACTCTAGCAAAGCTAAGTCACAATCTGAAAAGGTTCACCCAGTTATGTGTCTGTGACATTTATGTATTCGGTGGTAATACTGGAAAACAAGATGCTTAGGGCCACGGCCAAGACTCATAAAGTAGCTGTGTTCAAGAATCAACATACTAAACTAGGAGAATCAATAACACTATCTGAATTTCGAGTTCCTATGGATGCCAATCATTCTGAACTTTAAAGGATAAAGTGAGATGCCAAAACTGTTCAGAAGCAAAAAGCTAATAGTCCCGCTCATCTAATTGGAACTAAGCTTCATTGATATTTTGAATTTTATTGTATATTCTCTTCTTTTTATCCTATTTTGTTTTAGGTTGCTTGGGGAATAGAAACAATTTAAGTTTAGTGTTGTGATGAGCGGATATTTTATACGCTTTTTGGTAGTGTTTTCATATAGTTTTTAGCATGTTTCATTCACTTTTTGTTATGTTTTTATTAAGTTTTATTCAAAAATCACATTTCTGGACTTCACTATGAGTTTGTGTATTTTTTTGTAATTTTAGGTATTTTCTGACTGAAATTTAGGGACCTGAGCAAAAATCTGATTTAGAGGCTGAGAAAAGACTGCATATGCTGTTGGATTCTGACCCTCCTACACTCGAAGTGGATTTTATTGAGCTATAGAAGCCCAATTGGCATGCTCTTAATTGCGTTGGAAAGTAGACATATTGGGCTTTCCAGCAATGCTTAATAGTCCATACTTTGCCCGAGATTTGATGGCCCAAATTGGCGTTAAACGCCAGCCAAAAACCCTTTTCTGGCGTAAAATGCTAGAACTGGCACCAAAACTGGAGTTAAGTGCCCAAACTGGCGTTTAACTCCAAGGATGGCCTATGCACGTGAAAGCTTCAAAGCTCAGCCCAAACACTCACCAAGTAGACCCCGGAAGTGGATTTCTGCACTATATGCACTTAGTTACTCATTTTCTGTAAACCTAGGTTACTAGTTTAGTATAAAAACTACTTTTAGAGATTCATTTAGGACTGATGACATTTTACATCTCATATTGTATCTTCTACGACATGAGTCTCTAAACCCCATAGGTGGGGGTAAGGAGCTCTGCTGTGTCTCAATGGATTAACGCAATTACTATTATTTTCTATTCAATCATGCTTGAATCTATTCTAAGATACCCACTCGTACTTCAAAATAGAGAATATGATGATCCGTGACACTCATCATTATCCTCAACTTTATGAATGCATGCCTGACAACCACTCCCATTCTATCTGAGCTCAACGTAGTCATTGGACGACAGCTTGAGTGCGTATCTCTTGGGTCTCTGATCCACAGACCGAGTCCATGAGATTAGAACCTTCGTGGTAGAGGCTAGAACCAATTGGCAGCATTCTTGAGATCCAAAAAGTTTAAACCTTGTCTGTGGTATTCTGAGTAGGATCTGAAAGGGGATGACTGTGACGAGCTTCAAACTCACGAATGTTGGGCGCAGTGACAGTGTGCAAAAGGATAGAGAGATCCTATTCCGACACAAGTGAGAACCGACAGATGATTAGCTGTGCGGTAGCTGTGCCTGGTATTTTTCATCCGAGACGAAAAATCCGACAGCTGATTAGCTGTGCAAAAACCGTACTTGGACCATTTTCACTAAGAGGATCATACAACCTGCCATGGAAGGAAGCCATGCGTGTTTGGAGAAGAAGACAGCAGGAAAGCAGAGATTCAGATGACAGAGCATCTCTGGAACCTCAACCTGTTCCTCATTACTGAATCACAAGTATCATTTATTTCATGTTATTTACTTTTCATAAACAAAATCATTTTTATCATTAATCTCCTGACTAAGATTTACAAGATAACCATAGCTTGCTCCAAGCCGACAATCTCCGTGGGATCGACCCTTACTCACGTAAGGTATTACTTGGACGACCCAGTGCACTTGTTGGTTAGTTGTGTGGAGTTGTGAAAAGTGTGATCACAATTTTGTGCACCAACAATCAACAATTATTTCATGCATGCTTACAAATATCATGAGGACTTTCCCACCGGTTGTAATGGGGCTATGGTTAAGGTAAGGATGTATATGGTCAAGTGGACTAGAATTTGGATCTTTGATAAGCGTAAACTTCCCACCTAACCTATATAACAACCTATACAATTCAAAGCTAACTTAACTACCCATTCTTCACTTTTTCACACACTCATGCATTCTATTTTTGGTTACCACACATATGCATTGATTTTTATTGAGCTTTACTTGGGGCATTTTGTCTTTTCTTTTTCTTTCTTTTTCTATTTTTTTATTATTTTATTTTTTTCTTTTTGCAATAAAATATATACCAAAGTATCAATGCATAGGGTTTTACATTTAATTAACACATGAGTATGTACCCGATTTCCAAAATTTTGACAAAAATATAAAAACACACTTTTATCTTTACCCAATATTCCCAACTCTCCCAAACTTGAGTGATAAGCACTCTCACTAGCCTAAGCTAATCAAAGATCCAAATAAGGGACATTTATTATTTTTCGCTTTAGGCTTGTAATGTGCTAAAATTAAGAACAAGTGGGTTTAGCATAGGCTCAAAGTTGGTTAACAATGGAAGATAAAAGGTAGGCTATTTGGTTAACCACACAATTAGGCTCAAATCTCACATGCTTGTGTTCTTTGCTCAAAAACATGATCCACAACGTATTTGATTCAAGCAAGTTCTAAAAAAAAAATTTTTCCAATCAATTGAGGTGCCAAATAGATAAAATCCTTGGTAAATATCATGATTTTGACTAAGCTTAATATATACATATGCAATGTGATGTGCAGAAAACGATCCGACACAAAACTGACCGGCAAGTGTACCGGGTCGCATCAAGTAATAATAACTCACATGAGTGAGGTCGATCCCACAGGGATTGAAGGATTGAGCAATTTTAGTTTAGTGGTTGATTTAGTCAAGCGAATCAAGTATTGGTTGAGTGGTTTATCTTTAACAGAAGCTAAATTGCTTGGAATGTAAAGGGAGAGGGGAGAATTGCAGTAAATTAAAGAACAGGAAAGTAAATTTGCTGAATCTTAAAGAACAAGAAGTTAAATAACTGAAACTTAAAGTGCAAGAAATGTAAGTGACAGTAACTTAAAATGCAAGAAATGTAAATTGCTTGAATGGAAAAGGGGAGTTGAGGATTGGGGATTCAGAAATTCAGCAAGGGAAAGTAAATTGCAACAATTAATAAAGCAGAAGATGACTTGGAAGTAACTAAAATTCAAACAGGAAATGAAATTAAATTGCAGCAGGGTTCACAGAAGAACCAAAAAGGAAAATGGGATCTCAGGACTCAAGAGACTAGAAAGCAAAGTCTAGATCTCAATTGCCTTCCCAGATCCAAGTCCACAAAGCAATTAACAAGAAATTGAAGAAGAAGCAGTAAAGGAACTTAAATTGAACTCAATTATGCAGAAGAGGAATTAAAGAGATTTTGAATGGAGATTGAGACAGAATTTCCTCAATTCTTCACACCCAAAACTCAAAACAAGAAAATTAAAAGTGCCCAAGCAAGAACGAGGAAGAAGAGAGATCAATTCTCCTCCCCTATTCTCTGAAATCTCAAAAGTTCCAAAAATAAAGATTCAAAGCTCAAAAGAGAGATCCAAGTTCAAAAGTAAAGGAAAAAGTCCCTAATTACATCAAACTAGCTCCTATTTATACACTTTCTATTCTTGGATCTTAGGATTTGGATGGGCTTTTGATTTGGTGAAGAAATGAATTTTATTGGATTTTAATCCAATTTTAGCCCAAAAACAATAGCTTCCAGGAGGCTGCCCTGCCCTTGTGGAGGGCAGGGCAGGAATTGATGCGTGTGGCCATGGTGCGAGCGTGGCGTGCGAGCTTGGTGCGCAGGATGCTGCCCTGCCCTCGCGGAGGGCAGGGCAGAAATTTCTGGTGCGCCAGTTTGGTGCCTGCGCGTGCTGCTGGTGCTGCCGAACCGTCCCTTGGTGCGCCAGAATGGTGCGCTGGCCGTGCCACAACAAAATGCTGCCCTGCCCTCATGGAGGGCAGGGCAGTGTTTCCAAATTGAAGTCCCGTGTTCGAGACTTGGCCGATGCACACGCTACCCATTTTCCTTGGCTTTCTTGGCACCATAATGAGGCCTAGTTCCTTGCTTCCTCGTTGTTCCGTGTTTGACTCTTGTGGCTAGCATTGGTAGGCTTTTTCCTTTGATTTATTTTCCATGAAGGCCCGATACTGCCCTTGTGGAGGGCAGGACAAGGTTTTCTTCTTCTTTGATCCAAGGCACAATTTTGTGCTCTGCCCTTGTCGTGGGCAGGGCAGAGTTTGCCTTTCAAGCCTTGTTTCCTTATGTTGCCCTCCTAGAGGGTAGTGTGCCCTTGTGGAGGGCAATGCTTGCTCTCTCCTTTATGCGCCACGCCTTTTTCTCCTTGAGCCACGCTTTCTTAGGCCACGCTTTCTCTTTTCTTCTTTTCTTCACCTACAATCAACCAAAATAACCACTCAAAGTATCACTAAATTTACAAGGCTTATAAATCAATTAAAAATCAATTAAATTCAGCTTAAACCTTATGAATTAACATTAATTTCATGGTGGTTGTTTGATTTAAAGAAGTTATGCATTTTCATTCCAAATCACTTACTTAGGATGCAAGAAAGTGCATAAAGACTAATAAAACAAGTGAAATTAGCTTGAAAAATGGGTATATGATGACTTGTCATCACAATGCAAGAAAGTGCAACTAAAAATTCTAAAATGAAATGCAAAAGTGTTAGGATTAGAAACTTGTTACCCAAAAATGCCAAGTGGTCGGATGACCTCCCTATACTTAAAAGTTTGCACCATCCTCAGTGCACTCAAAGATGAGCAAGGGGGTACGGCGACTCTCCGAGTTGCTACCTTCAGCTGGTAGGTCAACTGATGCTGCATGTTCTTCTCCCGCTTTCGTTGTTGCTTATGGTGCATCATTCATGAAAAATAGAAAATAACACCGTAAGAAGAGAAAATATAAAAGCAAGGAAGCGTAAATTGTTGGAATGAGGTGAATCACTAGAATTAAGTGAGTGGGTTAATGTGACATTGATGAAAAATAGGTGTATGGGTCCGAACTTGCATGCGGTTTAGAACTCACACCCTAATATTTAGAAGCCATGTCACAATTATGCAAAAGAAAACACACACTTCACTCATTCCAGCATGCTTGAAATACTTCAAAAGACTTGTAAGTTAAGTCAACCAAACAAGTAGTGAAGAGGCATGAAAGCATTCAAGCAATTAATCAAGCAATTGTGAAATTGGATAATGCATGGACATTGATTGATGTGTAGGTAGACTTAGTGAACAAAATGGTATATAAAACTCATACAACAATCAATGACACATATTGAAGTTGTTGCAATACCTAAGTGACATAGAGGTGAACAAATGGATGCTATAGAACTTAGGAAAAAGAAGATAGAAGTGAAAATCAATCACATAGCAAGAATGATCCACAAAACTTTACAAAGCTCAAAAATATGTTACTAGGTGAGCTTTCAGTCCAATTTCACAATTCCAAAATCTCAATGCATGAAATAAGTGATGTGAATAAGGGTAAACCATAAACAAGCATCACCTAAAAAAATACAATGATAATACACAATTGCCTAATAATGGATGATGAATGCATGGGGGCCAAAATATGCAATTCAAAAAAGTTAAGAAGATTAAAGGCAATATAGCATGTACTTGGTGTTCACAAACATTAAGCATTAAGAATCCAAAACCAAGTGACAAAATATAACCTCAACAATTGAATCCAACAATGACAATCAAAGAGAATTATGCTAAAATAGCATCAGTTAATACTAAGCAGCAATAAACGGCAAAAAAAATTAATAATCCAACACTTATAATAAAAATAAAAAATGAAATGAAAAATTAAACTAATTAACCAAGTAACTAACTAACTAAAAAAATGGTTATGGATGGTGTTTGGTAGTGTTGGATGACGATTGAATGGTGGAAAGAGAAGAGAAAAAGGAAAGAAATGGAAATAGGAGAAGAAAAGAAGGTGGAGGGAAACAGGGCAATCCACGCGTGCGCGTCATGTATGTGTAAGCATGGATTGATGAAACTGTAGTGACGCGTATGCACAGGGCACGCGTACGCGTGCATGGCAAATCAGAGAATCGACGCGTACGCGTGGGTTGACTTGTGCCTCAGACACAAGTTTGGCACACTTTAGGCACAACTCTCTGGAAAATGTATGGAAGGGTGAAACTTCCAATCCATGCATATGCTAAGTGACGCGTGTGCGTGGATGATCAGAATTGCTTAGGCCACGCGTACGTGTGGTTGACGCGTACGCATGGGTCGGTGCTCTATTTTTCAAAATTTTTCTATGTTTTTGCACCAAACCATGCATTCCAAACCTCCAAACAACTACCAAAATATCATGAAACCTTATTTAACCTACTAGACTTCCAATAAAACTAAACTAACTAAATAAAACATGAAATTATACTTATTTTACCAATATGTACAAAAGAGAAAAATAAAAAGATGTTACCATGGTGGGGTGTCTCCCACCTAGTACTTTTGTTTATTGTCCTTAAGTTGGACTTATGGGGAGCTCTCCATCAAGGTGGCTTGTGCTTGAATCCATCCTTGAACATCCACCAATGCTTGGACTTCTAATAAGCTTTATCTTCCAAAGTTAATAACTCCAAGCCTAGATGGAGTTCCTCACAAACCATGGGCTCCCAAAGTTGATCCTCCTCTTGTAATCCAGGATCCCACACTTTGTTTTCACACCCGTCTTTGAGTTGATCACGGTAAGTTCCTCCGGGTGGCAAGAAAAATTAGTTCTCACCAAGGCACCAAACTATCCTCCTAGACCTATCTAATTGAGCACTAGTCCATCCCTTTCTCCTTGAAGCTTCAACCATAGTGAGCCTAGACTTACAACGCCAACCACTAAACATCCTCCTCTTACGGTTAATTCCACAAAGCGTCCTAAGTTGGCCATCCGTCTCAAACAAACCATATTCAAGTGGGACAATAAAGCTAAGAGTTAGAAGTTTTACCCACTCAAATGAAGGATTGGATGACAACCTAGGTGGAGGAGTTCCCAATGACCTTGACAAGGCACGCTCTACTCCAGTCCATCCTCTCCTAGAGGCTTCCACCACTTGGCAAGATTCTTCAAGCTTTTCCTCTTGCCAAGCTTCCTCAAGTTCAAGTTTTTCTTCACCAATGTCCTCTAGCTCTTCCCCATCACTTAAATCATAACAAGAGGTTGAGTGAAATCTACCTCATCATCAATTCCAAGTATAATAGGGAAGGACTCTTCAAACCCAAAAGGATCATATGTTGATGTGGAATCATCATAAATGGGAGGGCCTATTGCTTGGGACACTTCTTCTAATTCTTCAATCACATTGTGCCTTGGAGGTTGTGCACTCTCCTCCTCAACATCAACTTCAGATTCCATGGAAGAAGGCTCTTCAACTTGTGATTCCTCTATGTACTCAAGATATCCTAAGGTTCCAACCACTACTTCCTTTGGTTCAATCATCTCTACCTTCTCCTTTTGTTGTACTTCTTGCTTTAACTCTTCTTCTCCACCTTGAAGCTCCAATTCCACTCCCTTACTAAGCTCTTTGGTTGCTTCTCTACATTCAACAATGGGAGTTCTTTGATCGCACCAGCTTAGGCAGGATGAGACTATGTTACCAATAGCTTCTACCATGATAGCCGTCTTGGCTCTTAACTCCTCGAATTTCTTTTCATCCTCCTCGTGTTGCCTTAAGATACGAGATTCAAGATCTCTCAGTTCTATCATGAGGGCTTCATTAGGAGGTGGTAGTGGAAGAAAGGGTTCATTGTTCAAGGGAAGGTTATTGTAGTTGGAAGGTGGTTCATATTGGTGAAATTCTTGAGGTGGTGTGTGTGGACTTTGTGGTTCATAGGAGTATTGGTGTTGGAATGGTCGTGGCTCTAGATATGGTTCATATGGTGGTTGGTATGGTGGATATGGGTTAGGTTCATATGGAGGTGAATGGTGGTATGAGGCTTGTGAGTATGGTGGAGGGCTATATTGAGGATGAGGTTCATATGCATATGATGATTGTGGTTAACAACCACAATGAGGGTCATCACATACATCAGATTGGTATGCATCAAGATTTGAATTGTACCCATAAGAAGCCGGAGGAGGTTGTTGCCAAGAAGGTTGTCCATAAGCTTGGGGTTCCTCCCACCTGTGGTTGTTCATTCCTTGATGCACATCCCCATTGAAGCTTCCATTTCCTACAACATAGTTGTAACCATGCTCATATCTAAAAGGATGAGAATTCATAGTGAAAGAGAAAATAAAACAAAAGCTAACAAGAAATAAAGAGAACAAAAATCCTACAACTAGCAAAAACTAACAAACAAACAAAAAATCAAGCTATTCACAATATATACAATGGCCAATAACGTAGCACCATCGCAATTACCCGACAACGGTGCCATTTTGATTTAAGAAAATTGTCGTGATGGTCTAGAATTTCTCAAATAAATTCTCGTTGCAAGTATAGTTTCTAAACCAACAAATCCTCGATAAAAAATTTGGTTTTGTCACATATACAAACCCCAAATAAGAATTAACCGAAGTATTTAAACTCCGGGTCGTCTCACAAGGAAATGCAATGAAGTGGTCAATTATTGGCTATGAAGTATGATGGGGGTTTGATTGATAAAGGGCAAGAAAATAAATGGACAAGAAAGTAATGGGCAAGAAAAGTAAATCAAGTAACTAAAGAAAGCGAGTAATAAAGAGAGACATTCATGGCAAGGGTGGAGAATATAGGCTTTATATCCTAGTCATGCAATGATTAATTCATCCTATTTAGTCAATTCCGACAAATGGAAGAAGGTATCATGTTATCTTCACATAGGGAGAACGTCAAACAAGACTAATCAATCATATCATAATAATAAACAAGAATTTATCTTATTACGTCATCCCCGACGATGGAGGAAGGTATCATATTATCCTCATACTCGAAGAAAGTCTAATAAGATTAGCTAATCTTAATCCAAAAGTCTTAGTCAACTTACTAATTGAATTAGAAAAAGACTAATGTCAATGGAAACAATATTAGCTAACAATTCTAGATCACCAACATAGGTTGGATTTTCATGACTCAAGATTGCTTAATTACTCTTTCCAAGCCAAGAATGCTCAAAATCTACTCTAACATCCAACCAAATATTTTGTCAAACACTTGGTGGGTATACAAGGAAAGCATAGTAAATGTGCAAGAATAATAAAATCTAATAACTACCAATTGCAAGGAAAGTAAATTCACAACTCAAATCAACAATAAAAGAACATCAAACATCAATTTGCATTAATTGTAAACCAAATCAACATGAGCATTCATAAATATAAAAGAGAGTAAAAAGGGAAATTAACAAGAGAACCAAGAGAATTAGAGTAGTAGAATAAAAAATTGTAAAAGAAACAAGATGAGAACAAGAAATTGAACCTAGATCTAAGATGAAAATACCCTAAGAACCCTAATTCTAGAGAGAAGAGGGAGCTTCTCTCTCTAGAAACTAAGCTACATGATGCAAAACTCCAAAACAATTACTCCCCCTTACCCAAGCTTGAATTCTACATGAAATAGCATCAGAAATGAGTTGGATTGGGCCCAAAATGCTTCAGAAATCGCTAGCCACGAGTTGCTTTTAATAAATCACGTGTAGCAACCAGGAAACTATAGCAAATTTTATATCATTTTGAAGCCCTAGATGTTAGCTTTCCAACACAACTAAAACCGCTTCATTTGGACCTCTATAGCTCAAGTTATGGTTGATTGAGTGTGAAGAGGTCAGGGTTGACAGCTTTACGATTCCTTCATTTCTTCATGAGTTCTCCCACTGGTGCACGAAATTGCAATCACACTTTTGCAATCCGCACAACTAACCAGCAAGTGTACTGGGTCGTCCAAGTAATACCTTACATGAGTAAGGGTCGAATCCCACAGAGATTGTTGGCTTGAAGCAAGCTATAGTTATCTTGTTGATCTTAGTCAGGATGCCAAGAGGGTTCTTTCGTTTTAATTGTAAAAAGTCAAAAGGCATAAAATAAATACTTATTGTGCAATAATGGAGAATATGTTGGAGTTTTGGAGATGCTTTGTCTTCTGAATTTTAGGCTTTTCTCTTGTACTCCTCTTCACACACGCAAGGCTCCTTCCATGGCAAGCTGTATGTAGGGTGTCACCGTTGTCAATGGCTACTTCCCATCCTCTCAGTGAAAATGGTCCAAATGCTCTGTCACAGCACGGCTAATCATCTGTTGGTTCTCGATCATGTCGGAATAGAATCCATTGATTCTTTTGCGTTTGTCATCACGCCCAACACTCGCGAGTTTGAAGCTCGTCACAGTCATCCAATCCCAGAATCCTACTCGGAATACCACAGACAAGGTTTAGATTTTCCGGATTCTCATGAATGCCGCCATCAATTCTAGCTTATACCACGAAGATTCTGATTAAGAAATCTAAGAGATACTCATTCAATCTTATGTAGAATGGAGGTGGTTGTCAGGCACACGTTCATGGATTGAGGAAGGTGATGAGTGTCACGGATCATCACCTTCTTCATAGTGAAGCACAAATGAACATCTTAGATAAGAACAAGCGTGTTTGAAAGGAAAACAGAAATAATTGCATTAATTCATCGAGATGCTGTAGAGCTCCTCACCCCCCAACAATGGGGTTTAGAGACTCATGCCGTCAAAGAGTATAAAATTTAGATCTAAAAATGTCATGAGATACAAAATAATTCTCTAAAAGTTGTTTAAATACTAAACGAGTAACCTAGGTTTACAAAAAATGAGTAAACTAAAATGGATAGTGCAGAAATCCACTTCTGGGGCCCACTTGGTGTGTGCTGGGGCTGAGACTTAAGCTTCTCACGTGCATGGGCTGTTTCTGGAGTTAAACGCCAGGTTGTAACCTGTTTCTGGCACTAAACGCCAGACTACAACATGGAACTGGCGTTGAACGCTAGTTTACATCGTCTATCTTCATGCAAAGTATGGACTATTATATATTGCTGGAAAGTCCTGGATGTCTACTTTCCAACCCAATTGAGAGCGCGCCAATTTGACTCCTGTAGCTCCAAAAATCCATTCCGAGTACAGGGAGGTCAGAATCCAACAACAACAGCTGTCCTTATTCAGCCTAAATCAGATTTTTGCTCAGCTCCCTCAATTTCAGCCAAAAATACCTGAAATAACAGAAAAACACACAAACTTATAGTAAAGTCCAGAAATATGATTTTTGCCTAAAAACTAATAAAAATCTACTAAAAACTAACTAAAACATACTAAAATCTACATGAAATTACCCCCAAAAAGCGTATAAAATATCAGCTCATCACAACACCAAACTTAAATTGTTGCTTGTCCTCAAGCAACTAGATAAATAAAATAGGATAAAAAGAAATTAAGAAACAATAGTATCTCAGAGTTTCAAGTGAAGCTCAGATTATAATTAGATGAGCGGGGCTAGTAGCTTTTTTCTTCTGAACAGTTTTAACATCTCACTTTATCCTTTGAATTTCAGGATGATTGGCACCCATAGGAACTCAGAATTCAGATACTATTATTGATTCTCCCAGTTTAGTATGCTGATTCTTGAACACAACTACTTTATGAGTCTTGGTCGTGGCCCTAAGCACTTTGTTTTCCAGTATTACCACTGGATACATAAATGCCACAGACACATAATTGGGTGAACCTTTTCAGATTGTGACTTAACTTTGCTAAAGTCCTCAATTAGAGGTGTCCAGAGTTCTTAAGCATACTCTTTCTGCTTTGGATCATGACTTTAACCACTCAGTCTCAAGCTTTTCACTTAGACCTGCATGCGACAAGCACATGATTAGGGACAGCTTGATTTAGCTGCTTAGGCCTGGATTCATTTCCTTAGGCCCTCCTATCCATTGATGCTCAAAGCCTTGGATCCTTTTTACCCTTGCCTTTTGGTTTTAAGGGCTATTGGCTTTTTCTTTTTCTTTATCCAATGATTCCTTGTAAGTTTTTTTTTTCATTGCTTTTTGATGAGCGGATAATTTATACGCTTTTTGGCATTGTTTTTAGTATGTTTTTAGTATGATCTAGTTAGTTTTTGGTATATTTTTATTAGGTTTTAGTTAAAATTCACTTTTCTGGACTTTACTATGAGTTTGTGTGTTTTTCTGTGATTTCAGGTATTTTCTGGCTGAAATTGAGGGACCTGAGCAAAAATCTGATTCAGAGACTGAAAAGGACTGCAGATGCTGTTGGATTCTGACCTCCCTGCACTCGAAGTAGATTTTCTGGAGCTACAGAAGCCCAATTGGCGTGCTCTCAACGGCGTTGGAAAGTAGACATCCTGGGCTTTCCAGAAATATATGATAGTCTATACTTTGCCCAAGATTTGATGGCCCAAATCGGCGTTCAAAGTCACCCTCAGAAATCCCAGCGTTAAACGCCGGAACTGGCACCAAAATGGGAGTTAAACGCCCAAACTGGCATAAAAGCTGGCGTTTAACTCCAAGGAGAGTCTCTACATGAAAATGCTTCAATTCTCAGCCCAAGCACACACCAAGTGGGCCCGGAAGTGGATTTTTATGTCATTTACTCATCTCTGTAAACCTTAGGCTACTAGTTTTCTATAAGTAGGACCTTTTACTATTGTATTGGGAATCTTGGTTCTTCTGGTTCCCTCTCTGGGACCGAAGCCAATGATCACTCTTGTTCTTATGTATTTTCAACGGTGGAGTTTCTACACACCATAGATTAAGGTGTGGAGCTCTGCTGTACCTCGAGTATTAATGCAATTACTATTGTTCTTCTATTCAATTCCGCTTGTTCTTGTTCTAAGATATCACTTGTTCTTCAACTTGATGAATGTGATGATCCGTGACACTCATCATTATTCTCACCTATGAACGTGTGATTGACAACCACCTCCGTTCTACCTTCGATTGGGTGAATATCTCTTGGATTCCTGATACACGATGCATGGTTGATCGCCTGACAACCGAGTGCTCGCCTGACAAACGAGCCAGCCATTCCGTGAGATCAGAGTCTTCGTGGTATAGGCTAGAACTGATGGCGGCATTCAAGAGAATCCGGAAGGTCTAACCTTGTCTGTGGTATTCTGAGTAGGATTCAATGATTGAATGACTGTGACGTGCTTCAAACTCCTGAGGGCGGGGCGTTAGTGACAGACGCAAAAGAATCACTGGATTCTATTCCGGCCTGATCGAGAACCGACAGATGGATAGCCGTGCCGTGACAGGGTGCGTTGAACATTTCCACTGAGAGGATGGGAGGTAGCCACTGACAACGGTGAAACCCTTGCTTAAGCTTGCCATGGAAAGGAAGAAGAAGGATTGGATGAAGACAGTAGGAAAGCAGAGAGACGGAAGGGAAGGCATCTTCATACGCTTATCTGAAATTCCTACCAATGAATTACATAAGTATCTCTATCTTTATCTTTATGTTTTATGCGTTTGTCACCATACCCATTTGAGTTTGCCTGACTAAGATTTACAAGGTGACCATAGCTTGCTTCATACCAACAATCTCTGTGGGATCGACCCTTACTCGCGTAAGGTTTATTACTTGGACGACCCAGTACACTTGCTGGTTAGTTGTGCGAAGTTGTAGTGATCACAATTTCGTGCACCACTTTTTCTTGCTTCAAGAATCAATTTCATGATTTTTCAGATCAGCAATAATATTTCTCTTGTTGATCATTCTTTCAGGAGCCAACAATTTTAACATTCATAAAATTCAAGATAAAAAATATGCACTGTTCAAGCATTCATTCAGAAGACAGAAAGTATTGCCACCACATATAATTAATTAGAATTTTCCTTATTAAATACTCGAAAAATATAAATTACCTCTGTATTCTAAAAATCTACTATTTTATTCATGTTTGATGATGATGAGAAAAAAAAATTATAACTTAATTGAAAATAAAATCAAAATAGATATACTAAGTACTACTACTTATATATAACTTCTAAGGTAAATTCCTATAATAACAACTATCAGAGAGTTAAAGCTAAAATTAGAACTCAACAACCTTTATTTTGGAAAGTGGATATTCCTCTAGTCTGTGGGGTGCTTGGTTCTTCAAGAGATAAATTTTGATGCTTCAGTTCCTTTAAGTCACGCCCTTGTTCTTCTTGTTCCCTAAGCAATTTGCAAAGCATGCTATTTTGATTATTCTGTTCTTCCTTTATTTGGTCCATAGCTTCTTGCAACTTGGTAACAAATGCTTCAAGATGCTCCCAGTATTCAAATTGAGGGATTTCTGGGAGGAATTCCTGTGCTCTCCTTTTGATGGGGTCATCCTGCACTTGTTGTTTTTCCATTGATGTTTTGGTGATTGGCCGTTCAACTGAGATATATTCAGTTATTCCCATCTTTACTCCAGCATCTTTACATAGCATAGAGATTAGGCTTAGATAAGCCAATTTGGCGTCTTTGGATTTCTTGTTTGCTATTATGTAAAGTTCACACGAAATTAACTGATGAACTTCTACTTCTTTTCCCAACATAATGCAGTGAATCATCACTGCTCTTTTAACCGTGACTTCAGAACGGTTGCTAGTGGGCAATATAGAATGCCCAAAAAAGTCCAGCCAGCCTCTGGCTACTGGTTTGAGATCTTCTCTCTTGAGTTGATTTGGGACACCCGTGGTGTTGGTGGTCCACCTGGCTCCAGGGATGCATATATCCTCTAAAATCTTATCCAGGCCGTTATTTGTTAAAGGAGTCTGGGTCATCTTTCAGCTGAGGCAGCTTAAAGATCTCCCTGATTTTGTCAGGGTGGATGTGAACAATCTTTCCTCTGACCAAGTTCCAGATATTATCTGCCTGTCTGTTTGCCACAGATTAGCGTAGACCTCCTGAACCAGATTAGCTAGGATTTCCCAGTTCCTATTTCAAATTTGCTCTTGGATCTTCGGATATTCATCTTCTTTCAGATCGAATTTGACTTCCAGGATTACTGATCTTAGACCCATTATTTTGTAGTAATGGTCTGAATGTTCTTTGGTTAAGAACTTCCCTTGATTCCAAAGTGGTTTTGGAATACTCTCTTTCTTGCCTCTTAGAGTGGGTTGTTTTCCTTTAGGAGCCATGATCTTAGTGGGTATGGTTTAGTGATCACGGATAAACACACCAAACTTAGAAGTTTGCTTGTCCTCAAGCAAAAGAAAAGAAAGGAGAGGGATAGAAGGAGAGCTAGTGTTGAATGGTCGATGAGAAGACGGAGGCCGAATGTGGATTTAAAGGGAGGGGTGGGTTTTCGAAAATATTGAAGAAAGATAAGATAGAAGATACGACTTATAAAAGATAAATATGATAAGAAAAAGATATAATTTAAAATTAAAAAATTGTGAATGATATTTGAAAAAGAAAAATCTGAATTTTTATTTTGAAAAAGATTTTAAAAGATAATTGAGTTTTGAAAAATTTGAAAAAGAGTTGGATTGGATTGGAAAAAGATTTGTGTTTATGGATTAAGATACATTTGATATTTTTGAAAAAGGGTTTTTAGAAATTAGGATTAAAATTTTTGGAATTGAAGGATAAGAGTTTGTAACATGTTTATGCAAGAAATCATGAATTGAAACATGAAAATTGGAAAATATTTGAAGTGAAAACGAATTTACTTCCTCCCCACAATCCTGGCGTTAAACGCCCAAACGCTGCATGTTTTGGGCATTTAACGCCCGTTTGCAGCTTCTCCTGGGCGTTCAACGCCCAGCTGTTGCTTCTAGCTGGCGTTGAACGCCAGGAACTCCTTTGTCACTGGGCGTTTTTCTAAACGCCCAGGACGCTATAAATCTGGCGTTCAATGCCCAGATGGCTATCCTTATTGGCGTTGAACGCCCACTGAGTGCTTCTTTTGGGCGTTCAGCGCCCAAAATAGCTCTTACTGGCTTTTTTTCGCACTAGTGAGCTTCCTTTTGCCGTTTTATCCTCTGAATCCTTCTGTAACTCTATGAACTCAAGAAATTACTATTTTACCTTAAAGATAATTGACATAAACCTATAAAAATCAATTAATTAACAAATAAGCCTTGTAAATGGATGGGTTGCCTCCCAGCAAGCGCTTCTTTATTGTCTTTAGCTGGACTATTACTGAGCTTTAATCAAGTCTCAGTTTTGAGCATTCTTGGTCAAAATTGCTTTCAAGATAATGTTTAACTCTCTGTCCATTAACAATGAACTTTTTGATAGAATCATTATCCTGAAGCTCCACGTATCCATTTGGTGACACACTTGTAATCACATATGGACCTCTCCACTGAGATTTCAATTTCTCGGGGAATAATCTGAGCCTAGAATTAAATAGCAAAACTTTATGCCCTAACTCAAAGACTCTGGATGATAATTTCTTATCATGCCATCTTTTTTCTTTCTCTTTGTAAATTTTTGCATTTTCGAAAGCATTGAGTCTGAATTCCTCTAGCTCATTTAACTGGAGCAATCATTTTTCTCCAGCTAACTTGGCATCAAGGTTTAGGAATCTGGTTGCCCAATAGGCCTTGTGTTCCAGTTCCACTGGCAAGTGACAGGCTTTTCCATACACCAGCCAGTATGGAGAAGTTTCTATAGGTGTCTTGAATGCTGTTCTGTATGCCCACAGAGCATCATCCAAGCTTCTTGCCCAATCCCTTCTACGGGTAATCACAGTCCATTCCAGAATTCTTTTAAGTTCTCTATTAGAGACTTCTGCTTGCCCATTTGTCTGTGGATGATATAGAGTGGCCACCCTGTGGCTAACTCCATATCAAACCAAAGCAGAGTAAAGTTGTTTATTGCAGAAATGAGTGCCCCCATCATTGATTAGTACCCTAAGGATACCAAATCTGCTGAAGATGTGTTTCTGGAGGAATTTCAGCACTGTCTTAGTATCATTAGTGGGTGTTGCTATAACTTCTACCCATTTGGATACATAATCCACTGCCACCAGAATATGTTTTTTAGTATGATGGTGGGAATGGCCCCATGAAGTCAATACCCCATACATCAAACAACTCAATCTCCAAGATCCCTTGTTGAGGCATGGCATAATTGTGAGGCAGATTGCCAGATCTTTGGCAACTGTCACAATTAAGTACAAACACTCGGGAGTCTTTATAGAGAGTAGGCCAATAGAAGCCACATTGGAGGATTCTTGTGGCTGTTCTCTCACTTCCAAAATGTCCTCCATACTGTGATCTATGGCAGTGCCAGAGGATCTTCTGTGTTTTTCTTTAGGCACACATCTACGGATTACTCCGTCTGCACATCTCTTGAAGAGATATGGTTCATCCCAAAGATAGTACTTTACATCCGTGATCAATTTCTTTGTTTGCTGCCTACTGTACGCTTTGGGTATGAATCTTACTGCCTTGTAGTTTGCAATGTCTACAAACCATGGTACTTCCTGGATGGCAAAGAGTTGCTCATCCGGAAAGTTTTCAGAGATCTCAGTAAGAGGGAGGGACACCCCTTCTACTGGTTCTACTCGGGACAGGTGATCTGCTACTTGGTTCTCTGTCCCTTTTCTGTCTATTATTTCTATATCAAACTCTTGCAGAAGCAACACCCATCTGATGAGTCTGGGTTTTGAATCCTGCTTCGTGAGTAGATATTTAAGAGCAGCATGGTCAGTGTACACAATCACTTTTGATCCTACTAAATAAGATCTAAACTTGTCAATGGCGTAAACCACTGCAAGTAACTCTTTTTCTGTGGTTGTGTAGTTCTTCTGTGCGTCATTTAAAACACGACTGGCATAGTAAATGACGTGCAGAAGCTTGTCATGCCTTTTTCCCAACACTGCACCAATGGCATGGTCACTGGCATCACACATCAGTTCAAATGGTAATGTCCAGTCTGGTGCAGAGATGATTGGTGCTGTGACCAACTTAGATTACAGAGTCTCAAACGCCTGCAGACACTCCTTATCAAAGATAAATGGCGTGTCAGCAGCTAGCAGATTACTCAGAGGTTTGGCAATTTTTGAAAAATCCTTTATAAACCTCCTATAAAATCTTGCATGCCCCAGAAAAGCTTCTGATTGCCTTAACATTGGCAGGTGTTGGTAATTTTTCAATTACCTCTACCTTAGCTTGATCAACTTCCATTCCATTGTTCGAAATTTTGTGCCCAAGGACAATTCCTTCAGTCACCATAAAGTGACATTTCTCCCAGTTTAAAACCAGGTTAGTCTCTTGGCACCTCTTTAGAATAAGTGCTAGATGGTCAAGACAAGAGCTGAATGAGTCTCTAAATACTGAAAAGTCATCCATGAAGAGTTCCAGAAATTTTTCCCCCATATCAGAGAAAATTGAGAGCATGCACCTTTGAAAGGTTGCAGGTGCATTGCACAGACCAAATGGCATCCTTCTGTATGCAAATACTCCAGATGGACATGTGAATGTTGTTTTCTCTTGATCTTGGAGATCTACTACGATTTGATTATAACCTGAATATCCACCCAGGAAGTAGTAGTATTCATGACCTGCTAGTCTTTCTAGCATCTGGTCTATGAAGGGTAAAGAAAAATGATCCTTTCTGGTAGCTGTATTGAGCCTTCTATAATCAATACACATATGCCACCCTATAACTGTTCTTGTAGGAACCAGTTCATTTTTTTCATTATGAACCATTGTCATGCCACCCTTCTTAGGGACGACTTGGACAGGGCTTACCCAGGGGCTATTAGAAATAGGATAAATAATCCCAGCCTCTAGTAATTTAGTGACCTCCTTCTGCACCACCTCCTTCATGGCTGGATTTAGCCGCCCCTGTGGTTGAACCACTGGCTTAGCGTCACCCTCCAATAGGATTTTGTGCATGTATCTGGCTAGGCTAATGCCCTTAAGATCACTAATGGACCACCGAAGAGCTTTCTTGTGTGTCCTTAGCACTTGAATTAGTGCTTCCTCTTTCTTTGGCTCTAAGGTAGAGCTTATGATCACAGGGATGGTATCACCTTCTCCCAGAAATACATATTTCAGGGATGGTGGTAATGGTTTGAGCTCGGGTTTAGGAGGTTTTTCCTTTTCCTGAGAGATTTTTAGAGGTTCTATTATTCTCTCTGATTCCTCCAGATCAGGCTGAACATCTTTAAAGATATCCTCTAGCTCTGATTCGAGACTCTCAGTCATATTGACCACTTTTACCAAAGAGTCAATAATATCAATGCTCTTGCAGTCATTTGGGGGTGTCTGGATGCTGCATAGCTTTGACAACATTCAACTTGAACTCATCCTCATTGACTCTCAAGGTTACTTCCCCTTTTTGAACGTCAATAAGGATTCGGCCATTTGCTAGGAAAGGTCTTCCTAGAATGAGAGTTGCACTCTTGTGCTCGTCCATTTCCAGCACCACAAAGTCAGTGGGAAAGGCAAATGGCCCAACCTTGACAATCATATCTTCAATCACGCCTGATGGGTATTTAACGGAGCCATTAGCAAGTTGGAGACATATTCGTGTTGGTTTAACTTCATCAGTCAACCCAAGCTTTTTGATAGTAGATGCAGGTATTAGGTTGATACTTGCTCCAATATCACATAGAGCTTGCTTGGTACAAGTACCCTCTAATGTGCATGGTATCATAAAGCTTCTGGGATCTTTAAGCTTCTTAGGTAAGTTTTTCAGAATGACTGCACTGCATTCTTCAGTGGGGTAAACTTTCTTAGTTTCCCTCCAATCCTTCTTATGACTTAAGATCTCTTTCATGAACTTAGCATAAGAAGGTATTTGCTCAAGTGCCTCTGCAAACGGAATCTTTATCTCAGGAGTTCTGAGATAGTCTGCAAAGCGAGCAAATTACTTATCATGTTCCGCTTGGCAGAGTTTCTGAGGATAAGGCATTTTGGCTTTATATTCCTCAACCTTAGTTGTTGTAGGTTTATTGCCTACAAATGTGGGTTGAGAAGCCTTTTTAGAGGGGTTGCTATCAGCACTTATATGTGTCTGATCTCCCACTGGCGTTTGAATGCCAGGGTTGGAAGCTGGAGTGGTGTTAGACGCCAGATCCTTACCTGTTTCTAGCGTCTGAACGCCAGAACTGTGCTTCCTTTGGGCGTTCAACGCCAATTCCTTGCTTGTTTCTGGCGTTGAACGCCAGGACTGAGCATGGTTTGGGCGTTCAGCGCCAACTTTCCACCCATTTTTTGGTGTTTGAGCACCAGAATTATTCCTCTCTGGGCTCTTACTGTCCTCAGATAGATTTTGGGTAGTTTGCTCATTTCTTGACTTCTTGCTACCTTGAAGTGAGGTATTTAATGTTTTCCCACTTCTTAATTAAACTGCTTGGCACTCTTCTATTATTTGTTTTGATAACTACTGTTCTGTTTGCTTCAACTGTACTTCCATATTCATATTAGCCATTCTTGTTTCTTGTAGTATTTCCTTGAATTCGACTAGCTGTTTTGTTAGAAAATTCAGTTGCTGATTGAATTTAGTAACTTGCTCTGTAGGACTCAGTTTAGCAGTTACTGTTTTAGGCTCTACTTTCATGGAAGGTTTACTGCTTAGGTACAAATGCTGATTTTTGGCAACTGTATCAATGAGCTCTTGAGCTTCTTCTATTGTCTTTCTCATGTGTATAGATCCACCAGCTGAGTGGTCTAGAGAAATCTGAGCTCTTTCTATAAGCCCATAGTAGAAGATGTCTAACTGCACCCACTCTAAAAACATTTCAGATGGGCATTTTCTTAGCATCTCTCTGTATCTCTCCCAAGCATCATAAAGAGATTCATTATCTCTTTGTTTGAAGCCTTGGATGCTCAGCCTTAGCTGTGTCATCCATTTTGGAGGAAAATAGTGATTTAGGAATTTTTCTGACAGCTGTTTCCATGTCTTTATGCTGTCCTTAGATTGGTTATTTAACCACCTCTTAGCTTGGTCTTTTACAGCAAATGGGAACAGTAATAGCCTGTAGACATCCTGATTTACCTCCTTATCATGTACTGTGTCAGTAATTTGTAAAAACTGTGCCAGAAACTCTGTAGGTTCTTCTTGTGGAAGACCGGAATACTGGCAATTTTTTTGTACCATGATAATGAGCTGAGGATTCAACTCAAAACTACTAACTCCAATGGAGGGTATATGGTGCACAAAATTGTGTATGCCAATATTAATGGACTATTTAACACAGCTTTGCACAACTAACCAGCAAGTGCACTGGGTCGTCCAAGTAATACCTTACGTGAGTAAGGGTCGATCCCACGGAGATTATTGGTTTGAAGCAAGATATGTTTATTTTATTATTCTTAGTCAGGATATCAATTATAATTATCAGTTTGAATTATTAGAAAAATAAAAGAGCGTGAAATAATTACTTGTTATGCAATAATGGAGAATATGTTGAAGTTTTGGAGATGCTTTGTCCTTCTCATTTAAGCTTTCCTCTTGTATTCCTCTTCCCACACGCAAGGCTCCTTCCATGGCAAGCTATATGTAGGGTGTCCCCGTTGTCAATGGCTACTTCCCATTCTCTCAGTGAAAATGGTCCAAATGCTCTGTCACAGCACGGCTAATCAGCTGTTGGTTCTCGATGATATCGGAATAGAATCCATTGATTCTTTTGCGTTTGTCATCATGCCCAACACTCACGAGTTTGAAGCTCGTCACAGTCATCCAATCCCAGAATCCTACTCGGAATACCACAGACAAGCTTTAGACTTTCCGGATTCTCATGAATGCCACCATCAATTCCAGCTTATACCACGAAGATTCTGATTAAGGAATCTAAGAGATACTCATTCAATCTGATGTAGAACGGAGGTGGTTTGCCAGGCACACTTTCATGGATTGAGGAAGGTGATGAGTGTCACTGATCATCACCTTCTTCATAGTTAAGTGCGAATGAACATCTTAGATAAGAACAAGCGTGTTTGAATAGAAAACAGAAGTAATTGCATTAATTCATCGAGACACTGCAGAGCTCCTCACCCCAACAATGGAGTTTAGAGACTCATGCCGTCAAAGAGTATAAAATTCAGATCTAAAAATGTCATGAGATACAAAATAAGCCTCTAAAAGTTGTTTAAATACTAAACTAGTAACCTAGGTTTACAGAAAATGAGTAGACTAAGATAATTGGTACAGAAATCCACTTCTGGGGCCCACTTGGTGTGTGCTGGGGCTGAGACTTAAGCCTCTCACGTGCTTGGGCTGTTTCTGGAGTTGAACGCCATGTTGTAACATGTTTTGGGCGTTGAACTCCAACTTGTAACCTGTTTCTGGCGCTGGACGCCAGACTGCAACATGGAACTGGCGTTGAACGCCAGTTTACGTCATCTATCTTCACGCAAAGTATGGACCATTATATATTGCTGGAAAGACCTGGATGTCTACTTTCCAAGCCAATTGAGATCGCTCTAATTGGACTTCTGTAGCTCCAAAAAATCCATTCCGAGTGCAGGGAGGTCAGGATCCAACAGCATCAGCAGTCCTTTTTCAGCCTAACTCAGATTTTTGCTCAGCTCCCTCAATTTCAGCTAGAAAATACCTAAAATCATAGGAAAACACTCAAACTCATAGTAAAGTCCAGAAATAGGATATTTGCCTAAAAACTAATAAAATTATATTAAAAACTAATTAAAACATGCTAAAATCTACATGAAAATACCCCCAAAATGCGTATAAAATATCCGCTCATCACAACACCAAACTTAAACTGTTGCTTGTCCTCAAGCAACTAGATAAATAAAACAAGATGAAAAGAAACTAAGAAGCACTAATATCTCAGAGTTTCAAGTCAAGCTCAGATTTTAGTTAGATGAGCGGGGCTGGTAGCTTTTTGCTTCTGAACAGTTTTGGCATCTCACTTTATCCTCTGAAATTCAGAATGATTGGCATCTATAGGAACTCAGAATTCAGATAGTATTATTGATTCTCCTAGTGTAGTATGTTGATTCTTGAACACTGTTACTTTATGAGTCTTAGCCGTGGCCCTAAGCACTTTGTTTTCCAGTATTACCACCGGATACATAAATGCCACAGACACATAACTGGGTGAACCTTTTCAGATTGTGACTTAGCTTTGCAAAAGTCCCCAATTAGCGGTGTCTAGAGTTCTTAAGCACACTCTTTTTGCTTTGGATCACGACTTTAACCACTCAGTCTCAAGCTTTTCACTTGGACCTGCATGCCACAAGCACATGGTTAGGGACAGCTTGGTTTAGCCGCTTAGGCTTGGATTTACTTCCTTGGGCCCTCCTATCCACTGATGCTCAAAACCTTGGATCCTTTTTACCCTTGCCTTTTGGTTTTAAGGGCTATTGGCTTTTTTCTTTTTCTTGATCTAATGAAATATTGTAATTTATAAAAATTTTTTCACTGCTTTTTCTTGCTTCAAGAATCAAATTCATGATTTTTCAGATCATCAATAATATTTTTCGTGTTCCTTATTCTTTCAAGAGCCAATATTCATAAAATTCAAGATAAAAAATATGCACTGTTCAAGCATTCATTCAGAGAACAAAAAGTATTGCCACCACATATAATTAATTATAATTTTTCTTATTAAGAACTCGAAAAATATAAATTACTTCTTTATTCTAAAAATCAACTATTTTATTCATGTTTGATGATGATGAGAAAAATAAATTATAACTTAATTGGAAATAAAACCAAAATAGATATGCTAATTACTACTACTCCTATATAACTTCTAAGGTAAATTTCTATAATAACACTATCACAGAGTTAAAGATAAAATTATAACTCAACAACCTGTATTTCGGGAAGTGGATGTTCCTCTAGTCTGTGGGGTGCTTGGTCCTTCAAGAATTAATTTCTGACGCTTCAGCTCCCTCAAGTCACGCCCTTGCTCCTCTTATTCCCTAAGCAATTTGCAAAGCATGCTACTTTGATTATTCTGTTCTTCCTTTATTTGGTTCATAGCTTCTTGCAACTTGGAAACAGATGCCTCAAGATGCTCCCAATATTCGAATTGAGGGAGTTCTGGGAGGAATTCTTGTGCTCTCCTCTTGATTGGGTCATCCTGCAACTGTTGTCTTTCCATTGATATTTTAGTGATTGGCCGCTCAACTGAGATATACTCAGTTATTCCCATCCTCACTCCAGCAACTCTTCAGATTATAGAAATTAAGCTTAGATAGGCCAATTTGGCATCTTTGGAGTTCTTGTTTGCTATTTTGTAGAGTTCACACGAGATTAGTTGATGAACTTCTACTTCTCTTCCCAACATGATGCATTGAATCATCACTGCTCTTTTAACAGTGACTTCAGAATGGTTGCTGGTGGGGAATATAGAACGCCCAATGAAGTCCAGCCAGCCTCTGGCAACTGGTTTGAGATCTTCTCTCTTGAGTTGATTTGGGATGCCAGTGGTGCTGGTGGTCCACCTGGCTCCAGGGATGCATATATCCTCTAAAATCTTGTCCAGGCCTTCGTTTACCCTCATCATTCTCCTATTAAAGGAGTCTAGGTCATCTTTCAGTTGAGGAAGCTTAAAGATCTCCCTGATTTTGTCAGGGTGGATATGAACAATCTTTCTTCTGACCAAGGTTCGATAGTCATAGAGGGCAGTTCCAGTTATTCTTTGCCTGTCTGTCTGCCACAGATTAGCATAGAACTCCTGAACCATATTCCTTCCCACTTTTGTTTCAGGATTAGCTAGGATTTCCCAGTTCTTGTTTCGAATTTACTCTTAAATCTCCGGATATTCATCTTCTTTCAGATCGAACTTGACTTCCGGGATCACTGATCTTAGACCCATTATTTTGTAGTAATGGTCTGAAAGTTCTTTGGTTAAGAACTTCCCTTGATTCCAAAGTGGTTTTGGAATACTCTCTTTCTTGCCTCTTGGAGTGGGTTGTTTTCCTTTAGGAGCCATGATCTTAGTGAGTATGTTTTTGTGATCACGGATAAACACACCAAACTTAGATGTTTGCTTGTCCTCAAGCAAAAGAAAAGAAAGGAGAGGGATAGGAGGAGAGCAAGTGTTGAATGGTGGATGATGGGAGGGGCGCCGAATGTGGATATAAAGGGGGGAGGGTGGGTTTCGAAAATAAGAAAAAAGATAAGATAGAAGATATGATTTATAAAAGATAAATATGATAAGAAAAAGATATAATTTAAAAATAAAAGATGTTAATTATATTTAGAAAAGATAAATTTGAATTTTTATTTTGAAAGAAGATTTTAAAAGATAATTGAGTTTTGAAAAACTTAAAAAAAAGAGTTGAATTAGATTAGAAAAAGATTTATCTTTATGGATTAAGATACATTTGATATTTTTGAAAAAGAAATTTTAGAAATTAAGGTTTTTAGAAATTAGGATTAAAATTTTTGGAATTGAAGGATGATATTTTGAAACTTGTTTATGCAAGAAATCATGAATTGAAACATAAAAATTAGAAAATTTGTGAAGAAAAAGGGAATTTTACCTCCTCCCCACCATTCTGGCATTAAACGCCCAAACGCTGCATGTTTTGGGCATTTAACGCCCAATTGCTGCTTCTCCTGGGCGTTAAAAGCCCAGCTGTTGCTTCTTTCTGGCGTTGAACGCCAGGAAGTCCTTTGTCACTGGGCGTTTTTCTGAATGCCCAGGATGCTGTAATTCTGGCATTAAACGCCCAAGAGGAGCTTCTTTCTGGCGTTCAACGCCCAGATGGCTATCCTTACTGGCGTTAAACGCCCAGTGGATGCTTCTTTTGGGCGTTCAATGCCCAAAATATTTCTTTTTGGCTTTTTCACGCCAGTGAGCTTCCAAATTCTCTTGTAACTCTGTGAATTCAATCAATTGCTATTTTACCTTGAAGATACTTGACATATACATGTAAAAATCAATTAATTAACAAATAAACTTTGTAAATGGCAGGGTTGCCTCCCAGCAAGCGCTTCTTTATTGTCTTTAGCTGGACTATTACTGAGCTTTAATCAAGCCTCAGTTTTGAGCATTCTTGCTCAAAATTGCCTTCAAGATAATGTTTGACTCTCTGTCCATTAACAATGAACTTTTTATTAGAATCATTATCCTGAAGCTCTACGTATCCATATAGTGACACGCTTGTAATCACATATGGTCTTCTCCACCGGGATTTTAATTTTCTGGGGAATAATCTGAGCCTAGAATTAAATAGCAGAACTTTCTGTCCTGGCTCAAAGACTCTGGATAACAATTTCTTATCATGCCATCTTTTTGCTTTCTCTTTGTAAATTTTTGTATTCTCAAAAGCATTGAGTCTAAATTCCTCTAGCTCATTTAACTGGAGCAATCATTTTTCTCCAGCTAACTTGGCATCAAGGTTTAGGAATCTGGTTGCCCAGTAGGCCTTATGTTCCAGTTCCACTGGCAAGTGACACGCCTTTCCAAACACAAGCTGGTATAGAGAGGTCCCTATAGGGGTCTTGAATGCTGTTCTGTATGCCCACAGAGCATCATCCAAGCTTCTTGCCCAATCCCTTCTACGGTTAATTACAGTCCATTCCAGGATTCTTTTGAGTTCTCTATTTGAGACTTCAGCTTGCCCATTTGTCTGTGGGTGATATGGAGTGGCCACCCTATGGCTAACTCCATAACAAACCAAAGCAGAGTAAAGCTGTTTATTGCAAAAATGAGTGCCCCCATCACTGATTAGTACTCTAGGGGTGCCAAATCTGCTAAAGATGTGTTTCTGGAGGAATTTTAACACTGTCTTAGTGTCATTAGTGGGTGTAGAAATAGCTTCCACCCATTTGGATACATAATCCACTGCCGCCAAAATATAAGTGTTTGAGTATGATGGTGGAAAAGGCTCCATCAAGTCAATACCCCATACATTAAACAACTCAATCTCCAAGATCCCTTGTTGAGGCATGGCATAACTGTGAGGCAGATTACCAGATCTTTGGTAACTGTCATAATTAAGTACAAACACTCAGGAATCTTTATAGAGAGTAGGCCAGTAGAAGCCACATTGGAGGACTCTTGTGGCTATTCGCTCACTTCCAAAATGTCCTCCATATTGTGATCCATGGCAATGCCATAGGATCTTCTGCGCTTCTTCTTTAGGCACACATCTACAGATTACTCCGTCTGCACATCTCTTGAAGAGATATGGTTCATCCCTAAGATAGTACTTTGCATCTGTGATCAATTTCTTTGATTGCTGCCTATTGTACTCTTTGGGTATGAACCTCACTGCCTTATAGTTTGCAATGTCTGCAAACCATGGAACTTCCTGGATGGCAAAGATTTGCTCATCCGGAAAGGTTTCAGAGATCTCAGTAAGAGGGAGGGATGCCCCTTCTACTGGTTCTATTCAGGACAGGTGATCTGCTACTTGGTTCTCTGTCCCTTTTCTGTCTCTTATTTCTAAATCAAACTCTTGCAGAAGCAACACCCATCTGATAAGTATGGGTTTTGAATACTGCTTTGTGAGTAGATATTTAAGAGCAGCATGATCAGTGTACACAATCACTTTTGATCCTACTAAATAGGATCTAAACTTGTCAATGGCGTAAACCACTGCAAGCAACTCTTTTTCTGTGGTTGTGTAATTCTTCTGTGCATCATTTAAAACACGGCTGGCATAGTAAATGACGTGCAGAAGCTTGTCATGCCTTTGTCCCAACACTGCACCAATGGCATGGTCACTGGCACCACACATTAATTCAAATGGTAATGTCCTGTCTGGTGCAGAGATGACTGGTGCTGTGACCAGCTTAGCTTTCAGGGTCTCAAATGCCTGTAGACACTCCTTATCAAAGATAAATGGCGTGTCAGCAGCTAGCAGATTACTTAGGGGTTTGGCAATTTTTGAAAAATCCTTTATAAACCTTGTATAGAATCCTGCATTCCCCAGAAAGCTTCTGATTGCCTTGATATTGGCTGGTGGTGGTAATTTTTCAATTACCTCTACCTTATCTTGATCCACCTCTATTCCCCTGTTCGAGATTTTGTGCCCAAGGACAATTCCTTCAGTCACCATAAAGTGAAATTTTTCCCAGTTTAAAACTAGGTTAGTCTCTTGGCACCTTTTTAGAACAAGTGCTTGATGGTCAAGACAGGAGCTGAATGAGTCTCCAAATACTGAAAAGTCATCCATGAAGACTTCCAGAAAATTTTCCACCATATTAGAGAAAATTGAGAGCATGCACCTTTGAAAGGTTGCAGGTGCATTGCACAAGCCAAATGGCATCCTTTTGTATGCAAATACTCCAGATGGACATGTGAATGCTGTTTTCTCTTGATCATGGGGATCTACTATAATTTGATTATAACCTGAATATCCATCCAGGAAGCAGTAGTATTCATGATCTGCTAGTCTGTCCAGCATCTAGTCTATGAATGGTAAAGGAAAATGATCCTTTCTGGTGGCTGTATTGAGCCTTCTGTAATCAATACACATACGCCACCCTGCAACTGTTCTTGTGGGAACCAGTTCATTTTTTCATTATGGACCACTGTCATGCCACCTTTCTTAGGGACAACTTGGACAGGGCTTACCCAGGGGCTATCAGAAGTAGGATAAATAATCCCATCCTCTAGTAACTTAGTGACCTCTTTCTGCACCACCTCCTTCATGGCTGGATTCTGCCGCCTTTGTAGTTGAACCACTGGCTTGGCGTCACCCTCCAATAAGATCTTGTGCATGCATCTGGCTGGGCTAATGCCCTTAAGATCACTGATGGACCACCCAAGAGCTGTCTTGTGTGTCTTTAAGACATGAATTAGTGCTTCCTCTTCCTGTGGCTCTAAGGTAGAGCTTATGATTACAGGAAAGGTATCACCTTCTCCCAGAAATGCATATTTCAGGGATGGTGGTAATGGTTTGAGCTCGGGTTTAGGAGGTTTCTCCTCTTCCTGAGGGATTTTCAGAGGTTCTATTATTTTCTCTGATTCCTCCAGATTAGGCTGAACATCCTTAAAGATTTCCTCTAGCTCTGATTCGAGACTCTCAGCCATATTGACTTCTTTTACTAGAGAGTCAATAATATCAATGCTCATGTAGTCATTTTGGGTGTCTGGATGCTGCATGGCTTTGACAACATTCAACTTGAACTCATCCTCATTGACTCTCAGGGTTACTTCCCCTTTTTGAACATCAATAAGGGTTCGGCCAGTTGCTAGGAAAGGTCTTCCCAAAATGAGAGTTGCACTCTTATGCTCCTCCATTTCTAGCACCACAAAGTCAGTGAGAAAGGCAAATGGCCCAACCTTGACAATCATGTCTTCAATTACGCCTGATGGGTATTTAATGGAGCCATCAGCAAGTTGGAGACATATCCGGGTTGGTTTAACTTCATCAGTCAATCCAAGCTTTTTGATAGTAGCTGTAGGTATTAGGTTAATACTTGCCCCAAGATCACATAGAGCTTGCTTGGTACAAGTACCTTCTAATGTGCATGGTATCATAAAGCTTCCCGGATCCTTAAGCTTCTCAGGTAAGCTTTTCAGAATGACTGCACTGTATTCTTCATTGAGGTAAACTTTCTCAGTTTCCCTCCAATCCTTCTTATGACTTAAGATCTCTTTCATGAACTTAGCATAAGAGGGTATTTGCTCAAGTGCCTCTGCAAACGGAATCTTTATTTCAAGAGTCATGAGATCGTCTGCAAAGCGCGCAAATTGCTTATCATGTTCCGCTTGGCGGAGTTTTTGAGGATAAGGCATTTTGGCCTTATATTCCTCAACCTTAGTTGTTGTAGGTTTATTGCCTACAGATGTGGGTTGAGAAGCCTTTTTAGAGGGGTTGCTATCAGCACTTGTATGTGTCTGATCTCCCACTGGCGCTCGAATGCCAGCGGTGGAAGCTGGAGTGGCGTTAGATGCCAGCTCCATGCCTATTTCAGGCGTCTAAACGCCAGAATTGAGCTTCCTTTGGGCATTCAACGCCGATTCATTGCTTGTTTCTGGAGTTGAACGCCAGACCTGAGCATGGTCTGTGCGTTCAGCGCCAGCTTTCCACCCATTTTCTGGCGTTTGAGCGCCAGAGTTATTCCTCTCTGGGCTTTGACTGTCCTCATATTGATTTTGGGTCGTTTGCTCATTTCTTGGCTTCCTGCTACCTTGAAGTGAGGTCTTTAATGTTTTCCCACTTCTTAATTGAACTGCTTGGCATTCTTCTGCTATTTGTTTTGATAACTGCTGTTCTGTTTGCTTCAACTGTACTTCCATATTTTTATTAGCCATTCTTATTTCATGTAGTATCTCCTTGAATTCGGCTAACTGTTTTGTTAGAAAATCTAATTGCTAATTCAATTCAGCAGCTTGATCTGCAGGACTGAGTTTAGCAGTTGCTGTTTTAGCATCTTCCTTCTTGGGAAGTTCACTGCTTAGGTATAGGTGCTGATTCCTGGCAACTGTATCAATGAGCTCTTGAGCTTCTTCAATTGTTTTTCTCATGTGTATAGATCCACCAGCTGAGTGGTCTAGAGAAATCTGATCTCTTTCTGTAAGCCCATAGTAGAAGATGTCTAACTGCACCCACTCTGAAAACATTTCAGAGGGGCATTTTCTTAGCATCTCTCTGTATCTCTCCCAAGCATCATAAAAGGATTCATTATCTCCTTGTTTGAAGCCTTAGATGCTTAGCCTTAGCTGTGTCATCCTTTTGGGAGGAAAATAGTGATTCAGGAATTTTTCTAACAGCTGTTTCCATGTCTTTATGCTGTCCTTAGGTTGGTTATTTAACCATCTCTTAGCTTGGTCCTTTACAGCAAATGAAAACAGTAATAATCTGTAGACATCCTGATCTACTCCCTTATTGTTTCGGGGGTTACCTAAAACTGGAGGTCGATCTCGGACGAGATCTTCCGTACTGGTCGTAGCTGGTGTGTCCGACAAGTGGATCACAGCCGAAGCTGGTACGTCTGACTTGTTGGACTGATGGTGCTGCTGCTCCTCTGTCACCGAAGGGTCGGGGTACCTACAAGGGACTCCGATGCTTAAGTTAGCAAGGGTATTAAGCAGGTTTTATGTAGAATCAGAGTATGAGTTATACCTGGGTGCTCCAGCGTATTTATAATGATGAGATGTGACCTTTTGGATAAGATAAGTTAGTTATCTTATCTTATCTTTATCTTTGAGTTGAGGTCAGCGTATCTTCAATGGAACCGCCTTTATCTGTATAGGCTTGGGTTGCCCTAGGATTTGGGTCGTGTTCCTCTGTTTGGGCCCTTTACTGGGCTCTCCTGTCGATTTGGCCGAGCTCTTTGAGAAGAGGTCGGCTAGTCGGACCTAAGGAGGTCGGTCACTTTTATCGCCAATCATCCCGGGTCGGGTAACCCGACCCAGGGTATGAACAGTGCCCCTGTTTGAGCTCGGTCTTTTTGTCGAGGTCGTGTTTTTTGGACTTCGGTCCTTCTATGATGAAGCCAAACTCAAGCATTTCGTCGATTTCTTCCTTATGTAGAATCTTTTGAATGTAGAACGTTTTTCCTCTAAAAGCGCGCTTTTATATCAGCTCTTTTTTGAGAACACAAGAAGGTTTTAATATCTGCATTTAATTGGCATTAATTGCCCCATTTTCTCTTGGTCTTTTATTTTGAATTTCTCAATCAAAAAATGGTTTCTCTTCTTCACTTCTTCTTCGTACTTCTCCCTTTACTCTCTCATTTTCTGTTTCTTTCGTAGCTTCTTCCGTCTGTTCTGTCGCTGCTTTCTGTGGAAATCCCTCCGCAGTTTTCCGCTTTCGAGGGGTGGCTTTGTGGCTTCTGTTCTTTCGACTTTCGAGGTTTTCTTCTACTTTTTTCCAGGTTTGTTTTTTCTTTCTTCTGTTTCCTTATATGTGGAAAGTTTGCATTTTGCTTAGAGGAAGTTTGGGTCTTTCTGCTTTTATCATGCCTGATTATTGCATGCTCTGGAATTTCTTCGTTTTTGGTGCGAATCTTTTTCTTGTTGCTTGAATCTTTTTCTTTATGTTGTCGCCGTTTCTGCTTGTGCCTTCGCTGATATTTTTTGCTTGATTCCGAAAAACTTTGCGTCTTTGCTTTTTTCTGCTTGGCATTTCTTGGTGTTTTTGACAATGCTTTTGCTGATAAACTGTAGAAGGGTGGCGATTTTGTGTTTTTACTTCCTTTGTATCCTTTGAGACTTTATTTTCTTTTTGATGAGTGTCAGGACGTGAGCTGTAGAGATTTCTTAAAAAATCTTGCTTTGTTACTGCCTCCAAGGGATGCCCCAGGACTTTTGGCTTGAGTCTTGGGGTTTTCCTTTTCTGTTTGTCCGTCCGTCAAGTTGTTTTGCCCCTCATCTGAGATGTTTTTTAAGTAATCTTCTCTTCTTTTCTTTTTGTAGCATTTAGTTGGCCTCATGTCTTCCCGAAATAATGTTGTAGAGATGCCTTCCCAGGTCCCTGATGGCATGGTCGATTGGGTGGACTCGATGGTTCTTATATGTGTCTCTCTGGTTGATTCTGAGTTTTGCGCGCAGCTTAGGCAGTTTCATAGTGTCTGTAGTAATCCTGGTGATGAGAAGAATTATGAACTTGTTCCTCCCTCTTCTAATGAGAGAGTCTGCTTCTCTACTCGGGTTGTTGACGATCGCCATTTCTTCTATGTTTATGACTTTTTCTTTGGTCAGCTGGGTATCACCCTTCCTTTTACTAAATTTGAGGCCGACCTGTTATGGTTCTGTAATGTCGCCCCCTCTCAACTTCACCCTAATTCCTGGGGTTTCATTAAGATTTTTCAATTGTTGTGCAATGGTTTTGGTATCCCTGCTTCCCAATCTCTCTTTTTCTATCTATTTGTCTTGACTAAGCCCGGAGTGGTAAAAAAGAAGGCAGCTTGGGTCTCCTTTCGCTCTACCCAGGGAAAGAAGGTCTTTTCCATGTTTGACGAGGCTTTCCGCGATTTTAAAAACTACTTTTTCAAGGTCCGAGCTGTTGAAGGAGCTCGGCCCTTCTTTCTGGATGAAAATGATGAGCCTGCTTTTCCCTTGGAATGGCAAAAAGATGTGAGGGTGTCCCGATATACGTGGGAAATGTTGGATGTGGCTGAGCGAGCCTTTGTGACTGTCTTGGAAGAACAATGGGGTCAACCTCTCCATCTCGACACAAAGAAATTTCTAACCAATCCCTCTCTTCTTCAAACTGAGCTGGGAATTTTGTGTTTCCTTTTTTATCTGTTTATATTGCTTGTGACTATCTTTTCCGACTTGTAGCTTAATTTCTGTTTTATTTGCAGAGGCAATGAAGAATAATGAATCCATGAAAGCTTTTAAAAGAGCGCAGAGGGCGACTGCTGCTAGAAACATCTCGGCCAAGGCGGCTGGGGAAGGATCCTCCCAAGTGCGCGTGAAGTCGTCTGTGCCGAGTTCCCCTGGGGTGAAGAAGGTGATCCCTACTCCCCGAATTCGTCTGGTGGATCCTCACCCTACTTCTGCTACTCCTTCTGTTGCTCCTCCCAATAAAAACCAAAAAACAGTTGAGCCTTTCGACCTCAATGCTCCCAATTTTAATGCCATTGAATTTGTGGATCAGCAAATCGGTCCTATGGTACCCTCTCCATGGACGATGTGTCCATCCTCCATCATTTGGAATTTATGGCCTGAAATAATGTAAAGATGGCGTATATGGCGGCTGCTATATACCGGACTGCTCAGAATCTTCCTCTCCACGCCACCAAAGCATTTATGGAGGAGGCAAAGCAGGAGTTTGACCAGATGAGGGAGCTGAAGGAGGGACCTGAAGTAAAGGTGACCAAGTTGGAGAAGGATTTAGAGAACGAGAAGGGAAGTTCCCTTTCACTGGCAGCTTCTTTGAGGTTGGCCGAGGACACAGCCATGATGCATAAGGAGAGTTACGTTACGTCTTATCGGGAGGTGATGCGCCTGAGGGGGGAGTTGGACAATGCCCGGGAAGACTATTCTGTGCTCCAAGGTCATCTCGTTGGCAGCGTGACTGCTGCTTACGAGAACTTGAAGGAGCAAGTTCGGGTCATTGTTCCCGAGGCCGATCTCACCCCTTTTAGCCTGGACAACGTTGTCAGGGATGGCAAGATTGTCCCTGATGACGAGGGTGATGATGGTGCTGATCCTCCCCCTGTGTCCTCTGCCAAAGTGTCGACCTCTTCTGCTCCTCTGGTTGCACCTGATTCGGATTGCCAGGTTCTGAACCAGGTGGATGGAACTATAGACGCTGTGCCTATTCAGACTCGTCCTCCTTCTCCTTGTCCTGATGCTGCCAAGAAGGCTCCTGATGCTTGCTGATCTCTTTCTGGATATTTATGTAGTTGGCCCGGCTTGTGGGCTCTTAAAACTTTTTGTTTATTTGCTGACATTTTCTAGTTACTTGTTTTAGCAACTTTTATTTTGAAAAACAAAGAGTAGCTCGCTATCCTTTTAAGGTAGGTTTTGATGGCCTCCGAGGCTTTATAACTTCGTAGATTATATCAAGGTTTTTGACTTGTTATATCTTCTATTTTCTGAGAATGTTGGAACCTTGCAGCTCGACCTCTTTGGATTGCTTTGTACGTATTGTTTATAGCTTGGATCCTTTGAGGATGTGTCTGTGTGGGTCCGACTTGTTTCTCGGTTTTCTCGCTTTTGTACGTATTTTTGGCACTCCGTAACCGATTCCTTTACGTTGGTCCCCTTCTAAGTTATTTCTGTAATCCCATTTCTCGGACCTTTATCAGGTTTCTTTCGGGGATTACTTTTATAACTTGTTTTGTAGGAGATCGACTTTGTTAGGTCGATCTCTTTCTAAGTTATTTTTGTAATCCTTTTTCTTGGACCTTTGTCAGGTCTCTTTCAGGGATTACTTTTATAACTTTGTTTTGTAGGAAACCGACTTTGTTAGGTCGATCTCTTTCTAAGTTATTTTTGCAATC
The DNA here is from genome assembly GCF_003086295.3 of Arachis hypogaea. NCBI lineage: Eukaryota > Viridiplantae > Streptophyta > Magnoliopsida > Fabales > Fabaceae > Arachis > Arachis hypogaea. Next base: position 68,504,555 of record NC_092039.1, on the reverse strand, counting down.
CTCTTTCTTGGACCTTTGTCAGGTCTCTTTCAGGGATTACTTTTATAACTTTGTTTTGTAGGAAACCGACTTCGTTAGGTCGATCTCTTTCTAAGTTATTTTTGTAATCCTCTTTCTTGGACCTTTGTCAGGTCTCTTTCAGGGATTACTTTTATAACTTTGTTTTGTAGGAGACCGACTTCGTTAGGTCAATCTCTTTCTAAGTTATTTTTGTAATCCTCTTTCTTTGACTTTTGTCAGGTCTTTTTCAGGGATTACTTTCATAACTTTGTTTTGTAGGAAACCGACTTTGTTAGGTTGATCTCTTTCTAAGTTAAAGTAATCTTCTTTAATAGGGTTGGCCAGACCTCTTTCCAAGGTTTACTTATAACTTGGGTTGACTTGGTCCGACTTCTGAACGTCGACCATTCTTTAAGTTAATATTTTAGCTATCCGTAAGACCTCGTCAGGTTCTTTTTTGGATTGCTTTCGATAACTTCTTACATTATTCTGTGTTCATCTTTGCCAATTTGTAGAAAGTGGTTGGCATCTTTAGATCGTCTTTTGGATGAATCACGTTTTCACCTTTATCGGACGGTTATCTTTATCATGATCATGCAGTGAAATTGTTTTTCACTTTCTGCCGATCTGTTGCTTTATAATCGGACGATGAATACTTCAGATTAATGCGTCTTGAAATCTTGTAGAATATCTAAATAATTTTTATTCAAAGAAAAGTGCGAATATATACATGTGGGAATTTTTTCATCCTTTTAAGTCGGATACTGTCTAGCTCTTAACCTGGTGCCTCATTAAAAAACCTTTTCAGGAAAAAGAGTGCATCCAATAATGAGATCCTTTACCTTTTCTAACTGTAGTACCTTCTTAGGTTGCAGGCATGCCATGATCTGGGAAGCTCTCGTCCATCGAGTTCGGATAGTCTGTAGTAGCCCTTCTGATGAGCGGATAATTTATACGCTTTTTGACATTGTTTTTAGGTAGTTTTTAGTAAGTTCAAGCTACTTTTAGGGATGTTTTCATTAGTTTTTATGTTAAATTCACATTTCTGGACTTTACTATGAGTTTGTGTGTTTTTCTATGATTTCAGGTAATTTCTGGCTGAAATTGAGGGAATTGAGCAAAACTCTGATAGGAGGCTGACAAAGGACTGCTGATGCTGTTGGAATCTGACCTCCCTGCACTCGAAATTGATTTTCTGGCGCTACAGAACTCCAAATGGCGCGCTCTCAACAGCGTTGGAAAGTAGACATCTAGAGCTTTCCAGAAATATATAATAGTTCATACTTTATTCGGGAATTGACGACGTAAACTGGCGCTCAACGCCAGTTCCATGTTGCTGTCTGGAGTAAAATGCCAGAAACACGTCACGACCCGGAGTTAAACGCCCAAAACACGTTACAACTTGGCGTTCAGCTTCAAAAGAAGCCTCAGCTCGTGGATAGATCAAGCTCAGCCCAAACACACACCAAGTGGGCCCCGGAAGTGGATTTATGCATCAATTACTTACTCATGTAAACCCTAGTAGCTAGTCTAGTATAAATAGGATAATTTACTATTGTATTAGACATCTTTGGTCTCAGTTTTATTTTATTCTTCATCTGAGGAGACTATTGATCACGTTTGGGGGGGCTGGCCATTCGGCCATGCCTGAACCTTTCACTTATGTATTTTCAACGGTGGAGTTTCTACACACCATAGATTAAGGGTGTAGAGTTCTGCTGTACCTTATGTTTCAATGCAATTACTATTATTTTCTATCCAATTTGAATTATTCCTATTCTAAGATATTCGTTGCACTTCAATTTGATGAATGTGATGATCCGTGACACTCATCATCATTCTCCCTATGAACGCGTGTGATTGACAACCACTTCCGTTCTACCCTAGACCGGGCGCATATCTCTTGGATTCCTTAATCAGAATCTTCGTGGTATAAGCTAGAATTGATGGCGGCATTCATGGGAATCCGGAAGGTCTAACCTTGTCTGTGGTATTCCGAGTAGGATTCCGGAATTGAATGACTGCGACGAGCTTCAAACTCTTGAAGGCTGGGCGTTAGTGACAGACGCAAAAGAATCAAGGGATTCTATTCTAACCTGATTGAGAACCGACAGATGATTAGCTGTGCTGTGACAGAGCATTTGGACCTTTTTCACTTAGAGGATGGGATGTAGCCATTGACAACGGTGATGCCCTACATACAACTTGCCATGGAAAGGAGTAAGAAGGATTGGATGAAGCACTAGGAAAGCAGAGATTCAGGAGGAGCACAGCATCTCCATACACCTATCTGAAATTTCCATCATGGAAATACATGAGTAACTTTATCTTTATTTTATGTTTATTTACTATTATTTGATTTTCCAAATTCCATAATTTATTTAAATCCTCCTGACTAAGATTTACAAGATGACCATAGCTTGCTTCATACCAACAATCTCTGTGGGATCGACCCTTACTCACGTAAGGTTTATTACTTGGACGACCCAGTACACTTGCTGGTTAGTTGAACGGAGTTATGACCACACATAGTAAAGAGCTATTGTCTCGAATTAAATTTCATACAAGTACAAAGAGTATGAATCACAATTTTGTCCACCAAGTTTTTGGCGCTGTTGCCGGGGATTGTTCGAGTATGGAAAACTAAAGGTTCATCTTGTTGCTCAGATTAGGTAATTTTCCTTTCAAAAAAAAAAGTTTTCAAAAAATCTTTCAAAAATTTTTCTTTGTTTTCGTTTTTCTAAAGAACATTTTCAAAAAAATAAAAGAAAATACAAAAAATCATAAAATCATAAAAATCAAAAATATTTTGTGTTTCTTGTTCAAGTCTTGAGTCAACTTTTAAGTTTGGTGTCAATTGCATGCTTTAAAAAATTTTTCTTGCATTTTTCTAAAATTCATGCATTCATGGTGTTCTTCATGATCTTCAAGTTGTTCTTGACAAGTCTTCTTGTTTGATCTTGATGTTTTCTTGTTTTGTGTTGTTTGTTGTTTTTCATATGCATTTTTCGTTTGTTAGAGTCCATGCATTAAAGATTTCTAAGTTTGGTGTTTTTCATGTTTTCTTTGCATAAAAAATTTTTCAAAAATATGTTCTTGATGTTCATCATGATCTTCAATAGTGTTCTTGGTGTTCATCTTGACATTCATAGTGTTCTTGCATGCATTCTTTGTTTTGATCCATAAAGAAAAGAGAAAAACACAAAAATGACGTTTTTAATTTTTCTCTCTCATCATTAAAAATTCAAAAATAAAAGAAAAATATCTTTTCCTTATTTTTCTCCAAATTTTCGAAAATTTGAGTTGACTTAGTCAAAAAATTTTAAAATTAGTTGTTTCTTACAAGTCAAGTCAAATTTTCAATTTTAAAAATCTTATCTTTTCAAAATCTTTTTCAAAAATCATATCTTTTCAACTTTATCTTTGTTTTTCGAAAATTTTCAAAAAAATATATTTTTCAAAATCTTTTTCTTATCTTTTACATCATATTTTCGAAAATATAATCAATAATTAATGTTTTGATTAAAAAATTTGAAGTTTGTTACTTTCTTGTTAAGAAAGGTTCAATCTTTAAATTCTAGAATCTTATCTTTTAATCAATTTTAATTTTAAAAATTAAATCTTTTTCAAAATATCTTTTTCTTAAAAATCTTATCTTTTTATCTTATCTTTTTATCTTATCTTTTTATCATATCTTTTTCAAAATTTTATCTTTTTCAAAAATTTTATTTCAAAATATCTTATCTAAATCTTCTGATCTTTTCAAATTTGATTTTAATATCTTTTTCAACTAACTATTTGACTTTTATTTGTTTCTTATCTTTTTCAAACCCAACTAACTACCTATCCCTCTCTAATTTTTGAAAATACCTCTCTCTTTTTCAAAAATTCTTTTTAATTGTTTTAAATTCTAATTTTAATTATATCTTATCTTTAATTTTCAAAAATCACTAACCACTTTTTCAAAATTATTTTTGAAATTCTCTATCTCTCCTTCTTCTATTTATTTATTTATTTATTTACTAACACTTCTCTTCACCTCTCTTCATCTCAAATCACTACCTCTATCCTTAACCATTCTTCTTCACTCTTCTTCCATTCCTTCTTCTACTAACAACAAAGGATCCTCTTTACTGTGACATAGAGGATTCCCCTTTCTTTTCTTGTTCTCTTCTTCCCTATATGAGCAGGAACAAGGAAAAAGACACTCTTGTTGAAGCTGATCCAGAACCTGAAAGGACTCTGAAGAGGAAAGTAAGAGAAGCTAAATTACAACAATTCAGAGCAACCTTTCTGAAATTTTTGTACAAGAGAAGGAGATGGCAGCCGAACCCAACAACAATAATGCAAGGAGGATGCTTGGTGACTTCACTAAACCAACGTCCGAGTTTGATGGAAGAAGCATCTCCATTCCTGCCATTAGAGCAAACAATTTTGAGCTGAAACCTCAATTAGTTGCTTTAATGCAACAGAACTGCAAGTTTCATGGACTTCCATCTAAAGATCCTTATCAGTTTTTAACTGAGTTCTTGCAGATTTGTGAGACTGTTAAGATGAATGGAGTAGATCCTGAAGTCTACAAGCTCATGCTTTTCCCTTTTGCTGTAAGAGACAGAGCAAGAACATGGTTGGACTCACAACCTAAAGATAGCCTGGACTCCTGGGATAAGCTGGTCACGGCCTTCTTGGATAAATTCTTTCCTTCTCAAAAGCTGAGCAGGCTTAGAGTGGATGTTTAGACCTTCAAGCAAAAAGATGGTGAATCCCTCTATGAAGCTTGGGAAAGATACAAGAAGATGACCAAAAAGTGTCCTTCTGACATGTTTTCAGAATGGACCATATTAGATATATTCCATTATGGTCTATCTGAATTTTCCAAGATGTCATTGGACCATTCTGCAGGTGGATCTATTCACCTAAAGAAAACGCCTGAAGAGGCTCAAGAACTTATTGACATGGTTGCAAATAACCAATTCATGTACACTTCTGAGAGGAATTTCGTGAATAGTGGGACGCCTCAAAGGAAGCGAGTTCTTGAAATTGATGTTCTGAATGCCATATTGGCTCAGAACAAAGTGTTGACTCAGCAAGTCAACATGTTCTCTCAAAGTCTGAATGGTTGGCAAAATGCATCCAACAGTACTAAAGAGGTAGCTTCTGAAGAAGCTTATGATCCTGAGAACCCTGCAATGGCAGAGGTTAATTACATGGGTGAACCTTATGGAAACACCTATAACTCATCATAGAGAAATCATCCAAATTTCTCATGGAAGGATCAACAAAAGCCTCAACAAGGCTTTAACAATGGTGGAAGAAATAGGCTCAGTAATAACAAGCCTTTTCCATCATCTTCTCAGCAACAGACAGAAAATTCTGAACAGAGCCCCTCTAATTTAGTAAACTTAGTCTATGATCTGTCAAAAGCCACTTTAAGTTTCATGAGTGAAACAAGGTCCCCCATTAGAAATCTGGAGGCACAAGTGGGCCAGCTGAGTAAGAAAGTCATTGAAACTCCTCCCAGTATTCTCCCAAGCAATATAGAAGAGAATCCAAAAGGAGATTGCAAGGCCATTGAAGTAATCAATATGGCCGAATGCACAAGGGAAGAGAAGGACGAAAATCCTAGTGAGAAAGACCTCCTGGGACGTCTCTCAAACAAGAAGGACTTCCCCATTGAGGACCTAAAGGAATCTGAGGCTTATATAGAGACCATAGAGATTCCACTAAATCTCCTTCTGCCATTCATGAGCTCTGAAAACTATTCCTCCTCAGAAGAGGATGAAGATGTAACTGGAGAGCAAGTTGCTCAATATCTAGAAGCTATCATGAAGCTGAATGCCAAGTTGTTTGGTAATGAGACTTGGGAAGGTGAATCCCCCTTGCTCATTAGTGAACTAGATACATGGATTCAGAAAACTCTACCTCAAAAGAGACAAGATCCTGGTAAATTCTTAATACCCTGTTGATGAGCGGATAATTTATACGCTTTTTGGCATTGTTTTTAGGTAGTTTTTAGTAGGTTCAACCTACTTTTAGGGATGTTTTCATTAGTTTTTATGTTAAATTCACATTTCTGGACTTTACTATGAGTTTGTGTGTTTTTCTGTGATTTCAGGTAATTTCTAGCTGAAATTGAGGGACTTGAGCAAAACTCTAATAAGGAGGCTGACAAAGGACTGCTGATGCTGTTGGAATCTGACCTCCCTACACTTGAAATTGATTTTCTGGAGCTAAAGAACTCTAAATGGTGCGCTCTCAACGGCGTTAGAAAGTAGACATCCAGAGCTTTCCAGCAATATATAATAGTCCATACTTTATTCGAGAATTGACGACGTAAACTGGCGCTCAACGCCAGTTCCATGTTGCTGTCTGGAGTAAAACGCCAGAAACACGTCACGACCCGGAGTTGAACGCCCAAAACACGTTACAATTTGGCGTTCAACTCCAAGAGAAGCCTCAGCTCGTGGATAGATCAAGCTCAGCCCAAACACACGCCAAGTGGGCCCCAAAAGTGGATTTATGCATCAATTACTTACTCATGTAAACCCTAGTAGCTAGTCTAGTATAAATAGGATAATTTACTATTGTATTGGACATCTTTTGATCACTTTAGATCTTAGGATCATCTTGGGATGATGAGTTCTCAGATCATGGGGGCTGGCCATTCGGCCATGCCTGGACCTCTCACTTATGTATTTTCAACGGTGGAGTTTCTACATACCATAGATTAAGGGTGTGGAGCTCTGCTGTACCTCAAGTTTCAATACAATTACTATTACTTTCTATTCAATTCTCTTTATTCCTATTCTAAGATATTCGTTGCACTTCAACTTGATGAATGTGATGATCCGTGACACTCATCATCATTCTCACCTATGAACGCGCGTGACTGATGACCACTTCCGTTCTACCTTAGGCCGGGCGCATATCTCTTAGATTCCCCAACAGAATCTTCGTGGTATAAGCTAGATAGATGGCGGTATTCATGGGAATCCGGAAAGTCTAACCTTGTCTGTGGTATTCCGAGTAGGATTCCGGGAATCTGGAAAGTCTAACCTTGTCTGTGGTATTCCGAGTAGGATTCCGGTATTGAATGACTGTGACGAGCTTCAAATTCCTGAAGGCTGGGCGTTAGTGACAGACGCAAAAGAATCAAGGGATTCTATTCCAACCTGATTGAGAACCGACAGATGATTAGCCGTGCTGTGACAGAGCATATGACCATTTTCACTGAGAGGATGGGATGTAGCCATTGACAATAGTGATGCCCTACATACAGCTTGCCATGGAAAGGAGTAAGAAGAATTGGATGAATGTAATATGAAAGTAGAGATTCAAGAGGAGCACAGCATCTCCGTACGCCTATCTGAAATTCCCACTATTGATCTACATAAGTATTTCTATCCTATTTTATTTTCTGTTTATTATTAATTTTCAAACTTGTCCATAATCAATTATTATCCTCCTGACTGAGATTTACAAGGTAACCATAGCTTGCTTCATACCAACAATCTCTGTGGGATCGACCGTTACTCGCGTAAGGTATTACTTGGATGACCCAGTACACCTGCTGGTTAAGTTGAACGGAGTTGTGACCACACATAGTTGTAAACCATGGTATTGTAATCAAGTTTTTGGCGCCATTGCCAGGGAAAGAAAAAGCAATGAATTTTACAAAATGCAATAACATATGAATCACAATTTCGTCCACCAAGTTTTTGGCGCCGTTGCCGGGGATTGTTCGAGTATAGACAACTGACGGTTCATCTTGTTGCTCAGATTAGGTAATTTTCTTTTCAAAAATCTTTTTCAAAATTTTTCTTTTCTTTTTTCGTTTTTCCAAACTTTATTTTCGAAAAAAATTAATAAAAATCCAAAAAAATTAATAAAATCATAAAAATAAAAAATATTTTGTGTTTATTGCTTGAGTCTTGAGTCAATTTTTAAGTTTAGTGTCAATTGCATGTTTTTAAAATTTATGCATTATTTTCGAAAATTCCATGCATTCATAGTGTTCTTCATGATCTTCAAGTTGTTCTTGACAAGTCTTCTTGTTTGATCTTGATGTTTTCTTGTTTTGTGTTGTTTGTTGTTTTTCATATGCATTTTTCGTTTGTTAGAGTCCATGCATTAAAGATTTCTAAGTTTGGTGTCTTGCATGTCTTCTTTGCATAAAAATTTTTTCAAAAATATGTTCTTGATGTTCATCATGATCTTCAAAGTGTTCTTGGTGTTCATCTTGACATTCATAGTGTTCTTGTATGCATTCCTTGTTTTGATCCAAAAAGAAAAGAGAAAAACACAATTATGACATTTTAATTTTAATTATTTTTCTCTCTCATAATTAAAATTTCAAAAATAAAAAAAATATCTTTTCCTTGTTTTTCTCATAATTTTCGAAAATTTGAGTTGACTTAGTCAAAAATTTTCAAAATTAGTTGTTTCTTACAAGTCAAGTCAAATTTTAAAAAATTTAAAAATCTTATCTTTTCAAAATCTTTTTCAAAAATCATATCTTTTCCAAATTTTTCCTCTTTTTCGAAAAATTCAAAAAATTCTTTTTCAATTTGTTTTCAAAATATTTTTCTTATCTTTATATCATATTTTCGAAATTATGCTAACAATTAATGTGATTGATTCAAAAATTTGAAGTTTGTTACTTTCTTGTTAAGAATGGTTCAATCTTTAAATTCTAGAACCTTATCTTTTAGTTTCTTGTTAGTTAAGTAATTAATTTTAATTTTAAAAATTAAATCTTTTTCAAAATATCTTTTTCTTAAAAATCTTATCTTTTTATCTTATCTTCTTATCTTTTTATCTTATCTTTTTCAAAAATTTAATTTCAAAATATCTTATCTAACTTCTTATCTTCTTATCTTTTCAAATTTGATTTTAATATCTTTTTCAACTAACTCTTTGACTTTGTGTTTGTTTCTTATCTTTTTCAAAACCACCTAACTACTTTTCCCTCTCTAATTTTCGAAAATATCTCATCTCTTTTTCAAAAAAAACTCTTTTTGTTTTAAATTTTAATTTTAATCTTATCTTATCTTTAATTTTCAAAAAATACTAACCTCTTTTTCAAAATTATTTTCGAAATTCTCCCTCTCTTTTCTTATTCTATTTAATTATTTATTTACTAACACTTCTCTTCACCTCTCCTCATCTAAAAATCCGAACCTATTCTTCTTCACTCTTCTCCCCTTTCTTCTTCTACTAACATAAAGGAATCTCTATACTGTGACATAGAGGATTCCTTTTCTTTTCTTGTTTTCTTCTCTTTCATATGAGCAGGAACAAGGAAAAAGGCACTCTTGTTGAAATTGATCCTGAACCTGAAAGGACTCTGAAGAGGAAACTAAGAGAAGCTAAATTACAACAATATAAAGGTAACCTTTCAGAAACATTAGAACAAGAAAAGGAGATGGCAGCCGAACCCAACAACAATAATGCAAGGAGAATGCTTGGTGACTTCACAAAGCCAACGTCCAAATTTGATGGAAGAAGCATCTCCATTCCTGCCATTGGAGCCAATAATTTTGAGCTGAAACCTCAGCTAGATACCTTAATGCAACAAAACTGCAAGTTCTATGGACTTCCATCTGAAGATCTTTATTAGTTTTTAATTGAGTTCTTGCAGATCTGTGAGACTGTTAAGACAAATGGAGTAGATCCTGAAGTCTACAGACTCATGCTTTTCCCTTTTACTGTAAGAGACAGAGTTAGAATATGGTTGGATTCACAACCTAAAGACAGCCTGGACTCCTGGGAGAAGCTGGTCACGGCCTTCTTGGATAAATTCTTTCCTCCTCAAAAGCTGAGCAAGCTTAGAGTGGATGTTCAGACCTTCAAACAAAAAGATGGCGAATCCCTCTATGAAGCTTGGGAAAGATACAAGCAGTTGACCAAAAGGTGTCCATCTGACATGTTTTCAAAATGGACCATATTAGATATATTCTATTATGGTCTATCTGAATTTTCCAAAATGTCACTGGACCATTCTGCAGGTGGATCCATTCACCTAAAGAAAACACCTGCAGAAGCTCAAGAACTTATTGACATGGTTGCAAATAACCAGTTCATGTACACTTCTGAGAGGAATTCTGTGAGTAATGGGACACCTCAGAGGAAGGGAGTTCTTGAAATTGATTCTCTGAATACCATATTGGCTCAGAACAAAGTGTTGATTCAGCAAGTTAACATGATTTCTCAAAGTCTGAATGGATGGCAAAATGCATCCAACAGTACTAAAGAGGCAGCTTCTGAAGAAGCTTATGATCCTGAGAACCCTGCAATAGCAGAGGTAAATTACATGGGTGAACCTTATGGAAACACCTATAATTCATCATGGAGAAATCATCCAAATTTCTCATGGAAGGATCAACAAAAGCCTCAACAAGGCTTTAACAATGGTGGACGCAATACGCTGAGTAATAGCAAGCCTTTTCCATCATCTTCTCAGCAACAGACAGAGAATTCTAAACAAAACACTTCTAATTTAGCCAATCTAGTTTCTGATCTGTCAAAAGCCACTTTCAGTTTTATGAGTGAAACAAGATCCTCCATCAAAAATCTGGAGGCACAAGTGGACCAGCTGAGTAAGAAAGTCATTGAAACTCCTCCCAGTATTCTCCCAAGCAATACAGAAGAGAATCCAAAAGGAGAGTGCTAGGCCATTGATGTGATCAATATGGCCGAATGCACAAGGGAGGAGAAGGACGAAAATCCTAGTGAGGAAGACCTCCTGGGACGTCTCTCAAGCAAGAAGGAGTTTCCTATTAAGGATCCAAAGGAATCTGAGGCTCATATAGAGACCATAGAGATTCCGTTAAATCTTCTTTTGCCATTCATGAGCTCTGAAGACTATTCTTCCTCTGAAGAGGATGAAGATGTGACTGGAGAGCAAGTTGCTCAATATTTAGGAGCTATCATGAAGCTGAATGCCAAGTTGTTTGGTAATGAGACTTGGGAAAGTGAACCTCCCTTGCTCATTGGTGAACTAGACACCTAGATTCAGAAAATTTTACCTCAAAAGAGACAAGATCCTGGAAAGTTCTTAATACCTTGTACCATAGGCACCATGACCTTTGAAAAAGCTCTATGTGATCTGGGGTCAGGGATAAATCTTATGCCACTCTCTGTAATGGAGAAGCTGGGAATCATTGAGGTACAACCTGCCTTGTTCTCATTATAATTGGCAGACAAGTCATTAAGACAAGCTTATGGAGTAGTAGAGGACGTGTTAGTAAAGGTTGAGGGCCTTTACATCCCTGCTGATTTCATAATATTAGACACTGGGAAGGAAGAGGATGAGTGCATCATCCTTGGAAGACCTTTCCTAGCCACAGCAGGAGCTGTGATAGATGTCAACAGAGGTGAATTAGTCCTTCAATTGAATGGGGACTACCTTGTGTTTAAGGCACATGGCCATCCCTCTGTGACAAAAGAGAGTGAGCATAAAGAGCTTCTCTCAGTTCAGAGTCAAGAAGAGCCCCCACAGTCAAACTCTAAGTTTAGTGTTGGGAGGTCACAACCAAACACTAAGTTTGGTGTTAAGACCCCATATCCAAACTCTAAGTTTGGTGTTGGGACTATACAACATTGACCTGATCACCTGTGAGGCTCTTTGAGAGCCCACTATCAAGCTAATGCATTAAAAGAGCGCTTGTTGGGAGGCAACCCAATTTTATTTATCTAATTTTTATTTTATTTTATTGTTATTTTGTGTTTTATTAGGTACATGATCATGTGGAGTCACGAAAAAAATATAAAAATTAAAAACAGAATCAAAAACAGTAGAAGAAAAATCACACCCTGGAGGAAGGACAGACTGGCGTTCAACGCCAGTAAGGAGCATCTGGCTGGCATTCAATGCCAGAACAGAGCATGAATCTGGTGCTGAACGCCAGAAACAAGCAACATTCTGGCGTTTGAACGCCAGGAATATGCCTTGAGAAAAGCTGGCGCTGAACGCCAGCAACAAGCATGGAACTGGCGTTCAACGCCAGAAACATGCTACACATGAGCGTTGAACGCCCAGAACATGCTACACATGGGCGTTGAACGCCCAGAACGTGCATCACCTCGGTGTTTAAACGCCAGAATGGTATGCAAAGGCATTTTGCATGCCTATTTCGTGCAGGCATGTAATTCCTTGACACCTCAGGATCTGTGGACCCCACAGGATCACCTCAGGATCTGTGGACCCCACAGGATCATCTCAGGATCTGTGGACCCCACAGGATCCCCACCTAACATATTTCCACCTTACCTCCTAATCCTATAACACTCTTCCCCATGTCACACTTCCCAACAACTTCAATCTCTCTTCCCAATTACCCACTTCACCACTCACATCCATCCACTCTTCCCCATAAACCCCACCTACCTTCAAAATTCAGAAACACTTTCCCACTCAAACCCACCCTACATGGCCGAACCTACCCTCTCCCCTTTCCCTATATATACCCTTCCATTCTACTTCATTTTCACACAACACAAACCCCCTCTTCTACACCTTGGCCGAAACACCATCCCTCACTCTCATCCATATTTTCTTCTTCTTCTTCTTCTCTTCTTTCTTCTCTTGCTCGAGGGCGAGCAATATTTAAAGTTTGGTGTGGTAAAAGCATAAGCTTTTTGTTATTCCGTTACCATCAATGGCACCTAAGACCGGAGAATCCTCTAGAAAAGGAAAAGGGAAGACAAAAGCTTCCACCTCCGAGTCATGGGAGATGGAAAGATTCATCTCCAAAAGCCATCAAGACCACTTCTATGATGTTGTGGCAAAGAAGAAGGTGATCCCTGAGGTCCCTTTCAAACTCAAGAAAAATGAGTATCCGGAGATCCGACATGACATCCGAAGGAGAGGTTGGGAAGTCCTAACCAACCCCATGCAACAAGTCGGAATCTTAATGGTTCAAGAGTTCTATGCCAATGCATGGATCACTAGGAACCATGATCAAAGTATGAACCCGAGTCCAAAGAATTATCTCACAATGGTTCGGGGGAAATACTTAGATTTTAGTCCGGAGAATGTGAGGTCGGCGTTCCACTTGCCCATGATGCAAGGAGATGTACGCCCCTACACTAGAAGGGTCAACTTTAATCAAAGGTTGGACCAAGTCCTAATGGACATATGTGTGGAAGGAGCTCAATGGAAAAGAGACTCCAAAGGCAAGCCAGTTCAACTAAGAAGACTGGACCTCAAGCCTGTGGCTAGAGGATGGTTGGAGTTCATTCAACGCTCCATCATTCCCACTAGCAACCGATCTGAAGTTACTGTGGATCGGGCCATCATGATTCACAGCATCATGATTGGAGAGGAAGTAGAAGTTCATGAAGTCATCTCCAATGAAATCTACAAAATAGCCGAAAAGCCCTCCACCATGGCAAGGCTAGCTTTTCCTCACCTTATTTTCCATCTATGTTACTCAGCTAGAGTTATCATAGAAGGAGACATCTCCATTGAGGAGGATAAGCCCATCACCAAGAAGAGGATGGAGCAAGCAAGAGAGACCCTCCACGGATCTCAAGAGATGCATGAGGAAGCTCATCATCAAGAAATCCCTGAGATGCCTCAAGGGATGTACTTTCCTCCCAACAACTATTGGGAACAACTCAACACTTCCTTAGAAGATTTGAGCTACAATGTGGAACAATTAAGGGTGGAACATCATGAGCACTCCATCATTCTCCATGAAATAAGAGAAGATCAAAGAGCAATGAGGAAGGAGCAACAAAGGCAAGGAAGGGACATAGAAGAGCTTAAGGACATTGTTGGTCCTTCAAGAAGAAGACGCCACTAAAGTGGATTCATTCCTTGTTCTTATTTCTTTCTGCTTTTCGATTTTTATGTTATGTTCATTTATGTTTTGTGTCTCTACTTCATGGTCATTAGTGTTTAGTAACTATGTCTTAAAGTTATGAATAATTCTATTAATCCTTCACCTCTCTTAAATGAAAAATGTTTTTAATCAAAAGAACAAGAAGTACATGAATTTCGAATTTATCCTTGAATTTAGTTCGATTATATTGATGTGGTGACAATACTTTTTGTTTTCTGAATGAATGCTTGAACAGTGCATATTTTTGATCTTGTTGTTTATGAATGTTAAAACTGTTGGCTCTTGAAAGAATGATGAACAAAGAGAAATGTTATTGACAATCTAAAAAATCATGAAAATTGATTCTTGAAGCAAGAAAAAGCAGTGAAAAGTAAAAAGCTTGCGAAAAAAAATGGCAAAAAAAATAGAAAGAAAAAGAAAAAGCAAGCAGAAAAAGCCAATAGCCCTTAAAACCAAAAGGGCAAGAGTAAAAAGGATCCAAGGCTTTGAGCATCAATGGATAGGAGGGCCCAAGGAAATAAAATCCAGGCCTAAGCGGCTAAATCAAGCTGTCCCTAACCATGTGCTTGTGTCATGCAGGTCCAAGTGAAAAGCTTGAGACTGAGTGGTTAAAGTCGTGATCCAAAGCAAAAGAGTGTGCTTAAGAGCTCTGGACACCTCTAACTGGGGATTCTAGCAAAGCTGAGTCACAATCTGAAAAGGTTCACCCAGTCATGTGTCTGTGGCATTTATGTATCCGGTGGTAATACTGGAAAACAAAGTGCTTAGGGCCACGGCCAAGACTCATAAAAGTAGCTGTGTTCAAGAATCAACATACTTAACTAGGAGAATCAATAACACAATATGAAATTCTAAGTTCCTAGAGATGCCAATCATTCTAAACTTCAAAGGAAAAAGTGAGATGCCAAAACTGTTCAGAAGCAAAAAGCTACAAGTCCCGCTCATCTAATTATAATTAATATTCATTGATATTCTAGAACTTATAGTATATTCTCTTCTTTTTATCCTATTTGATTTTCAGTTGCTTGGGGACAAGCAACAATTTAAGTTTGGTGTTGTGATGAGTGGATAATTTATACGCTTTTTGGCATTGTTTTTAGGTAGTTTTTAGTAGGTTCAAGCTACTTTTAGGGATGTTTTCATTAGTTTTTATGTTAAATTCATATTTCTGGACTTTACTATGAGTTTGTGTGTTTTTCTGTGATTTCAGATAATTTCTGGCTGAAATTGAGGGACTTGAGCAAAACTCTAATAAGGAGGCTGACAAAGGACTGCTGATTCTGTTGGAATCTGACCTCCCTGCACTCTAAATAGATTTTCTGGAGCTACAGAACTTCAAATGGCGCGCTCTCAACGGCGTTAGAAAGTAGATATCCAGAGCTTTCCAGAAATATATAATAGTCCATACTTTATTTGGGAATTGACGACGTAAACTGGCGCTCAACGCCAGTTCCATGTTGCTGTCTGGAGTAAAACGCCAAAAACACGTCACGACCCGGAGTTGAACGCCCAAAACACGTTACAATTTGGCGTTCAACTCCAAGAGAAGCCTCAGCTCGTGGATAGATCAAGCTCAGCCCAAACACATGCCATGTGGGCCCCGGAAGTGGATTTATGCATCAATTACTTACTCATGTAAACCCTAGTAGCTAGTCTAGTATAAATAGGATAATTTACTATTGTATTGGACGTCTTTTGATCACTTTAGATCTTAGGATCATCTTGGGATGATTAGTTCTCAGATCATGGGGGCTGGCCATTTGGCCATGCCTGGACCTCTCACTTATGTATTTTCAACGGTGGAGTTTCTACACACCATAGATTAAGGGTGTGGAGCTCTGCTGTACCTCAAGTTTCAATACAATTACTATTACTTTCTATTCAATTCTCTTTATTCCTATTCTATGATATTCGTTGCACTTCAACTTGATGAATGTGATGATCCGTGACACTCATCATCATTCTCACCTATGAACGCGCGTGACTGATGACCACTTCCGTTCTACCTTAGGCCGGGCGCATATATCTTAGATTCCCCCAACAGAATCTTCGTGGTATAAGCTAGATAGATGGCAGCATTCATGGGAATCCGAAAAATCTAACCTTCTCTGTGGTATTCCGAGTAGGATTCCGGGAATCTGGAAAGTCTAACCTTGTCTGTGGTATTCCGAGTAGGATTCCGGTATTGAATGACTGTGACGAGCTTCAAACTCCTGAAGGCTGGGCGTTAGTGACAGACGCAAAAGAATCAAGGGATTCTATTCCAACCTGATTGAAAATCGACAGATGATTAGCCGTGCTGTGACAGAGCATAGGACCATTTTCACTGAGAGGATGGGATGTAGCCGTTGACAACGGTGATGCCCTACATACAGCTTGCCATGGAAAGGAGTAAGAAGAATTGGATGAATGTAATATGAAATAGAGATTCAAGAGGAGCACAGCATCTCCATACGCCTATCTGAAATTCCCACTATTGATCTACATAAGTATTTCTATCCTATTTTATTTTCTGTTTATTATTAATTTTCGAATTTATCCATAATCAATTATTATCCGCCTGACTGAGATTTACAAGGTGACCATAGCTTGCTTCATACCAACAATATCTGTGGGATCGACCCTTACTCACGTAAGGTATTACTTGGATGACCCGGTACACTTGCTGGTTAAGTTGAACGGAGTTGTGACCACACATAGTTGTAAACCATGGTATTGGCATCATGTTTTTGGCGCCATTGCCAGGGAAAGAAAAAGCAATGAATTTTACAAAATGCAATAACATATGAATCACAATTTCGTCCACCACCTGTACCATAGGCACCATGACCTTTAACAAGGCTCTGTGTGACCTGGGGTCAGGCATAAATCTTATGCCACTCTCTGTAATAGAGAAACTGGGGATCATTGAGGTACAGCCTGCCTTATTCTCACTTTAAATGGCAGACAAGTCAGTAAGACAAGCTTATGGATTAGTAAAGGACGTGTTAGTAAAGGTTGAAGGCCTTTACATCCCTACTGATTTCATAATCTTAGACACTAGGAAGGAAGAAGATGAATGCATCATCCTTGGAAGACCCTTCCTAGCCACAGCAGAAGCTGTGAATGATGTTAGCAGAGGAGAATTAGTCCTTCAATTGAATGGGGACTACCTTGTGTTTAAAGCTCAAGGACCTTCCTCTGCAACCATGGAGAGGAAGCATGAAAAGCTTCTCTCAGTACAGAGTCAAAAAGAGCCCCACAGTCAAACTCTAAGTTTGGTGTTGGGAGGCCACAACCAAACTCTAAGTTTGGTGTTGAGAAGCCCCCTCATTCAAACTCTAAGTTTGGTGTTGGGAGGCCCTCATCATGCTCTGAATATCTGTGAGGCTCCATGAGAGCCCAATGTCAAGCTAATGACACTAAAGAAGCACTTGTTGGGAGGCAACCCAATTTTTATATATCTAATTTTAATTTTATTTTATTGTTATTTTGTGTTGTATTAGGTTCATGATCATGTGGAGTCATGAAAATAAATACTAAAATTAAAACAGAATCAAAAATAGCAGAAGAAAAATCACACCCTGGAGGAAGGACTTACTGGCGTTTAAACGCCAGTAAGGTGCATCTGGCTGGCGTTCAACGCCAGAATAGAGCATGTTTCTGGCGCTGAACGCCAGAAACAAGCAACATCCTGGCATTTGAATGCCAGGAATATGCCTTGAGGAAAGCTGGCGCTGAACGCCAGTAACAAGCATGGAACTGGCGTTCAACGCCAGAAACATGTTACACATGGGCGTTGAACGCCCAGAGTGTGCATCACTTCGGTGTTTAAACACCAGAATGGTGTGCAAAGGCATTTTACATGCCTAATTGGTGCAGGGATGTAAATCCTTGACACCTCAGGATCTGTGGACCCCACAGGATCCCCACCTAACATATTCTCCCCTCTTCTCAACATTCATTCTCTCTTTCCAATAAACACACTTTCCCAAAAACCCTTCACCAATCACCTCAAACCTCTCTTCCCAATTACCCCCTTCACCACTCACATCCATCCACTCTTCCCCATAAACCCCACCCACCTTCAAAATTCAAAAATCTTTCCCACCCAAACCCACCCTAAATGACCGAAACTACACCCACTCCCCTCCCTATATATACCCTTCCATTCTACTTCATTTTCACACAACACAAACCCCTCTTCTACACCTTGACCGAAACACCTTCCCTCACTCTCCTCCATATTTTCTTCTTCTTCTTCTTCTTCTCTTCTTTCTTCTCTTGCTTGAGGGCGAGCAATATTTTAAGTTTGGTGTGGTCAAAGCATAATCTTTTTGTTTTTCCATTTCCATTAATGGCACCTAAGGCCGGAGAATCCTCTAGAAAAGGAAAAGGGAAGACAAAAGCTTCCACCTCCGAGTCATGGGAGATGGAAAGATTCATCTCCAAAAGCCATCAAGACCACTTCTATGATGTTGTGGCAAAGAAGAAGGTGATCCCTGAGGTCCCTTTCAAACTCAAGAAAAATGAGTATCTGGAGATCCGACATGAAATCCGAAGATGAGGTTAGGAAGTCCTAACCAACCCCATGCAATAAGTCGGAATCTTAATGGTTCAAGAGTTCTATGCCAATGCATGGATCACTAGGAACCATGATCAAAGTGTGAATCCGAGTCCAAAGAATTATCTCACAATGGTTCGGGGGAAATACTTAGATTTTAGTCCGGAAAATGTGAGGTTGGCATTCCACTTGCCCATGATGCAAGGAGATGAATGCCCGTACACTAGAAGGGTCAACTTTAATCAAAGGTTGGACCAAGTCCTTATGGACATATGTGTGGAAGGAGCTCAATGGAAAAGAGACTCCAAAGGCAAGCTGGTTCAACTAAGAAGACTGGACCTCAAGCCTGTGGCTAGAGGGTGGTTAGAGTTCATTCAACGCTCCATCATCCCCACTAGCAACCGATCTGAAGTTACTGTGGATCGGGCCATCATGATTCATAACATCATGATTGGAGAGGAAGTAGAAGTTCATGAAGTCATCTCCCATGAATTCTACAAAATAGCCGAAAAGTCCTCCACCATGGCAAGGCTAGCTTTTCCTCATCTTATTTTCCATCTATGTTACTCAGCTGGAGTTATCATAGAAAGAGACATCCTCATTGAAGAGGATAAGCCCATCACCAAGAAGAGGATGGAGCAAGCAAGAGAGACCTTCCACGGATCTCAAGAGATGCATGAGGAAGCTCATCATCAAGAAATCCCTGAGATGCCTCAAGGGATGCACTTTCCTCCCAACAACTATTGGGAACAACTCAACACTTCCCTAGAAGATTTGAGCTACAATGTGGAACAATTAAGGGTGGAACATCATGAGCACTCCATAATTCTCCATGAAATAAGAGAAGATCAAAGAGCAATGAGGGAGGAGCAACAAAGGCAAGGAAGGGACATAGAAGAGCTTAAGGACATTGTTGGTCCTTCAAGAAGAAGACGCCACTAAGGTGGATTCATTCCTTGTTCTTACTTTCGGTTTTTATATTATATGTTCATCTATGTTTTCTGTCTCAACTTCATGATCATTAGTGTTTAGTAACTATGGCTTAAAGTTATGAATAATTCCATTAATCCTTCACCTCTCTTAAATAAAAAATGTTTTTAATTCAAAAGAACAAAGGAGTACATGAATTCCGAATTTATCCTTGAATTTAGTTTAATTATATTGATGTGGTGACAATACTTTTTGCTTTCTGAATGAATGCTTGAACAGTGCATATTTTTTATCTTGTTGTTTATGAATGTTAAAACTGTTGGCTCTTGAAAGAATGATGAACAAATAAAAATGTTATTGATAATCTGAAAAATCATGAAATTGATTCTTGAAGCAAGAAAAAGCAGTGAAAAACAAAAGCTTGCGAAAAAAAATATGGCGAAAAAAATAGAAAGAAAAAGAAAAAGCAAGCAGAAAAAGCCAATAGCCCTTAAAACCAAAAGGCAAGGGTAAAAAGGATCCAAGGCTTTGAGCATCAATGGATAGGAGGGCCCAAGGAAATAAAATCCAGGCCTAAGCGGCTAAACCAAGCTGTCCCTAACCATGTGCTTGTGTCATGAAGGCCCAAGTGAAATGCTTGAAACCGAGTGGTTAAAGTTGTGATCCAAAGCAAAAGAGTGTGCTTAAGAGCCCTGGACACCTCTAACTGGGGACTCTAGCAAAGCTGAGTCACAATCTGAAAAGGTTCACCCAGTCATGTGTCTGTGGCATTTATGTATCCGGTGGTAATATTGGAAAACAAAGTGCTTAGGGCCACAGCCAAGACTCATCAGTAGTTGTGTTCAAGAATCAACATACTTAACTAGGAGAATCAATAACACCATCCGAAATTCTAAGTTCCTAGAGAAGCCAATCATTCTGAACTTCAAAGGAAAAAGTGAGATGCCAAAACTGTTCAGAAGCAAAAAGCTTCAAGTCTCGCTCATCTAATTAGAATTAATATTCATTGATATTTTGGAATTTACAGTATATTCTCTTCTTTTTATCCTATTTGATTTTCAGTTGCTTGGGGACAAGCAACAATTTAAGTTTGGTGTTGTGATGAGCGGATAATTTATACGCTTTTTGGCATTGTTTTTAGGTAGTTTTTAGTAAGTTCAAGCTACTTTTAGGGATGTTTTCATTAGTTTTTATGTTAAATTCACATTTCTGGACTTTACTATGAGTTTGTGTGTTTTTCTGTGATTTCAGGTAATTTCTGGCTGAAATTAAGGGACTTGAGCAAAACTCTGATAGGAGGCTGACAAAGGACTGCTGATGCTGTTGGAATCTGACCTCCCTGTACTCTAAATGGATTTTCTGGAGCTACAGAACTCCAATGGCGCACTCTTAACGGCGTTGGAAAGTATACATCCAGAGCTTTCCAGCAATATATAATAGTTTATATTTCATTTGGGAATTGACGACGTAAACTGGCGCTCAACGCCAGTTCCATGTTGCTATCTGGAGTAAAACGCCAGAAACACGTCGCGACCCGGAGTTGAACGCCCAAAACACATTACAACTTGGCGTTCAACTTCAAAAGAAGCCTCAGCTCGTGGATAGATCAAGCTCAGCCCAAACACACACCAAGTGGGCCCCGGAAGTGGATTTATGCATCAATTACTTATTCATGTAAACCCTAGTAGCTAGTCTAGTATAAATAGGATAATTTACTATTGTATTAGACATCTTTGGTCTCAGTTTTATTTTATTCTTCATCTGAGGAGACTATTGATCACGTTTGGGGGGGCTGGCCATTCGGCCATGCCTGAACCTTTCACTTATGTATTTTCAACGGTGGAGTTTCTACGCACCATAGATTCAGGGTGTGGAGCTCTGCTGTACCTTAAGTTTCAATGCAATTACCATTATTTTCTATCCAATTTGAATTATTCCTATTCTAAGATATTCGTTGCACTTCAATTTGATGAATGTGATGATCCGTGACACTCATCATCATTCTCACCTATGAACGCGTGTGATTGACAACCACTTCCGGTCTACCCTAGACCGGGCGCATATCTCTTGGATTAATCTTTGTGGTATAAGCTAGAATTGATGGCGGCATTCATGGGAATCCGGAAGGTCTAACCTTGTCTGTGGTATTCCGAGTAGGATTCCGGAATTGAATAACTGTGACGAGCTTCAAACTCCTGAAGGCTGGGTGTTAGTGACAGACGCAAAAGAATCAGGGGATTCTATTCCAACCTGATTGAGAACCGACAGATGATTAGCCGTGCTGTGACAGAGCATTTGGACCTTTTTCACTGAGAGGATGGGATGTAGCCATTGACAACGGTGATGCCCTACATACAGCTTGCCATGGAAATACATGAGTAACTTTATCTTTATTTTATGTTTATTTACTATTATTTGATTTTCCAAATTCCATAATTTATTTAAATCCGCCTGACTGAGATTTACAAGATGACCATAGCTTGCTTCATACCAACAATCTCTATGGGATCGACCCTTACTCACGTAAGTTTTATTACTTGGATGACCCAGTACACTTGCTGGTTAGTTGAACGGAGTTGTGACCACACATAGTAAAGAGCTATTATTTCGAATTAAATTTCATACAAGTACAAAGAGTACGAATCACAATTTCGTCCACCACCTTCCCAAGTACTTCTATAACTCGGTAGGGTCCTTTCCAGTTTGCTGCTAGCTTTCCTTCTCCCGGTCGAGTTATTCCAATATCATTTCGGATTAGGCTAAGATCATTCTCTGCAAAACTTCTCGGTACTACCCTTTGATTATATCTAGAAGCCATTCGGCGCTTTAGAGCTTCCTCCCTGATCCGAGCTCTTTCTTGGATTTCAGGTAGTAGGTCGAGCTCTTCCCTCTGAAGTTGGGAGTTTGCTCCCTCATTGTAATGAACTACTCTAGGCGATCTTTCCTTAATCTCTACTGGAATCATTGCCTCTATTCTGTATGCTAACCGCAAGGGGGATTCCTTTGTGGTGGAATGTGGCGTCATTCGATATGCCCATAGGACCTGTGGAAGCTCTTCTGCCTAAGCTCCCTTTGCATTTTGTAATCTCCGTTTTAACCCGGCCAATATGACTTTGTTGGCGGCTTTGGCTTGTCCATTGGCCTGTGGATGTTCGACGAAGGTGTACTGGTGCTTTATATTCAAGTCGGCTACTAGTTTTCTGAAGCCTGCATCTGTGAATTGAGTGCCATTGTCTATGGCTATTGAATATGGAACTCCGAACCTTGTGACAATGTTTCTATATAGGAATCTCCGGCTTCTTTGGGCAGTGACGTTGGCTAGGGGTTCTGCCTCGATCCACTTTGTAAAGTAATATACCCCTACTATGAGAAATTTAACTTGTCCTGATCCCTGGAGAAAGGGGCCGAGAAGATCGAGTCCCCATTTTGCAAACAGCCAAGGCGAAGTCACGCTGATGAGCTTTTCTAGCGGGGTGGTACACGAAATTGCAATCACACTTTTGCAATTCCGCACAACTAACTAGCAAGTGCACTAGGTCGTCCAAGTAATACCTTACGTGAGTAAGGGTCGATCCCACGGAGATTGTCGGCTTGAAGCAAGCTATGGTTATCTTGTAAATCTTAGTCAGGATATCAGAAATTATCAGGATTGATTGTGAAAAGTAAAAGAACATGAAATAAGTACTTGTTTTGCAGTAATGGAGAATAGGTTGAGGTTTTGGAGATGCTCCATCTTCTGAATCTCTGCTTTCCTACTGTCTTCTTCTTCAAGCACGCAAGGCTCCTTCCATGGCAAGCTGTATGCAAGGGTTTCACCGTTGTCAGTGGCTACCTCCCATCCTCTCAGTGGAAATGTTCAACGCACCCTGTCATGGCACGGCTATCCATCTGTCGGTTCTCAATCAGGCCGGAATAGAATCCAGTGATTCTTTTGCGTCTGTCACTAACGCCCCGCCTTCAGGAGTTTGAAGCTCGTCACACTCATTCAATCATTGAATCCTACTCAGAATACCACAGACAAGGTTTAGACCTTCCGGATTCTCTTGAATGCCGCCATCAGTTCTAGCTTATACCACGAAGAATTCCGGTTAGAGAATCCAAGATATATCTACTTAATCTAAGGTAGAACGGAGGTGGTTGTCAGGCACACGTTCATAGTTGAGAATGATGATGAGTGTCACGGATCATCACATTCATCCGGTTTAAGAACAAGTAATATCTTAGAATGGAAGCAAGCATGATTGAATGAAAAACAGTAGTAATTGCATTAATCCATCAAGACACAGCAGAGCTCCTCACCCCCAACCATGGGGTTTAGAGACTCATGCCGTGGAAAGTACACAAAGAAACGTGTAAAGTGTCATGAGATACAGATACAATGTCAAAAGATCCTATTAATAGTAAACCAGTAACCTAGGGTATACAGAAATGAGTAAATGACGTAAAAATCCACTTCTGGGTCCACTTAGTGTGTGCTTGGGCTAAGCAATGAAGCATTTTCGTGTAGAGACCTTTTCTGGAGTTAAACGCCAGCTTTTATGCCAGTTTGGGCGTTTAACTCCAAGTTTTATGCCAGTTCCAGCGTTAAACGCTGGAAATTCTGAGGCTGTTTGCCATGCCGGTTTGGGCCATCAAATCTTGTGCAAAGTATGGACTATTATACATTGCTGGAAAGCCCAGGATGTCTACTTTCTAACGTCGTTGAGAGCGCGCCAATTGGACTTTTGTAGCTCCAGAAAATCCACTTCGAGTGCAGGGAGGTCAGAATCCAACAGCATCTGCAGTCCTTTTCAGTCTCTGAATCAGATTTTTGCTCAGGACCCTCAATTTCAGCCAGAGAATACCTGAAATCACAGAAAAATACACAAACTCATAGTAAAGTCCAGAAAAGTGAATTTTAGCTAAAAGCTAATAAAAATATACTAAAAACTAACTAAATCATACTAAAAACATACTAAAAACAATGCCAAAAAGCGTATAAATTATCCGCTCATCACGGGGCGATGTGAAAGTTGGCATGTTTCTGACATGGTGGACATGTCTTTACAAATTCTGTGGCTTCTTTCTATAATGTTGGCCAATAGAACCCTGCCCGGAGTACTTTTTTGGCGAGGGCCCGTGCTCCGAGATGATTGCCACAAATGCCGCCGTGTACTTCTTCTAACACTTCCTTTGTGTGGGAGGTCGGCACGCATTTTAATAATGGTACTGAGATCCCTCTTTTGTACAGGATGTTGTTTATAATGGTGTAGTACTGTGCCTCCCTATTTAGCCTCTTTGCCTCCTTTTCTTCTGTGGGGAGTGTTCCTGTTTTGAGGTAGTTGATTATGGGGGTCATCCATCCTTGGTCCTGGTTTACTATGGCTAGGACTTTTTCCTCTTTCGAGATTGACGGGTTCTGTAACATTTCCTGGATGAGGCTTCTATTGTTGCCCCCTGGTTTGGTGCTGGCTAGTTTTGAGAGTGCGTCAGCTCGGGCATTTTGTTCGCGGGGTATGTGGCAGATCTTATATTCCCCGATTTGTCTGAGCTGTTCCTTGGTCTTATCCAAATACTTTTTCATGGTGGGATCTTTGGCTTAGTAGCTCCCTGTTATTTGTGATGTGACCACTTGTTAATCGCTGTAAATGTTGAGTTTTTGAGCTCCCACCTCGTCAGCCAGCTTCAAACCAGCTAACGATGCTTCATATTCTGCCTGGTTATTTGAGGCCAGGAACCCAAACTTGAGGGAGAGCTCAACTTGGGTTCCTTGGTTGCCTTCTATTATTACGCCTGTGCCGCTTCCAGTTTTATTTGAAGAACTGTTCACATAAAGATTCCATTCTGTGAGGGTTTCCAGGGCATCTGTGAATTCTGCGATAAAGTCAGCCAGATACTGTGATTTGATGGCCATCTGAGCTTCATATTGGAGGTCAAACTCTGACAGCTCGACTGCCCATTGTAGAATTCTGCCTGCTAAATCTGTTTTCTGCAATATTCCTTTTAAGGGTTGGTTAGTTCGAACCTTAATGGTGTGAGCCTGGAAGTAAGGGCGGAGTCGTCGGGATGTTAAAATGAGAGTATCGGCGAATTTTTCTATTTTCTGGTAGTTCAGCTCGGATCCCTGTAGTGCTTTGCTAATGAAGTAGACAGGTTGTTGTCCATTCTCGTCTTCTCTGACTAGTGCTGAGGCTATTGCCCGGCTTCGTACTGCGAGATATAATATGAGTGATTTTCCTTCTCGTGGTCGAGATAGGATAGGTGGCCGTCCTAAGAACTTCTTAAAGTCTTGGAAGGCTTGCTTACATTCTGTTGTCCATTCGAACTGTTTTCCCTTTCTTAAAGTAGCATAGAAGGGGAGAGATCTTATCGCAGCTCCTGCTAAGAATCGGGATAGGGCGGCCAATCTCCCGTTGAGTTGCTGTACTTCTTTGACATAGGTTGGGCTCTTCATGTTGAGTATGGCCTGACATTTGTCTGGATTTGCTTCAATTCCTCTTTGTGTGAGCATGAAACCTAAGAATTTTCCCGCTTCTACTGCAAAGGTGCATTTCACAGGATTGAGTCGCATGTCGTGCTTTTTTATGGTGTCGAACACTTGGGCCAGGTCGGACAATAATGTCTCTTCGCTTTGTGTTTTTATTAGCATGTCGTCCACGTAGACTTCCATGACCTTTCCGATATGATCCGAGAAGACTTTATTCATTAGCCTTTGATAAGTAGCTCCTGCGTTCTTGAGACCAAAAGGCATCACAATGTAGCAGTAGTTTGCTTTCGGTGTTAAGAACGAGGTCTTTTCTTGATCTGGTGGATACATGGGGATTTGGTTGTACCCCGAGTATACGTCCATAAACGAGAGATATCTATATCCGGAGGAAGCATCTACCAGAGCGTCAATACTTAAGAGTGGGTATGGATCTTTTGAACAAGCTTTGTTGAGATCGGTGTAATCGGTGCACATTCACCACTTCCCATTTGATTTTTTTCACCAAGACAACGTTGGCTAGCCATAGTGGGTATTTGACTTCTCTTATGAATCCTGCTTCCAGTAGTGCTTGTACTTGTTCTTCCACAGCCTGGGATCGCTAAGGCTCAAGTTTTCTTCGTCTCTGCTGTACCGGCCGAGATCCTGGGTAGACCGCCAACTTATGACTCATTAGCTTAGGGTCTATTCCTGGCATGTCTGCGGCTTTCCACGTGAAGAAATCAACATTATCTCGTAAGAATTGTATTAGTAATTCTTTTGAATCTTCTCTTAGGATTGTGCCGATATTAGTTGTTTTTTCCGAAGTATCCCTGATCTGAATCTTCTCTATCTCACCTTCTGGCTGTGGACGAAGCTCTTCTTGTCGTTGGACTTCGCCCAGCTCGATTGTGTGGAACTCTTCTCCTTCACCTCTGAGGTTTAGGCTTTCATTATAACAGCGGCGTGCCATCTTTTGATCTGCTTTTATCGTGGCTATTCCTTTCGTAGTGGGGAATTTCATACATAGATGTAGGGTCGAGACTATTGCGCCAAGTTGGTTGAGTGTTGTCTGACCTATGAGAGCATTGTAAGTTGAACTTATATCGACCACGATGTAGTCTATTTTGAGGGTCCTGGATTGGTTCCCTTTTTCGAAGGTTGTATGTAGTGGTATGTATCCCAGTGGTTGAACCGGGGTATCTCCTAGTCCGAACAGACTGTTTGGATATGCTTTAAGTTCTTTTTCTTCTAAGCCGAGTTTATCGAAGGCTGTTTTGAATAAGATGTCGGCGGAACTCCCTTAGTCTATTAAGGTGCGGCGTAGATTGGCGTTTGCCAATATGATGGTGATGACCATGGGATCGTCGTGTCATGAGATGATACCGGAGGCGTCCTCTTTAGTGAATGTTATTGCCGGGATGTTGAGTGCTTCCTCCTTTCTCTCGACATGATATACTTCTTTGAGATATCTTTTACGAGATGATTTGGAGATCCCACCTCATGCGAATCCGCCATGTATCATGTGGACATGTCTCTCTGGTGTCCGAGGTGATCGTTCGGTTCGTTCGGTATCTTCATCCCTTCGTCTCTTTCTTTGATCATCATCTCGGGTGGCCAGAAATCGATCTAATTTTCCTTCTCTCACCAATTTTTCTATGATATTTTTTAAATCAAAGCATTCGTTTGTGGAATGTCCTCGGACTTGATGGTATTCACAATATTCCTTCCGGTTTTCTCCTCCCCTTTTGCCTTTGAGTGGCCGTGCTGGGGGGATTTTTTCTGTATGGCAGACTTCTTTGTATATCTCGACCAAGGATGCCCTGAGAGGAGTGTAATTATAGTATTTTTTGATTTTCTCCCCTTGTCGATCTTCTTTTTTCTTGGATTTCTTGTCTTTGTCTCGGTAGGAGGCCCCCGATTTTGAGGTCTCTCCTAACCGAGCATTTTCTTCCACGTTGATATATTTTTCTACTCGTTCCTGTACTTCGTCTAAGGAGGTCGGGTACTTTTTTGATATAGACTGGCTAAAAGGTCCCTCTCGCAGGGCGTTGATGAGTCCCATGATGGCGGCCTCTGTTGGTAAACTTTGTATGTCCATGCACGTTTTGTTGAATCTCTCCATGTAGTTGCGGAGGCTCTCCCGATCTCCTTGTTTGATCCCTAGTAAGTTGGGGGCGTGCTTGGACTTATCTTTCTGAATGGAGAATCTGGCTAGGAATGTTTTAGCTAGGTCATCAAAGCTTGAGATGGACTTTGGGGGTAGGTTGTCAAACCATCAAATTGCTGTCTTTGTGAGAGTTATTGGAAAGGCTTTACAGCGAACAGTATCTGGGGCGTTGGTAAGGTACATTCTGCTTCTGAAGTTGCTGAGGTGGTGGTTGGGGTCCGTGGTGCCATCATACAGGGTCATATCCGAGAGTTTGAAGTCTTTTGGAATTTTCTTCGAGATTGGCCCGAGGGGCTTTTAATTTAAGATCGGCTCCAATTGCTGTAGTTTTTCTTCCAATTCTCGACGTTGCCGCATCTCTCTTTGTAGATCTTTTTCAAGTTGTTTTAGGCAATCTAGGAGCTCTTCTATTGCCCCCAAATTTGGTGAGTCTTTGTCCTTGTTGGTTTTCGGGGTATCTTGCAGCGTGACATCCGCGTTCTTGTGTGGTGTTCTATCTTCCAGACCTGAATCGTGGTCGTTGTTATGGTCGTCCGCCATGGTGATGGGATGACTTCTAGGTCCCCGGCAACGGCACCAATGTTCCGAGGGTTACTTGAAACTGGAGGTCGATCTCGGACGAGATCTTCCGTACTGGTCATAGCTGGTGTGTCCGGCAGGTGGATGACAGCCGGAGCTGGTACGTCCGACTTGTTGGACTGATGGTGCTGCTGATCCTCTGTCACCGAAGGGTGGGCGGTACCTGCAAGGGACTCCGATGCTTAAGTTAGCAAGGGTATTAAGCAGGTTTTATGTAGAATCAGAGTATGAGTTATACTTGGGTGCTCCAGCGTATTTATAATGATGAGATGTGACCTTTTGGATAAGATCAGTGATCTTATCTTATCTTTATCTTTGAGTTGAGGTCAGCGTATCTTCAATGGAACCGCCTTTATCTCTATAGGCTTGGGTTGCCCTAGGATTTGGGTCGTGTTCCTCTATTTGGGCCCTTTACTGGGCTCTCCTGTCGATTTTGCCGAGCTCTTTGAGAAGAGGTCAGCTAGTCGGACCTAAGGAGGTCTCGCTTTTATCGCTAATCATTCCTGGTCGGGTAACTCGACCAAGGGTATGAACACTTATCATGTACTGTGTCAGCAATTTGTAGAAATTGTACCAGAAACTCTGTAGGTTCTTCCTGTGGAAGACCGGAATACTGGCAACTTTGCTGCACCATGATGATGAGCTGAGGATTCAACTCAAAACTACTGACTCCGATGGAGGGTATACAGATAATACTCCCATATGAAGCAGTAGTGGGGTTAGCATATGACCCCAGAGTCCTTCTGGACTGTTCATTTCCACTTAGTTCCATGATGGAACAAGGGAGATGATATGGATGTTGATATTATTTATTTTATTAAATATAAAAATTTATTTTCGAAATAGTAAAATAAAATAAAATAAGATAAAATAAAAATGAAATAAAAATAAAAATAAAAATAAATAATTTGAAAATGTTTTGTGAAGATTTTCGAAAAAAATTGAGGATATTTTTGAAAAAGATAATAAAATATAAATTTTTTTTAAATCTTAGGAGGGTAAGATTTGAAAAATTTTGAAATTGAAATCTGAATTTTTACAAAAAAAAATTTGAAAAAGTAGCTTAAAAATAGTTTGAAAGGATATTTTTTTGAATTTTGAATTTTATGATGAAAGAGAAAAACACATAAAAGACACAAGACTTAAAATTTTTAGATCTAATGCTCCTTATTTTCGAAAATTTTGGAGGAAAAACACCAAGGAACACCGAACTTAAAAATTTTAAGATCAAAACACAAGAAAGACTCAAGAACACCTTGAAGATTCACAAGAACACAAGAACAAAAGAAAGAACACCAAACTTAAAATTTTTAGAAAACTTCAATAAAATTTTCGAAAATTATAAAAAGATTGACAAGAAAACACCAAACTTAAAGTTTGGCACAAGATTAAATCAAGAAAAATTATTTTTGAAAAAGATTTTAGATAGAAGATACCCAATTACCAAGAACATAGACCAATGCTCTAGCCAATTGGGCAGTAAATGTAACACTTGTTTTGAATAGGTATATTCCTTTTGGAAGACTAATGCTTTGGAAAAACACAAGCGAAACAAGAAAAGACACAGAACAAGAAAAATTAAAGATCAACAAGAAAAATCAACAAGAACAACTTGAAGATCAAAGAGCACAAATTCAAAAATTTAAAGGGAAAATATAAAATATGTACTTGACACCAAACTTAGAACAAAACTCTAAACTCACAAAAAATTAAAAATTTGATAAAGAAAATAATATTTGAGAAAAATTTTTGAAAAGGGAATAAAGGACTCAGAATTTCATGACTCTATAATAACAAAAATAAATTATTCCTAATCTAAGCAATAAAATAAACCTTTAGTTGTTCAAACTCGAACAATCCCCGACAACGGCGCCAAAAACTTGGTGCACAAAATTGTGTATGCCAATATTAATGGACTATTTAACACAGCTTCGCACAACTAACCAGCAAGTGCACTGGGTCGTCCAAGTAATACCTTACGTGAGTAAGGGTCGATCCCACAGAGATTATTGGTTTGAAGCAAGCTATGTTTATTTTATTATTCTTAGTCAGGATATCAATTATAATTATCAGTTTGAATTATTAGAAAAATAAAAGAGCGTGAAATAATTACTTGTTATGCAATAATGGAGAATATGTTGGAATTTTGGAGATGCTTTGTCCTTCTAATTTAAGCTTTCCTCTTGTATTCCTCTTCCCACACGCAAGGCTCCTTCCATGGCAAGCTATATGTAGGGTGTCACCGTTGTCAATGGCTACTTCCCATCCTCTCAGTGAAAATGGTCCAAATGCTCTGTCACAGCACGACTAATCAGCTGTTGGTTCTCGATCATGTTGGAATAGAATCCATTGATTCTTTTGCATTTGTCATCACGCCCAACACTCGTGAGTTTGAAGCTTGTCACAGTCATCCAATCCCAGAATCCTACTCGGAATACCACAGACAAGGTTTAGACTTTCCGGATTCTCATGAATGCCGCCATCAATTCTAGCTTATACCACGAAGATTGTGATTAAGGAATCAAAGAGATACTCATTCAATTTGATGTAGAACAGAGGTGGTTTGTTAGGCACACGTTCATGGATTGAGGAAGGTGATGAGTGTCACGGATCATCACCTTCTTCATAGTTAAGCGTAAATGAACATCTTAGATAAGAACAAGCGTATTTGAATGGAAAACAGAAGTAACTGCATTAATTGATCGAGACGCTGCAGAGCTCCTCACCCCCAACAATGGAGTTTAGAGACTCATGCCGTCAAAGAGTATAAAATTCAGACCTAAAAATGTCATGAGATACAAAATAAGCCTCTAAAAGTTGTTTAAATACTAAACTAGTAACCTAGGTTTACAGAAAATGAGTAAACTAAGATAATTGGTGCAGAAATCCACTTCTGGGGCCCACTTGGTGTGTGCTGGGGCTGAGACTTAAGCCTCTCACGTTCTTGGGCTGTATTTGGAGTTGAACACCAGGTTGTAACGTGTTTTGGGCGTTGAACTCCAACTTGTAACCTGTTTTTGGCGCTGGATGCCAGACTGCAACATGGAACTGGCGTTGAACGCCAGTTTACATCATCTATCTTCACACAAAGTATGGACCATTATATATTGCTGGAAAGTCCTGGATGTCTACTTTCGAACCCAATTGAGAGCGCGCCAATTGGACTTCTGTAGCTCCAAAAAATCCATTCCGAGTGCAGGGAGGTCAAGATCCAACAGCATGAGCAGTCCTTTTTCAGCCTAACTCAGATTTTTGCTCAGCTCCCTCAATTTCAGCCAGAAAATACCTGAAATCACTGAAAACACACAAACTCATAGTAAAGTCCAGAAATATGATTTTTGCCTAAAAACTAATAAAATTATATTAAAAACTAATTAAAACATGCTAAAATCTACATGAAAATACCCCCAAAAAGCGTATAAAATATCCGCTCATCAGTATACATATACTACTCCCATATGAAGCAGTAGTGGGGTTAGCATATGACCCCAGAGTTCTTCTGGACTGTTCATTTCCACTTAAGTCCATGATGGAGAAAGGGAGATGATGTGAATTTATTTTATTTATTTTATTATATATAAAAATTTCGAAATAATAATAAAATAAAATGAAATAAAATAAAATAAAGACGACAATAAAAATAAAAATAAATAAAAATAAAAATAAAAATAAAATAAAATAAAAAAAGAGAATTTAAAAATATTTTATGAAGATTTTCGAAAAATTGAGGAAAGAGAAAGTGGTTAGGATATTTTTGAAATTGAAATCTGAAATTTTTATATAAAAAAATTCAAAAATATGCCTTAAAAATAGTTAGAAAAGATATTTTTTTGAATTTTGAATTTTATGATGAAAGAGAAAAACACACAAAAGACACAAGACTTAAAATTTTTAGATCTAATGCTCATTGTTTTCGAAATTTTTGGAAGGAAAACACCAAGGAAGACCAAACTTAAAAATTTTAAGATCAAAACACAAGAAAGACTCAAGAACACCTTGAAGATTCACAAGAACACCAAGAACAAAAGAAAGAACACTAAACTTAAAATTTTTAGAAAACCACAGTAAAATTTTCGAAAATTAAAGAAAGATTAACAAGAAAATACCAAACTTAAAGTTTGGCACAAGATTCAATCAAAGAGAAATTATTTTCAAAAAAAAAAGATTTTAAAAAAGAAGATACCCAATTACCAAGAACATAAACCAACGTTCTAGCCAATTGAGCTGTAAATGTAACACTTGTTTTAAAGAAGTATTTTTAATAACTAAAACTAATTTTTTTTCAAAAACTAATGTTTTGAAAAAGCTGAAGAAAATCAAGAAAAGACACAGAACAAGAAAAACTAAAGATCAAACAAGAAAAATAAACAAGAACAACTTGAAGATCCAGGAAAAACAAAGAACACAAATTCGAAAATTTAAAGGAAAATATAAAATATGCAATTGACACCAAATTTAAAACATGACACTAAACTCACGAAAAATTAAAACTTTAACAAGGAAAAATAATATTTTTGAAAAAAAAAATTTTTGAAAAGAAAATAAGCGACTCAGAATTGATGACTCTATAGCAACAAAAATAAATTATTCCTAATCTAACCAACAAAATAAACCTTTAGTTGTTCAAACTCGAACAATCCCCGGTAACGGCGCCAAAAACATGGTACACGAAATTGCAATCACACTTTTGTAATCCGCACAACTAACCAGCAAGTGCACTGGGTCGTCCAAGTAATACCTTATGTGAGTAAGGGTCGAATCCCACGGAGATTGTTGGCTTGAAGCAAGCTATAGTTATCTTGTTGATCTTAGTCAGGATGCCAAGAGGGTTCTTTCGTTTTAATTGTAAAAAGTCAAAAGACATAAAATAAATACTTATTGTGCAATAATGGAGAATATGTTGGAGTTTTCGAGATGTTTTGTCTTCTGAATTTCAGGCTTTTCTCTTGTACTCCTCTTCACACACGCAAGGCTCATTCCATGGCAAGCTGTATGTAGGGTGTCACCGTTGTCAATGGCTACTTCCCATCCTCTCAGTGAAAATGGTCCAAATGCTCTGTCACAGCACGGCTAATCATCTGTTGGTCTCGATTATGTCGGAATAGAATCCATTGATTCTTTTGCGTTTGTCATCACGCCCAACAATCGCGAGTTTGAAGCTCGTCACAGTCATCCAATCCCAGAATCCTACTCGAAATACCACAGAAAATGTCTAGACTTTCCAGATTCTCATGAATGCCGCCATCAATTCTAGCTTATACCACAAAGATTCTGATTAAGGAATCTAAGAGATACTCATTCAATCTTATGTAGAACAGAGGTGGTTGTCAGGCACACGTTCATGGATTGAGGAAGGTGATGAGTGTCACGGATCATCACCTTTTTCATAGTGAAGCGCGAATGAACATCTTAGATAAGAACAAGCGTGTTTGAATGGAAAACATAAATAATTGCATTAATTCATTGAGACACTGCAGAGCTCCTCACCCTCAACAATGGGGTTTAGAGACTCATGCCGTCAAAGAGTATAAAATTCATATCTAAAAATGTCATGAGATACAAAATAATTCTCTAAAAGTTGTTTAAATACTAAACTAGTAACCTAGGTTTACAAAAAAATGAGTAAACTAAAATGGATAGTGCAGAAATCCACTTCTGGGGCCCACTTGGTGTGTGCTGGGGCTGAGACTTAAGCTTCTCACGTGCATGGGCTGTTTCTGGAGTTGAACGCCAGGTTGTAACCTGTTTCTAGCGTTGAACTCCAACTTGTAATCTGTTTCTGGCGCTGAACGCCAGACTCAACATGGAACTTGCGTTGAACGCCAGTTTACGTCGTCTATCTTCGTGCAAAGTATAGACTATTATATATTACTGGAAAGCCCTGGATGTCTAATTTCCAACCCAATTGAGAGCGCGCCAATTTGACTTCTGTAGCTCCAAAAAATTCATTCCGAGTATAGGGAGGTCAGAATCCAACAGCATCAGCAGTCCTTTTTAACCCTAAATTAGATTTTTGCTCAGCTCCCTCAATTTCAGCCAAAAAATACCTGAAATCACAGAAAAACACACAAACTCATAGTAAAGTCCAGAAATATGATTTTTTCCTAAAAACTAATAAAAATCTACTAAAAACTAACTAAAATATACTAAAATCTACATGAAATTACCCCCAAAAAGCGTATAAAATATCCGCTCATCACCCACTTTGCATGCTTTTCCTTCATTCCTTCAATCCAATCTTTGTCTTCTAAACCTGAAATCACTTAACAAACATATCAAGGCATCGAATGGAATTAAGGTGAATCAAAATCACCAATTTAAGGGCCTAAAAAGTATATTTTTACACTTAAGCACAAATTCAAGGAGAATTACAAAATCATGCTATTTCATTGAATAAATGTGGGAAAAGGTGATAAAATCCCCCGAAATAAGTACAAGATAAACCACAAAATTGGGGTTTATCATGAACCTAGTGTCTAAATACTGGCGCACCATGGTCAGAGGGCAAATCCTAGATTTCAGCCACGAGAGTGTAAGATTGGCACTCTAATTGCTTCGGTTACGGTGACCCGCACTCTTACACTCGAAGGGTCAACTCTGACCAAAGACTGGAGCATGTTCTTGTGGGCATCTGTGTGGCTAGAGCTCAATAGAGGAGGGATGCACAAGGCAAGCCTTACCTACTGGGTAGGCTTGACCTCAAGCCCGTGGCTAGAGGATGGTTGGAGCTTATCCAACGCTCCATCCTCCCCACAAGTAACCGATCCGAGGTTAACATTGAGAGGGCAGAGATGATCCACTGCATCATGCTCGGGAATGAGGTGGAAGTACATGAGGTAACTGATGAATCTATATTTGATAATGATTTTTGGTTAGAATTTAATGGATTTCATCACATAAACTTGCACTTATTCCCTCGAATAGCATGCTTTTGAACTTTCCTCCCAAATTGTGCTTGATTATGAAAACATGCTCTTTTGTGACCAATTTAATATATTTTATTCCATTTTCCTTCCATTCGATGCCTTGATCTTGTTTGTAAGTGATTTCAGGTGTATAGGTGGGAATGGTTTAGAGAAAATGGAAGAAACATGAAGAATCAAAGAAAATGAGTTCAGAGATGTGTGCGTGCGCACAGCCTCTTGTGCGTATGCACAGGAGCCCGAGCAGAGTGCATGGATCACTTTGAGCGCGTCGTGCGTCCAGATAAGCATCACCTAGTGTGCGTGCGCACAGCCTTGTGTGCGTACGCACAGGAGGAAATTTTTGCAAAGTGTGCGGATGCATACGCCTGTGCGTCCGCACAGGTGTCCGTGCATGACTCTTAAAAAAGCATGTGACTCACAATTTGAGGGCTTTGGAGGCCCATTTCTGAAGTCTCTAAGCTCATATTGGAGGGGGAATGAAAGACACAACATAGCATATCATTAGTATAGTTTAGGAGTAGGAGTAGAAGGTTTTTAGTTTTAGTTTTTCTGTAAGTTTTTCATCATCTCTACAAGGGTTTCTATTAGGGTTTTACATCGAAAGCACCATTTCCATTTTTATCTTGGAATTTGCTAATCTCATTGTAAGTATTCTCTTGTTATTACTCTTTATAGTTACATTGTCATTGCTCTTTCTTCTAATTCAAGTTAAAGTTTAATTTTACTTCCCTTTTGCAATTTCAATTCCTTGCTGATGAATTTGATGTTTGTTGTTTGTTCTATGCTTTCTTATGTTATTCTTATTGATTGAGATCAATTGTTGCTTTTGGTTCTAAGTCTTTTCTCATTTTTCTCATGTTTAAGCTTTTTGCCACCAAGTGTTTGACAAAATGTCGAACATGATTTTAGGCTAAACTTTTGTCTCTTGGCCTGGGTAAGTGAGCCATTGGGTTCCTAGAGTTAGAATGTCCAATATTTAGTGTCAATTCTTGGATTGTTAATTGTTCTTGTTCCCACTAACGCTAAGTTGTTGCTAAGGCAATTAGCAAGCAATTTAGGATTTGTGGGTTAAGAACACTTATGCTCATTTAACTTACCTTCCGATGTGAGGGTTGATCAAATGAGATTAATCCATCATAATTGTCATAGTTGTGGTTCTAACAAGGAAATGACCCTTAGCTCACTCCAAGCCAAGACCCCTTTTTATGCTTTCAATCTTTCATACATTGCAATTAATTTTTTTCATACTTTACTTGTTTATATTACATAGTCGGTTCTTTAATTTCTTTATTAGTTCAATCATTACAATTTTGCATGTTCTTTTATTGCTTTATATGTTCATCTCTTCATTGACAACCCCTTGATCCCTACAACCGTAATTTGCACACTCTTTGCCCTCAAGTGATTCCTTGCGAGATGACTCGGGAGTCAAATACTCTCGGTTTTAAATTGGTTTTGAATTGTGACATATCTTGTGAATTTCCAATTTGATCGGTGACCGATTGTTGGGTTTGGCCAATGCTTGCAACGTTTTCTCTCCTTTAGTGTGAAAAATCCAAACCTATGAAATTTGGGCGAACGTCAAAATTTTAGCGCCGTTGCCGGGGAATTTCACTTTAAGTGCAATGAGTGCTATAATTTTGGGTTGTATAAATATGTGAATAGTGTGAATATTTGATTTTTGGTTTCCTACTTGGCACTATTTGGTAAGAGGCGTCTTTCTTTTAATATTGATAGCAATTAACACTTTTTGTTTGTCTAGTCCTAAGTAAGTAGATATAGTCGGAAGATATATATATATATATATATATATATATATATATATATATATATATATATATATATATATATATATATATATATATATATATACTCATTGGTTTATTGCATTTGTTGATATCATTGCGTTCTATTTTTCCTATTCATCATGAACTATCACCCTTTTGGCTTTGAGACTAGTTGTTATCATGTTGTAGGAGGTAGCAAATCCAACATGGGCCCACCACAATATATGGAAGGTCAACTCGAGGAAGGGCCACAAGCAATCAATTCTTGACAACAAGGACCATTGTAAGGGCCCCATAATCTTAATGTCTATCAACCTCTCACACCTAGTGGAATATGCCCTCATTACAATTTTGTCCATCCCTATGTTCATGCTCCATGCCCTCAACATGAGACACAACCATTATACCTTCAAGTCCCTTTACCTTTTTCACCACCAATTTTCTCTCCACCCACCTACCTACTACCACAGTTGGGACAACCTCGTTTCCACCACCATCCTACCCCCATCAACTCCCCTTATGGGGAGCTTGGCTTTCAGGTCCTCATCCAAGAGCAGAGGGAATTTTAAAGGAAGCAAGAGAATTTCATGGCAACTATTGCCGAGGCTTTGTCACGACTAGCTCCCTCTCACCCCACCCCTAGCAACCTTACTCCTCCACCCTTGTCACACCCATCAATTCCAACGTCTAGCCTTAACGCTATAATTCCAGAAGGAAGTGAGCCACTTGATGAGATTCTTTCTCAACTCACTCTTTCGAAGGAAGGATCTATTAATGGGGGCTAAAATTTTGTTAAAGATGGGAAAGAGGAGGAACTTGAGGAAGGTATCATCCATGAGCTTCGAAGAGGTCTAAATGATGAAGGAAGTTCACAAGAGGTCGGCCTTGAGGATGAAGAAGATGAAAGTGCCTCACCAAGTACCCACAACCAAGAGGATAAGTTACCTCGCCAAGAAGTAAAGGAATATTTGAAACCACTACCACCCCATGTTAAATATGCGTTTCTTGATGAGGAACATAAATTCCCGATGATAGTGGCAACCGATCTCTCCAATCAAGAAGAGCAATAACTCCTTGAGGTTATCCGGAAGTATAAAAAGGCGATTGGATGGAACCTAAGTGATATTGTGGGGATAAGCCCTAAGTGTGCCTTCATAGGATTTTCTTGGAAGAAGGCGCCAAGCCGGTCCGACAACCACAAAGACGGCTAAATCCCACAATCCTTGACGTACTCAAGAAGGAAGTATCTTGCCTCTTGGAAGCAGACATCATTTACCCAATTTCGGATAGTGAATGGGTAAGTCCGGTCCAATTAGTGCCGAAGATGTCCGGAGTAACAATAGTGAAGATAGAGAGTGGAGAGCTTGTGGCCACCCAAGTCCAGAATACTTGGCGAGTGTGTA
The DNA here is from genome assembly GCF_003086295.3 of Arachis hypogaea. Taxonomy (NCBI): domain Eukaryota; kingdom Viridiplantae; phylum Streptophyta; class Magnoliopsida; order Fabales; family Fabaceae; genus Arachis; species Arachis hypogaea. The sequence continues at coordinate 68,465,928 of NC_092039.1, read as the reverse complement.
TTGATTACCGCCGGCTGAATCAAGCAACGCGGAAGGACCATTATCCGTTGCCGTTCATTGACCAAATGTTGGATCGCTTGGCAGGTAAATCCCATTACTGCTTTTGAGATGGATACACAGGGTACTTTCAAATTCACATAGCTCTTGAGGATCAAGAGAAAACGACTTTTACTTGCCCCTTTGGAACGTTTGCATATAAGAGAATGTCTTTTGGCCTATGCAACGCACCAGCAATATTTCAAAGGTGCATGACAAGTGTTTTCTCGGATCTTTTGGAAGATTGCATGGAAGTTTTTATGGACGATTTCAGTGTGTATGGTAGCTCATTTGATGCTTGTTTAGGGAACTTAGCTAGGGTACTAGAGCGATGCACCGATACTAATCTTGTCTTGAAATTTGAAAAGTGTCACTTCATGGTGAAGCAAGGTATTGTATTGGGTCATATTGTCTCTAAGGACGGCATCTCCGTCGACCCAGCTAAGATCAATGTTATATCGAGTCTACCTTACCCCTCCTCGATAAGGGAGATCCATTCCTTCCTTGGCCATGCTGGCTTTTATCATCAGTTTTTCAAGGATTTTAGCAAAGCCGCCTTACCTCTCTCCCGCCTACTACAAAAGGACGTGGAATTTCATTTCGATAAAGATTGCAAAAAGGCTTTTGACAAGTTGAAGGAAGCACTAACCACCGCCCCTATTGTGCGAGACCCAAATTGGAATCAACATTTTGAGATCATATGCGACGCCTCGAATCACGCCGTAGGTGCCACGCTAGCACAGCGCGATGGTAACGCTCCTTACACTATAGCATATGCATCAAAAAATTTGGATTCGGCTTAGTCGAATTACACCACCACTGAAAAAGAGCTTTTAGCCATTGCTTTTGCTCTAGACAAGTTTCAACTTTATTTTCTAGGCTCTAAAGTGGTGGTGTATTCGGACCATGTCGCTTTGAAATATTTGCTAAAAAAGAAGGAGTCAAAGCCTAGGCTCATTAGGTGGATATTACTTTTGCAAGAATTTGACTTGGAGATCAAAGATAGAAGTGGGTCCCAAAATTTAGTAGCAGACCATTTGAGTCAGCTTGAACATTTAACTCCGGATTCCACTTCTATCAATGATTCATTCTCCTTAGATACCTTGCAAGCAATATCCCAAAACACCCCTTGGTTTGCTCCAATAGCTAATTACTTGGTTGCCCACGTCTTTCCCCCACAATTTTCAAAGCATCAACAAGATAAATTGAGAGGTGATGCTAAATACTAGCTTTGGGATGATCCACATCTGTGCAGATGTGGGGCAGATCAAATAATTAGGAAGTGTGTGCCAGAATCTGAGTTCCATTTTATCCTTCAATTTTGCCACTCCTCTGAGAGTGGGGGTAATGAGCGGATAATTTATACGCTTTTTAGCTTTTATTTTTAGATAGTTTTTAGTAGAATCTAGCTACTTTTTAGTATATTTTTATTAGTTTTTAAGCAAAATTCACATTTATGGACTTTACTATGAGTTTTTGTATTTTTCTGTGATTTCAGGTATTTTCTGGCTGAAATTGAGGGACCTGAGCAAAAATCTGATTCAGAGGCTGAAAAAGGACTGCTGATGCTGTTGGATTCTGACCTCCCTACACTCGAAATGGATTTTTTGGAGCTATAGAAACCCAAATGGCACGCTCTCAATTGTGTTGGAAAGTAGACATCCTGGGCTTTCCAGCAATATAGAATAGTTCATACTTTGCTCAAGTTTTGACGACGCACACTGGCGTTCAAACGCCAACTTCCTGCCCTATTCTGGCATTAAACGCCAGAAACGGGATAGAAGCTGTAGTTAAATGCCCAAACTGGCATAAAAACTAGCGTTTAACTCCAAGAAAAGTTTCTACACATGAAAGCTTCAATGCTCAACCCAAGAACACACCAAGTGGGCCCAGAAGTGGATTTCTGCATCATTTACTTATCTCTGTAAATCCTAGTAACTAGTTTAATATAAATAGGACTTTTTACTATTGTATTCAAATCTTTTGGATGATCTTTGGAGCATTTTTAGTCCTTAGACATTCGAGGCTGGCCTCACGGCCATACCTGGACCATCATCACTTATGTATTTTCAACGGTAGAGTTTCTACACACCATAGCTTAAGGTGTGGAGCTCTACTGTTCCTTGAGTATTAATGTAAAGTACTATTGTTCTTCTATTCAATTCAAGCTTATTCTTATTCTAAGATATTCATTCGTACCCAAGAACATGATGAATATAATGATTATGTGACGCTCATCACCATTCTCAACCTATGAACGCATGCCTGACAACCACTTCGTTCTACATGAAAACAAGTTTGAATGTATATCTCTTGGATTCCTGGTCCACGATGCATGGTTGCCTCTCCTGACAACAGAGCCTTTCATTCCGTGAGATCAGAGTTTTCGTGGTATAAGCTAGAATTAATTGGCAGCATTCTTGAGATCCGAAAAGTCTAGACCTTGTCTGTGGTATTCTGAGTAGGATCTGGGATGGGATGACTGTGACGAGCTTCAAACTCATGACTGTTGGGCGTAGTGACAGATGCAAAAGGATCATTGGATCTTATTCCGACACAAGTAAGAACCGATAGATGATTATCTCTACGTAACCTGTAGCTGGACCATTTTCACTGAGAGGACGGATGGTAGCCATCGACAATGGTGATCCCCCTACATACAGCTTGCCATGGAAAGGAGTATGAATGATTGAATGAAGACAGTAGGAAAGCAGAGATTCAGAAGGAATAACACATCTCCATACACTTATCTGAAATTTCCACCAATGAATTACATAAGTATCTCTATCTTTATTTTATGTTTATTTATCTTTTAATTATCAAAACTCCATAACCATTTGAATCTGCCTGACTGAGATTTACAAGATGCCCATAGCTTACTTCAAGCCGACAATCTCCGTGGGATCGACCCTTATTCACGTAAGGTTTATTACTTGGATGACCTAGTGCACTTGCTGGTTAGTTGTGCGAAGTTGTGAAAAAGAGTTGAGAATACAATTGTGCGTACCAAGTTGCTGGCGCCATTGAGATCACAATTTCGTGCACCAGGGGGTCACTTTAGCCCCGCAACGAACAACAAGGAAGGTTTTAGACTGTGGGTTCTGGTGGCCCACTTTATTTAGGGATGCCAACCAATTTTGCAAATCTTGTCATCAATGTCAGAAATCTGGGAATACCTCACAGAGGGATGAGATGCCCCAACAACCGATGATTTTTTACGAGATTTTTGATGTTTGGGGCAAGGATTTCATGGAGCTGTTTCCAAATTCCAATGGGTTTATGTACATATTGTTAGCGGTGGATTACGCCTCTAAATGGGTGGAAGCAATTCCTACCCGTTGTGACGATGCTAATACCATTGCTTCATTTTTGAAAAATAACATCATTTGTAGATTTGGGTCGCCACGAGCAATCGTGAGCGACCAAAGAACCCATTTTTGCAACAGAAAAATCGAGGCATTGATGAAAAAGTACGGGGTCATTCATAAAGTTTTCACAGCCTATCACTCCCAGACCAACGGGCAAGTGGAAGTATCCAACTGGGAGATCAAGAGAATCTTAGAGAAAGTGGTTAACCCACAGAGGAAGGATTGGAGTGCTAGATTGGGAGATGCATTGTGGGCCTATAGGACTGCTTACAAGACCCTAATCAGAATGAGCCCCTTCCGTATTGTTTTTGGGAAACCTTGCCACCTTCCGGTTGAAATCCAACATAGAGCATATTGGGCAGTGAAGAATTGGAATTCGGACTTAAAGGGGGCGGGAATGGAACGTAACCTCCAATTGGATGAATTATAATGCCTTAGGTTGGAAGTGTATGAGAATGCTAAGTTCTACAAAGATAGAGCTAAGGCAATCCAAGACCAAAACATTAGGAGGAAGAACTTCAAGATAGGCAACGAAGTACTTGTGTACAATTCAAGGTTGCGATTGATGCCCGGTAAACTCAGATCTAGAAGGGATAGGCCATTTAGAGTGGTGGATGTGAAACCTTATGGGGTGGTGGAGGTGATTCACCCTACCAATGGAGTTAGGTTCAAGGTTAATGGTCATATGGTGAAGCTTTATCATGCTCAACCAAAACAAGCCAAGGAGCTAGAAATTTTCCTCCTTGGGGAAATTTCTAAGTGATCAAGGAAGCCATGCAAGTCCAACTTAGGACTCTAAACTAAAGTACTTAGTGGGAGACACCCCACCATGGTGACATTTTCTAATTCTATCTCTTGTTTATAACTTTTTGAACTATTTGTTTTCTTGTGATACAATACTTAGTTTAGATTTGATTTGATGATTTTTGAGTTGTATAAGTTGAATTACTTGTGGCCTATAAATTTATGCTTGCTTGAATGATTTGGGGTTGGTATGTTGTTATGCTAAGGTTGGGAACCTTAGTTTTGAAGAGAAAAGAAATTTCTGAAACAGGGCATCTGTGTGTACGCACCAAGCTGTGCATACGCACAAAACTGTGTTTTTCGCCATCTGTGCTGATGCACAAGCCTGTGCGTCTGCACACGCATTGACATGCCCTCTGGTCGCAGCGCCAGCACGGCTTGTGCGTGCGCGTTGTCCCTTTTCTCTAGCCTGTGCGTGCACACAGCTGCGTGTGTACGCACACGTCCCTTTCATGCTTCATCTGTGCGGCCGTACAAACATGTGCATCTGCACACCAATTGTCAGCATTTCTGGTGGGAGCGAGGGAACAGCTTGTGCGCCTGAACAACCTCCCCCATTCTTACCCTCTGTGTGCGCGCACGGACCTCTGTGCGCACGCACACCTGGTTCTATCCACAATTCCAAAAAAAAGAGAGTCCCTTTGTGCATGATGAGCGGATAATTTATACGCTTTTTGGCATTGTTTTTATATAGTTTTCAGTAAGTTTGAGCTACTTTTAGGGATGTTTTCATTAGTTTTTATGTTAAATTCACATTTCTGGACTTTACTATGAGTTTGTGTGTTTTTCTGTGATTTCAGGTAAATTCTGACTGAAATTGAGGAATTTGAGCAAAATTCTGAAGAAGGCTGACAAAAGGACTGCTGATGCTGTTGGAATCTGACCTCCCTGCACTCGAAATGGATTTTCTGGAGCTACAGAACTCCAATTGGAGCGCTCTTAACGGCGTTGGAAAGTAGACATCCAGGGCTTTCCAGCAATATATAATAGTCCATACTTTATTCGAAGAAAGACGACGTAACTTGGCGTTGAACGCCAAGTACACGCTGCTGTCTGGAGTTAAACGCCAGAAAAACGTCATGATCCGGAGTTGAACGCCCAAAACACGTCATAACCTGGAGTTTGACGCCAAGAAATGCCTCTACTCGTGGATTGATCAAGCTCAGCCCAAGCATACACCAAGTGGGCCCCGGAAGTGGATTTATGCATCAATTACTTACTCATGTAAACCCTAGTAGCTAGTCTAGTATATATAGGACATTTATCTATTGTATTAGACATCTTTGATCTCATCTTGGGTCTCAGTTTTGTTTTATTCTTCATCCTAAGGGATCATTGATCACGTTAGGGGGCTGGCCATTCGGCCATGCCTGAACCTCTTTTGCTTATGTATTTTCAACGGTGGAGTTTCTGCACACCATAGATTAAGGGTGTGGAGCTCTGCTGTACCTCAAGTATTAATGAAATTCTATTATCTTTTATTCAAATCTCTCTTATTCTTATTCCAAGATATTCATTCGTACCCAAGAACATGATGAATGTTATGAGTCAAATTACCCTCATTATCATTCTCACTTATGAACGCACGTGATTGACAACCACTTCCGTTCTACATGCAACAGAGCTTGAATGCGTATCTCTTAGATTCCCCAACAGAATCTTCGTGGTATAAGCTAGATAGATGGCGGCATTTATGAGGATCCGGAAAGTCTCACCTTGTCTGTGGTATTCCGAGTAGGATCCTGGGAATCCGGAAAGTCTAACCTTGTCTGTGGTATTCCGAGTAGGATTCCGGTAATGAATGACTGTGACGTGCTTCAAACTTGTAACCTGCTGGGCGTTAGTGACAGACGCAAAAGAGGGATTCTATTCCAGTAGGAGCGGGAACCAACCGGTGATTAGCCGTACTGTGACAGAGTGCGTGAGCATTAGTTTTCACTGCGAGGGTGGGATGTAGCCATCAGCCATGGGTGATGCCTCCAGACGATTAGCCGTGCGACTGACAACCGCATAGGATCATTTTCCCGAGAGGATGAAAGTAGCCACAGTTGATGGTGAACCCCTATACAAAGCTTGCCATGGAAAGGAAAAAGAAGGATTGAGTAGAAGCAGTAGGAGAGCAGGCGTCCTCGAGCTCTACAGCATCTCCATCCGCTTATCTGAAATTCCTACCAATGAATCTGCATAAGTTTTCTATCCCTTTTATTATTCCTTTTTAGTATTTATAATCACAATTCCTCTTTTTTCTGCCTAACTGAGATTTGCAAGGTGACCATAGCTTGCTTCATACCAACAATCTCTGTGGGATCGACCCTTACTCACGTAAGGTTTATTACTTGGACGACCCAATACACTTGCTGGTTAGTTGAACGGAGTTGTGTCCACTCGTGCCAAAAATCCTAAGTTCCACAATTCTACAATAAAGGCAAATCAAAGAATAGTGATCACAATTTCGTCCACCAAGTTTTTGGCGCCGTTGCCGGGGATTGTTCGAGTATGGACAACTGACGGTTCATCTTGTTGCTCAGATTAGGTAATTTTCTTTTCAAAAATCTTTTTCAAAATTTTTCTTTTCTTCTTTCGTTTTTCTAAAAATGTTTTTCGAAAAAAAAAATCAATAAAAATACAAAAAAAATTAGAAAATTATAAAAATCAAAAATATTTTGTGTTTCTTGTTTGAATCTTGTGTTAACTTTTAAGTTTGGTGTCAATTGCATGCTTTTAAAATTTTTTCTTGCATTTTTCGAAAATTCATGCATTCATGGTGTTCTTCATGATCTTCAAGTTATTCTTGACAAATCTTCTTGTTTGATCTTGATGATTTCTTGTTTGGTGTCTTTTGTTGTTTTTCATGTGCATTTTTGCATTCATATTTTCCATGCATTAAAGATTTCTAAGTTTGGTGTCTTGCATGTTTTCTTTGCATCAAAAATTTTTCAAAATTATGTTCTTGATGTTCATCATGATCTTCAAAGTGTTCTTGGTGTTCATCTTGACATTCATAGCATTCTTACATGCATCTTGTGTCTTGATCCAAAATTTTCATGTTTTGGGTCATTTTTGTGTTTTTCTTTAAAAATTCAAAAATCAAAAAAATATCTTTTCCTTATTTCCCTCCAAAATTTCGAAATTTTGGGTTGACTTGGTCAAAAATTTTTAAAAATTAGTTGTTTCTTACAAGTCAAGTCAAAATTTCAATTTTAAAAATCTTATATTTTCAAAATCTTTTTCAAAAATCATATCTTTTTCATTTTTTTTTATTTTCGAAAATTTCAAAATTATTTTTCAAAATATTTTCAAAAATCTTTTTCTTATCTTTATATCAAATTTTCGAAAATTAGCTAACAATTAATGTGATTGGTTCAAAAATTTGAAGTTTGTTACTTTCTTGTTAAGAAAGGTTCAATCTTTAAGTTCTAAAATCTTATCTTATAGTTTCTTGTTAGTTAAGTAATTTTAAAAATTAAATCTTTTTCAAAATATCTTTTTCTTAAAAATCTTTTTATCTTTTTATCTTATCTTTTTCAAAAACTTTATCTTTTTCAAAATTTGATTTCAAAATAACTTATCTAACTTCTTATCTTCTTATCTTTTTCAAAATTTGATTTCAAATCTTTTTCAATCAACTAACTAACTTCCTGTTTGTTTCTTATCTTTTTCAAAACCACTTAACTACTTCTCTCTCTTCTATTTTCGAAAATATCCCTCTCTTTTTCAAAAATTCTTTTTAATTGTTTTAAATTTTAATTTTAAACTTATTTTATTTTTAATTTTCGAAATTACTAACTTCTTTTTCAAAAATTATTTTCGAAATCTTCTTTCTTTTTTCTTATTCTTTTTATTTATTTAATTACTAACACTTCTCTTCACCTCTCTTCATCCAAATCCGAATCCATCCTTCTTCTTTCTTCTACCCCTTTCTTCTTCTACTAACAATAAAGGAATCTCTATACTGTGATATAGAGGATTCCTCTTTCTTTTCTTGTTTTCTTCTCTTTCTTATGAGCAGGAACAGGGAAAAAGGCACTCTTGTTGAAGTTGATCCAGAACCTGAAAGGACTCTGAAGAGAAAATTAAGAGAAGCTAAATTACAACAATCCAGAAACAACCTTTCAAAAATTTTCGAACAGGAGAAGGACATGGCAGCCGAAAATAATAATAATAATAATGCAAGGAGAATGCTTGGTGACTTCACAAAGCCAACATCCAAGTTTGATGGAAGAAGCATCTCCATTCCTGCCATTGGAGCCAATAACTTTGAGCTTAAGCCTCAACTAGTTGCATTAATGCAACAAAACTGCAAGTTTTATGGACTTCCATCTGAAGATCCTTATCAGTTCCTAACTGAGTTCTTGCAGATCTGTGAGACTGTAAAGACAAATGGAGTAGATCCTGAAGTCTACAGGCTCATGCTTTTCCCTTTTGCTGTAAGAGACAGAGCTAGAATTTGGTTGGATTCACAACCTAAGGATAGCCTGGACTCTTGGGATAAGCTGGTCACTGCCTTCTTGGATAAATTCTTTCCTCCTCAAAAGCTGAGCAAGCTGAGAGTGGATGTTCAAACCTTCAAACAAAAAGATGGTGAATCCCTCTATGAAGCTTGGAAAAGATACAAGCAGCTGACCAAAAGATGTCCATCTGACATGTTTTCAGAATGGACCATGTTAGATATATTCTATTATGGTCTCTCTGAATTTTCGAAAATGTCACTGGACCATTCTGCAGGTGGATCTATTCACCTGAAGAAAACGCCTGAAGAGGCTCAAGAACTCATTGACATGGTTGCAAACAACCAGTTCATGTATACCTCTGAGAGGAATTCCGTGAATAATGGGGTACCTCAGAAGAAAGGAGTTCTTGAAATTGATGCTCTGAATGCCATATTGGCTCAGAACAAAATGTTGACTCAACAGGTCAACATGATCTCTCAAAATCTGAATGGATTGCAACATGCATCCAACAGTACTAGAGAGGCAGCTTCTGAAGAAGCTTATGATCCTGAGAACCCTGCCATGGCAGAGGTTAATTACATGGGTGAACCATATGGAAACACCTATAACCCATCATGGAGAAATCATCCAAATTTCTCCTGGAAGGATCAACAAAAGCCTCAACAAGGCTTTAACAATGGTGGACGCAATAGGCTGAACAATAGTAAGCCATATCCATCATCTTCTCAGCAACAGACAGAGAATTCTGAACAAAACACTTCTAATTTAGCCAATATAGTCTCTGATCTGTCAAAGGCCACTTTCAGTTTCATGAATGAAACAAGATCCTCCATTAGAAATTTGGAGGCACAAGTGGGCCAGCTGAGTAAGAAAGTTATTGAAACTCCTCCCAGTATTCTCCCAAGCAACACAGAAGAGAATCCAAAAGGAGAGTGCAAAGCCATTGATTTAATCAAAGTGGCCGAATGCACTAAGGAGGAGGAGGACGAAAATCCCAGTGAGGAAGACCTCCTGGGACGTCCTTCAAGCAAGAAGGAGTTTCCTATTAAGGATCCTGAGGAATCGGAGGCTCATACAGAGACCATAGAGATTCCATTAAATCTCCTTCTGCCATTCATGAGCTCTGAAGACTATTCTTCCTCTGAAGAGGATGAAGATGTGACTGAAGAGCAAGTTGCTCAATATTTAGGAGCTATCATGAAGCTGAATGCCAAGCTATTTGGTAATGAGACTTGGGAAAGTGAACCTCCCTTGCTCATTAGTGAACTAGATACTTGGATTCAGAAAACTCTACCTCAAAAGCAACAAGATCCTGGCAAATTCTTAATACCTTGTACCATTGGCACCATGAACTTTGAAAAAGCTCTATGTGATCTGGGGTCAGGGATAAATCTGATGCCACTCTCTGTAATAGAGAAGCTAGGGATCACTGAGGTACAACCTGCCTTGTTCTCATTACAATTGGCAGATAAGTCTTCGAGACAAACTTATGGAATGGTAGAGGACGTTTTAGTAAAGGTTGAAGGCCTTTACATCCCTGCTGATTTCATAATCCTAGACACTAGGAAGGAAGATGATGAATGCATCATCCTAGGAAGACCTTTCCTAGCCACAGCAGAAGCTGTGATAGATGTCAATAGAGGAGAGTTAGTCCTTCAATTGAATGGGGACAACCTTGTGTTTAAGGCACATGGCCATCCCTCTGTGACAAAAGAGAGTAAGCATGAAGAGCTTCTCTTAGTTCAAGGTCAAGAAGAGCCCACACAGTCAAACTCTAAGTTTGGTGTTGTGAGGCCACAACCAAACTCTAAGTTTGGTGTTAAGACCCCATATCCAAACTCTAAGTTTGGTGTTGGCAACTATACAACATTGACCTGATCACCTTTTGGCTCCATGAGAGCCACTGTCAAGCTATTGACATTAAAGAAGCGCTTGTTGGGAAGCAACCTAATTTTATTTATCTAATTTTATTTTATTTTGTTTTAGTGTTATTTTTGTGTTTAATTAGGTACATGATCATGAGGAGTCACGAAAAAAATCAAAAAAATTAAAAACAGAGTCAAAAACAGAAGAAAAAAATTTTTCACCCTGGAGGACGCACGGGCTGGCGTTCAACGCCCAGAAGGTGCATCTGGCCGGCGTTTAACGCCAGAACAGAGCACCATTCTGGCGCTGAACGCCCAAAACAAGCAACAACCTGGCGTTAAACGCCAGGATGGTGCACAGAGAGGACAAACTGGCGCTGAACGCCAGGAACAAGCATGAAACTGGCGTTCAACGCCAGAAACATGCCTCACATGGGCGTTGAACGCCCAGAACATGCACCAATGGGCGTTTGAACGCCAGAATGATGCATGAAGGCATTTTTCATGCCTATATGGTGAAGGAATGGTATTTCTTTTCAGCTCAGGATCTGTGGACCCCACAGGATCCCCACCTACCATATTCCCACCTTCCCTCCTAATCCTATTTTTGTGATTTGAGTTCCCCATGTCACAATTCCCAATCTTCTTCATCAATCACCTCAAATCCTCTTCCCAATCACCCCATTCACCATTCACATCAACCTCCTCTTTCCCACCCAACCCCACCCATATAGCCGAATCCATCTCCCCTCACTCACCTCCATCTTCTTCTTCTTCTCTTCTTTCTTTTCTTGCTCGAGGGCGAGCAATATTTTAAGTTTGGTGTGGTAAAAGCATAGCTTTTTGCTTTTCCATTACCATTAATGGAACCTAAGGCCAGAGAAACCTCAATGGAAAGACTTATATATAAGCTGGAATAGCTCAGTTGGTTAGAACATGTGGCTGCAAATCAAGAGATCCCTGAGATACCTCAGGGGATAAGTTGTCCTCCACACAAATATTGGAAGCAATTAAGGGTGGAACATCATGAGCACTCCATCATTCTCCAAGAAATAAGAGAAGATCAAAGAGCAATGAGGGAGGAGCAACAAAGGCAAGGAAGGGACATAGAAGAGTTGAAGAACATTGTTGGTCCTTCAAGAAGAAGACGCCACTAAAAGGTGGATTCATTCCTTGTTCTTTATTTTCTTTCTGTTTTTCGGTTTTTAAGTATTATGTTTATCTATGTTTTGTGTCTCTACTTCATGATCATTAGTGTGTAACCATGCCTTAAAGTTATGAATAAAATCCATTAGTCCTTCACTTATCTTAAAAGAAAAATGTTTTAATTCAAAAGAACAAGAAGTACATAATTTTCGAAATTATTAGTGAATTTAATTTAATTATATTGATGTGGTGGCAATAATTTTTGTTTTCTGAATGAATGCTTGAACAGTGCATATTTTTGATCTTGTTGTTTATGAGTGTTAAAATTGTTGGTTCTTGAAAGAATGATGAACAAAGAGAAATGTTATTGATGATCTGAAAAACATCATGAAATTGATTCTTGAAGCAAGAAAAAGCAGTGAAAAAAAAAGTGGCAAAAATTTTAAAGCAAGGATCCAAGGCTTTGAGCATTAATGGATAGGAGGGCCCAAGGAAATTAAATCCAGGCCTAAGCGGCTAAATCAAGCTGTCCCTAACCATGTGCTTGTGTCATGAAGGTCCAAGTGAAAAGCTTGAGACTGAATGGTTAAAGTCGTGATCCAAAGCAAAAGAGTGTGCTTAAGAGCTCTGGACACCACTAACTGGGGACTTTAGCAAAGCTGAGTCACAATCTGAAAAGGTTCACCCAGTTATGTGTCTGTGGCATTTGTGTATCCGGTGGTAATACTGGAAGACAAAGTGCTTAGGGCCAAGGCCAAGACTCATAAAGTAGCTGTGTTCAAGAATCAACATGCTTAACTAGGAAAGTCAATAACACTATCCAAAATTCTAAGTTCCTAAAGAAGCCAATCACTCTAAACTACAAAGGAAAAAGTGAGATTCCAAAACTGTTCAGAAGCAAAAAGCTACAAGTCCCGCTCATCTAATTAAATTAATATTCATTGATATTTTGGACTTTATAGTATATTCTCTTCTTTTTATCCTAATTGATTTTCAGTTGCTTGGGGACAAGCAACAATTTAAGTTTGGTGTTGTGATGAGCGGATAATTTATACGCTTTTTGGCATTGTTTTTATATAGTTTTTAGTAAGTTTGAGCTACTTTTAGGGATGTTTTCATTAGTTTTTATGTTAAATTCACATTTCTGGACTTTACTATGAGTTTGTGTGTTTTTCTGTGATTTCAGGTAAATTCTGACTGAAATTGAGGGATTTGAGCAAAACTCTGAAGAAGGCTGACAAAAGGACTGCTGATGCTGTTGGAATCTGACCTCCCTGCACTCGAAATGGATTTTCGGGAGCTACAGAACTCCAATTGGCGCGCTCTCAACGGCGTTGGAAAGTAGACATCCAGGGCTTTCCAGCAATATATAATAGTCCATACTTTATTCGAAGAAAGACGACGTAACTTGGCGTTGAACGCCAAGTACACGCTGCTGTCTGGAGTTAAACGCCAGAAAAACGTCATGATCCGGAGTTGAACGCCCAAAACACGTCATAACCTGGAGTTTGACGCCAAGAAATGCCTCTACTCGTGGATTGATCAAGCTCAGCCCAAGCATACACCAAGTGGGCCCCGGAAGTGGATTTATGCATCAATTACTTACTCATGTAAACCCTAGTAGCTAGTCTAGTATATATAGGACATTTATCTATTGTATTAGACATCTTTGATCTCATCTTGGGTCTCAGTTTTGTTTTATTCTTCATCCTAAGGGATCATTGATCACGTTAGGGGGCTGGCCATTCGGCCATGCCTGAACCTCTTTTGCTTATGTATTTTCAACGGTGGAGTTTCTGCACACCATAGATTAAGGGTGTGGAGCTCTGCTGTACCTCAAGTATTAATGAAATTCTATTATCTTTTATTCAAATCTCTCTTATTCTTATTCCAAGATATTCATTCATACCCAAGAACATGATGAATGTTATGAGTCAAATTACCCTCATTATCATTCTCACTTATGAACGCGCGTGATTGACAACCACTTCCGTTCTACATGCAACAGAGCTTGAATGCGTATCTCTTAGATTCCCCAACAGAATCTTCGTGGTATAAGCTAGATAGATGGCGGCATTTATGAGGATCCGGAAAGTCTCACCTTGTCTGTGGTATTCCGAGTAGGATCCTGGGAATCCGGAAAGTCTAACCTTGTCTGTGGTATTCCGAGTAGGATTCCGGTAATGAATGACTGTGACGTGCTTCAAACTTGTAACCTGCTGGGTGTTAGTGACAGACGCAAAAGAGGGATTCTATTCCAGTAGGAGCGGGAACCAACCGGTGATTAGCCGTACTGTGACAGAGTGCGTGAGCATTAGTTTTCACTGCGAGGATGGGATGTAGCCATCAGCCATGGGTGATGCCTCCAGACGATTAGCCGTGCGACTGACAACCGCATAGGATCATTTTCCCGAGAGGATGAAAGTAGCCACAGTTGATGGTGAACCCCTATACAAAGCTTGCCATGGAAAGGAAAAAGAAGGATTGAGTAGAAGCAGTAGGAGAGCAGGCGTCCTCGAGCTCTACAGCATCTCCATCCGCTTATCTGAAATTCCTACCAATGAATCTGCATAAGTTTTCTATCCCTTTTATTATTCCTTTTTAGTATTTATAATCACAATTCCTCTTTTTTCTGCCTAACTGAGATTTGCAAGGTGACCATAGCTTGCTTCATACCAACAATCTCTGTAGGATCGACCCTTACTCACGTAAGGTTTATTACTTGGACGACCCAGTACACTTGCTGGTTAGTTGAACGGAGTTGTGTCCACTCGTGCTAAAAATCCTAAGTTCCACAATTCTACAATAAAGGCAAATCAAAGAATAGTGATCACAATTTCGTCCACCAGTGCACACACACTCTTTTGTGCACCCGCACATGCTTTTGCAACCTCTCTGGTTGCAGTGCTCAGACGCTTTGTGCATTCGCACCCTTCCAACCTTTTTCTTCTGTGCGTCTGCACAGCCCCCTGTGTGTCCGCACAGGTCGCGTTCTGGTCTTTAACAGGGCAACCTGCCCTGTTGAGAGGTAGCCCTCTCTTTTCTTTTCTTCATAGCTACCTCTCCCTCTCTTCTCTGCCCAGCTCCTCTCTTCTCTACCGTCGGCCATCGCCGCCGTCAGCCCACTGACGTTGGAATTTTTTTTGCCAGTAAAGAATTTCATAAAAATAGTCGCGTTGTAGATATAGTCTCTAAACCGACAGAAATCCGTCCATACAAACGTTTTGGTTGTCACAAGTAACAAACCCCTAAATAAATTGATAACCGAAGTATTTAAACCTCGGGTCGTCTTCTCAAGGAATTGCAGGGAAGTATGTTCTTATTATTGGTTATGAGTTTGAAAATTGGGGTTTTGGAAGTAAGGGGGCAGTATGTTGCACAAAAATAATAAGAAAAATAAATAAATAACTATAAAATAAACTCTTGGCAAGGTATGGGAACTGGAAGTCCTATCCTGGTTATCCTTATCAATTGTAATGAGAATTGGATTTTTCTCCCACTTTTTAACCTCAAACTATGAAGGTAAGTTAAGTAGATGAATTCCAATTTTCAATTAACAATGAGTTTGATAACTCAAGAGTCACCAATTATTTAACCAAGGCCAAAAGGAAAACTATCTACTCGAATGAAAATAATTTGGATAAGTACCAACAAGATAAATTAAAGAAAGCAATCATAGATCTGAAATATCTCAAGTAACATTAATTTAAAAGAGTAATCTGTAACATGGAAGAGTTCATAAATTAAATTGGGATAAATAAAAATAAAGAACCTGGGATTGAGAGTCACTCCTAAAACTAAGAGAAGTCCTAAATCCTAATCCTAAGAGAGAGAGGAGAGAACCTCTCTCACTAAAAACTACATCTAAAAATATGAAAAGTGAATTATTGGAGCATCTGAAGTCCCCCACTTTATAGCCTATAATATGTGTTCTCTGGGCCGAAAACTGGGTCAGAAACAACCCAAAAGTCACTTCGAGCGCTTTCTGGTCCGTACAGGTCGCGGAAAAGTGACGCGGCCGCATGGCTCATGCGGCCGCGCAGGTTGCATTCTTGCCAGGTCACGCGTCCACGTGACTCATGCGTTCGCGTCGCCTGGCGTCAGGGCAGCTATGGCAAATTATATATCAAATCGAAGCCCCGGACGTTAGCTTTTCAACGCAACTAAAACCGCATCGTTTGGATCTCTGTAGCTAAAGTTATAGCCGTTTGAGTGCAAAGAGGTCAGGCTGGACAACTTAGCAGTTTCTCCAACTTCTTGTATTCCTTCCACTTTTGCATGCTTCCTTTCCATCCTCTGAGCCATTCCTGCCTTGTAATCTCTGAAAACACTTAACACACATATCAAGGCATCTAATGGTAATAAGAGAGGATTAATAATAAGCAAATATAAGTCCAAAGAAGCATGTTTTCAATCAAAGCACAAAATCAGGAAGGAAAATATAAAACATGCAAATAGTATGAATAAATGGGTAAAGAGTTGATAAAAACCACTCAATTGAGCACAAGATAAACCATAAAATAGTGGTTTATCAACCTCCCCACACTTAAACATTAGCATGTCCTCATGCTAAGCTCAAGAGAAGCTATAAAGATGAAGAAGAATCATAGAATGTATGAGATGCAACCTATGAATGCAACTAAATGCAACATGCTTCTACCTACTTGGTTAAAAGTAAACAATTCTTTTAAGAACATATATGAACTGGATTTCACTAATTCAAATCATAAAAATGAATTACAAATAGACTTGCAAGGAGAAAATAGCTCATGAAAGCCGGGAACAAGGGATTGAGCATCGAACCCTCACTGGTAGTGTATACACTCTAATCACTCAAGTGTTTAAGGTTCGATTCTCTCAATTCTCTACTAACCTTTCTTTCTAAGGCTTGTTTTTCTTCTACCAATCAACAAAAATTTAATGCATAAATGCACATATCAAGAGGTCTTTTAAGGGTTGTAATGGGGTTAGGGTCAAGGTAGGATTGTATTTGGCTAAGTGGACTAAAATCTGAATCCTTAATTAACTGAAACTTTCCCACCTAACTTAAACAATCCATGTAATCATAATACAACATCTAACCATCTATTAACCATGTTTTCCACATATTCATGCATTCTAATTTCAAGTACAGTACATATGCATTGCCTTTACTACTTACTTTGGGGCATTTTGTCCCCTTTTTCTTATTTGCTCTTTTTCTCTTCTTTTTTTTTTCAATGCATATGATTAAATTATTAGATGCATGAATCATGTCCTAAACATTTCTTTCACATTTTCAAAAAATTCTAACATACTCAATTCTCAAACCAAATGTTTCCAAATTCACTTCCCCACACTTAATTCATGAGCACTCTCACTAGTATAAGCTAACCAAGGATTCAAATTAAGGATATTATTGTCTTCCGCTTAGAGTTAATGATGTGCTAAAGTAAAGAATAAAAGGGGTAAAATAGGCTTAAATTGGTTTGCAAGGGATAATGAAAGGTTAAGGCCATATGGGTATGTAAGCTCAGCGAAACAAAGGCCTCAATCATGTAAGTGCATGCATACATCAAATAATGGAAATATAGAATTAAGCAAGACAAAGATCACAATTTTAGAGAGAAAAATACACACTAAAACAAAATTTTGGTTGATAAAATGCAACCAATTCAAATAGGCTCTAAATCTCACAGGTTTTGTGTGTCCGAACTCTAAACCATGTTCCAAAATAATATTTCTTCAAACAAGTGTAACATTAAATTTTATTCAAATTAGTGAAATGCTCTAAAAGGTTTCTTGAAAAAGAAAATATTACTTTAACCGAGTGGTAAAATATGCAAAAATCAAACAAGTATGCAAATGCAACAACTAATCTACAAAGAAAATTTAAACATTGGTGTTTGAGACAAGAAAGTACTAACCCATGGAGATCGGTATCGACCTCCCCACACTTAAAGATTGCACCATCCTCGGTGCATGCTGAGATGTGCAGGTGGACGGGTTGTTCCAACTGATGCTTTTCTTCAAGATTTTGCAGATGGACTTGTCTGTCTCCCCATGTAAACGTCTTCCGGTTCCCTTTCGGGTGGCCATCCTGAAAGAAAAAGGGAAGAAAAAGTAACCCAGTAATAAAGATAAGAAAATAAATGAAGTATGGGTGGGTTAATGCCAAATGATAATGGTCTCATTTACATGGAAGCTTCAACGTGTACGTGAGAAAACAATAGAAGCCATGGCATGCCAGTGGTACAAAATATACAACAATGGGGAAGAGAGTGTAAGACAATATAAATTCATGTCAATGCAAAATTAATACAAAAAACATAAAAGATTAATATTGACTTAAATAGTATTGCCCAACAGTGTAAAACAAGTTACCAAAATAAATTCAAGAAAAGATGCAACAGTTGAATAAGAAAAGATATTTAACACCAATGGAAAAATAAAAAATTCAGAAAAGAAAATAAAAATATGCACAAATTTAAAATGCAATGAATGAGATATGCAAATAAATTAAAATAAAATAAAATGAAAAATAAGAAGAATGAGAAGGGAAAGAAGTGAGTGAGGGAGGAAAAATTAGGATTGGGAAAGAAAAGATAAGATATTTGGCAAATTAGGGTAAGCTGTGCGGCGCAAGCGACGCGATCACGTAGGGCACGCGGTCGCGCAACTTGCGCTATAAATTAATCGATGCGGTCGCGTGACACGTTTTACTACTGGCGCGCGGGCAGCCTCGCGCTCGCACAACTCTCTGTTCAGAATCATATTAGTGCCAAATTTTAAGTGACGCGATCGCGTGGGGCATGCGATCGCGTGAGTGGGCTTTAAAGGAATATGACGCGGTCGCCTGGGTCACGCAGCCGCGTGGGAAGGATTATGCGTTCAGCACCAATCCCGCACTACTCTCGCACAACTTTCGGGTGTGCACCACTTTGACGTCGAAATCTTGGTCACGCGGCCACGTGGGTTACGCGGTCGTGTGGGAGGCCATTATTCCCATATGACGCGGTCACATCAACGACGCGGTCGTGTGGGGTGATTTGTGCCAAAGGCACGCCTCCAGCCACGCTCTCGCGTGACTCGCTGTTCGATTTATTTTCTTCCTTAATGCACCTATGACGCGGACGCGTCAGCGACGCTGCCGCGTCGTGTGCGTGCTTTTTTTTTATGCAGATATGTGATTATGCAGTATGCAGAATGCAAAATGATATGAATGTTATGAGTAATTCCAGGTTCAATGAAAAATAAAATAAAACTTGAAAATAATTAAAACTAAATAAAAATGAAAAAGGAACGATCATACCATGGTGGGTTGACTCCCACCTAGCACTTTTAGTTAAAGTCCTTAAGTTGGACATTTGATGAGCTTTCTGTCATGGTGGCTTATGCTTGTACTGATCCAGGAATCCCCACCAATGTTTGTATCTCCAGTAACCTCCGAGGTCCCAGACTAAGCACGTAAAGCCCTTACTAAGCTTCAAACAGATTCTTAGGCTCCCGGGGTGACAAATGTCAACAGATTCCAGGATCCCAAACCTTACCTTTACACCCGTTTTTGTCTTGATCTGCATTTTTCCAGCCGAGTGAAAGGTGATCTGAATTCTCACTGTAGCGACCGAACAGCTTCCTAGACCCATTCAGTTGAGCTCTATACCAACCTTTGCGTTTAAACTTAAAGCTTCCAACCATAATGAACCTTGCAGGACAATTCTTACCACTGGCCATCTTCCGCTTACTCTTAATGTCACAAAGAGCTCTAAGTTGACCATCCGTCTCCAGTAGCCCGTATTCAAATGGAATTAGAAAGCTAAGGGATATGAATTTCACCCACTTGAATGTTGTGAAGGATAAGGGTAACTTAGGGGGAGGTGTTTCTAATGAACGTGCAAGCTCCACTCCCTTGTGCTCTTCTTCGACATCTTCCACCTCTTGGCAATCTTCTTCAATATCAACCTCTTCCTCTTGGTGGATTTCTCCAATTCAATCTCTTCTTTAGTGTTCACCAAGGGCAAGGGAGGTTATGCTTCTTCTTCTGTAATCTCCGTGTCAAGTCCAATGGGAGAGGATTCAAATGTAGATAAGAATTCATTAATGATTAAATCCATCTCTTGATCGTCTCCTTCAAAGTCTTCAACCATAATATGCTTTGGAGGTTGTACACCCTCCTCAACATCAGCTTTAATCGTCTTTGAAGGATGCTCTATAACTTGACTTTCCCATGGAGGTTCAGCATCTCCTAAGTTTTCAACCACTGCCTCCTCTTCTTCTTCAATAATTCCGGCTTCCTCCACTTGTTCCAATACAAAGCCATGTTCCTCGTTGTCCTTTGGAGTTTCTAGTATCTCCTTCATTACATTCTTCATTAGATTGCCCACATGAAGCCATGGGGGTTCCTTGAGTATCCGAACGTCGGGAAGCTAATTGCTTTAACTTCTCCACTACTGCTTGCTCCAGTTGATGAAGGATTGCAGTACATTGTTTCATTGATTCTTCAAGGCTAACCTGTGATTCTGACTTTGATGGATATGGGTAATGTGTATGGAGGAGTGGTGGTTTGTGGGAGTAATTGGATTGGTATTGGGGTGGTTCTATATATGTTCATATGGCTCATAAGGTGGTTGGTATGGTGGTTGAGGATTAGGGTCATATGGAGGTGAATGGCGGAAAGGGACTCGTGACTGTGGCGATTCAAAGTTATGTTGAGAGGATGGTCTATAGGCACGGGGTGGGACTTGTTCGTAGTTACAAGGTTGTCCACCATATTTTTCAGCTGGGTTTGTATTGTAGAATGGTCGTTGTCTATGATATCTTGGAGGGTGTTGTTGCCTAAAGGGTTGATTAGATCCTCTTGGCTCCATCCATCCTTGATTGGTCTGACCTTGATGCATATTCCTGCTACGGTTTCTATTTCCTTCAACAAAGTTAGAACCAAACTCAAAGCGAGAGGGGTGAGAATTCATAATAGTTATCAGAAATAAGGGGGAAAAAAGAAAACAAATAAACAAGTAAAAGAAAACTATTTTTTTTGAAAAATATTTACAATAACCAATAATAAGGCACACGTTTGCAATTCCCCGGCAACGGCGCCATTTTGACGTTGGGATTTTTTTTGCCAGTAAAGAATTTCATAAAAACAGTCGCGTTGTAGATATAGTCTCTAAACCGACAGAAATCCCTTCGTACAAATGTTTTGGTTGTCACAAGTAACAAACCCCTAAATAAATTGATAACCGAAGTATTTAAACCTCGGGTCGTCTTCTCAAGGAATTGCAGGGAAGTATGTTCTTATTATTGGTTATGAGTTTGTAAATTGGGGTTTTGGAAGTAAGGGGGTAGTATGTTGCACAAAAAATAATAAGAAAAATAAATAAATAACTATAAAATAAACTCTTGGCAAGGTATGGGAACTGGAAGTCCTATCCTGGTTATCCTTATCAATTCTAATGAGAATTGGATTTTTCTCCCACTTTTTAACCTCTAACTATAAAGGTAAGTTAAGTAGATGAATTCCAATTTTCAATTAACAATGAGCTTGATAACTCAAGAGTCACCAATTATTTAACCAAGGCCAAAAGGAAAACTATCTACTCGAATGAAAATAATTTGGATAAGTACCAACAAGATAAATTAAAGAAAGCAATCATAGATCTGAAATATCTCAAATAACATTAATTTAAAAGAGTAATCTGTAACATGGAAGAGTTCATAAATTAAATTAGGATAAATAAAAATAAAGAACCTGGGATTGAGAGTCACTCCTAAACCTAAGAGAAGTCCTAAATCATAATCCTAAGAGAGAGAGGAGAGAACCTCTCTCACTAAAAACTACATCTAAAAATATGAAAAGTGAATTATTGGAGCATATGAAGTCCCTCACTTTATAGCCTATAATCTATGTTCTCTGGGCCAAAAACTGGGTCAGAAACAGCCCAGAAGTCACTTCCAGCGCTTTCTGGTCCGTACAGGTCGCGGAAAGGTGACGCGGCCGCATGGCTCACGTGGCCGCGCGGGTTGCGTTCTTCCCAGGTCACGCGTTCGCGTTGCCTGGCGTCGGGGCAGCTATGGTAAATTATATATCAAATCGAAGCCTCAGACGTTAGCTTTCCAACGCAATTGGAACCGCATCGTTTGGATCTCTGTAGCTAAAGTTATAGTAGTTTGAGTGCGAAGAGGTCAGGCTGGACAGCTTAGCAGTTTCTCCAACTTCTTGTATTCCTTCCACTTTTGCATGCTTCCTTTCCATCCTCTGAGCTATTCCTGCCTTATAATCTCTGAAAACACTTAACACACATATCAAGGCATCTAATGGTAATAAGAGAGGATTAATAATAAGCAAATATAAGTCCAAAGAAGCTTGTTTTCAATCAAAGCACAAAATCAGGAAGGAAAATATAAAACATGCAAATAGTATGAATAAGTGGGTAAAGAGTTGATAAAAACCACTCAATTGAGCACAAGATAAACCATAAAATTGTGGTTTATCACCCACCGCCGGCGACCACCATCTTAATCTCTCTCTTTCTCTTACTTCTCTTCTCTTTTCTTTCTTTCTTTCTCTTCTCTTTTCTCTATTCACACTGGTGAGTTCTCCCCTCTGGTGTTCTTTCCGGCGAATCCAACCGCCATGATTTTGTAGTGGCTATGAGAAGTGCCATTGTTCCTCCTTAGTTCTTGTTTTCTTCAACTTCTACACCTGAGGTTTTTGTTTTTCTTTTCTTTTATTTATGTTAGTATTTTTGCATTTGTTTAATTTCTTTTATGTTGCCTAGATTAAATTTATTGCTTTCTTTATTGCTTCTTTGTATTGCAAAGTGTTGTTGCTTGATTATTGGGTTGGTTAGGATCAATTTTGACCTTAATTGTGATGAACTTGCACATTGCATACCACATGTTTGATAAAGTGCCCCAATTAACATCTTGTTTGATTCATATGAGTTGGCCATCATATGCTTTCAATTTATCTTTTGTAGGCATATTATGTGAATTGTGCAACTTCATTTGTGAATTTTGATGTTGATCAAATTGTGTTATCAATGCATTTCCTTGTTGGCATATTTTGCATTCACCCATCCATGTTTTTTCAAGAATTGTGTACTTTGTTAATGGGTGACTTTAGTTGTACATGCATTGTGTCGGTAGAATCTAAGTTTCATTATTCATCTTGGGATTTAAATTGAGTAATCACTTTACAAATGTGCAACCTTTGGTGATGCCCTAATCAAACATCTTTTGGCTTCCAATTAAAGAGCATTGTATATGTGATTACCACTTGTTAAGGATGAACAGTTGCCTATTCCTTTTTGGTGCTTGCTTAAAGTTGCTTGCATTTCTATGTTTTATATTTGCAACTTGAGCACTTAGTTGTGAAGCTTTGAACTTCGAGTTGCCTTAAGAGTGTGATTGCCGTTGTGTGCGGCCATTGTGTGTGTTCCAACCGCGCGCACCATTGGAATATACACACCGCCATTCTTGTAGATCACACTATTTTCAAGCTTCCAACTAAGAATTTAATTTCTTGGCTTTATTAAGTGCTTCCTTATTATTCTTAATTTATTGTTGTCCTATGACCTTGATATTTTCTGTTTTCTTTCTAGATGTGAAAAAAAGGTAAGAAACCGGTCACTTTACCGGTTGTGCAACCTACAACCCGCGCATCAAGACCATCTTTCTTGGATCGGCCGAGCGACAACCTCGACATCTTGATCAACCAAAGGGCCGAGTTCCAATATGACAAATTTGTGAAAAGGTCAATTCATTGGGAACGGACGCTTAAGGTTCCAATCAAGTACAAAACGGTCATCTATGAGCGGATCGCCTCACTTCATTGGGAGTTTTTAAAGCAAGACCCAATCGAAGTTAATAAAACCTTCGTGCGGGAATTTTATGCCAACTACCAAAATTGGGAAGCGGAGTCGGTTTTCCTCCGGGGAAAGAGGTTGGATACTTCTAACCGAGCTCTCGAAGCTATTCTGAGGATCCCCCACATTCCGCCCGAGAATGATGACTATTCAAAGATCAAGGCGAGTGTGTCCAAGGGGAGGATGTCTTTGACTTTCATACTTGCGAAAATTGGCCGTCTCGGTGATTCATGGGAGTATAGCAAGGGGAGAAATTCTATTCCAGCAACTATAGCTTACTCTGATTTGAATGCCGAAGCACGTATATGGCATCAAATTATGGCAGACTACATCTTTCCCAGCATCCATGCTACCCATGTGAGATTGAAGACTGCATTGCTACTTTGGGCTATCATGGAAGGAAAGAGTATAGCCATTGTACCTTTATTACACACATCGATATGGAAACTGATTGACAAGAAGAACATCAACATCCCTTTTCCATTGATGGTGATGCGTTTAGCAACAGCAGCGGGGGTAGAGTGGCGTCCGAGAGACATCATGTCCAGGGTTCCTAAAGGCAACAAGTTCATTCCGAGGGGAGATTTGGAGAGATCAACAAACACAACACCCTCCGAGAGGAAGGCACCCAAAGCACCACCACCAAGTCTACCAACTTCGTCAACCGCTTTACCCTTTCTCCGTCCTCTTCCAGAATTATTCGAAGACATCTTGCACGATATCCACTATAAGGAGCATTTGGAGCGAAAGTGTTTCGAGTGGATAGCGGTAAGGCTAGAAGGAAGAGACCCCGGCCCACCTCCTAGAGCTTCATCCGAGCTAGCTGGGGAGGAGCATGATGCAGTTGACCAACCTACTTCCAAGTCCACCAGCTGAAGGTGGCCCCTCTTCACCCCACCGGAGCATAAGCATGCACGGAGGACCGTGTGCAAACTAAGTGTGGGGGAGGATCGATGATTTCAAGGGGGGTAAAATTTCTCTTTTCAAGCCATTTTGCAATGTTTCTTGTAGTACTTTTCCTTTATTTTGAGTAGTTTTAAGTATATATCATCCTATTAGGTTTGTTTATAAATATTTCTTTATTTTTTATGGATATTTAGTAGTTAGTATTTGCATATTGCATGGTAGAACGAATAAGTTGGTGAAACACCAAGGAATTTCCATAAAATCTTTTTCTAGGGCGTACCATTGATTGAATTGAAGGAGATATTATGTTTGCCAACTTGCTTGGAGTAAATTGTTTGTAGAACATGGAAAAGAACTCGAACAACATACCTTGTGAGTTTTGAGCTTTAATAGATGGTTGCATATTTTCAACCATAATGTTGTTCTTGTGTATGATTATTACTCTTTTTTATTGTGATCATTGATTTGCATGATTCTTTATGTCCTGTATTTTTGTTTGGATGCATTTAGCATGATTTAGGCCATTTTTGATGATAAACTCACTAACCTATATGGCCAACCCTTGTATGCACCTTTGTAAACTCCTTTGTGCCTATGGATTCCCTTTCTATTCTGATGATAGCACATTACTCTCCTTAAGCAGAAAACCATTGATGTCCCCGAATTACTCTTTGATTAGCTTGGGTGGACTAGTGTGTAAATTCTAACTGTGGGGGAATTTTGGGAAACATTGGTGATAGAGGCATGGACTTATTGTGAAAAATTTTGGTAATTATGTAATGCTCATGCATTTCATTAATGAAGACATATGCATTCATAGTTAATTAAAGTATCAAAAAAACTTGTGCTTAACAAAATATGAAATAAAGAGTTAAATAAAGGATGCATATGACATGTTTGAAAAGAAATTGCATGGGTGAGGTGAGATAGAAAAAGAAAATGGGTAGATAGGTTATAATGACATGTATATATAGGTCATATAGGATTAGGTGGACATTCAAGCTAATCAAAGAACTAATTCTTTAAGTCTACTTAGCCATATTTCATCCTACCTAAACCCTAGCCCCATTACATCCCTCTACAGACCTCATGATATTTGTTATTCATGCATTAAATACTAGTTGATTGTTAGATTACTTGCAAATCTTTGAAAGGCATGACAAAAGGAGAATTGAGTGGTTAAACCCTAAACCCTGAGCGAATTGAGTGAATACACATCCGGTGAGGGGTTCGATCGCTCAATTCTATGTTCTTATGCTTTATATTGTATCTTCTTGCAAGTTGTTTGATTGGATAGTTTCAAAAATTTCAATTCAAGTCTTTGGGCATTGATCTTAGTGCATGAACTCTTTGCATTGTCCCTAAAGCTTTCTTGTGATGGATTGGAATTTCATGGTTTGTTTCTACCAACCCTCATCATACTACATATTAGCGATTAGCCTTAGGATAGTTGCATGCATTTAAGTAGTTATAGCATAAGTCATTGTCCCTTTCATCTATCTCCTTTGAGTGTGTTTAGCATGAGAAAATCCTAGTGTTTAAGTGTGGAGAAATTAATGAATCCATATTTGATGATGGTTTTTGGTTAGAATTTAATGGATTTCATCACATAAACTTGCACTTATTGCCTTGAATAGCATGCTTTTAAACATTCCTCCCAAATTGTGCTTGATTATGAAAACAGGCTCTTCTGTGTCCAATATGATATATTTTATTCCATTTGCCTTCCATTCGATGCCTTGATCTTGTTTGTAAGTGATTTTAGGTGTATAAGGTGGGAATGGTTTGGAGAAAATAAAAGAAGAGCATGCAAAGTGGAGGAAACATGAAGAATCAAAGGAGATGAGTTCAGAGACGTGTGCGTGCGCACAGCCTCTTGTGCGTATGCACAGAAGCCCAAGCAGAGCGCGTGGATCATTTCAAGTGCATTGCGCGTCCAAATAAGCATTGCCTAGTGTGCGCGCGCATAGCCTTGTGTGCGTACGCACAGGAGGAAATTTTCGCAAAGTGTGCGGACACACACACCTGTGCGTCCGCACAGGTGTCCACGCATGACTCCATTAAAAAAGCACGTGACTCGTGATTTGAGGGCTTTGGAAGCCCTTCCTGAAGTCTCTTAGCTCATATTGGAGGGGGAATGAAGGACACAACATAGCATATCATGAGTATAGTTTAGGAGTAGGAGTATAAGGTTTTTAGTTTTAGTTTTTCTCTAAGTTTTTCATCATCTCTACTAGGGTTTCTATTAGGGTTTTACATTCAAAGCACCATTCCATTTTTTATCTTGGATTTTGCTAATCTTATTGTAAGTATTCTCTTGTTATTACTCTTTATAGTTACATTGTCATTGCTCTTTCTTCTAATTCAAGTTAAAGGTCAATTTTACCTCCCTTTTGCAATTTTAATTCCTTGTTGATGAATTTAATGGTTGATGTTTGTTCTATGCTTTCTTATGTTATTCTTGTTGATTGAGATCAATTGTTGCTTTTGGTTCCAAGTCTTTTCTCATTTTTCTCATGTTTAAGCTTTTTGCCCACCAAGTGTTTGACAAAATGTCAAACATGATTTTACGCTAAACTTTTGTCTCTTGGCCTAGGTAAGTGAGCCATTGGGTTCCTAGAGTTGGAATGTCCAACATTTAGTGTCAATTCTTGGATTGTTAATTATTCTTGTTCCCACTAATGTTAAGTTGTTGCTAAGGCAATTAGCAAGCAATTTAGAATTTGTGGGTTAAGAACACTTATGCTCATTTAACTTACCTTTCGATGTGAGGGTTGATCAAATGAGGCTAATCCATCATAATTGTCATATTTGTGGTCCCAACAAGGAAAGGACCCTTAGCTCACTTCAAGCCAAGACCCCTTTTTATGCTTTCAATTTGTCATACATTGCCATGTTAATCTTTTTCTTACTTTACTTGTTTATATTACATAGTCGGTTCTTTAATTTCTTTATTAGTTCAATCATTACAATTTTTCACGTTCTTTTATTCCTTTATATGTTCATCTCTTCATTGACAACCCCTTGATCCCTACAACTAGAATTTACACACTCTTTGCCCTCAAGTGATTCCTTCGGAGACGACCCAAGAGTCAAATACTCTCGGTTTTTTAAATTGGTTTTGAATTGTGACACATCTTGTGAATTTCCAATTTGATCAATGACCGATTGTTGGGTTTGGTCTATGCTTGCAACGTTACCCCTCTTTCAGTGTGAAAAATCCAAACCTATGCAATTTGGGCGCACGTCAGTAATACCTCAAGAGATCTACAAGGTAGATGAAAAGGCTTCTACCCAAGCACGGTTGGTGTTCCCTCACTTCATCTATCGCCTATGCAATTCAGCTGGAGTTCGCATAGGAGGTGATACCCTAATTGATAAAGAAAGTCCTATCACAAAAAAAGGGTATGGAGCATGTCAGGGAGCCTGTACACGGACTACAGCAGAAACACGTTCTGCCACTTCCACAAGAGATCCCGAAGATGCCTCAGGGAATATACTTCCCTCCCCGTGATTATTGGGATCCATTGACTACATCTCTAGGGGAGCTGACTTCATCGTGGATCAGCCGAGGATAGAACATCAAGATCATTCCGCCATCCTCCATCAGATGATGGAAGATCAGAGGAGCATGAGGGAGGAGCAGCTGAAACAGGGGCGTGACATTGAGGAGTTTAAACGCTCCAGAGGATTCCCCGGAGGGAGCAGTGCTGCCATCACTAAGGTGGTCTAGTTTCATTCTTCCTTTGTTTATTTTTATATTTTTCCTTGTACTATATCTTATTATCTGTTTTCTATTCTAGTGCATGATCAAACTTAGGTTTCATTCTTTTTAGTATTATTTTCTTTTCTTTGTGTTGGTTTAATATGTCTTATGTATCCCACAACAAGCTTAAAAGAAAATTTTTGAAAAAGAAGTAGGAAAATGCATAAGGTCTCGAGTTATATCTTAAGTTATTCTGATTACATTGATGTGGTGGTCCTACCTTTATTTTTTGAATGTATGAATAACTGTGCATGATTGATATTCAGGTTGAGCATATTGGCTCTTGAAGAACAATGAATTTAGAGAAGCATTATTGATTCTCCAAAAAATCAAAAAGATTGATTCCTAAAGCAAAAGAAATAGAAAAAAAAAACAAAAATAAAAACAAAAACAAAAAGAAAATCAAGAAAAGGATCCAAGGCTTTGAGCATCAATTGTTAGGAGGGTCAAAATTGGCCTAAAAAGCTCAAATGAGTTGTTATCCCTAACTATATCCTTTTGGTGTGAAGGTGTCAAGAAAATCTTGAGACTAAACAGTTAAATTCGTGATTCAATACAATCAAGAATATGCTTAAGAACTCTGAGCACCACTGTCTGGGAATTTAAGCAAAGCTAAATTCGAATCCAAAGGGTTCCCCCAATTAAGTGCTTGTGGCATTTATGTATCCGGTGGTAATACTTGAAAACAAAACGCTTAGAATCACAGGTAGGCTCAAAGGTGCAAAGCACCAAAAGAAAAAGCTGTGTTCAAGAATAAAGAAAAACTCAAAAAGAAGAGAATCAATAATATCATCCAGATTCTAGTTCCAAAGGGCACTAATATTTCTAATCTTCAAAGGAAAGTGAGATGCCAAAGTTATTCAGAAATAAAGAACAAATAGCCCCATTCAATAATTAGAATTGAGCTTTACTGACAACTCTAAAACCAGATGTATTTTTCTCTTTGGTGCACGAAATTGTGATCTCTAATAATGGCATTCAACTTGGTATGCGCATTTATAACTCAGCACTTTCTTCACAACTTCGCACAACTAACCAGCAAGTGCACTGGGTCGTCCAAGTAATAAACCTTACGTGAGTAAGGGTCGATCCCACGAAGATTGTTGGTATGAAGCAAGCTATGGTCATCTTGTAAATCTCAGTTAGGCAGATAATAAATGGTTATGGAGTTTTCGAATAATAATAATAAATAAACAGAAAATAAAGATAGAAATACTTATGAAAATCATTGGTGAGAATTTCAGATAAGTGTATGGAGATGCTTTGTCCCTGTTGGATCTCTGCTTTCCTACTGCCTTCCTTCAATCCTTCTTACTCCTTTCCATGGCAAGCTGTATGTAAGGCATCACCGTTGTCAAGGGCTACATCCCATCCTCTCAGTGAAAATGGTCCAAATGCTCTTGTCACAGCACGGCTAATCATCTGTCGATTCTCGATCATGTTGGAATAGAATCCATTGATTCTTTTGCGTTTGTCATCACGCCCAACAATCGCGAGTTTGAAGCTCGTCACAGTCATTCAATCCTTGAATCCTACTCGGAATACCACAGACAATGTTTAGACTTTCTAGATTCTCATGAATGCCGCCATCAATTCTAGCTTATACCACAAAGATTCTGATTAAGGAATCCAAGAGATATGCGTTCGGTCTAAGGTAGAATGGAAGTGGTTGTCAGTCACGCGTTCATAGGTGAGAATGATAATGAGTGTCACGGACAATCACATTCATCATGTTGAAGTGCAACGAATATCTTAGAACAGGAATAAACTGAATTGAATAGAAAATAGTAGTAATTGCATTAAAACTCGAGGTACAGCAGAGCTCCACACCCTTAATCTATGGTGTGTAGAAACTCCATCGTTGAAAATACATAAGTGATGATGGTCCAGGCATGGACGAATGGCCAGCCTCTACAAATGGCATATGAATTCGAAAATAGGGAAAATGACCCCTCGTACAATAGTAAAAAGTTATATTTATACTAGACTAGCTACTAGGGTTTACAGAAGTAAGTAATTGATGCAGAAATCCACTTCCGGGGCGCACTTGGTGTGTGCTTGGGCTGAGCTTGAGCTTTACACGTGCAGAGGCTTCTTTTGGAGTTGAACACCAAGTTGTAACGTGTTTTTGGCGTTCAACTCTGGTTCGTGACGTGTTTTTGGCGTTTGACTCCAGAATGCAGCATGGAACTGGCATTGAGCACCAGTTTGCGTCGTCTAATCTCGAATAAAGTATGAACTATTATATATTTCTGGAAAGCTTTGGATGTCTACTTTCCAATGCCGTTAAGAGCGCGCCATTTGGAGTTTTGTAGCTCCAGAAAATCCATTTCGAGTGTAGAGAGGTCAGAATCCAGCAGCATCAGCAGTCCTTTGTCAGCCTTCTTATCAGAGTTTTGCTTAGGTCCCTCAATTTCAGCCAGAAAAGACTTGAAATCACAAAAAAATACACAAACTCATAGTAAAGTCTAGAAATGTGAATTTAGCATAAAAACTAATGAAAATATCCCTAAAAGTAACTATATCCTACTAAAAACTACCTAAAAACAATGCCAAAAAGCGTATAAATTATCCGCTCATCACAGCACCAAACTTAAATTGTTGCTTGTCCCCAAGCAACTGAAAATCAAATAGGATAAAAAGAAGATAATATACTATAAGTCCCAAAATATCAATGAATATTAGTTCTAATTAGATGAGCGGGACTTGTAGCTTTTTGCCTCTGAACAGTTTTGGCATCTCACTTTTTTCTTTGAAGTTTAGAATGATTGGCATTTATAGGAACTTAGAATTTCAGATAGTGTTATTGATTCTCCTAGTTAAGTATGTTGATTCTTGAACACAGCTACTTTTATGAGTCTTGGCCGTGGCCCTAAGCACTTTGTTTTCCAGTATTACCACCGGATACATAAATGCCACAGACACATGACTGGGTGAATCTTTTCAGATTGTGACTCAGCTTTGCTAGAGTCCCCAGTTAGAGGTGTCCAGAGCTCTTAAGCACACTCTTTTTGCTTTGGATCACGACTTTAACCACTCAGTCTCAAGCTTTTCACTTGGACCTGCATGCCACAAGCTCTTGGTTAGGGACAGCTTGATTTAGCCGCTTAGGCCTGGATTTTATTTCCTTGGGCCCTCCTATCCATTGATGCTCAAAGCCTTGGATCCTTTTTACCCTTGCCTTTTGGTTTTAAGGGCTATTGGCTTTTTCTGCTTGCTTTTTCTTTTTCTTTCTATTTTTTTCGCCAAAATTTTTTTTTTCGCAAGCTTTTTCTATTCACTGCTTTTTCTTGCTTCAAGAATCAATTTCATGATTTTTCAGATTATCAATAACATTTCTCTTTGTTCATCATTCTTTCAAGAGCCAACAATTTTAACATTCATAAACAACAAGATCAAAAATATGCACTGTTCAAGCATTCATTCAGAAAACAAAAAGTATTGTCACAACATCAATATAATTAAACTAATTTCAAGGATGAATTCGAAACTCATATATTTCTTGTTCTTTTGAATTAGGAACTTTTTTTCATTTAAGAGAGGTGAAGGATTCATGGAATTATTCATAGCCTTAACACATAGTTACTACATACTAATGATTATGAAGTAAAGACACAAAACATAAACAAACATATAGCATAAAAACCGAAAAAAATAGAGAAATAAGAACAAGGAATGAGTCCACCTTAGTGAGGGTGGCGCCTTCTTGAAGGACCAATGGTGCTTTTTGAGCTCCTCTATGTCTCTTCCTTGCCTCTGTTGCTTGATCCCTAGTGATTTTGGTGCTCCTATCCTTAGTTGCTCCCAATAATTGTGTAGAGGAAAATGTATCCCCTGAGATATCTCAGGAATTTCTTGATGAGGGAACTCCTCATGCTTTCTTGATGTGCAGTCAAATACTCTACTTCTGAGCTATGGACCCTTGAGATGAATCTCTCCATCTCCCATGACTCAGAGGTGGAAGCAATTGCCTTCCCTTTTCTCTCTTTTTTTTGAGGTTTCTCTGGCCTTAGGTGCCATCAATGGTTATGGAAAAACAAAAAAGCTATGCTTTTACCACAACAAACTTAGAATGTTGCTCGCCCTCGAGCAAAAGAAAAAAGAATAGAAGAAGAATGAGAAGATATGGAGGAAAGGGAGAGATGTGGATGTTTTGGCCATATGGGTGGGATTGGATGGGGAAGAGATGGATGGATGTGAGTGGTGAAGAGGTGATGGGGAAGAGAGATGGTGAGTTGAGGTAGGTAGGGATCCTGTGGGGTCCACATATCCTGAGATGATCCTGTGGGGTCCACAGCCAAAAATTTGGTGCACGAAATTGTGATCTCTAATAATGGCATTCAACTTGGTATGCGCATTTATAACTCAGCACTTTCTTCACAACTTCACACAACTAACCAGCACTGAGTCGTCCAAGTAATAAACCTTACGTGAGTAAGGGTCGATCCCACGGAGATTGTTGGTTTGAAGCAAGCTATGGTCATCTTGTAAATCTCAGTTAGGCGGATAATAAATGGTTATGGAGTTTTCGAATAATAATAATAAATAAATAGAAAATAAAGATAGAAATACTTATGTAAATCATTGGTGAGAATTTCAGATAAGTGTATGGAGATGCTTTGTCCCTGTTGGATCTCTGCTTTCCTACTGCCTTCCTTCAATCCTTCTTACTCCTTTCCATGGCAAGCTGTATGTAGGGCATCACCGTTGTCAATGGCTACATCACATCCTCTCAGTGAAAATGGTCCAAATGCTCTTGTCACAGCACGGCTAATCATCTGTCGGTTCTCGATCATGTCGGAATAGAATCCATTGATTCTTTTGTGTTTGTCATCACACCCAACAATCGCGAGTTTGAAGCTCGTCACAGTCATTCAATCCTTGAATCCCACTCGGAATACCACAGACAAGGTTTAGGCTTTTTGGATGCTCATGACTGCCGCCATCAATTCTAGCTTATACCACGAAGATTCTGATTAAGGAATCCAAGAGATATGCGTTTGGTCGAAGGTAGAACGGAAGTGGTTGTCAGTCACGCGTTCATAGGTGAATACGATAATGAGTGTCACGGATCATCACATTCATCATGTTGAAGTGCAACGAATATCTTAGAACAGGAATAAACTGAATTGAATAGAAAATAGTAGTAATTGCATTAAAACTCGAGGTACAGCAGAGCTCCACACCCTTAATCTGTGGTGTGTAGAAACTCCACTGTTGAAAATACATAAGTGATGAAGGTCCAGGCATGGCCGAATGGCCAGCCTCCACAAATGGCATATGAATTCGAAAATAGTGAAAAGGACCCCTAGTACAATAGTAAAAAGTTCTCTTTTTACTAGACTAGCTACTAGGGTTTACAGAAGTAAGTAATTGATGAAGAAATCCACTTGTGGGGCGCACTTGGTGTGTACTTGGGCTGAGCTTGAGCTTTACACGTGCAGAGATTTCTTTTGGAGTTGAACGCCAGGTTGTAACGTGTTTTTGGCGTTCAACTCTGGTTCGTGACGTGTTTCTGGCGTTTGACTCTAGAATGCAGCATGGAACTGGCGTTGAGCGCCAGTTTGCGTCGTCTAATCTCGAATAAAGTATAGACTATTATATATTGCTGGAAAGCTCTGGATGTCTACTTTCCAACGCCGTGGAGAGCGCGCCATTTGGGGTTTTGTAGCTTCAGAAAATTTATTTCGAGTCCAGGGAGGTCAGAATCCAATAGCATCAGCAGTCCTTTGTCAGCCTTCTTATCAGAGTTTTGCTCAGGTCCTTCAATTTCAGCCAGAAAATACCTAAAATCACAAAAAAACACACAAACTCATAGTAAAGTCCAAAAATGTGAATTTAGCATAAAAACTAATGAAAATATCCCTAAAAGTAACTATATCCTACTAAAAACTACCTAAAAACAATGCCAAAAAGCGTATAAATTATCCGCTCATCACTCTTCCAATTAGTCCTACCTTGTTTTTGGTTGCTTGAGGACAAGCAACAATTTAAGTTTGGTATTGTGATGACAGAGCATCTTATACCTTTTTTCATAGCTTTTTCTTAGTGTTTTTGGTTATATTTTATTCATTTTTAGTATGTTTTAGTGAAAATTCATCTTTTGGATGCTACTTCGAGTTTTTGTTTTATTTTTATGATTTTAGGTAATTTTTGGGCAAATTTGGCAGAATCTTGTTCAGAGATGATGAAAAGATAGCAGATGTTGTCAATCCTGACCTCTGCGCATTCCAACGAGAATAACTTTAACTATGAAGGTCCAATCGATGCAATCTCAATGGCGTTGAAAAGCTAACTTCCATAGCTTTCTAGCAATATATAATACTTTATACTTCTCTTTTATAAAGATTGCCAAAATTGGCATTGAATGTCCGTATCAATAGTTCAACGTCCAAGAAGGACCAACCTCCAAAGTTAAACGCCCAAAACTGGTGTTCAACGCTAGCCAGGGAGCAGAAGACAGCGAGATCATCCCTCTCATGGGCGTTCAATGCCCATACTCCAAGTTGGACACCAGGCTTGACCGAAGCACATGACTAAAGTGGGCCCAAAGTAGATTTTAGCACTCCTTGGCTTATTTAGTCTTCTCTTTGTAACTTTTAATTTAAAATTAACATTTTTAGGGTTAGCTTTTACTATTTAAGGAGGAGATCACTTAGGTTTATGGACATTCAGACATAGACAGACAGATCCTCTTTACGTTTCTTTTGTTTTTTCTGAAAAACATGAGTAACTAAACCTCCCATGTTAAGGTTAGGAGCTCTGCTTATCTTTATGGATTAATATCATTACTATTCTATTTTAATATATGTTTGATTAAGTTCTAAGGTGTGTTTTTGTTCTTCATCCCAATGAGACTGGGTATGTCCCTTTCTCTACATGAGTTCCTATGATACTCAGAACAAGGTCACTTGAGCTATAGCATGAAAACAACCCTCCTAAATCGCAATCTATCTGGGCTAATTAGATACGTGACATATAATCTGGTTAGATTTGGGGTAATTGAGGTTTTTGTGGTACTAAACTAGTTTTCTGAACTTTACCCTCTGATTCAAAAGATCTGACCTTGTTGTGGCATTTTGAGTAGGATTGGAGGAGATTAATTCGCTAAGGAAATAGGTTTTAATCACTTATAGTTTGCCATAGAATGAATCGTTCATTGTTAAAATAGTTGGAAAGAAATATTAATCCAGAAAGGTAATTATCTCTGAGACCTTAGCTGTTCGCTCATTATTGTTTCTACACCAATTCTTTACAGGTTTCTTTATTATTGTTTTATGCAAATTCAACAATCAACAACCCTTTCTCTAATTTCCTGACTAGACCTGCAGGATAACTATTACTTGTTCAATCCAACAATCCTTATGGGATCAACCCTCACTCACCTGAGGTATTACTTGGACTACCCGGTGCACTTGCTGGTGAAGTTGTGCGAGTTCTAATTTCGTGCACCAATACCACCTTTGAGAGAGAATCATGTGATTTGAGGGCAAGTATTAATTTGATACCCTTATCTATGATGAAGAGGCTATAAATTTAAGAATTGACGCCTACAAAATTAGCTCTACAACTGGTAGACAAATCAATGAAGCTTTCACATAAGATAGTTGAAAATGTCTTAATTAAAGTGGGAAAATTCTTCTTCCCAATGAAGTTTGTTATTCTTGACATGGTGGTAGATGAGAATGTCCATCATTTTATGAATACCTTTTCTAGCCATTGGGAGAGCCCTCATTAATGTTAAAAAAGATGAATTAATATTGAGGGTGCATGAGGAACATTTAGTTTTTCATGTTTTCAAGAGCATGCATCACTCAAGTGATTAAGAGGATTGCAAGAAGGTTGAAGCCAAGGATCCAAGCTTGAGGAAAACACCTAATAAATCACTTCTAGGAACTTCTTTTCCATGCTTGGAAAGAAAAGAAGAGAAAAAGAAGGTGCAGCAAGCTGAAAACTCAATTGAAACTAACAAGAGCTTGCAACCAAAGCCTCCCTTTGCAATCAACAAATTTCCTGACATCAAATCTAAGTTTGGTATTGGGTGTATATTAAATAAGAAGGAAGCTCCCAAGAAGAAAATTCCTAGAGAGTGGAGGAACAAGAAAATTCCTACTAAAGACATCTCACCAGGAGAGAAAGTGGTGCTATCTCACCATCCATTACTGCCATAGACAATGAAAAAAGTCCTATATTTTGAGAATATTGAGCTATTACATGAAAAAATAGGGAGGAAATTCAAAGTGAGAGGGGAAGAGTTGAAGCATTATGATAACCTTCTACCTTAGCAGGGAACAACCGTCAAGCTAGTGACGTTAAAGAAGCGTTTGTTAGGAGGCAACCCAACATTTGCTATTTTCTTTTAATTTTTATTTTGGCTTTTGTTTAAGGTTGTGTATGTGTTTAATGGATAAAGTTTGGTGTGCTACACTGATAAGCGGATAATTTATACGCTTTTTGGCATTATTTTTAGTATGTTTTCAGTATGATTTAGTTAGTTTTTATTATATTTTTATTAGTTTTTAGTTAAAATTCACTTTTCTGGACTTTACTATGAGTTTGTGTATTTTTCTGTGATTTCAGGTATTTTCTGGCTGAAATTGAGGGACCTGAGCAAAAATCTGATTCAGAGGCTGAAAAGGACTGCAGATGCTGTTGGATTCTGACCTCCCTACACTCGAAGTAGATTTTCTGGAGCTACAGAAGCCTAATTGGCGCGCTCCCAATTGCGTTGGAAAGTAGACATCCTGAGCTTTCCAGCAATATATAATAGTCCATACTTTGCCCGAGATTTGATGGCCCAAACTGGCGTTTCAAATCAGCTAAAGAATGCCCGGCGTTACACGCCGGAACTGGCAAAAGAATGGGAGTTAAACGCCCAAACTGGCACAAAAGCTGGCGTTTAACTCCAAGAAAAGTCTCTACACATGAAAGCTTCAATGCTCAGCCCAAGCACACACCAAGTGGGCCCGGAAGTGGATTTTTATGTAATTTACTCATTTCTGTAAACCCTAGGCTACTAGTTCTCTACAAATAGGACCTTTTACTATTGTATTTTCATCTTTGGATCACTTTAGATCATTTGATCATCTTTGGACGTCTAGTTCTTAGATCATGGGGGCTGCCTTCTCGGCCATGCCTAGACCTTGTTCTTATGTATTTTCAACGGTGGAGTTTCTACACACCATAGATTAAGGTGTGGAGCTCTGCTGTACCTCGAGTATTAATGCAATTACTATTGTTCTTCTATTCAATTCAGCTTGTTCTTGTTCTAAGATATTCATTTGCACCCAAGAACATGATGAATGTGATGATTATGTGACACTCATCATCATTCTCACTTATGAACGAGCGCCTGACAACCACTTCTGTTCTACTAGCAAACAAGGCTTGAATGTTTATCTCTTGGATCCCTTAATCGGAATCTTCGTGGTATAAGCTAGAATTGATGGCGGCATTCAAGAGAATCCGGAAGGTCTAAACCTTGTCTGTGGTATTCTGAGTAGGATTCAAGGATTGAATGACTGTGACGAGTTTCAAACTCCTGAAGGCTGGGCGTTAGTGACAGACGCAAAAGAATCACTGGATTCTATTCCAACCTGATTGAGAACCGACAGATGATTAGCCGTGTCGAGACAGGGTGCGTTGAACATTTTCACTGAGAGGACGGAATTGTAGCCACTGACAACGGCGATGCCCAACATACAGCTTGCCATGGAAAGGGGTAAGAAGGATTGGATGAAGACAATAGGAAAGCAGAGAGACGGAAGGGACAAAGCATCTCCATTCGCTTATTTGAAATTCTCACCAATGAATTACATAAGTATCTCTATCTTTATGCTTTATTCATATATCATCCATAACCATTTGAATATGCCTGACTGAGATTTACAAGGTGACCAAAGCTTGCTTCATACCAACAATCTCCGTGGGATCGACCCTTACTCGCGTAAGGTTTATTACTTGGACGACCCAGTGCACTTGCTGGTTAGTTGTGCAAAGTTGTGATAAAGAGTTGAGATTGCAATTGAGCGTACCACAACTAACTTCTAAATTTGGTGTTGAACCCCCACATTTAAACTCTAAGTTTGGTGTTGGGAGGTTCCAACATTGCTCTGAGCATCTGTGAGGCTCCATGAGGGCCCACTGTCAAGCTACTGACATTAAAGAAGCGCTTGTTGGGAGGCAACCTAATGTTATATTTATCTATTTTTCCTTTGTTATTTTATGTTTTTTGTAGGTTGATGATCATGGGAAGTCACAAAATCAATTGAAAAAGCAAAAATAGAATGAAAAATAGAAAGAAAAATAGCACACCCTGGAGGAAGACCTTGCTGGCGTTTAAACGCCAGTAAGGGCAGCAAATGGGCGTTTAACGCACAGTCTGGCACCATTCTGGGCGTTTAACGCCAGAAAGGGGCACCAGACTGGCGTTAAATGCTAGGAAAGGGCAAGAAGCTGGCGTTAAACACCAGAAATGGGCACCAGCCCGGCGTTTAACGCCAGAATTGGCACAGAGAGCATTTTGCTCGCCACTTAGTGCAGGGATGACTTTTCCTTGACACCTCAGGATCTGTGGACCCCACAGGATCCCCACCTACCCCACCACCCTCTCTCTTCTTCTTCACCCATTCACCAATCACCTCAACCACTCTTCCCCAAAAACCCCTCACCTATCAAATCCCATTTTTCTCTTCACCACTCACATCCATCCTTCATAAAACCCCACCTACCTCACCATTCAAATTCAAACCACTTCCCCTCCCAAACCCACCCATTCATAACCGAACCCTACCCCTCTCTCCACCCCTATATAAACCCATCTTCACTCCTTCATTTTCACACAACCTAAACACTACTTCTCCCCCTTTGGCCGAACCACAAAGCCACCTCCATCTCCTCCATTTCTTCTTCTTCTACTCTCTTCTTTCTTCTTTTGCTCGAGGACGAGCAAACCTTTTAAGTTTGGTATGGTAAAAGCATTTTTTTTGTTTTTCCATAACCATTTATGGCATCCAAGGCCGGAGAAACCTCTAGAAAGAGAAAAGGGAAGGCAAAAGCTTTCACCTCCGAGTCATGGGAGATGGAGAGATTCTTCTCAAGGGTGCATCAAGACTACTTCTATGAAGTTGTGGCCTTGAAGAAGGTGATCCCTGAGGTCCCTTTCAAACTCAAAAAGAGTGAATACCCGGAGATCCGTCATGAGATCCGAAGAAGAGGTTGGGAAGTTCTTACCAACCCCATTCAACAAGTCGGAATCTTAATGGTTCAAGAGTTCTATGCCAATGCATGGATCACCAAGAACCATGATCAAAGTGTGAACCCGGACCCAAAGAATTGGCTTACA
This sequence comes from Arachis hypogaea, assembly GCF_003086295.3. Classification (NCBI taxonomy): domain Eukaryota; kingdom Viridiplantae; phylum Streptophyta; class Magnoliopsida; order Fabales; family Fabaceae; genus Arachis; species Arachis hypogaea. Next base: position 68,426,396 of record NC_092039.1, on the reverse strand, counting down.
ATGGTTTGGGGGAAATACTTAGATTTTAGTCCGGAAAATGTGAGGTTGGCATTCAACTTGCCCATGATGCAAGGAGATGAACACCCTTACACTAGAAAGGTCAACTTTGATCAAAGGTTGGACCAAGTCCTCATAGACATTTGTGAAGAGGGCGCTCAATGGAAGAGAGATTCAAGAGGAAAGCCGGTTCAACTGAGAAGGCATGACCTCAAGCCCATGGCTAGAGGATGGTTGGAGTTTATCCAACGCTCAATCATTCCGACTAGCAACCGGTCCGAAGTTACTATAGACTGGGCTATCATGATTCATAGCATCATGATTGGAGAGGAAGTAGAAGTTCATGAGGTTATATCCCAAGAACTTTATAAGGTGGCAGACAAGTCCTCTACCTTGGCAAGGTTAGCCTTTCCTCATCTCATTTGTCACCTCTGTTATTCAGTTGGAATTGACATTGAGGGAGACACCCTCATTGATGAGGACAAGCCCATCACTAAGAAAAGGATGGAGCAAACAAGAGATCCCACTCATCATGAAATCCTGAGATGCCTCAAAGGATGCACTTTCCTCCACAAAACTATTGGGAGCAAATCAACACCTCCCTAGGAGAATTGAGTTCCAACATGGGACAACTAAGGGTGAAGCACCAAGAACATTCCATTCTCCTCCATGAAATTAGAGAAGATCAAAGAGTCATGAGAGAGGAACAACAAAGGCAAGGAAGAGACATTGAGGAGCTCAAGCACTCCATAAGATCTTCAAGAGGAAGAACAAGCCGCCATCACTGAGGTGGACCCGTTCTTTAATCTCTTTGTTCCTTATTTTCCTATTTTTCGAATTTTCATGCTTATGTTTATCTATGTTTGTGTCTTATAGTCCTTAGTGTCTTAATGTCTATGCCTTAAAGTTATGAATGTCCTATGAATCTATCACCTTTCTTGAATGAAAAATGTTCTTAATTGTAAAAGAGAAGAATTGCATGAATTTTAAATTTTATAACAGATTAATTATATTGATGTGGTGGCAATACTTTTGTTTTCTGAATGTATGCTTAAACAGTGCATGTGTCTTTTGAATTTGTTGTTAATGAATGTTGGCTCTTGAAAGAATGATGAAAAAGGAGACATGTTACTGAGGATCTGAAAAATCATAAAAATGATTCTTGAAGCAAGAAAAAGCAGTGAATACAAAAAAAAAGAAAAAAAGGGAGAAAAACGAAAAAAAAAGAGAAAGAGAGAAAAAGAATAAAGTTGTGATCCAAGGCAAAAAGAGTGTGCTTAAGAACCCTGGACACCTCTAATTGGGGACTCTAGCAAAGCTGAGTCACAATCTGAAAAGGTTCACCCAGTTATGTGTCTGTGGCATGTATGTATCCGGTGGTAATACTGGAAGACAGAGTGCTTTGGGCCACGGCCAAGACTCATAAAGTAGCTGTGTTCAAGAATTATCATACTTAACTAGGAGAATCAATAACGCTATCTGGATTCTGAGTTCCTATAGAAGCCGATCATTCTGAATTTCAAAGGATAGAGTGAGATGCCAAAACTGTTCAGAGGCAAAAAGCTAAAAGCCCCGCTAATCTAATTAATACTGATCTTCATAGATGTTTTTGGAATTCATTGCATATTCTATTCTTTTTATCTTATTTGATCTTCAGTTGCTTGGGGACAAGCAACAATTTAAGTTTGGTGTTGTGATGAGCGGATAATTTATACGCTTTTTGGCATTGTTTTTAGTATGTTTTCAGTATGATTTAGTTAGTTTTTATTATATTTTTATTAGTTTTTAGTTAAAATTCACTTTTCTGGACTTTACTATGAGTTTGTGTGTTTTTCTGTGATTTCAGGTATTTTCTGGCTGAAATTGAGGGACCTGAGCAAAAATCTGATTCAGAGGCTAAAAAGGACTGTAGATGCTATTGGATTCTGACCTCCCTGCATTCGAAGTGGATTTTCTGGAGCTACAGAAGCCCAATTGGCGCGCTTTTAATTGCGTTGGAAAGTAGACATCCTGGGCTTTCCAGCAATATATAATAGTCCATACTTTTCTCGAGATTTGATGGCCCAAACTGGCATTCTAAATCAGCTCAAGAATGCCCGGCATTAAACGCCGGAACTGGCAAAAGAATGGGAGTTAAACGCCCAAACTGGCACAAAAGCTGGCGTTTAACTCCAAGAAAAGTCTCTACACATGAAAGCTTCAATGCTCAGCCCAAGCACACACCAAGTGGGCCCGGAAGTGGATTTTTATGTAATTTACTCATTTCTGTAAACCCTAGGCTACTAGTTCTCTACAAATAGGACCTTTTACTATTGTATTTTCATCTTTGGATCACTTTAGATCATTTGATCATCTTTGGACGTCTAGTTCTTAGATCATGGGGGCTGCCTTCTCGGCCATGCCTAGACCTTGTTCTTATGTATTTTCAACGGTGGAGTTTCTACACACCATAGATTAAAGTGTGGAGCTCTGCTGTACCTCGAGTATTAATGCAATTACTATTGTTCTTCTATTCAATTCAGCTTGTTCTTGTTCTAAGATATTCATTTGCACCCAAGAACATGATGAATGTGATGATTATGTGACACTCATCATCATTCTCACTTATGAACGAGCGCCTGACAACCACTTCTGTTCTACTAGCAAACAAGGCTTGAATGTTTATCTCTTGGATCCCTTAATCGGAATCTTCGTGGTATAAGCTAGAATTGATGGCGGCATTCAAGAGAATCCGGAAGGTCTAAACCTTGTCTGTGGTATTCTGAGTAGGATTCAAGGATTGAATGACTGTGACGAGTTTCAAACTCCTGAAGGCTGGGCGTTAGTGACAGACGCAAAAGAATCACTGGATTCTATTCCAACCTGATTGAGAACCGACAGATGATTAGCCGTGCCATGACCGGGTGTGTTGAACATTTTCACTAAGAGGACGGGATTGTAGCCACTGACAACGGTGATGCCCAACATACAGCTTGCCATGGAAAGGGGTAAGAAGGATTGGATGAAGACAGTAGGAAAGCAGAGAGACGGAAGGGACAAAGCATCTCCATTCGCTTATCTGAAATTCTCACCAATGAATTACATAAGTATCTCTATCTTTATGCTTTATTCATATATCATCCATAACCATTTGAATCTGCCTGACTGAGATTTACAAGGTGACCATAGCTTGCTTCATACCAACAATCTCCGTGGGATCGACCCTTACTCGCGTAAGGTTTATTACTTGGACGACCCAGTGCACTTGCTGGTTAGTTGTGCGAAGTTGTGATAAAGAGTTGAGATTGCAATTGAGCGTACCATGTTGATGGCGCCATTGATGATCACAATTTCATGCACCATACACCAATAGGACATTTGCACGTCACTAGGTACTTGGCCTAGTTTCACTTTATTGTGACACACTAAGTTTGGTGTTCTCACACTAAGTTTGGTGTTACCACACTTCACCTATGCATGGTCCACCCCCTATGCAAACACATTAGCAACCTATTTATTTTGGATTGTTTTATGTTTTATTTAGTTTTATTTTAATTTAGTTTTTTTTTAATAAGCATCTGCATTACTTGATTGCCTTCACTTGATAATTCTGTCTATTCCTATTTCCATCACCATTATTTCTATTTTATTTTTTACTTGAGGACAAGCAACCATTCTAAGTTTGGTGTTGGAGACTATAATGATGATTAAGTTGGTATCTTTTCCTTTACGCTTTCAGCTTTCAATTCTTCTATGTGCTTTCTATTCTGTTTCTCTATTTTCATGTTTTCCTATATCTCATCATCCTTGCTGAACTTAGTACTTGTGAGTCCTCTTAAGCACTCTAATCATTTGAAAAAGAGTTGTAGTGCACGAATTTGTAAATCACACTTTTCACAATATGTACCACTAACCAGCAAGTGCATTAGGTCGTCCAAGTAATACCTTACATGAGTAAGGGTCGATCCCACGGAGATTGTTGGCTTGAAGCAAGCTATGGTTATCTTGTAACTCTTAGTCAGGATATCAATTATAATTATCAGTTGACTTGCAAATGAACAAGAGAGCATGGATTAAATAATACTTATTATGCAGTAATGGAGAATATGTTGAAGTTTTAAAGATGCTTTGTCTTCTGAATCTCTGCTTTCCCCTGTCTTCTTCTTCACGCACGCAAGGTTCCTCCTATGGCAAGCTGTGTGTTGGTGGATCACCGTTGTCAATGGCTACCATCCGTCCTCTCAGTGAAAATGGTCCAGGTGCGCTGTCACCGCAAGGCTAATTGATGAATAGTCATCATATGCTTATTTTTCAAGCTAATCTCACTTGTTTCACTAGTTTTTATGCACTTTCTTGCATTATAAGTAAGTGATTTGGAGTGGAATTGCATGGTTTATTTGAATCAATCAACCACCCTTTAATTGACACAAAATCATGAAGTTTTAGTCAAAATTAAATGGTTTTTAAATGAATCTTAGGCTTTGTGAATTTTGTGATAATTTGATTGGTTGTTTGATTACTTGTAGGTGAAGAAAAGAAAAAAACAAGAAAGCGTGGCTTAAGAAGTGTGGCCCAAGGAAGAAAATAGTGTGGCAAAAGAAGAAAAGAGTGTGGCGCAACATTGAAGGAGGAAGCCACAATGCTCTTTCCAAGAGCACAATGCTCTCCAAGAGAGCACAACAATGAACCAAGGAGGCATGCTTCAATGCTCTACTCCCCTTGAGAGCGGAGCACAAATTGAAGCCAAGAAACAAGGAAAAGAAAAACAATGCTCTATTTTCCTTGGGAGCATTATCGGGCTTCTCTTGGAGGAAAATTGAAGGAAAATGTCTCCAAATGCCCCCATGGGTTTCGAACCCAATCACAAGAGGGAAGGGGGGTAGCACTCAAATGCAAGGAAAACAAGCCAAAATTGGCTTGTTTTCAGCTTCCAAGGATCGAACACAAGACCTCCAAGGGAAATAAGGCGCGCAAATGACACGGCCAGGGAGCTTGGTGCAAGCATCATGACACGGGCAGGACTTGGCACACACAAGGCTCCAATGCTCCACTCTCCACAAGAGCATAGCATCCTCCTGGGAGCAACACTTGGGCTAAAATTCACTTAATAATCCAATTTAATTCAATTCTTCACCCATCTTTCAAGCCCACTCAAAATTCTTAGATCTAAAATAGAAAGTGTATAAATAGGTGTCAGTTAGGATTAGAAAGGAGCTTACTTTCATTTTTAATTTTCATCTTTTGTCAACTTGAGAGCTCACTTTTCATTTTTTGCTTTTGAACTTCTGGTTTTCAATTTTCATTCTCTATTTTCGGCAATTGGCTTGAGAATTGGAAGAGAGAATTCACTTCTTCTTCCTCTGATCTTTTTGTTTTCTTTACTGGGTTTTGTTTGAGTCTTAAGTGTGAAGAATTGAGGAACTTCTGTCTCAATCTCCATTTAAGATCTCTTTGATTTTTCTACTGCATAATTAAGTTGAATTCAATTTCCTTTACTGCTTCAATCTTCAATTTCTCTTTAATTGCTTTGTGAACTTGGATCTAGGAAGGCAATTGAGATCTAGACTTTGCTATCTAGTCTTTGGAGTCCTAAGATCCGATTTTCTTTTTGGTTCTTCTGCTGAACCACTACTGCAATCAAATTTTATTTTCTATTTGAGATCTAGTTAATTTCAATTCACCTTTTGCTTTGTTAATTGTTGCAATTTACTTTCTCTTGCTTAAATTCTGAATTCCCAGTCCCTCAATCCCTTTTTCATTCAAGCAATCTATATTTCTTGCACTCTAAGTTACCTCAATTTATATTTCTTGCAATTTAAGTTTCAGTCATTTAATTTCTTGTTCTTTAAGATTCAGCACCTTTACTTTCAGTTCTCTTTAATTTCTACAATTCATCCCTTTCCCCTTTATAATTCATGCAATTTACCTTCTGTCTGCTACAAATCACTCAAATCAATCCTTGTTTGCTTAACTAAATCAACCACTAAACTAAAATTGCTCACTCCTTCAATCCCTGTGGGATCGACCTCACTCATGTGAGTTATTATTACTTGATGCGACCCGATACACTTGCTGATGAGTTTTGTGTTGGATCGTTTTCCACACATCACTAATCATCTGTCGGTACTCACTCATGTTGGAATAAAATCCATTGATCCTTTTGTGTCTGTCACTACGCCCAACCCTTGTGAGTTTGAAGCTCGTCACAGTCATTCAATCCCTGAATCCTACTCGGAATACCACAGACAAGGTTTAGACTTTCCGAATTCTCAAGAATGCTGCCAATGGATTCTAGCTTATACCACGAAGATTCTGAATAAGGAATCCAAGAGATACTCATTCAATTGAAGGTAGAACGGAGGTGGTTGTTAGGCACGCGTTCATAGATTGAGAATAGTGATGAGTGTCACGAATCATCACATTCATCATATTGAAGTGCGAATGAACATCTTAGATAGAAACAAGCGTGTTTGAATAGAAAACAAAAATAATTGCATTAATTCATCGAGATGCTGCAGAGCTCCTCACCCCTAACAATGGAGTTTAGAGACTCATGCTGTCAAAGAGTACAAAGTTCAGATCTAAAATGTCATAAGGTCCAAAATAAATCTCTAAAAGTTATTTAAATACTAAACTAGTAACCTAGGTTTACAGAAAATGAGTAAACTAAGATAGATAATGCAGAAATCCACTTCTGGGGCCCACTTGGTGTGTGTTGGGGATGAGACTTGAGCTTTTCACGTGTCTGGGCTGTTTCTGGAGTTAAACGTCAGGTTGTAACTTGTTTTGGGCGTTTAACTTCAATTTGCAACCTGTTTCTGGTGTTTAACGCCAGAATGGAACATAGAACTGGCGTTAAACACCAGTTTACGTCATTTATCTTCGAGCAAAGTATGAACTATTATATATTACTGAAAATCCCTAGATGTCTACTTTCCAACCCAATTGAGAGCGCACTAATTGGACTCCTGTAGCTCCAAAATATCCATTCTGAGTGCAGGGAGGTCAGAATCCAACAACATCAGCAGTCCTTTTTCAGCCTGAATCAGATTTTTACTCAGCTCCCTCAATTTCAGCCAGAAAATACCTGAAATCATAGAAAAATACGCAAACTCATAGTAAAGTCCAGAAATATGAATTTTACCTAAAAACTAATAAAAATATACTAAAAACTAACTAAAACTTACTAAAAACTACATGAAATTACCCCCAAAAAGCGTATAAAATATCTGCTCATCACAACATGAAACTTAAACTGTTGCTTGTTCCCAAGCAACTAGATAAATAAAATAGGATAAAAAGAAATCAAGAAGCAATAATATCTCAGAGTTTTAAGTGAAGCTCAGATTCTAATTAGATGAGCGGGACTACTAGCTTTTTGCCTCAGAACAGTTTTGGCATCTCACTTTATCCTTTGAAATTCAGAATGATTGGCATCCATAGGAACTCATAATTCAGATAGTGTTATTGATTCTCCTAGTTTAGTATGCTGATTCTTGAACACAGCTACTTTATGAGTCTTGGTCGTGGCCCTAAGCACTTTGTTTTCCAGTATTAGCACCGGATACATAAATGCCACAAACACATAACTGGGTGAACCTTTTCAGATTGTGACTCAGCTTTGCTAAAGTCTCCAGTTAGAGGTGTCCAAAGTTCTTAGGCACACTTGATGCATGAAAACTTGTCTCTCAACAAATTTTTCTTCGGCAAGTATACCGAATTGTCGCCAAGTAAAAACTCACAATAGAGTGAGGTCGAATCCCACAGGGATTGATTGGTCAAGCAACTTTATTTGGAAGAGTATGCTAGTTGAGCTAAACAGAGTATAGTTTGAGAGTTGCAGAAAATTAAATGGCGGAAAAGTAAATAGCATAAAATAAAGTGCAGAATCTTAAATGGGAATTTGGGGAAATGAACATAGAAATAAATGGCAAAAAGTAAAGAGAATGAGTAAGATCAGAAATGGGAAATTCATTAGGCTCAGGAGATGTTGTATTCTCCGGATCAAATTCATTTTCATCTCTTCCTCAATCAAAGCATATCTTGATCTCCTTGGCAATCTTAAGAGATTGGGTTCCAATTCCTTAGCAACACAATCTCTCTAAGCTTGAACAATTGCCCAATTCTTTGATTTAATTGCTCATGGGAAGAGATGAAGTGTGGTCACTAATTATACCACATGTATTTCCAAATCAAAGTGTTGGGAGGATTAGATGTCACTATATCCGCCCAGACCCCAATTTGGTCCAACATGAGAAAGCATTTCTAGCATGATCTCCTCATCCCTTTTCCAAGGCTCAGAGGAGATCCAATTATGGAGAGTTTCTTTTCCAAGACAACTAACCAATTGAATTAAGATCGAAAGCTTTCTAGTAAATCAAAAGATAAGAAAGAAGAAGAAGAATGAAAACTATAATTGATCCATCAAATTACAACAGAGCTCCCTAACTCAATGAAAGGGGTTTAGTTGTTCATAACTCTAGAATTGAAAAATGGCAGAAAAGAATACATGATTCAAATTGCAGTAGAGTAAATATACAAGGGTAGTGCTCCAAAGTACCAAAAGCTCCTACATAGTTCAAAACTACTCCTATATATACTACTCCTCTTGATCTTCTAGTGAGTTCTTCAAGTCTTGGATGTGAGCCTTAGATCTTGAGTTGAAGCAGTTACAATCTTCAGTGGGCTCAGCTTGTAGAAAAGTGTGAGTTAGGCATGGGCATTAGTGATGTTAACGTTAAGTGAAATTGTGGGTTCGAGAACGTTAGTGGCAATCACCATTTTCACTAACGTTCCAACCCCATATAGCCCACGTTAACTTCAACGTTAGTGGCACTAACATGAGCACTAACATTGCCTTATGAACCTTTGCAAGTGTTATTGGGACTCACCTTTCCCAATAACGTTGCCTTGTGCCCCTTGTCCCTACATTAGAGTTCACATTAGTATAACTAACGTGGCTCTTAACGTGGGCATGCCTCATCTTCGAGAGCGTTAGTGACACTTACCTTTGTCACTAATGCTCCAAACACCCCTACTCTCCACGTTAGAGCTCACGTTAACTAAGTTAACATGGCCACTAACGTGGTAGCGAATGCCATCTCCAACGTTAGTGACAAAGGTGAGTGTCACTAACGTTGGTATTGTTCCTCCCTTCCACGTTAGAGTTCACGTTAATTAAGTTAACGTGACTCTTAACATGGCTCATTGCCAATTTTTGGAGCGTTAGTGGTGTTCACATTTACCACTAACGCTGGAGCTCTCTTTATCTCCATGTTAATGGTGGACGAAATTGTGATCCTTAATTAATGGCTCCTTGGCATGTGCCAAGGAGAACTAATTTAACTATCTGATTACTTGCACAATTCCGTTCAACTGACCAGCAAGTGTACTGGGTCGTCCAAGTAATACCTTACGTGAGTAAGGGTCGAATCCACAGAGATTATTGGTTTGAAGCAATCAATATTTATTTTATTAATCTTAGTCAGGATGTCAATAGGATTGTTTTGGATTAAAAGTGAAATCACTGGATTTGATTATAAAAATAAAAGAGGGAACAATGTTACTTTGATTTGCAGTGCTGGGGAATATGTTGGAGTTTTGGAGATGCTTTGTCCTCTGACTTCAACTCTTCCTTGAAATCCTCTTCTCACACGCAGGTTCCTTCCATGGCAAGCTCTATGTAGGGTGTCACCGTTGTCAGTGGTTACTTCCCATCCTCGCAGTGAAAACTATGCTCACGCACTCTGTCACAGTACGGCTAATCACCGGTTGGTTCCCGCTCCTACTGGAATAGAATCACTCTTTTGCGTCTGTCACTAACGCCCAGCAGGTTAAAGTTTGAAGCACGTCACAGTCATTCAATCCCGGAATCCTACTCGGAATACCACAGACAAGGTTTAGACTTTCCGGATTCTCATGAATGCTGCCATCAATCCGGCTTATACCACGAAGATTCTGTTGGGGAATCTAAGAGATATTCATTCAATCTGATGTAGAACGGAGGTGATTGTCAGGCACACGTTCATGGATTGAGGAAGGTGATGAGTGTCACGGATCATCACCTTCTTCACAATTAAGCGCGAATAAACATCTTAGATAAGAACAAGCGTGTTTGAATAGAAAACAGAGGAATTGTATTAAATCATCAAGACGCTGCAGAGCTCTTCACCCCCAACAATGGAGTTTAGAGACTCATGCCATCACAAAGTATGTAATTCAGATCTGAAAAATGTCATGAGGTACAAGAAATGTCTGTAAAAGTTGTTTAAATAGTAAACTAGTAACCTAGGTTTACAGAAAAGGAATAAACTAAGATAATTGGTGCAGAAATCCACTTCTGGGGCCCACTTGGTGTGTGCTGGGGCTGAGACTAAAGCTTTCCACGTGTAGAGGCCTTTCTTGGCGTCAAACTTCAGGTTATGACGTGTTTTGGGCGTTCAACTCCGGATAATGACGTTTTTCTGGCGTTTAACTCCAGACAGCAGCATGAACTTGGAGTTTAACGCCAAGTTACGTCGTCTATCCTCATGCAAAGTATGGACTATTATACATTGCTGGAAAGCCCTGGATGTCTACTTTCCAACGCCGTTGACAGCGCGCCAATTGGACTCCTGTAGCTCCAGAAAATCCATTTCGAGTGCAGGGAGGTCAGGATCCAACAGCATCAGCAGTCCTTTTTCAGCCTAAGTCAGATATTTGCTCAGCTCCCTCAATTTCAGTCAGAAAATACCTGAAATCACAGAAAAACACACAAACTCATAGTAAAGTCCAGAAATATGATTTTTGCCTAAAAACTAATATTATTTTACTAAAAACTAACTAAAACATGCTAAAATCTACATGAAATTACCCCCAAAAAGCGTATAAAATATCCGCTCATCACAACACCAAACTTAAACTGTTGCTTGTCCTCAAGCAACTAGATGAATAAAATAGGTTCTAACAGAAATAAAGAAATAATAATATTCTCGAGTTCTAAATGAAGCTCAGATTCTTATTAGATGAGCGGGGCTTGTAGCTTTTTGTCTCTGAATAGTTTTGGCATCTCCCTGTATCTTTAAATTTTCAGAATGATTGGCATCCTTAGGAACTCAGAATTCAGATAGTATTGTTGACTCTCCTAGTGTAGTATGTTGATTCTTGAACACAGTCATTTTATGAGTCTTGGCTGTGGCCCTAAGCACTTTGTCTTCCAGTATTACCACCGGATACATAAATGCCACAGACACATAACTGGGTGAACCTTTTCAGATTATGACTCAGCTTTGCTAGAGTCCCCAGTCAGTGGTGTCCAGAGCTCTTAAGCACACTCTTTTGCTTTGGATCACGACTTTAACCACTCAGTCTCAAGCTTTTCACTTGGACCTTCATGACACAAGCACATGGTTAGGGACAGCTTGGTTTAGCCGCTTAGGCCTGGATTTTATTTCCTTGGGCCCTCCTATCCATTGATGCTCAAAGCCTTGGATCCCTTTTTTACTCTTGGCTAGTGCCCATGGCTTGTGAATATTGTGTTTTTTTTTTTTTTTTGAACTGCTTTTTCTTGCTTCAAGAATCAATTTCATGATTTTTCAGATCATCAACAATATTTTTCGTGTTCCTCATTCTTTCAGGAGCCAATATTCATCAAATTCAAAGTACATATTATGCACTGTTCAAGCATTCATTCAGAGAACAAAAAGTATTGCCACCACATATAATTTAATTATAAATTTTATTATTAAGAACTCGAAAAATATAAATTACTTCTTTATTCTAAAAGAAAATCTACTACTTTATTCATGCCTAATGATGATGAGAAAAATAAATTATAGCTTAATTGGAAATAAAATCAAAATAGACATCCTAATTACTACTAAATATCTTCTAAGGTCAATTTCTAAAAGGAATAATTATCCCTAAGTTAAAACAGAAAAATTGGAACTCAGCAACCTGTTGTTTTGAGGAGTGGATGCTCCTCTAATTCTTTGGGGTGTGGTTCAAGGATTAATTTTTGGCGCTTCAGCTCCCTTAGATCACGCCCTTGCTCCTCCTGTTCCTTGAGCAGTTTGCAAATCATGCTACCTTGATTATTCTGTTCTTCCTTTATTTGATCCATAGCTTCTTGCAATCTGGAAACAGAAGCCTCAAGCTGTTCCCAATATTCGAATTGGGGCAGTTCTGGGAGGGCTTCCTGTGCTCTCCTTCTGGCAGAATCCTCTTGTTGCTGTTGCCTGACCATTGATGCTCCAGTAATGGGCTTTTCAATTAGGATATATTCAGTTATTCCCATCTTTACTCCAGCATCTTTGCAAAGCATAGAAACTAGGCTTGGATAAGCCAATTTGGCGTCCTTAGAATTCCTGTTTGCTATTTTATATAGCTCACAGGAAATCAGCTGATGGACTTCCACTTCTTTTCCCAACATGATGCAGTGAATCATGACAGCTCTTTTGATGGTAACTTCAGAATGGTTGCTGGTGGGCAATATGGAACGACAAATAAAGTCCAGCCAGCCTCTGGCTACTGGTTTTAGATCTTCTCTTTTGAGTTGAACTGGGATGCCAGTTGTACTGGTAGTCCATTTGGCTCCAGGGATGCATATATCCTCTAGAACCTTGTCCAACCCTTTATTGACCCTCATCATTCTCCTATTAAAGGAGTCTGGGTCATCTTTCAGTTGAGGGATCTTGAATATCTCCCTGATCCTGTCAAAATTGGTATGAATGATTTTTCCTCTGACCAATGTCTTATGGTCAAAGATAGCAGCTCCAATGATTCTTTGCCTTTCTGTCTGCCATAGATTAGCATAAAATTCCTGAACCATGTTCTTCCCCACTTTCGTTTCAGGATTGGCCAGAATTTCCCAATTCCTGTTTCGAATTTGCTCTTGGATCTCCGGATATTCATCTTCTTTCAGATCAAATCTGACTTCCGGGATCACTGATCTTGTGACTCATTATCTTGTAGTAATGGTCTGAATGTTCTTTAGTTAAGAACTTCCCTTGATTCCAAGTGGCTTTGGAGCGCTTTCTTTCTTCCCTCTTGGGGCGGTTTGCTTTCCTTTAGGAGCCATGATCTTAAGTGAGTATGTTTTTGTGATCACGGATAAGCACACCAAACTTAGAGTTTTGCTTGTCCTCAAGCAAAGGAGAAGAAGAAAGAAGAGGGATAGAAGGAGAGCAAGTGTGGGATGAAGGGGAGGAGGAGGAGGCCGAATATAATATAAAGGGATGGGGGGTGGGAAATTTTCGAAAAAAATCAGAAAGAGATAAGATAAAAGATATGATTTTAAAAGGTATGATCAGAAAAAGATATGATTTTAAAAAAAAGAAAAGATATGAATCAAAATTTAAAAGATAGAATTGAATTTTAATTTTGAAAAGGATTTTTAAAAGGAATTAAAGATGTGTTGGAAACAAATTTGAAAAGATGATGGATTGAATTGGAAAGCCATTTGTTCTTTTGGGTTAAGATAAATCTAAAAAATTTGCAATCATTGGATTTTAGAAATTAGGATAAACTTTTTGGAATTGAAAGTGATAATTTAAAATATGTTTATGCAAGAAATCATGAATTGAAACATAAAAATTTTGAAAAAATGTAAAGAAGAACGAAATTGTACCTCCTCCCACCATCCTGGCGTTAAACGCCCATATGGTGCATGGTTTGGGCGTTTAACGCCCACATGTTGCTTCTCCTGGGCGTTCAACGCCCATGTGATGCTTCTTCCTGGCGTTGAACGCCAGGAGGTCCTTCTTTACTGGGCGTTTTTCTAAACGCCCAGAATGCTAGCAAATTGGCGTTAAACGCCCAGAAGATGCATCTTTCTGGCGTTTAACGCCCAGAAGATGCTTCTTCTTGGCGTTTAACGCCCAGAAGGCTACCCTTACTGGCGTTGAACGCCCAGTGGGTGCTTCTTTTGGGCGTTTAACGCCCAAAGTATTTCTTACTGGCTTTTTCATGCCAGTGAGCTTCCAAATTTCTCTGTAACTCTTAGGACTTCAATCAATTGTTAATTCACCTTTGAAGATACTTGGACTTAAACCTGTAAAGAAAAGAAAATTTATTTAATCAGTAAATAAACTTTGTAAATGGCTGGGTTGCCTCCCAGCAAGCGCTTCTTTAATGTCATTAGCTGGACTGTTACTGATCTTCAATGTAATCTCAGTCTTGAGCATTCTTGCTCGAAATTATCTTCAAGATAGTGTTTAACTCTTTGTCCATTGACAATGAACTTTTTGTTAGAGTCACTATCCTGAAGTTCAATGTATCCATATGGTGATACACTTGTGATTACATATGGACCTCTCCACCGGGATTTTAACTTCCCAGGGAATAATCTGAGCCTAGAGTTGAATAGCAGAACTTTTTGTCCTGGTTTAAAGACTCTGGATGACAATTTCTTATCATGCCATCTTTTTGCTTTTTCCTTGTAAATTTTCGCATTTTCAAAAGCATTGAGTCTAAACTCCTCTAGCTCATTTAACTGGAGCAATCGTTTTTCTCCAGCTAATTTGGCATCAAGGTTCAGGAATCTGGTTGCCCAGTAGGCCTTGTGTTCCAGTTCCACTGGCAGGTGACATGCCTTTCCATACACAAGCTGGTATGGAGAGGTCCCTATAGGGGTCTTAAATGCTGTTCTGTATGCCCACAGAGCATCATCCAAGCTTCTTGCCCAATCCTTTCTACGGTTAACTACAGTCCGTTCCAGGATTCTTTTAAGTTCTCTATTTGAGACTTCAGCCTGCCCATTAGTTTGTGGGTGATATGGAGTAGCCACCCTGTGGTTGACTCCATAACGTACTAGAGCAGAGTAGAGCTGTTTATTACAGAAATGAGTGCCCCCATCACTGATTAACACTCTAGGGATACCAAATCTGCTGAAGATATGTTTCTGGAGGAATTTTAACACTGTTTTAGTGTCATTAGTGGGTGTTGCAATAGCCTCCACCCATTTGGATACATAATCCACTGCCACCAGAATATAGGTGTTTGAGTATGATGGTGGGAAAGGTCCCATGAAGTCAATGCCCCATACATCAAACAGCTCAATCTCCAAGATTCCTTGTTGAGGCATGGCATAACTGTGAGGCAGGTTGCCTGATCTTTGGCAACTATCACAGTTAAGCACAAATGCTCGGGAGTCTTTATAGAGAGTAGGCCAGTAGAAGCCACTTTGGAGGACTCTTGTGGTTGTTCGTTCGCTTCCAAAATGTCCTCCATACTGTGATCCATGGCAATGCCAAAGGATCTTCTGTGCTTCTTCTTTAGGCACACATCTATGGATTACTCCGTCTGCACATCTCTTAAAGAGATATGGTTCATCCCAAAGATAGTATTTTGCATCTGTGATTAATTTCTTTGATTGCACCTTACTGTACTCTTTGGGTATGAATCTCACTGCCTTGTAGTTTGCAATGTCTGCAAACCATGGCACTTCCTGGACGGCTAGTAGTTGCTCATCCGGAAAAGTTTCAGAAATTTCAGTGAGAGGGGGGACGCCCCTTCCACTTGTTCTATTCGGGACAGGTGATCTGCTACTTGATTTTCTGTCCCTTTTCTGTCTCTTATTTCTATATCAAACTCTTGCAGAAGCAGCACCCATCTGATGAGTCTGGGTTTTGAATCCTGCTTTGTGAGTAGATATTTAAGAGTAGCATGATCAGTGTACACAATCACTTTTGATCCTACTAAGTAGGATCTGAATTTGTCAATGGCGTAAACCACTGCAAGTAGTTCTTTTTCTGTGGTTGTGTAATTCTTCTGTGCATCATTTAGCACACGGCTGGCATAGTAAATGACATGCAGAAGCTTGTCATGCCTTTGTCCCAACACTGCACCAATGGCATGGTCACTGGCATCACACATTAGTTCAAATGGTAATGTCCAGTCTGGTGCAGAGATGATTGGTGCTGTAACCAATTTAGCTTTCAGAGTTTCAAATGCCTGCAGACACTCTTCATTAAAGATGAATGGCATGTCTGCAGCTAGCAGGTTGCTCAGAGGTTTGGCGATTTTTGAAAAATCTTTTATAAACCTCCTATAGAACCCTGCATGTCCCAGAAAGCTTCTGATTGCCTTAACATTAGCAGGTGGTGGTAATTTTTCAATTACTTCTACCTTAGCTTGGTCCACCTCTATCCCCTTGTTCGAAATTTTGTGCCCAAGGACAATTCCTTCAGTCACCATAAAGTGACATTTTTCCCAGTTTAAAACCAGGTTAGTCTCTTGGCATCTTTTCAGAACAAGTGCTAAATGGTTAAGGCAGGAGCTGAATGAGTCTCCAAATACTGAAAAGTCATCCATGAAGACTTCTAGAAATTTTTCCACCATATCAGAGAAAATAGAGAGCATGCACCTTTGAAAAGTTGCAGGTGCATTGCACAGGCCAAATGGCATCCTTCTGTATGCAAATACTCCAGATGGGCATGTGAATGCCGTTTTCTCCTGATCCTGGGGATCTACTGCAATCTGATTATAACCTGAATATCCATCCAGGAAGCAGTAGTATTCATGACCTGCTAGTCTTTCTAGCATCTGGTCTATGAATGGTAAAGGAAAATGATCCTTTCTGGTGGCTGTATTGAGTCTTCTGTAATCAATGCACATACGCCACCCTGTAACTGTCCTTGTAGGAACCAGTTCATTTTTTTCATTATGAACCACTGTCATGCCACCCTTCTTAGGGACAACTTGAACAGGGCTCACCCAGGGGCTGTCAGAAATAGGATAAATAATCCCAGCCTCTAGTAATTTAGTGACCTCTTTTTGCACCACTTCTTTCATAGCTGGGTTCAGCCGCCTTTGTGGTTGAACCACTGGCTTGGCGTCATCCTCCAACAAGATTTTGTGCATGCATCTGGCTGGGCTGATGCCCTTAAGATCACTAATGGACCACCCAAGAGCTGTCTTGTGCGTCCTTAGCACTTGAATTAGTGCTTCCTCTTCCTGTGGCTCTAAGGTAGAGCTTATAATTACGGGAAAAGTTTCACCTTCTCCCAGAAATGCATATTTCAGGGATGGTGGCAATGGTTTGAGCTCGGGTTTTGGAGGTTTCTCCTCTTCTTGAGGAATTTTCAGAGGTTCTATTATCTTCTCTGATTCCTCCAAATCAGGCTGAACATCTTTAAAGATGTCCTCTAGCTCTGATTCGAGACTCTCAGCCATATTGACCTCTCTTACCAGAGAGTCAATAATATCAACACTCATGCAGTCATTTGGGTTATCTGGATGTTGCATGGCTTTAACAACATTCAACTTGAACTCCTCCTCATTGACTCTCAATGTCACTTCCCCTTTTTGGACATCAATGAGGGTTCGGCCAGTTGCTAGGAAAGGTCTTCCTAGAATGAGAGTTGCACTCTTGTGCTCCTCCATTTCCAACACCACAAAGTCAGTAGGAAAGGCAAATGGCCCAACCTTGACAATCATGTCTTCAATCACGCCTGATGGGTATTTAATGGAGCCATCAGCAAGTTGAAGACATATCCTGGTTGGTTTGATTTCTTCAGTCAAACCAAGCTTTCTGATAGTAGATGCAGGTATTAGGTTGATACTTGCCCCAAGATCGCATAAAGCTTGCTTGGTACAAACACCTTCTAATGTGCATGGTATCATAAAGCTCCCAGGATCTTTAAGCTTCTCAGGTAAGCTTTTCAGAATGACTGCACTGCATTCTTCAGTGAGGTAAACTTTTTCAGTTTCCCTCCAATTCTTCTTATGACTTAAGATCTCTTTCATGAACTTAGCATAAGAAGGTATTTGCTCAAGTGCTTCTGCAAACGGAATCTTTATTTCAAGAGTTCTGAGATAGTCTGCGAAGCGGGCAAATTGCTTATCCTGTTCCGCTTGGCGGAGTTTTTGAGGATAAGGCATTTTGGCTTTGTATTCCTCAACCTTAGTTGCTGTCGGTTTATTACCTACAGAAGTGGGTTGGGAAGCCTTTTTAGAAGGGTTGTTATCAGCACTTGTATGTGACTGATCACCCACTGGCGTTTGAATACCAGGGGTGGAAGCTGGGGTGGCGTTAAACGCCACCTCCTTGCTTGTCACTGGCGTTTGAACGCCAGAACCATGTTCCTTTTGGGCGTTCAACGCCAGATCCATGCTTGTTTCTGGCGTTGAACGCCAGGAATGAGCATGGTTTGGGCGTTCAGCGCCAGCTTTATCCCTTTCTGGGCTCTGCTTGTCCTCAGAGGGATTTTGAGTAACTATTTGTTCATTTCCTGTCTTCTTGCTGCTTTGAAGTGAGGTATTTAATGTTTTCCCACTTCTTAATTGAACTGCTTGGCATTCATCTGCTATTTGTTTTGACAGTTGCTTTTCTGTCTGTTTTAATTGCACTTCCATGTTCCTGTTAGCCATTCTTGTTTCCTGTAACATTTCCTTGAATTCGGCTAGCTGCTGAGTTAGAAAGTCTAATTGCTGATTAAATTCATTAGCCTGATCCACCGGACTGAGTTCTGCAGTTACTGTTTTAGCTTCTTCTTTCATTGAAGATTCACTGCTTAGGTACAGATGCTGATTTCTGGCAACTGTATCAATGAGCTCTTGAGCTTCTTCAATTGTTTTTCTCATATGTATAGATCCACCAGCTGAATGGTCTAGAGAAATTTGAGCTTTTTCTGTAAGCCCATAGTAGAAGATGTCTAATTGCACCCATTCTGAAAACATTTCAGAGGGGCATTTTCTTAGCATCTCTCTGTATCTCTCCCAAGCATCATAAAGGGATTCATTATCTCCTTGTTTAAAGCCTTGGATGCTTAGCCTTAGCTGTGTCATCCGTTTGGGAGGGAAATAGTGATTCAGGAATTTTTCTGACAGCTGTTTCCATGTTTTTATGCTGTTTTTAGGCTGGTTATTTAACCACCTCTTAGCTTGATCTTTTACAGCAAATGGAAACAGTAGTAATCTGTAGACATCCTGATCCACTTCCTTATCATGTACTGTATCAGCAATTTGCAGAAATTGTTCCAGAAACTCTGTAGGTTCTTCATGTGGAAGACCAGAATACTGGCAGTTTTGCTGCACCATGATAATGAGCTGAGGATTCAGCTCAAAGCTACTAACTCCAATGGAGGGTATACAAATACTACTCCCATATGAAGCAGTAGTGGGGTTAGCATATGACCCCAGAGTCCTCTTGGACTGTTCATTCCTACTTGCTTCCATGATTGAATACAAGTTGAGAATTTATATATTGAGAATTATTTATGGAATAAATAAAAATGGAATAAATAAAAAGAAGTTAAAAATATATATTTTTTTTTCGAAAAAAATGAAATTAAAATCTAAAAATTAAAAAAAAATTTCGAAAAAGTAGTTGGAAAATCTAAAATTTTTGAATTTTGAATTTTATGATGAAAGAGAAAAACACGCAAAAGACACAAGACTTAAAATTTTTAGATCTAATGCTCCTTATTTTCGAAAATTTTTGGAGGGAAAACACCAAGGAACACCAAACTTAAAAATTTTAAGATCAAGACACAAGAAAACTCAAGAACACTTTGAATATTCACAAGAACACCAAGAACACAAGGAAGAACACCAAACTTAAAATTTTTAGAAAACTTTAATAAAATTTTCGAAGATCATAAAAAGATCAACAATAAAACACCAAACTTAGAGTTTGGCACAAGATTAAATCAAGAAAAATTATTTTTGAAAAAGATTTTCAAAGGTACTGGTGCTCCCTTATCAAGAATATAAACCAATGCTTTAGCCAATTGGGAATAAATATGACACTTGATGTAGATATGCAATTGACACCAAACTTAGAACAAGACACTAAAACTCACGAAAATTAGCAATTAATTAAAAGAAAAATAATAAATTTTGAAAAGAAATTTTTGAAAAGAGACTATCCTATCAAGAATTAATGACTCTAAAAAAAATAAGAATAAAAATAAAAATAAATTATTCCTAATCTAAGAAATAAAATAAGCCTTCAATTGTCCAAACTCAACAATCCCCGGCAACGGCGCCAAAAACTTGGTGGACGAAATTGTGATCCTTAATTAATGGCTCCTTGGCATGTGCCAAGGAGAACTAATTTAACTAACTGATTACTTGCACAATTCCGTTCAACTGACCAGCAAGTGTACTGGGTCGTCCAAGTAATACCTTACGTGAGTAAGGGTCGAATCCACAGAGATTATTGGTTTGAAGCAATCAATATTTATTTTATTAATCTTAGTCAGGATGTCAATATGATTGTTTTGGATTAAAAGTGAAATCACTGGATTTGATTATAAAAATAAAAGAGGGAACAATGTTACTTTGATTTGCAGTGCTGGGGAATATGTTGGAGTTTTGGAGATGCTTTGTCCTCTGACTTCAACTCTTCCTTGAAATCCTCTTCTCACACGCAGGTTCCTTCCATGGCAAGCTCTATGTAGGGTGTCACCGTTGTCAGTGGTTACTTCCCATCCTCGCAGTGAAAACTATGCTCACGCACTCTGTCACAGTACGGCTAATCACCGGTTGGTTCCCGCTCCTACTGGAATAGAATCACTCTTTTGCATCTGTCACTAACGCCCAGCAGGTTAAAGTTTGAAGCACGTCACAGTCATTCAATCCCGGAATCCTACTCGGAATACCACAGACAAGGTTTAGACTTTCCGGATTCTCATGAATGCTGCCATCAATCCGGCTTATACCACGAAGATTCTGTTGGGGAATCTAAGAGATATTCATTCAATCTGATGTAGAACGGAGGTGATTGTCAGGCACACGTTCATGGGTTGAGGAAGGTGATGAGTGTCACGGATCATCACCTTCTTCACAATTAAGCGCGAATAAACATCTTAGATAAGAACAAGCGTGTTTGAATGGAAAACAGAGGAATTGTATTAAATCATCAAGACGCTGCAGAGCTCCTCACCCCCAACAATGGAGTTTAGAGACTCATGCCGTCACAAAGTATGTAATTCAGATCTGAAAAATTTCATGAGGTACAAGAAATGTCTGTAAAAGTTGTTTAAATAGTAAACTAGTAACCTAGGTTTACAGAAAAGGAATAAACTAAGATAATTGGTGCAGAAATCCACTTCTGGGGCCCACTTGGTGTGTGCTGGGGCTGAGACTAAAGCTTTCCACGTGTAGAGGCCTTTCTTGGCGTCAAACTTCAGGTTATGACGTGTTTTGGGCGTTCAACTCCGGATAATGACGTTTTTCTGGCGTTTAACTCCAGACAGCAGCATGAACTTGGCGTTTAACGCCAAGTTACGTCGTCTATCCTCATGCAAAGTATGGACTATTATACATTGCTGGAAAGCCCTGGATGTCTACTTTCCAACGCCGTTGACAGCGCGCCAATTGGACTCCTGTAGCTCCAGAAAATCCATTTCGAGTGCAGCGAGGTCAGGATCCAACAGCATCAGCAGTCCTTTTTCAGCCTAAGTCAGATTTTTGCTCAGCTCCCTCAATTTCAGTCAGAAAATACCTGAAATCACAGAAAAACACACAAACTCATAGTAAAGTCCAGAAATATGATTTTTGCCTAAAAACTAATATTATTTTACTAAAAACTAACTAAAACATGCTAAAATCTACATGAAATTACCCCCAAAAAGCGTATAAAATATCCGCTCATCAGTTAACTACCACGTTAACCTAGTTATCGTGGCAATTAACGTGGGCTTATGATGGCTTCACAGGCGTTATTGGTGATCACTTTTCTCATTAACGTTGCAAGCTCATTCCCATTCCACGTTAGTGGTCACGTTAACTAACGTGACTACTAACGTGGTTCTTCCTTGCTTCCTTTGTCCTGAAATCAAGCAAATAAAGTGCATCAAAGCTCTAGCCAAAGTCATGAGATTATGCATCATCAATTTGTCATTCAATTCTTGCAAAATCCTTATGAAATCATGTAAAATTCACAATAGTTGCTTGAATCAAGGTGTAAGTGTATTTTCATCCAAAACTTGCCTTATTCACTAAGAAAATACATGAAACTACCCTAAAACAGTAAAGTAAAGGTCCATTGATGCATTCGCATATTTGCCATTTTAACTAGTTAGTTTAGTTAGTTTTAGCTTAGGTTCATTCACTTTCTTTGAAATAAATGAGCAATTTTGTGAGTTTTCCTCCATGCATCCATGAACCAAGAATTAAGTGAAATTTGGCATAATTCATGCAAATAAATCAAGGAGTTTATATACAAGTTGATGTGAATGATTCCCTTGAAAATTATTGCATAAGATGGCAAAACTTTGAGGAAAGTTCTTTGGTTTATGTTAGGTGATGAAGCAAGAAGACAATGGAGCAAGAAAATATTGGAGAAAGGAAGAACAAGCAAGTTGGCAACTTGGAAATCAAGTTGGCAACTTGCTAGTGTGTGTCCAGCAGAGTTGGCAGCTTGACCTCCCCCTCTTCAAGGATGAATATCTTGAACCACAAGGATCCAATTGGCATGATTCCAATTGCGTTGAGAAGCTGACATCAAGAGCTTTCCAACGATATATAATAGTCCATAATGTGGCAAGGAATGGAAGCTCAAATCAGAGGGAAACTCAAGCCCCAAGAGCAAGGAAATGAAGCATTGCAAGTTGCCAACTTGAGCAGCAAGTTGGCAACGCCAGGAGCCATCAGGGGAAGACACCAGGGGAAGAGTAGCACGTTGCCAACGCCAACACCAAGTTGGCAACGCCCAAGCCAAGTTGAAGAAGAGCCTGGCGTTGTTGCTGGCGTGTTTGCCAACAACTTGGGCAACAACGCCCAGGCAGCTTGAGGATGCTCTCTTCAAGAACGTATATCTTGAGCTAGAAAACTCCAATTGAGGTGAAATCAGTGGCATTGGAAAGTAGACATCAAGAGCTTTTCAACCATATATCACAATATGAAATTGGAGTTCATTTGAAGGTTCAAATGTTGGCTTCATTTAGAGCCTCAAACATGGAAAGTATTGTTTCTGGCTTGCTCACCAAGTTGGCAACGCCCAACCAAGTTGCCAACGCCCAAAATGAAGAAAGGAGTGCCATTCACGTTGCTAACGCCAGAGAGGAGCACCAACCAAGTTGCCAACGCCAAGTCTTGGTGCCAATCAAGTTGCCAACGCCAAGTCTTGGTGCCAACCACGTTGCCAACTCAAGAAAGCATTGGCGTGTTTGGTAACAACGCCAGGAAGCTTTGGATGGTGAAGAATGGAGGTAGCACGTTGCTAACTTGGAATATAGGGGCGTTATCCACAACAACTCCAACAAGGCAGCCTGACCTTACCTCCTTCAATGGAAGATATCTTGAGTTATAGAGGTCCAAATTGAGTGCTTCCAATTGCATTGGAAAGCTGACATTTAGAGCTTTCCAACCATATATAATAGTCTATAGTGGAGCATGAAATGGAAGCTCGAATCAGAGTCATCTTTAGGCCCCAAAAACAAGGAAATGAGGTTGAAATTCAAGGAAGCATGAGTAGGCCAAGGAGGGGGAGTCGAACACGTTGCCAGGGCCAAAATGAACTGGCGTGTTCCTTGGCAACTCCAGCAACAACGCCCAGGCCAAGAAATTTGGGCTAGGGGCGTTGTTGAGCACGTTATTGGTGGCGTTATCCACAAAAACGCCCAACCAGGGCAGCCTGACCTTGCCCTCTTCAATGGAGCATAACTTGAGCTAGGAAAGTCCAAATGAGGTGATTTCAGTGGCATTGGAAAGTAGACATCAAATTCTGGGCAACATTAAGCATGAAAGTAAAGTCAAGAAGAAGAAAAGCAAGTTGTTAGCAACAACTTGGGCTAGTAACGCCCAAGCACCAAGCTACCAGCCCAGGAAGTGTATTGGCACGTTGCCAACGTCCCCTTTGAACTGGCGTGGTTGCCAATAACGCCAGGCCATTGGGCCAGAAGCAATGTGAATGAGCTCTTCTTCCTCTGTTTGACAAGAATTCCTTCATGAAGCTAATCCAAATCAAGCAAGCAAAGCCCATAAATCTCAACCAATCAAGGCCACAAGAATCATCTAGAATAGTTAATTTTCATTTTGTTTGTAATTTGCTTTTAATTTCATTTCAATTTGTAATTTAGAAAAGCCTATATAAAGGCCATAGCCTCATAGCATTAGGAGGGGGATTGGGGGGATACGGAGGAGACCAATTTGGAATTCTGTGAATTGGCACACTCCATTGAGAGTGGGTCTTCGGACCCCTCCCCTTCATACACTCTTCTTCACTTCCCCTTCTCTTCTTCCTTAGTAGTAGTGTAGTTTAATTTGTAGTTTTCATCTATGAATTCTTGAATTCTCAATTTCTGTTTTGAAGTCTCACTCTTTATTTTCATGCACTTTAGTTTCATGCAATTTAGTTTTCAATTGGAGCTATGATTCACTAAACCCCACCATTCATTAGGGGGAAGAGCTCTGCTTGTTACAATGAATTGATGAACTCCTCTTTTCCTCCTCAATTCATGTGGTTGATCCAAAGAGGAAACTCTTGTTCTTCAAAGATTCAACCACCATCGAGAGAGGGGTTAATCTATGAGAATTGTGTGGTGAATTTGAGGAATGAGCCACATAATTCAGTTTAGAGTTCATCCTTTCATGATTCCCTCAATCAATAAACCTTGGTTAGTATGTGAGATGTAACTTTCCATGGTTGAGACTTTGGGAATTGTGTGGCTGGATTAGAATTGAGCCTCATCTCTTCTCATGAACAATTAGATCACGAGAGTGGCAATTGGTTATGTTGAGAGAAATTGAATCACCAAGAGATTGGGATTCAATTACCCACTTGCCATGGATCTATACCCATGATTGAGAAGGATTTGACTAACATCAATTCATGAAAACTAGCATCTCTGATCCCTAATGATCCTCTCTATCATTAATTCTCATTTCTTTTGTTCTTAGTGTTAGAAAACCCATTGCCCAATTCCCTTATACATTCTTGCAATTTATTATTCTTGTCATTTACATTCTGTTTCTTTATTTCTTGCTATTTACTCTTCTGCTCTTTAGAATTCAACACTTTATATTCTTGCAATTTACTTTTGATGTCATTTAAGTTTCTTGCAATTTAAGTTTCCGCTATTTACTTTTATTTCATTTCTCTCTTCTAGTTCTTTACATTCTTTGCCATTTAAATTCTTGCAATTATGTTCAAAAATCAAAATGCTCATGAAATCAAAACCATGTTTGCTTGACTAAATTTACCATTAACTAAAGTTGCTTAATCTACCAATCTCCGTGGGATCGACCTCACTCTTAGTGAGTTTTATTACTTGATACGACCCGGTATACTTGCCGGTTATACGTAAAATCAAATTTTTACGTATCATCCATGAAACTGGCCTAGATGCCCTGGCATCACAACACCAAACTTAAAGCTTGCTTGTCCCTAAGCAAGTACTAAAACATAGGAAGGATGAATGAAAGAAACAAGATGAATAATATAAAAGTAAAATTCCTGGTTTATGGGGTTTCATGCATAGCAACTTAGGTTCATTCCTTTACTGGGTTTCAGGCCTTTATCATGCCTTTGATCACTCTCTTGATTGCATCCTTTGTGACTTCCTAATTGTTGATCCTTCTTTCTTTTCCAAGGTTTATTGCATTCCTTTTTAGGCTAAGTGCTCTGTAAGAGGGTGACTCTTTATGATAAGCTTTCAGCCAACATTCCCGAGCCAGTTGGTTCAAGGTGCTAGGTGTTAAGACACCGCTAAGGACTTACTCCCTCAAGTCTCTTTCCCTCATACATACACACTACAGGCACATGGTTATTTATTTTGCTTTCTTGAGACCTTGGTGTCCAGCACCTCTTTGGGTTACTAAGTGTTCTGTAGCAAAGGTCACTCTTGATAGTGGACTTTCAGCTGTTAATCTCGGATTAGTTAATCCAAGTTACCAAGTGATAAGGCACCCCTAAGAGCTTATTCATCCAAGCATATCCCTTGCACATGAACACCACAGACACATGCCTCAATCTTCAAACCCTTGGTGCCTAGCATTGTTCCTTATTGTTTTTCCTTCCTTTCCAACTTTTATTGCTCTTTCTCTTTTCTTATTGGGATCTTATTATTTAGTTAGTCTCATAGGATGTGTTTCAAGCATAGGATTCAGGATAGATAGTTGCCTTCTTTCCTTGTTGGTGAACCACTTAGCTAATTAATCACCCTACCACCAATATTCAGGACTCACTTCACAAAATAACTCCACTCCTGTTCTTTTCATAACATTCTCTTTTTGATTAACTTAAAGGACAAGCATACAATTAAGAAAGATGAAGGTGAAAACTAGGGACTTAGACTAGTGAGCATGGACCTAAGCAACAACATTTTAAAGCAATATTGAAAATTCCTAAGCTACTATGGAAGCATGTTCTATTTCATACATGATTTTCCTTATTTAAAGCTTTGAAAGAGATAGAACTAAAAAGGAACTCCACCACCTTTCACTCATTGGAATGCTCATGTCCCTTTGTCTTGGGATCCTCCTTGATTGCTTGAGTCCCCATTCCCTTTGCGCTTCCCTATCAGCTTTTTCCAGAAACCAGCATCCTTCATCTTCTTCTTTAATGCTTCCTTTTACTGTTTCACCTTCCCCTCTTCTTGTTCTGTTAAGTCCTTGCGGACTGCCTCATAACTTAGGATGGCAGGGTGCAAGTTATGCATATGCCCAGTCATATAAGTTAACTTGGCCTGAGTGTTTATGCTAAATTCTTCTCGATGCAGTTGCCTTCCTTTATTGAGCACACTGAATTCGTTGAATGCTTTCATCTGAGCTATCTGGCGTTGGTTGAGTTCTTGAAGGCGTTTGTCCTGGCTTTCTTGCCTTTCGGACACTTGATTGATGGCTTGGGTGAGCTGGGAGTAATGCTCCTGTTGCAACTCCATTTGCTATTTCTGCCACTCTCTTTGTTGATCTATCCAACTAGAGAGTAGTTTTTCTTGATGATCCATCCTTTGAGCTTGGACATGTAGTTGTTGTTCTTGTCCCTTTATATAGCTACTTGCCATATACTCATTGGCTTCCTTGATGTGAAACAAATTTATATTGGTTGGATCATATTGTCCTTCTTGCTGGTGCCCTGTTTGTTGGGGTTCTTCTTGGTGAGGTTCTTCTTGGTAGGGCTCTTCTTGTGCAGTTCTTTTCCTTATCTGAGGCCTCCTTTGCTGTTGGGCAGGTGCCACATAATTTATGTGTTGGAGTGTGACTAACCTCCCAGGATTTACCCATTGTGGATTGTTGTCTTTGAATACCACCTTGGCTTTTATGCATAGTCTCAGGATGGTGCTGGGGTACCAAAGTCTAGCACCCGAATCATTCTTCTTGGCTGAATCTTGGATCCCTTCAACTATAATTTCATGCACACTAATGCTTCCACCCTTTACTAGGCAATGTACCATGCTAGCTCTAGCAATATTGACCTCAGAATTCTTTGCGGCTGGAAGGATAGACTTCCTTACTAGCTCAAACCATCCCTTGGCTTCTGGGATAAGGTCTCCTCTCCTAATGAACCTCGGCCTTTTGTCTGAGTATCTTTCCTAATCAGACCCAATAACACACATATCATTCATGATTTCTTCAAGTTCATCTTCCTCGAGAGCATTACTTATTCTTACTTGATAGCTAAGCTCATCAAAATGTGGTGATTTCAGCTGAAGAGTCCTTGTTATAGCATTGGGGCTGAAGTCTACCTCTGTTCCTCTTACATAACTTTTGAAGGTGGGGGCCCTTGTATTGTCTTCTCTGACTGCATTTGCATAGAACTCCTTGATGAGGTTTGCATTTATCTTTGTCTCTGGGTAGGTGAGCTTTTGTCAACCCCTCTGTGCAATCTTTTCTCTGATCTTTGGGCACTCATCCTCGTTGAACTGGAATGTCAATTCAGGCAACATTTTCTTGTTTTTGATCCGTTCATATTGAAGCTCATGGAAGGCAGTCTTAAATCTCCTGGCATCGGAAGGAGGCTGCTCCATGGGCTCTTTCCCTCTTCTCCTTTTAGAGCTAGATGAAGCCATGAGTGATGGTTGGTATGTTTGTGGCTCACAAGATGTGGCTAAGAGGGTGCGTATGGAATTTTTGATGGGGGATGAAGTGTGTGTGCTCGAGAGAATGAAGGGAGATGAACGAGAACAAGTGTGTACGGAGAGGTTGTAGAATGAGGATCATTTATATAGAAGAATGGTGGGTGTTTGAAAGGTGTGGATTGATAGTGTTATTTTATGATGGACGGTTGGGGCTTGACCTTGGATGAGCACCAGGATCACCTCTTTTATGAGGGTCTTGGTTCGGTCTCCAAGGCTATCCAACTCCCAATGTTGCATGGCAACACTTCCAAAGATACTCCCCTTGAAGACAAGTGTGAGGTTTCCTTGGTATAGTGGCCGAATCTCCCTTCCTTGATTGTCTTATCAAGTACCATCAATACCCTTTTTGATTTCCTATATAAGACAAAAGGAATGCAAATTGGTCAATTGAATTTTTGGTGGGAAGAATTAAAATGTGAAATAGCTACTATTAAAATCTTTTTTTTCTTTTGTTTTTGAAATAACTAAATGCTTTTCATGAATACAAATCAATCGACCACTCATTCTCCCATGCATGCAACGTTGGTACACCAAACTTGTTTGTGATCATATGGTGCAACAAGATTCAGAAATAATCTCACATCATGAACTGTGTTCAAGCCCTCTTGGTGTGCCTTGAACACCAAACTTATCATGTACTATATGCTGCATGTAGGAGGTCTTATATTGTTTGTCGAAGTTGATTTAGAATTCATAAACTTTGCTTTATTACTATTATTAGAGATTAAAAAGAGAGGGTATAGAACATGGGTTTCCTCCCATGAAGTGCTTCTTTAGCGTCATTAGCTTGACGTTTGGTCCTTGTCAGGGTGGTTGGTAGTGCTTCAAATCTTCCCCCGTTGCAGTGAATCTGTTTCCATTGGCTTTTTTAAGAAGTTCCACATGTTCTAAGGACGAGATTTTGTTGATGGTGTACACGGGTGGTAGCTGGGATGGAATAGTGGGGAGGTGAGGTGGTATAGATAGAAAGTATGTAGAGATCACTTCATCTCCTGGAGAGAAATCTTCTGTCGGGATTTTCTTGTTTTTCCATCCCTTTGGGACTTTTTTTCTTGTGTCCCTTGATGTCACCTTGTTCCTTGTGGTTTCTTCTTTCAAAAGGGTTCTATTGCTTGTCTCATATGACTCTTATGAGTTTAGTTCTTCTTGGATTACACTTGATTGTTGCTTCTTCTGATCACACTGGTTGTTACCAATGGGGGTTTTCAGATGTGGTACTTGTGTTCCCTTGTTTGGCTCTTTCTTGTGCTCTTCCTCTGACTCCTTGTTATCATAATCTGCTTCTTGTGAGGGTTTGAAAACATTGAAGGTGAGCTGTTCATCATGTATTCTCAATACTAGCTCCCTTCGCTCCACATCTATAAGTGCTCTGGCTGTGGCTAAGAATGGCCTTCCCAGAATGATGGGGTGAATGGAATTCTCTTTCATTTCCAGGATAACAAAGTCTGTGGGGGAGAAAGTAGTTCCCAACCTTCACTAACACATTCTCAACCACTCCTATTGCCTGTTTTTGGGTTTTGTCATCCAGTTTGATGATTACATCTGTGGGTGTTAGCTCATTGATTTGAAGCTTTTTCATGAGGGACAGAGGCATTAAGTTGATGCTTGCTCCCAGGTCACAGAGCCCTTTATCAAACATTGTCTCTCCTATAGCACAGAGAATGTGGAAACTCCCTGGATCTTTCTTCTTTGTAGGTGGCCCTGTTTGGATAATAGCACTGCACTCCCTGTTCATCTTCATTGTTTGTCCACCCTTCAATGAACTCTTTTTGGCCAGTAGCTCCTTTATATACTTGATGTAGGAAGGCATTTACTGGAGGGCCTTAATGAATGGTATATTTACATCGAGATGCAAACATGTCGAGGAACCTTGAATACATTCTCCCTGCTACACCACCCTTAAGCCTTTGGGAAAAGGGTGCATATGGGTTCAGGATCTCCCTTTTTTTTAGCTCTTCCCTGAGTGTGGGTTGGGGTGCATGGTTTCTTTCTTCATGATTTTCCTTTGGACTGTCTTGGAGGTGTTCTACTTCCTCCATACTCCTCTCATCACTTGTGGTGATCATCTTGCATTCTTCCCACCTCACTTTCCTTGTTTCTCCTCTTGGATTCTTCTCTGTGTCACTGGGAAATCTATCAATGGGTTTGGGAATTTGTTGAGATAGATACCCTACTTGGGACTCCAGTCTTTTGATGGTTTTCCCTTGGTTTTTGATATTGGCTCGCACTTCATCCTTAAACACCTTATTGTCTTGGACTTCTCTACATATGTCTTCAAGTAGAGTCTCGATCTTGGAAAGTCTATCCTCAGTTAGTGATGGTGGGTTGGGATTAGGTGGTTGAGAAGGGTGGTTAGATGGATGTTGATAGGATCTCTGTGAGGTATGTTGGTGAGTTGCATTGTTGTTGGGGTTGTAGTTGTGGCGTCTCTGGTCTTGGCCTTGGTCTTGTTGATTCCCCCATCCAAAGTTAGGGTGATTTCTCCATCCAGAGTTGTAAGTTTTGGAGTACGGATCATGGATTTGTCTAGGTGAGTTTCCAACATAATTGGCTTGTTCCCAGTCACCTTCTTCTCCTATATTCACTCCTTCTTGAGCTGGTGATGAAGTGATGACTGCTGCAACTTGGTTTTCCTCCACCTTCTTGGTAAGATCTACTAGCTGTTTGGTGATCATCTTATTTTGAGCTAGCAATGCATCCATGTGGTTCAGCTCAATTACTCCTCGAATGTTGCTTCTTTCAAAAGCATAGAAGTAGTCATTCTCAGCTACCGTCTCAATGACATCTATGGCTTCTTCAATGGTTTTCTTCTTGTTTAGAGAGCCCCCTAAAGAATGGTCTACAGCCTTCTTTGACTCATAAGAGAGACCTTCGTAGAAAATGTGAAGTTGAACCCATTCATTGAACATGTCCGGTTGGCATCTTCTTGTTAAGTCCTTGAACCTCTCCCATGCCTCATAGAGAGTTTCACCATCTTGTTGCCTAAAAGTCTGCACCTCAGCTCTCAGCCTGTTAATTCTTTGAGGGGGGTAGAATCTTGCCAAAAATTTGTTCACCACTTCTTCCTAATTCGTTAAGCTCTCCTTCAGAAAGGACTCCAGCCACTTGGATGCTTTGTCCCTTAGTAAAAAAGGGAACAAAAGCAGCCTATAGACATCCGGGTGGACCCCATTAGACTTCACAGTATCACATATTCTTGGGAAGGTGGTTAGATGTTGATTGGGGTCTTCTGGGGCACTTCCTCCAAATGAGCAGTTGTTCTGAACAAGGGTGATGAGCTGGGGTTTTAATTCAAAGTTGTTGGCATGTATGGTGGGCTTTTGGATGCTACTTCCATAGTTTCCTGGATTTTGATTGATGTAAGAGTCTAGAACTCTCCTCTCTTGCCCAGCATGATTTGCAGGGCCTTCTCTGGCATGGTTGTGAGCTTCTCATTCATGATTGTTTTCCAAATTCTCCTCCATGCTTGTTTCAAAATACTCTTCCTCTTCCTCAGCACCAACAACTCCTTTTCCTCTTGCTTCCCTCCTTAGTCTCTGGAGGGTCCTTTCAGGTTCTGAATCGAATGAAGTTGAAGCTCCGCCTCTTCTCCCTGTCATACAAATAACAAAGCACACAGCAAGAGATAAAATGAAGAGATTATTCTTGTTAGAGTGATTGTTAGTGTGAGTAGTGCCAATTATCAAACATTTAGTGGGTTAGTGAGCAGAATTGCAAATAATAACTAAGAAAGAAAGAAAACAGAGAGGGTATAGGATATGAGGAAGAAACTACATAAACTGAAGGTAAATGACTGAATAAAATAAACAAACAAAAGAAAAATGCTCAATCTAGTGAACTTCCAACTTAATCAATGTTGATACAAAATCAATCCCCGGCAACGGCGCCATAAACTTAATGCATGAAAACTTGTCTCTCAACAAATTTCCCTTCGGCAAGTATACCGAATTGTTGTCAAGTAAAAACTCACAATAGAGTGAGGTCGAATCCCACAGGGATTGATTGGTCAAGCAACTTTAGTTGGAAGAGTATGCTAGTTGAGCTAAACAGAGTATAGTTTGAGAGTTGCAGAAAATTAAATAGCGGAAAAGTAAATAGCAAAAAATAAAGTGTAGAATCTTAAATGGGAATTTGGGGAAATGAACATGGAAATAAATGGCAGAAAGTAAAGAGAATGGGTAAGATTAGAAATGGGGAATTTATTGGGCTCAGGAGATGTTGTATTCGCCGGATCAAATTCATTTTCATCTCTTCCTCAATCAAAGCATATCTTGATCTCCTTAGCAATCTTAAGTGATTGGGTTCCAATTCCTTAGCAACCCAATCTCACTAAGCTTAAACAATTGCCCAATTCCTTGATTTAATTACTCATGGGAAGAGATGAAGTGTGGTCACTGATTATACCACATGTATTACCAAATCAAAGTGTTGGGAGGATAACATGTCACTATATCCGCCTAGACCCCAATTTGGTCCAACATGAGAAAACATTTCTAGCATGATCTCCTCATCCCTTTTCCAAGGCTCAGAGGAGATCCAATTATGGAGAGTTTCTTTTCCAAGACAACTAACCAATTGAATTAAGATTGAAAGCTTTCTAGTAAATCAAAAGATAAGAAAGAAGAAGAAGAATGAAAACTATAACTGATCCATCAAATTACAACAGAGCTCCCTAACCCAATGAAAGGGGTTTAGTTGTTCATAGCCCTAGAAATGAAAAAATGGCAGAAAAGAATACATGCTTCAAATTGCAGAAGAGTAAATATACAGAGGGTAGTGCTCCAAAGTACCAAAAGCTCCTCTATAGTTCAAAACTACTCCTATATATACTACTCCTCTTGATCTTCTAGTGAGTTCTTCAAGTCTTGGATGTGGGCCTTAGATCTTGAGTTGAAGCAGTTACAATCTTCAGTGGGCTCAGCTTGTAGAAAAGTGTGAGTTAGGCATGGGCGTTAGTGATGTTAACGTTAAGTGAAATTGTGGGTTCGAGAATGTTAGTGGCAATCACCTTTTTCACTAACGTTCCAACCCCATATAGTCCACGTTAACTTCAACGTTAGTGGCACTAACGTGAGCACTAACATTGCCTTATGAACCTTTGCAAGCGTTATTGGGACTCACCTTTCCCAATAACGTTGCCTTGTCCCCCTTGTTCCTACGTTAGAGTTCACATTAGTATAACTAACGTGGCTCTTAATGTGGGCATGCTTCATCTTCGAGAGCGTTAGTGACACTTACCTTTGTCACTAACGCTCCAAACGCCCCTACTCTCCACGTTAGAGCTCACATTAACTAAGTTAACGTGGTAGTGAATGCCATCTCCAACGTTAGTGACAAAGGTGAGTGTCACTAACATTGGTATTGTTCCTCCCTTCCACGTTAGAGTTCACGTTAACTAAGTTAACGTGACTCTTAACATGGCTCATTGCCAATTTTTGGAGCGTTAGTGGTGTTCACGTTTACCACTAACGCTGGAGCTCTCTTTATCTCCATGTTAACTACCACGTTAACCTAGTTATCGTGGCAATTAACGTGGGCTTATGATGGCTTCGCAGGCGTTATTGGTGATCACTTTTCTCATTAACGTTGCAAGCTCATTCCTATTCCACGTTAGTGGTCACGTTAACTAGATTAACGTGACTACTAACGTGGTTCTTCCTTGCTTCCTTTGTCCTGAAATCAAGCAAATAAAGTGCATCAAAGCTCTAGCCAAAGTCATGAGATTATGCATCATCAATTTGTCATTCAATTCTTGCAAAATCCTTTGAAATCATATAAAATTCACAATAGTTGCTTGAATCAAGGTGTAAGTGTATTTTCATTCAAAACTTGCCTTATTCAGTAAGAAAATGCATGAAACTATCCTAAAACAGTAAAGTAAAGGTCAGTGAAACTGGCCTAGATGCCCTGGCATCAACACTCTTTTACTTTCGATCACGACTTTAACCACTCAGTCTCAAGCTCTTCACCTGGACCTTCATGACACAAGCACATGGTTAGGAACAGCTTGATTTAGCCGCTTAGGCCAGGATTTTATTCCTTTAGGCCCTCCTTTCCATTGATGCTCAAAGCCTTGGATCCTTTTTGCCCTTGCCTTTTGGTTTAAAGGGCTATTGGCTTTTTCTGCTGCTCCTTCTTTTTTTTTCACTACTTTTTCTTACTTTAAGAATCAATTTCATGATTTTTTAGATCATCAATAACATTTTTCTTGTTCATCATTCTTTCAAGATCCAACAATTTTAACATTCATAAAATTCAATATAAAAAATATGCACTGTTCAGGCATTCATTCAGAAGACAAAAAGTATTGCCACCACATATAAATAATTAGAATTTTCCTTATTAAAAACTCGAAAAAAATATTGCCTCCTTATTCTAAAAATCTGCTATTTTATTCATGTTTGATGATGATGAGAAAAATAAATTATAGCTTAATTGGAGATAAAATTAAAATAGAAATACTAATTACTACTACTCATATATAACTTCTAAGGTAAATTCATAATAAGAACAATTATCACAGAGTTAAGGCTAAGATTAGGACTCAACAACCTTTATTTTGGGAGGTGGATGCTCCTTTAATCTGTGGGGTGCTTGGCCCTTCAAGAGATAGCTTCTGACGCTTCAGTTCCTTCAGTTCATGCCCTTGCTCTTCTTGTTCCCCAAGCAGTTTGCAAAGCATGCTATTTTGATTTTTATGTTCTTCCTTTAGTTGGTCTATAGCTTCTTGCAACTTGGTAACAGATGCTTCAAGACGCTCCCAGTATTCAATTTGAGGGATTTTGGGGAGGAACTCCTGTGCTTTCCTCTTGATGGGGTCGTCCTGCACTTGTTGTCCTTCCATTAACTTTTTGGTAATTGGTTGCTCAACTGAGATATACTCATTTACTCCCATCTTTACCCCAGCATCTTTACATAGCATGGAGATTAAGCTTGGATAAGCCAATTTGGCATCTTTGGAGTTCTTGTTTGCAATTGTGTAAAGTTCGCAAGAGATCAGCTGATGAACTTCCACTTCTTTTTCCAACATGATGCAATGGATCATTACTTCTCTTTTGATGGTAACCTTAGAGCGGTTGCTAGTGGGTAGTATAGAACGCCCAATAAAGTCTAGCCAGCCTCTGGCAACTGGTTTGAGATCTCTTCTCTTGAGTTGGTTTGGGACACCCTTTGTGTTGGTTGTCCACTTGGTTCCAGGGAGGCATATGTCCTCTAGAATTTCATCCAAGCCCTTATTTGTTCTCATCATTCTCCTATTAAAGGAGTCTGGGTCATCTTGCAGTTGAGGCAGCTTGAAGATCTCTCTTATTTTGTCAAGGTGGAGGTGAATAATCTTCCCTCTGACCAGAGTTTGATAGTCATAGAAGGCGGTTTCAGCTATTCTCTGCCTGTCTGTTTGCCACAGATTAGAATAGAATTCCTGAACCATGTTTCTTCCCACGTTTTTTTAGGATTAGCTAGGATTTCCCAGCTCCTATTTCAAATTTGCTCTTGGATCTCCGGATATTTGTCTTCTTTTAGATCGAATTTAACTTCCGGGATCACTGACCTTAGACCCATTATTTGTAGTAATGGTCTGAATGTTCTTTGGTTAAGAACTTCCCTTGAGTCCAAAGTGGTTTTGGAATATTCTCTTTCTTGCCTCTTGGAGTGGTTTGTTTTCCCTTAG
Organism: Arachis hypogaea; assembly: GCF_003086295.3. Classification (NCBI taxonomy): domain Eukaryota; kingdom Viridiplantae; phylum Streptophyta; class Magnoliopsida; order Fabales; family Fabaceae; genus Arachis; species Arachis hypogaea. The sequence goes on along the minus strand of NC_092039.1, from coordinate 68,390,747 downwards.
GAGCTATGATCTTAGTGGGTATTGGTTTAGTGATCACAGATAAACACACCAAACTTAGAGGTTTGCTTGTCCTCAAGCAAAAGAAAGGAAAGGAGATGGATAGAGGGAGAGCCAAGTTCGAATGGTGGAGGAGAGAAGGGAGCCAAACATGGATTTAAAGGGAAGGGGGTGGGTTTTCGAAAAAAAATTTTTGAAAAAGGTAGGATAAAAGATATGATTTGTAAAAGATAAGTATGATAGGAAAAAGATGTAATTTAAAATTGAAAAGATATGAAAGATATTTGAAAAGATAAATCTAAATTTTGAAAAGAAGATATGATGAGTTTAAAAAAAGATTTGAGAAGAATTTAAAAAGATTTGAAAAGAATTCAAAAAGATAATTTAGTTTTAAAAAAGATTTGAAAAGAAGTTGAGGAGGAATTGAAAAAGATTTATGTTTAGAATTAAGATACATTTGATATCTTTAAAAAAGGATTTGAAAAATTAGGATTTGTAATGTGTTTATGCAAGAAATTATGGATGGAAACATGAAAATTTGAAAAAAAATCAAGTTGGGAACAAAAATTTCCTCCCCTCCACAATCCTAGCGTTAAACGCCCAACTGCTGCATGTTTGGGGCGTTTAACGCCCAGTTGGTGCTTGGTCTGGGCGTTTAACGCTTAGCTGTTGCTTCTAGCTGGCGTTAAACACCAGAAACTCCTTTATCACTGGGTGTTTTTCTGAACGCCCAAGACGCTGTATATCTGGCATTAAACGCCCAGAAGCTGTTTCTTTTTGGCATTTAATGCCCATATGGTTATCTCTACTGGCGTTAAACGCCCAGTAGATGCTTCTTTTGGGTGTTAAACGCCCAAAATAGCTCTTACTGGCTTTTTCGCACCAGTGAGCTTCTTTTTGCTGTTTCATCCTCTGAATCCTTCTATAACTCTGTGAACTCATGCAATTGTTATTTTACCTTGAAGATAATTAATCTGAACCTGTAAAATTATCATGTAATTAACAAATAAGCTTTATTAATGGCTTGGTTGCCTCCCAGCAAGTGCTTCTTTATTGTCTTTAGCTGGACTATTACTGAGCTTTAATCAAGTTTCAGTTTTGAGCATTCTTGCTCAAAATTGCTTTCAAGATAATGTTTGACTCTCTGTCTATTAACAATGAACTTTTTGTCAGAATCATTATCCTGAAGCTCTACGTATCCATATGGTGACACACCTGTAATCACATATGGTCCTCTCTACTGGGATTTCAATTTCCCGGGAAATAATCTTAGCCTAAAATTAAACAGCAGAACTTTCTGCCCTGGTTCAAGTGAGAATATTAGTCTTATTTCTTTTAGGAACTTAAGGAAATGTACATAATATTTTATTCTTACTAGCAAATAATATTTGTGTTTAATAGGCTAAATTCATTATTCCAATTCAAGGAAAAAAGATGGTACTTGGTCGTATCAATGACAATTGGAGACGGTATAATACCACGATCAAGCAAAGTCATTTTTTCCCCATACAAATGTGTTAATGAGATGCTGAAAAACCATCCTAAAAGCATACCTGATAGTCATTTTCGAAAGTTAATTGCTTATTGGAGAACTGAGAAAGCTAAGGTAAGCTATGTGAAACCTAGTGTAATTGTTTATGCAATTATATTTTATACATTTATGAGTGAAATATGATGACTTTTTGATAATACTTGTCTCTTGCTATGTAGAAAATGTTTGTGCAGAATAAGAAAAATAGAGCACAACAGAAATTTAGGCATCGAAAGAGACCAATAAATTTTGCAAGAATACGTGCAAGATTGATACAATTTTTTAAACCTTGTTGTGCATTTGTATGTGTATGTGTTGCGTGTGTCTTTGAGTATCAAGTATGTGTTGATTTTAAAAAATAAACTTATTTTAACTCTATATAAATGTTATTTGAACTGGACTTACAGGCTGCTTCTAAGAAAAATACTGAACCACCTACTCAAGTAGAAATGTTTGTTGAGACTCGCCAAAGCATAAAGCGAAAATCATTGGATGAAGATACTTTGGATGTTAATGTAAGTATTGAGAGTTAATTTGATTAAAATAGGTTATGGATTTCTTGTATTTTGGCGAATTGTCCATCAGTTGTTGTTATTTTTACGCTTGTAGTTGAGTTAAAGAATCTTGATATTATTCTTAATTTTTATTATTTTCTTTGATGTTGTCAAATGATATATGGTTTTAGTCTAATTGTGTAGTTACTCTTTTTTTTAATTATTGTTATTTTTCTTCAAATTAGGCACATTTTCAAGCTGAGAATAAAAAGTCTAAAGAATCAGCAATTAGAGCTCTTCAATCCATATTTGGGAAAGAGAAAGCAGGGCGAGTGCGATGTCATAGAAGAGTTACCACACTAACTTTGTTAAAGAAAAATGAAGAAATTGTCACTCTTAAGCAGCAACATGCAGCTGAGAAAACAACATTAGAAGGTAAGATTGATGTGATGTAAAAAGAAGTAAATGAACTAAAATCTCTTGTTAAGATGATGTTGAAACAAAAAAGCTCAGGAGTGGACCTTAAGATGTTAGCTGCTCAACTAGGAAGCACTTTAAGCAATCCGAACAATGATGCGAATGTGGAGGTATTATTTGTTGTTAAAGTTTCTATAAGTTATCATATCTTAAACAATGGTTGATTATGTTGATGTTGATTCAATTGTTTTGTGTATCCAAATAGAAGAATGTTATTATATATATGTTTGTCCTCTCTCTCTCAAACATTTTTAGTAAATATTATTAGTATTAAAGATGTCTAGTTTTATATTTGATTTATTATTTTTTATTTTGTTTACAGAAAAACCATGTTAAAAGAGAAATTGAACTTAATTAAGCTCAAATTTTTAAGAGTAAATGTTAGAGAGTAAAAGTCCTGAACTTGTGGACATGATGATAAATCTATTTGCTACTTATCTATTTCAACTCTTCTTTGTTATTATATTTTTTGCGAAATTAGATTATATAGTTCAAAATCGTCATGACTTAGGCTATAGTATTATGGTATTTTGGAAAATGATGATGATGTAAGTACAAATAGTTATGACCTAGACTAGTAATATGTTATTTTGTAATGATGATATAATGTGATTGTGGATCTTACAACAATTTTTATAAGTCAAATTTGATGGTAAATGTTCAATTAGTTTTCTTTAGTAATTTGATTCAAATAGTTTAGATTATTTATTGATACTACATTTAAAAAAAAGTTGGAACTAAACCGTTCTTTAAAAATTATTGTCAAAACTATTGTCTATGCTAGTAACTATGCTAACAGTTTTTTGTTGCCGTTTCCTTAGATAAAAAATCGTTGCATATGAGCATTGGTAACGGCCGCATATACCACAGATCAAAAACCGTTGCCAAAGCGTCGCCTAAAGTTTTTAGAATGGTTCTTCGATCTATGACAACAGTTTTCGACCGTTGCAAAAACCCTTATTTGTTGTAGTGTAAGCTAGTAATGAATGTACTTTTCTTGTCTACCTTATTGTCTAATTATAGCTTATATTTCTTTTCAATTAGGTTAACTTAAAATTCTATTATTCTAATTGGACTTAGGCACAATAAAGAAAATTTGTGGTAAGACCTTATGCAAAAACTTCATGCCACTAATTTTAAATATCGACGGGAGGTAAAGTTTTCACAAGGGAAGCCTATAGGTCCAACCAAAGAGGTCGTATCTATAGCAGTTAGAAATCCTCATTTTGTAACTTTGCTATATACTAGTTGGCATGGTGTGCCTAATAAACTTAAGGAAGACATGTGGGAGTACGCTAACGTATGTAAATATAGAATTATGGACAGTTTTTTATTTATCTATTTGTTATTTTATGCTAACCTTTGGCATTCTAATGTATTGTGTTGAATTGCAAAAGTTCATTTTTCCAATAAGTTCACAGTCGCGGATAATGTGGGGATGTTGTCGTGCATAGAAAAAATACAAGGGCGAAATCAAAAAGGAACATTTCTTGAAGTACAATACAAAGAAAGAAATGATACAGAACCGACCATTAGAGATCATTGAGGTTCAATTTCACAAAATAATTCGGTATTGGAGTCTTCCATCTATCAAGGTAATGCTATATGTCTTCTATTTCTTCCAACTATCCTTGATTCTTTATGTAATTAGACTTCGTGTTTCAAAAAAAGGTGATGTGATTTTCAAAGAGAAAGAAAATGTGTCTGCTAAGAATAATAATACCTCTTTTTCATGTTTATATTTAGGCCATGTCTGCTAAGAATACTGAAAATAGGTCAAAGTAAACATTTCCTCACTAAATGGATTCCACAAATTTTGGAATAGTACAAGCAGCTGGTAACATAACTTATTTGTTTGTGATTTCTCCTTTATATCCATGTTATATTGTCTAGTTAGTATGATTCATGTAAGTTTTTCTCTTCATACTCTAGCATGACTCTAAAGAAAACAATGAAGAACCATCAAAGGCTAAAGTTTTCACAGCAACTCGCACAAGTAAAAATAGAAAAGAAATTGATGCTAAAACATAAACAACAATTGTGAGTTGTTTGTATTTGTGTTTGGATTTGGACAATATAAATTCTAAATAGATTTATATTTATATTAAGTTAATATGACTTTGTATTTTTATGTTGTTACTTTTGATAAAATGAACTTCAAAACCGCATAAAGGTAAGGGAAAATCATGAGGATGCATTTGTAGCCATGCTAGGAAAGGACTAACCAGGTTGAGTTCGTTGTTATGGGGCTTTGATTACAATAAGCTCTCTTAAAAAGGATAAGGAGATTCACCAAGTCAAAGTTAAATACAATGACAAAGTCTTATCATTAGAGAAGAAGATGGACAATGTTTGTGGTCTATTAAAGGTGATGTTGCACCAAATCAACCTTAGAATGACTGACAAAGAGGTAGCAGCCTTAGTGCAAGCTACCCAAAATTCTATTTTGGATGCCTCAAATAGTAGACCAAGAAATTTTTTCCGTTCCTCCGAATCAACTTACATTCCACCAACCAATGATATAAGTAATTATCTTTATCGTATTATTGTCATACAAAGATGCTAATTAAAAAAAGAGAGAAAAATAAGTGGTCACTGCCTCGTTGTTTTGGATTATAGAATTTTAGTATTCATGTTAAATTTCTATTGTTGGCTAAATATACATTGTAGGTTGTTAAATTTTCTTGTAGTGTACTATTGATTGTTCTTTGTTACTTGATTTTGTTAGCAATCAGTTAGTTATTAGATAGTGATGTCTATGTATTGTGTGGTAGAATCTGTGTTTAAGCAAAATATGTTGCATTATTGTAATAAGGCTCCTTAGGATGGTAAGTAGCCCAATGGCCATAAAATATGTTACATTCTCTTGTTTCTTCTTATATACTCCCATATAAATGTGGTTTGTTTGTGATTCTTGTTAAAGGAAAGAGTACCACAGTTGCAACAAGCAGAGTGCTTGGTAATTCGAAAATATTTTTTGATAAGTACTTGGAACTAAATATCTCCTTTGAATCAAACTTCATTGCTTTAGTTTGGTGTGAATTTAGATCTATTCTGAATTTCAGCTTATGGTTGTTAACTATGTATAGCATTGAAAATTAGTGTCCTCCAATGTCTTAAACTTTGAATTATCATGCAACCAAATTTCAGAAAAAACAATACAAAATGCCTATATATTATATGCTAGTAGAAAAAACTTTGAATATTATGAATCATGTGCTTGGATTAATGAAGTTGGTGAATAAAAAAAGATGTGAGAACAAGGTGCATCACATTTTTCATATGGCAGTTGAAGGGCCTAAATATATTTATATATATATATATATATATATATATATATATATATATATATTCTTAGATTCTTCTATCCAAGTGGCTTATTTGGTACTATCTTTTTTTAGTTATTATTGATGAATTATATGCTCTCTTTTCCCTCCCTTTCTCTCTCTCTCTCTCTCTCTCTCTCTCTCTCTCTCTCTCTCTCTCTCTCTCTCTCTCTCTTTCTCTCTCTAAGCATTTATGCTTCAATTATGTGATTGCTAAATTCTAATAACTTTATTGCTGGACCTAATTAAAGTCGACTTACCATTTTCATTCTTAATCAATTTGAATTTAGAATTAGATTTGTATTATTAATTAGCCTTTATAACATGCACTAACACAACAATATTTAAAATTGTGCAGGACAGTGGTAAAATCAATGGAATTCATGGTGGAAGATCACACTAATCATGGAGTTTGATATTTTGTAATTAAGTATATAAAGAAAGTAGATATGTGATACTTGTTGGAATTGTAATTTCTGTATTAGGAATTCATGGGTAGTTGTTATGACTTTGATTTTTAGTATTTTGTGATCAAAGTCTATTTTTTTGAGACAAGTTTATATATAAGTTAGATTGGCTGATATATACATAATTATTTTGATCTATGATTTTAAAATTATATATGAATTTTGCAAGGTTTTTATTGGAAAGATTAATGAAAAAAGAGTTTTTCTGAGCTAACTTATGACCACGCTTAAAAAGCGTGGCTATATCGTACAGTTGTGCTCAACAGCCACGCTTAATAAACGTGGCCATAACCTGGAAACTAGCACGCTTTAAAAGCATAGCCATCTCCTTAGCTATTGGTACACTTTTTAAGCGTAGGCGTTTTTTCTTGTAGTCATCAAGGCACACTTACTAAACATAGCCATTTATTACCCTATTGGCATGCTCAAAAAGTGTAGCCATATCGTTTTTTATCGGCACGCTTTGAAAGTATAGCCAAACCAAACCTTCTTAGCACGCTTCAAAAGTGTGGTTGTATGTATACTTTTTTGTACGATTTTAAAGCATAGCTATAGAGTTATACACACTGTCATGCTTTTACACTACAAGAAAAATCATTTTTAGCAGCCATTTATTTTACTTTTAGTGGCAATAAAAATAGTTGCTAATACATTTACCGGCAATTAGTCGTCTTATGCTTTGTCGCTAAAAGGTTTTAGCGGTAATTATAACATTTGCCGGTAAAAACTTTTTTAATGGCTGCAAAAAGTAAATAATTTTTAGCGACTATTTTTTTGGCAATTTATATGGCCACCAAAAGTAATTCTAAAATTGCAACGTGATTCATTTTTAGCGGCCATTACTATTGTCGCCAAAACCCATTTTACTGGCAATTTATATGGCCACTAAAAATAATTATAAAATTGTAATATTATTCACTTTTACCAGCCATTACTATTGTCACTAAAGTCTTAAGACTTTTTTAGTTATATTATACTCATTTTCTTAGAAACAACGAACTATCTTTTTTTAGAATCTCAATTTGCCAACAATTATTATTGTTATACATAATATAAATATACTGAAATTAATTACTTCAAAATGAGATATTTCATTAAACTCAAAATATTGATAAACAAATTTCTCTTGAAAAGTAGTAAATCATGTTACAAAACTAAACAACAAAAAATACTACAAGCCTATAACTATGTTACATCAATGTAGCAATACAAGTGTTAGCAATGATCTAAAGTTGTACTTTTAAAAGTAGCCTAGCTTTCGCTTTTAGTAATTGATCTAAGAATTTAAAAGTAAATGAAGAAGAAAAATCATGAATATACTAAAGAATCTAAAACTATAAACCTTTGGCTACTTTTCAAGGAATTGATAGCTTGGCAATGTTTTTCGCCTTGATACCAATGACACGGTTCTCTTAACTTTGAAGTTGGTCTTTGCTCTTGCTTTGAAAAAGTCAAAACCTATAGCCACGAGGGTCCCTTAATCTTTCTTTTAACCAGAATAAACTCCAAAGCACTGCACATAAAGATAAATCCTGCCAAACAAACTTGTGCGTGTGATTCCCCTCCAATTAGCTGCTTAGTTTACCAATAATACATGGTGGGCAACTCACTTTTACTTTATTTCTATTTTTACCATTCAATGAGAACACTGCCAATGCCAACGCAGTAATAAGAGAGTCATACACATGCATCTTCTGTTATGTGATAAAATTACCTACTACCAACTTTAATTAGTTGTAGTAGGAAAAGGATATATCCCAACTAATTTTAGTATTTTAAATCATAAATTATTTTCATCATATGAGATAAATGAGCTCATGAATGATTGCAACATATGATAAGCACCTAATTTTAAAAAACATAAACTTATAGTAAGCAAGAAAGCAAAAAGTTGAGTCATTTAACTGAAAAAACTTCACTTCCCTAATAATAAAAAGACAAATGGCTACATACACGCACAGAGAGAAGAGTAATAATTAGAGAATAAGAAAAAAAATTTATAAAAATTCTACTTGAGATAATTTACTGAAAAAAATATGTATTTAATGATGAATGATATATCTTTTAAAAAATCAAATTTAATATATGACTTGTGAAAAATAAAAATTTTACTAAACTAAATCATAATATACTACTTATGAATAATAGTTTTAAATTTAATTTTTTCACTACAATGAATGTGGACTGAGACAATCTTTTAAAAGTGTTGTCTAAACACATGAAAATGTTGCCTTTGATCCATTTGGTATGAAATGCCACATTAATCAGCTTCCACTACCATAAATTGCTAGCTATATACTCATTTAATTTGTTGATTGATCAGCCGTATCATGATTGTCATCGAATGAAAATTGCTACTAATTGTTGATAATCGAAAAACAAATGCAATTTGTATTTTTGTACAATAATCATCATTATTGTGAAAGGCATGACTAAGAAGATACCTTATCTTAATTTGGTGTGGGAATCTAGCAAGTACCTGTAAAAGAATAGAAAATAGACCAAATGATACAAAAGGTTCAGTTCCTACACCAAGCATTATTGTTTTACTTTATCCTTATACATGAGAAAATTATAATTAGATTCACTTGCTTTTTTTCAAGGATTATATAATAGATTTAATTCAATTTGTACACACACAAATTTATAAGGATGAACTTCTTGAAAAATGAAACTAACCACTTTTGTAGCATCTAATGATTCAGTAAGCAAAGGGCCAACTCCAGTACACTCAAATGAAAAATCCACACCAAGTCTATCACTCAATTCTTTAACCAATTTTGAAGGAGATTTATCAGAATTACTTGAATTTATAAAGTGACTCATTCCAAAAGCTTCACATTTTTCTCGCTTCATATCATTTATGTCAATCCCTATTATCTTAGTTGCCCCCAACATTTTTGCTACACTTATATCCTTCTTGCACAAAAGAAGATAAAACTAAAAATGATTCTTGTTTTCCATCCCTTTGGAATTTATGATTCTCTTTGATATTTGTGAATCGATTCGCAAAGCTGGTGAAGAATGAATCAATTAAACATGTTTAATGTTGTAAAATCTAGAATCTACATACACAATGAAATCATTAAAAGAAGTACTCACTTTGCACAATTATCAGCTTTCCATTCAATACCATTAGCATCCATACCAGTAGATTACCATCCATCATTAACAAACTTAGCAGGAATACTACCTTGAAGTTGCATTAAAGAACATATATTATACAAAAATCTAACTATTATTATAGCTTGACATTTTATCCATGGAAAAGGAATAATACCTCTCTAATCCTTGCTTTACACCATCTGAAGTGACATTGGTATAAAAAGTATCTCATGTACACCATCCAAACCAGTTCAATATATCTGACATCTGAATACACAAAGTTATGAAAATGTTATGATTAATCAACATTTAATAAACATTAGAATTAAGAAACACAATGAGATTTACCTTTTTTCTCTCTCTCTATGAGAAAATATTTGCATGTGTTTTTCAACAGTCCTGAACAAAATTCGAATCAATTATAAGAAACATTGCAATAAAAACTTGAATCATGTCATTAGAATTGAAATAAATCATTTGACAGCATTGGTTGTGACTTCATAAGGGTCTAATTCGGCACCAAGTTCCCATCTGCAACACTTATTCCTGCTCCCATTGTCATATTCCCTTTGAATTCAACAACAACAACATTATAAAGGATACAGAGTGTTGCTGTTTCAATTCCAAATTGTGAGATAGATAGATAGATAGATAGATAGAAAAGAGAAAAATATGTGAGATATAATACAATATAACAAAGCACAGATCAAAGGTGGGTATTTATAGCAATTGGAAAATCATAATCTACATATAACTGCACACCAAACATGAATTATTGGTTATATAGCAATTGGAAATTCATTTTTGCTGCACTTATAGCCTGCACAAAAGAAGATAAACTAAAAATAAAAACTCAAGCTTTTGAATATTCAAACCAAACAATTAATTGAGCAAAAGTAAAATTCAACAACTAAAAAATATGTCGATAGTGAGAAGTAGCAATTGTTACCAGAGAGAAACAGAAGAGCAGAGCAACAACGAACAACGAGCAACAAGTTTAGCTACCAAAGAGAAACAAAGGAGCACCAACAACCGTTGGTGATGGTGATGGCGACAACGGCAACAACAACAAAATCCTGTTGAATTTCAGAATTAGAAAAAATATAAAATGAAAAATAGAAAATCCAAAAAATGAAGGGAGAAGATCTACCAGCAGTGACGATTTTGTACGCCTACGCGGAAGACCAGCGGCGGTGCAAGCGGCGAAGGTGCGGTGTTGTGAAATGGAGGCAAGGGCAGAGCTGAATGTAGCGACAGCGTCGTTCACAAAGAGGCACTTTTTCTCGATCGATCTCAGAGATTTAATTTAGGTGTTGCTGCCAGATATGGAGATGCGTTGGTGGAGGAGGCGCCTTTGCTAGACAACGGTGGCGGTGGCGGTGGCGATGGCGGCAGCAATGGTTACGACAAGCTTAGGGTTTCGACATTGAGACCATCCTTTACCTTCAACATAAGCTAGGTTTTTTCCTCTGAATATCTAAATCAACACCTTTTACACCAAATTCCAAGAAAGGCAAGCAATAACTCATTCTATATGGAAATTGTTATAAAAAAATATTTTAATGATAACAATACTGGCTATAACTTTATGGTCACCAAAAATTTTTTACTAAAAAGAAATTTTTTTGTATTTATTAGTAGCAATAAAGATAATTATCATTATAATATATAGTAATAATGACAAATATATAATTGCCCTAAAAATATAACTTAAATTAAAGAATTAGTGGCAATTATGTTATTACCGCAAAAAATTTGTCACTAAAACATACTTTTTTAGTAGTGTTAAGCGTGACATTAGATGAAAACGTGGTGAAAAAGAAAGCGTGCCAATAGATCGATAGAGCAACCGACACACAAAATGTGCCGATAACAAAAAGTATGGCGAAAAGCTACTATCGGCACGCTTTTTTCACTTTTTGACACATTTTAAAAGCGTGACAAAAAATTCATTTTCTTTAGTGTCCATTTCACTTTTACTATTATACCTTATCATTGCATGTTTAGATCTGGTTATTCAACCTTAGAAGTTAGAATGCAGCTGTTCGAACTTAACATACGGCTTGATGACTAATAATCGAGTCTGATGATCATTGAAAATATAAATGAATTATTATAAAATAACTAAATAAATAAATAAGGAAGAGGTAACAAATATAAAATAAAGAAATATAAAGAGAGAGAGAGAGAGAGAAATTTTTGTTACTGTATGGAATACCTCAGTTGCTTCTCTATTTATAGGCAAAGAAGTTTTACATTTTTCAACTTCATTAATTTGGTTTGCCTTGAGAAGTTAAACTATTCAGTATTGAAATCAAACGCCCATATTAATGATGGTTATCCACCTCATCTTTCATCCTTATCACAACACTCCCCCTTGGATGACCATTTAGGATTATTGCCTCGTTAAAACCTTACTAAAGAAAAATCCAGCAGAAAAAAACATTAGTGAAGGAAAAAGAGTACAATATCCTTTGTGATAGGGACTGCCTCATTAAAAACATTGTCAAGAAAAATCCAATGGGAAAAAACCTGACCAAGGAAAAAAGAGTACAGTCTCCCCCTCTTGTCGACATCATTTAATGTCTCGAAATCGGTGCATCCCAATCTCATGTACCAATCTTTCAAAGGAGGATTTTGGGAGTGACTTTGTAAATAAATCTGCCAGATTATCACTTGAGCGGATTTGTTGGATATCAATTGTCCCCTGATTTTGAAGATCATGAGTGAAGAAGAATTTGGGAGAAATATGCTTTGTTCTATCACCTTTGATATCTCCGCCTTTAAGTTGAGCAATACATGCTGTATTGTCTTAAAAAAGGACAGTTGGAGCTATCTTCTGATCAATCAGTCCACATGATGATAGAATATATTGGATTACACTCCTCAGCCAAAAACACTCACGACTAGCTTCATGTATCGCTAGTATTTCAGCATGATTAGAGGATGTTGCTGCAATCGTCTGTTTCGTGGACCTCCATGATATAGCAGTACCACTATATGTGAATGGGTATCCTATTTGAGATCTCCCTTTATGTGGATCAGACAAATATCCAACATCTGCATATCCAACTAATTGTGACTTGGATCCATAGGGATAAAACAATCCTATATCAGTCATTCCATGAAGATATCAAAAGATCTCTTTGATTCCACTCCAATGTTTTCTGGTTGGAGAGGAACTATATCTTGCTAGTAAATTCACAGCAAATGATATATCAGGTCGTTTATTATTAGAAAGATACATTAGTGCTCCAATGGCACTAAGATAGGGTACTTCAGGACCAAGGATATCTTCATTTTCTTCCTTAGGATGGAATTGATCATTTTCCACATCCAAAGATTTTACGATCATTGGGGTACGCAAGGGATGTGACTTATCCACATAAAATCTTTTCAAGATCTTCTCTATGTATGTTGTTTGATGAATAAAGATCCCATTTTTTATATGCTCAATCTGCAGGCCGAGCCAAAATTTAGTTCTTCCAAAATCTTTCATCTCAAACTCTTCTTTTAGAGTTTTTATAATTGTTGGAATCTCTTCAGGAGTTCCAATGATATTTAAATCATCAACGTACACAGCAATTATAATGAACCCAGATGTAGATTTCTTTATGAAAACACACGGGCATATATCATCATTCTTGAATCCGTTTTTTGCCAGATACTCAGAAAGACGATTATACCACATTCGTCCAAATTACTTTAAACCTTATAAATATCTTTGCAATTTGATTGAGTATAACCCTTGCGAATATTCATTGGATGGTTTAGATATCTTTAGTCCTTCAGGGACTTTCATATAGATATCTTGATCTAATGAGCCATATAAATAAGTTGTTACCACATCCATTAAATGCATATGTAGTTTATGATATGCAGATAAACTGAGCAAATAACGGAATGTTATCGCATCCACTACAGCGGAATACATTTCTTCATAATCTATACCGGGCCTTTGTGAAAAATCTTGTGCCACAAGACGGGCTTTGTAGCGCACAACTTCATTTTTCTCATTTCGTTTTCTCACAAATACCCATCGGTATCCAACAGGTTTTACATCTTTAGGTGTACGAACTACAGGTCCAAAGACTTCACGTTTTGCAAGTGAGTCTAATTCAGCCTTCATGGCTTCTTCCCATTTTGGCCAATCATTCCTTTGTCGACATTCTTCTACTGATCATGGCTCAAGATCCTTACTTTCATGCATGATATTTAATCCCACATTATATGCAAATATTTCATTGACAATTGTCTTATTGCGGTCCCATTTCTCTCCTGTAAAGACATAATTTATCGAGATCTCGTTATTTTCACAATTTTCAGGTACCTGAATGTCTTCTGGCGTTAACATTATATCAGACTTTTGGATAACTGCAGGTGTCTCTACTATGTATTTTTCAACAGGAATAGTATTTACCTCTTTTCGCTTTCGAGGATTTTTATCTTTGGAACCAACAAGCCTGCCACACTTTTGGCATAAATTTGCTTCAGTGGCTACTTGTCCTACTGGGACATCAATTCGAATTGGGGGCATTTTTCGCTTGTATATAAGATTTGTCTATCCTCTTTGTATCGGAAAATGCATCATGCAATTCATTTGCTATTCTTTTCAAATGTATAATCTTTTGAACATCTAGTTCATATTGCCCTGATCGAGGATCTAAATGTATCAACGATGATGCATTCCAATTAAGTTCCTTTTCAAGAAGCTTATTCTCTCCCCTTAATATTGAAAATTTTGATTCATCAAAATGACAATCCGTAAACCGAGATTTAAATACATCTCCAGTTTGTATCTCAAGATACCTCACTATAGAGGGAGAATCATATCCAACATATATTCTCAATTTTCTTTGGGGTCCCATTTTGGTGCGACTAGGTGGTGCAATGGGAACATATATCGCACACCCAAATATTCTTAAATGGAAAACATTTGACTACTGGCCAAAAGCTAATTGCATAGGAAAGAATTGATGGTAACTCGTTGGCCTCAAACGAATAAGTGCTGCAACATGTAAAATAGCATGCCCCCAAACCGAGGATGGGAGATTTGTTCTCATAAGCAAGGGTCTAGAAATTAATTAGAGGCGTTTAATAAGTGATTCTGCTAACCCATTTTGTGTGTGAACATAAGCTACTGGATGTTCAACACTTATTCCATTAGCCATACAATAAGCATCAAAGGCTTGGGAAGTAAATTCACCAGCATTATCAAGACAAATTATTTTGATTGGATTTTTTGGAAATTGTGCTTTTAATCGAATAATTTGAGCCAGTAATCTCGCAAACGCCAGGTTGCGAGAAGATAATAAGCACACATGTGACCATCTCGAAGATGCGTCTATTAGGACCATAAAATATCTAAGAGAGCCACATGATGGATGAATAGGTCCACATATATCACCTTGAATTCTTTCTAGGAATTCAGGGACTCAAATCCAATCTTTAGTCTTTACTGGTGATGGTCTTAAAATTAACTTCCCTTGAGAACATGCAGCACAAAAAAATTCACTAGTTTTAAGAATCTTCTGGTCCTTTAGTGAATGTCCATGAGAGTTTTTAATAATTCTCCTCATCATGGTTGTTCCCGGATGACCCAATCTATCATGCCAAGTTATGAATTCATTTAGGCTAGTAAACTTCTAGTTTACAATGGCATGTGATTCAATTGCACTAATCTTGGTATAATACAACCCAGATGAAAGTGAGGGTAACTTTTCCAATATAACCTTTTTATTTAAATCATGAGTTGTGATACATAAATACTCATGATTTCCCTCATTCATTGTTTCAATATGATATCCATTTCGGCGAATATCTTTGAAACTCAACAAGTTCCTCAGAGACTTGGTAGATAATAGTACATTATTTATTATAAATTTTGTTCTTCTAGAAAACAAAATTATAGCTCTTTCGGAGTCTTCTATCACATTGTCTGAGCCAATAATAGTATTAACATATTCTTCTTTTGGTACAAGATGGGTAAAATATATGTCACTTTTAAGAATAGTGTGCGAACTTGTACTATCTGCAAGGCAAATATCTTTAGAATATGTCCTTGCCATTTTTCTTCAAAGACAAATGATAATAATAATAATAAAATGAGTAGAAGTACATGCACAGTAAAATTATTCACATGAATACTTAACAAACACATACACATATCAAACTATTTCATCATTAATCAAATAGCCAATATTTCTTTCAGAATGCTTAAAGAAATTAGATACATCATAATGAGTGGTGGAATTTTCATCATTTGAAACAAAATTTGTTTCCTTGCCTTTGTCGTTCCTTTTCAAGTATGCTTGATAAAAATTAACTAGGTGTCTTGGAGCACGACAGGTACGTGACCAATGGCCTTTTCCACCACAACGGAAGCATTTATCCTCAATTGATTTACTTTGCCCATTGTTTCTTTCTTTATCCCACTTCTGGTGATATCCTTTCTTGTGAACATAATTTCTTTTCCTTCCATAATTTTTTCTGTTATTAAAATCTTGCCATTTACCTCTTCTGGGGTTATAATTTGCCGCATTTGCTTCAGAAAATGGAGCGGCGTCAGCTGGGCGCGCTTCATGATTTCTTAAGAGCAACTCATTGTTGCGTTCAATAACAAAAAAGCAAGAAATTAACTCAGAATATTTTTTAAATTCTTTTTCTCGATTGCTACTTGAAGAGCACATTCGAGGCATGGAAGGTCGAGAAAGTTTTCTCTAACATATCGGGTTTGAGGAAGTATCACATGATTGTACCTTTCTTCAAGGTCTTTCCACAGATCTGCAGGATCTTTTAATGTGGGATATTCATTTTTCAATCATACGTCAAGATGACGATGAAGGAAAATCATAGCTTTGGCTTTATCCTTCTGGAATGTATTATTTTCAGCTTTAATGATATCTTCAAGATCCATTGAATCAAGATGGATTTTAGCATATAGTATCTATGATAAATAATTGTTTTCCAGATATATCAAAAGTATTATATTTAAGATGAAAAAGTTTCGATATAATACAAATTTGTTACCTGAAGTCTTCCTAAAATTTTGTTAGAGATTCGTGCTGATAACATGTTATAAAATAACTAAATAAATAAATAAGGAAGAGATAACAAATATAAAATAATGAAATATAAAGAGAGAGAAAAAATTTTATTAATATATAAAATATCTCTGTTACTTTTTTATTTATAGACAAAGAAGTTTTACATTTTTCAACTTTATTAATTTAGTTTACCTTGAGAAGTTAAACTATTCAGTATTAAAATTAAACGTCCATATTAACGATCTTCATTCACCTCATGTTTTATCCTTATCACATGAATAAATATTAAATTTTTTTTATCCTACGTGGGTAGTAGTTTAATTAATTATGTATTTGATATCTGACTATCTTATGCCTGATTCTTGGACTCAATTACGAGGAATTGACCAGCGCATGACTGCATGTTGTGGGCCAAAATGGAAAAGATTCCTCGAAATACAAGTTGAGCCACTTCATAAGTTCATATGCACCCATAACAGAAATTTTTTTTTTCATTTTCAGACCTTGAAAACTGCATCTTTATTTACTTATTTATTGATTTTTGCCCCGGAATACATCGATCAGACCTACAAAAAGTGTTGATATATATACATTTCAGAACTTGTTACCGAAATAATGGATTAATGGTTAAAATAGTCTATAAAAAATCATGAGTGCATTAATTTAATCTTTAAAGAGAATATATCTAATTGCTTCGTTAAATAATGATGCATTATAAGATAACTTAATTTATACCATATCTTATTATTTAAATTAATGAAAAAAACTTGACTCACGATTATATTATATAGAGATAAATTTAAAATATTTCATTCTTTGAGAACTAAATTGACACATATATAATATTTCAATGACCATTTGGATTATTAACCCGAAAAGTAATTATAATAAGAGAGTATCTCAAAAATTTTTAATTTTATTCAATATCATATTCATATTGAACAAATCTAACTTCCTAAATGCTTCTTATTATCATTATTGGTATGCAATTAAACATTTAGTAACATTATTATGGAAATCAATATAATGTAAAACTGTTTAAACTGGTAAGCAAGCACAGAGCCAGGTGGTAGGAAAGAGAGATGATGACCCCTAATTTTAATTTTTTATATGTAAATTATATATAAATTTTAGTTTAATTTTTCTTTAAAATTTAATTTTAATCTTAATTTATTGTATAAATATTTTTGACCCCTTTAATATTTTATCTAGTTCCGACCCTGCTTGTAAGTATTATTTTATTCCTTAATCAATATTAATTTTTGAGTTCTAATATTGAAAATAGAAAAGAAGTCTTGTCAGAATTTCTCTACCAATTTTATGAAACTTCAGTCAGGTTAAATAAGACTAGTTAAAATTTTAATGTGTGTAATAAAATTTGGATGGTGGTAGACTGGTAGTACAATAATTTGATAAAAGAAATAAATAAAATAAAAATCATGGAAACCAAATTTCGGAAATTAAAATAGGGACGAGAGAAGGAAATTATAAAGGTCGGACTTTCATATGTAGAAGCGTCTGTCAATTCTTGAGTTGTCTTCTTATAACTCGCACATATTTAGTTTTGTAACGTATGGCAAATTGACAAGAACATTATTGCAAAGTGTGCAAAGTTTTTCCCTTCCATAAATGTCTCATGACACGGAAACCAGGCCCCTACATGAAATAATTTCATTTTCTTTCCTTTAAATGATATTTGCCACTATTCTATAAACATATACCTGATCAAAGTTCGAAATTAATGGTTTTCCTTCTATATGGATGGAAGGTTGGAGGCTTGAAGGCTGAAGCATAAGATCCATACATTTTATAATTTTGATTTAAGTCACGGTTGTTGACTTGTAGGTAAATCAAATTCAAGTCCCACCGCTGTTATTTATTTTTTCTATATATTTTACTAGAATATAATGTTAATATATTCCTAGTGTAAATTATTTTATATAATTATTCAATTATATATATTTATTTAGATGATATTTACGCATTAATTATTAAAAATAGTTATTTTTATTAATGTAGTGATTAATAATTGAATACAGACACAAAATTTTTATACAATTATTATATTAGAATTAAATTGATTTAATTATATATAAAGATTTTTAATAGCAGTAATTGTTTATCCCCTCTTTCTTTCTCTCGTGATGAGACCACGGACGGATACAAGGAGGGACGGATCGATACAAAGATTTAATATATATATATATATATATATATATATATATATATATATATAGTGCGGTATATGATTAAAAAAATAAAAAATATTATAGAATTTAATGATTTTACATATATTATCCATGAGTTTTTATTTTAATTATTTACTTTGTTAATATTTTTTATTTAACTAATTTAATATTAACAACTTACATTTTTTTATTTTTTAAATTAATTTTTTCATATTCATCTCGATATTCATTTAAATAAAAATTGTTATTTTTTTAATAATATTAAACTATTAACATATTTAACATTTATATTATTATTATTATTATGATATAGATTATTAATAATTTATAGATATATTTTAATAATCACATTGTATACTTTAAATATTTTTTCTTATAAAAGCATACTTATTTTCTTCTAAATTTATACTATTAAAAGAACAAAAATTTACCTTTTTTATCATAATTTATTTCAACTATCATTTTATTTTAAATTTTTTATCTTATAATTTATTACAAAGATACCATGTCTTTTAAATAATTAATAATTTATAATTTATTTTTAATTTTTTTAATATTAAAAAAATAAATATTAATTAATAAAATATGTGATAATTTTTTAACTAAATATATCATAAATATATTAATATCTTGTAATTCTATAATATATTCATATTGTTGTGTCTTTTTATATAATTATCATGTTGAAAACAAAATTATAAAAAATATATATATTTATATATATTAATAAACCTTTTAAAAAATCTAACTCAAAAATTATATATTATGTCTAAATTATTTTTATATAATAAAAAAATTAAAATATTCATCTAAAATTTTTCCATTATTCCATATTAAAATTTTTGGATCCCACACGTAATATCAATGGAAAAGTCTAGGGGACCAGCAGTTTTGTTGAATTTTGGCCAGCATGTAACCAGCAGAGGAAGGTGAGCCATTGGATGAAATCTCACACCAATCTCACACCATCAAATCATTATTAATGGCTAATTGATGGCTAATAATCACAAAAATTGCTGGTCCCTTCTCCCTCATCAATGAACCTTAAATAAAGGTTTTTGGTTACTCTTCCTAACATTTCATTACTTCTAATTTTTATGCCATGATAAGCATGCCAGTAAAAAACTAAAACGTTATCCTTTATGCATATTAAAAGAAAGGTTTAATTATTATATTAATTTTTATAGTTTTACAAAATTTTTAATTAAATTTTTATATTTTTTAATTAAGTCTCTGCACTAATTTTTTTTAATTACGTCTCTTTTAATAATAATTAGTTTAATTTTGTAGGAATTTAATTAAAAAAAATTAGTGCAGAAATTTAAATAAAAAAAAGTGTAAAAATCCAATTAAAAAAATTAGTACAAAGACTTAATTAAAAAGATATATAAAAAAATTTAATTAAAAATTTCGCAAAACTACAAAAACTAAGAGAATAATCAAACCTAAAAAAAAACATAATTTTAACTCAGAGGCGTGTGACAAAGTTAACTCCATGTGTACACATACACTGAAATTCTGTTTTGTTAAAGTGCTAATGTGATAAATTTGGTTATATATATAATTGCTTTTAATATAAAAAACAGACCATTTAAAAAGTTTTGATTAAAATTATCATTCTTCACAAATATATAATCGTTATTCTGTTTGAAAATTATTTGAATAATTAATTTAATAAAAGTATTGTGTTTTACATAGCTGGAATAAATTGTCACCTTCAATATCTATCCTATATATAATCTATACTTCTATTTCTATACTATATATTATATATAATATACTATATATAATGAGAATATAAAAAGGATTAGTATCTAATTTTCATTTCTAAAATATTTTTTTATTATATATAATTTATAAAAAATATATTTTATTATTTCTAATACTTAAACTCAACATTTTTAATTAAATTATAAATATTTATCATCTCAACTAGTTTAACTTTTATTAATTTTATACACAAACAAATGAACGAATAAATTAATAGGTCACATGTAAACGTGTTATAACTTAAATGAGATAGTTTTTTCTTTTTCACATAATGTTTCTCCCAAAAAAAAAAAGTAAAAAAAGAATTTTTTTTTACTTCAAAAGTTCACTTCTGCGTCCATCTTCTGCTGTGTTTTGTGTTTCTGCAAAACAAAGGAGAAGTTCACTCGTAAGAAGTCACACTCACGTCACCTTCTCTTTTATTTGTGACTTTCAGAGCCTATTTATTTAACTTTTCCAATTAGCTTTAGATTTTGAACCGAAGAAGCAAATAGAAGAAGCTCTTGCATCTACATTATTATTATTATTATTACTGTTGCATCTTTTTAATATATTCGAATTCTCAAAAATGTTTCATTATTTTTCTTTTATTTATATCACTTATTAAGGAAGTTGCAAAATCCTAGCGTGTTTCTGGCCATGGACGTTGATACTTTTTCCCTTTTTTGAGTAGAAGAAAAGTACAGACAATCTTGAAATAACACTTTGTCAGAAGAAGTGACTTTCAATATTCCATTATTTCATTATGGCTCAAGAGGTACCATCTTCTCTTCTCTTTTCTCTTTTCTCCATTATCTCTTTTTCTTACGGAAAAATTTTAGATATTTCAAAAATACTAGTGTTCTAACCGTTTATATGAATTAGGATCAACGGCTAAAATCATTAAAATATTAGTATTTTTGGAATACCTGAAAATTTTTCTTTGGTTGATGCAGGAAGAAGGGTGGCCTTTGGGATTGAGATTCTTGAACTCAGGAATGCGGTTGGCGAGAAATAATGAAGATTACTCTGGATCACTTTCATTCACTACTATGCTTACTGATTCTCCCGCTCATTCAAAAGATTCTGCCTCAGATCTTGACACTCAGGCCAGTAATCTATTTTCAATCTAAACCCAAATTTTATTATTACTATTAAACATAATACAATATTATTATGTGTAAGAGATAGCTATTTAGGACCGTGATTTTCAATAATTATATCTTTAGTAGTAATTCCTTTATTAGTACTAGAGTAAATACTGTGCCTATTAATACGTCCTTTTATAAAGTAAACGTGGATAATAATAACAAATTTGATTTAGTTAAAATGGTAACTATTATACTAAAGTCAAAAGATCATAAATTTTACTCTTGGCACCTTTTAATTTTAATATTGAAAAAATAATGCTGTTTTTTACTTTTGTTGAGATGGGGTGTGTTATACCATGATGTAGAGGTGGATTTCAACAAATTAAACGGTCAAATTTCGAGTTACACAAATTTAAATATGTCTATCTGACCCTTGAATTTATGTATTACCTTTTGAGTTGTGTTTTACTAAATTTTAAAATTTCTGCATTTATAAAATCTGAAGATCAAATTTTTCTAATATTTTTACTATTCTTTTAATTTGACCTTCAAATTTGTTAACTAAAATAAAAAAAAAATTAACATTCATATTAAAAAAACACACACCATGTTATCATCATCACAGGGTGTTACACACAATTATGTTTCTTCATCTTTAAAAAAATCAGTCCACTTTTAAAGTTAATTAATTTTTTGTTTTATAAATCGTATATAAAAAGGGAATTTTTATTTAAATATATATATTGAGAAAATAAATAAAAGTACACACAAAAAAAGTTTAATATAAACAAAAATACACACTAAAGAATCGAAATTATAAAACTACACACTAAAAATGATAATTGATGAACAAAAGTGACACGCATGTTATTAGGACCCGTTTTCATTAAGTTAGTTACCTAGGTGGCAGTTCAATTTGATAAGCTTGCACAATATGAATTATTTAGTAAACTTGAGGTGGAATTTCACACTTTTGCATTAAAAAAATATTTAAAAACAAAATACCAATGAATTGCCTAACACGTCTTCTAAGTGTGTAATAAAAAAAAAACTCAAACCTTAGAAATGAGAAGCTCAAGGGAAAACTAAAAACGACACTGTTTTATTTATATATTATTGTAAAAAGAAAAAAAAAAAACACTTTCATTATTATATTAGAAGGACAGGTGAGGTGTGAGGCGGATTCTAACGATCATGACGATGAAGAGAGATTATGATTTATTTTTTTTAATTAATAAAAATATTTAAATAATTATATTTATTTTAAATTTTATATTTATCTTAAATTAAACAGCATATTAAAATATAATTCAGTTATATATACTTTATATAATATATAAACAATACAAAAATTTAATTTAATTTTGGTTTTTAAATTTTTATTTCCTAATCTTTGTCTCTTAATCTCTCTTTTAAACACAACTTTAATAAAAACGAATAGAACTCCAATAACAATGTATCTCTTTAATTATATTTTTGGTGTGTACTTTTATTATAATTTCAGTTTTTGTGTGTATCTTTAATTATAATAAACTTTTTTAGGTGTATTTTTATCTATTTTTTTTATATATATTAAATAGGTGAATGCTATCCTACCCTCTCCAAAGTAACATGTAAATTACCCTCTTTGATATATTATATTTTAATTGAATTTTTATTTTAACCTGAGTTACTTTAATTTCACGAGAGTTAATAATATTTTGGAAGACGGTGAGGACCTGACAGAAGAAGAAAATAAAACACCCAATAAAACGGTGATATTTAGGAGACACAACGACGACGACAAAAAAGTGGGAAGGAGTAAACGCAATTAGAGAGAGTTGGAATACCTTTTCTAAAAGAATAATTTGGGAAGAGAAAACAAGACACCCAATGAGACAGTGATGCGACGACAATGAAGGAATACAATAGGAATGAGTAAACGCAATTAGAGAGAATTGGAGTACCTTTTTGGAAGAATGATTTGGTAAGATAAAATAAGATACACAACGAGACCGTGATGCTTGGGAGGCGTAATGAGGACGACCAATGAGTGGGGAGGAGTAAACCCAATTAGAGAGAGTTGGAGTACCTTTTTTAGAAAAATGATTTGGGAAGAAAAAACGAATCACTAATGACACGGTGATGCTTTGGAGGCGCAACGACGACGAAAGAGTGGAGAAAGTAACTCAGATTAAAATATACACCCAATTAAAATGTGACACATCAGAGAGGGTAACTTACATGTTACTTTAAAGAGGGTAGGGTAGCATTCACCTATTAAATATATTAATTTCCAAAATACATATTTTTAAAAACTATTAAAAAACGTGCTGCTATCATTTTACTTCTCCCAGCACCCTGAAATAGATTATGATATCATTTTACTTAGAACGTTAGCATTCACCAAATAGACCAACTCACTTTGTGAAATAGATTGACATCACTTCTGGCGTGTGACTAAATAATAGATCAGTTACCAAAAGGAAAAAATTACCTCACACAATGACACCATTAGAAACTCTCTTTTTTAATAGATTAAAAAATTGCAGAAATTCCTAATTTATAATCTTAATTATACTTTCAGGTTTGAGATAAATAAATTTTTCATTTTTTATTTTTTTGATAATTTCAAAAATAATATTTATATTTAAATTTTTATTAAGAAATCTCGAATTACTTTCTTAATATATATTGCATAATCAATGCTAATAAATTATATCTCAAATGATATAGTCTTTCTATACTCATCTAAAATGTCGCATGTTTGAGTGTCTCTATCTTCGATATATATATATTGCATAATTATTAGTGATAAATATAGAATATTATTATTATTATTATTTGAAATTTAATATAAGATTCTGTTGTGACAGTTATTGCTTCTTTCTTTTTCCAAGGCTGCTATATATAACCATAAATTTCTTCCAACTTTATTTTTTACAATGATGACACATCTCAATTCTTCTGAGTATTATTTATGATCATGGCCATAGTAACAGGATGAGATAGCTTCTCAAATATTTTGTAATGATATATATCGATATAGTTTTCTGGTACAAAATAATGACTGCTTCGAATACCTTGAATGGCCTACGTAATCAACTGTGATTCTGATTCTCTGTTGCACTTCTCATCTGTATACTAATGTTACCTTTTTTCTGGTTATTGATTTCTTCACCTATTCACCTGTATTAAATTCCAGATACTTTTCTCTCTCTTACTGCTTTCTGATGCTGTTTAGAACCATGGCTTTTGATTTTAGACTAGTGTTCTCAAAATTAGTTCGTACAGATTGGTTGGATGAATAATTTTTAGAATTGGATTGAAGTTCGACCTAGTTAATCGAAAATCGACCATCACATCCATTCAGTCCAAAATAAAAATTATTTGTTAACCAACATATCAAAAACACAAAAAAATTGTTTAAAAATCGGTGTAATTTTTTAGTAATTAATTAGTTTAAAATAATATATCACAAAAAAAATTCACTTTAAAAAAATATATTTTATAAATAAATATATTATTTTATTATATTTGATTGAATCTCATTTGAATTTTAAAGTTTTAAACTTCTAATTTTAGCCATTCAAGATGGTTAGAGCATCTCCAACGGCAAAAAAATGAAAGTCCTGTTCTGACAAAAGTTAAAACCCAACCATTGGAACAATACATACATCAGTCCTCGCACATATTTCAAAGTAAAGAAGGCCCTGTTCAGAGGGACTTACTTTGTTTTCATTGGCACTTAAATTAAAAAAATAAAATAATATGATATTAATATAATAACTAATAACGTTGCATAATATATTATCAATGAAGGGTTGTTCTTCCTCTTATTATATATCAATTTATTTAACTTTAGGTATATAATTAAATATTATAATTATTATAAATTAAATATGATGTAAGTATTTAATTTAGTTATTTAAAAAATTATATTAAATAATTAAATTATATTTAATTTATTAATAATTATAATAATTAATTATAATTCTATTAAATTACATTATTAAAAAAATTAATTATATTAATTTTAAGTATTTTAATTAATTAATTAAGTGGGACCACAACAGGGACTAAAGTTAGTTCCTTCTAATGAAGAAGAGAGAGATGCTTTGAGTTCCTATTTACTGTTTATAACGCAAAAGCTGATGTGGAGTTCCTTTTTATGATAGGTGAGCCATAAACAGGAACTAGAATGAGTTCCTTACTGGAGATGGTCTTAGAAATTTGGTTTGATGTAAACCTATCCTAGGATTGAGTCCAATCACGTAGGTGAAAACAGAGATGTCAAAAATGGATCAAAACCAGTACAAGGCGGTAAAAATAAAAAAATCAATCAGAAAATGTTAGAAAAACAATGATTATTTTGAACAATACAAATAACTATCAATCAAATATAGATATACTTTATCCTAATTTAATACTACTAATTTAAATTTATTCTTTTAATTATATTAATTCACATTGTTCACACATTGTTCAAAAATGTTGTTGGTTACCAACTAAAAACCAGCTACTTTACAAGTTTGACTGGTCAATTTTATTTCTTCTCAAATTCAAATAATTTCTTTTTAATATTAAACTATTAATAATAATGTGAAATTTTATATTATAGTAAAAATAAAGTCAAAATAAACTTTGGTTAATCAAAATAAAGATTATTAAACTTCTTATTTTTTATAATATCTCAGAGTTAAACACAAGAATAATATAATACATGAGATATAATTATCTTACCAACATGTGAAATTTATGGTTAAACATATGACTTGAATTTTTATAGTAATCATTGAGAAAACATTTATAGTATAACAAAAAGTGAAATTCAAATGATCTATAATTTTTACTTTTCATGTGTAATACATTGTTATATATATATATATATATATATATCACAATATATAACCAATATACAATATATAAGCACATATTTAATTACATATTTAATTACATTTAATTATCTTTTTCTACCTTTCTCTTTTTCTAATTACTTCTGAATGAGTCCAAACTAGACATGAATTTGGAAAAGGAAACTACATGTAATGAGCACTGCCATAGATAGAGCTTTCCATATCTATTCATCTCTCCCTCTTGGATTCTTGGTTCCTTTGGTGAGTCAATAATTGCTTGGCTTTAATGGGGGCCAATGCCCCATAGCATGGCCTAGCACATCATGGTTTGTGCCAGAACGTGACATTCATTTTCATTTTTAATTGTGATTGTGTTGGTACATTGGTATTTGTTAGTGACACGGATCAAAGCAAACCATGCTTTGTTGAATGTTTAAGTATTCTATTAAAAAGGTTGGAAGAAACATTATTCATGTGAACAAAACATCACTTTCAACAGTTTGATCAAGGAATAATCTTATCTGAAACAACCAATATAGAAGACTGTATGTGTCAAAATGGTTGGAAGAAACCTTATTGAAATTGTCTTAAAACTTAAAAGTAAAACATTATTTCAATCCTCTAAAGATATATGTATTGCCACATTATAGTCCTCCTTTAAAGTATTTTAAAACTCTTTGGTAAGTGCTTTAATTTAAGATGGAAAATATTGAAATAAAATTTAAAAAATTGTGTTTATGTCTCTTTTCTATCATATCTAATTTTTGTATAAATAGAAAATCACCCTAATTTTTTTTTATTGAAATAGAGATATTATATCTCTTACTTTTTGAATATGTCTCTTTTCTCTAAGAAAAATTTATATCTCCTAATATCTCTATATAATTTAAGGTATATTTTATGATGTCTATAAATTACATATATTTAAACTTCATAAAGAATAAATCTCCTAGTAAATACATTTTTCAACACTTGTATTTATACAATTTAGACAAAAAATTTATAGACACTGTATGCCAAAATTTTAAAATAGAATTCGAATCTAAAATACTGTCATATTTATAAAACACTAAATGTGATAACTATGATGTTTAAAAGATATTGCCTAACTTATAAAAAAGATTAATATTTAATTTAAAAGTATAAAAATAAATAATTTTAACAATTTAAAATTTGTTATAAAAAATATATTAGGTAAAATTTAAATATTAATTCCCAGACACTATAAAATTGGCCGATACTAAAATAGTCACAGTGACTCGACACAACCATATCAATTCTCTAAAAGTTAAAAATCTTTGAAGAATTTATACAATGACAATAATCTTTAATAGATTACAGGATTTTTGAGAAATTTATACTCATTTAAAATATATTAAAAAAATAAAAATATCTCCCAATTTTTATTATATATGATTGTTTTGAATTGTACACTGCATGAATTCATATTAAAAAAAATTGATATTATTAAAATGAGTTATGTTACGTGTACACTAAAATTAACTACCAAAGTCTGCCACCAGTATAAAATACATGCTAGAATATAAATACACATTGAAAATAAATTAAATAACATATATATTTATATAAAAATACATTGATAGCTGATTTTAGTGTACAAATAGTATTTTTTAATCAAAATAGAAGCCAAAAATATTTATTGCCTATAATTATATGCTTGTTTATGGCATCATTCATCAATATTTTTTTTGTCTTACTTTTCTTTTCTTGGCTTTGATTTTAGTCCACCGTATCATTGTTCCATGACAGAAGCATCACACTTGGTAGCCTCATTGGTATCTCAAGCTTTCTTGAACTCTCAAGGAGATCAACAAGGGGAAGAATGGTGGTGGAACCCTCAAGGGAAGAAAACAAAAGGAATCATCACAACAAGCTTAAGCCATGGCTCTTGTCACTTTGTTCAAGGCTAAGTACCGATGCAGTTGTGAGTGGGAATGATGTTATTGTTCCTTCTCTTGGTCACTACCTTGAAGCCGAGAGACGAGCCAGAGATACAAGGAACCAAATTAGTACTACCATTACTCATGGTGATTATCAAGATTCAAGGACATTGTTTGGGGGGAGCTAAGTTCGATGTGAAGGATATGGAACACCAATAGTTTTTCCTCGTTTGTGTGGATAACTAATTAAATTAACAGATAAACCTTTAACTCATTTCAGTATCTTTCATTAATAAACCGTATGTTTGTACTTATTGTACCAAAACAAGAGCTACAACTATGACTCTAATAAAAACAGAATTGAAGTACTTAGTTATATTCCAACATTTTTGTTAATAAAAATATTATAATTTTAGCAAAGATGCAATGCGTGGTTAAATGAAAAATGGATGATGCAGTAAGGCCTTTTTATTTCCTCAGTTAAGAGTGCTGGTAAACCTTATTAGATGCTTTTAGAATTTGTGATTTTCCTCGATGGATTTCTAGTTCATGTAAAAGCTAGTTGTTTAACGTTTGAGTTTTTTTGTTTTTGTTTTTCTTGCTAAATAAGTAATGATGTATTAAAAAAAATTTTATGATCTATGTACATCTTTTTTTTATTATTATTTGTTGATCTAAAAACCGTCATAAATAATTTTTTTTAAACATCAAAACTTCTTTCTGTAGTTAATTCTTCTTTAAAAATAATCTTGTAACTTCTTTATCTGAAATCTCTTCCGTCTGTGTTTCAATAATAGAATTCACAATCTCTTTCTTCTTCTTATTCATAAGGCAATAACTCCTTTTATGTTTCAAATCTCAAAATTATTAATCATACCTACTGCATACCATAATTTTATTGATGTTGTATATTTTTGCTTCTATAATAATTGTTGTAGCCAACTTCTTCCTTTAAATTAGGGGTGAAGCTAGATAATATTTAATTGGAGAGGGGCAATATTTTTTTTTGAATTTTTTACTTTAACAAAAAAATTAAAAATAACTATATATACAAAATTTTAGTTGAAAATAACAACTAAAACTTAAGACAATTCTTACAAGATAATTGAATATAATGTATATCAAAATAATTAAATCCAAATATTTAAAAAATAACATTAAATATTATAAAGATAAATGGTTGTATTTAAAATCTACAGATATTAGTCAAAACCTTTTTAGATATTTCTAGCAAAATTATAAGAAATTATTTAAGAAAATGTATTTATAATTCATGTAAATAATTTGAATCACAACTATAACTTATGTAATGGAAAAATTAATAATAGTATTACTAGAATTGAAATGAATTAAAATTTAATTTACAACTTACATAAACAATTAGACTCTTATTTTCTTAATTTAAAGATATTTATTTATTGAATATATACTAAAAGTAGTTACAATTTCTTTCTCAATGTAAATGTGCAAGAAATTCATTTGCCATTTTACTTTATAGTCTTATTTTAATAATTTTTATTATTGAGAATGTTCTTTCTGTTGTAGCTATAAATACTGAAAGAGTCAAGATATTGCGAATCAATGTATTAACTAAATGATAAGTTCTTGATTTTTTCGTTTCTTTCAATCTTTGATATAACTCAGAAAGTATCTAACATGTTTTAAATGATTCAGTATATCAAATTTATAATATTGCAATTAAACATTGAAAAGATTCATGATTAAAAAATAAAAAGGATAAATTTTTTTAACTAACTTGCATATATTCTGAATATTAAACAATCTAAAATTGTCTTTAAGATCCAAAGTAATACTTAAAGTAAAAAATTTCATGATTTTCTCGTTAAATCTACTAATTAACTCTTGTATTTAAAAGTCAATTGCTGCTAAAAGCACATCTATCATTATCCTCAATTTTTGAAGTAATTTTGATGTGAAAATAACATACATTGCACTCAAAATATCTTGAAATTTTTATTATAATGTTGGGCACGAAATATTAGTAATTTCCTTCATCAAATGTAATGAAAAAAATTCAAATGAGGATAGCACTTTCTTGACACTATAAGCCTCACCTTTTTTAGCAAAATTTGTAATTTTATCAATAATGTTATTAAAAATAGTATGAATAGTTATAAACATTCTTTATTAAGTTACAAACAGAATGAAAGTGATGAGAACTTCATCTTGCATTTCTAACTCTTTGCAAAGCGTTCACTAAGTTTGCACATTGATTTGTTTCTAATTCATTATTGTTGAACCAATGTAACAAGGTGGGGCTTCAACTCAAAATTGTTGGTATTAACAATAGGTGTCACAATACTAGTAGTAGTGAAAGATCCAAGGATCCTCCTAGGTTGAGGAGCATTATTATTGTGATTTGCATTCTCTGTCATGTTGAATTCAAACTCTTATGCAACTACCTCTTTAATTTCTTCTTCAACTCTTTAATTTCTAGCTTATTTTCTTTGTTGCCAAAGAGTTATTTCAATTTCAGGATCTTATTGAAGAGGTTATTTGTCCCTGTTGTTCTGTATATACAAAAACAACAAGAAAATCAAATTGGAACTCCCTTCACAGTGACGAAGGAAATTCCCAGGGGAAATAAAACAAAAACAGTAAATAAATAAAAGCTAAAAAGGTCTAATCTAGGTAATCAATTGATTGGTAGTTTTTTAACCATGATTAATCTCCTGCAACGATGCCAAAAATTTGATGCGAATTTTACACCACAATACTACCGGCAAGTGCACCAGGTCGTACCAAGTAATAAACTCACGGTGAGTGAGTGTCGATCCCATGAAGATTAACGGATTAAGCAAGGAATAGTCAATCGATTAATCTAGTCAGACAACTAAAATTAGGGTTTTTTAAAAGCTTTAATATAAACAGTAAAGTAACAAAAGCAAATAGTGAGCTTTGGAAGAGAATATAATTAAAAGAGTTAAGGTTTTTGAGATGTTGAAACTTTCGGATTAATACCTTTTACTTTCCACCTTGATCATGCAAAGATATAATCATGGCGAATCATCAATAATCAAACTCCAATCTTTTGGCAATTCGATTTCTCTTTAACCTAATTAATTGCTAATCCCTTAGTCAATTATTTAAGAAAAGAGTTAAGCACGTTCACTAATTCATAAGCCACACAATTCATAAGAATCTCTCCTAGTTGATTTTATGTCACTTAAGTCTAGTTTCAAAACTTAAGATTTGTGAGAATTGGTTTTTAAGCTTAATTCAATTAATTAACTTTTTTAAGAAGTTAAAAGAATTCAAGTTAGAGAAGAATTGTTTCCTAACACATTCAAAACCTTTAGGATAAAGAACCAAAACCTATTCTTGAAAAGATATCAATGTATAAATCAAAGGTAGAAAAAGCTAGTATATTAATCCATATAATTAACAGAGCTCCTAACCTTAACCAAGGAGAATTAGTTGCTCATGTTCTTTAGAGAAATCCTAGAATTATCAAAAGTAAAAGTTGCCGAAGAAGAAGAGAAGATCCTCAAAGTGTTTAACTACTCTCTTTAAATACTAACCTTAATGAAATTCAAATTCAATACAAAAATAGAATCAAATTTAAAATAAAATAAAATCTAACTAATTAATGTTTTCTTTCAGCAAAGCTCTCAATCCTATCTCCTTGAAATCCTCAATTAATTGTTGTGATTAGTGGGCTTGAGATTGAGCTTTGAGCAAATCAGATAATTGTTGAAGGATTGAAAACTTAGTGGGTAAATTGAGCCTCCGGAGAGTGATCAGAATTTCACATGGCACGTGGAGCTCAAACTCCATTTGTTTCACTCACTGGATGGATCACATTGCACGTAGAATGTCTCACATGGTACGTGGTCTTCATTTACTTTAATAGTTGGCTCTGTTTGCTCTATTGCATTGTATGTGAAAAAAATCACATCCCACACGAAAGTGTAATCGTGCGTACGCATACATCATGCGTATGTACGATAGTTCAAAATCTTCTTGTTGTGCGTACGCATGTAATGTCCCATGTGAAAGCCTTCACGTCCCATGTCTATTCTTCTACATACCACATTGAAATGAGGACATACGTACACACGGCTTCCGTTTTTCTGTTGCACGCTAGTGCTCCTACGTTGGACGTTAGAGTGTCTAGTGCCCCTGGGAGGGTGTAATTGATTGTCGTGGCACGTTGCCCTCCCCATGCTACACGTGAAACCTGATTTTAACACAAGGAGCTCTCTGTTTAGTCCAGAGAGCTTTCTGTTTCCTTCTCTCTTTATGCTCAAAGGGATTCTTGGCTCCTTTTCTCTTTAAATCTTTTTTAATTCTCTTCCAAATTCCCTAAAATTAATAAATGCACACTAACTCAAAGTATTGCTCAATTAACTATGAAATTATTATTTAACTTGCAATAATTCTTAGTTTATCGAATGGAATTCTAAGAGAAAAACACTAAAGATGCAAACGCATCACAACACCAAATTTTTGCTTGTCCTCAAGCAAAAGAAAAGAAAAGAAAAAGAATTATTTTAGATGAAAGGGGGTTAAATCATTCTTGAAGCTTATTTCTCTCTTAGGAGTGGGGTTTAGCAAACCATGTGAGTACTGATGAGCGGATAATTTATACACTTTTTGGCATTGTTTTAGGAAATTTTTAGTAAGTTCAAGCTACTTTTAGGGATATTTTCATTAGTTTTTATGTTAAATTCACATTTCTGGACTTTATTATGAGTTTGTATGTTTTTCTGTGATTTCAGATAATTTCTGGCTGAAATTGAGGGACTTGAGCAAAACTCTGAAAAAGGCTGACAAAAGGACTGCTTATGCTGTTGGAATCTGACCTCCCTGCACTCAAAATGAATTTTCTGGAGCTACAGAACTCCAAATGGCGCACTCTCAACGGCTTTAGAAAGTAGACATCCAGAGCTTTTCAGCAATATATAATAGTTCATAATTTATTCTGGAATTAACGACGTAAAGTGGCGCTCAACGCCAAGTACATGCTGCTGTTTAGAGTTAAACGCCAGAAACACGTCACAACCCGGAGTTGAACGCCCAAAACACGTTATAACTTGGCGTTCAACTCCAAGAGAAGTCTCAGCTTGTGGATAGATCAAGCTCAGCCCAAACATACACCAAGTGGGCCCCAAAAGTGGATTTATGCATCAATTACTTACTCATGTAAACCCTAGTAGCTAGTTTAGTATAAATAAGACTTTTTACTAGTGTATTAGTCATCTTTTGACCACGTTACATCTTTGGTCTCAGTTTTGTTTTATTCTTCATCTTAGGAGGCTATTGATCACGTTTTGGGGGCTGGCCATTCGGCCATGCCTGAACCTTTCACTTATGTATTTTCAACGGTGTAGTTTCTACACACCATAGATTAAGGGTGTGGAGCTCTGCTGTACCTCAAGTTTCAATGCAATTACTATTATTTCCTATTCAATTCTCTTTATTCTTATTCTAAGATATTCGTTGCACTTCAACTTGATGAATGTGATGATCCGTGACACTCATCATCATTCTCACCTATGAACGCGCGTGATTGACAACCACTTCCGTTCTACCTTAGGCCGGGCGCATATCTCTTGGATTCCTTAAACAGAATCTTCATGGTATAAGCTAGAGTTGATGGTTGCATTCATGGGAATCCGGAAAGTCTAACCTTGTCTGTGGTATTCCGAGTAGGATTCCGGGATTGAATGACTGTGACGAGCTTCAAACTCCTGAAGGCTGGGCGTTAGTGACAGACGCAAAAGAATCAAGGGATTCTACTCCAACCTGATTGAGAACCGACAGATGATTAGCCGTGCTGTGACAGAGCATTTGGACCATTTTCACTGAGAGGATGGGATGTAGCCATTGACAACGGTGATGCCCTACATACAGCTTTCCATGGAAAGGAGTGACAAAGAAGGAAGAAGGAAGAAGTAGGAAAGCAGAGATTCAGAAGGAGCACAGCATCTCCATACATCTATCTGAAATTCCCACCATGGAAATACATGAGTAACTTTATCTTTATTTTATGTTTATTATTTTTTATTGATTTTCGAAATTCCATAATCAATTACTATTCGCCTGACTGAGATTTACAAGATGACCATAGCTTGCTTCATACCAACAATCTCTGTGGGATCGACCCTTATTCACGTAAGGTTTATTACTTGGACGACCCAGTACACTTGCTGGTTAGTTGAACGGAGTTGTGTCCGCACATAGCAAAGAGCCATAATAATGATTCCATACAATAACAAAGAGTACTACATTGATGTGATCACAATTTCGTCCACCAAGTTTTTGGCGCTGTTGCCGAGGATTGTTCGAGTATGGACAACTGACGGTTCATCTTGTTGCTCAGATTAGGTAATTTTCTTTTCAAAAACTTTTTCAAAATTTTTCTTTTCTTTTTCGTTTTTCCAAAAATATTTTTGAAAAAAAATTAATAAAAATCCAAAAAAATTAATAAAATCATAAAAACTAAAAATATTTTGTGTTTCTTGTTTAAGTCTTGAGTCAATTTTTAAGTTTGGTGTCAGTTGCATGCTTTAAAAATTTTTCTTGCATTTTTTGAAAATTCCATGCATTCATAGTGTTCTTCATGATCTTCAAGTTGTTCTTGACAAGTCTTCTTGTTTGATCTTGATGATTTCTTGTTTTGTGTTGTTTGTTGTTTTTCATGTGCATCTTTGCATTCATATTTTCCAAGCATTAAAAATTTCTAAGTTTGGTGTCTTGCATGTTTTCTTTGCATTAAAAATTTTTCAAAAATATGTTCTTGATGTTCATCATGATCTTCAAAGTGTTCTTGGTGTTCATCTTGACATTTATAATGTTCTTGCATGCATTAAGTGTTTTGATCCAAAATTTTTAAATTTTGGGTCATAATTGTGTTTTTCTCTCTCATAATTAAAAATTCAAAAAAATCAAAAATATATCTTTTCCTTTTTTTCTCTCCAAATTTTCGAAATTTTGGGTTGACTTGGTCAAAAATTTTTAAAATTAGTTGTTTCTTACAAGTCAAGTCAAAATTTCAATTTTAAAAATCTTATCTTTTTAAATTCTTCTTCAAACTATTTTCAAAATCCTTTTCCTTATTTTTATATCATATTTTCGAAAATATGCTAACCATTAATGTGATTGGTTCAAAAATTTGAAGTTTGTTACTTTCTTGTTAAGAAAGGTTTAATCTTTAAATTCTAGAATCTTATCTTGTAGTTTCTTGTTAGTTAAGTCATTTTAAAAATTAAATCTTTTTCAAAATGCCTTTTTCTTAAAAATCTTATCTTTTTATCTTATCTTTTTCAAAATTTTATCTTTTTCAAAATTTGATTTCAAAATATCTTATCTAACTTCTTATCTTCTTATCTTTTCAAATTTAATTTTAATATTTTTTTTAACTAACTATTTGACTTTTTGTTTGTTTCTTATCTTTTTCAAAACCAACTAACTACCTATCCCTCTCTAATTTTCGAAAATACCTCTCTCTTTTTCAAAAATTCTTTTTAATTGTTTTAAATTTTAATTTTAATCATATCTTATCTTTAATTTTCGAAAATCACCAACCACTTTTTCAAAATTATTTTCGAAATTTTCTATCTCTTTTCTTATTATATTTAATTATTTATTTACTAACACTTCTCTTCACCTCTCTTCATCTAAAAATCCGAAACTATTCTCCTTCACTCTTCTCCCCTTTCTTCTTCTACTAACATAAAGGAATCTCTATACTGTGACATAGAGGATTCCTCTTCTTTTCTTGTTTTCTTCTCTTTCATAAGAGCAGGAACAAGGACAAAAGCACTCTTGTTGAAATTGATCCTGAACCTGAAAGGACTCTGAAGAGGAAACTAAGAGAAGCTAAATTACAACAATCCAAAAGCAACCTTTCAGAAATTTTCGAACAAGAGAAGGAGATGGCAGTTGAACCCAATAATGATAATGCAAGGAGGATTCTTGGTGATTTTACTAAGCCCACGTCCAAATTTGATGGAAGAAGCATCTCCATTCCTGCCATTGGAGCCAATAATTTTGAGCTTAAACCTCAGCTAGTTGCTTTAATGCAACAGAACTGCAAGTTTTATGGACTTTCATCTGAAGATCCTTACCAGTTTTTAACTGAGTTCTTGCAGATTTGTGAGACTGTTAAGACGAATGGAGTTGATCCTGAAGTCTACAGACTCATGCTTTTCCCTTTTGCTGTAAGAGACAGAGCTAGAATATGGTTGGATTCACAACCTAAAGATAGCCTGAACTCCTGGGATAAGCTGGTCACTGCCTTCTTGGATAAATTCTTTCCTCCTAAAAAACTGAGCAAGCTTAGAGTGGATGTTCAGACCTTCAAACAAAAAGATGGTGAATCCCTTTATGAAGCTTGGGAAAGATACAAGCAGTTGACCAAAAGGTGTCCATCTGACATGCTTTTAGAATGGACCATAT
Organism: Arachis hypogaea; assembly: GCF_003086295.3. Classification (NCBI taxonomy): domain Eukaryota; kingdom Viridiplantae; phylum Streptophyta; class Magnoliopsida; order Fabales; family Fabaceae; genus Arachis; species Arachis hypogaea. The sequence continues at coordinate 68,354,115 of NC_092039.1, read as the reverse complement.
TAGATATATTCTATTATGGTCTATCTGAGTTTTCGAAAATGTCATTGGACCATTCTGCAGGTGGATCCATTCACCTAAAGAAAACGCCTGCAGAAGCTCATGAATTAATTGACATGGTTGCAAATAACCAATTCATATACACTTCTGAGAGGAATTCCATGAATAATGGGACACCTCAGAAGAAAGGAGTTCTTGAGATTGATGCTCTGAATGCCATATTGGCTCAGAACAAAGTGTTGACTCAACAAGTTAACATGATCTCTCAAAGTCTGAATGGATGGCAAAATGCATCCAACAGTACTAAAGAGGCAGTTTCTGAAGAAGCTTATGATCCTGAGAACTCTGCAATAGCAGAGGTAAATTATATGGGTGAACCTTATGGAAACACTTATAATTCATCATGGAGAAATCATCCAAATTTCTCATGGAAGGATCAACAAAAGCCTCAACAATGCTTTAACAATGGTGGACGCAATAGGCTGAGCAATAGCAAGCCTTTTTCATCATCTTCTCAACAACAGACAGAGAATTCTGAACAAAACACTTCTAATTTAGCTAATGTAGTCTCTGATCTGTCAAAGGCCACTTTCAGTTTCATGAGTGAAACAAGATCCTCCATCAGAAATCTGGAGGCACAAGTGGGTCAGCTGAGTAAGAAAGTCATTGAAACTCCTCCCAGTATTCTCCCAAGCAATACAGAAGAGAATCCAAAAGGAGAATGCAAGGCCATTGATGTAATCAATATGGCCGAATGCACAAGGGAGGAGGAGGACGAAAATCCAAGTGAGGAAGACCTCCTGGGACATCTCTCAAGCAAGAAGGAGTTTCCTATTAAGGATCCAATGGAATCTGAGGCTCATATAGAGACGATAGAGATTCCATTAAATCTCCTTCTGCCATTCATGAGCTTTGATGACTATTCTTCCTCTGAAGAGGATGAAGATGTGATTGGAGAGCAAGTTGCTCAATATTTAGGAGCTATCATGAAGCTGAATGCCAAGTTGTTTGGTAATGAGACTTGGGAATGTGAACCTCCCTTGCTCATTAGTGAACTAGATACCTGGATTCAGAAAATTTTACCTCAAAAGAAACAAGATCTTGGCAAGTTCTTAATACCTTGTACCATAGACACCATGACCTTTGAAAAGGTCTATGTGATCTGGGGTCAGAGATAAATCTTATGCCACTCTCTGTAATGGAGAAGCTGAGGATCATTGAGGTACAACCTGCCTTGTTCTCATTACAATTGGCAGACAAGTCATTGAGACAAGCTTATGGAATAGTAGAGGACGTGTTAGTAAAGGTTGAAGGCCTTTACATCCCTGCTGATTTCATAGTCTTAGACATTAGGAAGGAAGAGGATGAATGCATCATCCTTGGAAGACCTTTCCTAGCCACAGCAGGAGCTGTGATAGATGTCAACAGAGGTGAATTAGTCCTTCAATTGAATGGGGACTACCTTGTGTTTAAGACACATGGCCATCCCTCTGTGACAAAAGAGAGTAAGCATGAAGAGCTTCTCTCAGTTCAGAGTCAAGAAGAGCCCCCACAGTCAAACTCTAAGTTTGGTGTTGTGAGGCCACAACCAAACTCTAAGTTTGGTGTTAAGACCCCATATCCAAACTCTAAGTTTGGTGTTGGGACTATACAACATTGACCTGATCACCTTTGTGGCTCCATGAGAGCACAATGTCAAGCTATTGACATTAAAGAAGCGCTTGTTGGGAGGCAACCCAATTTTATTTATCTAATTTTTATTTTATTTTATTTTATTGTTATTTTGTGTTTTATTAGGTACATGATCATGAGGAGTCACGAAAAAAATCATAAAAATTAAAAACAGAATCAAAAACAGCAGAAAAAAATTCGCACCCTGGAGGAAGGACAGACTGGCGTTCAACGCCAGTAAGGAGTATCTGGCTGGCGTTCAACGCCAGAACAGAGCATGAATCTGGTGCTGAACGCCAGAAACAAGCAACATTCTGGCGTTTGAATGCCAGAAATGTGCCTTGAGGAAAGATGGCGCTGAACGCCGTAACAAGCATGGAACTGGCATTCAACGCCAGAAACATGCTACACATGGGCGTTGAACGCCCAGAACATGCTTCACATGGGCGTTGAACGCCCAGAACGTGCATCACCTCGGCGTTTAAACGCCAGAATGGTATGCAAAGGCATTTTACATGCCTATTTGGTGTAGGGATGTAATTCCTTGACACCTCAGGATCTGTGGATCCCACAGGATCATCTCAGGATCTGTGGACCCCACAGGATTACCTCAGGATCTGTGGACCCCACATGATCCCCACCTAACATATTCCCACCTTACCTCCTAATCCTATTTCACTCTTCCCCATGTCACACTTCCCATCAACTTCAATCTCTCTTCCCAATTACCCCCTTCACCACTCACATCCATCCACTCTTCCCCAAAAACCCCACCTACCTTCAAAATTCAAAAACACTTTCCCACCTAAACCCACCCTAAATGGCCGAACCTACCCTCTCCCATTTTCTTATATATACCCTTCCATTCTACTTCATTTTCACACAACACAAACCCCCTCTTCTATACCTTGGCCGAAACCTACACTCCCCCTTCTCCTCCATCTATTTTTCTTCTTCTTCTTCTTCTTCTTCTCTTCTTTCTTCTCTTGCTCGAGGGTGAGCAATATTTTAAGTTTGGTGTGGTAAAAGCATAAGCTTTTTGTTTTTCCATTACCATCAATGGCACCTAAGGCTGGAGAATCTTCTAGAAAAGGAAAAAGGAAGACAAAAGCTTCCACCTCCGAGTCATGGGAGATGGAAAGATTCATCTCCAAAAGCCATCAAGACCACTTCTATGATGTTGTGGCAAAGAAGAAGGTGATCCCTGAGGTCCCTTTAAAGCTCAAGAAAAATGAGTATCCGGAGATCCGACATGAAATCCGAAGAAGAAGTTGGGAAGTCATAACCAACCCCATGCAACAAGTCGGAATCTTAATGGTTCAAGAGTTCTATGCCAATGCATGGATCACTAGGAACCATGATCAAAGTATGAACCCAAGTCCAAAGAATTATCTCACAATGGTTCTGGGGAAATACTTAGATTTTAGTCCGGAGAATGTGAGGTTGGCGTTCCACTTGCCCATGATGCAAGGAGATGTACGCCCCTACACTAGAAGGGTCAACTTTAATCAAAGGTTGGACCAAGTCCTAATGGACATATGTGTGGAAGGAGCTCAATGGAAAAGAGACTCCAAAGGCAAGCCAGTTCAACTAAGAAGACTGGACCTCAAGCCTGTAGCTAGAGGATGGTTGGAGTTCATTCAACGCTCCATCATTCCCACTAGCAACCGATCTGAAGTTACTGTGGATCGGGCCATCATGATTCATAGCATCATGATTGGAGAGGAAGTAGAAATTCATGAAGTCATCTCCAATGAATTCTACAAAATAGCCGAAAAGCCCTCCACCATGGCTAGGCTAGCTTTTCCTCACCTCATTTGCCATCTATGTTACTCAGCTGGAGTTATCATAGAAGGAGACATCTCCATTGAGGAGGATAAGCCCATCACCAAGAAGAGGATGGAGCAAGCAAGAGAGACCCTCCACGGATCTCAAGAGATGCATGAGGAAGCTCATCATCAAGAAATCCCTGAGATGCCTTAAGGGATGCACTTTCCTCCCAACAACTATTGGGAACAACTCAACACTTCCTTAGAAGATTTGAGCTACAATGTGGAATAATTAAGGGTGGAACATCATGAGCACTCCATCATTCTCCATGAAATAAGAGAAGATCAAAAAGCAATGAGGGAGGAGCAACAAAGGCAATAAAGGGACATAGAAGAGCTTAAGGACATTGTTGGTCCTTCAAGAAGAAGACGCCACTAAGGTGGATTCATTCCTTGTTCTTATTTCTTTCTGCTTTTCGGTTTTTATATTGTGTTTATCTATGTTTTGTGTCTCTACTTCATGATCATTAGTAGTTAGTAACTATGTCTTAAAGCTATGAATAAATCCCATTAATCCTTCACCTCTCTTAAATGAAAAATGTTTTAATTCAAAAGAACAAGAAGTACATGAATTTCGAATTTATCCTTGAATTTAGTTTAATTATATTGATGTGGTGACAATACTTTTTGTTTTCTGAATGAATGCTTGAACAGTGCATATTTTTGATCTTGTTGTTTATGAATGTTAAAAATGTTGGCTCTTGAAAGAATGATGAACAAAGAGAAATGTTATTGATGATCTGAAAAATCATGAAATTGATTCTTGAAGCAAGAAAAAGCAGTGAAAAAGCAAAAAGCTTGCAAAAAAAAACAATTGGCGAAAAAAAAATAATAGAAAAAGAAAAAGCAAGCAGAAAAAGCCAATAGCCCTTAAAACCAAAAGGCAAGGGTAAAAAAAGGATCCAAGGCTTTGAGAATCAATGGATAGGAGAGCCCAAGAAAATAAAATCCAGGCCTAAGCGGCCAAAACAAGCTGTCCCTAACCATGTGCTTGTGTCATGAAGGTCCAAGTGAAAAGCTTGAGACTGAGTGGTTAAAGTCGTGATCCAAAGCAAAAAGAGTGTGCTTAAGAGCTCTAGACACCTCTAACTGGGGACTCTAGCAAAGCTGAGTCACAATCTGAAAAGGTTCACCCAGTCATGTGTCTGTGGCATTTATGTATCCGGTGGTAATACTAGAAAACAAAGTGCTTAGGGCCACGGCCAAGACTCATAAGTAGCTGTGTTCAAGAATCAACATACTTAACTAGGAGAATCAATAATACTATCCGAAATTCTAAGTTCCTAGAGAAGCCAATCATTCTAAACTTCAAGGGAAAAAGTGAGATGCCAAAACTGTTCAGAAGCAAAAAGTTACAAGTCCCGCTCATCTAATTATAATTAATATTCATTGATATTCTGGAATTTATAGTATATTCTCTTCTTTTTATCCTATTTGATTTTCAGTTGCTTGGGGACAAGCAACAATTTAAGTTTGGTGTTGTGATGAGCGGATAATTTATACGCTTTTTGGCATTGTTTTTAGGTAGTTTTTAGTAAGTTCAAGCTACTTTTAGGGATGTTTTCATTAGTTTTTATGTTAAATTCACATTTCTGGACTTTACTATGAGTTTGTATGTTTTTCTGTGATCTCAGGTAATTTCTGGCTGAAATTGAGGTACTTGAGCAAAACTCTGAAAAAGGCTGACAAAAGGACTGTTGATGCTGTTGGAATCTGACCTTCCTGCACTCAAAATGGGTTTTCTGGAGCTACAGAATTCCAAATGGCGCGCTCTCAACGGATTTGGAAAGTAGACATTCAGAGCTTTTCATCAATATATAATAGTCCATACTTTATTCGGGAATTAATGACGTAAAGTGGCGCTCAACACCAAGTACATGCTGCTGTCTGGAGTTAAACGCCAGAAACACGTCACAACCCGGAGTTGAACGCCCAAAACACGTTATAACTTGGCGTTCAACTCCAAGAGAAGCCTCAGCTCGTGGATAGATCAAGCTCAGCCCAAACATACACCAAGTGGGCCCCAGAAGTGGATATATGCATCAATTACTTACTCATGTAAACCCTAGTAGCTAGTTTAGTATAAATAAGACTTTTTACTAGTGTATTAGTCGTCTTTTGACCACGTTACATCTTTGGTCTCAGTTTTGTTTTATTCTTCATCTTAGGAGGCTATTGATCATGTTTTGGGGGCTGGCCATTCGGCCATGCCTGAACCTTTCACTTATGTATTTTCAACGGTGGAGTTTCTACACACCATAGATTAAGGGTGTGGAGCTCTGCTGTACCTCAAGTTTCAATGCAATTACTATTATTTCCTATTCAATTCTCTTTATTCTTATTCTAAGATATTCTTTGCACTTCAACTTGATGAATGTGATGATCCGTGACACTCATCATCATTCTCACCTATGAACGCGCGTGATTGATAACCACTTCCGTTCTACCTTAGGCCGGGCGCATATCTCTTGGATTCCTTAAACAGAATCTTCGTGGTATAAGCTAGAATTGATGGCGGCATTCATGGGAATCCGGAAAGTCTAACCTTGTTTGTGGTATTCCGAGTAGGATTCCGGGATTGAATGACTGTGACGAGCTTCAAACTCCTGAAGGCTGGGCGTTAGTGACAGACGCAAAAGAATCAAGGGATTCTACTCCAACCTGATTGAGAACCGACAGATGATTAGCCGTGCTGTGACAGAGCATTTGGACCATTTTCACTGAGAGGATGGGATGTAGCCATTGACAACGGTGATGCCCTACATACAGCTTGCCATGGAAAGGAGTGACAAAGAAGGAAGAAGGAAGAAGTAGGAAAGCAGAGATTCAGAAGGAGCACATCATCTCCATACACCTATCTGAAATTCCCACCATGGAAATACATGAGTAAATTTAACTTTTTTTTATGTTTATTATTTTTTATTGATTTTTGAAATTCCATAATCAATTACTATTCGCGTGACTGAGATTTACAAGATGACCATAGCTTGCTTCATACCAACAATCTCTGTGGGATCGACCCTTACTCACGTAAGGTTTATTACTTGGACGACCCAGTACACTTGCTGGTTAGTTGAACGGAGTTGTGTCCGCACATAGCAAAGAGCCATAATAATGATTCCATACAATAACAAAGAGTACTACATTGATGTGATCACAATTTCATCCACCAAGTACCTTGAATTCTCTCTATCTTTAATGAATCTTGTATTCCTAGGAGTGGAGGATCCCTGAGAGTTAAGGTTCGGATAATATGATGAGATCCTTCTTTTACTCTTTGATTAATCCTTGAATCCTTTATTTGCACAGAGAGCTTTTCAGGTTGACAACTCTAAATGCTCTATTTTCAAGGCAACTCTTTATAGTGGGCATTCAATCGGTAATCCCGGGCCAATTGCCCTAAGTTACCGGCTGATAAGGCACCATTTGGATCTAATTATCCGACCCACTCCTTGATACGTTCGTACCACAAACATATAGTTAAAGATTTTAAGTTTCCAGCCATCGATGTCCAAAGCCTCTTTGGGCTTTTAAATGCTTTGTCTCAAGGGAACTCTTGATGGTGGGCTTTCAATCGATAATCCCAGACCAGTTAGCCTAAGTTACTGGGTGATGAAGCACCCCTCGGTTCTAATCGCCCAAGTCCTATCCTTGGACAATCACACCACAGACACATAACTGGGTTCTTTAACCATTGATGCTCAAAGCTTTGCAACTTTTGATCTTTATCTTGATTTTTCTTTGTTGTTTCTTTTCTCTCTTTATTTTTCTTTTTTTTCTTTTTCAATTCAACTTCAAGGATTCTTTTCTCATGGTAAAAAATCTCATAATACCTCTCTAAGCCTCAAGCTCATAAGGAATCATCCTTCCTTTTTATACACGATCATTAACCCTTTTAGCTCAATCCATGATTATCACACTTAATGCACTGCCACTTATTATTAGAGAACTTTTATTTGTCAAATTCAACTTTTCTCCATCCAAGCAACTTGATGAGCGGATATTTTATACACTTTTTCGGGGGTAATTTCATGTAGTTTTTAGTATGTTTTAGTTAGTTTTTAGTATATTTTTATTAGTTTTAGGAAAAATTCATATTTCTAGACTTTACTATGAGTTTGTGTATTTTTCTATGATTTCAGGTATTTTCTGGCTGAAATTGAGGGAGCTGAGCAAAAATCTGATTCAGGCTGAAAAAGGACTGCTGATGTTGTTGGATTCTGACCTCCCTGCACTCGGAATGGAGTTTTTGGAGCTACAGGAGTCCAATTGGCGCGCTCTCAATTGGGTTGGAAAGTAGACATCTAGGGCTTTCCAGAAATATAATAGTTTATACTTTTCTCGAAGACAAACGACGTAAACTGGCATTTAACATTAGTTCCATGTTCCATTCTGGTGTTAAACGCCAGAAATAGGTTGCAAATTGGAGTTAAACGCCCAAAACAGGTTACAACCTGACGTTTAACTCCAGAAATAGCCCAGGCACGTGAAAAGCTCAAGTTTCAGCCCCAGCACACACCAACTGAGCCCCAGAAGTGGATTTCTGCACTATCTATCTTAGTTTACTCATTTTCTATAAACCTAGGTTACTAGTTTAATATTTAAACAACTTTTAGAGATTTATTTTGGACCTCATGACATTTTAGATCTGAACTTTGTACTCTTTGACAGCGTGAGTCTCTAAACTCCATTGTTGGGGGTGAGGAGCTCTGCAACGTCTCAATGAATTAATGTAATTATTTCTGTTTTCTATTCAAACACGCTTGTTTCTATCTAAGATGATCATTCGCACTTCAATATGATGAATGTGATGATCCGTGACACTCATTACTATTCTCAATCTATGAATGCGTTCCTGATAACCACCTCCGTTCTACCTTCGATTGAATGAGTATCTCTTGGATTCTTTAATCAGAATCTTCGTGGTATAAGCTAGAATTCATTGGCAGCATTCTTGAGAATCTAGAAAGTCTAAACCTTGTCTGTGGTATTCCAAGTAGGATTCAGGGATTGAATGACTGTGACAAACTTCAAACTCACAAGGGTTGGGCGTAGTGACAAACGCAAAAGGATCAATGGATCCTATTCCATCATGAGTGAGAATCGACAGATGATTAGCCGTGCGGTGACGGCGCACCTGGACCATTTTCACTGAGAGGACGGATGGTAGCCATTGACAACGGTGATCCACCAACACACAGCTTGCCATAGGAGGAACCTTGCGTGCATGAAGAAGAAGACAGGGGGAAAGCAGAGATTCAGAAGACAAAGCATCTTCAAAACTCCAACATATTCTCCATTACTACATAATAAGTATTATTTAATCCATGCTCTCTTGTTCATTTGCAAGTCAACTGATATTTATAATTGATATCCTGACTAAGAGTTACAAGATAACCATAGCTTGCTTCAAGCCAACAATCTCCGTGGGATCGACCCTTACTCACGTAAGGTATTACTTGGACGACCCAGTGCACTTGCTGGTTAGTGGTACGAATTGTGAAAAGTGTGATTTACAAATTCGTGCACCGAGTTTTTGGCGCTGTTGCCAGGGATTGTTCGAGTTTGAACAACTAACGGTTTATTTTGTTGCTTAGATTAGGAAAATTTTGTCTTTTGGGTCAGAGTCTTTTATTTTCTTTTCAAAAATTTTTCAAAAATATTATTTTTCTTTATTAATTTTGAGTTTTTCTGTGAGTTTAGTGTCATGTTTTAAGTTTGGTGTCAATTGCATGCTTTTCTTCATCTTTCAATTTTTGAATTGCATGCTTTTATTTTCCTTTAAAAATACCTTTTTAAAACATGTTACATTTATAGCTCAGTTGGCTAGATCATTGTGCTTGTGTTCTTGGTAGTTGGGTATCTTCCTTTTAAAACTTTTTCAAAAATAATTTTTCTTTGATTAAATCTTGTGCCAAAATTTAATTTTGGTGTTCTATCTTCATGTTCTTGTTGTTCTTGTGAGTTTTCAAAGTGTTCTTGAGTCTTCTTTGTGTTTTGATCTTAAAATTTTTAAGTTTGGTGTTCCTTGGTGTTTTCCCTCCAAAATTTTTGAGAACAATGAGCATTAGATCTAAAAATTTTAAGTCTTGTGTCTTTTATGTGTTTTTCTCTTTCATCATAAAATTCAAAAATAAAAATATCTTTTCTAACTATTTTTAAGCAAATATTTCGAAATTTTTCAAAAAAAAATTTCAGATTTCAATTTCAAAATTTTATCTTATCATATCCTTTTTAATTTTTTTTTAAAAATCATATATTTTTCAAAACTTCCTAACCACTTTTTCTCTCTCTTCATTTTTCGAAAATTCTCATAAAATATTTTCAAATTTTTTTATTTTTATTTTATTTTTTATTTTATTTTATTATTTCGAAATTTTTTTAAATATAATAAAATAAATAAAATAAATCCACGTCATCTCCCTTTCTCCATCATGGACCTAAGTGGAAATGAACAGTCCAGAAGAACCCTGGGGTCATATGCTAACCCCACTACTGCTTCATATGGGAGTAGTATCTGTATACCCTCCATCAGAGTCAGTAGTTTTGAGTTGAATCCTCAGCTCATTATCATGGTGCAGCAAAGTTACCAGTATTCTAGTCTTCCACAGGAAGAACCTACAGAGTTTCTGGCACAGTTTCTACAAATTGCTGACACAGTACATGATAAGGAAGTAGATTAAGATGCCTACAGATTATTACTGTTTTCATTTGCTGTAAAAGACCAAGCTAAGAGGTGGTTAAATAACCAACCTAAGGCTAGCATAAGGACATGAAAACAGTTGTCAGAAAAATTCCTGAATCAATATTTCCCTCCAAAATGGATGACACGGCTAAGGCTGAACATCAAAGGCTTTAAACAAAGAGATAATGAATCTCTTTATGATGCGTGGGAGAGATACAGAGAGATGCTAAGAAAATGCCCCTCTGAAATGTTTTCAGAGTGGGTGCAGTTAGACATTTTCTATTATGAGCTTATAGAGAAAGCTCAGATGTCTTTGGACCACTCAGCTGGTGGATCTATACACATGAGAAAGACAATTGAAGAAGCTCAAGAGCTCATTGATACAGTTGCCAGAAATCAGCATCTGTACCTAAGTAGTGAGTCTTCCATGAAAGAAAAGGCTAAAACAGTAACTGCTGAACTCAGTCATGCAGAACAAGTTACTAAATTCAATCAGCAATTAGATTTTCTAACAAAATAGCTAGCCGAATTCATGGAGATACTACAAGACACAAGAATGGCTAATATAAACATGGAAGTACAGTTGAAGCAAACAGAACAACAGTTATCAAAACAAATAAGAGAAGAGTGCCAAGCAGTTCAATTAAGAAGTGGGAAAACATTAAATACCTCACTTCAAGGCAATATGAAGCCAAGAAATGAACAAACTACTACTCAAAATCCCTCTGAGGATAGTAAGAGCCCAGAGAGGAATAATTCTGGCGCTCAAATGCCAAAAAAGGGTGGAGAGCTGGCGTTAAACGCCCAACCAATGTTCAGTTCTGGCGTTCAAACACCAGAAACAAGTAAGGAGTTGGTGTTGAATGCCCAAAGAAAGCTCAGTTCTGGCGTTCAAACGCCAGAAATAGGTAAGGAGTTGGTGTCCAACGCCAATCCAGCTTCCAACTCTGGCATTCAAACGTCAGTGGGAGATTAGACACATACAAGTACTGATAGCAACCCCTCTAAAAAGGCTTCTCCAACCACATTTGTAGGAAATTAACCTGCAGCAACTAAGGTTGAGGAATACAAAGCTAAAATGCCTTATCCTCAGAAACTCCACCAAGCAGAACAGGATAAGCAATTTACCCGCTTTGTAGACTATCTCAGGACTCTTGAAATAAAGATTTCGTTTGCAGAGGCACTTGAGCAAATACCCTCTTATGCTAAGTTCATGAAAGAGATCTTAAGTCATAAGAAGGATTGGAGAGAAACTGAAAAAGTTTACCTCACTGAAGAATGCAGTGCAGTCATTCTGAAAAGCTTACTAGAGAAGCTTAAAGATCCCGGAAGCTTCATGATACCATGCACATTAGAGGGTACTTGTACCAAGAAAGCTCTATGTGATCTTGGAGCAAGTATCAACCTAATACCTGCATCCACTATCAAAAAGTTTGGTTTGACTAAAGAAGTCAAACCAACCTGGATATGTCTCCAACTTGTTGATGGCTCCATTAAATACCCATCAGGCGTGATTGAAGACATAATTGTCAAGGTTGGGCCATTTACCTTTCCCATTGACTTTGTGGTGCTGGAAATGGAGGAGCACAAGAGTGCAACTCTCATTCTAGGAAGAACTTTCCTAGCAACTGACCGAACCCTCATTGACATCCAAAAGGGGGAATTAACCCTGAGAGTCAATGAGGATGAGTTTAAGTTGAATGTTGTCAAAGCTATGCAGCATCCAAACACCCCAAACAACAGCATGAGCGTTGATATTATTGACTCTCTGGTGAAAGAGGTCAATATGACTGAGAGTCTCGAATTAGAGCTAGAGGATATCTTTAAAGATGTTCAGCCTGATCTGGAGGAACCAGAGAGAATAATAGAACCTCTGAATATCCCTCAGGAAGATGAGAAACCTCCTAAATCCGAGCTCAAACCATTACCACCATCCCTGAAATATGCATTTCTGGGAGAAGGTGAGACTTTTCCTGTAATCATAAGCTCTACCTTAGAGCCACAGAAAGAGGAAGCACTAATTCAAGTGCTGAGGACACACAAAACAGCTCTTGGGTGGTCCATCAGTGATCTTAAGGGCATTAGCCCAGCCAGATGCATGCACAAGATCTTATTGGAGGATGACGCTAAGCTAGTGGTTCAACCACAGAGGCGGCTGAATCCAACCATGAAGGAGGTGGTGTAGAAGGAGGTCACTAAATTACTAGAGGCTGGGATTATTTATCCTATTTCTGATAGCCCCTGGGTGAGCCCTGTTCAAGTCGTCCCTAAGAAGGGTGGCATGCCAGTGGTTCATAATGAAAAAATGAACTGGTTCCTACAAGAACAGTTACAGGGTGGCGTATGTGTATTGATTACAGAAGGCTCAATACAGCTACCCAAAATGATCATTTTCCTTTACCATTCATAGACCAGATGTTAGAAAGACTAGCAGGTCATGATTACTACTGCTTTCTGGATGGATATTCAGGTTATAATCAAATTGCAGTATATCCCCAAGATCAAGAGAAAACAACATTCACATGTCCATCTGGAGTATTTGCATACAGAAGGATGCCATTTGGTCGGTGCAATGCACCTGCAACCTTTCAAAGGTGCATCCTCTTTATTTTCTCTGATATGGTAGAAAAATTTCTAGAAGTCTTCATGGATGACTTTTAAGTATTTGGAGACTCATTCAGCTTCTGTCTTGACCATCTAGCACTTGTTCTTAATAGGTGCCAAGAGACTAACCTGGTTTTAAACTAGGAGAAATGTCACTTTATGGTGACTGAAGGAATTGTCCTTGGGCACAAAATTTCGAACAAGGGAATAGAGGTGGATCAAGCTAAGGTAGAGGTAATTGAAAAATTACCACCACCTGCCAATGTTAAGGCAATCAGAAGCTTTCTGGGGCATGCAGGATTCTATAGGAGGTTTATAAAAGATTTTTCAAAAATTGCAAAACCTCTGAGTAATCTGCTAGCTGCAGACACGCTATTTATCTTTGATAAGGAGTGTCTGTAGACATTTAAGACTCTGAAAGCTAAGCTGGTCACAGCACCAGTCATCTCTGCACCAGACTGGACATTACCATTTGAACTAATGTGTGATGCCAGTGACCATGCCATTGGTGCAGTGTTGGGACAAAGGCATGGAAAGCTTCTGCACGTCATTTATTATGCCAGTCGTATTTTAAATGACGCACAGAAGAACTACACAACTACAGAAAGAGTTACTTGCAGTGGTTTACGCCATTGACAAGTTCAGATCTTATTTAGTAGGATCAAAAGTGATTGTGTACACTGACCATGCTGCTCTTAAATATCTACTCACAAAGCAGGATTCAAAATCCAGAATAATAAGATGGGTGTTGCTTCTGCAAGAGTTTGATATAGAAATAAGAGACAGAAAAGGGATAGAGAACCAAGTAGCAGATCACCTATCCCGAATAGAACCAGTAGAAGGGGCGTCCCTCCCTCTTACTGAGATCTCTGAAACATTTTCGGATGAGCAACTCTTTGCCATCCAGGAAGTACCATGGTTTGCAGACATTGCAAACTACAAGACTGTGAGATTCATACCCAAAGAGTATAGTAGGCAGCAATCAAAGAAATTGATCTCGGATGCAAAGTACTATCTTTGGGATGAACCATATCTCTTCAAGAGATGTGCAGACGGAGTAATCCGTAGATGTGTGCCTAAAGAAGAAGCATAGAAGATCCTCTGGCATTGCCATGGATCACAGTATGGAGGACATTTTGGAAGTGAGCGAACAGCCACAAGAGTCCTCCAATATGGCTTCTACTGACCTACTCTCTATAAAGACTCCCGAGAGTTTGTACGTAATTATGACAATTGCCAAAGATCTGGTAATCTACCTCACGGTTATGCCATGCCTCAACAAGGGATCTTGGAGATTGAGTTGTTTGATGTATGGGGTATTGACTTCATGGGGCCTTTCCCACCATCATACTCAAACACTTATATTCTTGTGGCAGTGGATTATGTATCCAAATGGGTGGAGGCTATTGCAACACCCACTAATGATACTAAGACAGTGTTGAAATTCCTCTAGAAACACATCTTTAGCAAATTTGGTGTCCCTAAAGTACTAATCAGTAATGGGGGCGCTCATTTCTGCAATAAACAGGTTTACTCTGCTATGGTTCGATATGGAGTTAGCCATAGGGTGGCAACTCCATATCATCCACAGACAAATGGACAAGCTGAAGTCTCTGATAGAGAACTTAAAAGAATCTTGGAACAGACTATGATTAACCATAAAAGGGATTGAGCAAGAAGCTTGGATGATGCTCTGTGGGCATACAGAACAGCATTCAAGACTCCTATAGAGACCTCTCCATACCAACTCGTGTATGGAAAAGCCTGTCACTTGCCAGTGGAACTGGAACACAAGGCCTACTGGGCAACCAGATTCCTAAACCTTGATGCCAAGTTAGCTGGAGAGAAAAGATTGCTCTAGTTAAATGAGCTAGAGGAATTCAGACTCAATGCTTTCGAAAATGCAAAAGTTTACAAAGAGAAACCAAAAAGATGGCATGATAAGAAGCTGTCATCCAGAGTCTTTGAGTCCCAAATAGCTTCTTTATCTTTAATCCCCTTTCAATTTGTGTAACTTAATGAACAAAAATCTGAATTCCTTGCCACTGTGCCTAAAAATTTGCTCAAGTTATTTACAGCTTCATCAGTAGGACCAATTGTCTCTCCTTTAATATCTAGTGTAATTTATTCTCTATCTTCCAACTATCTTGCATGAATCTTCATGCACTATGTAGGTCCTCGTATTTTTCTCACTGTTGTCTCTATACAAAGAGACTAATAAAATTACAATAATATATTCAAAGAGACTAAAATACCACAACATATTCAAAGAGACCAAAATTTACATTTCAAAGAAGTACAAACAAAAATTAAAACATACTTCATATATACTGTGTAGAGTGAGTAAATATCAAGAACTTAAAATATAGAGCAAGCAATATGGCATCGAGTAAAACAACTGCATGTGTCATGACCACTGAATTTATCAGATAAATAAGAATGCTTCAGCTGTAAAAACTAAAATACAGCTTATATCAAAATGGCGTATATTCATCTCTAAAGTGAAAAAAGATAGATGAATTCAACTTATACCAAAATGGCGTCTAATCACCTCTTACTTTCTTACTTATCCAAAACCAGGTATGCATTAATATTCAAAGAGACCAAAAATTTACCTTTCAAAGTATTGTATATGTCCTCAGCCTCAGTTGGATTAATATAATCCTTGTCCTTCTCCTCTATATTGTCTCCTTCATTCTCATCCAGTTGTTCTTCTCCATTAGTTCATTGTTAAGTTGAAGAAATGTATCAATCGGCATTGAAGCAAATTGATGCATTTTTTCCTTCTTAGTTGTCATTTCTTTCAAGTTGCCACACTCTTCAGAATCATCATCATATTTAGCTTATTATAGAACAATTGAAGGATTCTCAATGATTGTATGTAGCATGTCTTCTCTAGTCCATTGAACTTCACAATCATCCTTTGGCACAAACAAATTATTCGCTTGATCAAATGGGTTCTTTTTATTAGACTCTTCAGCTTTAACATCATACCCATCATTACATATTGAATAAATCCATTGACACTGTTTCCATCACAAAATGCTTGTCTTTGTTAAAAGGGTCTTGAATATAAAAGAATTGGTGGACTTGTGAAGTTAATATAAAAGGATCATCCCGATAACGTCTTTTATTAAAGTGAACTTAAGTTAGACCAAAATTCTCTTCTTCAACCTCAAACCAATCACAGTTGAAGAGATCAAATTTGAAACATGCATAATAGTCTAACTCAATTATGTCATTTACTGCACCAAAATATGTTACGTCTTTTGTCATTGGGTTGTTGTCCTTGTCACTAGCAAAGCTTGGTGTTTCGCACACCAAAGTCACACCACTGTTTTGAGTTGTGTGGCTAGCATCATGTTCTTAAGTTTGAAAGTTGTAGCATTGATTACATAACTAGAAAATCATTTTACAATTATGTTTGGGCCTCTAGACAAATCTTTGAGTTGCTTCGGAACATCTTCATGAGAAGCACGCTTTTTGAACCATTCACTAAAATCTTGGCATAGATTTTTTGCCTTCTTCCATTTTCTACCTTTAGTTTAAGTGTTGACATGTTATTCACACTCTCTAAAGTAAGTAAAAAGTGTGTTAGTTATATTTCCTAATAAAAAATTGGTATTTTGAAAATATATAAGAAAAATACCTAATGTAGTCTTTAACTTTATCACAATTGAATAAGATGTACCGATGAGCTTGCATTTTTGAGTTGGTATTTAGAGATAAAGGTTTCCCTTTTCTCTTTCCACCAATTGGTCACCCCAAGCATGCAAAATAGCTATCAGCTCTTATTTCGGCTTCACTGAAATTATCATAATTTTGTGTCTTCTTATTCAGCATTGTATCCTCATCAAGACTTAAATACCTTGAGTAAAATGTCAAACATTCCTTGGCCAAATACCCCTCAGCAATTGAACATTCAGGGCGACTTTTATTGCGAACATAAGACTTTAACCTACACAAATATCTCTCGATGGGGTACATCTGCCTAAATTGAACTGGGCCACCCAACCTCAACTCGTTTACCAGATGAATAGGCAAATGTACCATTATATCAAATAAACTAGGAAGAAAATTCTTTTCAATTGTTATAAAATTTCTCTAACATCTACTTTCAAATGATATATTGTATCATTTTCAACAACCTTTTGGCACAAGAAATGAAAGAATGAACCTAGCTAAATTAAAAGGCCAGCTACTTGATTCTGTATTGTGCATTTTATAGCTACTTACAACAAATAATTCAACATAAAACGAGCATCATGACTTTTGTAGCGTGATATTTTTTTTCTCAGCAACATGAACACATTGAGAAATATTTAAGGCAATACCAGATGGAAATTTTAATGACTTCAAAATATCACAAAATTAATTTTTTCTTGAGTAGTAAGGTTAAAACATGCCTTAGCATTTTTTGCTTTCTTGCCTCCGTTTATTTTTTTTGGTTGAAGTTTTTTTCTTATGCCCATATCTTTGAGATCGTAACGAGCATTTGCATGAGCTTAGACTTTCCTGAAATGTCTAATAAAGTCCCAATAATGTTATCACATATATTTTTCTTGATGTAGCTTCAAGTCTCAATCCGAAGTCAAAGAGAAAGTAATAGATAAATAGATGCCCACTCTTCCCCTAGTGTAGCTGCTGCAAATCACCTATTGAGTTACGAAAGAGCTTTCTTTTCACATGCACGAGTCTTGTCTTCTTTTTTCTAATAGGATCAGTAGTCCGCTAGTGGGCTTGGGGTCTTTCTGGATGAGCTTGAAGCTTAGGATTGCATAACATCAAGGTAATGGTGCAATGTATTTTACATATAATATGACAACTCAAAGAAAATGAATATTTTCTTCCATGTACCATCAATTTTTTTTGCTTCTTCTTAAATACATTGTCAAAATCTTTCAAGTCTTCAAAATTTGTTCCCCCATCTAATAAAGATAGTGAAGACCTTAATTCAATATTGCCATTGAAAGATCTTTTACCCATCCTATATGGATGATCCATAGCAAAAAATTTACGGTGATCCATGTAGCACATCTTCCGACTATGTTTTAAATAACAAGAGGAGGTGTTATGATTACAACAAGGACATGCTAACTTTCCTTTTGTACTCCAATTGGATAACATAGCATAAGCTGGAAAGTCACTAATTATCCATAAAAGTGCTGCATGTAGTTGAAAAATTTTATTCTTTGAAGCATTATATGTTTCACTCTAATTTCCCATAAAACCTTCAATTTTTCAACTAATGGCTGAAGATACACATCAATACTTTTTTTTTTCAGGCGAACATGATCCAGGGATGAGCAAGGACATCATGTCATACTTTGGTTTCATGCAACACCATGGAGGAAGATTGTATGCGACTAAAACTACCGGCCATGTACTATGGGAGATGCTCATAGTTCTAAATGGATTAAATCCATCACTAGCTAGCCCTAGTCTTACGTTATGAGATTCTTTAGCAAAATCAGGATGAAGCCTATCAAAGTCTTTCCATGATTGGCCATCAGCTGGGTGTCTTAACTTTCCATCTTTTGAACAATGTTCATCATGCCACCTTAATGATTCAGCTATTTTTGAACACATGAACAGCTTCTTAAGCCTTGGAATCAAGGGAAAGTGCCTCAAAACCTTTGCAGGCACGGGTTTTTTATTCAACTTATCAATTTTCATATCTACCTTAACATTTTCTATGTACTTGGAAGCTCCACAAACTGGACAAAATTTATCATCTTTATATGTTTCCCAGAACAAAATACAACCGTTGGGACAAGCATGAATTTTATTATAACCAAGTCCTAAATCTTTTACTGTGGCCTTGATTTTATTGAAAGAGTTAGGAATATTCAAATGAGGGATCACTTCTTTGAAAAATTCAAGTAGAGAAGTAAAGGATGCATTGCTCCAACCATTAAGAGTCTTCAATATATACATTCGGATAAGGTATGATAATATAAAAAATTTCTTACAACCAGGATATAACTCTTGTTTTCCTTCTTCAAGCAATTTATAAAACTTTTTTGCATCTTTGTTTGACCCATCACCATCTTTATCTCCTTCAAGCATAGGCCTAAACGTCTCGTTTAGCAACCCATCAATGTCGTCGATAGATCCTTGATGGACTTCAACATTATCGAAATCACTATCCATGTGGCTTATCCTTTCGCCATGATGAACCTACACAGTGTAATCTCTTTGAAATTCCTTACATATTAGATGATCATAATCTTCATCCCTTCACCCCCAACTAAAGTTGTTACATATAGAACAAGGACAAAGAATTTCTTGTCCTTCTTTGTCCTTGTGGTCTACCTTTAGAAAAGGCAAAATCCAAAAATGAATTAACACCATGCTGGTACCCCTCAGTATATTTTGGTAAACTAGTCTACCTTTTGTCCATTACTTTGTCAACTAAAATAAAAGACACAGACATATATTTTAGACTAACGATAAGTGATTTTTCCAATCAAGAGCTTATTACTTCTAAAGGATTTCTAGAAGTTAACCACTAATGGTCAAATGATAATATCTCAACCAATCATGAAACTAACAATTTGTATCTAACAAACTATGCAAAGAAGCTTAAGTAATCAATCAATCACTAAATATTCTTAACAATTAAATCTTCAAACGAATTAAAAAAGATAACATATTAAATGATTTACCTGTAGTGTTGGCAGCTACAGAGAAATAAACTATTTGATTCTATTTTTCTGGTTTTAAAGAGACAAACTACAACAACAACAAAAAATAAAAATATAAGCAATTCATAATCATAATCCTAATACTAATGTTACTATCACTTCCATGACTACACACTAAAAGTAGCACCTATACATCAAACAAAACCCACCAAAGATACTAGTTACCACAAAACAAAAGCACCTTCAACCTGTCTACCGACACAAATTACCAAATTCCCTATCTCTTAACAAGCCGATCAGAATATCAACAATTATATACTTAGTGAACCAAAACACTTTTGATTTATGACATCCAAAATTAAAAACAAAATCAAATTTATTTGCATTGAACAATTCAAAGAGAGTAAAAATAATAGCACATGAGTAGAAGCCACCAAACCAATCAACCATATACAAATATGCATAATTGTGGTAATATTTTTCTATTTTAAATCAATGATCAAAACAGAGCAATGACCAAAATCAAAAGTAAAATCAAAATAAAATCAGAACATCATTTCCAAAGAACCAATTACCAAATCAAAATCAAAATAACACTATACCAAATGAATATTAAAATAAAAATAAAATCAGAATAGCATTTCCAGAGAACCAGTTTTCAAATCAAAACCAGAACAACATTATACTAAATGAATATAAAATTAATATTAAAATCAAAACAAATCAAAACAAAATTTCCAGAGAACCAATTACGAAATTAAAATCATAACAGCATTATAACAAATTAATATTAAATCAAAACAAAATTAGAGCAAAATTTTCAGAGAATCGGTTATGTAAGAACTGAGCTTAATTAATCATTTAATTAAGTAATTAATATTGCCCAAATTAGGTTCCAAAATTTTAGAGTGAGAATTTGAGGATTTAAATATGATTTTTGGACTCAGTAGGTCTTTCTAAGTCAGAAAATGTATTTTCTACAAAAAACTGTGAACTGGCAGTTGAACCGGTTGAACCGATTCAAGTCTATCCGGTGCTGTACAAGAAAAAGTGGAAACAGTCAAAAACCTTAGAAAAATATTAGAAATGGAAAACTGGACGTTAATTTTAAAGGTTTGGCCCAATGTTGGGTCGAACGGGCTAGAAATGCTAACGGGTTGGACCGGGCCCAAGTTGGGCACAAGCCCAACATATAAATAGGTTCATAAGTGAACCCATTTCAGCATAACACACTAACAAAAACACTCACACAACTGAAGAAGGGGAAGAAGAGAAATACCCATAGTTACTATTCATTGTCAACTTTACAAGCTCATATCTTGAGCTACGGAGCTCCGATCGTCGTACCGTTTGTGGCTATGCGTTCCTTGTGAAGAGCTCTACAAGACTCATACAAGAAACTGGAGAGGTAACCACGAAATCTTCCCAGTTCTTCTCTTCAAAATTTCGAGTTTTAGGGCTTTTGATTAAGTGAGATTTTGTGATTTTGGGTGTTTAGTTTCATTCTAATCCTTACTTAGCATTGGGTTTTGGCTACCAAAACTGTTGGACAAGGTAAGAGGCGTTGAAGCCTTGTGAGATTATGTTTATATTGAGCCCTAGGTTGATTTGTGATGGTTTATGCATATATAGCTTGATTATTGTGAGTTTGGAGGCCTTTGGTGATTGTTGGTGGCTTGGATTGTGTTGGAAAGCTTGTTGGTGATCATTGTTGTGCTCATTTTGGCTTAAGGACATATTGGGAATCGGCCAAGGAGTGGTTTTGGTTTTCTCTATGTAGTATATAATATTCATGGACACTTAGGATAGTGACCCATAGGATAGGTGTGGATTTAAAAGATTGTTGGGTTGTTGAATGATGATGTATGATGGTTTGTGATAGATAGATTAATGATTTTTGAGTTTGATTATTTTGGTTGATTATGATATGATGATGATGAATGGTTATGTGAATATGAAAAGTGGTGTGATATATGTGATATTGATGTTGATGATATGGTAATGTGGTTGGAGAGGTTGAATGTGGATTGATTATAGCATTACATATTTGATGTTAATGATTGAAAATAGTGAAATACGATGGGAAAATTGTATAAATGGTGAATTTTGACCCAAGAGGGTAGAATGTGCTGTAAATGGAAGTTTTGTATTGATTTATGTGGCTTGAGAATTTGGAAAATTTGGTAATTTGTGACTTTTGGTTGAAGTTGATTTTTGATGAACTTTGTCTGATCATAATTTTTGCCCCAATTTTTAAAATTTGTTAAAATTTATTTAGAATTGAAATTCATTGAAAACTCTTTGAAACGATATAAAGTTTGTAAAATTTGGAATTTTGAAGAGGAAGTTATGATCAAACAAAGATTGGTGTTAAAATATGAAATTCTGCAAAGTTGCAGAATTTTGGTATGTGCGCACGCACATCCTTGTGCACATGCACACCTCTGCGAAATTTTTAACCTGTGTGTATGCACCGACCTGTGCATATACACACGCAGAGGCAGGCAATATGTTTACAGCGCTAGCACAGCTTGTGCGCGCACATACCCAACGAGGATTTGCAACCTGTTGGTACGCATAGCCCTGTGCGCACGCACACGTTGGGAAGGCCAGTTTGTTGAGGGCGCTAGCACAGGTTGTGCGAGCGAACAGACATTATGAATTTTGGTACCTGTGCATACGCACACCTCTATGCGTACGCACACTTTTAAAAACTTCTCCTGGGCGTGGGCACGCACACCCCTGTGCGTACGCACACATCCTGTTTCTTAAATTTAACTTTGTTTTCAACTATTTTACCTTCCCAAAAAGATTGTAAGCTTCTATAACAACATTTTAAGACTCTTGGGTGTAGTTTGGGACATTTAAAACATGGGAATTAACATAAGGGTTTTAGTTACTATTATTCTGAAAAATTAGAAAACGGAGGCTTAGCTTTCTGGTGTGCCGAGGGTGGTTTGATGGCGTGTAAAGAAGGATTGGTATATGAGATGAGAACTGATGAACTGTTGAGTTCGGAACTGAAATGTGAATTGACAATAGTTGAGCTGAGTCGAGGACTCAGAATGGAAATGTTAATTTGGACAGTGGTTGAGATGACTCGATGACTTGAATGTGGAATGATGATTCATTGATGTGTTGAAAATATTTTCTGAAAAATCACTGAACTACTATTTTATATTGAGATTATGAGACGATATGCGCCCGGCAAGGATGGCAGTTGGATCCTGCCTGTCGAGGTAGCGACGACGGCGTAAGGGCGGTGGTTTGTCTTGCTTGCATTGAGATGTGAGGTCCGTGGCAAGAGTATCTCGCTCGCATCCTTTTGGATCAATAGAGCGTGCAGGCGCAAAACCCTGGACAGTGATCTGAGCATTATATCTCGGGGTTTCCCAATGATGATTCCGAAGGGTGACATCTCCATGGAGATGTGTCGGGTTGGCAGTTGAACCGACACTGTGATATCATAGCCAATAGGACAGGAATTCATCATGTGCATTTTCTATCTGTTTGTTTGCTTTGCTGACTTGTAATTGTATGCCTATTTGTATATCATGTTTAATTGCTACATGAGTTACTTGCTTTATATGCTTCTACTTGTGATTTACTTGCATTGTAATTAATTGTGATTTTCACTGGGATTGAGGAGGTTCGGAAGGCGGTGGCAATGGGATCGCATGGAGGATAGGTTGGTGAAGGCTGTGGGATAGCGGTGTTTGGTTAGAATAGAAATCCCTTAAGATAGAGTACCCTGTTTATTTATGTTAAGATTTATATATATATGCTTTATGGTTTTTGTATGCCTTAAGATGAGATCTTGTGATGGATATAGAGCTTAGGATTTCCTTTGGCGTCTCAGGGTCTTATATCCTACATCACTGGGCACTGTTACCATATTGAGAACCTCTGGTTCTCATACCATATTTCTGTTGTGTTTTTCAGATGTAGGTCGCAACCTACTTCCGTGAGTTGCGTGGATGGTGACAGAAGTGGAGGATCCTGTTACTCTTGGAGTCTTTTTGGTTTCTTTTGTTTATACATCTCTCACTTTTGTATTTTATTTTGCCTAGAGTCTTGTATTTGAGAGAACAAAACTTGTATAAGCTCTTGTTATTGTCTGATTTCTATATGATCTGTATATTGCTAGCCGGCTTAAACTCCACGAGCCGTGGCTAGATTCTTATGATATTATACCATTATATCTTGTTATGTTGTATTTGTTTCTTGTGCTTTAAGTTAGAAGCTTTGTTAGTACATTTTGCGCTTTTTAAATCCTGTTTTTGAGCTACATTATTCATCGGACTTGTAGATTATATTAATTCTTTCTATATATTATATGTATGAGCTTAGAACTGTCGTAACCTTTGATTAACCTTTGCTTTATGACGCGAGGTAAAGCTTGGGCTAATTAGGGTGTTACAAGTTACATACCAAATCAATATTAAAATCAAAATAAAATTAGAACATCATTTCAAAGAACTAATTACCAAATCAACATCAGAATAATATTATACTAAATCAACATTAAAATTAATATTAAAATCAAAATAAAATCAGAGAAAATGACCAGTTATCACAAATGACAACCCACAAATGACCAAGGCAGCGACCACAACAGAAGTAGCGACAACCCATAAACGGCAGAAGCAAAACCAGCGAAGCAGAAGCAGAAGCAGAAGAAACACAACCACAAATGACCAAGGCAGCAACGAACACGGCCAGGTGAGGGGAGAACCAGTGACGTCCGAGAGAAGTGGTGACGGCCGGGAGAAGCAGCGACTGCCAGGAAAAGAAGCAATGCCTCGAAAAAGGGAGAACCAGCAACGTTGTGGAGAGGGGGAAATGGCCAGAGACGCAGCGACGATTCAAAGATGCAGGACGGCGCACCAGGAACTCCTTCCTTCGACAGTGGGTTAGGGCTACATGGAAAGGCTGCGAGAAGTTTGATTTGTGCGATGATGGCTCTGAGTCTGATGAGTTGGTGTGGGTTAGGGCTAATGGTAGAGGGAGGGAGGAAGACCGCGCGGTGATATTGTTTTGTTCTGAAGATTGTTCATCCAAGTTTGGTTATATTAGGGTTTAATTTAGAGGGGGATTAAACAAAAATATATAATATATATTATAAATTTATTTTAATTTTATTTTTTCCTATAATAATATTTGTTATATGTTTATAACAAAAATATATAATATTTATTATAAATTTATTTTAACTTCATTTTTTCCAAAAATAATATTTGTTATATATTTATTATAAATTTATTTTAATTTTATTTTTTCAAAAAATAATATTTGTTATATATTTATAACAATAATTTTTGAATATTTTATAAATTTAGTATTTATAAAAAAATTGTTTAAATCTGTATGATTATTTATAATTATTTTTATAAGTATCTTTTAATTTATATAATTATTTAAATAATATTAGAAAATTGTTGTTTGATAAAAAATTATTGTAATTGTTATAAAACCGTTCTTTAAAATAGTCAAAGAGAATGGTTTTATTTTGTTGCTATAACGTAATGAAAAATTGAACTTCAACAACAGCACTGTAAAAACCATTGTCTAAGACCATCTAATAGAATGGTTTTAAAGTGTAGCATTTTGACAACGGTTTTTATGCGCTTCTTTTGTACAATTATTTAAACAACAATAAGAAATCGTTGCTTAAAAACAAATCATGGTAACTGTTATAAAATCGTTCGGTAAAATAGTCAAAGAGAACAATTTTCATTTGTTGCTATAAATTAATGAAAAATTGAATTCAACTATAACACTATAAAAAATCGTTGTCTAAAATTAACTAAGAGAATGGTTTTAAAGCGTTGAAAATTTTGGCGTTGCTAAAAGTCATATTTGTTGTAGTGTTGTCCTTTACTACCCTTAATATTTGTAGCATCATGCTTATATTCCTTATCTTCGAAATTAATCCCATGCACTTTAAAGTACATGTCAAGACTCATTCCTTTTTTGTTTGATTCTATGCTAAGCTCACTTATATCTTCTCCCTCATCATTAGAACTTGCATCATCTTGATCCATTGTATCAGCCTCAGCAGTTCTTTGATTCCTAGTTTTGGAGTTCTTTTTAGCTTGAAACATTGTCTTGTTCCCACTTTGGGGGTTCTTTTCAGCTGCACCCTTTGAATTATTCACATTATACTCACATTCTTAAAAAAGTGACTTTGGTTGGACCTTCATTTTCTTCTTCGGATCCCTAGTTTGCTCTTAAAATGCATCTTCCACCATTCTGATGGGTTATTTTCTTGTTGGATCTTTTGGACCTTGAGCTTGCAAGCTAGCCTTTTTATTGTCAGCCATGATATTCTCTCTCTTAGTCCTATATTATTGTAGCAATTCAGCATTGGACTTAACTTGTATAACCTCAAAGGAATTAATTTTTTTGGACTTTTCCATTTCATGATTTTTTGGCCTAAGGTCATTATTCTTTTTCTTTTAGTCATCTCCCCTTTTTCCATTATGCACACACAAAAAATAAATGGAAAAAATGTTACGCTGTTAATTAAATAAACATAATCAACATAAGCAAGTAATTAAATAAGCAAAATAACCAACAAAAGTAAGTCATTTAGGATACTACAAAAAAAATCCTACATGAACACATGTCAAGATGTTTTAGAATCAACATCCTCTATGTACTCATCATATTTGCTTTCCTTGTCTTCCTCACAATGTTGTTTCGCAAACATTTTGGAGCCATATCTATGATGGTTGCTCGTAGATTGATGAGTCCATATTTGATGGTATATTTTGACTCAATTTGGATGGATTCTAGCACATGAACTCACACTTAAGCACCCAAATAGCATACTTTTATGTTTGATCACTAATTTGAACCTAAATGAGAAAACATGCAATTTTGTGCTTTAATAGAGCAAATTAATTCTACATTTATGTCATTCGATGCCATGATATGGTTTGTGAGTGATTTCAGGCATTGAAGGCAAGAATGGATGGCCAAAAGTGGGAGAAAGCATGTATAAGGGAGAAAACATGAAGAAAACAAGGAAAAGCACAAACAACGTGTGCGTGCGCATAAGCAAGCGTGCGTACGCACAAGACCGCATCAGCCCAGTGTGCGTGTGCACAAGCCAGCATGCGTACGCACAAGAGAGAATTTGCATGCGTGCGCGCGCACAAGTACCCGTGCGTCCGCACAGGACCCAACACGTGATTTCATTAATGAAACACGTGCAGCGCATATTTTGGGGGCTTTTGGCCCATTTTGGAAGGCTGAATTGCTGAATTGAAGTGCTATATAAGGGGAGAATCAACACTTAGCATGAGAGCTCACTTTTATTTAGGTAGTGGTAGTATAGAAAGCTTCCATAGGAGTAGGAGTAGTGTAGCATTGCTCTCTTAGGGTTTATGCAATCTCAATTGTAGCATTTTATAGCGAGCTTTAATTTTGGATGTTGATAAACTCTTTTGTAAGTACTCTTAATTTCCTCTTTAATTACGTTGTCTTTATTTTCATTTCCTCTTAGTTCAAGTGCTTTGTTTATATTTGCAATTCTGAGTTCTTGAAGTTTTGATTGATGAATTTACTATTCCATGCTTCCTTTATGTTTGATTGCTTGTTTATATTTGGTTTTGTTGATAGTTGGTTATAGTTTTCTATTTTTCTTTGCAATTTTCCATACTTTACGTTTATGCACACAAGGTGTTTGTGAAAATGCCAACTCTAGATTTTGAGTAGATTTTCACACCTTGGCTTGTGGTTTGAGTTCCTAGGATACTAGAGTCATAATGTCCGATATTTAGTGGTAATTCTTGGGGAGTTAGTTGGCTCTTGTTTCCATTGACGCTAGCCTTTTATCAACTAGTTTTGTAAGTTAGCTAGGACTTATGGATTAAGGTCAATTATACTTGCTTGACTTACTCCTTGATGGTTGGGGTTGACTAGGCGAGACTAACTCATGACAATTACCATAGTTGTGGTTATGGCAATGATAGGATTCCTTGGATTCTCAATCCCCAAGTCAGGGACTCTCTTATGCATTAATTCGCAATTTTGCTCATTCCTTAGTTCTTTGATTTCTTAGTTCTTTTAATCTTTGATTTCTTTATTGAAAACCACCCCTTTTTTTCTCTTAACAACCAAGGAAGTAACACTTCAATTGCATCCCTAGGGAGAACGACCCGAGGTTTAAATACTCTCGATTATATTTTGTTTTGAATTGAAATATTTGATGGTGAGAATTGTTTGTTGGTTTAGACTATACTTGCTACGAAAGAAATTTTATTTTGAGAAAAATCTAGATTATCAAACAGTTCTAACGTCAAATTTGGCGCCGTTGCCGGGAAACGCAATTGGTATTAAATCTTTTGGTTGTTGTGAATATGTTAATAGTGTAAATAGCACTTTTTGGTTGTTTGTTGCTTTTGTTAGTATGTTATTGTTTATATTTTCTTCATGACTTTTTCACACTATCACCACAATGCACCCCAATGGAACCTAAACACTTTCCTTTCTAGTCACCAATCCTATATACCATCACCCCGCTACACACAAGACCGAAACCCTTACCCTCATGAGTTTGATTGTCAACCTTTATTACCTCAATCTCCATCTTCAAATATGGATCAAGCCACACAAGAAGTACTCCTCGTGCTCATTCAAGAACAACAAGAGTTCCGTGAGAAGCAAGAGCAAATCATGTCTACCTTAGCAAAAGCTTTGGATCATTTAGCTTCATCGCGTTCATGCCACAAGCAAGAAATTCTAGTGGATGGATGTGTGGAACCAAGTGAAAAGTGTGGAGTGGAAGAAGAATTGAGAAATCAAGAAGATGATGTCAAGTCATGAGATGAATTGCAAAAGAAGACAAATGAAGAGTTGGTGGGAATTGATCAAGAGGATTCCATCTTCCAAGATTTTTGGTCCAACTTGGGTAATTCCTTCAATGACCTTCATGAGCCTCCCTTGTTAGATTTGGAAAGAGATGTTGATGTGGACTTCACACAACCTCCAATTTTTTACTCGAGTGATGATGAAGAAGATTTTGAAGGGGTTGAAAAGGATTTTTGTTGCCAAGAGGTGAAGGCGTTTATGCAAGACGAGTGGGTGAAGAATTCTCCAACAAGCTTTCTAGGCCCACATCAATATGCCGTTATAGAAATGGATGATCAACTTCAAACTTTTTTTGGAGTAGTGGATGGTATGGGAAGAATGTTAATTGGCAATGGAATGAAAAGTTCATCATAAGGGCCAACTTGACATTTGAAGCTCAATTTTGGTGCAAGAATCAGATTAGTGGATTCTGGGTAGTGCACATGCATGTCAATGATGATAGAGGAATTCAAGTATGGGATCCGGGCATTGGTCTTAAGAGTAAACAATTAAGGATCCTAGTTACTAGCTTGAAGTCTCTTGAGAGTTTGAAGAATTTCATATGGGACCCCGGAGGTCAAATCAATAGCAAACTTGGTTGGAGATTCAAGGAGGAGTGGAAGCATAAGCCGCCCTAACAAGGATCTCCTCTCCAAGTCCAACTTAGGACTATAAACCAAAGTGCTAGGTGGGAGACACCCCACCATGGTAATATCCTTCTAACTTTATCTCTTTTAGCTTTTGTTTCATGAATAATTGGTTAGTTTGCTTGGTTGGTTGGTTTTGGGGTTTTTTGGATGATTTTAGTACAATAATGTGTTTTTGGGAGTTTTATGATGATTTGGGATTTGAAAACTTGTTTTGGATGTCAAGTTTGATACCTTGGAGGCATAATTTTTGTTGCAGGATCAGAGACCTATGCGTGCGCATAGCCTTGTACGACCGCACAGGTCCCCTGTTTTTCAGTTCCCGTGCGTACGCACAGCAACGTGAACACGCACACCCTTAAACACCCCCTCTGTTCCCAGCATGCGCACAGGCTATGCGTGGGAACAACCTTTGCCCCTTCCATGCGTCCGCACACCGTGCGTGCGTCCGCACACATATCCCTTTTTTCAAAAAAAAGAGAAAAATGCACGTCCGAACGCACACCCTTTGTGTGCTCGCACAGCCTTAACAAGCCCCTCTGGTCGTAGCGACCGCACCTCTTGTGCGATCGCACGCCACCCTTTTCTCCTTCTATGCGAGCGAACACCCGTTGTGCGTCCGCACAGCCTTAACCAACCCTCTGTTCACAGCGCACGCACAGCTTGTGCGTGCGCACCCAGTTCCTTCCCTTCCTTATGTGCGCGCGCACACCCTTTGTGCGCCCGCATAGGTTGCGTTACACCTTCTGCTCGCAGCGTCCGCATGACCCTGTGCGTGCGCATAACGCTTCTTTCCTCCTTGTGTGCGTCCGCACATGACCTTGTGCGCTTGCACAGGTCACTTTTCGAACGTTAATTTGAAAAGAAAGGGGACTCGCGCTTCATTTTTCTCCCACCACCCCAATCCTTTTCTTTTCTTCTTCTCTGAACCCACAACCACCACCCAACCCCTCTCAGCCTTCTTCCTCCACTCCGCGACCAAACACCACCGACGACCACCACGTTGCCGTCGTCCTACTCTCTCTCTTCCCTTATTTCTTTTTCTTTCTTCTCTCACCTACATTTCACCCTCCTTCCCCCACACCCCTGTCTCTGCCTCCGCACCAGCACCCAGCCCTAGGCCGCGCATCTTCGTTCCGGTGAGCAACCACTAGCAGCGGCAGACCCTTGCCGCTGCACCCCTCTCTGTCTCGCCCTCACTTACCCTCAATCCCTCTCCTTCTGCATTACAGGTTTTGACCCATGTTTTCCCCTGCCCTGCTTCCTTCCTTTTCTATTTCATGTTATTACTTCTTCTTACTTCTGCTTTTTAATTCTGCTTTAGTTCTTAGGTGATTTTAGGTTAGATGACTTCTAATTTTCTGGATTGAATTTATGTTATGCTGGTTGTCTGTTATGTTGGTTGTCTGTTATTGAATGTTGCTGAGTCTGAGACTAAATGCTGTAGTTCTTTTGCTTGATTTTGAATGCTGCAATGCATAATGAACTATGATTGATGCTGCTTGCAACCTCTGCACATAATATGCTTGACAAATTACTTGAATGGAATTTTTTATTCAACTTCTAGGTCTAATCATCTTTAATTTTAAATTTCCTTCCATTTGGCATTGTTACTCTCTAATTGTGCATGTCTTCTGTTGAATGTAACTGCTGCTTGAGATGATGTAGTTATACACTCTGTGTTTTGCTGAAATATCAAATTGAGCTTCACTTTGCCGTGCGATTATCTTGTTTGATATCGATTTTAATGTGCATATCATCCTCTGCTGATTAGTTTGCTACCTATGCACTTCATTACTGATTTTGTTTTTATTTAGACCAAATGGGACTGAAATTTACAGCTTTGACAATTCCATTTGGTACTTCTAAGTGCATACTGTGCTGAATAGCTGCATTATATGTGACTACCCATTTCTTTTTGCTCACACACCAAACTAGCATTAAACTTTCAATTTTAAAATCTGTTTAGTACTTTTTGCAGCAGTACATATAATGTTTGTTTGGTGAACTGACTAACTGCTTATTCATGTGTTCTTGACCATAAATGATCATGTACAATTACTTGTCCCTTATACATCTTTTTGAGCAATAAATTTGATTCCAACTGACATTGCTTTTGGGAACAAGAATTGACTATGTGACCATTTTACCACTTGGTTCCATGAATAAGCAGGTGCTTTAAATTGTCAAGTTGATCATTGCCTTTTGTGTCAATTTTTACAAACTTTTTCAATCCTCAAGGCATAATCACAATAAATCAATTTCTTTTAGTTCAATTCACTTACATAATGCACCTAAGAAATGCATATGCTTTCATTGTTTGTTCACTCATTCATTTGCTACTTAGGTTGCTTGATTTGGGAAAACATGTTTCTTTCTTTGACTATTTCACTGCTGCATACATGTTTTTCCCTTGATTTAGTATCTATTTATCTCATTGGTTCTTATTAATTAATTGTTTGATTATCTCCTCTGAATTTTTGCGACTTTTATCTGTTCTCCTGAGTTATATTCTGTTTTTCCTTCTTCAGGATAACTCGCAAGGGGAAGGAAAAAGCCAAACCTTTGGCTCGTCCTCCTTATGCGCCCCCAAGTAACCAACCAGACACGTTTATTAACTCTGAAGCCCAAGAGCAATATAAGAAATTAGAAAAATGTGCCTTTCATTTTGAGAGAAAGCTAAACCTGCCTGAGAAATATGCGGATGAGATCCTTGACCGACTTGATTTTTATCATTGGGGATGCGTAAAATCTGACCCGGTGGAAGTAAATGAACACCAGGTCAAGGAATTTTATGCAAATCTCCTAAAGAGGGATGCCAAAACTGTTTTTCTTAGAGGTGTCACCTTGGACACCTCTGATACTGCTTTAGAGTTCCTATTAGATATTCCGCATATTCCTCTGGCTCGCGACGCTTACACTTAAGTAATGAGGGACGTCTCAATGGGCAAGATTTCTTTGGATGTGGTCCTGGAGAAGCTAGGCCAGCCTGAAGCTAGATGGGAGTACAGTAAAGGAGACAATGCGGTTCCGTTGAGTATTGCGTGCACTGACCTCAACCCAGAGGTGAGGATCCGGCAGCAGATCATCGCTGACTACATTCTTCCGAGCACGCATGCCACGCATATCAGAGTTCGGGTGGCAGTGTTACTATGGGCTATTCTGGAGGGGAAGAGAATCTTTGTTCTTCCCCTTATCAGGGAGTCGATGATGAAGGTGAACCAACAGCTGAAATTCAACGTTTCCTTTCCATTATTGATCACCATATTTGCAGCCTTATCTGGTGTAGAGAGACGTCCAACAGACCGGACGTCTGTCTACAACAGTAAGTAGCCCTTTCCGCCATACGGAGACTACGAAGGATCGCCTCCGAAGAAGAAGAAGACCTTTGAGCCTACATCAGCAGCAGTAGAGCCTTCAGCACCTCCTACAGCACCCGCACCCGTACCCCAATTTCAGATGCCTTATGAGCAGGGTCGGGAGATTTTACAGACTCTGCACCGCATTGAGCACCGCAACACTCGCTGTTTCTAGTGGATAGTGGTGAAGTTTGACGGTCGCGACCCTGGGCCATCTCCTCCAGATACACTAAAGCCTGAGGCCGAGGAGCCTGCATCTGAGGAGCCAGCAGCTAAAGCTGGCAAGGTAGTCGAAACACCTGAGCGGAGACATGAGGAGCATAGAGCTGAGGAGCCTAGAGTTGAGGAGCCGGCAGCTGAAACCGAGTTGACAGTTGAGCAGCTGAGAGCTGAGACCACCACACAGCTATCTAGCGCCATTATTGTTTACCAGCGTCACCACTACCCACCTCCATCTGACGGTGGAGCTTCTCATGGTTGATTCCCCCCTGATTGACTATTGTGGGCATTGAGGACAGTGCATGACTTATGTGTGGGGAGGATCTGCGATATTTTGGGTGTAAACATTCTCTCCTAAACACTTTTAATTAGTTATTTTTTGTTTTTACTATGCTTTTGTGGATACTTTTAGTACTTTGACTTATGTACTTTTGCTTGGGTATATATATCAGTTACTTGTAGTTATATCTAGTATTGCACTTTTATGTTGGTATATATTTACATATTGCATTTGATATTGCATGGTACATAGTATAGATATGGATTGTGATTGGATGTTGTGAATAGCTTATGCCTAGCTCATTTTGATCCTAATTGTTCATGTTACTTTTTGCTCGTTGAAAATTAGAAGAAGAACTAGGAAATTTTGAAAAATTTTGCATCCATTACAACATACATACATACATATATAGGAATAATTTTGGTGAAAAACAACATGACTTTCCAACAATTTTGGGCTTTCTATTGAATTGATTAGAAAACTATTTTTAAACTTGCTTGAATGAATTTTTATGGAACATAAAATAGTAAAGAACAATTACCTTGTGAGATTTGAGCCATAATGAGTGGTTACACATTTTTAACCACTAATTTTGTTTATTGTGTGACATACCTCTTCTATGATTGTGATCTTGGTTTTGCTTGATTCTTTATTTCCAATGATTGACGTTTTGAATTGCATTGAGAATGATTAAGGCCATCTTTGTTTAAAGCTTACTTTTCCCATATAGCCTACCCTTTGCATATACCATTGTTAAACCCTTTTGAGCTCTATCTACCCCACTGTTCTTAATATCACCACATCAAAACCATAAGCGGAAAACCATGAATAACCTTGAATTGTATCCTTGATTAGCTTAGGTTAGAGAAGTGTGTTTCATCTAAGTGTGGGGGAATATTGGGAAACATTGGTAGTGATTGAAAATATTACTTTTGGGTATTTATTGAAAATCTTGGAAAATGGGTGCATTCATGTATGAGCTACTAGAACCATATGCATTTTCACTTTCATTTAAAAAAAAAAAACATTATCATCACAAAAAAAGGGATAAAAGTTATCCCTAAGTGAAGGAAAATGAGTAAGAAATGCATATGTGATGTGAATGATGAGCCATACATGAGTGATTGTGAAAAAGAATTGATGGAAGGTTAGGATTGCCTTTTGTTTTGATTTGGTTGATAAAGGTTAATGTGGAGACTTAAACTAATCAAGGATTCAACCATTTTAGCCCACTTAGCCATATCTATCCCAACTGTACCCTAACCCCATTACAACCGTATGAAGTCCTCATGATAATTGCATTCATGCATCACTTGATTGTTGATTGTTAGACAAAAAGCAATTCCTTGAAAGCATGATTAGAAGAAATTTGAGTGATTGAAACTCTGAACACCGAGTGATCAGAGTATATACACACCTAGTGAGGGTTCAATTACTCAACTCTATGTTTTCACGCTTCTCATCATGCATTCTTGTAAGTTGCTTCACTTTAATGAATTGGATTAATTCTTTAGATTTTGGTTGCATTGGATTATTCCCTTGTTTTTCCCTAATTGTCTATACTTGCTTGGGAATTTGATTGTCTGTTTTCACCATTTTCATATAGATACTATAGATAGATACATAGGTATAGATAGTATTTACATACTTGTATGCATATAGATAGTTGCATTCAATAAATTGATTACCCCTTTTGGATCATTCTCCTTGTTAGTTTAGCATGAAGACATGCTATTGTTTAAGTGTGGGGGAATTGATGAGTCCATATTTGATGGTATATTTTGACTCAATTTGGATGGATTCTAGCACATGAACTCACACTTAAGCACCCAAATAGCATACTTTTATGTTTGATCCCTAATTTGAACCTAAATGAGAAAACATGCAATTTTGTGCTTTAATAGAGCGAATTAATTCCACTTGTATTTTATTCGATGCCGTGATATGGTTTGTGAGCGATTTCAGGCCTTAAAGGCAAGAATGGATGGCCAAAAGTGGAAGAAAGCATGTACAAAGGAGAAAACATGAAGAAAATAAGGAAAAGCACAAACAGCAACGTGTGCGTGTGCACAAGCAAGCGTGCATACGCATAAGACCGCATCAGCCCATTGTGCGTGTGCACAAGCCAGCATGCGTACGCACAAGAGAGAATTTGCATGCATACGTGTGCACAAGTACCCGTGCGTATGCACAGGAGCCAAAACAGCAAAGTGTGCGGATGCACACATCTGTGCGTCCGCACAGGACCCAACACGTGATTTCATTAATGAAACACGTGCAGCGCATATTTTGGGGGCTTTTGGCCCATTTTGGAAGGCTGAATTACTGAATTGAAGTGCTATATAAGGGGAGAACCAACACTTAGCATGAGAGCTCACTTTTATTTAGGTAGTGGTAGTATAGGAAGCTTCCATAGGAGTAGGAGTAGTGTAGCATTGCTCTCTTAGGGTTTATGCAATCTCAATTGTAGCATTTTATAGCAATCTTTAATTTTGGATGTTGATCAACTCTTTTGTAAGTACTCTTAATTTCCTCTTTAATTACATTGTCTTTATTTTCATTTCCTCTTGGTTCAAGTGCTTTGTTTATATTTGCAATTCTGAGTTCTTCTCCTACGGCTGCTCCTCCTCCAAAAAGACCCTGGACTGTCGAGCCTTTTAATATAGATTCTCCCAATTTGGATGCGGTCGGGTTTGTTGATCAACAAATTGGTCCTTACGGTGTCATGCCTACTGATGATGTATCCATTCTTCATCACTTGGATTTTATCACTCGAAGTGGCATTAAACTGGCACACATGGGAGCAGCTTTATACCGGACCGCTCAAGATCTTCCTATCCATGCTACAAAGGCCTTTATGAAGGAGGCCAAGTCAGAATTTGATCGGATTAAGGGCTTGAAGGAGGAGCTCGAGGTGAAAGTGGCCAAGTTGGAGAAGGAATTGCAGGGGGAGAAGACTCGGGTTGTTGCTTTGGCGACTTCTGCCAAGTTGTCTGAGGATACGGCTTTGAAGCATAAGGATAGTTATGTTACCACTTATCGGGAGATGATGGGTCTGAGGAAAGAGTTAGAATCTGCCCGTGCTGATTATGCCGAGTTCCAGGGTCATCTGGTGGGTAGTGTAAATGCTGTTTATGAGAACCTGAAGGAGTAGGTTTGGGTTCTTGCACCCGAGCTTGACCATACTCTCTTCAGTTTGGACAACATCGTAAGAGATGGTAAAATTGTTCCTAATGACCCTGATGATGATGTCGACCCTCCTTCAATGCCTGCCACCAAAACCTCTGTTGCGCCGACCTCTTTAACTCCTTCAACTGAGGTTGGTCATCCTGAGTCAGAACCTGATTGTCAAATCTTGAACCGGGATGATGGGATAGTGGATGCGGTGCCTCTTCAAACTCGTCCTCCTTAACCCCGTGTTGATGCCGCTGAGAAGTCTTTAGATCCTCAATGATTATTCTAGATGTTTGTGTAGATAGCCCGTCTTGTGGGGTTTTGAACTCTTTATATTTTGTAAATGGTGGTTCTAACTTTTTCCTACTTTCTTAGTTGCTTATTTAGCAACTTTATTTTGAAAAACAAAGTAGTTTTCAAGCTCTTGGGGCTGATTTTGGTGGCCTCTTGAGTTTGTTATTATTATAACTTGTGCTTTTTATGACATGTTTGCCTGCATCTGTCTAGTACCTTTTTAGGTTTTTTGGGAGTGTTGGAGCCTTACTGTCCGACCTCTTTGGATTGCCTTTGCATTTTCATACTTGTGGCTTGATTCTTTTTGAGGTTGTAGATGTTTGGGTTTAACTTGCATGTCGACTTCCTCACTTCGGTCTGACGTTATTTCTAGTAATCCATTTTGTGTGGACTTTTGTTAGGTCTCTGTTAGGAATTACTTTTTATAACTCGTTTTTGGGAGGCCGACTTCATCATGTCGGTCCCTTCTAAGTTATTTTTGGTAATCCTCTTTCTTGGACCTTTGTCAAGTCTCTTTCAGGAATTACTTTTTATAACTTATTTGATTTTGGGGCCGACTTCTTTGCGTTGGTCCCTTCTAAGTTATTTTTAGTAATCCTCTTTCTTGGACCTTTGTCAGGTCTCTTTCAGGGATTATTTTTTATAACTTTTTTATTTTGGGGCCGACTTCTTTGTGTCGGTCCCTTCTAATATATTTTTAGTAATCCTCTTTATTAGGGATGGCCAGGCCTCTTTCCAGGGATTGACTTTTTATAACTTTGGTTATTGTGATCGACTGGTCCGACTTCTCTATGTCGGCCTGTCTTTTAAATTATTTTTAGCAACCCATTTTATTAAGACCTCGTCAGGTCCTTTCTATGGGTCACTTTTGATAACTTCTTGCATTATTCTATTTTGTTGCTTTTTCATCTTTGCCGATTTTGTTGAAGTCAGGTTTGATCCTTGTTTGGTTGACCTTTTGATGAATTTGGTTTTCATCTTTTTTTATCTTTATTGTGGTTGGACAGTGAATTTGATCTTCACTTTCTGCCAATCTTGTAGCTTTATAATCGGGCGATGAATTTTTTAGTGTTTCAGACTAATGTGTCTTGAGAATTTGTAGAAAATCTAAAAACCTTTATTCAGAAGAAAATGCATATATATACATGTGGGAGTTTTATCCCTCTAGGTCGGGTAGTTTTGTAGATCTTGGCTTGGCACCTCGTTAAAAAACCTTTCAGGAAAAAGAGTGTACCTTATCCTAAGATCTTTATTACCTCTAACTGTAGTATCTTCTTAGGTTGCAGGCGTGCCATGACCTAAGAAGTTCTCGCCCTTCGAGTTCGGATAGTCTGTAGTAGCCCTTTCTAAGTACTTCTATGACTCGGTAGGGTCCTTTCCAGTTTGCTGCCAGCTTTCCTTCTCCAGGTCGAGCTGTTCCGATATCATTTCGGATTAGAATGAGGTTGTTCTCAGCAAATCCTCGCGGTACTACCTTTTGATTGTATCTTGAAGCCATTCGACGTTTTAATGCCTCTTCCCTGATCCGAGCTTTTTCTTGAATTTCTGAAAGTAGGTCGAGTTCTTCCCTTTGAAGTTGGGAATTGGCCTTTTCATTATAATGGATCACTCTGGGCGATCCTTCTTCGACCTCTACTGGGATCATTGCCTCTATCCCGTAAGCTAATCTGAAAGGGGATTCCTTTGTGGTGGAATGTGGCGTTGTTCGATATGCCTATGGGACTTGTGGGAGCTCTTCGGCCTAGGCTCTCTTTGCATCCTGTAATCTTCATTTTAGCCCGACCAATAT
The DNA here is from genome assembly GCF_003086295.3 of Arachis hypogaea. Lineage (NCBI taxonomy): Eukaryota > Viridiplantae > Streptophyta > Magnoliopsida > Fabales > Fabaceae > Arachis > Arachis hypogaea. The sequence continues at coordinate 68,316,064 of NC_092039.1, read as the reverse complement.
GACTTTGTTGGCAGCTTCTGCTTGTCCATTGGCCTGAGGGTGTTCTACGGACGTAAATTAGTGTTTTATGTTCAAATCGGCCACCAATTTTCTGAAGCCCGTATTTGTGAATTGAGTACTATTGTCTGTGGTAATGGAGTATGGAACCCCAAACCTTGTGACAATGTTTCTATATAGGAATTTTCGACTTCTTTGAGCGGTGGCGTTAGCTAGGAGTTCCGCCTCAATCCATTTTGTAAAATAGTCTACCCCTACGATGAGAAATTTGACTTGTCCGGATCCTTGAGGGAAAGGACCGAGAAAGTCGAGTCCCCATTTTGCGAATGGCCAGGGTGAGGTTACACTGACAAGCTCCTCTGGTGGGGCGATGTGAAAGTTGGCATGTTTCTGGCATGGTGGACATGTCTTTACGAATTCTGTTGCTTCTTTTGGTAGAGTCGGCCAATAGAATCCGGCTCGAAATACCTTTTTGGTAAGAGCCTGTGCTCCGAGATGGTTGCCACAGATGCCGCTGTGTACTTTTTCTAAGACTTCCTTTGTATTGGAAGTTGGCACACATTTTAACAGTGGTGTTGAAATTCCTCTCTTGTATAGAGTATTGTTTATGATTGTGTAGTGTTGTGCCTCCCGTTTTAACCTCTTTACCTCTTTCTTATCTGCGAAGACTGTTTCTGTTTCGAGGTAGTTAATTATAGGAGTCATCCATCCTTGATCCTGACCTGTGATGGCTAGGATTTTTTCTTTTTCCGAGATTGACGGGTTCTGCAACATTTCTTGGATGAGGCTTCTATTGTTACCCCCTGGTTTGGTGCTGGCTAATTTTGAGAGTGCATTAGCTCGGGTGTTCTGTTCTCGGGGTATGTGGCGGACCTCATATTCCCCAAGTTGTCCGAGCTGTTCCCTGGTTTTGTCCAGGTACTTTTTCATGGTGGGATCTTTGGCTTGGTAGCTCCCTGCTATTTGTGAAGTGACTACCTGTGAGTCACTGAAGATGATGAGCTTTTGAGATCCAACCTCCTTAGCCAGCTTCAAACCAGCCGGTAGTGCCTTATACTCGGCTTGGTTGTTTGAAGCAAGGAATCCGAATTCGAGAGAAAGTTCGATTTGGGTTCCCTGGTCGCTTTCAATTATCACACCCGCGCCACTTCCAGTTTTATTTAAGGAGCCGTCTACATAGAGATTCCATTCTGTAGGGATTTCCAGGGTGTCTGTAAATTATGCAATGAAGTCGGCTAGATATTGCAATTTGATGGCTGTCTGAGCTTCATATTGAAGGTCGAATTCGGACAACTCGACTGGCCATTGCAAAATTCTGCCTGCTAAGTTTGTTTTCGGCAAAATCCCTTTTATGGGTTGGTTAGTCCGAACCCTAATGATGTGAGCTTGGAAATATGGACGGAGTCATCGAGATGTTAATATGAGAGCATAGGCGAAGTTTTCTATTTTTTAGTAGTACGGCTCGGATCCTTGTAATGCTTTGCTGATGAAGTACACAGGTTGTTGCCCACTGTCATCTTCTCGGACTAGTGCTGAGGCTACTGCCCGACTTCCTACTGCAAGATATAATATAAGTGGTTCTCTTTCCCGAGGCCGAGTTAGTATAGGTGGCTGTCCCAGGAATCTTTTGAAATCTTGGAAGGCCTGCTCGCACTCCGTTGTCCATTCAAACCTCTTTTCCTTCCTTAGAGTGGCATAGAAGGGGAGAGACCTTATTGCTGAACCCGCTAGAAATTTGGACAAGGCTGCCAACCTTCCATTGAGTTGTTGTACTTCTTTAACACAAGTCGGGCTCCTCATGTCGAGTATGGCCCAGTATTTATCCGAATTTGCCTCGATTTCTCTTTGTGTGAGCATAAAACCCAAGAATTTTCCAGCTTCTACTGCGAAGGTGCATTTTGCAAGATTAAGTCGCATGCCATATTTTCTTATAGTGTCGAATACTTGGGTAAGGTCGGACAGCAACGTCTCTTCACTTTGTGTCTTTATTAACATGTCGTCCACATATACTTCCATGATTTTTCTGATGTGATTCGTAAAGACCTTATTCATTAACCTCTGATAAGTAGCTCCCGCATTTTTAAGTCCAAAGCGTATGAAGATGTAGCAGTAGTTTGCTTTTGGGGTTAATAATGAGGTTTTTTTCTTGGTCGGGTGGATACATCGGGATTTGATTGTATCCTGAATATGCGTCCATAAACGAGAGGTATTTATATCCGGAGGAGGCATCCACCAGAGCGTCGATACTTGGGAGTAGATATGGGTCTTTTGGGCAGGCTTTGTTGAGATCAGTGTAGTCGGTGCATATCTGCCACTTCCCATTTGATTTTTCACCAAGACAACGTTAGCTAGCCATAGTGGGTACTTGACTTCTCTTATGAATCCTGCCTCCAGTAGAGCTTGTACCTGCTCTTCCACAGCTCGGGATCGTTCTGGTCCGAGCATTCTACGCTTTTGTTGTACTGGCCGAGATCCTAGGTAGATTGCTAGCTTGTGACACATTAACTTGGGGTCTATGACTGGCATGTCTGCAGCCTTCCATGCAAAGAGGTCGACATTATCTCGTAAGAACTGTACGAGTGATTCCTTTATGTCTTCTTTTAGGATTGTACCGATATTGGTTATTTTGTCTGGGATATCTCCGATCTGGACTTTTTCTACTTCACCTTCAGGTTGTGGACAGAGTTCTTCCCATCTCTGAGCTCCACCGAGTTTGATTGTGTGGAATTCTTTTCCTCTACCTTTGAGGTTTAAACTTTGTTGTAGCAGCGGCGCGCCGTCTTCTGGTCCGCTTTTATTGTAGCTATTCCTTCTGCAGTTGGGAACTTCATGCATAGATGTGGAGTCGAGACTACTGCGCCGAGCTGATTCAAAGTTGTCCGACCTATTAAGGCATTGTAGGCTGAGCTTACGTCGACCACAATGTAGTCTATTTTGAGAGTTCTTGACTGGTTTCCTTTTCCAAAGGTCGTGTGTAGTGAGACGTATCCAAGTAGTTGAACTGGGGTGTCTCCCAGTCTGAATAGGCTGTTCGGATATGCTCTGAGTTCTTTTTCTTCTAGGATGAGTTTGTCGAAGGCAATTTTGAATAGGATATCGGCGGAGCTCCCTTGGTCTATCAGTGTGCGGTGGAGATTTATGTTTGCCGATAAGATAGTGATGACCATAGGATCGTGCGTCCGGAGATGATGCCGGATGCGTCCTCTTTGGTAAAAGTAATTATGGGGATGTCGGGTGTTTCCTCTCTTCCCTCGACATGATATACTTCTTTAAGATATCTTTTGCGAGATGATTTGGAGGTCCCGCCTCCCGCAAATCTTCCGTGAATCATGTGGACGTGTCTTTCAGGTGTACGAGGTGGTCATTCTGCCTGTCCGATATCTTCATCCCTTCTTCTTTTTCTGGGATCGTCTGCTCGGCTCGCCAACTACCGATCTAATTTTCCTTCTCTTACCAGTTTTTCTATGATTATTTTTAGGTCGAAACATTCGTTGGTGGAATGTCCATAGCTTCGGTGATATTCACAATATTTTGCCCGGTTTCCTCCTCCTTTTTTGCTTTTGAGTGGTCGAGTGATGGGCGGATAATTTATACACTTTTTGGCACTGTTTTTATATAGTTTTTAGTATGGTTTAGTTAGTTTTTAGTATATTTTTATTAGATTTTAAGCAAAATTCACATTTCTGGACTTTACTATGAGTTTGTGTGTTTTTCTATGATTTCAGATATTTTCTGGCTGAAATTGAGGGACCTGAGCAAAAATCTGATTCAGAGGCGACAAAGGACTGCAGATGCTGTTGGATTCTGACCTCCTTGCACTCGAAGTAGATTTTCTGGAGCTACAGAACTTCAAATGGCGCACTCTCAACTGCATTGGAAAGTAGACATCCAGGGCTATCTAGCAATATATAATAGTCCATACTTTGCGCGAGTTTTGATGATGTAAAATGGCGTCAAAACGCCAGCTCTCTGCCCTTTTCTGGCGTCAAAACGCCAGAACTGGCATACAAGTTGGAGTTAAATGCCCAAACTGGCACCAAAGCTGGTGTTTAACTCCAAGGAAGACCTCTACACGTGTAAAAGCTCAATGCTTAGTCCAAGCACACACCAAGTGTGTCCGGAAGTGAATTTCTGCATCATTTACCTATTTTTGTAAACCCTAGTAGCTAGTTTCATTATAAACGGACCTTTTACTATTGTATTTTCATCTTTGGATCATATAGAGAATTCTGGATCATATTTTCATATTTGGGGAGGCTGGCCATTCAGCTATGCCTGGACCTCCAAACGAGTTACGTATTTTCAACGGTGGAGTTACTACACACCATAGATTAAGGTGTGGAGCTCTGCTGTTCCTTGAGTATTAATGCAATTACTACTATTTTCTATTCAATTCAAGCTTATTCTTGTTCTAAGATATTCACTCGCACTTCAACCTGATGAATGTGATGATCCGTGACACTTATCATCATTCTCACTTATGAACGCGTGACTGACAACCACTTCCGTTCAACTTAAGATTGAGTGTGTATCTCTTAGCCTCCATTCCGAAAGATCGGAGTCTTCGTGGTATAAGCTAGAATTATTGGCGGCCATTCCAGAGATCCGGAAAGTCTAAACCTTGTCTGTGGTATTTCGAGTAGGATCTGGGAAGGGATGACTGTGACGACCTTCAAACTCGCGAGTGTTGGACGTAGTGACAGACGCAAAAGGATCACTGGATTCTATTCCAACATGATCGAAAATTGACAGATGATTAGTCATGCGGTGACAGCGCATTTGGACCATTTTCACTGGGAGGACGGGAGGTAGCCATTGACGCCGGTAAAACCCAACATACAGCTTGCCATAGAAAGGAGTATGAAGGATTGGATGAAGGCAGTAGGAAAGTAGAGATTCAAGAGGGATGAAGAATCTCCATACACATATCTGAAATTCCTTCCAATGAATTACATAAGTATCTCTATCTTTATTTTATGTTTTATTTATCCTTTAATTATAAAAACTCCATAACCTACTTGAATCCGCCTGACTGAGATTTATAGGGTGACCATAGCTTGCTTCAAGCCGACAATCTCCGTGGGATCGATCCTTACTCACGTAAGGTTTATTACTTGGACGACCCAATGCACTTGCTGGTTAGTTGTGCGAAGATGTGAAAAAGAGTTGAGATTACAATTGTGCGTACCAAGTTGTTGGCGCCATTGTGTATCACAATTTCATGCACCATCGAGATGGAGGTATCTTTTCAGTATGGCATACTTCTCTGTAGACATCCATTAGGGATACCCGAAGAGGGGTATAATTGTGGTATTTTTTAATCTTCTCCCCATGTCGATCTTATTTTTTCTTGGATTCTTTGTCCTTATCTCGGGAGGAGTAGGAAAATCCAGATTTTGAGGTCTCTCCTAGTCGAGAGTTTTCCTCCATGTTGATATACTTCTCTGCTCGTTCTTGTACCTTATTTAGAGATAAAGGATGCTTTTTTGATATGGATTGGCTAAAAGGCCCTTCTCGTAGGCCATTGATGAGGCCCATGATGGCCGTTTCCGTGGGCAGACTTTGTATGTCTAGACATACCTTGTTGAATCTTTCCATGTAGCTGCAGAGACTTTTCTGTTCTCCTTGTTTGATTCCTAACAGACTCGGGGCGTGTTTGGTTTTGTCTTTCTGTATAGAGAATCTGGCTAGAAACTTTTTGGCTAGGTCATTGAAGCTTGTGATGGACCTAGGGGGGTAGATTATCGAACCACTTAATCGCCATTTTTGTTAAGGTAGTCGGGAAGGCTTTGCAGCAGACTACGTCTGAGGCGTCAGTGAGGTACATTCGACTCCTGAAATTACTGAGGTGATGGCTGAGATCTGCCGTGCCATCATATAAAGCTATATCCGAGATTTTAAAGTCTTTTGGGATTTTGGTCTTCATGATCTCCTTGGTAAATAGATCTTGGACCTTGCGGGAACTATCCTCGTGAGTGGATCGAGTCGCTTTGGCTTTGAGACTGGCTTCGAGTTTTAGGAGTTTGCCCTCCAATTCTCGGCGTCGCCTTATCTCCCTTTGTAGGACTTTCCCAGCTTCTCGCTGATGTTGGGTTCTTTCTCAAGTTGTTTTAAACGATCTTGAAGCGTCTCAAGGGCTCCCGGGTTTGGTGAATTCTTGTCTCCGTTAGGTTGTGGGATATCTTTTGGTGTGGTGTCCGCGTTTTTGTGCGGCGTTCTGTCTTCTATATCTGAATCGTGGTCGTTGTCATGGTCGTCTGCCATGGTGGTGGGATGACTTTCAGGTTCCCCGGCAACAGTGCCAATGTTCCAAGGGTTACCTGAAACTGTAGGTCGATCTCGGATGAGATCTTCTGTATTGGTCAGAGCTGTTGTGTCTGACTTGTTGGACCTGGTGGTGGTGCTGATCCTTCTTCACCGGAGGGTGGTGGTACCTGCAAGGGACTCCGATGCTTAAGTTAGCAAGGGTATTGGTGCACGAAATTGTGGTACACAATGGCGCCAAAAACTTGGTACGCACAATTGTAATCTCAACTCTTTTTCACAACTTCGCACAACTAACAAGCAAGTGCACTGGGTCGTCTAAGTAATAAACCTTACGTGAGTAAGGGTCGATCCCATAGAGATTGTCGGCTTGAAGCAAGCTATGGTCACCTTGTAAATCTCCGTCAGGCGGATTAAAATGGTTATGGAGTTTTGATAATTAAAATATAAATGAACATAAAATAAAGATAGAAATACTTATGTATAATTCATTGGTGGGAATTTCAGATAAGCGTATGGAGATGCATTGTTCCTTTTGAATCTCTGCTTTCCTATTGCCTTCATCCAATCCTTCATACTCATTTCTATGGCAAGCTGTTTGTAGGGGGATCACCGTTGTCAATGGCTACCGTCTATCCTCTCAGTGAAAATAGTCCAGCTACGGGTTACATAGGGCTAATCATCTGTCGGTTCTGGATTGTGTAGGAATAGGATTTACTATCCTTTTGCGTCTGTCACCACGCCCTACAGTCACAAGTTTGAAGCTCGTCACAGTCATCCCAGATCCTACTCGGAATACCACAGAAAAGGTTTAGATTTTTTGGATCTCAAGAATGCTGCCAACTAATTCTAGCTTATACCACGAAGACTCTGATCGCAAGGAATTGAAGGCTCTGTTGTTAGGAGAGGCAATCAAACGTATAGACCAGGAATCCAAAAGATACACATTCAAGCTTGTTTTCATGTAGAACGGAAGTGGTTGTCAATCACGCATTCATAAGTGAGAATGGTGATGAGTGTCACATAATCATCACATTCGTCATGTTCGTGTGTGCAAATGAATATCTTGAATAAGAATAAGCATGAATTGAATAGAAAAAATTAGTACTTTGCATTAATACTTGAGGAACAGCAGAGCTCCATACCTTAATCTATGGTGTGTAAAAACTCCACCGTTGAAAATACATAAACGATAATGGTTCAGGCATGGCCGAATGGCCATCCCCCATAAAAGTCTAAGATAGCATAAAACGAATCAAAGATCCCTAGTACAATAGTAAAAAGTTCTATTTATACTAAATTAGTTACTAGGGTTACAGAAATAGGTAAATGATGTAAAAATCCACTTCCGGGCCCACTTGGTGTGTGCTTGGGCTGAGCATTGAAGCTTTCACGTGTAGAGGTCTTCCTTGGAGTTAAACGCCAGTTTGTAACTTGTTTCTGGCGTTTAACTCTGCTTTACAACTTGTTTCTGGCGTTTGACGCCAGAATAGGGCAGAAAGCTGGCGTTAAATGCCAGTTTGCGTCGTCTAAACTCGGGCAAAGTATGGACTATTATATATTGCTGGAAAGCCCTGGATGTCTACTTTCCAACAGCATCTGCAGTCCTTTGTCAGCCTCTGAATCAGATTTTTGCTCAAGTCCCTCAATTTCAGCCAGAAAATACCTGAAATCACAGAAAAACACACAAACTCAAAGTAAAGTCCAGAAATGTGAATTTTGCTTAAAAACTAATAAAAATATACTAAAAAGTAACTAAATCATACTAAAAACTATGTATAAACAATGCCAAAAAGCATATAAATTATCCACTCATCACAACACCAAACTTAAATTGTTGCTTGTCCCCAAGCAACTAAAAATCAAATAGGATAAAAAGAAGAGAATATACAATGAATCTCACAATATCAATGAAACTTAGTCCCAATTAGATGAGCTGGGCTAGTAGCTTTTTGCTTCTGAACAGTTTTGGCATCTCACTTTATCCTTTGAAATTCAGAATGATTGGCATCTATAGGAACTCAGAATTTTAGATAGTGTTATTGATTCTCCTAGTTCAGTATGTTGATTCTTGAACACAGTTACTTTATGAGTCTTGGCCGTGGCCCTAAACACTTTGTTTTCCAGTATTACTACATGATACATAAATTCCACAGACACATAACTGGGTGAACCTTTTCAGATTGTGACTTAGCTTTGCTAAAGTCCGCAGTTAGAGGTGTTTAGAGTTCTTAAGCACACTCTTTTTGCTTTTGATCATGACTTTAACCACTCAGTCACAAGCTTTTCACTTGGACCTTCATGACACAAGCACATGGTTAGGGACAGCTTGATTTAGCCGCTTAGGCCTGGATTTTATTTCCTTGGGCCCTCCTATCCATTAATGCTCAAAGCCTTGGATCCTTTTTACCCTTGCCTTTTGGTTTTAAGGGCTATTGGCTTTTTTTGCTTGCTTTTTCTTTTTCTTTCTTTTTTTTTTGCCAAATTTTTTTCACTGCTTTTTCTTGCTTCAAGAATCAATTTCATGATTTTTCAGATTATCAATAACATTTCTCTTTGTTCATCATTCTTTCAAGAGCCAACAATTTTAACATTCATAAACTTCACTATAAAAAATGTGCACTGTTCAAGCATTCATTCAGAAAACAAAAAGTATTGCCACCACATCAAAATAATTAAACTAATTTCAAGATAAAATTTGAAATCCAAGTACTTCTTGTTCTTTTGTAATTAAGCACATTTTTCATTTAAGAGAGGTGAAGGATTCATGGAGTTATTCATAGCTTTAAGACATAGACACTAGACACTAATGATCATGAAATGAAGACACAAACATAGACAAACATGAAGCTCAAAAACCGAAAACAGAAAAATAAATAGACAAGGAGATTAAGGAATGAGTCCACCTTAGTGAGGGTGGCGTCTTCCTCTTGAAGAACCAATGGAACGCCTAAGATCCTCTATGTCTCTTCCTTGCCTTTGTTGCTCCTCCCTCATAGCTCTTTGATCTTCTCTAATCTCATGGAGAATGATGGAGTGCTCTTGGTGCTCCACCCTTAGTTGGTCCATGTTGTAACTCAAGCCTTCCAACGAGGTGTTGAGTTGCTCCCAATAGTTGTGTGGAGGAAATTGCATCCCTTGAGGCATCTCAGGGATTTCTTGATGATGATCCTCCTCATGCTCTTGTTGAGGTCCATGAATGAGCTCTCTTGTTTGCTCCATCCTTTTCTTAGTGATGGGCTTGTCCTCTTCAATGAGGATGTCTCCTTCTATGTCAATCCCAGCCAAATTGCATAGATGACAAATGAGATGAGGAAAGGCTAACCTTGCCAAGGTGGATGACTTGTCAGCCACCTTGTAGAGTTCTAGAGGTATGATCTCATGAACTTCCACTTCCTCCCCAATCATGATACTATGGATCATGATGGCCCGATCCACAGTCACTTCAGATCGGTTGCTAGTAGGAATGATAGAGCGTTGGATGAACTCCAACCATCCTCTAGCCACAGGCTTAAGGTCCAGTCTTCTCAATTGAACCGGATTGCCTTTTGAGTCTCTTTTCCATTGAGCTCCTTCCACACATATGTCCATGAGGACTTGGTACAACCTTTGATCAAAGTTGACCCTTCTAGTGTAGGGGCGTGCGTTTTCTTGCACAATTGGCAAGTGGAACGCCAACCTTACATTTTTCGGACTGAAATCTAAGTATTTCCCCCGAACCATTGTAAGCCAATTCTTTGGATTCGGGTTCATACTTTGATCATGGTTCCTAGTGATCCATGCATTGGCATAGAACTCTTGAACTATTAAGATTCTGACTTGTTGAATGGGGTTGGTAAGAACTTCCCAACCTCTTCTTTAGATCTCATGTCGGATCTCCGGATACTCATTTTTCTTGAGCATGAAAGGGACCTCAGGGATCACCTTTTTCTTGGCCATAACTTCATAGAAGTGGTCTTGATGGACTTTTGAGATGAATCTCTCCATCTCTCATGACTCGGAGGTGGAAGCTTTTGCCTTCTCTTTCCTCTTTTTAGAGGTTTCTTCATTCTTAAGTGCCATAAATGGTTATGGAAAAACAAAAAGTAATGCTTTTACCACACCAAACTTAAAAGGTTTGCTCGTCCTCGAGCAAAAGAAGAAAGAAAGAAGGGGAAGAAGAAGAAAATGGAGGAGAAGGAGGGAGAAGTGAATTCAGCCAAGATGGTGGAAAGGTGTATGTGTTGTGTGAATATGAAGGAGTAGTGAGGGGTTTATATAGGGGTGAGGGGAGGGTTAGGATTCGGTCATTAGGGTTGGGTTTGGAAGGGAGAAGTGTTTGAAAGTGAGGTAGGTGGGGTTTTTGGGGAAGAGATATGGAGGTGATTGGTGAAGAGGTGATGGGGAAGAGTGAATGAATTGATTGGTGAGGAGTATTTGGGGAAGAGTGTTGTGGGAATGTAGGTGGGAATCTTGTGGGGTCCACAGATCCTGAGGAGTCAAGGATGTATCATCACTGCTCCTATTCGGCTTGTAAACGCCCTTACAGTGCAATCCTGGCGTTTAACACCAGATTGCTGCTTGTTTCTAGCGTTAAACGCCAACTTTTATTCCTTTCCTGGCGTTAAACGCCAGGCTGCAACCTGTTTCTGGCATTTAACGCCAGTTTGTTGCTTCTTTCTGGCGTTTAACGCCAGTCTGGTGCTTGTTTCTGGCGTTTGAAAAATATATGATTGAAAAAGATATGATTTGAAAAAAAATGATATGATTGAAAAGATATGATTGAAATTTGTTTTGAAAAAGATTTGATTTTTTTAAAATCAGAATTAATGACTTGACTCATAAGAAATCAAAAGATATGATTCTAAAATTTAAAGTTTGAATCTTTCTTAACAAGAAAGTAACAAACTTAAATTTTTGAATTAAATCATTAATTGTTAGTATAATTTTCGAAAACTATAAAATGAAGATAAGAAAAAGATTTTGAAAATCAATTTTAAAAATTTTTCGAAAAACATGAAAAAAATGAAAAAGATTTGATTTTTGAAAAAGCTTTTGAAAAAATAAATTTTTGAAATTGAAATCTTGACTTGACTAACAAGAAACAACTTATTTTAAAAATATTTTGACTCAGTCAACCCAAAGATTTCAAAATTTATGAGAGAAATAAGGAAAAGATATTTTTTATTTTTGAATTTTTAATGAGGAGAGAGAAAAACAACTAAAATGACTCAAAACATGAAAATTTTGGATCAAAACAAATGATGCATGCAAGAACACTATGAATGTCAATATGAACACCAAGAACACTTTGAAGATCATGATGAACATCAAGAACTTATTTATGAAAAATTTTCAAGAAAAGAAAAACATGCAAGACACCAAACTTAGAGATTTTTCATGTTTAGACACAATAAATTCAAAAATTCATATGAAAAACAACAAAAGACACAAAACAAGAAAATATGAAGATCAAACAAGAAGACTTGTCAAGAACAACTTGAAGATCATGAAGAATGCAATGCATGAATTTTTCGAAAAATGCACAAATTTTAAAAACATGCAATTGACACCAAACTTAAAACTTGACTCTAGACTTAAAAAAGAAACACAAAATTATTTTTTTATGATTTTATATTTTTTTCGAAAATTATTTTGGGAGGAACAAAAAAAAGAAGAAAAAAAATTTTTTCTCTGTTAGCCAAAGAAAAAAACACATCTCCCATTTTCCCACCCGAAGAACATCCGTTGTTTGGAAATAAACTGGGAGTTCACACCTCATCTAAAACACACTCATCATTGTTTTGAGGGATTCTATTGAATCTTGTTTGAACATCCTCATAAAAATATCCTGAGCAAAAGTTTATACACTCATTAGCCAAATATCCTTCGGCAATGGGCCCTTCTGGATGACTTCTAATATGAACATACGATTTTAGTGTACATATATACTGTTTAACAGGGTACATCCAACGATATTGAATCGGACAACCTAACCTCACTTTATTTGTCACATGAATAGGAAAGTTCACCAATATGTCAAAAAAGCTTGGAGGAAAAATCCTCTCCAGTTGGCATAATGTCTCAGCAATCTCTACTTCTAAGTTAGCTACCTCAGCTAAGCTAATTACCTTTTGACATATCCAACGGAAAAATGAACATAATCGAACTAGAGCAATGGCAACATAATCAAGAAGTATGCTCTTGATTGGTACTTGCAACAAGTAATGTAACATGAAATGAGTATCATGGGTCTTATAACCAGAAATCTTTTTTTCTGTTTGCTGCACAGATCGAGAGATGTTGGAAGCAGTGCTTTCTGGTACTTTTGCCCCTTTTATCACACTACAAAAGATTATTTTCTCTGTTAGAGTCATTGAGAAGCATGCCTTTGCTAACTTAGTTTTTTCCCATCCTTCACATCTTTCGGATGAAGTTTTTTCTGATACCCATGTCTTTAAGGTCAAAACGAGCAGCTATATGATCTTTTATCTTTTTAGGAATATCCAAAAAAGTTCCTATTATGCTATCAACTATGTTCTTTTCTATGTGCATGACATCAAGGTTATGTATGAACATGTTGTACTTCCAATATGGTAAATAAAAAATATTGACTGCCTTTTCCAATTTGGTTTGCCATTCTTTGATCTCCTTTGCTTATTCCCAAAAGAATTATCTACCTCTTACAATATGTCAACTACAAATTTTCCCTCTAACAACTGGGGTGGATACCTAAGTTTAGTTTTTCCATTGAAAGATCTTTTGTTATGCTTCCATGGATGATTTGTGGGTAAAAACCTTTGATGATCCATATAAACAGTCTTGTGTCTATGTTTCAAATAGATAGAAGAAGTCTCATCATTACAACACGGATAAGTCAATTTTCCCTTTGTACTCCACCCAGATAACATAGCATATGCAGGAAAGCAATTAATTATCCATAAAAGACATACTCACATGTTGAATATTTTATTTTCTGAAGAATTTTATGTTTCTACACCTGACTCCCACGGTTCTTTTAATTCTTCAATTAACAGTTGAAAAAAGACATCAATATCATTGCCTAGTAATTGTGGTATTGGAATGAATAAAGAGAGCATAAAATAATCAGGCTTCATGCTCATCCAAGGGGGTAGATTATACACCATCAGAACAACAGGCCATGTACTATGTGTACTACTCAAAGTATGAAATGGATTGAATCTGACGCTTGCCAAGCCTAGTCTCACATTACAAGACTCATTTCCAAAACTTCATGTTGACTGTCAAATGCTTTCCATGATTTACCATCGGAAGGATGCTTTAACAAGCCATCTTTAACACACTCATTATGATGCTAAGACATAGCTTGAACCGTCCTTGTGCACATAAAAAGTTTTTGAAGTATGGGAATCAAAGGAAAATGCCTTAGAGATTTTGCAACAACTTTACGGGCTTTCTAAATAAGGTAACATCATCCTCTTCTACAACAAAATGTTCAATATAACAAGATATTCCACAGACATGGCACGATGCGTTAATCTCATGCCCGTTTTGATACAACATGTAGTCATTGGGACATGCATTGATCTTTTGGTAGTCAAGACCCAAAATTTTCTCCATATTCTTGGTTTTATCAAAGAAGTAGAAATATTCAAATATGACATTCCTTCTTTCAATAATTCTAAGAAAGAAGTGAATGACGCGTTATTCCAACCATGCAAGCATTTTAACAAGTAAAGACGGAGGGTAAAAGATAATCTTGTGAATCCTTTACACCAGGGGTATAGTTCTTGGCTTGCCTTGTCCACCAATTTATAAAATTCCTGTGCACATTCGTTGGGCCCCGTAATTTGTCCTTAAACTTGTGTAGTATCTTTGAATCTATCACGTAACAACTGATCAATGTTATCATTACAGTTATATTCACCGTCTATGTCACTGTCAACATCCATAGCAACAAGTAATTCTCCATGATTAAACCACTGCTTATAACCTTCTACGAATTTGTGGCTTATTAGATGGTTATATATGTCATCTCTTTTTAACCAAAGTCTATTACAATACTTTTTACATGGGCATTGAATTTTTTTCCTTGAGAAACTCCCACTGATGAAAAAACAAAGTGCAAAAACCTTTCTACACCGAGTTGATATTCTTTCAAATGACGATATGTATCCATCCAATCCTTGGATACATCCATCAAAAACCTATATATTTCAAATAGATAGCTAAATTCCTAATCTGAAGTTCTTATTGTTAGTCTCACTGACTGCAAATCTAGCTTCCTATTTAATTAATTAAGAGACAATGTTGTCTAAGTCTCCAAAATACTTTGAAGACATTGGACATAAAATAACAAAGAAAAATTAGATTTTAGCAATTCCTAAAGAAGGCATTGAAGTGAGTGCCTCAGGAAAACACTTAAGTAGTACGCATAACATGAATAACAAACTAATAGATGTTGTTGTTTTGAAGTTTAGCAAATCGATAATAAAAATAGTTAATGATAAAAGTAATTCAAGGATCCAACCAACAATAGGTATCCTTATTTCAAACAATATACATTAGTAAGGGTTTTGGAAGCAAAACTTGTAAATAAAAGCAATCCAGTAGCAGAAATAAATTCAGACCATATGGAATAAGCTTTTAACTTAAACTAAGAAAAGAAATAAAAACAGAGCAACTTTGATTTATGGATTCTACCATTTGTGTTACAATGGCAGCCAAAAAATAAAAAGAACCAGTGTTCATGATCAAGGGTTATAACATATATTTTTGACACAAAAAAACTTAAATAACCGACCTTGGATTATGTAAATGATAATACAAATTACACATTTACTTTTATTTTCTTTCTTTAATTGAAAAAATGTTCAAAATGCTTATGATACAAGTTTCTTCGAATATTAAATAAGTCAAACTCAGTTTTAAGCATTAGATATTCAAAACATCACTTTTGTTATGAAATTACTTCTCTCAAAAAATTAAATTGATAGAAAAATTTATAAATTGTTATATCTTTAATGCGCTTTTGATTTCTTTTGGATTTACGTGAATTTTTCATAGGCTTACATTTCTCTTTTTTATTTGTCTTATATTATTATTTTTTCTTTTAAGGAATAACAATGATCAAATTCTAAATATTTTGATTATAAAAACTTTAATATTATATTATGAAATTACTTCTTTAAAAAATATAAACTAATA
The DNA here is from genome assembly GCF_003086295.3 of Arachis hypogaea. Lineage (NCBI taxonomy): Eukaryota > Viridiplantae > Streptophyta > Magnoliopsida > Fabales > Fabaceae > Arachis > Arachis hypogaea. Next base: position 68,300,635 of record NC_092039.1, on the reverse strand, counting down.
GAAGGAGTCACATAAATGACTATATCTAAAACAATGTTTACTTAATTGAATAAAATATGATAAGAACATAAAATTAGACATTCGTGGATGATTTATTAATAATTATAAAATAATATTTATAATATTGTAAAAATTAATTAGCCTACAAACAAAGAATTGTCCAACCACTTATTAAGACTATATAACATACGAGTATAGTTTATACGAGGTTAGCACATAGAAAATCATGATCACATGACCTCCAATGATAAAGTAATTAAAACAAATTCCACTTGTGATTTTATTTTAGAGGTTCTATTACAAAACAAATAAATAATAACAACTTAACATTCATTAGTTTAGTTGCTTCTATAGAAGCTGCCAAAGTTTTTAAAATTAAAATAAAATTAAGATCGTCAACTAGCACTATAGAAAATAAATCTGTACCCCAGCAACGATAGCAATACTACAACAGAAGCAAACCAAAAGAGATGACAGTGGCAGTAGTAGTGAAAAGACAACTACCAAATGCCTGGGATAAAAAAATAGACATAAATAAATACTAATAATTAATATGTAACTTCCAATATTTCCCAGTTCATGTTTAGATAGCTTCAGGATACACAAGGTAATAATTAAAGTAAAGAAGTTATATTTATCCAAAAAGAGAACATATCACAATCGGCGGAGTTTAGGCTGACTAGTTTAAACAGAAGATACGTAAGAGTTTTGATAAAAAAATAGCTAACATCCTATCTCTCAAAATTTTTAAAAGTAAAGTCTCTAAGGCATAAAGTATACAAAAGTGAGAGACTACAACAAAATATGTAAATCAAAATTAAACTTGAGCCATTCTCCGTTCTGTCACTAATAAACACCAATTTTGTGGTTTATCTTGTGCTTAATTTAGGGGATTTTGTCAACTTATCTCACATTTATTCAATGAAATACCATGGTTTTGTAATTCTCCCTAAATTTTTTCTTAAGTGTGAAAATATGCTTTTTAGGCCTTTAATTAGCTAATTTTAATTCACTTTAATTCCATTCGATGCCTTGATATGTTTGTTGAGTAATTTCAGATTCATAAGGCAAGTATTGGATGGAAGAAGTGAAGAGAAAAGCATGCAAAATGGAGAATTCATGAAGAAACAAGGATTTGGAATGCTTAGAGCAATGCGCATGCGTGATAGACGCGTACGCGTGACACGACGCCTACGCGTGAGAAGAAAAAGGCCAGACGATGCGTACATGTGGCCCATGCATACGCGTCACAAGACGCACGTGACCTCATTAAAGTGAATTTGCTGGGGCGATTTCTGAGCTTTCCAGGCCCAAATCCAACTCGTTTCTGAGGCTATTTCAAGCCGAATTGAAGATTGGACAAAAGGGAGCAATTAGTTTTAGGTTAGCATCATGTAGGTTTATTTTCTAGAGAGAGAAGCTCCCTATTCTCGCTAGAATTAGGGTTCTTAGGTTTATTTGCATCTTAGTTCTAGGTTTAATTTCTTGTTTTCATCTTGTTTCCCTTATAATTTCTTGTTCCTACACCTTTATTCTCTTAGTTTGTAGTGTTAATTTTCCTTTTTATGCCTCTTTTATGTTGATGCACTTTTGTTGGATTTGGATTTTCTTTTTATGCAATTTATGTTTGATGTTCTTTTATTGTTGATTTGAGTAGTTAAAGTTAATTTTTTGTAGTTGGTAGTGCTAGAATTTATCTTTCCTTGCAATTTATTATGCTTCCCTTTTGTGCCTTCCAAGTGTTTGAAAAAATACTTGGTTGGATATTAGAGTAGATTTTTGAGCATTCTTGGCTTGGAAAGAGAAATTAGGCAATCTTGAGTCATGAATACCCAACTCATATTGGTGATCTAGGATTGTTAGTTAATATTGTTTTCATTAACGCAAATCTTTTGCCAATTCAATTATTAAGTTGATTAGGACTTTTGGATTGAGATTAACTAGTCTTATTTGACTTTCTCTCGTATGAAGATAATATTATACCTTTTTCCATTATTGGAGATGACGAGATAAGATAAATTCTTGTTAATTATTGTTATGATTAGTGACTAGGATAGAAAGCCTATATTCTCAATCCTTTCCTTGAATGTCTCTCTTTATTAATTGCTTCCTTTAACTGTTTGCTATATTTTCTTTCCATTTACTTTCTTGCCCTTTTACCAAATCAAATCCCCTTGTTCCTTCATAGCCAATAATTGATCACTTCATTGCAATTCCTTATGAGACGACCCGAGGTTTGAATACTTCGGTTAATTTTCATTGGGATTTATACTTGTGATAATCAATATTAAAACTTTGATTGAGCATTACTTGTCGGTTGGAAACTATACTTGCAACGAAGTTATTTCCTCTAATCGAGAAGAAATTCTTAGCTGACAGTCTTTCAAGTTTTTGGTGCCATTGCTTGGGAATTGCAATGGTGTTATATTATTTGCTATTGTGAATATGTGAATATGTTTGCCTTTTGCTTGTTTGTTAGTTTTTGTTAGGTTTATGACTTGGTTGCTTATTTTTGTTAGCTTTGTTTTTATTTAGTACTATGAATTCTCATCCCTTTGGCTATGAGTTTGGTTCAAATTATATTGTAGAAAATGGAAACTGCAATGACAACATGCATCAATGATGGAACAATCCAAGATGGGAGGAGTCTCAAGGAATTGATCATTCTTCATGGCAACAACCTCCGGTTTCTTATAGGTATAATTCTACTCCTAATGCATATCAACCTAATGGATGTGGTGACCCTTATTGTGGTTGTCAATCACAATCACCATATGCCTATAAACTACTCCCTCAACCTAATTTTCAACCACCATACTCATAAGTCCCTTACCACCAAACACCTTATAATGACCCTAGTCCTTATCCACCATACCAACCACCTTATGAGCCATATGAACCATACATAGAGCCACCACAATTCCAGCATAACTACTCCCAAGAACCACCTCCATATACACCATCTCCATACCCTTACCAAGATGAACCACTTCCAATTATGAGCCATTTCTCCTAGACAATGAACCCTCTCTTCCCACACCACCTCCAATAGTTGAATCTCTCCATGCCTTTATGGTATAACAACAAAGAGATATTAGCTCTTACATCCAAAGGCAAGAGGAGACGCAAAAGGAGTTCAAGAAGCTAGAAGCCGTGATTGCTACCGTGGTAGAAGCCGTTAGCAACATAGTTTTCTCCCGTCTAACCCTATACGATCAAGGCACTCCCATTATTGAATGTGGAGAAGCAATCAAGGAGCATAGTGAGGGAGTAAATTTGGAGCTTCAAGGTAGAGAAGAAGAGTTGAAGCAAGAATTGCCACAAGGGGAGGAAGTTGAGATAATTGAGCCAGAAGAAGTAGTTAAAGACCTAGGAGATGTTGGAAGTCCATGGGAATATAGAATTAGAGAGCCCTCTTCTAAGAATCCTGATATTGATGTTGAGGAGGGTATATAACCTCCAATGCATATCATGGTTGAAGACTTTGAAGAGGTCAATCAAGAGATGGATTCAATCATTGATGAGTTTCTACCTACAATTGAATCCTCTCCCATTGGACTTGACATAGAGATTAAAGAAGAAGATACCTCACCTCCTATACCCTTGGTAAGCAATGAAGAAGAGATTGAATTGGAAGGAAGCTACCAAGAGGAAGAGGTTGAGCAAGAAGCAAGCTCTATCATTGAAGATGATTCCATACCAACCAATGTGTCTTTTGGAATTGATGAACCTCCCTTATTGTGTTATGAAATTGATGACAAGGAGGACTGTGCACAACCTCCGACACATGGTTTGAGCAATAAGGGATGTATAGAAGAAGTTGGTGAACAATTAATTGACATTGAAGAAGCTTACCAAGAGGTGGAGGTAGTCAAGAAAGAGCACAAGGGAGTGGAAATGCAAGATCATTGGGACCACCCCTTCCTAAGTCACCATCCAACACAACTTCTTATCCCTAAGCTTTACTTTCTCACTTGAATATGGTTTGCTTGAGACAGATGGGCAACTTAGAGCTCTTTATGGAGTTAAGAGTAGGAGAGAATTGTGTAATAGTTGGAAAAATTATGTTAGGCTCATTAAGGTTGAACCCTCAAGGCATAGGTCCCATGATTGGAAGAGTGCTAAATTGTATGGGTCTCGGAGGATAGTTTGGTGTCTTAGTGAGAATTTGGCTTGCTTACCACCCGGAGGAAATTACCATGATCAACTAGAAGACGGGTGTGAAAACAAAGTGTGAGATCCCGAATCCCACAAAGAGAATCCAGTTTGGGAGCTTATGGTTTGTGAAGAACTCCAACAAAATTTGGAGCTATTAATTTTTAATGATGGAGCTTATTGGAAGTCCAAGCATTGGTGGATGTTCAAGGAAGGATTAAAGCACAAGCCACCTTGATGAAGAGCTCCCCATAAGTCTAACTTAAGGACAATAAATAAAAGTGTCAGGTGGGAGACACCCCACCATGGTAACATCTTTCCCTTTTCCTTTTTGTAAATATTGGTAAAATAAGTTCAATTTCATGTTTTGTTTGGTTAGTTGGATTTATTTAATAGTCTATTATGTTAAATAAGGTTTTATGGTATTTTGGTAGCTGTTTAGAGGTTTGGAATGCTCGATTTGGTGCAATAACTTGAAAATTTTTAAAAAATAGAGAATCATGCCATGCGTACACGTCACTCACGTGTACGCGTGAACCCAAGCTTTTCAACCATCCACGGGTACGCCTCTCCCACGTGTATGCGTGGCCCCAAAATTTTCACCTCCCATACAAATTCCATAGAGTTGTTTTAGGCTAGACATATGCCTTTAGCACAAATCCACCCACGTGTACACGTCATCCCACGCGTACACATCATCTCTCTGATTTTTCCATCACGCGTACGTGTCGATCCTGTTTCACCTCACCACGCTTACACGTCACTCCACGCGTACGCGTGGGCTACCATGTTTCACCCACCTTCTTTTCATCACTTCTTTCCATTTCTTTCCTTCTTCTCTCTACTCTTCTTTTCTTTCCACCCTTCAACCATCATCAAACACTACCAATCACCATATTGTCACTGATAAGCGGATAATTTATACGCTTTTTGGCATTGTTTTTAGTATGTTTTTAGTATGTTTTCGTTTGTTTTTATTATATTTTTATTAGTTTTTATTTAAAATTCATTTTTTTGGACTTTACTATGAGTTTGTGTGTTTTTCTGTGATTTCAGGTATTTTCTGGCTGAAATTGAGGGACTTGAGCAAAAATCTGATTTAGAGGCTAAAAAAGACTGCAGATGCTGTTGGATTCTGACCTCCCTACACTCGAAGTGGATTTTCTGGAGTTACAGAAACCCAATTGGCGCACTCTCAATTTCGTTGGAAAGTAGACATCCTGGGCTTTCTAGCAATGTATAATAGTCCATACTTTGCCTGAGATTTGATGGCCCAAACTGGCGTTCCAAAGCAGCTCAAGAATTCTGGCGTTTAACGCTGGAACTGGCACAAGAATGGGAGTTAAACCCCCAAACTGGCACAAAAGCTCGCGTTTAACTCCAAGAAAAGTCTCTACACATGAAAGCTTCAATGCTCAGCCCAAATACACACCAAGTGGGCCCGAAAGTGGATTTTTATGTCATTTACTCATTTTTGTAAACCCTAAGCTACTAGTTCTCTATAAATAGGACCTTTTGCTATTGTATTTTCATCTTTTGATCACTTTAGATCTTAGGATCATCTTTGGACGTCTAGTTCTCAGATTATGGGAGGCTGGCCATTTGGCCATGCCTAGACCTTGTTCTTATGTATTTTCAACGGTGGAGTTTCTACACACCATAGATTAAGGTGTGGAGCTCTGTTGTACCTCGAGTATTAATGCAATTACTATTGTTCTTCTATTCAATTCAGCTTATTCTTGTTCTAAGATATTCATTTGCACCCAAGAACATGATGAATGTGATGATTATGTGACGCTCATCATCATTCTCACTTATGAACGCGTGCCTGACAACCACTTCCGTTCTACATGCAAACAAGGCTTGAGTGGATATCTCTTGGATTCCTTAATCAGAATCTTCGTGGTATAAGCTAGAATTGATGGCGGCATTCTTGAGAATCCAGAAGGTCTAAACCTTGTCTGTGGTATTCTGAGTAAGATTCAAGGATTGAATGACTGTGACGAGCTTCAAACTCGCGATTGTGGGGCGTTAGTGACAGACGCAAAAGAATCACTGGATTCTATTCCGACATTATCGAGAACCGACAGATGAATAGACGTACTGTGACAGAGCGCGTTTGATGACAAGTCATCTTAGCCTAGTTTTACTAGTCTTTTTCTTTGATTTTCATTTGGTTTTATGCACTTTCTTGAGCCACAAGTAAGCCAATTGGGTAGAATTTCATGTTTCCTTTGATTCAATCAACCATGGATTAATTGATGCATTTTCATGAGTTTTTGTGCCATAATTGCTTATATGACAAGAAGAAGAATAACTCTCATGATTATGGCATAGCTTTGATGCAATTGTTGATTGATGATAGGTGGAATAAAGCTTGGAAGAAGGTTGCAAGAATGGGCTTGGAAAGAAGGGATTCACGTTTGAGCTAACGTTTGCCTCAAACGTTAACTCAAACGTGAGAAGCAGATGAAGAACACCCTGGGAAGAGCCAACGTTTGCGCCAACGTTTGCCTCAAACGTTGAGGCAAACGTTGGCTGAAGAAGAAGCAGGGGAAGGAGCCAACGTTTGCGCCAACGTTTGCCTCAAACGTGAGGTCAAACGTTGGCGCCAAAAAGAAGAGAAATAGAGCTCCTGGGCACAGCAACATTTGAGCCAACGTTTGCCTCAAACGTGAGGTCAAACGTTGGCTATATTTTGGCAAGAAAGAGCATGGAAGAGCACCCCTGATTGATGGTTTAAATGAGCCACGTTTGCGCCAACGTTTGCCTCAAACGTTGGGCCAAACGTTGGCCAAAAAGGGAGCCTGGGAAGACCCACGTTTGAGCTCACGTTTGACCTCAAACGTTGGCTCAAACGTGGATGACAGCAAGAAGGGCATTTGCATAATGCCTCACACAAGGGACGTTTGAGTCAACGTTTGCCTCAAACGTTGACTCAAACGTGAATGGTTCATGGCCCGGTTCACAAGTTGATTTCTTCCCAACACCAAGAGCAATCAACAGAGGCTATTGTCAACCCAATTCCATCAAGACTAAAGGCCCAATTCAAGGCTTAATGATCATTTGAAGAAAGTGTATAAATAGCTTAGGATTTGAAGTTTTAAGGAAGCTTTTCTTTGGGGAGTTTCTTGGAGAACTTTCATAGTATTCACAGTAGAGAGCTTTTGGGTCCTGAGCTATTTTGAGATTCTGAGTCTTGGGGAAGGAGAATTGAATTCTCTTCCTCTTAGTTTTCTTATTTTCAATTTCATCTACATTTGTCTTGAGTCTTGGGTGTTAAAGAATTGAGGAAATTCTGTCTCAATCTCACCTTGAGATCTCTCTATTTTTCTTGTTGCAACTTCTGAAAATTGAACTTGGATTTACATTTCTACATTGCTCTCTTCTTTAATTTTGCATTTGCTCTCTGAATTTGGATCTAGGAAGGCATTGAGATCTAGACTCGGTTATCTAGTCTCTTGGGTCCTGAGATCTATTGGTTTCCATTTTAATTTCCTTGTTTAATTACTACATCAAGCTTATTTTCCTTTTAGTTTTGAGATCCTGGTCAACTAATTCCATCAACTACTCTTCATTCTGTTTAGTTTTGCTTTTCCCTTGTTTAATTCCTGCAGATCCAAATCCCATTCCCCTTTTATTTTTCAAGTCATTTATATTTCTTGCACTTTAAGTTTCTGCAATTTACATTACTTGCACTTTAAGATTCAGCTCTTTTTCTTTTTGTTCCCTTTAATTTCCTGCAAATAACCCACTCCCCTTTACATTCTATGCAATTTAATTTCTGTCAACACAATTTCACACAATCAACACTTGTTTGCTTGACTAACTCAACCACTAAACTAAAATTTCTCAATCCTTCAATCCTTGTGGGATCGACCTCACTCCCGTGAGTTTTATTACTTGATGCGACCCGGTACACTTGCCGGTGAGTTTTGTGTCGGATCGTTTTCCGTACATCAGCGTTGAACATTTTCACTGAGAGGACGGGACTCTAGCCATTGACAATGGTGATGCCCAACATACAACTTGCCATGGAAAGGAGTAAGAAGGATTGGATGAAGACAGTAGGAAAGCAGAGAGACGGAAGGGACAGAGCATCTTTATACGCTTATCTGAAATTCTCACCAATGAATTACATAAGTATCTCTATCTTTATTTTATGTTTTATTCATCTTTTAGTTATCTATCCTCCATAACCATTTGAATCCGCCTGACTGAGATTTACAAGATGACCATAGCTTGCTTCATGCCAACAATCTCCGTGGGATCGACCCTTACTCGCGTAAGGTTTATTACTTGGACAACCCAGTGCCCTTGCTGGTTAGTTGTGCGAAGTTGTGATAAAGAGTTGAGATTGCAATTGAGCGTACCATGTTGATGGCGCCATTGATGATCACAATTTCGTGCACCAAGTTTTTGGCGCTGTTGCCGGGGAATTAAATGTCCTAATTACAGTTTCGCATTTGTTCCCTGCAATAACAGTGCCAAGTTTTGATCCGGCAACAACACCAAGTTTTTGGCGCCGTTGCTGGGGATTGTTTGAGTTTGGACAACTGACGGTTCATCTTGTTGCTTAGATTAGGTATTTTTCTTCAGAATTTTTAAGAATGAATTCTATAGTTTCAAGGTGATGTTTTTATCATCACCAAAGCTGATTGATTCTCATCAATTTAGCTCTTGAATGTAATGTCCTGCAGAAGCTTGGCTAGTGATGAGCGGATAATTTATACGCTTTTTGGCATTGTTTTTAGGTAGTTTTTAGTAAGTTCAAGTTACTTTTAGGGATGTTTTCATTACTTTTTATGTTAAATTCACATTTTTGGACTTTACTATGAGTTTGTGTATTTTTCTATGATTTCAGGTAATTTCTGGCTGAAATTGAGGGACTTGAGCAAAACTCTGAAAAAGGCTGACAAAAGGACTGCAGATGCTGTTGGAATCTGACCTCCTTGCACTCGAAATGGATTTTCTGGAGCTACAGAAGCCCAATTGGCGCTCTCTCAATTTCGTTGGAAAGTAGACATCCTGGGCTTTCCAGCAATGTATAATAGTCCATACTTTGCCTGAGATTTGATGGCCCAAACAGGCGTTCCAAAGCAGCTCAAGAATTCTGGCGTTTAACGCCGGAACTGGCACAAGAATGGGAGTTAAACGCCCAAACTGGCACAAAAGCTCGCGTTTAACTCCAAGAAAAGTCTCTACACATGAAAGTATCAATGCTCAGCCTAAATACACACCAAGTGGGCCCGAAAGTGGATTTTTATGTCATTTACTCATTTTTGTAAACCCTAAGCTACTAGTTCTCTATAAATAGGACCTTTTGCTATTGTATTTTCATCTTTTGATCACTTTAGATCTTAGGATCATCTTTGGACGTCTAGTTCTCAGATTATGGGAGGCTGGCCATTTGGCCATGCCTAGACCTTGTTCTTATGTATTTTCAACGGTGGAGTTTCTACACACCATAGATTAAGGTGTGGAGCTCTGTTGTACCTCGAGTATTAATGCAATTACTATTGTTCTTCTATTCAATTCAGCTTATTCTTGTTCTAAGATATTCATTTGCACCCAAGAACATGATGAATGTGATGATTATGTGACGCTCATCATCATTCTCACTTATGAACGCGTGCCTGACAACCACTTCCGTTCTACATGCAAACAAGGCTTGAGTGGATATCTCTTGGATTCCTTAATCAGAATCTTCGTGGTATAAGCTAGAATTGATGGCGGCATTCTTGAGAATCCAGAAGGTCTAAACCTTGTCTGTGGTATTCTGAGTAAGATTCAAGGATTGAATGACTGTGACGAGCTTCAAACTCGCGATTGTGGGGCGTTAGTGACAGACGCAAAAGAATCACTGGATTCTATTCCGACATGATCGAGAACCGACAGATGAATAGACGTACTGTGACAGAGCGCGTTTGATGACAAGTCATCTTAGCCTAGTTTTACTAGTCTTTTTCTTTGATTTTCATTTGGTTTTATGCACTTTCTTGAGCCACAAGTAAGCCAATTGGGTAGAATTTCATGTTTCCTTTAATTCAATCAACCATGGATTAATTGATGCATTTTCATGAGTTTTTGTGCCATAATTGCTTATATGACAAGAAGAAGAATAACTCTCATGATTATGGCATAGCTTTGATACAATTGTTGATTGATGATAGGTGGAATAAAGCTTGGAAGAAGGTTGCAAGAATGGGCTTGGAAAGAAGGGATTCACGTTTGAGCTAACGTTTGCCTCAAACGTTAACTTAAACGTGAGAAGCAGATGAAGAACACCCTGGGAAGAGCCAACGTTTGCGCCAACATTTGCCTCAAACGTTGAGGCAAACGTTGGCTGAAGAAGAAGCAGGGGAAGGAGCCAACATTTGCGCCAACGTTTGCCTCAAACGTGAGGTCAAACGTTGGCGCCAAAAAGAAGAGAAATAGAGCTCCTGGGAACAGCAACGTTTGAGCCAACGTTTGCCTCAAACGTGAGGTCAAACGTTGGCTATATTTTGGCAAGAAAGAGCATGGAAGAGCACCCCTGATTGATGGTTTAAATGAGCCACATTTGCGCCAACGTTTGCCTCAAACGTTGGGCCAAACGTTGGCAAAAAAGGGAGCCTGGGAAAACCCACGTTTGAGCTCATGTTTGACCTCAAACGTTGGCTCAAACGTGGATGACAGCAAGAAGGGCATCTGCATAATGCCTCACACAAGGGACGTTTGAGTCAACGTTTGCTTCAAACATTGACTCAAATATGAATGGTTCATGGCCCGGTTCACAAGTTGATTTCTTCCCAACACCAAGAGCAATCAACAGAGGCTATTGTCAACCCAATTCCATCAAGACTAAAGGCCCAATTTAAGGCTTAATGATCATTTGAAGAAAGTGTATAAATAGCTTAGGATTTGAAGTTTTAAGGGAGCTTTTCTTTGGGGAGTTTCTTGGAGAATTTTCATAGTATTCACAGTAGAGAGCTTTTGGGTCCTGAGCTATTTTGAGATTCTGAGTCTTGGGGAAGGAGAATTGAATTCTCTTCCTCTTAGTTTTCTTGTTTTCAATTTCATCTACATTTGTCTTGAGTCTTGGGTGTTAAAGAATTGAGGAAATTCTGTCTCAATCTCACCTTGAGATCTCTCTGTTTTTCTTATTGCAACTTCTGGAAATTGAACTTGGATTTACATTTCTACATTGCTCTCTTCTTTAATTTTGCATTTGCTCTCTGAATTTGGATCTAGGAAGGCATTGAGATCTAGACTCAGTTATCTAGTCTCTTGGGTCCTGAGATCTATTGGTTTCCATTTTAATTTCCTTGTTTAATTACTACATCAAGCTTATTTTCCTTTTAGTTTTGAGATCCTGTTCAACTAATTCCATCAACTACTCTTCATTCTGTTTAGTTTTGCTTTTCCCTTGTTTAATTCCTGCAGATCCAATTCCCATTCCCCTTTTATTTTTCAAGTCATTTATATTTCTTGCACTTTAAGTTTCTGCAATTTACATTACTTGCACTTTAAGATTCAGCTCTTTTTCTTTTTGTTCCCTTTAATTTCCTGCAAATAACCCACTCCCTTTTACATTCTATGCAATTTAATTTCTGTCAACACAATTTCACACAATCAACACTTGTTTGCTTGACTAACTCAACCACTAAACTAAAATTGCTCAATCCTTCAATCCTTGTGGGATCGACCTCACTCCCGTGAGTTTTATTACTTGATGCGACCCGGTACACTTGCCGGTGAGTTTTGTGTCGGATCGTTTTCCGCACATCAGCGTTGAACATTTTCACTGAGAGGACGGGACTCTAGCCATCGACAATGGTGATGCCCAACATACAGCTTGCCATGGAAAGGAGTAAGAAGGATTGGATGAAGACAGTAGGAAAGCAGAGAGACGAAAGGGACAGAGCATCTTTATACGCTTATCTGAAATTCTCACCAATGAATTACATAAGTATCTCTATCTTTATTCATCTTTATACGCTTATCTGAAATTCTCACCGTGAGTTTTATTCATCTTTTATTTATCTATCCTCCATAACCATTTGAATCCTCCTGACTGAGATTTACAAGATGACCATAGCTTGCTTCATACCAACAATCTCCGTGGGATCGACCCTTACTCGCGTAAGGTTTATTACTTGGACGACCCAGTGCCCTTGCTGGTTAGTTGTGCGAAGTTGTGATAAAGAGTTGAGATTGCAATTGAGCGTACCATGTTGATGGCGCCATTGATGATCACAATTTCGTGCACCAAGTTTTTGGCGCCGTTGCCGGGGAATTAAATGTCCTAATTACAGTTTCGCATTTGTTCCCTGCAATAACAGTGCCAAGTTTTGATCCGGCAACAACACCAAGTTTTTGGCGCCGTTGCCGGGGATTGTTTGAGTTTGGACAACTGACGGTTCATCTTGTTGCTTAGATTAGGTATTTTTCTTCAGAATTTTTAAGAATGAATTCTACAGTTTCAAGGTGATGTTTTTATCATCACCAAAGCTGATTGATTCTCATCAATTTAGCTCTTGAATGTAATGTCATGCTGAAGCTTGGCTAGTGATGAGCGGATAATTTATACGCTTTTTGGCATTGTTTTTAGGTAGTTTTTAGTAAGTTCAAGCTACTTTTAGGGATGTTTTCATTAGTTTTTATGTTAAATTCATATTTTTGGACTTTACTATGAGTTTGTGTGTTTTTCTGTGATTTTAGGTAATTTCTGGCTGAAATTGAGGGACTTGAGCAAAACTCTGGAAAAGGCTGACAAAAGGACTGCAGATGCTGTTGGAATCTGACCTCCCTGCACTCGAAATGGATTTTCTGGAGCTACAGAAATCCAAATGGTGCGCACTCAATGGCTTTGGAAAGTAAACATCCAGAGCTTTCCAGCAATATATAATAGTCCATACTTTATTCGGAAGTTGATGACGTAAAGTGGCGCTCAACGCCAAGTACATGCTGCTGTCTGGAGTTAAACGCGAGAAACACGTCATGATCCGGAGTTGAACGCCCAAAACACGTTATAACTTGGAGTTCAACTCCAAGAAAAGCCTCAGCTCGTGGATAGATCAAGCTCAGCCCAAACATACACCAAGTGGGCCCCGGAAGTGGATTTATGCATCAATTACTTACTCATGTAAACCCTAGTAGCTAGTTTAGTATAAATAAGACTTTTTACTAGTGTATTAGTCGTCTTTTGACCACGTTTCATCTTTGGTCTCAGTTTTGTTTTATTCTTCAACTTAGGATGCTATTGATCACGTTTCAGGGGGCTGGCCATTCGGCCATGCCTGAACCTTTCACTTATGTATTTTCAACAGTGGAGTTTCTACACACCATAGATTAAGGGTGTGGAGCTCTGCTGTACCTCAAGTTTCAATACAATTACTATTACTTTTTATTCAATTCTCTTTTATTCTTATTCCAAGATATACGTTGCACTTCAACTTGACGAATGTGATGATCCATGACACTCATCATCATTCTCACATATGAACGCGTGTGACTGACAACCACTCCCGTTCTACCTTAGGCCGGGCGCATATCTCTTAGATTCCCCAACAGAATCTTCGTGGTATAAGCTAGATAGATGGCGGCATTCATGAGGATCCGGAAAGTATAAACCTTGTCTATGGTATTCCGAGTAGGATTCTGGGATTGAATGACTGTGACGAGCTTCAAACTCCTGAAGGATGCGCGTGATGACAAACGCAAAAGAATCAATGGATTCTATTCCAACCTGATTGAGAACTGACAGATGATTAGCCGTGCTGTGACAGAGCATAGGAACATTTTCACTGAGAGGATGGGATGTAGCCATTGACAACAGTGATTCCCTACATACAGCTTGCCATGGAAAGGAGTAAGAAGGATTGGATGAATGTAATAAGAAAGTAGAGATTCAAGAGGAGCACAGCATCTCCATACGCTTATCTGAAATTTCCACTATTGATTTACATAAGTATTTCTATCCCATTTTATTTTCTATTTATCATTAATTTTCGAACTCATCATAAACCAATTTAATCTGTCTAACTGAGATTTACAAGGTGACCATAGCTTGCTTCATACCAACAATCTCTGTGGGATCGACCCTTACTCACGTAAGGTATTACTTGGATGACCTAGTACACTTGCTGGTTAAGTTGAACGGAGTTATGATCACACCAGGGATTATTAAGATCCCAATTTATCACACCATGATCTCTTTGGGGTATTTTTGATTTCACACGAATACTAAGAGACCAACTTTGAGGATCACAATTTTGTCCACCAAGTTTTTGGCGCCGTTGCCGGGGATTGTTCGAGTATGAACAACTGACGGTTCATCTTGTTGCTCATTTTAGGTAATTTTCTTTTCAAAAATATTTTTCAAAATTTTTCTTTTCTTTTTTTGTTTTTCCAAACTTTATTTTCGAAAATAAATTAATAAAAATCCAAAAAAATCATAAAATCATAAAATTCAAAAATATTTTGTGTTTCTTGTTCAAGTCTTGTGTCAAATTTTAAGTTTGGTGTCAATTGCATGCTTTAAAAATTTTCTTGCATTTTTCGAAAAAAATTCATGCATTCATGGTGTTCTTCATGATCTTCAAGTTGTTCTTGACAAGTCTTCTTGTTTGATCTTGATGATTTCTTGTTTTGTGTTGTTTGTTGTTTTTCATATGCATTTTTCGTTTGTAAGAGTCCATGCATTAAAGATTTCTAAGTTTGGTGTCTTGCATGTTTTCTTTGCATAAAAAATTTTTCAAAAATATGTTTTTGATGTTCATCATGATCTTCAAAGTGTTCTTGGTGTTCATCTTGACATTCATAGTGTTCTTGCATGCATCTTGTGTTTTGATCCAAAATATTCATGTTTTGGGTCATGTTTGTGTTTTTCTTTCTCATAATTAAATTTCAAAAATCAAAAAAATATCTTTTCCTTATTTTTCTCCCAATTTTCGAAAATTTGAGTTGACTTAGTCAAAAAAGTTTTCAAAATTAGTTGTTTCTTACAAGTCAAGTCAAAATTTCAATTTTAAAAATCTTATCTTTTCAAAATCTTTTTCTTATATTTATATCTTATTAGCTAACAATTAATGTGATTGATTCAAAAATTTGAAGTTTGTTACTTTCTTGTTAAGAAAGGTTCAATCTTTAAGTTCTAGAATCTTATCTTGTAGTTTCTTGTTAGTGAAGTAAGTAATTTTAAAATTTAAGAATTAAATCTTTTTATCTTTTATCTTATCTTTTTCAAAAATTTTATCTTTTTCAAAATTTGATTTCAAAATATCTTATCTAACTTCTTATCTTCTTATCTTTTTCAAATTTGATTTTAATATCTTTTTCAATCAACTAACTAACTTTTTGTTTGTTTCCTATCTTTTTCAAAACCAACTAACTACTCTTCCCTCTCTAATTTTCGAAAATACTTATCTCTTTTTTTAAAAAAAAATTCTTTTTGTTTTAAATTTTAATTTTAATCTTATCTTATCTCTGATTTTCGAAAATCACTAACCACTTTTTCAAAATTATTTTCGAAATTCTCTATCTCTTTTCTTATTCTATTTAATTATTTATTTACTGACACTTCTCTTCACCTCTCTTCATCTAAAAATCCGAACCCAATCTATCCCTTGTGTTTGGATTCTTCACTTTTCTTTCTTCTATCCCATTCTTTTTCTACTAACATAAAGGAATCTCTATACTGTGACATAGAGGATTCCTCTTTCTTTTCTTGTTTTCTTCTCTTTCATATGAGCAGGAACAAGGATAAAAGCACTCTTGTTGAAATTGATTCAGAACCTGAAAGGACTCTGAAGAGAAAATTAAGAGAAGCTAAGTTACAACAATCTAAAGGTAACCTTTCAGAAATACTAGAACAAGAGAAGGAGATGGCAGCCGAAAATAATAATAATGCAAGGAGAATGCTTGGTGACTTCACAAAGCCAACGTCCAAGTTTGATGGAAGAAGCATCTCCATTCCTGCCATTGGAGCCAACAACTTTGAGTTGAAACCTCAGCTAGTTGCCTTAATGCAACAAAACTGCAAGTTTTATAGACTTCCATCTGAAGATCCTTATCAGTTTTTAACTGAGTTCTTGCAGATCTGTGAGACTGTAAAGATGAATGGAGTTGATCCTGAAGTCTACAGACTCATGCTTTTCCTTTTTGCTGTAAGAGACAGAGCTAGAATATGGTTGGATTCACAACCCAAGGATAGCCTGGACTCCTGGGATAAGCTGGTCACTGCCTTCTTGGATAAATTCTTTCCTCCTCAAAAGCTGAGCAAGCTGAGAGTGGATGTTCAAACCTTCAAGCAAAAAGATGGTGAATCCCTCTATGAAGCTTGGGAAAGATACAAGCAGCTGACCAAAAGATGTCCATCTGACATGTTTTCAGAATGGACCATATTAGATATATTCTATTATGGTCTATCTAAATTTTCGAAAATGTCATTGGACCATTCTGCAGGTGGATCTATTCACCTAAAGAAAACGCCTGAAGAGGCTCAAGAACTCATTGATATGGTTGCAAACAACCAATTCATGTACACTACTGAAAGGAATTCCATGAATAATGGGATACATCAGAAGAAAGGAGTTCTTGAAATTGATGCTCTGAATGCCATATTGGCTCAGAACAAAGTGTTGACTCAACAGGTCAACATGATCTCTCAAAGTCTGAATGGATGGCAACATGCATCCAACAGTACTAAAGAGGCAGCTTCTGAAGAAGCTTATGATCCTGAGAACCCTGCCATGGCAGAGGTTAATTACATGGGTGAACCTTATGGAAACACCTATAATCCATCATGGAGAAATCATCCAAATTTCTCATGGAAGGATCAACAAAAGCCTTAACAAGGCTTTAACAATGGTGGACGCAATAGGCTGAGCAATAGCAAGCCATATCCATCATCTTCTCAGCAACAGACAGAGAATTCTGAACAAAACACTTCTAATTTAGCCAATCTAGTCTCTGATCTGTCAAAGGCCACTTTCAGTTTCATGAATGAAACAAGATCCTCCATCAGAAATCTAGAGGCACAAGTGGGCCAGCTGAGTAAGAAAGTCATTGAAACTCCTCCCAGTATTCTCCCAAGCAATACAGAAGAGAATCCAAAAGGAGAGTGCAAGGCCATTGATACAATCAATATGGCCGAATGCACAAGGGAGGAGGAGGACGGAAATCCTAGTGAGGAAGACCTCCTGGGACGTCCTTCAAGCAAGAAGGAGTTTCCTATTAAGGATCCAAAGGAATCTGAGGCTCATACAAAGACCATAGAGATTCCATTAAATCTCCTTCTGCCATTCATGAGCTCTAAAGACTATTCTTCCTCTGAAGAGGATGAAGATGTGACTGGAGAGCAAGTTGCTCAATATTTAGGAGCTATCATGAAGCTAAATGCCAAGTTGTTTGGTAATGAGACTTGGGAAAGTGAACCTCCCTTGCTCATTAATGAACTAGATACCTGGATTCAGAAAACTCTACCTCAAAAGAAACAAGATCCTGGCAAGTTCTTAATACCTTGTACCATAGGCACCATGACCTTTGAAAAAGCTCTATGTGATCTAGGGTCAAGGATAAATCTTATGCCACTCTCTGTAATGGAGAAGCTGGGGATCATTGAGGTACAACCTGCCTTGTTCTCATTACAATTGGCAGACAAGTCATTGAGACAAGCTTATGGAATAGTAGAGGACGTGTTAGTAAAGGTTGAAGGCCTTTACATCCCTGCTGATTTCATAATCTTAGACACTAGGAGGGAAGAGGATGAATGCATCATCCTTGGAAGACCTTTCCTAGCCACAGCAGAAGCTGTGATAGATGTCAACAAAGGTGAATTAGTCCTTCAATTGAATGGGGACTACCTTGTGTTTAAGGCACATGGCCATCCCTCTGTGACAAAAGAGAGTAAGTATGAAGAGCTTCTCTCAGTTCAGAGTCAAGAAGAGCCCCCACAGTCAAACTCTAAGTTTGGTGTTGTGAGGCCACAACCAAACTCTAAGTTTGGTGTTAAGATCCCATATCCAAACTCTAAGTTTGGTGTTGGGACTATACAACATTGACCTGATCACCTTGTGGCTCCATGAGAGCCAATGTCAAGCTATTGACACTAAAGAAGCGCTTGTTGGGAGGCAACCCAATTTTATCTAATTTTTATTTTATATTATTTTATTTTTATTTTGTGTTTTATTAGGTACATGATCATGAGGAGTCACAAAAAAAATATAAAAATTAAAAACAGAATCAAAAACAGCAGAAGAAAAATCACACCCTGGAGGAAGCACAGGCTGGCGTTCAACGCCAGTAAGGAGCATCTGGCTGGCGTTCAACGCCAGAACAGAGCATCAACCTGGCGCTGAATGCCAGAAACAAGCAACATTCTGGCGCTGAATGCCAGGAATGTGTCTAGAGAAGAAAGGCTGGCGCTGAACGCCAGTAACAAGCATGAAACTGGCTTTCAACGCCAGAAACATGCTTTACATGGGCGTTGAACGCCCAGAATGTGCACCACACGGCGTTTAAACGCCAGAATGGTGTGCAAAGGCTTTTTACATGCCTATTTGATGCAGGTATGGAATTCCTTGACACCTCAGGATCTGTGGACCCCACAGGATCACCTCAGGATCTGTGGACCCCACAGGATCCCCACCTACTATATTCCCACCTTACCTCCTAATCCTATTTTGTGATTTCCCCATGTCACACGTCCCAACACTCTTCACCAATCGCCTCAATCCCTCTTCCCAATCACCTCCCTCACTACTCACATCCATCCACTCTTCCCCATAAACCCCGCCCACCTTCAAAAATTCAAAAACATTTTCCCATCCATTCCCACCCTAAATGGCCGAACATTCACTCCCCCCTCTCCCTATATATACCCTTCCATTATACTTCATTTTCACATAACACTACCCCCTCTACTATACATTGGCCGAACCCACATCTCTCCCTGTCTACCATATTCTCTTCTTCTTCTTCTTCTCTTCTTTCTTCTATTGCTCGAGGACGAGCAATATTTTAAGTTTGGTGTGGTCAAAGCACAATCTTTTTTGTTTTCCACTACCATCAATGGCACCTAAGGCCGGAGAATCCTCTAGAAAAGGAAAAGGGAAGACAAAAGCTTCCAACTCCGAGTCATGGGAGATGGAAAGATTCATCTCCAAAAACCATCAAGACCACTTCTATGATGTTGTGGCAAAGAAGAAGGTGATCCCTGAGGTCCCTTTCAAGCTCAAGAAAAATGAGTATCCGGAGATCCGACATGAAATCCGAAGAAGAGGTTGGGAAGTCTTAACCAACCCCATGCAACAAGTCAGAATCTTAATGGTTCAAGAGTTCTATGCCAATGCATGGATCACTAGGAACCATGATCAAAGTATGAACCCGAATCCAAAGAATTATCTCACAATGGTTCGAGGGAAATACTTAGATTTTAGTCCGGAAAATGTGAGGTTGGCGTTTCACTTGCCCATGATGCAAGGAGATGAACGCCCCTACACTAGAAAGGTCAACTTTAATCAAAGGTTGGACCAAGTCCTAATGGACATATGTATGGAAGGAGCTCAATGGAAGAGAGACTCTAAAGGCAAGCCAGTTCAACTAAGAAGACTGGACCTCAAGCCTATGGCTAGAGAATGGTTGGAGTTCATGCAAGCTCCATTATTCCTACTAGCAACCGATCTGAAGTTACTATAGATCGGGCCATCATGATTCATAGCATCATGATTGGAGAGGAAGTAGAAGTTCATGAGGTCATCTCCAATGAAATCTACAAAATAGCCGACAAGCCCTCCACCATGGCAAGGCTAGCTTTTCCTCACCTTATTTGCCATCTATGTTACTCAGCTGGAGTTATCATAGAAGGAGACATCTCCATTGAAGAGGATAAGCCCATCACCAAGAAGAGAATGGAGCAAGCAAGAGAGACCCTTCACGGTTCTCAAGAGATGCATGAGGAAGCTCATCATCAAGAAATCCCTGAGATGCCTCAAGGGATGCACTTTCCTCCCAATAACTATTGGGAACAACTCAACACTTCCTTAGAAGATTTGAGCCACAATATGGAACAATTAAGGGTGGAATATCATGAGCACTCCATCATTCTCCATGAAATAAGAGAAGATCAAAGAGCAATGAGGGAGGAGCAACAAAGGCAAGGAAGGGACATAGAAGAGCTTCAGGACATTGTTGGTCCTTCAAGAAGAAGACGCCACTAAAGGTGGACTCATTCCTTGTTCTTATTTCTTTCTGTTTTTCGGTTTCTAATGTTGTGTTTATCTATGTTTTGTGTCTCTACTTCATGATCATTAGTATGTAGTAACCATGCCTTAAAGCTATGAATAAAATCCATTAATCCTTCACCTCTCTTAAATGAAAAATGTTTTACTTCAAAAGAACAAGAAGTACATGAATTTCGAATTTATCCTTGAATTTAGTTTAATTATATTGATGTGGTGACAATACTTTTTGTTTTCTGAATGAATGCTTAAACAGTGCATATTTTTTATCTTGTTGTTTATGAATGTTAAAACTGTTGGCTCTTGAAAGAATGATGAACAAAGAGAAATGTTATTGATAATCTGAAAAATCATGAAATTAATTCTTGAAGCAAGAAAAAGCAGTGAAAAAAGCAAAAGCTTGCAAAAAAAATGGCAAAAAAAATAGAAAGAAAAAGAAAAAGCAAGTAGAAAAAGCCAATAGCCCTTAAAACCAAAAGGCAAGGGTAAACAGGATCCAAGGCTTTGAGCATCAATGGATAGGAGGGCCCAAGGAATTAAAATCCAGGCCTAAGCGGCTAAATCAAGTTGTCCCTAACCATGTGCTTTTGGCATGTAGGTCCAAGTGAAAAGCTTGAGACTGAGTGGTTAAAGTCGTGATCCAAAGCAAAAGAGTGTGCTTAAGAGCTCTGGACACCACTAACTGGGGACTCTAGCAAAGCTGAGTCACAATCTGAAAAGGTTCACCCAGTCATGTGTCTGTGGCATTTATGTATCCGGTGGTAATACTAGAAAACAAAGTGCTTAGGGCCACGGCCAAGACTCATAAGTAGCTGTGTTCAAGAATCAACATACTTAACTAGGAGAATCAATAATACTATCCGAAATTCTAAGTTCCTAGAGAAGCCAATCATTCTAAACTTCAAGGGAAAAAGTGAGATGCCAAAACTGTTCAGAAGCAAAAAGTTACAAGTCCCGCTCATCTAATTATAATTAATATTCATTGATATTCTGGAATTTATAGTATATTCTTTTCTTTTTATCCTATTTGATTTTCAGTTGCTTGGGGACAAGCAACAATTTAAGTTTGGTGTTGTGATGAGCGGATAATTTATACGCTTTTTGGCATTGTTTTTAGGTAGTTTTTAGTAAGTTCAAGCTACTTTTAGGGATGTTTTCATTAGTTTTTATGTTAAATTCACATTTCTGGACTTTACTATGAGTTTGTATGTTTTTCTGTGATCTCAGGTAATTTCTGGCTGAAATTGAGGTACTTGAGCAAAACTCTGAAAAAGGCTGACAAAAGGACTGTTGATGTTGTTGGAATCTGACCTTCCTGCACTCAAAATGGGTTTTCTGGAGCTACAGAATTCCAAATGGCGCGCTCTCAACGGATTTGGAAAGTAGACATTCAGAGCTTTTCATCAATATATAATAGTCCATACTTTATTCGGGAATTAATGACGTAAAGTGGCGCTCAACACCAAGTACATGCTGCTGTCTGGAGTTAAACGCCAGAAACACGTCACAACCCGGAGTTGAACGCCCAAAACACGTTATAACTTGGCGTTCAACTCCAAGAGAAGCCTCAGCTCGTGGATAGATCAAGCTCAGCCCAAACATACACCAAGTGGGCCCCAGAAGTGGATATATGCATCAATTACTTACTCATGTAAACCCTAGTAGCTAGTTTAGTATAAATAAGACTTTTTACTAGTGTATTAGTCGTCTTTTGACCACGTTACATCTTTGGTCTCAGTTTTGTTTTATTCTTCATCTTAGGAGGGGGCTGGCCATTCGGCCATGCCTGAACCTTTCACTTATGTATTTTCAACGGTGGAGTTTCTGCACACCATAGATTAAGGGTGTGGAGCTCTGCTGTACCTCAAGTTTCAATACAATTACTATTACTTTTTATTCAATTCTCTTTTATTCTTATTCCAAGATATACGTTGCACTTCAACTTGATGAATGTGATGATCCGTGACACTCATCATCATTCTCACCTATGAACGCGCGTGACTGACAACCACTCCCGTTCTACCTTAGGCCGGGCGCATATCTCTTAGATTCCCCAACAGAATCTTCGTAGTATAAGCTAGATAGATGGCAGCATTCATGAGGATTCGGAAAGTCTAAACCTTGTCTATGGTATTCCGAGTAGGATTCTGGGATTGAATGACTGTGACGAGCTTCAAACTCCTGAAGGATGGGCGTGATGACAAACGCAAAAGAATCAAGGGATTCTATTCCAACCTGATTGAGAACCGACCGATGATTAGCCGTGCTGTGACAGAGCATAGGAACATTTTCACTGAGAGGATGGGATGTAGCCATTGACAACGGTGATGCCCTACATACAGCTTGCCATGGAAAGGAGTAAGAAGGATTGGATGAATGTAATAAGAAAGTAGAGATTCAAGAGGAGCACAGCATCTCCATACGCTTATCTGAAATTTCCACTATTGATTTATATAAGTATTTCTATCCCATTTTATTTTCTATTTATCATTAATTTTCGAACTCATCATAAACCAATTTAATCTGTCTAACTGAGATTTACAAGGTGACCATAGCTTGCTTCATACCAACAATCTCTGTGGGATCGACCCTTACTCACGTAAGGTATTACTTGGATGACCCAGTACACTTGCTGGTTAAGTTGAACGGAGTTATGATCACACCAGGGATTATTAAGATCCCAATTTATCACACCATGATCTCTTTGGGGTATTTTTGATTTTACACACGAATACTAAGAGACCAACTTTGAGGATCACAATTTTGTCCACCAGCTAGCCATGTCTAATTTCTTTACACTGCAGCTTTAGACTAACATTGCATGATTCCTGGAATTCTTATTAAAAATTTTGAATCTCTTTATTTTCTTTTCCATATAATTTTCGAAAAATCCAAAAAAAATTATAAAATCTTAAAATCAAAAAATAATTTTATGTTTCTTGTTTGAGTCTAGTGTCTAATTTTAAGTTTGGTGTCAATTGCATGTCTTTATTCTTCTAATTTTCGAAAATTACATGCATTATGTTCTTCATTGATCTTCAAGTTGTTCTTGATGATTTCCTTGCTTTGATCTTTAAATTCTCTTGTCTTGAGTGTTTTGTTGTTTCTCATATGCATTCTCAATTTGTTAGTGTCAATAGTATACAAACTTCTAATTTTGGTGTCTTGCATGCATTGTTTATTTGATTTTAGTTGCATTTTCATTATTCCTCATCATTAAAAATTCAAAAATTTTTTAAATTTGTGTCTTTTCAAGTCAATAATACAGAGAATTGAAGATTCAGAACATACAGCAGAGAAATAACACAGAAAAAGCTGGTCGTTCAAAACGCCCAGTGAGGAAGGAAAAATGGCATTTAAACGCCAACCAGGGTACCTAGCTGGGTGTTTGACGCCCAAAAAGGTAGCATTTTGGGCGTTAAAACGCCAGAATGGATACCATTCTGGGCGTTTAATGCCAGGATGGCACAAGAGGGAGGATTTTGTTTTTAATGCAAATTTTTTTCAAGTTTTCATAATTTTTCAAAATCAAATCTTTTTCAAATCATATCTTTTCAATCATATATTTTCAAAATCAATTTCTTTCCATTTTTCAAAAATACTTGCTAATAATTAATGATTTGATTCAACATTTCCAGTGTGTTGCCTTTTCTGTTGAGAAAGGTTTAATGTCTGAATCATATCTTTTAAATTTCTTGTTAGCCAAGTCATTAGTTTTAAAAATCAAATCTTTTTAAATTGTTTTTCAATCATATCT
Source organism: Arachis hypogaea (assembly GCF_003086295.3). Taxonomy (NCBI): domain Eukaryota; kingdom Viridiplantae; phylum Streptophyta; class Magnoliopsida; order Fabales; family Fabaceae; genus Arachis; species Arachis hypogaea. The sequence continues at coordinate 68,276,500 of NC_092039.1, read as the reverse complement.
TTTTTATTTCTACTTTCAAAAATCTTTTTTCAAAAATCACTTTATTTCTTTTCCAACTTTAATTTTCGAAAATCATTCATCAAATTTTCAAAATTTCTTTTAAAATCTTTTTAATTTATTTTCGAAAATTTTTCCCCTCTTCTCACATCCCTCTATTTAAGGACTAACACTCCTCCATTATCAACAATTCGAATTCTATCTCTCTTGATAAGTTCGAATTCTTCTTCTTCTACCTCCTCCTTCTATTCTTCTTTTCCTCTGACATCTCAAGGAATCTCTATACTGTGACATAGAGGATTCCATACTTTCTTGTTCTCTTCTCTTTCATATGAGCAGGAGCAAAGACAAAAGCATTCTTGTTGAGGCTGACCCTGAACCTGAAAGGACCTTGAACCGAAAGCTAAGAGAAGGTAAAGCACAATTCTCTGTAGAGAACCTAACAGAAATCTTCAAAGAAGAAGACATGGCAGCCGAAAACAACAACAATGCAAACAATGCAAGGAAGGTGCTGGGTGACTTTACTGCACCTACTCCCGACTTCTATGGGAGAAGCATCTCCATCCCTGCCATTGGAGCAAACAACTTTGAGCTTAAGCCTCAATTAGTTTCTCTAATGCAACAGAATTGCAAGCTCCATGGACTTCCATTGGAAGATCCTCATCAGTTTTTTGCTGAATTCTTGCAAATCTGTGACACTGTCAAAACCAATGGGGTTGACCCTGAGGTCTACAGACTTATGCTATTCCCTTTTGCTGTAAGAGACAGAGATAGGATATAGTTGGACTCACAACCTAAAGAAAGCCTGAACTATTGGCAAAAGTTAGTCAATGCCTTCTTGGCAAAGTTCTTTCCACCTCAAAAATTGAGTAAGCTTAGAGTGGAAGTCCAAACCTTCAGACAGAAGGAAGGTGAATCCCTCTATGAAGCTTGGGAAAGATACAAACAATTGATCAGAAAGTGTCCTTCTGACATACTTTCTGAATGGAGCATCATAGGTATCTTCTATGATGGCCTGTCTGAACTATCCAAGATGTCATGGGATAGCTCTACTGGAGGATCTCTTCATCTGAAGAAGATGCATGCAGAAGCTCAAAAACTCATTGAAATGGTTGCAAATAACCAATTCATGTACACTTCTAAAAGGAATCCTGTGAGCAATGGGACGAATCAGAAGAAAAGAGTTCTTGAGATTGATACTCTGAACGCCATATTGGCTTAGAATAAAATATTGACTCAGAAAGTCAATATGATTTCTCAAAGTCTGTCTGGAATGCAAGCTGCACCAGGCAGTACTAAAAATGCTTCATCTGAAGAAGAAGCTTATGATCCTGAGAACCCATCAATGGAAGAGGTGAATTACATGGGAGGACCCTATGGAAACACCTATAATCCTTCATGGAGAAATCATCCAAATCTCTCATGGAAGGATCAACAGAGACCTCAACAAGGTTTCAACAACAATAATGGTGGAAGAAACAGGTTTAGCAATGGCAAGCCTTTTCCACCATCTTCTCAGCAACAGACAGAGAATTCTAAGCATCATGATTGGAGAGGAAGTAGAAGTTCATGAGGTTATATCCCAAGAACTTTATAAGGTGGCAGACAAGTCCTCTACCTTGGCAAGGTTAGCCTTCCCTCATCTAATTTGTCACCTCTGTAATTCAGTTGGAGTTAACATAGAGGGAGACATCCTCATTGATGAGGACAAGCCCATCACTAAGAAAAGGTCGGAGCAAACAAGAGATCCCACTCATCATGAAATCCCTGAGATGCCTCAAGGGATGCACTTTCCTCCACAAAATTATTGGGAGTAAATCAACACCTCCCTAGGAGAATTGAGTTCCAACATGGGACAACTAAGGGTGGAGCACCAAGAACATTCCATCCTCCTCCATGAAATTAGAGAAGATCAAAGAATTATGAGAGAGGAGCAACAAAGGCAAGGAAGAGACATTGAGGAGCTCAAGCACTCCATAAGATCTTCAAGAGGAAGAACAAGCCGCCATCACTAAGGTGGACCCGTTCTTTAATCTCCTTGTCCTTTATTTCTCTGTTTTTCGAATTTTTATGCTTATGTTTATCTATGTTTGTGTCTTATGATCATTAGTGTCTTAGTGTCTATGCCTTAAAGTTATGAATGTCCTATGAATCCATCACCTTTCTTAAATGAAAAATGTTCTTAATTGAAAAAGAGAAGAATTGCATGAATTTTGAATTTTATAACAGACTAATTATTTTGATGTGGTGGCAATACTTTGACTTCTGAATGTATGCTTGAACAGTGCATATGTCTTTTAAATTTGTTGTTCATGAATGTTTGCTCTTGAAAGAATGATGAAAAAGGAGACATGTTACTGAGGATCTGAAAAATCATAAAAATGATTCTTGAAACAAGAAAAAGCAGTGAATTTAAAAAAAAAGAGATTATGTGCGAAAAAAAAAGAGAGAAAGCAAGCAGAAAAAGCCAATAGCCCTTTAAACGAAAAGGCAAGGGTGAAAATAATGTCGTGATCCAAGGCAAAAAGAGTGTGCTTAAGAACCCTGGACACCTCTAATTGGGGACTCTAGCAAAGTTGAGTCACAATCTGAAAAGGGTCACCCAATTATGTGTCTGTGGCATGTATGTATCCGGTGGTAATACTGGAAGACAGAGTGCTTTGGGCCACGGCCAAGACTCATAAAGTAGCTGTGTTCAAGAATCATCATACTTAACTAGGAGAATCAATAACACTATCATTCTGAATTTCAAAGGATAAAGTGAGATGCCAAAACTGTTCAGAGACAAAAACCTAAAAGCCCCGTTCATCTAATTAATACTGATCTTCATAGATGTTTTTGGAATTCATTGCATATTCTCTTCTTTTTATCTTATTTGATTTTCAGTTGCTTGGGGACAAGCAACAATTTAAGTTTGGTGTTGTGATGAGCGGATAATTTATACGCTTTTTGGCATTGTTTTTAGTATGTTTTTAGTATGTTTTAGTTAGTTTTTATTATATTTTTATTATTTTTTATTTAAAATTCACTTTTCTAGAATTTACTATGAGTTTGTGTGTTTTTCTGTGATTTCAGGTATTTTCTGGCTGAAATTGAGAGACTTGAGCAAAAATCTGATTCAGAGGCTAAAAAGGACTGTAGATGCTGTTGGATTCTGACCTCCCTGCACTCGAAGTGGATATTCTGGAGCTACAAAATCCCAATTGGCGTGATATTAATTGCGTTGTAAAGTAGACATTTCAGACTTTCCAGCAATGTATAATAGTCCATATTTTTTCTGAGATTTAATGGCCCAAACCGGCGTTCCAAATCAGCTCAAGAATTCTGGCGTTTAACGCCGGAACTGGCACAAGAATGGGAGTTAAACGCCTAAACTGGCACAAAAGCTGGCGTTTAACTCCAAGAAAAGTCTCTACACATGAAAGCTTCAATGCTCAGCCCAAATACACACCAAGTGGGCCCGGAAGTGGATTTTTATGTCATTTACTCATTTTTGTAAACCCTAAGCTACTAGTTCTCTATAAATAGGACCTTTTGCTATTGTATTTTCATCTTTTGATCACTTTAGATCTTAGGATCATCTTTGGACGTCTAGTTCTCAGATTATAGGAGGCTGGCCATTCGGCCATGCCGAGACCTTATTCTTATGTATTTTCAACGGTGGAGTTTCTACACACCATAGATTAAGGTGTGGAGCTCTGCTGTACCTCGAGTATTAATGCAATTACTATTGTTCTTCTATTCAATTTAGCTTATTCTTGTTCTAAGATATTCATTTGCACCCAAGAACATGATGAATGTGATGATTATGTGACACTCATCATCATTCTCACTTATGAACGCATGCATGACAACCACTTCCGTTCTACATGCAAACAAGGCTTGAGTGGATATCTCTTGGATTCCTTAATCAGAATCTTTGTGGTATAAGCTAGAATTGATGGTGGCATTCTTGAGAATCCGGAAGGTCTAAACCTTGTCTGTAGTATTCTGAGTAGGATTCAAGGATTGAATGACTGTGACAAGCTTCAAACTCGCGATTGTGGGGCGTTAGTGACAGACGCAAAAGAATCACTGGATTCTATTCCGACATGATCGAGAACCGACAGATGAATAGCCGTGCTGTGACAGAGCGCGTTGAACATTTTAACTGAGAGGACGGGACTGTAGCCATTGACAACGGTGATGCCCAACATACAGCTTGCCATGGAAAGGATTAAGAAGGATTGGATAAAGACAGTAGGAAAGCAGAGAGACGGAAGGGACAAAGCATCTCCATACGCTTATCTGAAATTCTCACCAATGAATTACATAAGTATCTCTATCTTTATTTTATGTTTTATTCATCTTTTAGTTATCTATCCTCCATAACCATTTGAATCCGCCTGACTGAGATTTACAAGATGACCATAGCTTGCTTCATACCAATAATCTCCGTGGGATCGACCCTTTCTCGCGTAAGGTTTATTACTTGGATGACCCAGTGCACTTGCTGGTTAGTTGTGCGAAGTTGTGATAAAGAGTTGAGATTGCAATTGAGCGTACCATGTTGATGGCGCCATTGATGATCACAATTTCGTGCACCAGTCACCATCTCTTTTTGTTGATTAGTTAGTTTGATTTATGTTTATTTTTTGTTTTTCATTATAGGTGTTGGATTATTAATATTGTTTGCTGTTAATTGCTGCTGATTACTGATGAGATGTTATTTTAACATCATTTTTGTTAATACTCATTGTTGGATTCTTTGTGAGGATATACCTTGTTACCTGGTTTTGAGTTTTTCATACTTAACATTTGTGAATACCAAGTACATGTTATATTGCCTTCAAGCATCTTAAATCTTTTGAGTTGCATGTTTTGGCCACCATGCATTATCCATTATTAGGCAATAGTGTATTATTAATGCATTTTTTGTTAGGTGATGCTTGTTTATGATTGATCTTTATTTACATCACCTATTTCATGCATTGAGATTTTGGAATTGTGAATTGGACCAAAAGCTTACCTAGTGACATATTTTTGAGCTTTGTAAAGCTTTGTGGACCATGCTTGCTATGTGATTGATTTTAACCCTTATATCTCATTTCCTAAGTTCCATAACACCCATGTGTTCCACCTTTATGTCACTTAGGTGTTGCAACAACTTCAATATGTGTCATTGTTTGATGTGTGAGTTCTAAATTTCATTTGGTTCACTAAGTTTACTTGCAAATCAATCAATGTTCATTCATTATCCAATTTCACAATTGCTTGACTTTGCTTGAATGCTTTTATGCTTCTTCATCGCTTGTTTGGTCGTCTTAACCTACAAGTTTTCTTGGAAGTATTTCAAGCACACGAAAATGAGTGAAGTGCATGTTTTCTTTGTGTAATCGTGACATAGCTTCTATGTTAGTGTGTGTTTTCTAAACCACGCGCAAACTTAAAACTCACACATTATTCTTCTTAATGTCACAAACTAAGTCATTCACTTCATTTTAGTGATTCTTACCTCATTCCAACAATGTATGCTTCCTTGCTTTTGCATTTACGTGTCTTCTTATCCTGTTTTCTATTTTCAGGATAAGTTACTATAAGCAAAAATGGAAGTGGGAAAAAGAACACGCAGCAACCGGTTGATCCACCAGTTGAAGATGGCAATCCGAAAAGTCGCCGTACCCCCTTGCTCATCTTTTAATGCACCAAGGACGGTGCAAACTTTTAAGTGTGGGGAGGTCATCCGACCAGTCGGTGTTTTTGGGTGACGAATTTCTAATCCTAACACTTCTGCATTTCATTTTTAGGTCTTTTAAGATTTTTCTTTCATTTTCTTATTTTGCATATATATATATATATATATATATATATATATATATATATATATATATATATATATATATATAAGCTTAGTTAAAATAATGAAATTTTCCAAGGATTTTATCTATAGGGCACCCCCCAATTGATTTGGAAAAAAATTTAGAACTTGCTTGAACTATATACTATGGATCATGTTTTTGAGCTAAGAACACAAGCATGTGAGATTTGAGCCTTAATTGTGTGGTTACATCATATAACCACTTATTTTCATTCTTGTGTGTATTATTCTCTTTCTATGATTGTAATCTTTGATTTGTTTGATTCATTATTTCCATTATTTTGTGTATGAATGCACTTATATGATTTAGGCCATTGTTTTAATTAGCTCACTTACCCAAATAGCCTTATCTTTTATCTTCCATTGTTGGCCAACTTTGAGCCTATGCAAAAGTCATTTGTTCTTAATTTTAGCACATTACAAGCCTTAAGTGAAAAATAATAAATGTCCCTTGTTTGGATCTTTGATTAGTTTAGACTAGTGAGAGAGTTTATCATTTAATTGTGGGAGAAATTGGGAACATTGAGTATCGATAAAAGTGTATTTTTGTATTTTTGTTGAAAATTTTAGGAATTGGGTACATACTCATGCATTAAATGTTTAAACCATATGAATTGGTACCTTTTTCATATAATTCATAAAAAGAAAAAGAGAAAAACAAAAGAAAAAAATATAAAGAAAAAAAATATATATATATATATATAAAAAAGAAAAAGGAACCAATAAAAAGGGGACAAAAATGTCCCAAAAGTAAAGTTCAATAAAAATCAATGCATATGTGTGGTGATAAAAAAAAGAGAATGCATGAGTGTGTGAAAAAGTGAGAATTTTGGGTAGTTAGGTTAGCTTGAAATTATATAGGTTGTCATAGGTTAGGTGGGAAGTTTAAGTTAATCAAAGATTCAAATTTCAAGCTCACTTGACCATATGCATCCTTACCTTGACCCTAGCCCCGTTATAACCTATGGAAAGTCCTCATGATATTTGTATGCATGCATGAAATAATTGTTTATTGTTAGATGAAAAACAAATCTTGGAAAGCATGATTAGGGGAGAATTGAGTGAATTAACCCTATACACTTGAGTGACTAGAGCAGATACACATCCAGTGAGGGTTCAATTGCTCAATTACATGTTTTCACTATGATCATCTCTTTTCCTGCAAGTTTGTAAAATCTTTTTAATAACTCAATTCAATTGTGGGTTTGATTTGATTGCTATTGCTTGAGCTCTTGTACTTATACATGTATTCTTGGAAGGTGATTTATTTTGACCAAGTAATTGCATTCATTTAGATAGATTGCATGTAGGTAGTTGCATTTAAATAGTGTGCATTGAATAAATGTTGATACTCTTTGTTTCTTTCTTGAGTTTAGCATGAGGACATGCTTGGTTTACCATCCGCAAACTCACCGAGGTGGGTTGTGACCAGCATTTGAAAAATAACAACATATAGTATGAGAACCGGGAGTTCTCAGTATGGTAACAGTGTCTAATAGATAAGATATAAGGTTCCGGAAACCAAAGGCAATCCTAGGACACCCCACATGCATATAGATTTCAAAACTTATAAATACACTTTAAAGCCATAAAAAGGGTTATCTAACTTAAGGGATTTCTACTCTAACAGTCACCGTTGTCCCACAGCCTTCACCAACCTACCTCCATGTGATTCTATCGCCACCGCCTACTAAGCCTCCTCAAAATCAGAAAGCACAAGTAATGCAGACAATTAAAACACAAGAAGAGTTCATATACAACAAGTAATTCATTTAGCCAATAGGCATGTTATTCAAGGCATAATGCAATTAAGTAAAGCAATAAAACATAGAAAATGCATATGATGAATGACTGTCCTATTAGCTGTGATATCACTTGTCAATTCAAATGTTAACCTAAAAAAACCTTTCAGATGTTGCCTTTCTACCACGTCCTTGGGATATAGTTCTTGACTCATTTTGTGCACCCCTGGTATATAGTGCCCATCTCATTTTTATGCTCTCCCAGTGATATAGTGCCCGACTCACTTTTCTGCGCATCCCTAGGATATAATGCCCTGCTCACTCTTTTGGGATATACTTCCCGAGTTCACTCTTATGGCACGAAATACGTTATGCGAGCAGGAGACCATCTTAGTCCTTACATCTCAACGTAGGCAGGTGATGAGCGGATAATTTATACGCTATTTGGCATTGTTTTTACATAGTTTTTAGTATGTTTTAGTTAATTCTTAATATATTTTTATTAGTTTTTTATGCAAAAATCACATTTCTGGAATTTACTATGAGTTTGTGTGTTTTTCTGTAATTTCAGGTATTTTCTGGCTGAAATTGAGGAACCTGAGCAAAAGTCTGATTCAGAGGCTGAGAAAGGACTGCAGATGTTGTTGGATTTTGACCCTCTTGTACTCGAAGTAGATTTTTTGGATCTATAGAAGCCCAATTCGTGCGCTCTCAATTGCGTTGGAAAGAAAACGTCTTGGGCTTTCCAGCAATGTATAATAGTTCATACTTTGTCCGAGATTTGATGGCCCAAACTGGCGTCCAAACGCCCACCAGAGACCCTTTTCTGGCGTAAAACGCTAGAACTGGCACCAGAAATGGAGTTAAACGCCCAAACTGGCATCCAAGGTGGTGTTTAACTCTAGAAAAGGCCTATGCACGTTTAAAGCTCAATGCTCAGCCCAAGCACACACCAAGTGAGCCCCGAAAGTAGATTTCTGCACTATCTACACTTAGTTACTTATTTTCTGTAAACCTAAGTTACTAGTTTAGTATAAATAGCACTTTTTACTATTGTATTCGGGGAACTTATGCCATTTTTCACATTTAGGAGGCTGGCCATTCGGCCATGCCTAGACCTTTCTCTCTTATGTATTTTCCAACGGTGGAGTTTCTACATCTCATAGGTTAAGGTGAGGAGCTCTGCTGTTCTTCATAAATTAATGCAAGTACTATTATTTCTCTTTCAATTCACGCTTACTTCTTCCCCAAGATATACTTTCGTACTTAATTTAGTTAAGTCAGAATGAAGGGATGACCCGTGATAATCACCCACTATCTTCGTTACTCGCTTAGCCAAAATCCGCGTGCCTGACAACCACAAGCGGTCTACATGATGTTTAACGTAGTCATTGGACGATAGCCGGAGTATAGTCTCTTGGGTCTCTGATCCACGGACCGAGTCCGTGAGCTTAGAACCTTCCTGGCATAGGCTAGAATCAATTGGCAGCATTCATAAGATCCAGAAAGTCTAAACCTTGTCTGTGGTATTTTGAGTAGGATCTGGGATGGGATGACTGTGACGAGCTTCAAACTCGCGAATGTTGGGCGCAGTGACAGTGTGCAAAAGGATAGAGAGATCCTATTCCGACACAAGTGATAACTGACAAATGATTAGCCATGCGGAAGCTGTGCCTGGTATTTTTCATCCGAAACGAGAAATTCGACAATTGATTAGCCGTATAGAAACCGTAGCCTGGACCATTTTCACTGAGAGAATCATACAGCTTTCCATTGAAGGGAGTACGCATGATTGGATGAAGACAATAGGAAAGCAGAGGTTCAAAAGCAACAAAGCATCTCCAAACGCTTATCTGAAATTCCCACCAATGAATTACATAAGTATCTTTATTTTAATTTATGTTTTATTTATCTTTAATTATCAAAACCTCATAACCATTTGAATTCGCCTGACTAAGATTTATAGGATGACCATAGCTTGCTTCAAACTGACAATCTCTGTGGGATCGACCCTTACTCACGTAAGGTTTTATTACTTGGACGACCCAGTGCACTTGCTGGTTAGTTGTGCGGAGTTGCAAAAGTGTGATTGCAATTTTGTGCACCAAGTTTTTGGCGTCGTTACCGGGAATTGTTCGAGTTTGAACAACTGACGGTTCATCTTGTTGTTTAGATTAGGTAACTTTCTTTCTTGTTTCAACCTTTATTTTCTTTTCAAAAAGTTTTTTTTAAAAAAAAAATTAATAAAATCATAAAACCAAAAAAAATTTGTGTTTCTGGTTTGAGTCTAGTGTCAACTTTTAAGTTTGGTGTCAACTACATGTTTTTAATTTTTCTTAGATTTTCGAAAATTCATGCATTATGTTCTTCATGATCTTCAAGTTGTTCTTGATGATTTTCCTTGTTTGATCTTTAATTCTTCTTGTTTTGTGTCTTTTCTTGTTTTTCTTGTGCATTTTCGAATTGTTAGTGTCCCTAGTACAAAAGTTCTTAAGTTTGGTGTCTTGCATGTCTTTCTTTTCTTAAAAATTTTCAAAAATATGTTCTTGATGTTCATCATGATCTTCAAAGTGTTCTTGGTGTTCATCTTGACATTCAAAGTATTCTTGCATGCACTATTTGTTTTGATCTTAAAATTTTATGTTTTGTTTCATTTTGTTGTTCTTCTCTCTCCTCATTAAAAAATTCAAAAGTCAAAAAAATATCTTTTCCTTTTTCTTCTCATAATTTTCAAAATTTTGATTTGACTTGGTCAAAAATTTTTTAAATTTAGTTGTTTCTTGTTAGTCAAGTCAAAATTTCAAATTAAAAAAATCAAAAATATATATCTTTTCAAGTAAATAATACAAAGAAATAAAGGTTCAGAACATCAAGTAGAGGAATCACAGAGAAAAAGAGCTCACTGGCGTTAAAACGCCAGTAAAGGTATCATTCTGGGCATTAAACGGCAGAATGGGCAGGATTCTGGACTTTTAATGCCAGAAATGGCAACATTCTGGGTGTTCAGAAAAAAGCCCAGTAAAGAAGGATTCTTGGCATTTAACGCCAGTCAGGGTATCTGGCTGGGCGTTAAACGCCTAAAGAGGCAGTCAAGTGGGCATTAAACGCCATAATGGATAGCATTCTGGGCGTTTAACGCCAGGATGACACAAAGGGGGTAATTTTGTTTCCAATTCGAATTTTTTTCAATTTTTTATATTTTAATTCATAACTTTTTGCATCAAACATATTTTAAACATTCATCTTTCATTTTTTTATGTTTTTGAAAATTTTCAAACTAATTTTTCAAAAATATTTTTCTTAATCTTATTTCATACTTTCAAAAATCCTTGCTAACAATTAATGTTTTGATTTAAAAATTTCAAGTTTGTTATGTTCTTGTTAATAAAGGTTCAATCTTTAAATTCTAGAATCATATCTTTTAGTTTCTTGTTAGTCAAGTCATCAACTTTAATTTTAAAAATCAGATCTTTTTAATTTCTCTTTCAACTCTTTTTCAAAATAAATTTCAATCATATCTTTTTAAAATTTTAATTTCAAAATCTTTTTCTAACTTCTTATCTTTTCAAAATTATTTTCAAATCTTTTTCAACTAACCACTTGACTTGTTTGTTTTAATTTAAAAAAAATTACTATTTCTTATCTTTTTCAAAACCACCTAACTACTTTTCCACTTCTAATTTTCAAAAATCACTAACCATTTTTTTAAATCTTTTTAATTAACTAATTGTTTTAGTTTTTAATTTTCTTCTATTTCTTTTTCAAATTTTTAAAACTTAATTAATTAAATAAAATAAAAATATTTTTCTTCCCCCTCTTTTTAAAATTCGAATACTCTCTCTCTCATCTCTTTCTATTTATTTTATTTAAGTACTAACACTTCTCATCTAATAATTTGAAACATCTCTCTCCCTCTGTGTTCGAATTCTTCTTCTTCTTTCTCTACCTCATGCTCCTATTCTTCTTTTCTTCTAACACATAAAAGAATCTCTATATTGTGACATAAAGGATTCCACTACTCTCTTTATTCTCTTCTTTTTCATATGAGCAGGAACAAGGATAAGGATATTCTTGTTGAAGCTGATCCTGAACCTGAAAAGACTCTGAAGAGGAAGCTAAGAGAAGCTAAAGCAAAACAATCCAGAGAGGACCTTACAGAAAATCTTGAAAAAGAAGCAGACATGGCAGCCGAACCCAACAACAATGCTAGAGATGAAAGGAAGATGCTTGGTGACTATACTGCACCTACTTCCAACTTCTATGGAAGAAGCATCTCAATTTCTGCCATTGGAGCAAACAATTTTGAGCTTAAGCCTCAATTAGTTTCTCTAATGCAGCAGAATTGCAAGTTTCATGGACTTCCATCGGAAGATCCTCATTAGTTCTTAGCTGAATTCTTGCATATCTGTTATACTGTTAAGACCAATGGGGTTGATCCCGAGGTCTATAGACTTATGCTTTTCCCCTTTGCTGTAAGCGACAGAGCTAGGATATGGTTGGACTCACAACCTAGAGAAAGCCTGAACTCTTGGGATAAGTTGGTCTCTGCTTTCTTGGCCAAATTTTTTCCACCTCAAAAGCTGAGCAAGCTTAGAGTGGATGTCCAAACCTTTAGACAAAAAGAAAGTGAATCCCTCTATGAAGCTTGGGAAAGATACAAGCAATTGATCAGAAGGTGTCCTTCTGACATGCTTTCAGAATGGAGCATCTTTGATATATTCTATGATGGTCTGTCTGAATTGTCCAAGATGTCATTGGACCACTCTTCTGGTGGATCTCTTCATCTGAAGAGAACCTCTGCTGAAGCTCAGGAACTCATTAAGGTGGTTGCAAATAATCAGTTCATGTACACTTCTAAAAGAAATCCTGTGAGTAATGGGATGACTCAGATGAAATGAGTACTTGAGATTGATACTCTAAATGCCATATTAGCTCAGAACAAGATATTGACTCAGCAAGTCAATATGATTTCTCAAAATCTGACCGGATTGTAAGCTGCATCCGGAAGTACTAAAGAAGCCTCCTCTAAAGTAGAAGCTTATGACCCTGAGAATCCTGCAATGGAAGAGGTGAATTACATGGGAGAACCCTATGGAAATACCTATAATTCTTCATGGAGGAATCATCCAAATTTCTCATGGAAGGATTGACGATTGGATTAATTGATGGTATAGAATTTCACAAATATGATCGCGTTGTAAGTATAGTTTCTAAACCAACAGAAAATCCTTTCGTACAAATGTTTGGTTGTCAAAAGTAACAAACTCCTAAATAAATTGATAATCGAAGTATTTAAATCTCGGGTCGTCTTCTCAAGAAATTGCAGGGAGGTTCTTATTATTGGTTATGAGTTTGTGTAAATTGGGGTTTTGGATTAAGAAATAAGAAGAGTGAATTGCAGAGAAAATAAAATAATAACAATAAAAAGCCTTGACTGGGAGAAGATTAATCAGAAGTTCTATCCTTGTTGGAATTTTCTCAAGATCAATTAATAATTAGTAGTTGTTTCTACTTATTTAACCCTCAACGAATGAAGGAAAGTCAAGTTAAAAGTCAACTTTTATTCACAAGTCCTAATCCTTTTCCTTGGGAAGAATTAGAGTTAGTTACTAACAAGCCAACCAACAATGAACTATTTACAATTGAACTCTTGAGTATCCCAACTCAAGGGTCTCCTAATATTAATCAACTCCAAAGCCAAGTTGGGAACCTACTCTACTAACGTGAATGCCATTACACCATATCATAACATAAATTGAAGAAAGCAATCATAAATCTGAAATATCTCAAATTGCATTTAAATAGTGAATCAAATCTAACATGAAGAGTATAAGAGAATTGAGTAAAGGAACATTGAACCTATGATTAAGAAGAAATAAATCCTAAATCCTTTAAGAGGAATCCTAATCCTAAATCCTAAGAGAGAGGAGAGAGCCTCTCTCTCTAAAAACTACATCTAAATTATGAAAAGTGAAATATGAGTCTTCTATCTTCATTCCTCCTTTGCAGCCTTTAATCTGTGTTAACTGGGCTTGAAACTAAGCCGGAAATAGCCCAGAATCGCGTTTTGACAAATTTTGTCACGCTGATTTTCGTCACTGCGATGCGTCCACGTGGAGCACGTGTTTGCGTCACCTAGCTGTACGGCCACTATGGCAAATTATATATCAAATCGAAGCCCCGAACGTTAGCTTTCCAACACAACTAAAACCGCATCATTTGGACCTCTGTAGCTCAAGTTAAGATCATTTGAGTGTAAAGAGGTCAGGGCTGACAGCTTTGCAGTTCCTTCAATTTCTTTTATTCCTTCCACTTTTGCATGCTTCCTTTCCATCCTCTAAGCCATTCCTGCCCTGTAATCTCTGAAAACACTTAACACACTTATCATGGAATCTAATGGTAATAAGAGAGGATTAATATTAGCAAATATAAGGCCAAAGAAGCATGATTTTAATCAGAGCACAAAATCAGGAAGGAAAAATGTAAACTCATGCAAATTATATGAATAAGTGTGTAAAGAATTGATAAAAATCACTCAATTGAGCATAAGATAAACCATAGAATAGTGGTTTATCAAGGATTAACAGAAGCCTCAACAAGGCTTCAATAACAATAATGGTGGGAGAAATAGGTTTGGCAATAGCAAGCCTTTTCCATCATCTTCTCAGTAACAGATAGAGAATTCTGAGCAGAGCCCCTCTGACTTAGCAAACATAGTCTCTGATCTATCTAAGGCCACTCTCAATTTTATGACTGAAACAAGGTCCTCCATCAGAAATTTGGAGGCACAAGTGGGTCAGCTGAGTAAAAGAGTTACTGAAACTCCTCCTAGTACTCTCCCAAGCAATACAGAAGAGAATCCAAAGAGAGAGTGCAAGGCCACCAATATAACCAAAATGGCCAAACCTATAGAGGAGGAAGAGGCAGTGATTTCCAATGAGGAAGACCTTGCTGGACGTCCACTGACCCATAAGGAGTTCCATAATGAGGAATCAAAGGAATATGAGGCTCGTACAGAGACCATAGAGATTCCACTGAACTTACTATTGCCATTCATGAGCTCTGATGCGTATTCTTCCTCTGAAGAGGATGAAGATATTATTGAAGAGCAAGTTGCTCAGTATCTAGGAGCAATCATGAAGTTGAATACCAAGTTATTTGGTAATGAGACTTGGGAGGATGAACCTCCATTGCTCATCAAGGAACTGAATGCCTTGGTTTAGTTGAAAATATCTCAGAAGAAGTCGGATCCCGAAAGGTTCTTAATACCTTGTACTATAAGCCCCATGACCTTTGAGAAGGCTCTGTGTGACCTGGGGTCAGATATAAACCTCATGCCACTTTCTATAATGGAGAAACTAGGAATCTTTGAGGTACAAGCTTCAAAAATCTCACTAGAGATGGCATACAAATCAATGAAACAGGCTTATGGACTTGTAGAGGATGTCTTAGTGAAGGTTGAACACCTTTACATCTCTGCTGACTTCATAATCCTAGACACTGGAAAGGATGAGGATGAATCCATCATCCTTGGAAGACCTTCCTAGCCACAGCAAGAGCTATGATTGATGTGGACAGAGGAGAGCTAGTCCTTCAATTGAATAAGGACTACAATATGTTTAAGGCTCAAGGATTTTCTTCTCTAAACATGGAGAAGAAGCATGAAAAGTTTCATCCAATTCTCTCCATACAGAGTCAAGAAGAGCCCCCACACTCAAACTCTAAGTTTGGTGTTAGAAGGCCACAATCATGCTCTGAGCATCTGTGAAGCTCTGAAAGAGCTTCTTGTCAAGCTATTACATTAAAGAAGCACTTATTGAGAGGCAACCCAATCTTATTTATCTATGTTAATTACTTTTTCATTTTATTTTTCAGTGTTAGTCTTTGTTTTCTTTAGGTTGATGATCATGTGGAGTCACAAAAACAGCTATAGAATTAAAGCGGAATCAAAAATAGCATAAAAAATAGCACACCCCTGGAGGACAGGCTTACTCGCGTTTAAACGCCAGTAAGGGTAGCAGAATGGGCGTTAAACACCTAATCTGGCAGCATTCTGGGCATTAAACGCCAGAATTATCAGCTAGATTGGCGTTTAACGCCAGAAAGGAGCATCAGTCTGGCGTTTAAACGCCCAGGCTGGCAGCATTCTAGGCGTTAAACGCCAGAAATGGCACACAGACTGGCGTTTAACGCCAGAAAAGGGTGTCTGGTGTCTGGCTGGCGTTAAACGCCATTAAGGATAGCAAAATGGGCGTTAAACACCAAATCTGACAGCATTCTGGGTTTTAAACGCCAGAATTGGCAGCCAGACTGGCGTATAACGCCAGAAAAGAGCATCAGCTTGGCGTTTAATGCCAGAAATAGCACACAGAGGGCATTTAAATGCCAGAAAGACATAGGGATGAGAAATCTTTGACATCTCAGGATCTGTCTACCCCACAGGATCCCCACGGATTTGTCAGAATAATGAATGCAGATGTAAGAACAATAAAGTAAATATGAAGTTAGATGCGGTGGTAGTCCGCACGCATATACAGGTTAGTATGATGTTAGATGTGGCAGTAGTCTGCACACATATGCAGATGCAGAAATGTAAATATGAAAGCACGAAAGTGAAGAACTGAATAAAGTTTTATTGATTTTTTGGAAAAGAAAGAAGAGAGAAGAAGAAGAGCTAGAGAGCTTACAAGGAATCTCTCGGAATTTCTCTTACTAACTTCTCTCTATGTTTGTAAAACTGAAGGGTGCCTCACAATGAGAACGAGGCCTCCTTTTATAATTGAAGATTCTACTGTTTTTACAGTACAGGTGAAAATGACCAGTACTATTTCTACAGTACAAGTTGACATGATTATGAATTTTGTGATTACATAAATCTTGAGATTAAAGACTAATCCTCTCCTAAGTCAATTCCAAAGCAGTCGTCTTCATTCTGGGTATAACCGCTTGAAGATTCTGCTGACGAAGTAGGATCTTCTTTGTGTTTTTTATTTTCTTTGATTATTTGCATGATTTGTTGAAGAAGTTTTGCTAGAGTTTCTTTTGATTGAGCTCCTGCGAGGGCTGCAGCAATTTGGGCTTTTTGATTGAGAAACAAAGCCATTTCTGGATCCGAAATCTTTTGACTATCTGGATTGGATTTGAACCATTCTCTGACCTTTTCTGGATAGGCCATTGATAAATCAAATTGAGGCCACCATTTGACATAAACATGCCTTTGTAGGATTGGAAATGATTTTGGGTGGTCTGGTTTTGCATATTTGTATTGCCATGAGAATACCCATGCCAATGAAAAAGTTGAAAATAATTTTAACATTACAGGAACACATGTTTCCTGACTGTTAAATTTTGATTGAAAAAGTGTATACCCTTCATCCGTAGGTGAGGGTAGAATTTCTGGGATTGTCTCAAAGAAGTCCCACCATTGATAGAACCAATTTGGAAAATATAATTGATTTTTCTTTTAAAATATATTAACCATGAATGTATGTGCTAAGTATTTTACAACCAAAATACTTTAGTCCAGGCCTCCATGTTATCCCAATAATTAAAACCTATTGGGTCATAATTTTGAGAAAATTTTTTTAATTTTATTTAGATTGTTCCCAAATTGCTTTGGGGACAAAATTTTGAGGATTTAGATGGTTGAATGGGTTATAAGATCAGGATTGGTTTTGTCTTTGTAATGTTTAATAGCTACTGAGTCAGTATCTATTAGGATGAATTCATAAAATTGGTGGGTTTTATTGGGTGCCAATGGCCTGAAGTGGAATCCGATGGGAAAAATCTTTGGGATTACTCTGTTTGGTGAGCTGTCCCAAAATTCAGGCTCCATATGGATAATATTTGAGGTTTTATTTGTAGGCTTGTAATTAGTTTGGGCCTTTTGTGTTTTGGTGGTAATTGAGAATGTTTGGGGTGTTTGGATGATAGCCTTTTCTTTGGGTTTTTGTATGAATATTTCTTGGTTGGATATTTGGGATATCATTTGTGTTAAGTCAATTTCTTCATCTGACTCACTGCAAATGTCAACCCAAGTTTTTTTTGTTAAGTTTTGTAAGGCCTTGGTCCTGTAGAGCCAGGAGGGTTTCGATTGGAAAGGTGTAATCTACCTTAGTTTGTTTGGATTGATTGATTGCTGGTTCGATTGGTTGTTGGGCTAGGCTTTTGGGGGATTGTTGGGTAGGTTGTTGGGTGGATGACCCAGTTGGGGTGCTAGATCCTGATTTTCTGATTGGCCCAGGTAGGACTAGGCGAACGCCTCTGCCTCTAGCAGAGGCTAAAGTTGCCTTTTTAGGCATTGTCGTATCCTTGCTTGTCTCCCTACAAATATTTACGTGTGAGAAAGTCAGGGAGAGAGTTTGAGTTACCCTTGATGTGCTCAATATCAAAATCAAAAACACTTAAAATGGCTTGCCATCTAGCAAAAATTTGTTTTGATGCGAGGTTTTTAACATCATTTTGTAACACTTCTTTGGCATTTACAATCAAATTGGACTAAAAATTTTTTATTGAGTAAGTCTGATTGAAATTTTGTAATGCATAAAACTATGGCTAAATTTTCTTTTTTTGATTGTGGAATAGTTTTGTTGAGTGCTATTCCAATGTTTGGAAGTAAATGCAATGATACATTCTTTATCATGTAATTTTTGTTTTAGGATACCCCCATATCCTAAACTTGATACATCTGTTTCCACTATCTTGAATGCATGAGGAATAGGTAGGTAAAGACAAGTAAGATTGCAGACTTTGGTTTTAAAAAATCTGATAATATCAGAATGTTTGTCTGTCCATGGTGGAGGATTTTTCTTAAGCCTATCATGGAGAGGCTTAATGAGATTGTTAAGATTTGGGATGAAATCTGAAACATAATTGAGACATCCTAGGAACCTTTGGAGTTGAGGTTTATCACGGATATAATCTGGAAACTTTTCTGCAAACAAAATCGATCTTTCAATAGGAGTTATAGTTCCTTGGAAAATCATATGACCAAGAAAACAAATTTTTGTTTGGAAAAAAGCAATTTTTGATTTAGAGATAGCAAGACCATTTTTTTGGATGATGCACATAAAAGTTTTAACATGCTTAAAATGTTCATCTAAAGTTTGGGAAAATATTAAGACATCATCAATATAAATGATTGCAAAGTTTGAATATGGGTTGAAGATGTCGTTCATAATTTTTTGAAATTCAAAAGGGGCATTTTTTAGACCAAAAGGCATTACATTCCATTCATATTAACCGAATGGAATTGTAAATGCTGTTTTATATCGGTCTGATTCTGTGATTTGGATCTGCCAAAAACTGGATTTCATATCAAATTTTGAAAAAATGTTTGCGGAGTTTAATCTATTAAGAAAATCCTTTTTGTTTGGGATAGGATAACGAATCCATTGCAAAGCTTGGTTCAAAGGTTTGTAATTGATAACGGGTCTAGGAGTTCCTCGTTCTATCTCAGCTTGTTTATTAACATAAAAAGCAAAGCAGGACCAAGGACTCTTGCTAGGACGAATTAATCCTTTATCCAAAAGATCTTTAATTTCTTTTTGACAATGCTGCAAAAGCTGCTCATTCATTTGAATGGGGCAGGCTTTTGTAGGGATTTTTGATTCTTTGAAATCTTTTTCATAGGAAAATGTCAGAATAGAGAGAAGAAGGGGTAGATATATTTCTTTACTTTTTTTCATATGCAAGTAAACATTATCTTGAGAGTTGAGCTTTTATCTTTCACATTATTGCTTAACCAACCTTCAAGGCTCCTCTTATATTATATTCTTTCAATTATATTATGTATGTATATTTTATTTTAGAGGTTGTAATACCACACCACCTCA
Source organism: Arachis hypogaea (assembly GCF_003086295.3). Classification (NCBI taxonomy): domain Eukaryota; kingdom Viridiplantae; phylum Streptophyta; class Magnoliopsida; order Fabales; family Fabaceae; genus Arachis; species Arachis hypogaea. The sequence goes on along the minus strand of NC_092039.1, from coordinate 68,257,070 downwards.
GTTTTACGGCTTAAGCGTAAAGCTTTGTGTGGTAGGGTGTTACATGTACGCACACATGTGTGCGTACGCAAAGATGTCTTTTCTTCCCTCACGTAGTACGTGATGGAGTTCACATTGTATGCCCTTCACCTTTTCCTTCCAATGAGATTATTGTCCTTCGCAGAAAGCATTCTACTTGTTACTATTTGTCACATAGAACTTTCTATTTGTTGCTCTCCATCCTCCTTTCTGTTATATTTTTTTCTGTTTTCCTTGTAAAGCATTCTAACCTTAAATTCAGTGAGTATTCAACAAAAATTCTTAATAAATCAATTGAAATCAAGAAGGAAAAATACTAAAGATGCAGACGCATCACAACACGAAACTTAATATCTTGCTTGTTGATTGACCACTATTTCGTGGTACATCTTGTACTTAATTGAGTGGATTTTATCCACTAATCTCACACTTAGTCACAGAATCCGCATGTTTTACACTTTCCTTCCTGATTTTGTGCTATGATTGAAAACATGCTTCTTTGGCCTTTAATTCACTATTTTTAATCCTCTCTTATTACCATTCAATGCCGTGATATGTGTGTTAAGTGTTTTCAGGTTTTATAGGGAAAGAATGGCTTAGTGGATGGAAAGGAAGCATGCAAAAGTGGAAGGAATACAAGAAGCTAAAGGAACTGCAAAGCTGTCAACCCTGACCTCTTCGCACTCAATCGATCATAACTTGAGCTACAGAGATCCAAATGAGGTGGTTCTAGTCGTGTTGCAAAGCTAACGTTCGAGGGTTCGTAACAATATATAATTTGCCATAGTTGCTTTGTGGTTAGGCGACACGCACACGTGAAACACGGGTATGCATGGATTGTGCGACAGACAAGTGATACGTAATGATTTCCTCTAGCATAACCTCCAATCTTTATCTCCTTGCAATCTTCAATTATCTCCTTGCTGACCAATGGCCTCAGTCGTTGCCTACATAGTAGCTGGTGCACGAATCCCCACACTTTGTACAACTGAACCAGCAAGTGCACTAGGTCATCCAAGTAATACCTGAGCGATTCAGGGTCAATCCCACGTAGATTGTGGTTTGAAGCAACCTTTGGTTATCTTGCATATCTTAGTTAGGTGAATAGGAGATGTAGGTATATTTGTGATTGCATAAAAAGAATAAAAATGGAATTACTAGGTTTGATTATAAGCAGTGATAAGAAGATGGTTAAGTCTTGGAGATGCTTTGTCCTTCTGGATTAACTATGGTATTACTGTCTTCTTCTATTGTGAATGATTTCTTTTACGGCAGGCTGTATGTGATTGACGCTGGTTTGAGCAGCCGCCAATACTCCTCCAGATCTGAACCCCAAGGTTAGTGCGGATCCATTCTGATTGAAGGTGAAGCTTCTGCAATTCATTCTCCTTGGTGATCCTACTCAAAATGCCACAGACAAGGTCGAATCTTCCAGATTAGAGGATATTGTGCCTTTGGTTCTAGCCTCTACCACAGAGACCCTAATCTCCCCATACTTCGGCTAAACTGGTGTCTCGAGAAGTCCCCAACAAAGTCTTGGATTAGCCGTCTAAGAGATGTATAATCAAGCTGGTTGTTCATCATTGTCCGATGAAAGACTCACCCTGAACCCATGTAGAATGTGATAACCTTATACCAGTTCAACACATTTATATTGATGAAGAACAAAGATACATCCTAGAATAGAGAATCAAACACAAATTGAGAAAGAACAGTAGTACTTTTATCAATCCATAAAACTCAGCAGGGCTCCTCCCCTTAGCCTAGGAGATTTAGAAACTCATACTGATAGAAAGTACAATGTGAAAAATGAAATATGGCAGAAAGTCCTCCCTATGATTATGTAAAATATCCCTTAAATACTAAACTAATGACTAAGGATTACATAAGAAGGGTAAAACAGTCTTTTTAGTGCTAAACTTCACTTTTGGGGCCCACTTGGTGAGTGTTTGGGCTGGGTTTTGATGAGATCCACGTGATATGAGGCTTCTAGGGCATTGAACGCTAGATGGGGAGTTCGTTTTGGGCGTTTGGACGCTAGTCTCTTCCTTTGGGCACTGGACACCTGGATTGGGGCAGGAAGCTGGCATTGGATGCCAGTTTTGGGCCTTCTATTCTGATAGAAAGTATAGACTATTATTGATGAGCGGATAATTTATATACACTTTTTGGCATTGTTTTTACATAGTTTTTAGTATGATTTAGTTACTTTTTAGTATATTTTTATTAGTTTTTAAGCAAAATTCACATTTCTGAACTTTACTATGAGTTTGTGTGTTTTTCTGTGATTTCAAATATTTTCTGGCTGAAATTGAGGGACCTGAGCAAAAATCTGATTCAGAGGCTGAAGAAGGACTGCAGATGCTGTTGGATTTTGACCTCCCTGCACTCGAAATAGAATTTTTGGAGCTACAGAAGTCCAAATGAAACGCTCTCAACTGCGTTGAAAAGTAGACATCCAGGGCTTTCCCGCAATATATAATAGTGCATACTTTGCCCGAATTTAAATGATGCAAACTGGCATTTAACGCCAGCTTTCTACCCTACTCTGGCGTTAAACACCAGAAACAAGTTGCAAAGCAGAGTTAAATGCCAAAAACAAGTTACAAACTGGCGTTTAACTCCAAGGAAGACCTCAACACATGAAAGCCTCAATGCTCAGCCCAAGCACACACCAAGTGGGCCCGGAAGTGGATTTCTGCATCATTTACCTATTCCTGTAACCCTAGTAACTAGTTTAGTATAAATAGAACTTTTTACTATTGTACTAGGGATCTTTGATCAGTTTTATGTTATCTTAGACCTTTATGGGGGCTGCCCATTCGGCCATGCCTGAACCATTATGACTTATGTATTTTCAACGGTGGAGTTTCTACACACCATAGATTAAGGTGTGGAACTCTGCTGTTCCTCGAGTATTAATGCAAAGTACTACTATTTTCTATTCAATTCATGCTTATTCTTATTCTAAGATATTCATTCGCACACAAGAACATGACGAATGTGATTATTATGTGACACTCATCACCATTCTCACTCATGAACGCGTGATTGACAACCACTTCCGTTCTACCTGCGAAAGCTAGAGTGTGTATCTCTTGGATTCCTGGTCCACGACGCATGGTTGCCTCTCTTGACAATAGAGACTTCCATTCCATGAGATCAGAGTCTTCGTGGTATAAGCTAGAATCCATTGGCAGCATTCTTGAGATCCGAAAAGTCTAAACCTTGTCTGTGGTATTCCGAGTAGGATCTGGGATGGGATGACTGTGACGAGCTTCAAACTTGCGACTGTAGGGCATGGTGATAGACACAAAAGGATAGTAAATCCTATTCGTACACGATCAAGAACCAACAGCTGATTAGCCATGCGGGAAATCGTAGAGGACCATTTTCACTTAGAGGACAGGAAGTAGCGATTGACAACGGTGATTGCCCTACAAACAGCTTGCCATAGAAAGGAGTATGAAGGATTGGATGAAGGCAATAGGAAAGCAGAGATTCAAAAGGAACTACGCATCTCCATATGCTTATCTAAAATTCCCACCAATGAATTACATAAGTATCTCTATTTTATTTTATGTTTTATTTATCTTTTAATTATCAAAACTTCATAACCATTTGAATCCGCCTGACTGAGATTTACAAGGTGACCATAGCTTGCTTCAAGCCGACAATCTCCGTGGGATCGACCCTTACTCACGTAAGATTTATTACTTGGACGACCCAGTGCACTTGCTGTTTAGTTGTGTGAAGTTGTGAAAAAGAAGTGAGATTACAATTGTGCGTACCAAGTTGTTAGCGCCATTGTGTATCACAATTTCGTGCACCAAGTTTTTGGCGCCGTTGCTGGGGATTGTTCGAGTTTGGATAACTGACGGTTCATCTTGTTGCTTAGATTAGGTAATTTTCTTCTTATTTCAACCTTTATTTTGTTTTCAAAAAGTTTTCAAAAATCTTTTAAAATTTTTTTCTTTTTTTCATTTTTCTAAAAATAATTTTTGAAAAATCCAAAAAATTTTATAAAATCATAAAAATCAAAAATATTTTTGTGTTTCTTGTTTGAGTCTAGAGTCAAGTTTTAGTTTGGTGTCAATTGCATGTTTTCAAAATTTGTGCATTTTTCGAAAAATTCATGCATTGCATTCTTCATTATCTTCAAGTTGTTCTTGACAAGTCTTCTTGTTTGATCTTCACATTTTCTTGTTTTGTGTCTTTTGTTGTTTTTCATATGCATTTTTTAATTATTGAGTCTAAGCATTAAAAATTTCTAAGTTTAGTGTCTTGCATGTTTTTCTTGTCTTGAAAATTTTTCAGAAATAAGTCTTGATGTTCATCTTGATCTTCAAAGTGTTCTTGGTGTTCATCTTGACATTCAAAGTGTTCTTGCATGCATTATGTGTTTTGATCTTAATTTTTCATGTCTTGTGTCAATCTTGCTGTTAACTAAAAAAAAGAAGAGAAAAACACAAAAATGTTATCTTTTCTTTTTCTCTCTCCTCATTAAAAATTCAAAAATAAAAGAATATCTTTCCCTTATTTGTCTCATAAATTTTCGAAATCTTTGGGTTGACTTAGTCAAAATTTTTTAAAATAAGTTGTTTCTTGTTAGTCAAGTCAAGATTTCAATTTCAAAAATCCTATCGTTTCAAAATCTTTTTCCAAAATTAAATCTTTTTCTTTTTTTATTATTTTCGAAAATTTTTTAAAAATTGATTTTCAAAATCTTTTTCTTATCTTTATTTCATAATTTTCGAAAACTTTACTAACAATTAATGTGGTTGATCCAAAAATTTGAAGTTTATTACTTTCTTGTTAAGTCATTAACTTTAAATTTCAAAATCAAATCTTTCTAAATTTCTTTTTCAAATCTTTTTCAAAATAAATTTCAATCATATCTTTTTAATAATATCTTTTTAATCATACCTTTTCAAACATATCTTTTTCAAATCGTATCTTTTTCAAAATCAATTTCAATATCTTTTCTAACTTCTTATCTTTTCAAAATTGATTTTCAAATCTTTTTCAACTAACTAATTGACTTTTTGTTTGTTTTACTATTTCTTATCTTTTTCAAAACCACCTAACTACTTTTCTCTCTCTAATTTTTGAAAATTCCTCACCCTCTTTTTCAAAATTCTTTTTTTATTTAACTAATTGTTTCAAATTTTAATTTTATTTCTTCTCTTAATTTTTGAATTTTAACTTAAAATTAAAATAAAAAAATAATTTCCTTTTCTTAAAATTAATTTTTGAAATTCTCTCCCTCTCATCTCCTTTTATTTATTTATTTATCTACTAAAACTTCTCTTCTACTCATAATTCGAACCCTCTTCTCTTCTCTCTTTGTGTTCGAATTTTCTCCTTCTTCTATTCTTTTATTCTTCTACTCACATAAAGGAATTTCTATACTGTGACATAGAGGATTTCTCTCTTTTTCTATTCTCTTCTTTTTCATATGAGCAGGAGCAAGGATAAGAACATTCTTGTTGAAGCAGATCCTGAACCTGAAAGGACTCTGAAGAAGAAGCTAAGAGAAGCTAAAGCACAACAATCCAGAGAAAACCTTACAAAGAATTTTGAAAAAGAAGTAGACATCGCCGAACCCAATAACAATGCAAGGAAGATGCTTGGTGACTTTACTGCACCAAATATCAACTTCCAAGGAAGAAGCATCTCAATCCCTGGTATTGGAGCAAACAATTTTGAGCTAAAGCCTCAATTAGTTTCTCTGATGCAACAGAATTGCAAGCTTTATGGACTTCCATCAGAAGATCCTTTTCAGTTCTTAACTGAATTCTTGCAGATCTGTGATACTATTAAGACCAATGGGGTTGATCCCGAGGTCTACAGGCTTATGCTTTTCCCTTTTACTGTAAGAGGCAGAGCTAGAATATGGTTGGACTCTCAACTTAAAGATAGCCTGAACTCTTGGGATAAGCTGGTCATGGCTTTCTTAGCCAAGTTCTTTCCTCCTCAAAAGCTGAGCGAGCTTAGAGTGGATGTTCAAACCTTCAGACAAAAAGAAGGTGAATCCCTCTATGAAGCTTAGGAAAGATACAAGCAACTGACCAAAAAGTGTCCTTCTGACATGCTCTCAGAATGGACCATACTAGATATATTCTATGATGGTTTATCTGAATTGTCTAAGATGTCATTGGACCATTTTGCAGGTGGATCTATTCACCTAAAGAAAACACCTGCAAAAGCTTAAGAACTCATTGAAATGGGTGCAAATAACAGTTCATGTACACCTCTGAAAGGAATCTTGTGAGTAACGGGACGCCTCAGAAGAAGAGAGTTCTTGAAATTGATGCTCTGAATGCCATATTGGCTCAGAACAAAATGTTGACTCAGCAACTCAATATGATTTTTCAGAGTCTGAATGGATTGTAAAATGCATCCACCAGTACTAAAGAAGCATCTTCTGAAGAAGAAGCTTGTGATCTTGAGAACCTTGCAATGGTAGAGGTGAATTACATGGGTGAAGCCTATGAAAATACCTATAATCCTTCATGGAGAAATCATCCAAATTTCTCATGGAAGGATCAACAAAAGCCTCAACAAGGCTTTAATAATAGTGGAAGAAACAGGTTTAGCAATAGCAAGCCTTTTCCATCATCTTCTCAGCAACTGACAGAGAATTCTGAGCAGAGCCCTTCTAGCTTAGCAAATATAGTCTCTGATCTATCTAAGGCCACTCTAAGTTTCATGAATGAAATAAGGTCCTCCATTAGAAATTTGGAGGCACAAGTGGGCCAGCTAAGTAAAAAAGTCACTGAAACTCCTCCTAGTACTCTCCCAAGCAATACAGAAGAGAACCCAAAAAGAGAGTGCAAGGCCATAACCTTACTTGGTGTGGTCGAATGCACATAGGAGGAGGAGGACGTGAATCCCAGTGAGAAAAACCTCTTGGGACGTCCTCTGGACAAAAAGGAGTTCCCAATTGAAGAACCTAAGGTATTTTCTGGGACGTGCTAGTAAAGGTCAAAGGACTTTACATCCCTGCTGATTTCATAATTCTAGACACTAGGAAGGATGAGGATGAATTCATCATCCTTGGAAGACCCTTCCTAGCCACAGCAAAAGCTGTGATTGATGTGGAGAGAGGAGAGTTGATCCTTCAATTGAATGAGGACTACCTTGTGTTTAAAACTCAAGGATCTCCTTCTGTAACCATGGAGAGGAAGCAAGAAAAGCTTCTCTCAATGCAGAGTAAAATAAAGCCCCCATAGTCAAACTCTAAGTTTGGTGTTGCACAACCAAACTCTAAGTTTGGTGTTGAACCCCGACATTCAAACTTTAAGTTTGGTGTTGGGAGGTCCCAACAATGCTTTGAATATCTGTGAAACTCCATGAGATCTCACTGTCAAGCTATTGACATTAAAGAAGCGCTTATTGGGAGGCAACCCAATTTTTATTTATCTATGTTATTTTCTTTTTTTTAGGTTGATGATCATGTGGAGTACCAAAAACAACTGCAAAAATCAAAGAAAAATAAAAGTAGCATTAAAAATAGCACACCCTGGAGGAGCAACTTACTGGTGTTTAAATGCCAGAAAGGGTAGCAGAATGGGCATTTAACGCCCAGTCTGGCACCATTCTGGGCGTTAAACGCCCAGTCTGGTACCATTCTGGGCGTTAAACGCCAGAAACAAGCACCAGACTGGCGTTAAATGCTAGAAACATGCTACAATCTGGCGTTAAACGCCAGAAACAGGTTGCAGCCTAGCGTTTAATGCCAGGAAAGGAATAAAAGCTGGCGTTTAACGCCATAAACAAGTAGCAATCTGGCGTTAAACGCCAGGATTGCACAGTGATGAGCGGATAATTTGTACCCTTTTTGGCATTGTTTTCAGTATGTTTTTAGTAGGATTTAGTTAGTTTTTAGTATATTTTTATTAGTTTTTAGTTAAAATTCACTTTTCTGGACTTTACTATGAGTTTGTGTGTTTTTCTGTGATTTCAGGTATTTTCTGGCTAAAATTGAGGGACCTGAGCAAAAATCTGATTCAGAGACTAAAAAGGACTGTAGATGCTGTTGGATTCTGACCTCCCTGCACTCGAAGTGGATTTTCTGGAGCTACAGAAGCCCAATTGGCGCACTCTCAACGGCGTTGGAAAGTAGACATTCTGGGCTTTCCAACAATATATGATAGTTCATACTTTGCCCAAGATTTGATGGCCCAAACCGGCGTTCAAAGTCACCCTCAGGAATTCCAGCGTTAAACGCCAGAATTGGCACCAAAATGGGAGTTAAACGCCCAAACTGGCATAAAAGCTGGCGTTTAACTCCAAGAAGAGTCTCTACACGAAAATGCTTCATTGCTCAGCCCAAGCACACACCAAGTGGGCCCGGAAGTGGATTTTTATGTCATTTACTCATCTCTGTAAACCCTAGGCTACTAGTTCTCTATATATATAGGACCTTTTACTATTGTATTATCATCTTGGTTCTTCTGGTTCCCTCTCTGGGGCCGAAACCAATGATCACTTTTGTTCTTATGTATTTTCAACGGTGGAGTTTCTACACACCATAGATTAAGGTGTGGAGCTATGCTGTACCTCGAGTATTAATGCAATTACTATTGTTCATCCATTCAATTCCGCTTATTCTTTATCCAAGATATCACTTGTTCTTCAACTTGATGAATGTGATGATCCGTGACACTCATCATCATTCTCACCTATGAATAAGGTGACTGACAACCACTTCTGTTCTACAAGCAACCAAGGCTCTAGTGAATATCTCTTGGATTCTTGATTGCACGATGCATGGTTGATCGCCTGACAACCGAGTGCTCGTCTGACAAACGAGCCAACCATTCCGTGAGATCAGAGTCTTCGTGGTATAGGCAAGAACTGATGGCAGCATTCAAGAGAATCCGGAAGGTCTAACCTTGTCTGTGGTATTCTGAGTAGGATTCAATGATTGAATGACTGAGACGTGCTTCAAACTCCTAGCGGGCGGGGCGTTAGTGACAGACGCAAAAGAATCGATGGATTCTATTCCGGCCTGACCGAGAACCGACAGCTGAATTCCGCTATGGTGTGACAGAGCATATGCAATCGCTTTCACTGAGAGGATGGGAGGTAGCCATTGACAACGGTGAAACCCTACACAAGCTTGCCATGGAAGGGAGTAAGAAGGATTGGATGAAGACAGTAGGAAAGCAGAGAGATGGAAGGGAAGGCATCTTCATGCACTTATCTGAAGTTCCTACCAATGAATTACATAAGTATCTCTATCTTTACATTTGTGTTATTTTCGTTCATCACCATTACTATTTGAGTTTGCCTGACTAAGATTTACAAGATGACCATAGCTTGCTTCAATACTAACAATCTCCGTGGGATCGACCCTTACTCGCGTAAGGTTTATTACTTGGACGACCCAGTGCACTTGCTGGTTAGTTGTGCGAAGTTGTGTAATGCCATGGTATTGAACACCAAGTTTTTGGGGTTCATGACCGGGGATTATGAGAGTTGTGAAAAAGTATTGTTCACAATTTCGCGCACCAAGTTTTTGGCGCCGTTGCCGGGGATTGTTCAAGTTTGGACAACTGACGGTTCATCTTGTTGCTTAGATTAGGTATTTATTTTTTTTCGAAATTCTTGAAGATGAATTCTAGAGTTTCATGATGATTTGTTGAAATCTGGCTGGCTGAGAAGCCATGTCTAATTTCATTGGACCGAGGTTTCAACTTATCATCACAAGAGCTTGTTGATTTCTTATCAATCTTGCTTTTGGAGCAGTGATCTGCTAAGGCTTGGCTGGCCTTTGGCCATGTCTAGTGTTTTGGACCGAAGCTTTCTTTGAAAGCTTGGCTGGCTATGAAGCCATGTCTGATTCCTGGACCGGAGTCTTAGACTAGCATTGCACTGATTCCTGGAATTCTCATTAAGAATTTTGATACCTTTTTCCACTTAATTTTCGAAAAACACAAAAAAATTTACAAAATCATAAAATCCAAAAATATTTCTTGTTTGAGTCTAGTGTCTCATCATAAGTTTGGTGTCAATTGCATGCATTCATATGTCTTAGTGATCTTCAAGATGTTCTTGATGATTTACTTGCTCTGATCTTTGAATTCTATTGACTTGAGTGTTTTGTGTGTCTCATATGCATTTTCATTTTGTTAGTGTCAGTAGTATACAAACTGCTAAGTTTGGTGTCTTGCATGCATTGTATTTGATTCTTGTTGCATTTTGATTTTTCCTTATTATTAAAAATTCAAAAATATTTTTTATTTGTGTCTTTTCAAGTCAATAATACAGAGAATTGAAGATTCAGAACATACAGCAGAGGAATTGCACAGAAAAAGCTGGGCGTTCAAAACGCCCAGTGAAGAAGGACAGACTGGCGTTTAAACGCCAGCCAGGGTACCTGGTTGGGCGTTGAACGCCCAAAAGGGTAGCATTTTGGGCCTTAAACGCCAGAATGTGCACCATTCTGGGCGTTTAACGCCAGGATGGCTAGAAGGGAAGATTTTGTTTTCAAAATCAAATTTTTTCTAAGTTTTCAAAATCTTTTCAAAATCAAATCTTTTTCAAATCAATTTTTCAATCAAATCTTTTTCAAAACCAATTTCTTTCCATTTTTAAAGATACTTACTATCAATTAATGATTTGATTCAACATTTCAAGTCTGTTACCTTTTCTGTTGAGAAAGGTTTAATGTTTGAATCATATCTTTTCTTGATTAGTCAAGTTTTTAATTTTCAAATCAAATCTTTTTTTAAATGTTTTTCAAATCATATTTTCTCAATCACATCTTTTTAAAACTAATCATATCTTCTTAACCACATCTTTTTCAAAATAGTTTTCAATCAAATCTTTTTGACTTCTAATTTCAAAATCTTTTTCAAAAATCACTTGATTTCTTTTCCATTTTCATTTTCGAAAATTAAGTAATGTTTTTCAAAAATGTTTTCAAAATTTTTCACTTAATTTTCGAGAATTACTTCCCTCCTTCTCACATCCTTCTATTTATGGACTAACACTATTCCTTAATGCAAAATTCGAACTCCATCTCCTTTGATAAGTTCGAATTTTCTACTTTTGTCTTCTACTCTTCTTTTCCTCTGACACCTAAAGGAATCTCTATACTGTGACATAGAGGATTCCACATTTTCTTGTTCTCTTCTCTTTCTTATGAGCAGGAGCAAAGACAAAGGCATTCTTGTTGAGGCTGATCCTGAACCTGAAAGGACCTTGAAAAGAAAGCTCAGAGAAGCCAAAGCACAACTCTCTTTAGAGCACCTGACCGAATTCTTCAAAGAAGAAGAACTCATGGCAGCCGAAAACAACAACAATGCCAACAATGCAAGGAAGGTGCTGGGTGACTTTACTGCACCTACTCCCGACTTCTATGGGAGAAGCATCTCTATCCCTGCCATTGGAGCAAACAACTTTGAGCTTAAGCCTCAATTAGTTTCTCTAATGCAACAGAATTGCAAGTTCCATGGACTTCCATTGGAAGATCCTCATCAGTTTTTAGCTGAATTCTTGCAAATCTGTGACACTGTTAAGACTAATGGGGTTGACCCTGAGGTCTACAGACTTATGCTATTCCCTTTTGCTGTAAGAGATAGAGCTAGAACATGGTTGGACTCTCAACCTAAAGAAAGCCTGGACTCTTGGGAAAAGCTAGTCAATGCCTTCTTGGCAAAGTTCTTTCCACCTCAAAAATTGAGTAAGCTTAGAGTGGAAGTCCAAACCTTCAGACAGAAGGAAGGAGAATCCCTCTATGAAGCTTGGGAAAGATACAAACAATTAATCAGAAAATGTCCCTCTGACATGCTTTCTGAATGGAGCATCATAGGAATTTTCTATGATGGTCTCTCTGAACTGTCCAAGATGTCCTTGGATAGCTCTGCTGGAGGCTCTCTTCATTTGAAGAAGACGCCTGCAGAAGCTCAAGAACTGATTGAAATGGTTGCAAATAACCAATTCATGTACACTTCTGAAAGGAATCCTGTGAACAATGGGACTAGTCAGAAGAAAGGAGTTCTTGAGATTGACACTCTGAATGTCATTTTGGCTCAGAATAAAATATTGACCCAACAAGTCAATATGATTTCTCAAAGTCTGTCTGGAATGCAAAATGCACCAAGCAGTACTAAGGAAGCTTCATCTGAGGAAGAAGCTTATGATCCTGAGAACCCTTCAATGGAAGAGGTGAATTACATGGGAGAACCCTATGGAAACACCTACAATCCTTCATGGAGGAATCATCCAAATCTTTCATGGAAGGATCAACAGAGACCTCAACAAGGTTTCAATAACAATAATGGTGGAAGAAACAGGTTTAGCAATAGCAAGCCTTTTCCATCATCTTCTCAGCAACAGACAGAGAGCTCTAAGCAGAATACCTCTGACTTAGCAACAATGGTCTCTGATCTAATCAAAACCACTCAAAGTTTCATGAATGAAACAAGGTCCTCCATTAGGAATCTGGAAGGATAAGTGGGTCAGCTGAGCAAGGGAATTACTGAACTCCCTCCAAGTACTCTCCCAAGCAATATTGAAGAAAATCCAAAAGGAGAGTGCAAGGCCATCAACATGGCCGAATTCTGGGAAGGAGAAGAGGCAGTGAACGCCATTGAGGAAGACCTCAATGGACATCCACTGACCTCCAATGAGTTCCCCAATGAGGAACCATGGGAATCTGAGGCTCAAACTGAGACCATAGAGATTCCATTGGACTTACTTCTGCCATTCATGAGCTCTGATGAGTATTCTTCCTCTGAAGAGGATGAGTATGTCACTGAAGAGCAAGTTGCCAAATATCTTGGAGCAATCATGAAGCTAAATGACAAGTTATTTGGAAATAAGACTTGGGAGGATGAACCCCCTTTGCTCACCAAGGAACTGGATGACTTGTCTAGGCAGACACTGCCTTAAAAGAGGCAAGATCCTGGGAAGTTTTCTATACCTTGTACCATAGGCACCATGACCTTCAAGAAGGCCTTGTGTGACTTAGGGTCAAGTGTAAACCTCATGCCCCTCTCTGTAATGGAGAAGTTAGGGATCTTTGAGGTGCAAGCTGCAAAAATCTCACTAGAGATGGCAGACAACTCAAGAAAACAAGCCTATGGACTTGTAGAGGACGTTCTGGTTAAAGTTGAAGACCATTACATCCCTACTGATTTCATAGTCCTAGAGACTGGGAAGTGCGTGGATGAATCAATCATCCTTGGCAGACCCTTCCTAGCCACAGCAAAGGCTGTGATTGATGTTGATAGAGGAGAGTTGATCATTCAAGTGAATGAAGAATCCTTGGTGTTTAAGGCCCAAGGGTATCCCTCTGTCATCATGGAGAGGAAGCATGAAGAGCTTCTCTCAAAACAGAGCCAAACTGAGCCCCCACAGTCAAACTCTAAGTTTGGTGTTGGGAGGCCACAACCAAACTCTAAGTTTGGTGTTGAACCCCCACATTCAAACTCTAAGTTTGGTGTTGGGAGGTTCCAACACGGTTCTGAGTATCTGTGAGGCTCCATGAGAGTCCTCTATCAAGCTAGTGACAATAAAGAAGCGCTTGTTCGGAGGCAACCCAATGTTTTATAATTAACTATTTTCTTTTGTCATTTTATGTCTTTTGTAGGTTGATGATCATAAGAAGTCACAAAATCCATGAAAAAAGCAAAAACAGAATGAAAAACAGGAAGAAAAACAGCACACCCTGGAGGACGCACCCACTGGCGTTTAAACGCCAGTGAGGTTAGCTGGTGGGCGTTTAACGCCCAGTCTGGCACCATTCTGGGCGTTTAACGCCAGAAAGGGGCACCAGACTGGCGTTAAACGCCAGAAAGGGGCAAGATGCTGGCGTTAAACGCCAGAAATGGGCAACAGCCCGGCGTTTAACGCCAGAAATGGCACAAAACGTGATTTTGCATGCCATTTGGTGCAGGGATGACTTTTCCTTGACACCTAAGGATCTGTGGACCCCACAGGATCCCCACTAACCCCACCACCCTCTCTCTTCTTCACCCATTCACCAATCACCTCAACACCTCTATCCCAAAAAAACCCTTCACCTATCAAATCCCATCTTTTCTCCACCACTCACATCCATCCTTCATAAAACCCCATCTACCTCACCATTCAAAATTCAAACCACTTTCCCACCCAAACCCACCCATAAAGGCCGAACCAAAAAGCCACCTCCCTCTCCTCTATTTCTTCTTCTTCTACTCTCTTCTTTCTTCTTTTGCTCGAGGACGAGCAAACCTTTTAAGTTTGGTGTGGTAAAAGCATTGCTTTTTGTTTTTCCATAACCATTTATGGCATCCAAGGCCGGAGAAACCTCTAGAAAGAGGAAAGGGAAGGCAAAAGCCTCCTCCTCCGAGTCATGGGAGATGGAGAGATTCATCTCTAGGGTGCATCAAGACCACGTCTATGAAGTTGTGGCCATGAAGAAGGGTCAACTTTGATCAAAGGTTGGACCAAGTCCTCATAGACATTTATGAAGAGGGCGTTCAATGAAAGAGAGATTCAAGAGGGAAGCCGGTTCAACTGAGAAGGCATGACCTCAAGCCCATCACTAAGAAAAAGATGGAGCAAACAAGAGACCCCTCTCATCATGAGATCCCTGAGATTCATCTCAAGGGATGCACTTTCCTCCACAAGACTATTGGGAGCAACTGAACACCTCCCTAGGAGAATTAAGTTCCAACATGGGACAACTAAGGGTGGAGCACCAAGAACATTCCATCCTCCTCCATGAAATTAGAGAAGATCAAAGAATCATGAGAAAGGAGCAACAAAGACAAGGAAGAGACATTGAGGAGCTCAAGCACTCCATAGGATCTTCAAGAGGAAGAAAGAGCCGCCATCACTAAGGTGGACCCGTTCTTTAATCTCCTTGTTCTTTATTTTCTTGTTTTTCGAATTTTTACGCTTATGTTTGTCCATGTTTGTGTCTTATGATCTTTAGTGTCTTAGTGTCTATGCCTTAAAGTTATGAATGTCCTATGAATCCATCACCTTTCTTAAATGAAAACCGTTTTTATCACAAAAGAACAAGAAGTACAGGATTTCGAATTCATCTTTAAAACTAGCTTAATTAGTTTGATGTGGTGACAATACTTTTTGTTTTCTGAATGTATGCTTGAACAGTGCATATGTCTTTTGAATTTGTTGTTCATGAATGTTAAAATTGTTGGCTCTTGAAAGAATGATGAAAAAGGAGACATGTTACTGAGGATCTGAAAAATCATAAAAATGATTCTTGAAGCAAGAAAAAGCAGTGAATACAAAAAAAAAGAGAGACGAAAAAAGAAAAAGAAAGAAATAAAGTTGTGATCCAAGGCAAAAAGAGTGTGCTTAAGAACCCTGGACACCTCTAATTGGGGACTTTAGCAAAGCTGAGTCACAATCTGAAAAGGTTCACCCAATTATGTGTCTGTGGCATGTATGTATCCGGTGGTAATACTGGAAGACAGAGTGCTTTGGGCCACGGCCAAGACTCAATAAGTAGCTGTGTTCAAGAATCATCATACTTAACTAGGAGAATCAATAACACTATCTGGATTCTGAGTTCCTAAAGAAGCCAATCATTCTGAATTTCAAAGGATAAAGTGAGATGCCAAAATTGTTCGGAGGCAAAAAGCTACTAGTCCCGCTCATCTAATTTGGAGCTATGTTTCATTGATAATTTGGAGTCTATAGTATATTCTCTTCTTTTTATCTTATTTGATTTTCAGTTGCTTGAGGACAAGCAACAATTTAAGTTTGGTGTTGTGATGAGCGGATAATTTGTACCCTTTTTGGCATTGTTTTTAGTATGTTTTTAGTAGAATTTAGTTAGTTTTTAGTATATTTTTATTAGTTTTTAGTTAAAATTCACTTTTCTGGACTTTACTATGAGTTTGTGTGTTTTTCTGTGATTTCAGGTATTTTCTGGCTAAAATTGAGGGACCTGAGCAAAAATCTGATTCAGAGACTAAAAAGGACTGTAGATGCTGTTGGATTCTGACCTCCCTGCACTCGAAGTGGATTTTCTGGAGCTACAGAAGCCCAATTGGCGCGCTCTCAACGGCGTTGGAAAGTAGACATCCTGGGCTTTCCAGCAATATATGATAGTTCATACTTTGCCCAAGATTTGATGGCCCAAACCGGCGTTCAAAGTCACCCTTAGGAATTCCAGCGTTAAACGCCGGAACTGGCACCAAAATGGGAGTTAAACGCCCAAACTGGCATAAAAGCTGGCGTTTAACTCCAAGAAGAGTCTCTACACGAAAATGCTTCATTGCTCAGCCCAAGCACACACCAAGTGGGCCCGGAAGTGGATTTTTATGTCATTTACTCATCTCTGTAAACCCTAGGCTACTAGTTCTCTATATATAGAGGACCTTTTACTATTGTATTATCATCTTGGTTCTTCTGGTTCCCTCTCTGGGGCCGAAACCAATGATCACTTTTGTTCTTATGTATTTTCAACGGTGGAGTTTCTACACACCATAGATTAAGGTGTGGAGCTCTGCTGTACCTCGAGTATTAATGCAATTACTATTGTTCATCCATTCAATTCCGCTTGTTCTTTATCCAAGATATCACTTGTTCTTCAACTTGATGAATGTGATGATCCGTGACACTCATCATCATTCTCACCTATGAACAAGGTGACTGACAACCACTTCTGTTCTACAAGCAACCAAGGCTCTAGTGAATATCTCTTGGATTCTTGATTGCACGATGCATGGTTGATCGCCTGACAACCGAGTGCTCGTCTGACAAACGAGCCAACCATTCCGTGAGATCAGAGTCTTCGTGGTATAGGCAAGAACTGATGGCAGCATTCAAGAGAATCCGGAAGGTCTAACCTTGTCTGTGGTATTCTGAGTAGGATTCAATGATTGAATGACTGAGACGTGCTTCAAACTCCTAGCGGGCGGGGCGTTAGTGACAGACGCAAAAGAATCGATGGATTCTATTCCGGCCTGACCGAGAACCGACAGCTGAATTCCGCTATGGTGTGACAGAGCATATGCAATCGCTTTCACTGAGAGGATGGGAGGTAGCCATTGACAACGGTGAAACCCTACACAAGCTTGCCATGGAAGGGAGTAAGAAGGATTGGATGAAGACAGTAGGAAAGCAGAGAGACGGAAGGGAAGGCATCTTCATGCGCTTATCTGAAGTTCCTACCAATGAATTACATAAGTATCTCTATCTTTACATTTGTGTTATTTTCGTTCATCACCATTACTATTTGAGTTTGCCTGACTAAGATTTACAAGATGACCATAGCTTGCTTCAATACTAACAATCTCCGTGGGATCGACCCTTACTCGCGTAAGGTTTATTACTTGGACGACCCAGTGCACTTGCTGGTTAGTTGTGCGAAGTTGTGTAATGCCATGGTATTGAACACCAAGTTTTTGGGGTTCATGACCGGGGATTATGAGAGTTGTGAAAAAGTATTGTTCACAATTTCGCGCACCACACAGTAAGGGTGTTTTGTACGCCTAAAAGGAGCAGGGATCAAATCCTTGACCCCTCAGGATCTGTGGACCCCACAGAATCCCCACCTACCCTCCCACAACACTCTTCCCCAAATACCCCTCACCAATCAACTCATTCACTCTTCCCCATCACCTCTTCACCAATCACCTCCATATCTCTTCCCCAAAAATCCCACCTACCTCACTTTCAAATTCAAGCACTTTTCCTTCCCAAACCCAACCCTAATGACCGAATCTTAACCCTTTTCTCACCCCTATATAAATCCCTCACTACTCCTTCATATGCACACAACACATACACCTTTCTACCATCCTGGCCGAATTCACTTTTCCCTCCATCTCCTCTATTTTTCTTCTTCTTCCCCTTCTTTCTTTCTTCTTTTGCTCGAGGACGAGCAAACCTTTTAAGTTTGGTGTGGTAAAAGCATTGCTTTTTGTTTTTCCATAACCATTTATGGCACCTAAGGCCAAAGAAACCTCTAGAAAGAGGAAAGGAAAGGCAAAAGCTTCCCCTTCTGAGTCATGGAAGATGGAGAGATTCATCTCAAAGGTCCATCAAGACCCCTTCTATGAAGTTGTGGCCAAGAAGAAGGTGATCCCTGAGGTCCCTTTTATGCTCAAGAAAAATGAGTATCCGGAGATCCGACATGAGATCCGAAGAAGAGGTTGGAAAGTCCTTACCAACCCCATTCAACAAGTCAGAATCTTAATGGTTCAAGAGTTCTATGCCAATGCATGGATCACTAGGAACCATGATCAAAGTATGAACCCAAATCCAAAGAATTGGCTTACAATAGTTCAGGGAAAATACTTAGATTTCAGTTCGAAAAATGTAAGGTTGGTGTTCCACTTGCCAATTATGCAAGAAAATGCACGCCCCTACACTAGAAGGGTGAACTTTGATAAAAGGTTGGACCAAGTCCTCATGGACATATGTGTGGAAGGAGCTCAATGGAAAAGAGACTCAAGAGGCAATCCGGTTCAATTGAGAAGACCGGACCTTAAGCTTGTGGCTAGAGGATGGTTGGAGTTCATCCAACACTCCATCATTCCTACTAGCAACCAATCTGAAGTGACTGTGGATCGGGCCATCATGATCCATAGTATCATGATTGGGGAGAAAGTGGAAGTTCATGAGATCATACCTCTAGAACTTTACAAGGTGGCTGACAAGTCATCCACCTTGGCAAGGTTAGCCTTTCCTCATCTCATTTGTCATCTATGCAATTTGGCTGGGATTGACATAGAAGGATACATCTTCATTGAAGAGGACAAGCCCATCACTAAGAAAAGGATGGAGCAAACAAGAGAGCTCATTCATGGACCTCAATAAGAGCATGAGGAGTATCCTCATCAAGAAATCCCTGAGATGCCTCAAGGGATGCAATTTCCTCCACACAACTATTGGGAGCAACTCAATACCTTGTTGGAAGGCTTGAGTTACAACATGGACCAACTAAGAGTGGAGCACCAAGAGCACTCGATCATTCTCCATGAGATTAGAGAAGATCAAAGAGCTATGAGGGAGGAGCAACAAAGGCAAGGAAGAGACATAGAGGAGCTTAGGCGTTCCATTGGTTCTTCAAGAGGAAGACGCCACCCACACTAAGGTGGACTCATTCCTTAATCTCCTTGTCTATTTATTTTTTGTTTTCGGTTTTTGAACTTTATGTTTGGCTATGTTTTGTGTCTTTATTACATGATCATTAGTGTCAAGTGTCTATGTCTTAAAGCTATGAATAATTCCATGAATCCTTCACCTCTCTTAAATGAAAAATGTGCTTAATTACAAAAGAACAAGAAGTACTTGGATTTCAAATTTTATCTTGAAATTAGTTTAATTATTTTGATATGGTGGCAATACTTTTTGTTTTCTGAATGAATGCTTGAACAGTGTATATTTTTTATAGTGAAGTTTATTATTGCTAAAATTGTTGGCTCTTGAAAGAATGATGAACAAAGAGAAATGTTATGGATAATCTGAAAAATCATGAAATTGATTCTTGAAGCAAGAAAAAGCAGTGAAAACAAAAAGTAGCAAAAAAAAGAAAAAAATTAGCGGAAAAAAAAGAAAAAGAAAGAAAAAGAAAAAGCAACCAAAAAAAGCCAATAGCCCTTTAAACCAAAAGGCAAGGGTAAAAAGGATCCAAGGCTTTGAGCATCAGTGGATAGGAGGGCCCAAGGAAATAAAATCCAGGCCTAAGCGGCTAAATCAAGCTGTCCCTAACCATGTGCTTGTGTCATGAAGGTCCAAGTGAAAAGCTTGAGATTGAGTGGTTAAAGTCGTGATCCAAAGCAAAAAGAGTGTGCTTAAGAACTCTGGACACCTCTAACTGGGGTCTTTAGCAAAGCTGAGTTACAGTCTGAAAAGGTTCACCCAGTTATGTGTCTGTGGCATTTATGTATCCGGTGGTAATACTGGAAAACAAAGTGCTTAGGGCCACGGCCCAGACTCATAAAGTAGCTGTGTTCAAGAATCAACATACTGAACTAGGAGAATCAATAACACTATCCAAAATTCTGAGTTCCTATAGATGCCAATCATTCTGAATTTCAAAGGATAAAGTGAGATGCCAAAACTGTTCAGAAGCAAAATGCTACTAGCCCCGCTCATCTAACTAGGACTAAGTTTCATTGATATTGTGAGATTCATTGTATTTTCTCTTCTTTTTATCCTATTTGATTTTCAGTTGCTTGGGGACAAGCAACAATTTAAGTTTGGTGTTGTGATGAGCGGATAATTTATACGCTTTTTGGCATTATTTTTACATAGTTTTTAGTATGATTTAATTACTTTTAGTATATTTTTATTAGTGTTTAGGTAAAATTCACATTTCTGGACTTTACTATGAGTTTGTGTGTTTTTCTGTGATTTCATGTATTTTCTGGCTGAAATTGAGGGACCTAAGCAAAAATCTGATCAGAGGCTGAATAAGGACTGCAGATGTTGTTGGATTCTGACCTCCCTGCACTCGAAATGGAATTTTTGGAGCTATAGAAGTCCAAATGGCACGCTCTTAACTGCGTTTGAAAGTAAACATCTGGGGCTTTCCATCAATATATAATAGTCCATCCTTTGCCCGAATTTAGATGACGCAAACTGGCATTTAACGCCAGCTTTCTGCCCTATTCTAGCGTTAAACGCCATAAACAAGTTGCAAAGCAGAGTTAAATGCCAGAAACAAGTTACAAACTGGCTTTTAGCTCCAAGGAAGACCTCTACACATGAAAGTTTCAATGCTCAGCCCAAGAACACACCAAGTGGGCCCGGAAGTGGATTTCTGCATCATTTACCTATTCTTGTAACCCTAGTAATTAATTTAGTATAAATAGAACTTTTTACTATTGTACTAGGGATCTTTGATCAGTTTTATGCTATCTTAGACTTTTATGGGGGTTGGCCATTCGGCCATGCCTGAACCATTATCACTTATGTATTTTCAATGGTGGAGTTTCTACACACCATAAATTAAGGTGTGAAACTCTGCTGTTCCTCGAGTATTAATGCGAAGTACTACTATTTTCTATTCAATTCATGCTTATTCTTATTCTAAGATATTCATTCGCATATAAGAACATGACGAATGTGATGATTATTTGACACTCATCACCATTCTCACTCATGAACGCGTGATTGACAACCACTTCCGTTTTACCTGCGAAAGCTAGAGTGTGTATCTCTTGGATTCCTGGTCCACAACGCATGGTTGCCTCTCCTGACAATAGAGCCTTCCATTTCGTGAGATTAGAGTCTTCGTGGTATAAGCTAGAATCCATTGGCAGTATTCTTGAGATCCGAAAAGACTAAACCTTGTCTGTGGTATCCCGAGTAGGATCTGGGATGGGATGACTGTGACAAGCTTCAAACTTGCGACTGTAGGGTGTGGTGACAGACGCAAAAGGTTAGTAAATCCTATTCCTACATGATCGAGAACCAACAGTTGATTAGCCATACGAGAAACCATAGAGGACCTTTTTCACTGAGAGGACAGGAAGTAGCCATTGACAATAGTGATTCCCCTACAAATAGCTTGCCATAGAAAGGAGTATGAAGGATTGGATGAAGGCAATAGGAAAGCAGAGATTCAAAAGGAACTATGCATCTCCATACGCTTATTTGAAATTCCCACCAATGAATTACATAAGTATCTCTATTTTATTTTATGTTTTATTTATCTTTTAATTATCAAAAATTCATAACCATTTGAATCCGCCTGACTGAGATTTACAAGGTGACCATAGCTTGCTTCAAGCCGACAATCTCCGTGGGATCAACCCTTACTCACGTAACGTTTATTACTTGGACGACCCAATGCACTTGCTGGTTAGTTGTGCAAAGTTGTGAAAAAAAAGTGAGATTACAGTTGTGCGTACCAAGTTGTTGGCGCCATTGTGTATCACAATTTCGTGCACCAATTATACATTGCTGGAAAGCTCTGGAAGTCTGCTTTCCATAGCTTTTAAGAATGTTCATTTGGACTTCTATAACTCCAGAAAAGCTCTTTCGTATGTAAGGAGGTTAGATCCGGACAGTATCTGCAGTGCTTTCTCTGTCCCTGAATCAGAATTTTGCTCCAGCTCCTCAATTTCAGTCAGAAAATACCTGAAATTGCACAAAAATACAAAAACTCAAAGTAGAATCCAAAAATGTGAATTTTACACTAAAACCTATGAAAACTTAATAAAAATTAAACAAAACATGCTACAAACTATATGAAAATAATGCCAAAAAGCGTATAAAATATCCGCTCATCACAACACCAAACTTAAACTGTTGCTTGTTCCCTAAGCAACTAAAAACACGGTAGGATAAAAAGAAGAGTAAGATACAATAAATCTAGAGTTTTCAATGAAGCGTAGTTTCAATTAGATGAGTGGGACTTAGAAGCTTTTTGCTTCTGAATAGTTTTGGCATCTCACTATCAATTGAAACTCAGAAATGTTGGTCTCTTTAGGAACTTAGAATCCAGATGATATTATTGACTCTCCTAGTTTAGTTCCTTTTTATTCTTGAACACAGCTTTTAGAGTCTTGGCCGTGACCCTTGATAAACCCCATTTTTAAGGTTTATCATGTGCTTAGTTTAGGGGGTTTTATCACCTTTTACCCACATTTATTCAATGAAATAGCATGGTTTCTTGATTGTCTCCTAATTTGTGCTTAAGTGTGAAAACATGCTTTTCAAGCCTTAATTAGCTAAATTTAATTAACCTTTAATTTCACTAGATGCCTTGATGTGTTTGTTAGTGAATTCATATTGGAAAGGCTAGGGTTGGATCAAAGGGATGGAAAGGAAAAGCATGCAAGTGGAGAACTCGTGAAGAAGCAAGGATTTAGGATGAGAGCAACGACGCGCACGTGCAGCAGACACGCACGCATGGATTGTGGAGTCGCATGGTGACGCGTACGCGTACATGGCGTGTACGTGTGGATGGGAAATTGTCAAGCGACGCGTACGCGTACATGGCGCATACGCGTCGATACTCGCACATGACTCACTTAAAGGCAAAACGCTGGGGGTGATTTCTGGGCTTCCCAAGCCCAAATCCAACTCATCTCTGATGCTATTTAACCCAAGGACTGAAGGGGAATCAGAAGCTTTTTACACATTAGTTTAGTTTAGTTTAGTTTTGGAGGAAAAGTTAGTTTTTAGAGAGAGAAGCTCTCACTTCTCTCTAGAATTAGGATTAGGTTAGATCTAGATTAGAATTCCTTAGATCTAGGTTAATTTCATGCTTTGGATTGCTTTTCCTTTATTAATTCTTGTTCTTCTACATCTCCTTTCTCTAGTTTAGCATTTAATTCTTGTAATTCTTTACTTTTATGTTGATGCACTTTTGTTCTTCTATTTCCCTTTCAATGCAATTTATGATTCATGTTCCTTTATTGTTGATTTGCTTTATTGTTGTTGATTCATTGCAATTGAGTAGTGTAGATGCCTTCCAGGTGTTTGATAAAATGCTTGGAAGGATGTTAGAGTAAAATTTTATGTTCTTGGCTTGGGATGGTAACTTAGAAACTCTTGAGTTACTAATGTCCAAGTGATTGATGATTGGGAGCCATTGACTCTAGTTCTCACTAATTGAATTGGTGGAGAGCTAGGACTTATGGACTTGGATTGATATAGCTCATTTGACTTTCCTTTACTAGTTAGAGGATGATTTAATGGGATTGATCCTTGCCAATTCTCATGTTGTGGTTAGTGATAAGGATAGAGATCCTTAACCACCAAACCTTTCCAAGACCTCTTTTTGCCGTTTGATTTTCTTTACCATTTATATTCCTTGTCTCTTATTCCAAAAAACCTCAAAACAAACCTCTAACCAATAACAAGAACACTTTATTATAATTCTTAGGGAGAATGACCCGAGGTTTAAATACTTCAATTTACTTTTATAGGGATTTGTTACTTGTGACAACCAAATGTTTGTAAGAAAGGACTATTGTTGGTCTAGAAACTATAGTTGTAACGAGATTTCATTAGTGAAATTCTAAACCGTCAATTTTTCGTTCATCAACTCTAAGCACTTTGTTTTCCAGTATTACGACCGGATGCAAAAATGCCACAGACACTTTAACTGTGTGAACCCCTTAGGATTGTGATTTAGCTTTGCTAGAATCCCTAGATAGAGGTGTCTAAAGTTCTTAAGCACACTCTTTTTGCTTTGGACCATGACTTTAACTGCTCAGTTTCAAGCTTTTCACTTGTTCATACCCTGGGTCGAGTTGTTCGACCCGGGATGTTCGACAAGAGAAAGCGACCGACCTGTTCAGGTCAGGATAATCCGACCTCTCCTTAAAGAGCTCGACCAAGTCACAGGAAAGCCCAAAGAAGGGCCCAAATAGAGGAGCATGCCCCAAATCCAAAGGCAGCCCAAGCCTACGGAGAGAAGGGCGGTTCCCTTGAAGATAAGCTGACCCCACCCAAAAGATAAGATAAGATAAGATAAAGATAACTAACTTATCTTATCTAAAGAAGGTCACTCTACGCCATTATAAATACACTGGAGCACCCATGTATAACTCATACTCTGATTCTACTCAATACCTATTTAATACCCTTGCTAACTTAAGCATCGGAGTCCCTTGTAGGTACCCCCACCCTTCGGTGACAAGGGATCAACAGTGCAGTCAGTCTAACAATTCGAACACAATAGCTCCAGCCGTCTTCCACCAGCCGGACACGTTAGCACCGACCAGTACAGAAGATCTCATCCGAGATCAACCTCCAGTTTCAGGTAACCCTCGGAACATTGGCGCCGTTGCCGGGGAACCTGGAAGTCATCCCATCATCATGGCGGACGACCATGACAACGACCACGATTCAGGTTTGGAAGATAGAACGCCGCACAAGAACGCAGATGTTACACTCAAAGATACTCCGGAGCCCAACGGAAACAAAAATTCATCAGATTCAGGAGTGATAGAGGCACTTCAAGATCGATTAAAGCAACTTGAGAAAGAAGCCCAACATCAACGTGAAAAATAAGAGGATAGCTCAAAACTAAAGCTACTCGATCCACTTCAGAGGATAGCTCTCGCAAGGATCAAGATCCATTCACCAGGGAAATTATGAAGACCAAAATCCCAAAAGACTTCAAACTTCTGGATATGACTCTGTATGACGGCACTTCAGACCCCAACCATCATCTCAGCAATTTTAGAAGTAGAATGTACCTCACTGACGTCTCGGATGCAGTTCGCTGCAAGGTCTTTCCAACAACTATTACCAAGACAGCCATTAGATGGTTCGACAGCCTACCTCCAAAGTTCATCTCAAGCTTCGATGACTTAGCCAAAAGGTTCCTGGCCAGATTTTCCATACAAAAAGATAAGGCTAAACACGCACCTAGCCTACTAGGAATCAAGCAAGGGGATCGGGAGAGTCTTCGTAACTAAATGGAAAGATTCAACAAAACATGCATGGATATACAAAGTCTACCAACAGAAGCTGCCATTATGGGCCTCATAAATGGCCTACGAGAAGGACCTTTTAGCCAATCTATATTAAAGAAGTACCCTGCATCCCTGGACGAAGTACAAGAACGGGTGCAGAAGTACATCAACATGGAGGAGAATTCTCGACTTGGGGAAGCCTCGCGGTTTGGTTCCACCTACCGAGATAAAGATAAAGAATCCAAGAAAAAGGAAGATCGCTCCGGGGAGAAAATCAAAAAATATCATAACTACACCCCTCTTAGGGTATCCTTGGTAGATGTTTACAAAGAAGTCTGCCATATGGAAAAAATATCCTCAGCTCGGCCACTCAAAGGCAAAAGAGGAGGAGGAAATCGAAATGAATACTGTGAGTACCATCGAGTCCGAGGACATTCCACCAACGAATGCTTTGACTTGAAAAATGTCATAGAAAAATTAGTAAGAGAAGGAAAACTAGATCGATTTTTGGCCAACCGGGACGAAGAGCCAAGAAAAAGAAGAAGGGATGAAGATGTCAGACGGTCTGAGCGATCACCCCGCATACCGGAGAGACACGTCCACGTGATACACGGCAGATTTGTGGGAGGAGAAATCTCCAAATCATCTCGCAAGCGACACCTCAAAGAAGTATACCATGTCGAAGGAAAGAAGGAGGCGCCAGACATCCCAGCAATCACGTTTACCAAAGAAGACGCATTCGGAATTACCTCAGGACACGATGACCCCATGGTCATCACTATCATACTGGCAAACGCCAACCTCCACCGTACATTAATTGACCAAGGAAGATCTGCCGATATCTTATTCAAAACTGCCTTCGACAAGCTTGGCTTAGAAAAAAACAAGCTAAGAGCATACCCGAACAGCCTGTTCGGACTTGGGGATACCCCAGTACAACCACTGGGATATGTATCACTACATACAACCTTCGGAAAGGGGAACCAATCCAGAACACTCAAGATAGACTACATCGTGGTTGACGTAAGCTCAACCTACAACGCCTTAATAGGTCGGACAATGTTAAACCAACTCGGCGCAATAGTTTCAACCACACATTTATGTATGAAATTCCCAACTGCAGAAGGGATAGCTACAATAAAAGCAGATCAAAAGATGGTGCGTCGCTGTTATAACAAAAGTCTAAACCTCAGAGGCGAAGGAGGAGAGCTCCACACAATTGAACTTGGTGGAGTTCAGATGCGAAAAGAACTCTGTCCACAGCCCGAGGGTGAAGTAGAGAAAGTTCAGATCGGAGACACCTCGAATAAGACAACTAATATTGGCACGATCCTGAAAGGAGATGCAAAGGAATCACTCATACAGTTCCTACGAGATAATGTTGATCTCTTCGCATGGAAAGCTGCCGACATACCAGGCATAAATCCCGAACTAATGAGCCACAAGTTGGCAGTCTATCCGGGATCCCGACCGGTACAACAAAGACAATGAAAACTCGGGCCAGAACGGTCTCAGGCTGTAGCAGAACAGGTGCAAGCACTACTAGAGGCAGGGTTCATAAGAGAAGTTAAGTACCCACTATGGCTAGCAAACGTCGTCTTAGTGAGAAAGTCAAATGGGAAGTGACGAATGTGCACCGACTACATCGACCTCAACAAAGCCTGCCCAAGAGACCCTTATCCACTACCAAGCATCGATGCTCTAGTAGATGCCTCATCGGGATATAAGTATCTCTCGTTTTTGGACGCATACTCGGGGTACAACCAGATCCCAATGAATCCACCGGATCAAGAAAAAACCTCGTTTCTAACACCCAAAGCAAACTATTGTTACATCGTAATGCCTTTCGGCCTTAAGAACGCGGGAGCTACTTATCAGAGGCTAATGAATAAGGTCTTCTCAGATCACATCGGAAAAATCATGGAGGTCTACATGGATGACATACTGATAAAGACACAAAGTGAAGAAACATTACTGTCTGACTTGGTTCAAATATTCGACACCATACGGAAGCATGGCATGCGACTTAACCTGGCTAAATGCACCTTCGCAGTAAAAGCCGGTAAGTTCTTGGGCTTTATGCTCACACAAAGAGGAATCGAGGCAAATCCAGATAAATGCCAGGCCATACTCAACATGAAGAGCCCAACCTGCGTCAAAGAGGTACAACAACTCAATGGGAGACTGGCAGCCTTATCCAGATTCCTAGCAGGGTCAGCAATAAGATCCCTCCCTTTCTACGCTACTTTAAGGAAAGGAAAGAACTTTGAGTGGACAACGGAATGCGAACAAGCCTTCCAAGACTTCAAAGAATTCTTGGGATAGCCACCTATCCTATCTCGACCACGAGAAGGGGAACCACTCATATTGTACCTCGCAGTAGGAAGTTGAGCAATAGCCTCAACACTAATTAGAGAAGACGAGGCTGGGCAACAACCCGTCTACTTCATTAGTAAAGCACTGCAGGGGTCAGAGCTGAACTACCAGAAAATAGAGAAGTTTGCCTACGCTCTCATACTCACATCTCGACGACTTCGCCCGTACTTCCAAGCGCACACCATTAAGGTTCGGACCAACCAGCCCATAAAGGGGATATTGCAGAAAACAGATCTAGCAAGAAGAATCCTACAATGGGCAATTGAGTTGTCCGAGTTTAACCTCCAATACGAGGCGCGAACAGCCATTAAATCACAATACCTAGCCGACTTCATTGCAGAATTCATAGACACCCCGGAGATCCCCATAGAGTGGAATATATACGTGGACGACTCCTCGAATAAAACCGGAAGTGGTGCAGGTGTGATAATCGAAAGCAACCAAGGAACCCAACTTGAGCTGTCCCTCAAATTCGGATTCCCAGCCTCAAACAACCAGGCGGAATATGAAGCGTTATTAGCTGGTTTGAAGCTGGCTAGAGAAGTTCGAGCTCGGAAACTCAATATCTACAGCGATTCACAAGTCGTTACCTCACAAATAACAGGGAACTACCAAGCCAAAGATCCTACAATGAAAAAGTATTTGGATAAAACCAAGGAACAGCTCGGACAACTCAGGGAATATAGGATCTGCCACATACCTCGCGAGCAAAACATCCGAGCCGACGCACTCTCAAAACTAGCCAGCACCAAACCAGGGGGCAATAATAGAAGCCTTATCCAGGAAATACTACAGAACCCGTCAATATCGGAAGAAGAAAAAGTCCTAGCCATAACAGGTCGGGATCAAGGATGGATGACCCCCATAATTAAACTACCTCAAAATAGAAGCGCTCCCTACAGATGAAAAGGAGGCAAAGATGTTAAAAAGGGAGGCACAGTACTACACTATCATAAACAACACCCTATACAAAAGAGGGATCTCAGCACCATTGTTAAAATGCGTACCGACCTCCAATACAAAGGAAGTCTTGGAGGAAGTACACAGTGGCATTTGTGGCAATCATCTCGGAGCGTAAGCTCTCACCAAAAAGATACTCCGGGCGGGATTCTATTGGCCAACTCTACGAAAGAAAGCTTCCGAATTTGTAAAGACATGTCCACCATGTCAGAAGCATGCCAACTTTCACATTGTCCCGCCGGAAAAGCTCATCAGCGTGACCTCACCCTGGCCATTTGCAAAGTGGGGACTCGATCTTCTCGGACCCTTTCCCCAAGGATCGGGACAAGTCAAGTTCCTCACAGTAGGGGTAGACTATTTCACAAAATGGATCGAGGCAGAATCCCTAGCCAACGCCACTGCTCAAAGAAGTCAGAAATTCCTATATAGGAACAGCATTACAAGGTTCGGGGTTCCATACTCTATCGCCACAGATAATGGCACCCAATTCACAGATGCAGGCTTCAGAAAACTAGTAGCCGACTTGAATATAAAACACCAGTTCACCCCCGTCGAACATCCCCAAGCCAATGGACAAGCCGAAGCGGCCAACAAAATCATATTGGCTGGACTGAAACGGAGACTGCAAGAAGCAAAGGGAGCTTGGGCCGAGACAAGTTGTAAAAGTAATCCCTGAAAGAGACCTAACAAAGGTCCAAGAAAGAGGATCACAAAAACAACTTAGAAGAAATCGACCTAACGAAGTCAATCTCCTACAAGATAAGTTGTAAAAGTAATCTCTGAAAGAGACCTAACAAAGGTCCAAGAAAGAGGATTACAAAAGCAACTTAGAAGAAATCGACCTAACGAAGTCGGTCTCCTATAAAACAAGATAATCCCTAAAAGAGACCTGAACAAGGTCCAAAAAGAAGGTTATCAAAAAACTCGACAGAGTCCGGTATGACGAAGTCGGCCAAAAAAAGATAAAGTTACAAAAGGTAAAACCTCAAAAGAGATCTGAACAAGATCTAAGAAAAAGGATCACCTAGTAACGAAACAGGGACTGACATCAAGAAGTCGGACTAAAGCTACAAAAAAGTTATAAAAAGTAATCTCAAGGGGTTTGGTGCACAAAATTGTGACCATCAATGGCGCCATCAACATGGTACGCTCAATTGCAATCTCAACTATTTATCACAACTTCGCACAACTAAC
The DNA here is from genome assembly GCF_003086295.3 of Arachis hypogaea. Lineage (NCBI taxonomy): Eukaryota > Viridiplantae > Streptophyta > Magnoliopsida > Fabales > Fabaceae > Arachis > Arachis hypogaea. Next base: position 68,227,158 of record NC_092039.1, on the reverse strand, counting down.
CAGCAAGTGTACTGGGTCGTCCAAGTAATAAACCTTATGCGAGTAAGGGTCGATCCCACGGAGATTGTTGGTATGAAGCAAGCTATGGTCACCTTGTAAATCTTAGTCAGGCAAACTCAAATGGTTATGGATGATGTATGAATAAAACATAAAGATAAAGATAGAGATACTTATGTAATTCATTGGTGAGAATTTCAGATAAGCGTATGGAGATGCTTTGTCCCTTCCATCTCTCTGTTTTCCTACTGTCTTCATCCAATCCTTCTTACTCCTTTCCATGGCAAGCTGTATGTAGGGTTTCACCGTTGTCAGTGGCTACCTCCCATCCTCTCAGTGAAAATTTTCAACGCACCCTGTCACGGCACGGCTATTCAGCTGTCGGTTCTCGATCATGTCGGAATAGAATCCAGTGATTCTTTTGCGTCTGTCACTAACGCCCCACAATCACGAGTTTGAAGCTTGTCACAGTCATTCAATCATTGAATCCTACTCAGAATACCACAGACAAGGTTTAGACCTTCCGGATTCTCTTGAATGCCGCCATCAGTTCTAGCTCATACCACGAAGATTCCGATTAAGGGATCCAAGAGATAAACATTCAAGCCTTGTTTGCTTGTAGAACAGAAGTGGTTGTCAGGCACTTGTTCATAGGTGAGAATGATGATGAGTGTCACATAATCATCACATTCATCATGTTCTTGGGTGCAAATGAATATCTTAGAACAAGAATAAACTGAATTGAATAGAAGAACAATAGTAATTGCATTAATACTCAAGGTACAACAGAGCTCCACACCTTAATCTATGGTGTGTAGAAACTCCACCGTTGAAAATACATAAGAACAAGGTCTAGGCATGGTCGAATGGCCAGCCTCCCAATGATCTAAGATAGCATAAGAATAAAGATAGCTACCAAGATGAGAATACAATAGTAAAAGGTCCTATTTGTAGAGAACTAGTAGCCTAGGGTTTACAAAGATGAGTAAATGACATAAAAATCCACTTCCGGGCCCACTTGGTGTGTGCTTGGGCTGAGCATTGAAGCATTTTCGTGTAGAGACTCTTCTTGGAGTTAAATGCCAGCTTTTATGCCAGTTTGGGCGTTTAACTCCCATTCTTGTGCCAGTTCCGGCGTTTAACACCGGGCAGTTTTGAGCTGATTTGGAACGCCAGTTTCGGCCATCAAATCTCGGGCAAAGTATGGACTATTATACATTGCTGGAAATCCCAGGATGTCTACTTTCCAACGCCATTGAGAGCGCGCCAATTGGGCTTTTGTAGCTCCAGAAAATTCACTTCGAGTACAGGGAGGTCAGAATCCAACAGCATCTGCAGTCCTTTTCAACCTCTTAATCAGATTTTTGCTCAGGTCCCTCAATTTCAGCCAGAAAATACCTGAAATCACAGAAAAACACACAAACTCGTAGTAAAGTCCAGAAAAGTGAATTTTAACTAAAAACTAATAGAAATATACTAAAAACTAACTAAAATATACTAAAAACTTACTAAAAACAATGCCAAAAAGCGTATAAATTATCTGCTCATCACAACACCAAACTTAAATTGTTGCTTGTCCCCAAGCAACTGAAAATCAAATAAGATAAAAAGAAGAGAATATGCAATGAACTCCAAAAACATCTATGAAGATCAGTATTAATTAGATGAGCGGGGCTTTAGCTTTTTGCCTCTGAACAGTTTTGGCATCTCACTCTATCCTTTGAAATTCAGAATGATTGGCTTCTATAGGAACTCAGAATCCAGATAGTGTTATTGATTCTCCTAGTTAAGTATGATGATTCTTGAACACAGCTACTTTATGAGTCTTGGCCGTGGCCCAAAGCACTCTGTCTTCCAGTATTACCACCGGATACATACATGCCACAGACACATAACTGGGTGAACCTTTTCAGATTGTGACTCAGCTTTGCTAGAGTCCCCAATTAGAGGTGTCCAGGGTTCTTAAGCACACTCTTTTTGCCTTAGATCACAACTTTATTTTTTTTTCTTTTCTCTCTCTTTTTTTTCGTTTTTCTCTCTCTTTCTTTCTTTTTTTTTTCTTTTCGTTTTTCTCTTTCCTTTTTTTTTGTATTCACTGCTTTTTCTTGCTTCAAGAATCATTTTTATAATTTTTCAGATCCTCAGTAACATGTCTCCTTTTTCATCATTCTTTCAAGAGCCAACATTCATGAACAACAAATTCAAAAGATTTATGCACTATTCAAGCATACATTCAGAAGCCAAAATATTGCCACCACATCAAAATAATTAATCTGTTATAAAATTTAAAATTCATGCAATTCTTCTCTTTTTCAATTAAGAACATTTTTCATTCAAGAAAGGTGATGGATTCATAGGACATTCATAACTTTAAGGCATAGACACTAAGACACTAATGATCATGAGACACAAACATAGATAAACATAAGCATGAAAATTCGAAAAACAAAAAAATAAAAAACAAGGAGATTAAAGAACGGGTCCACCTTAGTGATGGCGGCTTGTTCTTCCTCTTGAAGATCTTATGGAGTGCTTGAGCTCCTCAATGTCTCTTCCTTGCCTTTGTTGCTCCTCTCTCATGATTCTTTGATCTTCTCTCATGATCCTTGAGTGAAGATCTTAGGGGTCTCTTGTTTGCTCCATCCTTTTCTTAGTGATGGGCTTGTCCTCATCAATGAGGGTGTCTCCCTCTATGTCAACTCCAACTGAATAACAGAGGTGACAAATGAGATGAGGAAAGGCTAACCTTGCCAAGGTAGAGGACTTGTCCGCCACCTTATAAAGTTCTTGGGCTATAACCTCATGAACCTCTACTTCTTCTCCAATCATGATGCTATGAATCATGATGGCCCGGTCTATAGTAACTTTGGACCGGTTGCTAGTGGGAATGATTGAGCGTTGGATAAACTCCAACCATCCTCTAGCCACGGGCTTGAGGTCATGCCTTCTCAGTTGAACCGGCTTTCCTCTTGAATCTCTCTTCCATTGAGCGCCCTCTTCACAGATGTCTATGAGGACTTGGTCCAACCTTTGATCAAAGTTGACCCTTCTAGTGTAAGGGTGTTCATCTCCTTGCATCATGGGCAAGTTGAATGCCAACCTTACATTTTCCGGACTAAAATCCAAGTATTTCCGCCGAACCATTGTAAGCCAATCCTTTGGGTCCGGGTTCACACTTTGATCATGGTTCTTGGTGATCCATGCATTGGCATAGAACTCTTGAACCATTAAGATTCCGACTTGTTGAATGGGGTTGGTAAGAACTTCCCAACCTCTTCTTCGGATCTCAATTCGGATCTCTGGATATTCACTCTTTTTGAGTTTAAAAGGGACCTCGAGGATCACCTTCTTCAAGTCCACAACTTCATAGAAGTGGTCTTGATGCACCCTTGAGATGAATCTCTCCATCTCCCATGACTCGGAGGTGGAAGCTTTTGCCTTCCCTTTCCTCTTTCTAGAGGTTTCTTCGGCCTTGGATGCCATAAATGGTTATGGAAAACAAAAAGCAATGCTTTTACCACACCAAACTTAAAAGGTTTGCTCGTCCTCGAGTAAAAGAAGAAAGAAGATAGTATAAGAAGAAGAAATGAAGGAGATAGAGATGGCTTTGTGGTTCGGCCAAAGGGGGAGAAGTAGTGTTTAGGTTGTGTGAAAATGAAGGAGTGAAGATGGGTTTATATAGGAGTGGAGAGAGGGGTAGGGTTCGGTTATGTGAGGGTGGGTTTGGGAGGGAAAGTGGTTTGAATTTGAATGGTTAGGTAGGTGGGGTTTTATGAAGGATGGATGTGAGTGGTGAAGAGAAGAATGAGGTTTGATAGGTGAGGGGTTTTTGGGGAAGAGTGGTTGAGGTGATTGGTGAATGGGTGATGAAGAAGAGAGAGGGTGGTGGAGTAGGTGGGGATCCTGTGGGGTTCACAGATCCTGAGGTGTCAAGGAAAAGTCATCCCTGCACCAAGTGGCGAAAAAAATGCTCTTTATGCCAATTCTGGCGTTAAACACCGGGCTGGTGCCCATTTCTAGCGTTTAACGCCAGCTTCTTGCCCTTTCCTGGCGTTTAACGCCAGTCTGGTGCCCCTTTCTGGCGTTAAACGCCCATTTGCTAGCTTCACTGGCGTTTAAACGCCAGCAAGTTCTCCTCTAGGGTGTGTTGTTTTTCTTTCTATTTTTCATTCTGTTTTTGCATTTTCAATTGATTTTGTGACTTCCCATGATCATCAACCTATAGAAAACATAAAATAACAAAGGAAAAATAGATAAAATATAACATTGGGTTGCCTCCCAACAAGCGCTTCTTTAATGTCAGTAGCTTGACAGTGGGCTCTCATGGAGCCTCACAGATGCTCAGAGCAATGTTGGAACCTCCCAACACCAAACTTAGAGTTTGACTGTGGGGGCTCTGTTTGACTCTGTTTTGAGAGAAGCTCTTCATGCTTCCTCTCCATGGTTACAGAGGGATATCCTTGAGCCTTAAACACAAGGGATTCTTCATTCACTTGAATGATCAATTCTCCTCTGTCCACATCAATCACAGCCTTTGCTGTGGCTAAGAAGGGTCTGCCAAGGATGATGAATTCATCCATGCACTTCCCAGTCTCTAGGACTATGAAATCAGCAGGGATGTAATGGTCTTCAATCTTTACCAGAACATCCTCTACAAGCCCATAAGCTTGTTTTCTTGAATTGTCTGCCATCTCTAGTGAGATTCTTGCAGCTTGTACCTCAAAGATCCATAGCTTCTCCATTACAGAGAGAGGCATGAGGTTTACACTTGACCCTAGGTCACACAAGGCCTTCTTGAAGGTCATGGTGCCTATGGCACAAGGTATTGAGAACTTCCCAGGATCTTGTCTCTTTTGAGGTAGTTTCTGCCTAGACAAGTCATCCAATTCTTTGGTGAGCAAAGGGGGTTCATCCTCCCAAGTCTCATTACCAAATAACTTGTCATTTAGCTTCATGATTGCTCCAAGGTATTTAGAAACTTGCTCTTCGGTGACATACTCATCCTCTTCAGAGGAAGAATACTCATCAGAGCTCATGAATGGCAGAAGTAAGTCAAATGGAATTTCTATGGTCTCAGTGTGAGCCTCAGATTCCCATGGTTCCTCATTAGGGAACTCATTGGAGGCCAGTGGACGTCCATTGAGGTCTTCCTCAGTGGCGTTCACTGCCTCTTCCTCCTCTCCAAATTCGGACATGTAGGTCATGTTAATGGCCTTGCACTCTCCTTTTGGATTCTCTTCTGTATTGCTTGGAAGAGTGCTAGGAGGGAGTTCAGTAATTTTCTTACTTAGCTGACCCACTTGTACCTCCAAGTTTCTAATGGAGGACCTTGTTTCAGTCATGAAACTTTGAGTGGTTTTGATTAGATCAGAGACCATGGTTGCTAAGTCAGAATGGCTCTGCTTAGAATTCTTTGTCTGTTGCTGAGAAGATGATGGAAAAGGCTTGCCATTGCTAAACCTGTTTCTTCCACCATTATTATTGTTGAAACCTTGTTGAGGTCTCTGTTGATCCTTCTATGAAAGATTTGGATGATTTCTCCATGAAGGATTATAGGTGTTTCCATAGGGTTCTCCCATGTAATTCACCTCTTCCATTGAAGGGTTCTCAGGATCATAAGCTTCTTCTTCAGATGAAGCATCCTTAGTACTGCCTGGTGCAGCTTGCATTCCAGATAGACTTTGAGAAATCATATTGACTTGCTGAGTCAATATCTTGTTCTGAGCCAATATGGCATTCAGAGTATCAATCTCAATAACTCCTTTCTTCTGATTAGTCCCATTGTTCACAGGATTCCTTTCAGAAGTGTACATGAATTGGTTATTTGCAACCATTTCAATTAGTTCTTGAGCTTCTGTAGGCATCTTCTTCAGATGAAGAGAGCCTCCAGCAGAACTATCCAATGACATCTTGGACAGTTCAGACAAACCATCATAGAAGATACCTATGGTGCTCTATTCAGAAAGCATGGCATAGGGACACTTTCTGATTAATTGCTTGTATCTTTCCCAAGCTTCATAGAGGGATTCTCCTTCCTTCTGTCTGAAGGTTTGGACTTCCACTCTAAGCTTACTCAATTTTTGAGGTGGAAAGAACTTTGCCAAGAAGGCATTGACTAGCTTTTCCTAAGAGTTCATGCTTTCTTTAGGTTGTGAGTCGAACCATGTCCTAGCTCTGTCTCTTACAGCAAAAGGGAATAGCATAAGTCTGTAGACCTCAGGGTCAACCCCATTAGTCTTGACAGTGTCACAGATTTGCAAGAACTCAGCTAAAAACTGATGAGGATCTTCCAATAGAAGTCCATGGAACTTGCAATTCTGTTGCATCAGAGAAACTAATTGAGGCTTAAGCTCAAAGTTGTTTGCTCCAATGGCAGGGATAGAGATGCTTCTCCCATAGAAGTCGGGAGTAGGTGCAGTAAAGTCACCCAGCACCTTTCTTGCATTGTTGGCATTGTTGTTGTTTTCAGCTGCCATGGGTTCTTCTTCTTTGAAGATTTTTGTTAGGTCCTCTACAGAGAGTGGTGCCTTAGCTTCTCTTAGCTTTCGCTTCAAGGTCCTCTCAGTTTCAGGGTCAGCCTCAACAAGAATGCTTTTGTCTTTGCTCCTGCTCATATGAAAGAGAAGAGAACAAGAAAATATGGAATCCTCTATGTCACAGTATAGAGATTCCTTGAGGTGTCAGAGGAAAAGAAAAATAGAAGGAAGAAGTAGAAGAATTCGAACTTATCAAGAAAGATGGAGTTCGAATTGTGCATTAAGGAATAGTGTTAGTCCATAAATAGAAGGATGTGAAAAGAGGGGAAGAAATTTTTGAAAATAAATTAAAAGGATTTTAAAAATATTTTGAAAAACTCTAATTGATTTTCGAAAACTAAGAGTGGAAAAGAAATCAAGTGATTTTTGAAAAAGATTTTGAAATTAGAAAGTAAAAAGATATGATTGAAAACTATTTTGAAAAAGATGTGATTAAAAAGATATGATTGAAAAGTTATGGTTTTAAAAAGATTTGATTGAGAAGATATGATTTGAAAAACAATTTAAAAAGATTTGATTTGAAAATTAATGACTTGGCTAACAAGAAAAGATATGATTCAAACATTAAACCTTTCTCAACAGAAAAGGCAACATACTTGAAATGTTGAATCAAATCATTAATTGATAGCAAGTATTTTTGAAAATGGAAAGAAATTTATTTTGAAAAAGATTTGATTTTGAAAAATTTTGAAAACTTAAAAAAAATTTGCATTAAAAACAAAATCTTCCCTCTTGTGCCATCCTGGCATTAAACGCCCAGAATGGTATACATTCTGGCATTTAACGCCCAAAACACTACCCTTTTGGGCGTTAAACGCCCAACCAGGCACCCTGGCTGGCGTTTAAACGCCAGTTTGCCTTCTTCACTGGGCGTTTTGAACGCCCAGCTTTTTCTGTGTAATTCCTCTGCAGTATGTTCTGAATCTTCAATTCTCTGTATTATTGACTTGAAAAGACACAAAAAAAATTTTTTTTTTGGATTTTTAATGATGAGGAATAATCAAAATGCAACTAAAATCAAATAACAATGCATGCAGGACACCAAACTTAACATGAGACTCTAGACTCAAACAAGAAACATAAAAATATTTTTGGTTTTTATGATTTTGTAAATTTTTTTTTTGGATTTTTCGAAAACTATGTGGAAAAGTAAAATAAAGGATTCAAAATTCTTAATGAGAATCCCAGGAATCATTGCAATGCTAGTCTAAGACTCCGGTCCAGGAATTAGACATGGCTTCATAGCCAGCCAAGCTTTCAAAGAAAGCTCCGGTCCAAAACACTAGACATGGCCAATGGCCAGCCAAGCCTTAGCAGATCATTGCTCCAACAGCAAGATTGATAGAAATCGACAAGCTCTTGTGATGATAAGTTGAAACTTCGGTCCAATAAAATTAGACATGGCTTCACAGCCAGCCAGACTTCAACAGATCATCATAAAACTCTAGAATTCATTCTTAAGAATTCTGAAAAATACCTAATCTAAGCAACAAGATGAACCGTCAGTTGTCCAAACTCAACAATCCCCGGCAACGGCGCCAAAAACTTGGTACACGAAATTGTGATCATCAATGGCGCCATCAACATGGTACGCTCAATTGCAATCTCAACTATTTATCACAACTTCGCACAACTAACCAGCAAGTGTACTGGGTCGTCCAAGTAATAAACCTTACGCGAGTAAGGGTCGATCCCACGGAGAATGTTGGTATGAAGCAAGCTATGGTCACCTTGTAAATCTTAGTCAGGCAAACTCAAATGGTTATGGATGATGTATGAATAAAACATAAAGATAAAGATAGAGATACTTATGTAATTCATTGGTGAGAATTTCAGATAAGCGTATGGAGATGCTTTGTCCCTTCCGTCTCTCTGCTTTCCTACTGTCTTCATCCAATCCTTCTTACTCCTTTCCATGGCAAGCTGTATGTAGGGTTTCACCGTTGTCAGTGGCTACCTCCCATCCTCTCAGTGAAAATGTTCAACGCACCCTGTCACGGCACGGCTATTCAGCTGTCGGTTCTCGATCATGTCGGAATAGAATCCAGTGATTCTTTTGCGTCTGTCACTAACGCCCCACAATCGCGAGTTTGAAGCTCGTCACAGTTATTCAATCATTGAATCCTACTCAAAATACCACAGACAAGGTTTAGACCTTCCGGATTCTCTTGAATGCCGCCTTCAGTTCTAGCTTATACCACGAAGATTCCGATTAAGGGATCCAAGAGATAAACATTCAAGCCTTGTTTGCTTGTAGAACAGAAGTGGTTGTCAGGCACTTGTTCATAGGTGAGAATGATGATGAGTGTCACATAATCATCACATTCATCATGTTCTTGGCTACAAATGAATATCTTAGAACAAGAATAAGCTGAATTGAATAGAAGAACAATAGTAATTGCATTAATACTCGAGGTACAGCAGAGCTCCACACCTTAATCTATGGTGTGTAGAAACTCCACCGTTGAAAATACATAAGAACAAGGTCTAGGCATGGCCGAATGGCCAGCCTCCTAATGATCTAAGATAGCATAAGAATAAAGATAGCTACCAAGATGAGAATACAATAGTAAAAGGTCCTATTTGTAGAGAACTAGTAGCCTAGGGTTTACAAAGATGAGTAAATGACATAAAAATCCACTTCTGGGCCCACTTGGTGTGTGCTTGGACTGAGCATTGAAGCATTTTCGTGTAGAGACTCTTCTTGGAGTTAAACGCCAGCGTTTATGCCAGTTTGGGCATTTAACTCCCATTCTTGTGCCAGTTCCGGCGTTTAACGCTGGGCAGTTTTGAGCTGATTTGGAACGCCAGTTTGGGCCATCAAATCTCGGGCAAAGTATGGACTATTATACATTGCTGGAAAGCCCATGATGTCTACTTTCCAACGCCGTTGAGAGCGCGCCAATTGGGCTTCTATAGCTCCAGAAAATCCACTTCGAGTTCAGGGAGGTCAGAATCCAACAGATCTGCAATCCTTTTCAGCCTCTTAATCAGATTTTTGCTCAGGTCCCTCAATTTCAGCCAGAAAATACTTGAAATCACAGAAAAACACACAAACTCATAGTAAAGTCCAGAAAAGTGAATTTTAACTAAAAACTAATAGAAATATACTAAAAACTAACTAAAACATACTAAAAACTTACTAAAAATAATGCCAAAAAGCATATAAATTATCCGCTCATCAGGGTTGCTCAAAAAGATCAATTGAGAAGATCAACCAACAGAGGGGAGATAATTCAACCCGATAGACCTTGACCTCACCACAAAAGCGATCAAAAGAGGATGGATAAAAAAACTCTGAAAATTCTAGGTAAATGATAAAGAAAGCTGCAAGCAAGCATATCGCAGTTACCATAAAACAAAGACTCAACAGGCCGCTTGAAGCCAACCCCAAGAGCCAGAGAAATCATTTTGTTTTTCAAAATAAAGTTGCTAAAAATAGCAACTGGAGTATCAATAGTCAACAAAGCATCATTTACAAAAAAGAGTTCAAAGCCCACAAACCGGGCTATTTACACAAATACTTAAAAAAGGAGGTCAACCAAGATCTGGAGCCTTCCCGGCAGCATCAGTACGGGGAGAAGGAGGGCAAGTCTGAATTGGCATAGCATCTACAGTTCCATCATCTCGGTTCAGAATCTGGCAATCCGGATCAGACGTAACGGGAGGAACCAAGGAGGTCGACACTTTAAGAGAAGGCACTAGGGGAGGGTCAGCATCATCATCATCCTGGTCATCAGGGACAATCTTACCATCCCTCACAACATTGTCTAGGCTGACGAGAGTCAAATCGGCATCAGGAGCAACAATCCGGAACTGCTCCATCAGGTTCTCGGAGGTGGCAGTTACGCTGCCCACAAGGTGACCCTAAAGCTCGGCATAATTAACCCGAGCAGTTTCCAAATTATCCCGGAGATGCATTAATTCCCTATAAGCTGAGACATAGCTATTCTTGTGCTTCAGTGCCATGTCCTCAGCCAACTTCAAAGAAGCTGCCAAGGCAATAGAGCTGGCCTTCTCACCCTCCAGCTCCTTCTCTACCTTCGCCAACTTCACCTCAAACTCATCCTTCAGACCCTTGATCCGATCAAATTCTGATTTGGCCTCCTCCATGAAGGATTTTGTGGCATGAATCGGGATCCCCTGAACTGTTCGGAAAATAGCCGCACCCATATGAGCCATTTTCACACTACTTTTGGTGATAAAATCCAGATGCTGAAGAAGAGACATGTCATCCATAGAAAGCCCACCAAAGGGGGCAATTTGCTGGTCAACAAACTCGATAGCATCAAAATCCGGGGCATACAGAATCAGCCACAGCAAAGAGTTACTGTCATAATAAGAGGAAGAAAAAATTAAGAAACAAGTGTAAAAACAAGTCAGACAAGTACCCAAAACGGCCCGAACCAAGGACGGGTCATTCAAAAACCTTTTTATATCAAGATGGGGTGGTGCCCCCCATAGATCCTCAAGAACAACAACAAAGGCACGCTCCACATCATCAAGCATCTCCCAGGTATAGCGAGATACTCTCACATCCCTCTGCCACTCTAGAGGGAAAGAAGGCTCATCATTTTCATCAAGAAAAAGGGCGAGCCCCCTCGACAGCACGAACCTTAAAGAAGTAATTCTTGAAGTCCTTAAAGGACTCATCATACATAGCAAAAGCTTTATGGCCCTGGGCGGACCTGAAAGAAACGGTTTGGCAGAAACAAACAAATAAAGGAAAAGAGTCTGAGAGGGTGTTACATCTAATTCTCGGTAGAGAAGCTAAAAAATTTTAATGAAACCCCAGGAATTTGGGTGAAGCTGGGATGGGGCAATATTAAACGACCACAACAGGTCGGTCTCAAAAGCAGTAAAAGGAAAAATAACGTTCAACTGACTGAAGAAGTATTCATAGGCATAGAAGAAGGGACGCTCCCTCTCAATGGAAGTCGGAAAACAAACTCTCTCATCAGAATCAGGAGCAACAAGCTCGTAATCCTCCTCACGGGCACTGTTACCACAAATCCTATGGCGCATCCTCAGCTCTGTGCAAAATTCAGCATCCACAACAGAGACACATAACAAAACAAGGGAGTCCAGCCAATTGGACATCCCCTCGAGAACTCTGGAAGACATCTCTACAATGTTATTGCGAGAAGACATGAGGCCAACTAATCCTACAAGTAAGAGAAGAAGATGGGGTTACTAAAAACATCTCGGACAAGGAAGAAAACAACTCAACACGACACAGGCGAACACACAAAAAAGGAAAACCCCAAGACTCAAACCAAAGTCCTGGGGCATCCTTTGGAGGCAATAATAAAGCAAGGGTTCTAGGAAAAATCTCCTTCTCGCATTCCAGCACCTCTCAAAACAAGAAAAGAAGACTTCAAACAGCAAGCATTTTCATCAAAGTAAAAAAGTCATCAAAAACATTGCCTTACAGTCTAAACCAGCAAAAACCATCCCCAAACATCAAACACGCCAAGCAGAAACCATCAAAGATGCAACCTTTTTCAAGAGCAGACAAAAGCAACAGATAAAACGAGGAACAGACACGGACAGCAGTATCAGAATAGAAACAACAAAGAACATGCAAAGCCCTAAAAAGCATCAAGCAAAAGCAAAAAGGATCATGCAGAAGATGGAGAAATTCCCAGGAAGCACATTTCAACAAATCTAGGGCACAATGGAAATAGAAAGATCCAAACTTTCTCAAAAAGGGAGGATCAAAGTCAAAACCTCATCACAAATCCAAAAACAAAGAAAAAGCACGAAATGGGACTAACCTGGAGACGAAAGAAGCTTCAAGAAAAGAAAAACGGAGGTGCAAGAATGAAAGTTGCCCCGAAAATCGCCAAGCGATGCCGCAACGCAAGGAAGCAAAAGCACAAGTGAAAGACAGAGAGCGAAGAGAGCAGAGAAAGAAGTTGCGAAGAGGTTACAAGGAAAGCAAAAAGAAGAGAAACCGTTTCTAAGTTTTCAAAATTAAAAACAAAAAAGAAACGGGTAATTAATGCTAAGAGTTAAACCCTCACACGTTCCCAAAAAAAGCGCTGATATAAAAGCGTGCACTTACAGATGAAACGTTCTACATTCAAAAGATGCTACAAAGGAATCGACAAAATGCTTGAGTTCGGCATCACCAAAGAAGGACCGAAGTCCAGGACTCGACCTCAACAAAAAAGACCGAGCTCAAGCAGGGGCACTGTTCATACCCTGGGTCGAGTTGTCCGACCCGGGATGTTCGACAAGACAAAGCGACCGACCTGTTCAGGTCAGGATAATCCCGACCTCTCCTTAAAGAGCTCGGCCAAGTCACAAGAAAGCCCAAAGAAGGGTCCAAATAGAGGAGCAGGCCCCAAATCCAAAGGCAGCTCAAGCCTACGGAGAGAAGGGCGGTTCCCTTGAAGATAAGCTGACCCCACCCAAAAGATAAGATAAGATAAGATAAAGATAACTTACTTATCTTATCTAAAGAAGGTCACTCTACGCCATTATAAATACACTGGAGCACCCAGGTATAACTCATACTCTGATTCTACTCAATACCTGTTTAATACCCTTGCTAACTTAAGCATCGGAGTCCCTTGCAGGTACCCCTCACCCTTCGGTGACATGGGATCAGCAGTGCAGTCAGTCCAACAATTCAGACACGACAGCTCCGGCCATCTTCCACCAGTCGGACACGTTAGCACCGACTAGTACAGAAGATCTCGTCCAAGATCGACCTCCAGTTTCAGGTAACCCTCGGAACATCACTTGACACCTTCACACCAGAAGCAGGTGGTTAGGGACAATTTGGTTGAGCCGCTTAGGCCAGAATTTTATTCCTTGTGGGCCCTCCTAACCATTGATGTTCAAAGCCCTGAATTCTTTTACCCTTGCCTTTTGGTTTAAAGGGTTATTGGTTTTTTGCTCTTGCCTTTTGGTTTAAAGAGCTATTGGCCTTTTCTACTTTTTATTTTTCATTTTTTTCCGCATGCTGATGACTTGCATCATCTACCCTTCTTTCTTGCATAAAGAAGACCATAAAAGAGCATAAATCTCATTTGATCAGTACAATTCATGCATTATTTGATGAATATTATAGTACACTACTTTGAGATGAGTTGTGCTGAATTTCAGGAAAAAAGGCATCAAAAATGGGTAGAAGATAAACAAGAAGCTAGGCGTGTGAAACTGGCATGCCACTTGGAGCAAATGCCACAAAAATGCACTGGCGTGGCACGCCAGGGGCTAGGCGTGGCACGCCACTACTAAAGTCCAGATAAGAAGTCCAAGCATGCATATGGACGTGGCACGCCAGGGACTGGGCGTGGCACGCTAGTACAAAATTCCAGAGAGCAAAGTGGAGGACACAAAAGGGGCGTGGCACGCCAGGTTGGGTGTGGCACGCTTGACCCATCAACTACTATGGGTGTGCCACTTGAGCAAAGGGGCGTGGCACACTAACTCACCATCTCAAGAAGAACCTCCACTATGGCGTGCCACTTGGTGTCGAAGGCGTGGCACGCCAGTTCCAAGAAGTCACTTGGGCGTGCCACTTGAGAACCCAGGCATGACATGCCAAGCTTGAAGAGTGCACAAATGCATGGGCGTGCCACTTGAGCAGCATGGCGTGGCACGCTGGTACAATAATCCAGAGAAGGAGCTGAAGGCTACTAAAGACTGGGCGTGCCACTTGAAGTCGAAGGCGTGGCACGCCAACCCAAGCATCTCACTATGGCGTGCCACTTGAAGCTGAGGCGTGGCACGTCAACCACTGGAATCAAGGCAAGATTATGGGTGTGGCATGCTGGTACAAGTTTCCAGAAAGGATGAAGGAAGCCAATCACATGGGACGTGCCACTTGGTATCGAAGGCGTGGCACGCCATTCACCATTCTTCACTTAGGCGTGCCACTTGAGCAACCAGGCGTGGCATGCCAGTATCATTCAGAGGTCAAAGAAGCATTGGGGTGTGCCACATGAGTTCGTGGCGTGGCACGCCAAACAGAGGAACCACTCATTCACAAAGGGGCGTGGCACGCCAGACCCTGGGCGTGCCACGCTAGTGCAACTTTCTAGAGGAGCTTAGCCAAGCACACAGCAAGGGCGTGGCATGCCAGACCCTGGGCGTGCCACGCAAGTTCAAGTTTCCAGAGGCAAAGAAAAGTGGAAAAAGGCAAAGGGCGTGCCACTTGAGTTTGAAGGCGTGGCACGCTAACACTAGAATTCCACTATGGCGTGCCACTTGAGTTCGAAGGTGTGGCACGCCAAGGTTGACAAAGGGACGAGCGTGCCATTTAAAGGATTGGGTGTAGCACGCCAAGCTAGAAATGAAGGGCACGTGACACGCCAGCTGAGAAGTCACGCTTATTGAGTGTTTTCTTTTCCCTCCAAAATGTAATTTTCCCTTTTCACTTTTGTAATTCTTTTAGTTTACTAGGAGTAGTATAAATACCCCCAAGGAGTATTGAAGAGGGGTTAAGCAGTCAATTTTTGATCCACTTTTACACTTCACTTTTGAGTACTTTTTGAGCTATGAGTAGCTAACTTCCCTCTCATTGAGAGAGGGAGCTCTGTTGTACTTGATGGATTGATAATAGTGAAATTCTTCTTCTCTTCATCTTCTCTTTGATTTGCTAGAAGGAATTTCGTTCTTAATGCTTAGTGTTCAATTATCTTGGAAAAGAGATTGAATGCAATTGGGTTTCATGAGAACCTTGGGAAAGGAAACATGAAACCATGCTTGAAATCCCTTCTCACACTTGAGTAGAATCTGGGTTTTGGTGTTTGGATACGTGACATATAATCCTCCCTCTACCTGGACCTATAAGGGTGTGTGGTATAATCAAGGACCAAGCATATCTCTCTTCATGAGCAATTAGACCAAGAAATTGGCTATTGATCAAGATCTGAGAGATTGAGTCACCAAGGGATTGGGGCTCAATCAATCATGATTGCCAAGAGGTCAATGAGTTGCATGATTGAAGAGGATATAAGCTAGATTTGATCCAAGAGACAACATCTCCCAATCTCAATGAATTTTCCCATTCTTATCTATCCATTTCTTTACAGCTTAATTTTTACATTCAGCAATTCCCCACTCCCATTTACATTCAAGTCATTTATGATTCAGCACTTTACATTCTGCAATTTCCATTTCTGTACTTTATTGCTTTTCTTTATATTTTAGTCATTTACATTTATGTCATTTACAATTCTGCACTTCACAATCTTATTGATCCGCTTGACTAATTCATCAACCAATTAAAATTGCTTGAATTTGCCAATCTCTATGGATACGATCCCACTCCACTGTGGGTTATTACTTGGCGATAATTTTGGTGCGCATGCCAAAAGAACTAATTCACTAATTTTTGAATGGGGTGTGAATTAGAAGGTCATCACATGCTGATGAGCGGATAATTTATACGCTTTTTGGCATTGTTTTTAGATAGTTTTTAGTAAGTTTGAGCTACTTTTAGGGATGTTTTCATTAGTTTTGATGTTAAATTCACATTTCTGGACTTTACTATGAGTTTGTGTGTTTTTCTGTGATTTCAGGTAAATTCTGACTGAAATTGAGGGAATTGAGCAAAACTCTGAAGAAGGCTGACAAAAGGACTGCTGATGCTGTTGGAATCTGACCTCCCTGCACTCGAAATGGATTTTCTGGAGCTACAGAACTCCAATTGGCGCGCTCTCAACGGCGTTGGAAAGTAGACATCCAGGGCTTTCCAGCAATAGATAATAGTCCATACTTTATTCGAAGATTGACGACGTAACTTGGCGTTGAACGCCAAGTACACGCTGCTTTCTGGAGTTAAATGCCAGAAAAACGTCATGATCCGGAGTTGAACGCCCAAAACACGTCATAACTCAGAGTTCAACTCCAAGAGATGCCTCAGCTCGTGGATTAATCAAGCTCAGCCCAAGCATACACCAAGTGGGCCCCGGAAGTGAATTTATGCATCAATTACTTACTCATGTAAACCCTAGGAGCTAGTCTAGTATATATAGGACATTTATCTATTGTATTAGACATCTTTGGTCTCAGTTTTGTTTTATTCTTCATCCTAGGAGATCATTGATCACGTTTCAAGGGGCTGGCCATTCGGCCATGCCTGAACCCTTTACTTATGTATTTTCAACGGTGGAGTTTCTGCACACCATAGATTAAGGGTGTGGAGCTCTGCTGTACCTCAAGTATTAATGAAGTTCTATTTTCTTTTATTCAAATCTCTCTTATTCTTATTCCAAGATATTCATTCGTACCCAAGAACATGATGAATGTGATGATAAGTAACCCTCATTATCATTCTCACTTATGAACGCGCGTGATTGACAACCACTTCCGTTCTACATGCAACAGAGCTTGAATGCGTATCTCTTAGATTCCCCAACAGAATCTTCGTGGTATAAGCTAGATAGATGACGGCATTTATGAGGATCCGGAAAGTCTCACCTTGTCTGTGGTATTCCGAATAGGATCCTGGGAATCCGGAAAGTCTAACCTTGTCTGTGGTATTCCGAGTAGGATTCCGGTAATGAATGACTGTGACGTGCTTCAAACTTGCAAGTGCTGGGCGTTAGTGACAGACGCAAAAGAATCAAGGGATTCTATTCCAGTAGGAGCGGGAACCAACCGGTGATTAGCCGTACTGTGACAGAGTGCGTGAGCATTAGTTTTCACTGCGAGGATGGGATGTAGCCATCAACCATGGGTGATGCCTCCAGACGATTAGCCGTGCGAGTGACAGCCGCATAGGATCATTTTCTCGAGAGGATTGAAAGTAGCCACAGCTGATGGTGAACCCCTATACAAAGCTTGCCATGGAAAGGAGTAAGAAGGATTGAGTAGAAGCAGTAGGAGAGCAGGCGTCCTTGAGCCATACAGCATCTCCATTCGCTTATCTGAAATTCTCACCAATGAATCTGCATAAGTCTTCTATCCTTTTTATAATCTATTCTCTTATTTCTATTTTCGAAAACCCATAAACCATTTTAATCTGCCTAACTGAGATTTGCAAGGTGACCATAGCTTGCTTCATACCAACAATCTCTGTGGGATCGACCCTTACTCACGTAAGGTTTATTACTTGGACGACCCAGTACACTTGCTGGTCAGTTGAACGGAGTTGTGATAACAACTGGTGCCACAATAATAATTTCATACAACCTAAAGAACAGTGATCACAATTTCGTCCACCAAGTTTTTGGCGCCGTTGCCGGGGATTGTTCGAGTATGGACAACTGACGGTTCATCTTGTTGCTCAGATTAGGTAATTTTCTTTTTAAAAATCTTTTTCAAAATTTTTCTTTTCTTTTTCGTTTTTCTAACCATGTTTTTCGAAAAAATTAATAAAAATACAAAAAAATTAGAAAATCATAAAAACCAAAAATATTTTGTGTTTCTTGTTTGAGTCTTGTGTTAATTTTTAAGTTTGGTGTCAATTGCATGCTTTTAAAATTTTTCTTGCATTTTCGAAAATCTCATGCATTCATAGTGTTCTTCATGATCTTCAAGTTGTTCTTGACAAGTCTTCTTGTTTGATCTTGATGATTTCTTGTTTTGTGTTGTTTGTTGTTTTTCATGTGCACTTTTGCATTCATATTTTCCATACATTAAAGATTTCTAAGTTTGGTGTCTTGCATGTTTTCTTTGCATTAAAAATTTTTCAAAATTATGTTCTTGATGTTCATCATGATCTTCAAAGTGTTCTTGGTGTTCATCTTGACATTCATAGCATTTTTGCATGCATTCATTGTTTTGATCTAAAAATTTCATGCATTGAATATTTTTGTTGTTTTTCTCTTTCAT
Source organism: Arachis hypogaea (assembly GCF_003086295.3). Classification (NCBI taxonomy): domain Eukaryota; kingdom Viridiplantae; phylum Streptophyta; class Magnoliopsida; order Fabales; family Fabaceae; genus Arachis; species Arachis hypogaea. The sequence goes on along the minus strand of NC_092039.1, from coordinate 68,208,829 downwards.
AATTAAAAATTCAAAAAATCAAAAAAATATCTTTTCCTTATTTTCCTCCAAATTTTCGAAATTTTAGGTTGACTTGGTCAAAAATTTTTAAAAATTAGTTGTTTCTTACAAGTCAAGTCAAAATTTCAATTTTAAAAATCTTATCTTTTCAAAATCTTTTTCAAAAATCATATCTTTTTCATTTTTTTTAAATTTCGAAAATTTCAAAAATCTTTTTCAAAATATTTTCAAAATCTTTTTCTTATCTTTATATCAAATTTTCGAAAATTAGCTAACAAGTAATGTGATTGGTTCAAAAATTTGAAGTTTGTTACTTTCTTGTTAAGAAAGGTTCAATCTTTAAGTTCTAGAATCTTATCTTGTAGATTCTTGTTAGTTGATTCTTTTTAAAAATTAAATCTTTTTCAAAATATCTTTTTATTAAAATTTTTATCTTATCTTTTTATCTTTTATCTTATCTTTTTCAAAAATTTTATCTTTTTCAAAATTTGATTTCAAATCTTTTTCAATCAACTAACTAACTTTTTGTTTGTTTCTTATCTTTTTCAAAACCACCTAACTACTTTTCCCTCTCTAATTTTCGAAAATTCTCCCTCTCTTTTTCAAAAATTCTTTTTGTTTTAAATTTTAATTTTAATTATATTTTGTCTTTGATTTTCGAAAATTACTAACCTCTTTTTCAAAAATTATTTTCGAAAATTTCTCTTCTCTTCTCTTCTTCTGTTTAATTAATTAATTACTAACACTTCTCTTCACCTCTCTTCATCTAAGAATCCAAACTTCTTATATCCCTTGTATTTGGATTCTTCACCCCTTTCTTCTTCTACTAACATAAGGGAATCTCTATACTGTGACATAGAGGATTCCTCTTTCTTTTCTTGTTTTCTTCTCTTTCATATGAGCAGGAACAGGGAAAAAGGCACTCTTGTTGAAATTGATCCAGAACCTGAAAGGACTCTGAAGAGAAAATTAAGAGAAGCTAAATTACAACAATCCAGAAATAACCTTTCAGAAATTTTCGAACAGGAGAAGGAGATGGCAGCCGAAAATAATAATAATAATAATGCAAGGAGAATGCTTGGTGACTTCACAAAGCCAACGTCCAAGTTTGATGGAAGAAGCATCTCCATTCCTGCCATTGGAACCAATAACTTTGAGCTTAAGCCTCAACTAGTTGCATTAATGCAACAAAACTGCAAGTTTTATGGACTTCCATCTGAAGATCCCTATCAGTTTTTAACTGAGTTCTTGCAGATCTGTGAGACTGTAAAAACGAATGGAGTTGACCCTGAAGTCTACAGACTCATGCTTTTCCCTTTTGCTGTAAGAGACAGAGCTAGAATATGGTTGGATTCACAACCTAAGGATAGCCTGGACTCCTGGGATAAGCTGGTCACTGCCTTCTTGGATAAATTCTTTCCTCCTCAAAAGCTGAGCAAGCTGAGAGTGGATGTTCAAACCTTCAAACAAAAAGATGGTGAATCCCTCTATGAAGCTTGGGAAAGATACAAGCAGCTGACCAAAAGATGTCCATCTGACATGTTCTCAGAATGGACCATGTTAGATATATTCTATTATGGTCTCTCTGAATTTTCGAAAATGTCACTGGACCATTCTGCAGGTGGATCTATTCACCTGAAGAAAACGCCTGAAGAGGCTCAAGAACTCATTGACATGGTTGCAAACAACCAGTTCATGTACACCTCTGAGAGGAATTCCGTGAATAATGGGATACCTCAGAAGAAAGGAGTTCTTGAAATTGATGCTCTGAATGCCATATTGGCTCAGAACAAAATGTTGACTCAACAGGTCAACATAATCTCTCAAAATCTGAATGGACTGCAACATGCATCCAACAATACTAGAGAGGCAGCTTCTGAAGAAGCTTATGATCCTGAGAACCCTGCCATGGCAGAAGTTAATTACATGGGTGAACCATATGGAAACACCTATAACCCATCATGGAGAAATCATCCAAATTTCTCCTGGAAGGATCAACAAAAGCCTCAACAAGGCTTTAACAATGGTGGACGCAATAGGCTGAACAATAGTAAGCCATATCCATCATCTTCTCAGCAACAGACAGAGAACTCTGAACAAAACACTTCTAATTTAGCCAATATAGTCTCTGATCTGTCAAAGGCCACTTTCAGTTTCATGAATGAAACAAGATCCTCCATTAGAAATTTGGAGGCATAAGTGGGCCAGCTGAGTAAGAAAGTCATTGAAACTCCTCCCAGTATTCTCCCAAGCAATACAGAAGAGAATCCAAAAGGAGAGTGCAAGGCCATTGATTTAATCAAAGTGGCCGAATGCACTAGGGAGGAGGAGGACGAAAATCCTAGTGAGGAAGACCTCCTGGGACGTTCTTCAAGCAAGAAGGAGTTTCCTATTAAGGATCCTGAGGAATCTGAGGCTCATACAGAGACCATAGAGATTCCACTAAATCTCAATCTGAAGACTATTCATCCTCTGAAGAGGATGAAGATGTGATTGGAGAGCAAGTTGCTCAATATTTAGGAGCAATCATGAAGCTGAATGCCAAGTTGTTTGGTAATGAGACTTGGGAAAGTGAACCTCCCTTGCTCATTAGTGAACTAGATACTTGGATTCAGAAAACTCTACCTCAAAAGAAACAAGATCCTGGCAAGTTCTTAATACCTTGTACCATAGGCACCATGAGCTTTGAAAAAGCTCTATGTGATCTGGGGTCAGGGATAAATCTTATGCCACTCTCTGTAATGGAGAAGCTGGGAATCATTGAGGTACAACCTGCCTTGTTCTCATTGCAATTGGCAGATAAGTCATTGAGACAAGCTTATGGAATAGTAGAGGACGTGCTAGTAAAGGTTGAAGGCCTTTACATCCCTGCTGATTTCATAATCTTAGACACTAGGAAGGAAGAGGATGATTGCATCATCCTTGGAAGACCTTTCCTAGCCACAGCAGAAGCTGTGATAGATGTCAACAGAGGTGAGTTAGTCCTTCAATTGAATGGGGACTACCTTGTGTTTAAAGCACATGGCCATCCCTCTGTGACAGAAGAGAGTAAGCATGAAGAGCTTCTCTCAGTTCAGAGTCAAGAAGAGCCCACACAGTCAAACTCTAAGTTTGGTGTTGTGAGGCCACAACCAAACTCTAAGTTTGGTGTTAAGACCCCATATCCAAACTCTAAGTTTGGTGTTGGGACTACACTAACATTGACCTGATCACCTTGTGGCTCCATGAGAGCCACTGTCAAGCTATTGACATTAAAGAAGCGCTTGTTGGGAGGCAACCCAATTTTATTTATCTAATTTTTATTTTATTGTTATTTTGTGTTTTATTAGGTACATGATCATGAGGAGTCACGAAAAAAATCAAAAAAATTAAAAACAGAGTCAAAAACAGAAGAAAAAAATTTTTCACCCTGGAGGACGCACGGGCTGGCGTTCAACGCCAGTAAGGTGCATCTGGCCGGCGTTCAACGCCAGAACAGAGCACCATTCTGGCGCTGAACGCCAGAAACAAGCAACATCCTGGCGCTGAACGCCAGGAATGTGCCCAGAGAGGACAAACTGGCGCTGAACGCCAGTAACAAGCATGAAACTGGCGTTCAACGCCAGAAACATGCATTACATGGGCGTTGAACGCCCAGAACGTGCACCAATGGGCGTTTAAACGCCAGAATGATGCACGAAGGCATTTTACATGCCTATATGGTGAAGGAATGGTATTTCTTTTCACCTCAGGATCTGTAGACCCCACAGGATCCCCACCTACCTCGCCCTCTCTCTTTCCATTCATGGTCACCCCTTCTATTTTTCATTCACCACCTACATCTATCCACTCTTCCCCATACACCCCACCTACCTTTACAATTCAACTTCTCTTTCCCACCCAATCCCACCCATATAGCCGAATCCATCTCCCCTCACTCACCTCCATTCTCTTCTTCTTCTTCTTCTTCTCTTCTTTTCTTTCTCGCTCGAGGGCGAGCAATATTTTAAGTTTGGTGTGGTAAAAGCATAGCTTTTTTTTTGCTTTTCCATTACCATTAATGGCACCTAAGGCCAGAGAAACCTCAAAGGGAAGACAAAAGCTTCCACCTCTGAGTCTTGGGAGATGAAAAAAAAATATAAGCCGTCATAGCTCAGTGGTAGAACATATGGCTGCAAATCAAGAGATCCCTGAGATACCTCAGGGAATAAGTTATCCTCCACATAAATATTGGAAGCAACTAAGGGAAGAAACACCAAAATTACTAGGAATCATTCAACAGAAGCAAGGAAGAGACATAGAGGAGCTCAAAAAGCACCATTGGACCTTCAAGAAGGCGCCACCCTCACTCAGGTGGATTCATTCCTTGTTCTTTATTTCTTTCTGTTTTCGGTTTTTAATGTTATGTTTATCTATGTTTTGTGTCTCTACTTCATGATCATTAGTATGTAACCATGCCTTAAAGCTATGAATAAAATCCATTAATCCTTCACCTCTCTTAAATGAAAAATGTTTTAAATCAAAAGAACAAGAAGTACATGAATTTCGAATTTATCCTTGAATTTAATTTAATTATATTGATGTGGTGGCAATACTTTTTGTTTTCTGAATGAATGCTTGAACAGTGCATATTTTTGATCTTGTTGTTTATGAGTGTTAAAATTGTTGGCTCTTGAAAGAATGATGAACAAAGAGAAATGTTATTGATGATCTGAAAAATCATGAAATTGATTCTTGAAGCAAGAAAAAGCAGTGAAAAGGAAGCTTGCGAAAAAAAATGGCGAAAAAAAAAATATATAAAGAAAAAAGAAGGAGCAATAGAAAAAGCCAATAGCCCTTAAAACCAAAAGGCAAGGGTAGCAAGGATCCAAGGCTTTGAGCATCAATGGATAGGAGGGCCCAAGGAATTAAAATCCAGGCCTAAGCGGCTAAATCAAGCTGTCCCTAACCATGTGCTTGTGTCATGAAGGTCCAAGTGAAAAGCTTGAGACTAAGTGGTTAGAGTCGTGATCCAAAGCAAAAAGAGTGTGCTTAAGAGCTCTGGACACCACTAACTGGGGACTTTAGCAAAGCTAAGTCACAATCTGAAAAGGTTCACCCAGTTATGTGTCTGTGGCATTTGTGTATCCGGTGGTAATACTGGAAAACAAAGTGCTTAGGGCCACGGCCAAGACTCATAAGTAGCTGTGTTCAAGAATCAACATGCTTAACTAGGAAAGTCAATAACACTATACGAAATTCTAAGTTCCTAGAGAAGCCAATCACTCTAAACTTCAAAGGAAAAAGTGAGATGCCAAAACTGTTCAGAAGCAAAAAGCTACAAGTCCCGCTCATCTAATTAAATTAATATTCATTGATATTCTGAAATTTATAGTATATTCTCTTCTTTTATCCTATTTGATTTTCAGTTGCTTGGGGACAAGCAACAATTTAAGTTTGGTGTTGTGATGAGCGGATAATTTATACGCTTTTTGGCATTGTTTTTAGATAGTTTTTAGTAAGTTTGAGCTACTTTTAGGGATGTTTTCATTAGTTTTGATGTTAAATTCACATTTCTGGACTTTAATATGAGTTTGTGTGTTTTTCTGTGATTTCAGGTAAATTCTGACTGAAATTGAGGGAATTGAGCAAAACTCTGAAGAAGGCTGACAAAAGGACTGCTGATGCTGTTGGAATCTGACCTCCCTGCACTCGAAATGGACTTTCTGGAGCTACAGAACTCCAATTGGCGCGCTCTCAACGGTGTTGGAAAGTGGACATCCAGGGCTTTCCAGCAATATATAATAGTCCATACTTTATTCGAAGATTGACGACGTAACTTGGCGTTGAACGCCAAGTACACGCTGCTTTCTGGAGTTAAACGCCAGAAAAACGTCATGATCCGGAGTTGAACGCCCAAAACACGTCATAACTCAGAGTTCAACTCCAAGAGATGCCTCAGCTCGTGGATTAATCAAGCTCAGCCCAAGCATACACCAAGTGGGCCCCGGAAGTGAATTTATGCATCAATTACTTACTCATGTAAACCCTAGGAGCTAGTCTAGTATATATAGGACATTTATCTATTGTATTAGACATCTTTGGTCTCAGTTTTGTTTTATTCTTCATCCTAGGAGATCATTGATCACGTTTCAGGGGGCTGGCCATTCGGCCATGCCTGAACCCTTTACTTATGTATTTTCAACGGTGGAGTTTCTGCACACCATAGATTAAGGGTGTGGAGCTCTGCTGTACCTCAAGTATTAATGAAGTTCTATTTTCTTTTATTCAAATCTCTCTTATTCTTATTCCAAGATATTCATTCGTACCCAAGAACATGATGAATGTGATGATAAGTAACCCTCATTATCATTCTCACTTATGAACGCGCGTGATTGACAACCACTTCCGTTCTACATGCAACAGAGCTTGAATGCGTATCTCTTAGATTCCCCAACAGAATCTTCGTGGTATAAGCTAGATAGATAGCGGCATTTATGAGGATCCGGAAAGTCTCACCTTGTCTGTGGTATTCCGAGTAAGATCCTGGGAATCCGGAAAGTCTAACCTTGTCTGTGGTATTCCGAGTAGGATTCCGGTAATGAATGACTGTGACGTGCTTCAAACTTGCAAGTGCTGGGCGTTAGTGACAGACGCAAAAGAATCAAGGGATTCTATTCCAGTAGGAGCGGGAACCAATCGGTGATTAGCCGTACTGTGACAGAGTGCGTGAGCATTAGTTTTCACTGCGAGGATGGGATGTAGCCATCAACCATGGGTGATGCCTCCAGACGATTAGCCGTGCGAGTGACAGCCGCATAGGATCATTTTCCCGAGAGGATTGAAAGTAGCCACAGCTGATGGTGAACCCCTATACAAAGCTTGCCATGGAAAGGAGTAAGAAGGATTGAGTAGAAGCAGTAGGAGAGCAGGCGTCCTTGAGCCATACAGCATCTCCATTCGCTTATCTGAAATTCTCACCAATGAATCTGCATAAGTCTTCTATCCTTTTTATAATCTATTCTCTTATTTCTATTTTCGAAAACCCATAAACCATTTTAATCTGCCTAACTGAGATTTGCAAGGTGACCATAGCTTGCTTCATACCAACAATCTCTGTGGGATCGACCCTTACTCACGTAAGGTTTATTACTTGGACGACCCAGTACACTTGCTGGTCAGTTGAACGGAGTTGTGATAACAACTGGTGCCACAATAATAATTTCATACAACCTAAAGAACAGTGATCACAATTTCGTCCACCACATGCATATGTTATTTTTTTTTTCTTTTGCACATGCTTTTTCTTTTTCTTTTTGCTGCTTTTTCTTGCTTCAAGAATCAATTTTTGAATTTTTCAGATTACCAATAATACTTTTCCTTTTTCATAATTATTTTAAGAGCCAACATTCTTAATTTCAACTTCAAATATGCACTATTTACTCAAACATTCAGAAAACAAAAGCAATGCCACCACATCAAGATAATTGAACTATTCTTATTATAAACTTGAATTCATGTACCTCTCAATTCTTTTCAAATAAAATTTTCTTTTTAAGCAAGGTGAGAGACATATGGAACATTTTACAACTTTAAGACATAAATGGAAACGATCATGCAATAAGAACAAGAGAACAGACAGAAAAACAAAACAGAAACCAGAAAAATATCATAAGGAGAGGTGACTAAGAGAATGAATCCACCTTTAATGGTGGCGGCTAGTGCTCCTCCTTGAGGATTTAATGTAGTACTCTTACTGTAGTCCATGTGCTGGCTCTCTAACATGCTCCATCCTTCTTTTAGTGATGGGCTTGTCCTCCTTCTATGACAATTCTAGTTGAATTGCATAAGTGACATATGAGTTCCTCTTCTTTGAGGTTTCACCAATTTTTGGTGTCATACTTAAGGATGGTAGAAGTCACAAAGCAAAGCTTTTGCAACACCAAACTTAAGAGTTTTGCTCATCCTCGAGCAAATATGAACAATGAGGAGGAATATAGTAGAAAAGGGTAGTGTAGGTGGGAATTCTGTGGGACCTACTGGTCCTGAAAGGCCAGGCCAATTGAATTTTCTGCCCTCCATATGGGCGTTGAACGCCCAGCTACTAAACCATGGCTGGCGTTCAATGCCAGCTTTTCCATCCAGTTATGGCGTTGGACGCCCAGCCTGGCTCCCTGGCTGGCGTTCAATGCCAGCCTTGCTGCCAATTTAGGTGTTGAACGTCCACGGTCTGCCCCTGGCTGGCTGATAAACCACTATTTTATGGTTTATCTTGTGCTCAATTGAGTGGTTTTTATCAACTCTTTACCCACTTATTCATATGATTTGCATGTTTTATATTTTCCTTCCTGATTCTGTGCTATGATTGAAAACATGCTTCTTTGGCTTTTATTTCCTTTTATTTAATCCTCTCTTATTACCATTAGATGCCTTGATATGTGTGTTAAGTGGTTTCAGGAATTACAGGACAGGAATGGCTTAGAGGATGGAAAGGAAGCATGCAAAAGTGGAAGGAATACAAGAAGTTGAAGGAACTGCAAAGCTGTCAGCCTGACCCTCTCGCACTAAAACGATCATAACTTGGACTACAAAGGTCAAAATAATGCGGTTTCACTTGCGTTGGAAAGCTAACATCCGGGGCTTCGATTTGATATATAATTTGCCATAGTGGCCATATAGATAGACGACGCGAACGCGTACTCCACGCGGAGGCGTCGCAGTGACGAAAATCAGCGTGGCAGATTTCTTCTCCAGCAATTTCTGGGCTGTTTTCGACCCAGTTTGCAGCCCAGAAAATACAGATTAGAGGCTATAAAGTGGGAGAATCCATTCATTCATAATCATGCTTTCATAATTCATAATTTTTTTTAGATGTAGTTTTTAGTGAGAGAGGTTCTCTCCTCTCTCTTAGGATTAGGATTAGGATTAGAATTTATTTTAGGATTAGAATTTCTTTTCACTTCAAGATTATTTTATCTTCATCAGGTTCAATAATTTATGTTTCTCTTCTAATTTTATTTACTCTGATATTTTTAATTGTATTTGATTGATGTTGCCCAATTGGCTAATGATATTGTCCATGTTAGAATTGACATTTTCTATTTAATATAATTTGAGGTATTTCAGACTCATGATTGCTTTTCTTTAATTTTAATTTAGATTATTTACTATTGGCTTTAATTGATTAACTGGAAGCTCTTGAGTTATCAACTATTCATGATTGATTGTTATGTCGGCTAATTAACCGGAATTCCACTAACTCTAGTCTTTCCTTAGGATTTGGCTAGGACTTGGGAAATCTAACCAATTGGTTCACTGGACTTTCCCTTGCTTACGCAAAGGATAACTAAGTGGGATTAACTTCCATTCTTATAGGAGTAACTAGGATAGGACTTCCGAAATTTCATATCTTGCCAAGAGTTTATTTTATAGTTATTTATTTATTTTAATTGTCATTTGAATTACTTGTCATACTTCTTCCTTATTTCCAAAACCCCCAATCTTATCTTTTTCATAGCCAATAATAAGAATATACCTCCCTGCAATTCCTTGAGAAGACGACCCGAGGTTTAAATACTTCGGTTATCAATTTATTTAGGGGTTTGTTACTTGTGACAACCAAAACGTTTGTAAGAAAGGTTGATTGCTTGGTTTAGTAACTATACTTACAACGAGAGTTTACTATAACTTCTAAACCATCAATCTCCAGTTCTTCAAAATGGCGCCGTTGCCGGCGAATTGCAAACGTGTGCCTTATTATTGGTTATTGTAAATAGTTTTAAAAAAAATATTTTTCTTTTACTTGTTTATTTGTTTTCTCTCTTCCCCCTTATTTCTGACAACTACTATGAATTCTCACCCCTCTCGCTTTGAGTCTGGTTCTAATTTTGTTGCAAGGAATGGAAGCTATAACATGAATATGCATCAAGGTCAAAACAATCAAAGATGGACGGAGCCAAGAGGATCTAATCAACCCTTTAGGCAACAACACCTTCCAAGATATCCCAGACAAAGACCATCCTACAATACATACCAAGCTGATAGATATGGTGGACCGCCTAGTAGCTACCAACAAGTCCCACCGTATGCTCAGAGACCATCCTCACAACATAACTTTGAACCACCACACTCACAAGCCCCTTTCCACCATTCACCTCCATATGACCCCAATCCTTATTCACCACACCAACCACCATATGAACCATACCCAGAACCACCACCTCAATATACACCATCTCTATATCCTTATCAAGAGGAACCACTTCCGTGTTATGAACCTTTTCTCCCAACAAATGAATCCTCTTATCCACCCCAAACCTCCATAGAAAGCAAACTTGCCTCTATCACTAGTCTCGCCTCTACTCTTCAAGCACTTATATCCCGCTTGGGCCAACCCTCTACACCCAATATTCAACCCTCAAGCTCCAATGCACTTCCATCTCAACCACATAATGATCCACCCATCCCATCACCACCATCCGTGGAAGAGCATCAACATCCATCAATCCAAGAGCAACATGATCCCACTGATACAATTGACATGGAACAAGAGAGAGAGGATCATCTTCGCGAATCCATACTTCATAAGGAGCTAGAGGAGGCACTAAAGGTGAAGGTAGTAGAGACCCTTGAAGTTGACAGCGCAATTGAAGAACTAGTGGCAAAAGAAGACAAGGAGGATTTTGTGCTTGAAGGTGAAGAAATAGTTGAAAAGAAAATCATCGAGGATGAATACAATTTCATACTTAAATACCTGGATCAAGCAAGAAATCAATTACCTTTCGGACGTTCGGACATTCAAAGAACCCCATGGCTTCATGTGGGAAATCTACTGAAGAACGTAGCAGGAAGGAGAAATTAGGCACTCCGGTGGATAGTGAGCAGCAGATTTGATATTGGAACAAGTGGAGGAAGCCGGAATTATTGAAGAAGAAGAAGTGGTTGAAGACTTAGGAGATGCTGAACCTCCATGGGAATGTCAAGACATAAAGCTTCCTTCCAAGGCGATTGAAATTGATGCTGATGAGGGTGTACAACCTCCAAGGCATATCATAGTTGAAGATATAATAGTCCATACTTTATTCGAGATTTGATGACGTAAACTGGTGCTCAACGCCAGTTCCATGCTGCATTCTGGAGTCAAACGCCAGAAACACGTCAAGAGCCAGAGTTGAACGCCCAAAACACGTTACAACTTGGCGTTCAACTCCAAGAGAAATCTCAGCTCGTGGATAGATCAAGCTCAGCCCAAGCACACACCAAGTGGGCCCCGGAAGTGAATTTATGCATCAATTACTTACCTCTGTAAACCATAGTAGCTAGTTTAGTATAAATAGAACTTTTTACTAGTTTATTATATATCTTTGATTGTATTATTCAATCTTTGGACGTTTAGTTCTTAGATCTGGGGGCTGGCCATTCGGCCATGCCTGGACCTTTCACTTATGTATTTTCAACGGTGGAGTTTCTACACACCATAGATTAAGGGTGTGGAGCTCTGCTGTACCTCAAGTTTTAATGCAATTACTACTATCTTCTATCCAATTCGATTTATTCCTGTTCTAAGATATTCGTTGCACTTCAACTTGATGTATGTGATGATCCGTGACACTCATCATCATTCTTACCTATGAACGCGCGTGACTGACAATCACTTCCGTTCTACCTTATACCGGGCGCATATTACTTGGATTCCTTAATCAGAATCTTCGTGGTATAAGCTAGAATTGATGGCGGCATTCATGGGAATCCGGAAAGTCTAACCTTGTCTGTGGTATTCCGAGTAGGATTCCGGGATTGAATGACTGTGACGAACTTCAAACTCCTGAAGGCTGCACGTTAGTGACAGACACAAAAGAATCACTAGATTCTATTCCAACCTGATTGAGAACCGACAGATGATTAGCTGTGCTGTGACAGAGCATTTGGACCTTTTTCACTGAGAGGATGGGATGTAGCCATTGACAACAGTGATGCCCTACATACAGCTTGCCATAGAAAGGAGTGATGAAAAACTAGAAGGAAGAAGTAGGAAAGTAGAGATTCAGAAGGAACACAGCACCTCCAAACACCTATCCGAAATTCCCACCATTGGATTACATGAGTAACTTTATCTTTATTTTCTGTTTATTTACTATTATTTGATTTTCAAAATTCCATAATCAATTATTATCCGCCTGACTGAGATTTACAAGATGACCATAGCTTGCTTCATACCAACAATCTCTGTGGGATCGACCCTTACTCACGTAAGGTATTACTTGGACGACCCAGTACACTTGCTGATTAGTTGTGCGGAGTTGTGACAAAGTGTGATTCACGTTTGAGAGCACCAAGCCTTTGGAGCCATTGTTGATGATCACAATTTCGTCCACCAACATACCTTCAAACCATCTTCAGTACACCCGAAACCTAATCCTCCGTTTTCTAATTATCATAATAGTATCAACTAAAACTCTTAGGTTATTTCCTATGTTCTCATACCTAAATTTAAGCCAAAAAGCCTTAAAACAGTGTCACAGAAGCTTACAATCTTATTGGGAAGGTGAAATACTTGAAAATAAAATTTAAATTTGAGAAACAGGACGTGTGCGTACTCACAGGGGTGTGCGTGAGCACGCCCAGATAAAGTTTTAAAACGTGTGCGTACGCATGGAGGTGTGCGTACACACATGTACCAAAATTTACAATTCTGTTCGCTCGCAAAAGGCGTGCTCGCGCCCTTAACAGATTGCCCTTCCCAACGTGTGCGTGTGCACAGGGCTGTGCATGCGCACATGTTGTAAACGTTCATTGGGTATGTGCGCGCACAAGCTGTGCTAACACTCTAAATAGATTGCATGCCTCTGCGTGTGCATATGCACAGGTCTGTGTGTGCGCACAGGTTGAAAATTTCGCAGGGGTGTGCGTGTGCACATACCAGAAATCACAAAATTCTGCAACTTTGCAGAATTTTAGATTTTGACACCAATCTTTGAATGATCATAACTTTCTCTACAAAAATCCAAATTTTACAAACTTTGTATTAATTTGAAGAGTTTTCAATAAACTTTCATTTTAAACCAATTTCAACAAATTTTGAAAACTGAGGCAAAAGTTATGATCAGACAAAGTTCACCAAAAAACCAACTTTTACGAAATTCCATAATTTCCACAATTTCTTGTAAAAGACAACCAAAACCATACCAAACCATTCTAAAATCGATTTTTCATCAAAATCTACCCTTTGTGTCATATTACACCAATCTTACCACATTTTTCTTCACATTTCATTATTCTCAACCTCAACATCAAATATATAACACTTATGATCAATCCACATTCAAATTTTACCACCCACATTACCATTTTATCAACCTCAACATCACATCTATCATACTAAACCACTTTTCAAATCCACACAATCATTCATCATCATCATATCATTATCAATCATCATAATTGAATTCAAAATTCATCAACTCATCATAAATCATCATACATCAACATTCAATGACTCATCAACCATTTTAATTCAATCATATCCTTTGGGTCACTAGCCTAAGTGTCCATGAATATTATATACTACATAGAAGAAACTGAAACCATACCTTGGCCGATTCCCAATATGCCAAAAACCCAAAATGAGCACAAGCTAATCTTTCCAACACAATCCAAGCCACCAACAATCACCAACAAGCTCCAACAAGTTCCAATAATCACAACTTCAAGCTATAACACATAATTTACAATAATTCAACCTAAGACTCATCATAATCAAAATTTCACAAGGATTCAAGAGTAACTCACCTTACCCAATATTTTTGAAAGCCAAAACCACAAGCAATCAAGTGCTAGAGTATACCTAAACACCCAAAACACAAGATTTCACTCAAAACCAAACCCCAAAATTTAAATTTCATAAGGGCACGAAAATTGGACAGAGATTCTCGAGAAACTTATCACAAGGCTTAGATAGAAATGACAAGCTTGGAAAGAGCTTCACGTAGCCGCTGACGGCACGCAAATCAGACTACCGTAGCTCGAGATATCACGGATTGAAGTGAGGAGTGAATAATACTTTCTCTTCTCCTCTCCCTCTTTTCTTTTCAGCTGAGTGTGTTGTGTTATGAGTGTGTTGTTGATGAAAATGGGTTCACTTAAGTGCTTATATATGTTGGGCTTGGGCCCAACTTGGGCCTAGTCCAATCCGTTAGCTTTTTTAGCCCGTTTGGTCTAACTTCAGACCAAACCTTTAAAATTAATGCCCGATTCTCGTGTAACTAAGTAATTAATATTGCTCAAATTAGATTCCAAAAATTTAGAGTGAGAATATGAGGATTTAAACATAATTTTTGGACTTGGTAGGTTTTTCTGAGTTAGAAAATGTATTTTCTGCAAAAAATCGAGAAAAACCACGAACCGGCAGTTGAACCGGTTGAACCGGTTCAAGTCTGCCCAGTACTGCATAGAATATATATGGAATGAGAATCGGGGGTTTTCAGTATGGTAAAGCTGTCCACATAGTTAATATAAAAGGTCCTGGGAAAGTCAGAGGCATTCCTAGAACTCCGACACTCATATTTCAGCTGAAAGACCCAACTAAACCAGAAATTAGGTAAGTTATCTAAGGTATTCAAGTTTTAAATCAAACTTTAACTTAACACTTCACTTTCTGTCTCCTCCAACCCTCTGAATTACCAGTGGAACAATCCCCCTCACACCTTCGCCAAGAGGGGTTTCTTAGAAAATATACACATACAATTTAAGCAAAGAAATCACAGACAAAGATGTAATTATAGTAAATAGAACAAGTAGCAAATAAGCAGAGTTAAGCAATTAAGCAAACCAAAACAATGCACACCTAAGAAAAACATACAAATGCACATAATGATGCCTGTTCTATGGCTGATGAGTCTCATCTGTCGGTTATATTGCCAACCAGACATGTCCTGATAGTTAACCATTGGACAGTCCCTCTGTGCGTGCATTCTCAAGATCAAAATAATATTTATGGAGTCAAACTCCAAATTCAATAATATAATATTCCATGGAGTCAAACTCTAAGCTCAATAATATTCCATGGAGTTAAACTCCAAGCTCAAATATAATATTCCATAGAGTTAAACTCCAAGCTTAATAATATTCCATGGAGTCAAACTCCAAGCTCAAATATAATATTCCATAGAGTCAAACTCCAAGCTCAATAATATTCCATGGAGTCAAACTCCAGGCTCAATAATATAATATTCAAAATCCATATATATATGCATGCCTATGGAGGAACCTGGGGAGTTAAAGTGCCTAGTCACATCTTGCGACAGAGGGTCAACAAATAGTCTCAAATACACAAGCCACATAATAATCTTTTTCTTTTTAAAATAACACTTTAAATCAAAACTCCAATTCTTATAAAAATTTCGGTAGTATCTCCTCTAAAACTCGAATTTCTACCACCCTTCAAGGATTCCAACTACCAAACCAAACACCTCTCAATCATTCAAATCATTTTCAGTATCAAATTATTTCAAAATCAAATAAATACCAATATTAAATCTTTTTCCAAAATCAACCAACTCCATTAGCAAATCATTGAATACAACTAAACTACACATCTTATACCATATACACAATCCATCAATAATTCATTTACTTCATTCCTATCTTATGGTCTTCTAGCCTAAGTTTTCACGTGACATTAAACATTAACTACGAGAAACTAAAACCATACCTTGGACGATTCTTTTCTAATCTCAGAACACCTCGAAAACCTCTCCTTTCACAAGCTCCAAGCTTCCAAATGTTAATTCCTCAAGCCTAATTACCCGGATTTCGTTCCAAACCGCCCAATTGAACTCCAAATCAACTAGAACACAATCTTACCCACAAATCAATTGGATAAAATCCAGTGATTATTCGCTGCTAGAGTTCAACAGATTGTTCAGATAGAATTGAAGAAAATTCTAAGATGAAAGTTACGGACGATTGAATTTTTGGAGACTTTAGGTTTACATTTTAATGTAACTCTCCCTTCTTCTCGTACCAGCAGGAATGAAGAGAAGGTTCATTTTCAGTATTTTATAGGTTGGGCTTTGGGCCCGATTTGGGTCCGGTATAACCATTTCGTCCAGTTAGTCAAATTTTGGACCAAAATCTTTAAAATTAGTGTCATAATTCGTATTTTTAATATTTCTACTCCTCTAAATTATAAAAATTAATTTTCCTAATTTCTTTGAATAATAATTAGTTTATTGGCTAATTATTTATTTATTTCATAAGTTTTACATGTGACGTGAGTATAAGCTGCTGTTTTCAATTCTCGCGTACGCGGATGGAGTGCCGTTGTACGCGACATACCAAATTTCTACCTCATGCGTATGCGGACCATGTATGCGTACGCACAACCTCCAGATTTTGCAAAAGTATATTTTTAAGTTTTTTAACCATTATTTTAGCCTTTTAAACCTTTATAAACCTTGATAAGAGCATAGAGCCGGTGTACTTAAGGATGGTAGAGTTAGAAACCAAATGTTAAGGGTGATGCCAAGGCATCTAGGCTAGTTTCACTGACCTTTTCTTTAATATTTTAAGGTAGTTTCATGCATTTTCTTAGAGAATAAGGCAAGTTTTGGATGAAAATACACTCACACCTTGATTCAAGCAACTATTGTGAATTTCACATGATTTCATGAGGATTTTGCAAGAATTGAATGACAAATTGATGATGCAAAATCTCATAACTTTGACTAGAGCTTTGCTGCACTTTATTTGCTTGATTTCAGGACAAAAGAAGCAAGGAAGAACCACGTTAGTAGCCACGTTAACCTAGTTAATGTGACCACTAACGTGGAATGGGAAAGAGCTTGCAACGTTAATGAGAAAAGTGATCACCAATAACACCTGCGAAGCCATCATAAGCCTACGTTAATTGTCACGTTAACTAGATTAACGTGGTAGTTAACATGGAGGCAAAGAAAGCTCCAACGTTAGTGGTGAATGTGAACACCACTAACGCTCCAAAATGTGGCAATGAACCACGTTAAGAGTCACGTTAACTTAGTTAACGTGAACTCTAACGTGGAAGAGAGGAACAATGCCAACGTTAGTGACACTCACCTTTGTCACTAATGTTGGATCAATCTAGCATTGCCCACATAACCACAAACGTGAAAGTTAACGTGGAGCAAAAATTGATGAGCCAACGTTTGTGACACTCACCTTTGTCACTAACGTTGGAGATGGCATTCACTACCACGTTAGTGGCCACGTTAACTTAGTTAACGTGAGCTCTAACGTGGAGAGTAGGAGCACTTGGAGCGTTAGTGACAAAGGTGAGTGCCACTAACACTCTCGAAGATGAGGCATACCCACGTTAAGAGCCACGTTAGTTACACTAACGTGAACTCTAACGTAGGGACAAGGGGCACAAGGCAACGTTATTGGGAAAGGTGAGTCCCAATAATGCTTGCGAAGGTTTATAAGGCAACGTTAGTGGTCACGTTAGTACCACTAACGTTGGAGTTAACGTGGGTTATATGGGGTTGGAACGTTAGTGAAAAAGGTGATTGCCACTAACGTTCTCGAACCCACAATATCACTTAACGTTAACTTCACTAATGCCCATGCCTAATTCATACTTTTCTGCAAGCTGAGCCCACTAAAGATTCTAACTGCTTCAACTCAAGATCTAAGGCCCACATCCAAGACTTGAAGAACTCACTAGAAGATCAAGAAAAGTAGTATATATAGGAGTAGTTTTGAACTATAGAGAAGTTTGGCACTTTGGAGAACTATCCTCTCTATATTTACTTTTCTGCACTTTTAGCTAAGGATGTATTCTTTTCTGCCATTTTCCATTTCTAGAGCTATGAACAACTAAACCCTTTTTATTGGGTTAGGGAGCTCTGTTGTAATTTGATGGATCAATTATAATTTTCATTCTCTTCTTCTTTCCTCTCTTTTGATTTACTAGAAAGCTTTCGATCTTAATTCAATTGGTTAGTTGTCTTGGAAAAGAAACTCTCCATAATTGAATCTCCTCTGAGCCTTGGAAAAGGGATGAGAAGATCATGCTAGAAATGCTTTCTCATGTTAGACCAAATTGGGGTCTGGGCGGATATAGTGACATGTAATCCTTCCAACACTTTGATTTGGAAATATATGTGGTATAATTAGTGACCACACTTCATCTCTTCCCATGAGCAATTAAATCAAGGAATCGGGCAATTGTTCAAGCTTAGAGAGATTGGGTTGTCAAGGAATTGGAACCCAATCACTTTAGATTGCCAAGGAGATCAATAGATGCTTTGATTGAGGAAGAGATGAAAATGAATTTGATCCGGAGAGTACAACATCTCCTGGGCCCAACGAATTCCCCATTTCTGATCTTACCCATTCTCTTTACTTTATGCCATTTATTTACATGCTCATTTTCCCAAATCCCCATCTAAGATTCTGCACTTTATTTTCTGCTATTTACTTTCCCGCCATTTAATTTTCTGCAATTCTCAAACTACATTCTGTTTAGCTCAACTAGCATACTCTTCCAACTAAAGTTGCTTGACCAATCAATCCCTGTGGGATTCGACCTCACTCTATTGTGAGTTTTTACTTGACAATAATTCGGTATACTTGCTGAAGGAAAGTTGTTGAGAGACAAGTTTTCATGCATCAAAGGGCTGAGTTAGTGAAATTGAGGAAATTGAATAAGATGTAAAGTGATGTGTGATGAGGAGTAAAGATTGTGTATGATGAGAATGATGATGATAATGAGCGAAATGAGCAATGGGTGTAAGTTATTGATAATTGGAGATGACGCCGGATTGGGGAGGTTGAGGATTCCTTCCGAGTTATATGTTGTATAAGTGAGTGAAGTTTTGGACAAGGTAATGATGGTGAATTGTGACGAGCACTATATCTCAGGATGAATAGGCGACTTGAAGTAGAGGATTCCCTCTCTCATATTGTGATTATGATTAAAGAGCAAATAAGATTTGTGTTGTGAGGACGGTGGTGTTATCCAGCTCAAGTAAAGACAAGTTAAGATTAAGGATTCTCTCACTTGCTGTGATAAACAAGTTAAGGTCAAGGATTTCCTCTTTTGTTGTGGTAGACGAGCTTGAGGTTAAGGATTCCTTCACTTGTCGCACTAGAGAGTTGAATAAAAGGTCAAGGATTCCCTTCGATTTAATTCTGTAATGATTAATTTGGATTGCTGGTATGTTTGCTTGTGTTGAATTGAAATGAGTTTCAAATTGAAATGGTAAGGACAGTGATTGGATCCCCGCTCATTGATAGGCAAGTTGAGATAAAGGATTCTCTCTCTTACTGTAATAGACAAGATGAGATTGAGGATTCCCTCTCTTGTTATGGTGGGAAAGCGGGGTTGAGGATTCCCTCTCTTGCTACATCAGAGGATTGAATGGAGAAGGTTACAGATTCCCTTCAATTTGATTCCTGGCTGTGGTATGATTGAATTAGGTTGAGGATTCCCTATCGTCATATCACAGTCTCTCTCTGAGTGGGAGGTTGAGGATTTGCTCCTGGAAGGTGATGACTGTACATCATGTACCCTTTTTCTTTTCTAAAAGGGCCATAAAAAGAGCATAATCTCATTGAATCAATGCAATTTCATGAATCAAATGATATATATTATGGTACATTGCTTTATATTGGGTTTGTGCTAAATTTTAGGTGAAAAAAGCAACAAAAGGGAAGAAAACAACAAATAAGGCTGGGCGTGTGAAGCTAGGCGTGCCACTTGAAGCTCTGGGCGTGGCACGCCAAGCTTTTGAAGCAACTCTCATCAATGGGCATGCCACTTGGTGTTTTGGGCGTGGCACACTAGGCTTAAGTTCCAGAGGAGTTATTTTGAGCCCCACTATGGGCGTGGCACGCCAAAGCATTGGCGTGGCACGCCAGGGTATATGCCAATCTGACCTCCTCTCATTCAAATAAAGATATCTTGAGCTAAACAACTTCAAATGAAGTGATTCTAGTGCCATTAAAAAGTCAACATCCAGAGCTTTCCAACCATATATAACACTTTATAATGGACACTGGAATTAAGGATGATATTGACCCCGAAAATACAAGAAGAAAAACACGTCACTGCAGAGTTACCAGCCTGACCTCTTCATCTTTAATGGAGCATAACTTGAGTTGTAGAGGTCCAAAATGAGTTGATCTTGGTGGCGTTGGAAAGCTGACTGACGTTAGAATTTTTGCTAGTAAAGAATTTTATAAAAATATAGTCGCGTTGTAAGTATAGATTCTAAACCAACAGAAAATCCCTTCGTACAAATGTTTTGGTTGTCACAAGTAACAAACCCCTAAATAAATTGATAACCGAAGTATTTAAACCTCGGGTTGTCTTATCAAGGAATTGCAAGGAGGTGTTCTTATTATTAGTTATGAGTCTTGTAAGTTGGGGGTTTTGAAAGTAAGAAAGAAGTATGTTAAATGACAAGTAAAATAAATAAATAACTATAAAATAAACTCTTGGCAAGATATGAGAAATTAGAAGTCCTATCCTAGTTATCCTTATTGATGGTAATGAGAATTGAGTTTTAATCCCACTTAGTTAACCTTTACTAAAGCAAAGGAAAGTCAAGTGGACTAATTAGTTTGATCCTCAGGTCCTAGTCAATTCCCAAGAAAGAACTAGAGTTATTGGAATTCAATTCAATTAGCAAAAATAGCAATTATTAATCACGATGAGTTTGATAACTCAAGAGTTACCAATTAATCAACCAAAGCCAAGAATGTAGAAAGCTAAATTAAAATCATATATCTGAAAACATCTCAATAATGGGTATTAAATAAGAAAATCAATCCTAACATGAAAAGTTCATAAGCCAATTGGGCAACACAAATCAGATACAAATGAAAGCATCAGAGTATATGAAAGTAGAAAAGAAACATCAATTATTGAACCTGGTATGAAGAAACAATCCTAATCCTAATAGAAATCCTAATCCTAAATCCTAAGAGAGAGGAGAGAACCTCTCTCTCTAAAAACTACATCTAAAACCTAAATTTGTGAGTAATCATTCAATGATTGATTCTGCTCTACTCACAGCCTCTAATCTGTGTTTTCTGGGCCAAGAACTGGGTCAAAAATAGCCCAAAATTCATTCCCAACGCTTTTTGGTCCGTACAGGTCGCGGCAAAGTGACGCGGTGGCGTCATCCACGCGTTTGTGTGGAATGAGATTCGCAGATGCGACGTGTTCGCGTGGAGCGCGCGTTCGCGTTACCTATCTGTACGGCTACTATGGAAAATTATATATAAAATCGAAGCCCCGGACGTTATCTTTCCAACGCAAGTAGAACCACATCATTTGGACCTCTGTAGCTCAAGTTATGATCGTTTTAGTGCGAGAGGGTCAGGCTGACAGCTTTGCAGTTCCTTAAACTTCTTGTATTCCTTCCACTTTTGCATGCTTCCTTTCCATCCTCTGAGCCATTCCTATCCTGTAATCTCTGAAATCACTTAGCACACATATCAAGGTATCGAATGATAATAAGAGAGGATTTAAATAAAAGAAAATAAAAGCCAAAGAAGCATGTTTTCAATCACAGCACAAGATCAGGAAGGAGAATGTAAAACTATGCAAATCATATGAATAAGCGGGCAAAGGCTTGATAAAAAACCACTCAATTGAGCACAAGATAAACCATAAAATAGTGATTTATCAACCTCTCCACACTAAAACATTAGCATGTCCTCATGCTAAGCTCAAGAGAAGCTATAAAGGAGCGAAGAGGAATGATAGAGAGTATGCAATGCAACCTATCTATATGAATACAGCTACATGCAAAATGTTTCTACCTACTTGGTTAAAAGTAAATAAGTTCTCAAAGACAAATATGAATCAAATTCCACTAATTCAAATTACACAATAAAAGACAAGTAAACTTGTAAGAAGATAGCTCATAAAAGCAGGGAACATAAAATCAAGCATTAAACCCTCACTGGTAGTATATATGCACTCTAATCTCTCAAGTGTCTAGGGTCAATCACTCTACTCTTCCCTAGTCATGCTTTCTAAGCTTTGTTCTTCATCTAACCAATCAACAAATATTTAGTATACCAATGCAAATATCATGAGGTCTTTTCAGGGTTGTAATGGGGCTGAGGTAAAGGTAAGGATACATATATAAAAGGGTAGGCTTTATTTGGGATAAATGAGTTAATAATCAAATATGGCCTCAATCATATACAAGCATGTACATACACTAAATAATGGACATATAGAATAGAACAAAGCAACGATTGCAATCATAGAGAAGAAAACACACAAGAATAAAAATTTATAGTTAAATAATGTAACCATGTAAATAAGCTCAAATCTCACAGGTTGTGTGTTCTTTGGCTCAAAAACCATGTTCCAAATACAACTTCAAACAAATTTAACACATAGAAAATTTTAATTTTTAATTTAAATTAGTGAAATATTATAAAATAAAGTCTTGAAAAGAAATTTATTACTTCAACCAAGTAGTGGTAAAATATGCACAAAATCTAACTATAATGCAATCAAACATGCAAATGCAGGAACTAACTACAGAGAAGTTTAGACATTGGTGTTGAGTCAGAAATAACTAACCCATGGAGATCGATATTGACCTCCCCACACATAAAGATTGCACCGTCCTTGGTGCATGCTAAGATGTATAAGTGAACAGCTGCTCCAACTGATGCCTTTCGCTATAGATTGTGCAGATTGACTTGTTTGTCTTCCCATTTAGAAGCTTTCCCTTTCTCTTCCTTGGTGGCCATCCTGAAAGAAGAGAAAAAGAAGGAAAGTAACCCAGAAGTAAAGATAAGAACATAAATGAAATATGGGTGTTAATGCCAAATAATAAAGGTCTCAATTACATGGTAACTACAACATGCAAGGGAGAAAATAGTGGAAGCAAATGGCATATCAAAAGTGCAAAAATTGCAACAATGGGGAAGAGAGTGGGTAAAGAGAGATAATATAAATTCATGTCAATGCAAAAGTAATACAGGTATAAAAGATAGGCATTGATTTAATTAATATTACCTAACAAGAATAAAACAAGTCACTAAGCACCAAGATAATACCAGAAAAGATACAACGGTTGAATAAGAAAATTTAACACTAATGGAAAAGAAAAAGAAAGTAAGAAAGGAGGAAGAAAGAAGAAAAGATAGAAGAAATTAGGATTATAAAAGAAAAGATAAGATAATTGGCGCTGGTCTGGATAAGCTGTGCGTCGCATATGACGCGGACGCGTGGTGCACGCGATCGCTGGGGTGTGATAAATTCAAGGGACGCGGATGCGTGACTCGATTTGTGCTTGTGGCACGAGTGCAGCCTCGCGTTCGCACAACTCTCTGTGTAAATGCATTTTGCCAAAAATCTGGGTGACGCAGTTGCGTGGGGGACGCGATCGCATGGATGGCCTATTTTAAAAAATGACGTGGATGCATGGGGCACGCGTTTGCGTGGTAGGACTTGTGCTTCTAGCACAAGTCCAGCTCAATTCCAGCTCAACTTTCGGTCATACACTCTTTTTACATCGATTTACAGGGCACGCGTTCGCGTGGGTAACGCGGATGCGTGGGAGGCATTTTTCCCACATGACACGGACGCGTCAGCGACGCGGTCGCGTGGATCAATTTGTGCCAAAGGCACGCCTCCAGCCACGCTCTCGCGTGACTCTCTGTTCAATTTTGTTTTCTTCTCAACGCACCTATGACGCGGATGCGTCGGTGACGCTGTCGCGTCGCGTGCGTGAATTTTTTTTTAATAATGCAGTATGCAAAATGTAATGCTTAATATGAATGCTATGCATGATTCCAGGTTCAATCAAAACTCAAAAACAGACTAAAATTAAAATAGAAAAAGGAATGGTCATACCATGGTGGGTTATCTCCCACCCAGCATTTTTAGTTATAGTCCTTAAGTTGGACATTTGGCGAGCTCCTTGTCATGGTGGCTTGTGCTCTTGAACTTATCTTGAAACTTTCACCAATGCTTGGACTTCCAATAAGCTCTATCAATACCAAGTAAATTTACCAAGCGTTGATGAAGTTCTCCACAAGCTTCGAGCTCCCAAAGTTGATCCTCATATATTCCTGGATCCCAAATCTTGTTTCTACACCCATCTTCAAGTTGATTATCATGATTCCATCCGGGTGGCAAGCAGTCTGAATTCTCACTGAAGCGGCCAAACAACTTCTTAGACCCATTCAGTTGAGCTCTACACCAACCTTTACGTTTAAACTTAAAACTTCCAACCATAATGAACCTTGCAGGGTAATTCTTACCACTGACCATCTTCCTCTTACTCTTAATGCCACAAAGAGCTCTAAGTTGACCATCCGTCTCCAATAGCCCATATTCAAGTGGAATTAGAAAGCTAAGGGATATGAATTTTACCCACTTGAATGTTGTGAAGGGTGATGGCAACTTAGGGGGAGGGGTTTCTAATGAACTTGCAAGCTCCACTCCTTTGTGCTCTTCTTTGACATCTTCCACCTCTTTGCAAGCTTCTTCAATTTCAACCTCTTCCTCTTGGTAGCTTTCTTCTGATTCAATTTCTTCTTTATTGTTCACCAAGGGCATGGGAGGTTGTGCTTCTTCTTCTTTAATCTCCATGTCAAGTTCAATGGGAGAGGATGCAATTGTAGATAAGAATTCATTAATGATTGAATCCATCTCTTGATCGTCTCCTTCAAAGTCTTCAACCATGATATGCTTTGGAGGTTGTACACCCTCCTCAACATCAGTTTCAAACGTCTTTGAAGGAGGCTCTATAACTTTACTTTCCCATGGAGGTTCAACATCTCCTAAGTCTTCAACCACTTCTTCTTCTTCAATAATTCTGGCTTCCTTCACTTGTTTCAATACCAAATCGTGCTGCTCATTATCTACCGGAATGCCTAACTTTTCCTTCCTGCTACGTTCTTCAGTAGATTCTCCACATGAAGCCATCTGGGTTCCTTGAATGCCTGAACGTCGAAAAGGTAATCGATTTATTGCTTGATCCAGGTGTTTAAGTATGAAATCGTATTCATCCTTGATGATTTCCTGTTCAACTATTTCTTCACCTTTAAGTACAAAATACTCCTTGTTGTCTTCCTTCACTAGTTCTTCAACCGCGCTGTTAACTTCAAGGGTCTCTACTACCTTCACCTTTAGTGCCTCCTCTAGCTCCTTATAAAGTATGGATTCGCGAAGATGATCCTCTCTCTCTTGTTCCATGTTAATCGTATAATTGGGATCATGTTGCTCTTGGATTGATGGATGTGGGTGCTCTTCCATGGATGGTGGTGATGGGATGGGGAAATCATTCTGTGGTTGAAAAGGAAGTGCACTAGAGCTTGAGGGTTGATTGTTGAAGGTATTTGGTGGTCCGATTTGGGCGGCGAGAGCTTGTATAGTAGAGTTTAGATCGGCAAATGCTTTCTCCATAGAGGTTTGGGGTGGATAGGAGGGTTCATTTGTTGGGAGAAAGGGTTCATGGTAGGAAGGTGGTTCATCTTGATAATGATAAGGAGATGGTGTATATTGAGGTGGTGGTTCTGTGTATGGTTCATTTGGTGGTTGGTGTAGTGAATAAGGATTGGGGTCATATGGAGGTGAATAGTGGAAAGGGGCTTGTGAGTGTGGTGGTTCAAAGCTATGTTGAGGAGGTGGTTCATTGGCATATGATGGGGCTTGTTGGTAACTACAAGGGGGTCCACCATATCTATCAGCTTTGTATGCATTATAGAATGGTCTTTGTCCATGATATCTTGGAAGGTGTTGTCGCCTAAAGGGTTGATCAGCTCCTCTTGGCTCCGTCCATCTTCGATTGCTTTGACCTTGATGCATATTCCTGTTATAACTTCCTCTTCCTGCAACATAGTTGTAACCAGACTCAGAGCCAAAGGGGTGAGAGTTCATAGTAGTAGAAGAAAATAAAAACAAAAACTAACAAAAAGAAAATATTTTGAAAAAAAAATTGATTTTTTAAAAAAAAATAAGATAAGATATTTTTTTTAAAAAATAAGATAAGATATTTTTTTGAAAAATATTTACAATAACCAATAATAAGGCACACGTTTGCAATTCCCCGGCAATGGCGCCATTTTGACGTTAGGATTTTTGCTAGTAAAGAATTTTATAAAAATATAGTCGCGTTGTAAGTATAGATTCTAAACCAACAGAAAATCCCTTCGTACAAACGTTTTGGTTATCACAAGTAACAAACCCCTAAATAAATTGATAATCGAAGTATTTAAACATCGGGTCGTCTTCTCAAGGAATTGCAGGGAGGTGTTCTTATTATTAGTTATGAGTCTTATAAGTTGGGGGTTTTGAAAGTAAGAAAGAAGTATGTTAAATGACAAGTAAAATAAATAAATAACTATAAAATAAACTCTTGGCAAGATATGAGAAATTGGAAGTCTTATCCTAGTTATCCTTATTGATGGTAATGAGAATTGAGTTTTAATCCCACTTAGTTAACCTTTACTAAAGCAAAGGAAAGTCAAGTGGACTAATTAGTTTGATCCTCAGGTCCTAGTCAATTCCCAAGAAAGGACTAGAGTTATTGGAATTCAATTCAATTAGCAAAAATAGCAATTATCAATCATGATGAGTTTGATAACTCAAGAGTTACCAATTAATCAACCAAAGCCAAGAATGTAGAAAGCTAAATTAAAATCATATATCTGAAAACATCTCAATAATGTGTATTAAATAAGAAAATCAATCCTAACATGAAAAGTTCATAAGCCAATTGGGCAACACAAATCAGATACAAATGAAAGCATCAGAGTAAATGAAAGTAGAAGAGAAACATAAATTATTGAACCAGGTATGAAGAAACAATCATAATCCTAATAGAAATCCTAATCCTAAATCCTAAGAGAGAGGAGAGAACCTCTCTCTCTAAAAACTACATCTAAAACCTAAATTTGTGAGTAATCATTCAATGATTGATTCTGCTCCACTCCCAGCCTCTAATCTGTGTTTTCTGGGCCGAGAACTAGGTCAAAAACAGCCCAAAATTCACTCCCAGCACTTTTTGGTCCGTACAGGTCGCGGCAAAGTGACGCGAAGGCGTCATCCACGCATTTGCGTGGAATGAGATTCGCAGATGCGATGCGTCCACGTGGAGCGCGCATTCGCGTCGCCTATCTATACGGACACTATGGCAAATTATATATCAAATCAAAGCCCCAGATGTTAGCTTTCCAACGCAAGTGAAACCGCATCATTTGGACCTATGTAGCTCAAGTTATGATCGTTTTAGTGCGAGAGGGTCAGGCTGACAGCTTTGCAGTTCCTTCAACTTCTTGTATTCCTTCCACTTTTGCATACTTCCTTTCCATCCTCTGAGCCATTCCTGTCATGTAATATCTAAAATCACTTAACACACATATCAAGGCATCGAATGATAATAAGAGAGGATTTAAATAAAAGAAAGTAAAAGTCAAAGAAATATGTTTTCAATCACAGCACAAGATCAGGAAGGAGAATGTAAAACTATGCAAATCATATGAATAAGCGAGCAAAGGCTTGATAAAAACCACTCAATTCAGCACAAGATAAACCATAAAATAGTGATTTATCACTGACATCAAGTGCTTTCTATTGATATATAACACTCTATTGTGGACATTAAAACTAGAGGTGAAAAAGGCCATTATTTCAGCGATGCAAAACCTGGGCGTGCATTGATATCGAAGGTGTGGCATGCCAGCTTTATTTTCATAATGGGCATGCCATTTGGAACTCTGGGCGTGGCACGCCAGTTCTAATGGCTAGAGAGGGGATTTTGGTGCATCATTGAGGGCGTGGCATGCCAATTTTTGGGCGTGGCATGCCAGTTTCACAACATATGGGGCGTGGCATGCCAGAAGTGGAAGTGGCACGCCGGGCTACTTGACAGACTGACCTATCCATCTTTAAATGGACATAACTTGAGTTACAGAGGTCCAAATGAGTTGATTCTAAAGGCAATGGAAAGCTAACATCCAAGGATTTCCAGCAATATATAATACTTTATAGTGGACATTTAATTTGAGGCCCAAATAACTCCATACTTTTAACGTGGCAAAGAGGGTCATAATCCAAAGAGCAAATTCAAGTGGGCATGGCACTTCAACTTCTTCCTGCAGCCCCTAACCTTCAATCAAGCTCACTCCAACTCTCATTCAAGCCATACTCATCAATCAATCAAGGCCACAAGAAGAATCTAGAATAGTTCATTTTCATTTCATTGTAATTTACTTTTAATTTTATTTTAAGTTTGTAATTTAGGAGAGCCTATATAAATGCCTTAGTTTCATAGAATTAGGAGCTATCTATTAGGCTGGACACATTTGGAGGAGTGAGTCTTCGGACCCTCTTTCCCACCATTCTCTTCTCCTCTTCCATTTTCTTACTTGTAAATATTTTAGTTATGAATCACTAACTCTTTCTATTGGGAAATAGAGCTCTATTGTTTTTCAATGGATTAAATTATTTTTATTCTTCTTCTTCTCTTCATCTCTCTTTGATTTGCTAGAAGGAATTTCGTTCTTCATGTTAGTGTTCAATCATCTTGAGAAAGAGATTGAATGCAAAATGGGTTTCATGGGAACCTTGGAAAAGGAAACAAAAAACCATG
Source organism: Arachis hypogaea (assembly GCF_003086295.3). NCBI lineage: Eukaryota > Viridiplantae > Streptophyta > Magnoliopsida > Fabales > Fabaceae > Arachis > Arachis hypogaea. Next base: position 68,180,258 of record NC_092039.1, on the reverse strand, counting down.
CTTGAAATTCCTTCTCACACTTGAGTAGAATCTGGGTTTTGGTGATTGGATATGGTGACATATAATCCACCCATTACTTGGACCTATGAGGATGTGTGGTATAATCAGGGACCATTCTTCATCTCTTCTCATGAGCAATTAGACCAAGGAATTGGCTATTGATCAAGATTTGGGAGATTGGGTTACCAAGGGATTGAGACTCAATCACTCATGATTGCCAAGAGGTCAATGAGTTGCATGATTGAAGATGAGATAAAATCAATTAATCCAAAGAATGCAATATCTCTTGATCCCAATGTTTATTTTATCTTTCTTTCTTTCCTTTACTTTATGGTTGTTTACATTTTCTGCACTTTACATTTCCAACACTTTACTTTCCTGTACTTTACTTTCCTTGCCATTTACTTTCTTGTACTTTATTGCTTTCCTTTACTTTCATGTCATTTACAATTCCTTATTGCCTATCATCCAATTGTGCTTGTCTAACTAGTCTAATTAATGAACTATTATTTGCTTAATCTATTAATCTCTGTGGATACGATCTCACTCCATTGTGGGTTATTACTTGACGACAATTTGGTGCGCTTGCCAAAGAACGGATTCATTATATGTGGGTAGTGAATTCCGGTCATCAGAAGGTTGAGGATTCCCTTCGTGTTGAGAGATATCTGGGTTAGCTACCAGATATGTCGGGTTTGGCTATATAACTGAAGATGATATTATTGGCCATATGACAGACATACATCATTTGAATATGTTTGATTTATTTGGGTTTGCCTAATTGTATCAGTTTGCCTGATTGACTATGTTATATGACTAAATACTACTTGTATTACTTACCTTACTTGTGTATTACTAGTCTGGATCGCTTGTGTTTGTACAACTGAGAGGTCTCTCATGCTGGTGTCAATTAACTTTGGGGGATTTTCTTGTTGGAAATGAAATGATGGAATGATTAATTAACGATGATGAATAATGAATGAGATAATTTGAACTCCTTGGGTAGGCGCAATGAAGTGATTTCACTTGCTCCAGGTGAAGATATGAGGTATTGATATAGAATCACTGAGTCGAATTAGTTGGTGTTGGTGCTGATGCTGGTATTGGTGCTGGTGCTGGTGCTGGTATTGGTGCTGGTTTGGTTATGGATCTATTCTAAATTGGAAAAATGGAAAGTTTGAAAAGTTGGAAAGATGAGAAATATAATTAGACTTAGTATCTCTTGGACAGTTGCCTAATCATGGATTAGTCAAAACCTAGAGTGAATAATTGATGAAAGGGAGATTAAGATGCTTACTGAGTTCTTATTATAGTGCATTGTATTTATTTGGCATTTTACCGTACTGGAAATCTATGAATTGGGGTTTCTCATTCCATATATATTATCTAACTTTTAAATATAGGTCCAGGTGCTCAGCAGTGAGTTGTGGTTCATCTGAAAGATGGCCAAGATCATTGGACTTCGTTTTTATCGATACGTGAACATTCTCGGTTCGCGATTTTACTTTATTTCTTTTCAAACTTCTCGTTTAACTCCCTTCAATTATATATATGTATTATTATAATCCACCTTGAGGGTCGTACCATCTTATTATCATTGACTTATGACTCGAGTATAAGGATTTAAATATTAGGGTGTTACACTTTGGACATTATGAATGGAATGAGATGCCCCAAGGATTAAAAAATGCACCAAGTGAATATCAAGAAATTATAAATAATAATTTTTACTGATATGTAGATTTTAGCATAATTTATTTAGATGATGTACTTATATACTCTAAAGGAATAAACCAACATATTCACCACATAAAATAATCATTAATGTTGTAAAAGAAAATGGTATTGTCTTGTTTGAAAGGGAAATAAAAATATTTATAATAAGAGTAAGGTTTTTAAGGTATGAAATTTTCCAAGAAACGATTACTCCGATTAAAAGATCTGTTGAACTTGTAGGAAAATTTTCGGAAGAAATTATTGACAAAAACAACTACAAAGATTATTAGGATGTCTTAATTACGTAGCCGAGTTTTTACCAGGAATAACAACTTTATATGAACCTTTATATAAAAGATTAAGAAAATAATTTCCTCCTTAGACAGAAGACATGTCCAAAATAGTTCAAAAGATTAAAACTGTAGTTAAAGAAATCCCTTGTTTGAGTATACCAGACCTTAAGGCAAGTCTAATTGTCGAGACGGACGCTTCAGAACTAAGGTACGGAGGAATACTTAAACAAGTTCTTCCAAACTCATCAAAAGAGCAAATAGTTAAATATCATTCTTGTATATGGAATTCAACCCAAAAAAATTATACCATTATTAAAAAATGAAATATTAGCCATTGTCTTATGTGTTTCACGCTTTCAAGAAGACTTGTTCAATAATACCTTCTTAATCAGGACTGATTGTAAAACTGCTCCTAGCGTATTAAAAAATGATGTTAAAAATTTAGTTTTTAAGCAAATATTTGCTAGATGGCAAGCTATATTATCATGCTTTGATTTTATTATTAAACATATTAAAGGTGAATCAAATACATTATCTGATTTTCTAACAAGAAAATTTTTGTAAGGTAGAAATGAGTAAAAAACAAGTAAGCAGTGAAGATTATGGTCAATCACTTGACCAACCAGCAACTTCAAATACAAGCTAAACAATTAACTATTAAATCTCTGACAATGTCACAGGTTGTTAAGAGCGAAAAATCATCTGTATCAATTAAGAGCTTACATGAAATTCCTACGGTTAATAGGTATACATTATTACAATCATCTAATCTATTCAAAATTAAATAATTATCTGAAAAATCTGTACCCATAAAAATAATGGCCTTGAAAAAAGAGTGGTTCAAGATGGATAATATATATATATATATATATATATATATATATATATATATATATATATATATATCCAATTCTGTTTAATTACAAATATGATTGGATAAGATTCGGTATACCTATTACCTAGAAATGAGAAATAATTATGAATATCAGATTGAATTTATGGTTTAGGTGGAATGGGTCCAATTTTAAACACCCGTATCAAATAATATAAATTAGTGTTTAAATAAAAAAGTAAAAATAAAAATTATAAAATTAGGCCATGCTATGTCTTTAATAGGTTATAAGTCATTTTCAATTATTACACTAACATGTTATTTAGGTTCGGTTTGGATAAACAACTTAAATAAGTTCTTTTGGAAAAAGAGGTTACCGTATAAGGATTTTTATTAATAGTAGCTAATAAATAAGTTATTTTGTGTTTGGATTTTTAGTTATAAAAACACTTATTTTAAAGTTGTAGCCTTTAGATAAATAACTCAAGAAATTGTTATAACTAACTATAAAAATAATAGCAAGCCATATAAAATTAAAATCACATGTGAAAAAAATAAAATTAAAACTGTGATTTCATATCACATACAATGTTAAATACAAATTTAATAATAAAAATTGAGTGGTAAAATGATAAAAAAAATAACCGAAAGAAATATATGAAGTAGGTGATTCAGATAGAACATTATTTTAAAATGGTGTTGGATGATCAATATTTTCAACAGATGAATCATTAGGTGAGGAAATATTTTCACAGAGTCAAAGATGAAAGTAGATTTTTTTTTGTTTTAAAGTTAATTTTCTAAGAAAATGATAGAATGACTTATCAAGAAAGATAAGCCATATATTTTTACTTCTTCAAAAACTTGTGAATTAAACTTTGGAAAAGTTAAAAGTTTTTTTTTAAATAGTGTCAAACACTCCTATCGACTTTTCATAATTCAAGAGTAAAAAAAAATAGTTTATGCTATTTCTAAACAGATTCTTAGTCTAACTTGAATTAAAATTTATTAAAAGATTTAATATTTTTTTTATAAAAAAATATTTTTAAAAGTAATTTTTTTTAAAAAATATTTTTTTAAAAAAAATTACATATATAATATACCAAAATTTAATATTTATAATAATATTTTAATTTTTAAAATATTTAAAATATACAAATCTTTTATCATAAAATATAACGAAATTTATAAAATTTAATAACTTTTAATTATTAAAAAATTATTTATATATTCATGTATATTTTAGTGGAATTAAACAGGCTAATTAAATTAATTTATAAACAAATTTTTAATTTATAAATAAATTTAATTTTTTTTATTTGTAAGTATTTTTTAATATAAAAAATTAAAGACTAATCCAGAGCGAATTCACGCTGTGTTTAAGGGTTTGGATTTTGGATAACCTATTTCCATCCTTAATCACCCTTTAATTTAATTTAATTTCTTTTGTGATGCTTTCTCTTCCTATTCCCCCAAATATACTCTTTTCCACTAACCCAGCGAACACCGATTGAACCCTAATTCATTCTTCGGTCACAGGCCCAGCACACCTCAGTTTATGGTTTTTGTTCTCTCCCTCGCAGGCTAAGGCTATGGCTTCCGACACTACCTCTTCTCGCTCGAGTTCTGCCGCAGATTCCTACATTGGCTGCTTGATCAGCTTGACCTCCAAGAGCGAGATCAGATACGAAGGTGTTCTTTACAACATCAACACCGATGAGTCCAGTATTGGCCTCAGAAACGGTACTTCTTCTCAAAACCCTTTCAATTTTCTGCTGAATTTGGTTTTCTGTGTCCCAGATCCTTGACAATAATGGTAACAGAATATAATTTTGAAATTCATGAGTTTTATGTTGTTTTGGGGTGTTCCAATGAAGAGTTGGATTTTCATTTATTTATTTATTTTATTAGTTTTGGAAGTAGGGGTGTCGTTTTCTTGTGTGGATTGAGCATGAGTTTGAATCTGAAAGCTTCGTATGATGGTATATGCTTCTTGTCATTCTGCTTTTAGTTGGTTTGGAAGCTTTGTGGTGGCTTGTCTAGGTTTTAGGTTTATGAATTGTTATGCTTCTCTTGCTGTTCCGTGGAATTTTTATTTGTTTATTGTGTGATTGTACAGTTTTTCTTATCTGACTATTAATGGGAAAAGGGTTAGTGAAGCTTCTGGGTACAATGATTATTTGTTCTGGAGGTAGGCAAGTGCTCCAAATTGCTGTTTTGTTTGAGCTTCGCTTACTTAAAATTGAAAGTTGTGTTTTCTGTAATGTATTGTAGTGTTTTTTCAGTGATTTGAATGCTTTGTGATAATCCGTCCGGGCTTTAGATTTTCTAAGTTGCGTTACTTTCTTTATTACCTGTGATTCTCGTTCTCAGTGGAGGACGAATTCGCTTTTGGACATTTAGTTGGGGTTTCCCTTTGGCGCCCCTCTTAATATTATGATTGTGACTTGTGACTTGTGAGTCTGTAGTTATGTGTCAGTAAGAACTGTCCCATGATACTGTAAGGGCAGCAGTAGAGAGTAGTTCTTTTTTCTGATTAGAATGTGTTATACGGGTTATGAAGAACATGAAGGCCATGGTAGTTGATGTCATGAATTTGAATGTATGAAATTGAATTTCCTTTTCAAGTCATGTTTCAACATTGAATTCTATTATTACTGTTAGTTCTTTGGTGTTTACTTAATTACTCAATGGCAAAAGTTTCTTCATATATTATTCACTGTCAAAAGCAGCTTTGGTGAACTGATACTTTGTCTTCGGGCTTGTCTGTGGTGCAGTGCGATCTTTTGGAACTGAAGGAAGAAAGAAAGATGGTCCACAGATTCCTCCAAGTGACAAGGTGTACGAGTATATATTATTCCGTGGGACTGACATCAAGGTATCATATACAGATCAAATTCGAGCACCTTATTGAATAGCTAATGATGTGTTGCCTGTTGTGTTAATTTGCTTTGGAAATAACTGCATGTGATTGTGTGATATTTTTTTTTCTCTGGGACGACTTGATAATACGAGAATTGGAATAATGGGTAATTGATGCAAAAATTGTGGCATTTATCTTCATCCCCAATAATGGGTAATTGGAATAATGGGACGACTTGTAGAGGTTTATTTCTGGTATTTGCCAGCAAATCATGTATCCTTACATTGAAGTGAACTAGGGAAGAAGCTTATTCAGATTTTTCTTATGCCATTTTATCGGATATTCTGATGATGTTATTACACAACGCCTGCTATATGTTACTGCATGACGACATTGAATAATTTATATGAACCAGATTGGTTGAAACATCTGTTAATTCTTTTTGCAGGATTTACAAGTTAAATCTTCTCCACCTGTCCAGCCTACACCACCAATAAATGCTGATCCAGCTATTATTCAGGTTGATGAGCAGCTTTTTGAATACAAAATGCATTGAACTAAAATCACATACTAACATGTGAAATTGCCTTGCAGTCTCAGTATCCTCGCCCAGTCACCAGCACATCTACAAATTTACCTCCTGTAACTGGATCTTTGACAGATTTTAGTTCTCAAAACACACAGCTAGGACTCCATGGATCAAATTATCAAGGAACCTTACCTTTATATCAACCTGGAGGGAACATAGGATCATGGGGAGCTTCTCCAAATGCCCCAAATTCAAATGGTGGTGGGCTTGCTATGCCACCAATGTATTGGCAGGGATATTATGGTGCTCCAAATGGGCTACCTCAGTTACAACAGCAATCTTTGCTTCGACCACCACCTGGGTTATCGATGCCTTCATCTATGCAACAGCCAATGCAGTTTCCCAATTATAGTCCTTCTTTGCCAGGTGCACCATCAAATTTGCCAGAACTCCCATCAGCTTTGCTCCCATTGGGTACTAGTTCTGCCAGTGTAACAGCCACTTCTATACCTCCATCTAATCTCCCATCAACTTTACCCCCATTGAATGCTATTTCTGCTAGTGTGACTGCCACTTCTATACTTCCATCTAATATGCCATCAACTTTGCTACCAGCTCCTTCTGCTACTCTTGCACCGGAAGCTTTGACAGTATCAGTTCCAAACAATATTGCTGCTGTTTCGCTACCAGCAGCCCCAGTCACCACTAACCTACCATCATTGACTCCTTTTACTAATGGTGCTCCCGATATAGGTGCTATAGTACCACCAGTCAACAGACCTAATGCAATTTCAGGTCCAAGCATGCTATATCAAAATGCATCCCCACTAACCCCTGGCCTTGTTGGATCATCAAATTCTATCCATATGGAAGCACCAGCCCCACCTCTGGTAACACCAGGTCAACTGTTGCAGTCTGGACCAACTGTAGTATCTTCATCTCAGCCTTCTCAAACTCCTCATAAGGATGTTGAGGTGGTTCCTGTGTCATCAACATTACCTCCAGAGACATCTGTGCCAGTTTCTGCTGAAACTCAGCCACCAATACTGCCACTGCCAGTAACGTCACGACCTAATCACAGGGTACTTTTCTTTCTCTCTCTTGTTAATTACTTAAATGATATCACAGATTTTATTGGGTTGCTGTTTTTAGTTTCAGTAATAGCGGCAACCAAAATAGTTGAGCATATTATCATTTTGTTTTTTATCTGGGAAAATGCTCTTGACATAATTGTTCATGGTTCTTAAGCCTGGGGGAGCTCCTATGCATACTCAACATGGATATGGATACAGGGGACGTGGAAGTGGAGGTGGAAGAGGAAGGGGGACAGGGGTAATGCTCTACTCAACACTTTCTTTTTATTGCATCATGCTAACCTGACTTGTTATCAGATTTTTGAATTTTCAAGTTAATTTCAGGATTGTTTTGGGGCAATATGGTAGTTATGCTTTTAACTTTAGAATTTACACACTTTTAACTTGTCGTGGTGTTGGAAATTTTTTTTTATTCGATTGGATGTTGAGCAATTTGATGAGATGACTAACTATGCCTGTTGTTGCCCTCTCACTAAATTGATGCTTTTACATAGATAACTTCCGAGATTGTAACACCCATTTTAGGTATTGTAAACTTGGGTTAATGCTTTACAGGGTTCACGTCCAGTTGCAAAATTCACTGAAGACTTTGATTTCATGGCAATGAATGAGAAGTTCAAAAAGGATGAAGTATGGGGTCATCTAGGTAAAAGCAATAAGTCCCATTCGAAAGATAGAGATGGCGAGGACGCCAGCGATGAAGATGATAGTCAAGATGAAGACAATGGTGATACATCAAAAATGGACGTTAAGGTAAATTTTCTTACCACTGTGTAACTGAATGCTGTCAATTATGTTGAGAATGTAATTTGTTATCCTATGACTGTTTTTTCATTGTTTCCACAGCCTGTTTATAACAAGGATGATTTCTTCGACAAGCTTTCATGTAACGCCCTTGATCATGACTCGCAAAACGGAAGGGTTAGATATTCTGAACAAATCAAGATCGATACTGAGGTAATATATATTTTGGTTTGACCTCATTTTCATGGACAATGTTCAATTTTTATACTACCTTTGTGTTGCAGACTTTTGGTGATTTTTCAAGGCACCGTGGTGGCTGGGGAGGCCGTGGTCCTGGCCGTGGTGGACGCTCTCGAGGCGGTGGTTATTATGGAAGGGGTTATGGTTATGGCTATGCTGGAAGAGGAAGGGGACGCGGCATGCCTAATCGTCCATAGGTGGCAGCAATAGCCATCTTTTCATCAAGTCGTGGTGGTGGTGTGGATCATATTCCAAGTCAAGCCACCCACTGAAGCACTGTTTCTTGAGGCTACGCTTCAATATGTGTTTTCTCTCTTCCTGTTTGGGCACATAATAAGTAGGACAGTTATTTCTTGTTGTCTAGCCCTCTTGTTAAGTTCTCTACTCAAATGATCCTGTCCTGATGGAAAGGTGTTTCTACCCATTTTATTTTTAGTTCATGATCAGGAAGAAAGAAAAGTTTAGACTTTAGACTAGTGTCTTGTGATGCATTGTTTATGCATCTAAACAATAGCGATTTTTCAATTTCAGGGATATGTCTTATGTTGTATTGTACTATTGTTTGCATTGTAAATGCAAGTTTCAGGTTTTGTTATTGAAGTGGCAGATTCTAACATTTGGACCATCATTGTAGAAGCCAGCTGATTTGTTTTTGGTTAATCTCAGGCACTAATATTACATCCCTTTGATTACATTTCCCAATGGGCTCTTTGGAAGCATATTCCATTCTACATTTCGATAATCCCTTTTGGTTAAGCACAAAGTGAAAAAACTACTCAACATGAAAACATGTCCCTATGTAGTGTTTCATGGATTTCTTGTGCTTTTTGACGACAATGAGGATAAGAATCCCACCTTGGCAATTGGAAACTCCATTTGTGTGTGGGTGAAGTATTACATTGTTATAAAAATTTCATTTCTATGGGAATTAAAGATATCCAAGGGCAAGGTAGGAATTGAAATAATGTTTGGATTTCGGAATCAAATTTGTTTAGGAATAGCTTTTCAAATTTTGAACTAAATATGAAAATATGATATTTTCATTTTAAAATTTATAAGAATTATTTATAATTCCTCCAACTATACACACCCTAGAGATTTTCTTTGTGGGTCAGTTATCTTCAAGTTCACAACATTCAAACAAGAGTGTTTTTTCGTTTTTTTTTCTTGGTGAACATAGATCCGAAAAGGGTAAAAAAAGATGAAGACAAACTGAAACTATACTGGACTTTTAAGAAGCAGTGTTACTCAAAAACAAGGTTCTGAAAATCAGTTCGAATCATTTGGTCGAACTGTGAACCGATAAGATTTGCAGTTCGGTTAGAAATTATAATAACTAGATTTAAAAATCGTTGTTGAATTGCCGAATCGGCTGAGAACCAGTTGGTCGAATCGAAACGGGGAATTTCTCCAAACAGCGCCATTTCTCACTTCAAAGAAACCCTAACCAAACTGTAGCACTCACTCACTCACTCACTCACTCTGCCTTCTTCTCATCTCAAGCTCCTCCCTCACTCCCTCACTTCCGTCCAGTCACCGCCCTGTTACTGCCGCCGTCAACTTCTGAAAGCGGCTTTCCCCACTACTGTCATCTTCACCACCGATTGAATTTCGAAGCCACTGTCCCGCCGCGCCTCGTGCCTCTATTATGCAGCCACTCTCCCATCGCGCCAGCTCTGTTCCACCGTCTCCATACCTTCAGCGGAGTCAGCTCTGTTCCATCGCAACCCTTCCCTCGAAGGTATTTTTATTTTTGTAACTGTAATTGTGGTTTTAGTTTGTTAGTTAATCAGTTAATCTGTGATTTGATTCTAATATTCTTGATTCCAACCTTGCTGCTGTTAATTTTTTATTGTCTCACTGTAATTGTGGTTTTAGTTTGGTAGTTAATTTGTGATTTAATTATGATATTCTTGATTCTAACCTTGCTGTTGTTAATTTTTTTATTGTGTATTGGAGTCTAATTATCTATGTTGAGATTAATGGGTTGCTGTAAGTCTGTAATATTGTTATTGGATTGTATTGTTACATACGATTGTTATTGGATTAGTGTCTACTCTGACACAGATTGCCAAGTCGCATGCCATTCTTATTCGTAGTCATATAAATTGAATTAGTTCTACAATTCAATTGTTGATCATGAACAAGTATATATGATATCAACTTAAATATTCCTTGATTAATCCTAAAATCCACTATAACTCTAATCAAAGGATAAGGAATAAGGAGCTAAGGACTAAAGTAAAAGTTGAACTGAGTTTTAACATAATTCAGCATCAATATTTATTTATTGGAGATAAAATACCATTTTAGAACCCAAATAGTTTCACACTGCTTGCTTCTCAATCTATTTACAATCATGTCAGAAAACATGCACAAACATATATGAATGATAGAGGAGTGTGATTGCAGCCATGTATCTATACACTTATTTTATGCTTTTATTTTCTTAATTTGATAACAAATAATATGGTTATGAGATTGTAACTTGTAGATGAATGGTGGAAGTTGTTTGGTGGTTCTGCTCCATATTTACAAAACATGGCAGTTTATGTTTAGCTGTTGACAAATTTAGATGTTGGCATTTTATATTTTTTTTTTTGTTATTTGACTTTTGAGTTTGTCTTTGAATAAGATTATAACATTGTGGTTTATGTAGTACTTTTTATTTGGATGATATTTTAAAATTTATATCAGACTATAATTATATTTTAGTATGTTTATTTATATTTTATTATTATTTTATTATAAAACGATTTTATCGGTTGAATCAAGATCAAATCGATTGAACCAGTAAACCAGTGAATTAGTAACTACAGTGGTTCGATGATGGATTCGGTTCTCAAAACCTTGCTCATAAAAGCCAACTATATAACATTATTTCGGCATAGCCACTCCACTAAATTCATATCAAATGTAGCAGGATTTTTTCACTATCATAAATGCAGCTTTATTAGCCTTCCTTTGAATTAGTTCAAAAATAAAAATAGACGTTTCAAGCTCTTCGTTGCTTCAATTCAAAAAGTTTTATTTATAATTAACTTTTCTTGATGGTCATTCGGCACTCTTAAATTGTTAACAAGAAGGAACATCTCTATAAAGTCTATTTTGCAGATGACATTCTTAAACTGAGATTCTGATACCATGATCAATGAGTAACAATGGATAGGATAGGGTAAGATTTGAATCCAACGCTAATCCTATTTGCGAGTTGAATTTGTTACTAAAACTCAATTCTATTCTATTCACAGGTTGAGAACAACCAAGTCCTAATCCTACCTGCAGTCAACCCATGGGTATTTGACTCTACTCAAAGATTTTCACAAATATACAATATTATTATATAACTTAATCAACATGCAAATTAAAAATTCAATATCATCCTACAAACAACACAATTGTCCCATAAACAACATAATCATCAAATGTTCAATTCTACATAAAAATCTTTACTTAAATTAATAACACAAACACAAATAAAATGTGATAGTAGAAATTCCGTAAAATCACTGCATGTCCTGTGTACACTGGTTCAACTGTCTACGGACATAGCTTCTTGAAAATGGTATAACTAAGGTGCTGAAACTAATATTTTTTAGCAGGTGCTGAAATGAGCTGGCTACGCTATATAATAAACGCATGTTGCTGTTTGTGTGACAAGGGAAGCTGTTCGTGTGACAAGGGAAAATCAAAAGGTAAGTGGAAAAAGCATAATACAGTAATTAGTCAGCATGGTGTTGGTAATTAAACCAAAAAATTTGTATAAATTGAGGTGGTTATAGCTTGTTAATTTTTATTACAATTGGGTTTTGCCATTTTTTGTTACAGTGAGATTTTTTGGTAAGTAGGTAGACTGGACTTACATTGTGTAGGAATGATCCAATATTTTGAAAATAAACACTTTAATACTAATACATTAACTAATATTCCTACATAAATTAACTAACTTAGTTCATAAATTCAAGAAAAAAAAACTTACTTCATAAATTCTTATTTAATAATAAATGATTAAATTGTTATCAAATAAACTAAATATTTTATTTTTCAAAATATCAACTAAAATAATATATTTACAAATTGAACTTTTAATTTTTTAATATTATAAAATATTTTTTTACTGATTTAAATTGGTTATCCTCCAATACAGTTAATTGAATAATAACATTTTCACTCATTTAACGAAACACAATCTAATTAATTTTATTTTTAAATTATAAAATTAAATTTTTTTTATAGTTTTTATTTTTAAATCATTTAATTCATACTCAATTTTTTCCTAATTTTAAATTAATATTTATTAATTTTAAAATTATAAGACAACTTTTTTTTTCCAAAAACCAAATATATATCACTAGCAATATAAACACATTGTATGACTATGTTTATTTTCATATTGCGTACTTACTGCATATTACTAATTTTAAATATTTATTTTTTATTTAATTAAATAAAAAATAAAACATAACAAATATACGTCACTAACAATACAAGCACATTGTATGGCTACGTTAATTTTCATATTGCACTTCCATTACACTATACACACTAAATGTGTTTGAAGGATTACGAGGACAACGTGAATGGCTTGTAAGTATATATGCCACACCTTGATATTTATATAGTTGTAGTATTAATTATAAGAACAAAATTTAGAAATTTGATGAAAATTATAAATTGGACTAGACAACATAGTTATTATATCACTCATTTTCTAACATAGTTATAATAAATCTTTGTAATGCTTCAAATATTTGTTATGCTTAATTTTTTTTATTTAATTAAAATTAGTAGTATGCAGTAAGTACGCAATATGAAAATAAATGTAGCCATACAATGTGCTTATATTGTTAGTGATATATATTTGATTTTGGAAAAAAAAGTTGTCTTATAATTTTAAAATTAATAAATATTAATTTAAAATTAGAAAAAAATTGAGTATGAATTAAATGATTTAAAAATAAAAATTATAAAAAAATTTAATTTTATAATTTAAAAATAAAATTAATTAGATTATGTTTCGTTAAATGAGTGAGAATGTTATTATTCAATTAACTGTATTAAATCATTGTTAATAGGTTGATTCAATGTGTATTAGAGGATAACCAATTTAAATCAATAAAAAATATTTTATAATATTAAAAAATTAAAAATTCGATCTGTAAATACGTTAGTTTAGTTGATATTTTAAAAGATAAAATATTTAGTTTATTTGATAACAATTTAACCATTTATTATTAAATAAGAATTTATGAAGTAAGTTTTTTTTCTTGAATTTATGAACTAAGTTAGCTAATTTATGTAGGAGTATTAGTTAATGTATTAGTATTAAAATGTTTATTTTCAAAATATTGGATCATTCCTACACAATATAAGCCCAATATACCTGCTTATCAAAAAATCTCACTGTAACAAAAAAAGGAAAAACCCAATTGTAATAAAAATTAACAAGTTATAACCACTTCAGTTTATACAAACTTTTTGATTTAATTACCCGACACCATTCTTTAATTATCCGACACTATCCTGACCAATTACTGTATTCTGCTATTTCCACTTACTTCCTGATTTCCTTTTGTCATACCAACAGCTTTCCTTGTCAAACCAACAACAACAGACGTTTATTATATAGCGTGGCCGGCTTATTTCAGCACCAGCTGAAAAATATTAGTTTCAGCACCATAACTTTTTCTCTAAAACTCCAATCATCTCAAATTTTAACTGGACATACTAGTCATCCTACGCTTTCATTGGCCACTGATTGAACCCAAAAACACATCCAAAAGTGGAAGTTATGCACATGAGAAGTTACTGGTTTAAAACAGAAAATTCTGTTTTTAATGCAGAAAGTGTTAATTTTCCAAAATTCATAACTTTTAGTCCAAAACTCCAATAATTATGAGAATTTTAAGGTACAAACTAGATACTCTAAAATTTCACCTAAAGTTAGTTGCATACCAATTGAATTTCTATATTGATACCAGTAATTCTACCAAGTTACTGGTGTAACTCCTAACTCAGTCTAATACTGTCTAGACCAAATAATGAGCTTATCACTTTTCTAGTGACATAACTTTCAATCTAAAAATTGAATTGCTCTGAAAATTAAACTCATCAATATAGACATCCCAATCTTTTATTTGTCTTTGGAACTAACTAAAAAATTATTTTAATTAAGAGATAAGCAGAGTTGAAGTTACTAATATAAAATCTGAAAAACTGATTTTTTAGCAGTGAACAACAAAATCTAAAAAGTCACATCTTCCACTCTACAACTTCAAAAATTTATGAAATTTTAAGAAAATGAAATAGACTTCTCAAGGTTTCATAAAAACCTAGTTTCATTATTTTTGGATGTCTAGATTGAGAGCAGAAATTCAAGGAAGTTATTTGAACTGCTACAACAAATTCTGTAGCATCTAATTTGGACTCTTCATGGTCATTTTTACTTTCCTAGACTTCTAACCCTGATTAACTCCTGATTTTATCCTCTTTTAGTTACTTAAACTTGTTTATCTATGTATCACAGCCCCAAGAGCTCAGATCTTATTATTCTCATTAGTCTCATATCGCATATTCATACAAGTACATATATACATCAATTTTCTGCACAATAAAATAGCAAACATCATCATCATAATCATCATGCATACACATTTATCATCAAAAGATACCAGCAATATAATCACACACAAAAGGATTATATCTAGCCTAACCCGTACTTTCTTGGTATCCAATATTTCTTAAGATTCTGTCCTTAGCTTTCTCTCGGCAAGGAATCCTAGTACATCATCAAGAAAACAATTTTTACATCACAAGGCCATGAGGGCCAAAATCATGATCACAATTCAAGAATAAAATTCTCACCCTCTAGCTTGAATGTGTGGCTACATTAGATGATCTTGAAGGGTTTTGAGCGGTTGATTAAGCTAGAAACAAAGAAGCAAAATAAGGTATAGGAAGAAGGCTTTGAACCAAATGGATGAAGAGAAGAAAGTGATGGTGTTTCTACTTACCTAGCTGATTTTTCATGAAACAAAAGGGTTTGGTGAAGCTAGTTCTTCCTCCTCCTAGCTTCAGGGATGGCTGGCTCTTCACTCTTTGCTTTACTTACTAAACTCAAGAATGATAGTGATGAGATAAAGAGAAGCTGCTCTTGTCTTCCTCTCACTATTGGTTCTCACTTACTCGCTCACTACTCTCGGTGATCTCTTCCTATCTTGCTATTCCCTTCTTAAGGTGGGATGAAAGGATGTTATGTTGCCACCAATGTTACACTTGTTTAGTTGTATGTTCACCATTATTAATTGCTCACAAAAGAATCTGATTGCTTGGCTAACTCTTGGAGGGAACTTGACTAGCACAGTGAGAGAAGAGAGAATGTAGTTAAGTGTGGTTAAGTAGAGAGAGAGAGTGGTTTAAGTTAGAGGAGAGAGAAAGAGTGATTAAGAAGTGTGATTATGTATTAATTTTCTAGATAATATATCTATGTTTTTCTTTGATTAAATTAAAGATGTGGTGATTAATCAAGACAATTGATTAAACTTGTGGTAAAGATCAATCCGTAGAATAATTAATCACAATGGTATTGAAAATACTCAAAATTGCGCCACTAGAAAATACGCAAAAATTACCATGCAGAAAATCGGGTTCTTACACTTACAATGTGAAGATACACTTAGGTGAGAGGAAATTGAACTATGTTAGGTTTAGAAAATCGGGTTCTTACACTTAGAATGTGAAGATACACTTAGGTGAGAGGAAATTGAACTATGTTAGGTTTAGGGTTTAGTGTCATAGGATAACCTTTGCGTTGTAGGGCATTCGAAGCTCTTTCTAGGACCATTCTATTTTCAAAACCGTCTGGGTGGTGTTGGGATCGGAGGTGCTATCATAGGCATCTATGTCAGTGGAATGTTGGAATTTGTTCGGGACAACCTTGTTTATAATTTCCGAAAAAAATGGATGGGAGTCTCTTGCTAGGTATCCAGGTGGCATCTGACTTGGCATAAGAGTGTCCCGAGGTTTCTATCTGAGTTTGGCAATAAGAATGTTGTTAGCTTTCGGCTATGACTTCTTGTTGTGAGTATTCTCATCATTCTCTTTCACTTTCTCAGCAATGGCCTATGCTTGAGCCTGATTTTGAGCATTCTTTTCTATTCTCTAGGTGGTTCTCTAACTAGATCTAAGACTCATGTTATTATTTCTAGAGAAAAGTGAGAAGGCAATCCTACTGATGCGTGAGCATCTTATACTATTTTTTCTCTAAACTTGGGCGTTTAGCGCCCAAGAAAGAGTAGCCCCAGTGTTGAATGCCCAAAACTGGTATTCAACGCCAACCAGGGAGCAAAAACCAGCGAGCTCACTTCTCCTATGGGCGTTCAACGCCCAGAATTAAAGTTGAAGGCCAGGAAGCAGTTCAAACACTCACCAAGTGGTCCCAAAGTGGATTTTAACACTCCTTAGTTTATTTTATCTTATCCTTGTAACTTTTAAATTTAAATTAACATCTTTTAGGTCTAGTATTTACTATTTAAAGAAGATATCACTTAGGTTTACAGACACATTACTTCAGATCTTCTTCTTTGTTTTTCTTGTAAGTCATGAGCAAGTAAACCTTCTGGTTAGGTTAGGAGCTCTGTTTATTCCTATCGAATAATATTATTACTTTTCTATTTTAATATAAAAGACTTTTCCAAAATTGTAAAATCTTTGTGCAATCTTTTAGCTACTGACACTCCTTTTATTTTCGGCAAAGATTGCCTGCATGCCTTCGAAACTTTAAAAGCAAAGCTTGTCTCTGCACCTATCATTTTTGCACCCAATTGTACCCTTTCGTTCGAACTAATGTGCGATGCTAGTGATTATGCCATTGGAGCAGTTCTGGGGCAGAGACATGATAAGCTTATGAATGTCATTTATTACGCTAGTCGCATTTTGAATGATGCTCAAAGAAACTACACCACCACAGAGAAGGA
Source organism: Arachis hypogaea (assembly GCF_003086295.3). Lineage (NCBI taxonomy): Eukaryota > Viridiplantae > Streptophyta > Magnoliopsida > Fabales > Fabaceae > Arachis > Arachis hypogaea. The sequence continues at coordinate 68,162,972 of NC_092039.1, read as the reverse complement.
ACTACTAGCAGTTATCTATGCCATTGATAAGTTCAGATCCTATTTAATTGGTTCCAAGATTATTGTTTTCATTGACCATGATGCTCTTAAGTACATTCTAACCAAGCAGGATTCTAAACTAAGGTTGATCAGATGGGTGCTACTCCTTCAGGTATTTGACATTGAGATCAGGGACAGAAGGGGATCAGAGAACCAGGTGGCTGACCATCTATCCAGGATCGAGCCTGAGGAGGGTATGCCACCTCCTTCTACTGTTGTATCAGAGAACTTCCTGGATGAGCAGTTTTTTGCAGTTCAAAGAGCACCATAGTTTGCAGACATTGCAAACTATAAAGCCATGAGATTCATCCCCAAAGAGTACACCAAATAGCAAGTCAGAAAACTTTTTCATGATGCGAAATACTACTTGTGGGATGAACCCTACCTCTTTAAGAGATGCTTAGATGGGATAATCAGGCCTTGTGTCTCAGAGGAGGAAGCCCAGCAGGTTCTTGATGAGCGGATATTTTATACGCTTTTTGGGGGTAATTTCATGTAGATTTTAGCATGTTTTTATTAGTTTTTAAGAGAATTTTATTAGTTTTTAAGCAAAAATCATATTTCTGGAATTTACTATGAGTTTGTGTGTTTTTCTGTGATTTCAAGTATTTTCTGGCTGAAATTGAGGGAGCTGAGCAAAAATCTGATTTAGGCTGAAAAAGGACTGCTGATGTTGTTAGATTCTGACCTCCCTGCACTCGGAATGAATTTTTTGGAGTTACAGGAGTCTAATTGGTGCGCTCTCAATTGGGTTGGAAAGTAGACATCCAGCGCTTTCCATCAATATATAATAGTTCATACTTTGCGCGAAGATAGATGACGTAAACTGGCGTTTAACGCCAGTTCCATGTTGCAGTCTGGCGTCCAGCGCCAGAAACACGTCACGAACCAGAGTTGAACGCCAGAAACACGTTACAACTTGGCGTTCAACTCCAGAAATAGCCCAAGCACGTGAGAAACTTAAGTCTCAGCCCCACATCAAGTGGGCCCCAGAAGTGGATTTCTGCACTATCCATCTTAGTTTACTCATTCTCTGTAAACCTAGGTTACTAGTTTATTAGTATTTAAACAACTTTTAGAGACTTATTTTGTATCTCATGACATTTTTAGATCTGAAATTTGTACCTTTTGGCAGCATGTGTCTCTAAACCCCATTGTTGGGGGTGAGGAGCTCTACAGCGTCTCGATGAATTAATGCAATTATTTCTGTTTCTCATTCAAATATGCTTGTTCCTATCTAAGATGTTCATTCGCGCTTCACTATGAAGGAGGTGATGATCCGTGACATTCATCACCTTCCTCACCCCATGAACGTGTGTCTGACAACCACCTCCGTTCTACATCAGATTGAATGAGTATCTCTTAGATTCCTTAATCAGAATCTTCGTGGTATAAGTTGGAATTGATGGCGGCATTCATGAGAATCCAAAAAGTCTAAACCTTGTCTGTGGTATTCCGAGTAGGATTTTGGGATTGGATGACTGTGACGAGTTTCAAACTCGCGAGTGTTGGGCGTGATGACAAACGCAAAAGAATCAATGGATTCTATTCCGACATGATCGAGGACCAACAGCTGATTAGCCGTGCTGTGACAGAGCATTTGGACCGTTTTCACTGAGAGGATGGGAAGTAGCCATTGACAACGGTGACACCCTACATATAGCTAGCCATGGAAGGAGCCTTGCAAATTCTGAAAGTAAGAAAGCAGTATGTTGCAGAGATTCAGAGGACAAAGCATCTCTAAAACTCCAACATATTCTCCATTATTAAGTAACAATTATTTATTTTATGCTCTTTTATTTTTCGTAATTCAAACTGATAATTATAATTGATATCTTGACTAAGAATAATAAAATAACCATAGCTTGCTTCAAGCCAACAATCTCCGTGGGATTCGACCCATACTCACGTAAGGTATTACTTGTACGACCCAGTACACTTGCTGGTTAGTTGTGCGAAGTTGTAAGAAATCTTGATTTTGATATTGGCATCACAATTTCGTGCACCAAGATTTTGGCGCCGTTGCCGGGATTGCTTGAGTTTGAACAACTAAAGGTTTATTTTGTTGCTTAGATTAGGAATATAGTATTGATGCTATAGAATCATTAAATTTGGGTCCTTTAATTTCTCCTCAATTTTTTGAAAATATTACTTGTCCCTATTAATTTTTAATTTTTCGTGAATTAGTGTCTTGTTCTAAGTTTGGTGTCAATTGCATATTTTATATTACCCTTTTAAATTTTCGAATTAGTGATCTTTGTTTTTCCTTGATCTTCAAATTGTTCTTGTCAATTTTTCTTGTTTGATCTTTGGTTTGTCTTGTTCTGTGTCTTTTCTTGTTTTTCTTGTGCTTTTTCAAAACATTAGTTTTAAAAAAAAATTTATTTATTTTTATCTATAAAACTAATACATCTTTAAAACACGTTACATTTATAGCTCAGTTGGCTAGAGCGTTGGCTTATGTTCTTGGCAATTGGGTATCTTCTTTTTAAAACTTTTTCAAAAATAATTTTTCTTTGATTAATTCTTGTGCCAAACTTTAAGTTTGGTGTTTTCTTGTTAGTCTTTTTTATAATTTTCGAAAATTTTATTGAAGTTTTCTAAAAATTTGAAGTTTGGTGTTCTTTCTTTTGTTCTTGTTGTTCTTGTGAATCTTCAAAGTGTTCTTGAGTCTTCTTTATGTTTTGATCTTAAAATTTCTAAGTTTGGTGTTCCTTGGTGTTTTCCCTCCAAAATTTTCGAAAACAAGGAACATTAGATCCAAAAATTTTAAGTCTTGTGTCTTTTGTGTGTTTTTCTCTTTTATCATAAAATTCAAAATTCAAAAAAAAAATCTTTTCTAACTATTTTTAAGCTACTTTTTCGAATTTTTTTTATAAAAATTCAGATTTCAATTTCAAAATTTTTCAAATCTTATCCTTTTAAGATTTTTTTAAAAAAAGGAAAAAAGAAAAATATAATAATAATATTTTATTATCTTTTTAAAAAATATCCTAACCATTTTTTCCCTCTCTTCAATTTTTTTCAAAAATCTTCACAAAACATTTTCAAATTTTTTATTTTTATTTTTATTTTGTTTTTATTTTATCTTATTTTATTTTACTTTATTATTTCGAATATAAATTTTTATATATAATAAAATAAATAATATCTACATCCATATCATCTCCCTTGCTCCATCAGGGAACTAAGTGGAAATGAACAGTCCAGAAGGATTCTGGGGTCATATGCTAACCCCATTACTGCTTCATATGGTAGTAGTATCTGTATACCCTCCATCGGAGTCAGTAGTTTTGAGCTGAATCCTCAGCTTATCATCATGGTGCAGCAAAGTTGCCAGTATTCCGGTCTTCCACAGGAAGAACCTACAGAGTTTCTGGCATAATTTTTATAAATTACTGACACAGTACATGATAAGGAAGTAGATCAGGATGTCTACAGATTATTACTGTTTTCATTCGCTGTAAAAGGTTAAGCTAAGAGGTGGTTAAATAACCAACCTAAGGACAGCATAAAGACATGAAAACAGCTGTCAGAAAAATTCCTGAATCACTATTTTCCTCCGAAACAGATGACACAGCTAAGGCTGAACATCCAAGGCTTTAAACAAGGAGATAATGAATCTCTCTATGATGCCTGGGAGAGATACAGAGAGATGCTAAGAAAATGCCCCTCTGAAATATTTTCAGAGTGGGTGCAGTTAGACATCTTCTACTATGGGCTTACAAAAAGAGCTCAGATTTCTCTAGACCACTCATCTGGTGGATCTATACATATGAGAAAAACAATTGAAGAAGCTCAAGAGCTTATTGATACAGTTGCCAGAAATCAGCATCTGTACCTAAGCATTGAATCTTCCATGAAAGAAGAAGCTAAAACAGTGACTGTTGAACTCAGTCCTGCAGAACAAGCTACGGAATTCAATCAGCAATTAGACTTTCTAACAAAACAGTTAGCCGAATTCAAGGAGATATTACAAGAAACAAGAATGGCTAATATGAATATGGAAGTACAGTTGAAGCAAATAGAACAGCAGCTATCAAAACAAATAACAGAAGAGTGCCAAGCAGTTCAATTAAGAAGTGGGAAAACATTAAAAACATCACTTCAAGATAGCAGGAAGCCAAGAAATGAGCAAACTACCCAAAATCCCTCTGAGGACATTAAGAGCCCAGAGAGGAATAATTCTGGCATTCAAACGCCAGAAAATGGGTGGGAAGCTGGCGCTGAACGCCCAAACCATGTTCAGTCCTGGCATTCAACGCCAGAAACAAGCAAGGAATTGGCGTTGAACACCCAAAAGAAGCATAGTTCTGGCGTTCAGATGCCAGAAACAGGTGAGGAGTTAGCGTCTAACGCTACTCCAGCTTCCACCCTGGCATTCAAATGCCAGTGGGGGATCAGACACATACAAGTGCTAATAATAACCCTTCTAAAAAGGCTTCTCAACCTACATCTGTAGGCAATAAACCTGCAGCAACTAAGGTTGAGGAATACAAAGCCAAAATGCCTTATCCTCAGAAACTCCGCCAAGTGGAACAGGATAAGCAATTTGTCCGCTTTGTAGACTATCTCTGGACTCTTGAAATAAAGATTTCGTTTGCAGAGGCACTTGAGCAAATACCCTCTTATGCTAAGTTCATGAAAGAGATCTTAAGTCATAAGAAGGATTGGAGGAAAACTGAAAAAGTTTACCTCACTGAAAAATGCAGTGCAGTCATTCTGAAAAGCTTACCTGAGAAGCTTAAAGATCCCGGAAGCTTTATGATACCATGCACATTAGAGGGTACTTGTACCAAGCAAGCTCTATGTGATCTTGGGGCAAGTATCAACCTAATACCTGCATCTATTATCACAAAGCTTGGTTTGACTGAAGAAGTTAAACCAACCCGGATATGTCTCCAACTTGCTGATGGCTCCATTAAATACCCATCAGGCGTGATTGAAGACATGATTGTCAAGGTTGGGCCATTCGCCTTTCCTACTTACTTTGTGGTGCTGAAATGGAGGAGCACAAGAGTGCAACTCTCATTCTAGGAAGACCTTTCCTAACAACTGGCCGAACCCTTATTGATGTCCAAAAAGGGGAAGTAACCCTGAGAGTCAATTAGGAGGAATTCAAGTTGAATGTTGTCAAAGCTATGCAGCATCCAGACACCCCAAATGACTGCATGAGTGTTGATATTATTGACTATTTGGTAAAAGAGGTCAATATGACTGAGAGTCTCGAATTAGAGCTAGAGGATATCTTTAAAGATATTCAGCCTGATCTGGAGGAATCAAAGAGAATGATAGAACCTTTGAAAATCCCTCAGGAAGAGGAGAAACCTCCTAAACCCGAGCTCAAACCATTACCACCATCCTTGAAATATGCATTTATTGGAGAAGGTGATACCTTTCCTGTAATCATAAGCTCTACTTAGAGCCACAGGAAGAGGAAGCACTAATTCAAGTGCTAAGGACACACAAGACAGCTTTTGGGTGGTCCATCAGTGATCTTAAGGGCATTAGCCCAGCCAGATGCATGCACAAGATTCTATTGGAAGGTGATGCCAAGTCAGTGGTTCAACCACAAAGGCGGCTGAATCTAGCCATGAAGGAAGTGGGGCAGAAGGAGGTCACTAAATTACTAGAGGCTGGAATCATTTATCCTATTTCTGATAGCCTCTGGGTGAGCCCTGTCCAAGTCGTCCCTAAGAAGGGTGGCATGACAGTGGTTCATAATGAAAAAAATGAACTGGTTCCTACAAGAACAATTACTGGGTGGTGTATGTGTATTGATTATAGAAGGCTCAATACAGCTACCAGAAAGGATCATTTTCCTTTACCATTCATAGACCAGATGCTAGAAAGACTAGCAGGTCATGAATACTACTGCTTCTTGGATGGATATTCAGGTTATAATCAAATTGCAGTAGATCCCCAGGATCAAGAGAAAATGGCATTCACATGTCCATCTAGAGTATTTGCATACAGAAGGATGCCATTTGGCATGTGCAATGCACCTACAACCTTTCAAAGATGCATGCTCTCAATTTTCTCTGATATGGTGGAAAAATTTCTGGAAGTTTTCATGGATGACTTTTTAGTATTTGGAGACTCATTCAGCTCCTGTCTTGACCATCTAGCACTTGTTCTAAAGAGGTGCCAAGAGACTAACCTAGTTTTAAACTGGGAAAAATGTCACTTTATGGTGACTGAAGAAATTGTCATTGGGCACAAAATCTTGAACAAGGGAATAGAGGTGGATCAAGCTGAGGTAGAGGTAATTGAAAAATTACCACCACTGGCCAATGTTAAGGCAATCAGAAGCTTTCCGGGGCATGCAGGATTCTATAGGAGGTTTATAAAGGATTTTTCAAAAATCGCCAAACCTCTAAGTAATCTGCTAGCTGCTGACACGCCATTTATCTTTGATAAGGAGTGTCTGCAGGCGTTTGAGACTCTGAAAGCTAAGCTGGTCACAGCACCAGTCATCTCTGCACCAGACTGGACATTACCTTTTGAATTGATGTGTGATGCCAGTGACCATGCCATTGATGCAGTGTTGGGACAAAGACATGACAAGCTTCTGAATGTCATTTACTATGCCAGTCGTGTTTTAAATGATGCACAGAAGAACTACACAACCACAGAAAAAGAGCTACTTGCAGTGGTTTACGCAATTGACAAGTTCAGATCCTATTTAGTAGGATTAAAAGTGATTGTGTACACTGACCATGCTGCTCTTAAATACCTAATCACAAAGCAGGATTCAAAATCCAGACTCATAAGATGGGTGTTGCTTCTGCAAGAGTTTGATATAGAAATAAGAGACAGAAAAGGGACAGAGAATCAAGTAGCAAATCACCTGTCCCGAATAGAACCAGTAGAAGGGGCGTCCCTCCCTCTTATTGAGATATCTGAAAACTTTCCGAATGAGCAACTCTTTGCCATCCAGGAAGTGCCATGGTTTGCAGACATTGCAAACTACAAGGCAGCGAGATTCATACCCAAAGAATACAGTAGGCAGCAATCAAAGAAACTGATCACGGATGCAAAGTATTATCTTTGGGATGAGCCGTATCTCTTCAAGAGATGTGCAGACAGAGTAATCTGTAGATGTGTGCCTAAAGAAGAAGCGCAGAAGATCCTATGGCATTGCCATGGATCACAATATGGAGGACATTTTGGAAGTGAGCGAACAGCCACAAGGGTCCTCCAATGTGGCTTCTACTGGCCTACTCTCTATAAAGATTCCCGAGTGTTTGTACTTAATTGTGATAGTTGCCAAAGATCTGGTAATTTGCCTCATAGTTATGCCATGCCTCAACAAGGGATCTTGGAGATTGAGTTATTTGATGTATGGGGTATTGACTTCATGGGGCCTTTCCCACCATCATACTTAAACACTTATATTCTGGTGGCAATGGATTATGTATCCAAATGGGTGGAAGCTATTGCAACACCCACTAATGACACTAAGACAGTGTTAAAATTCCTCCAGAAACACATCTTCAGTAGATTTGGCACCCCTAGAGTACTAATCAGTGATGGGAGCACTCATTTCTACAATAAACAGCTTTACTTTGCTTTGGTTCGTTATAGAGTTAGCCATAGGGTAGCCACTCTATATCATCCACAGACAAATGGGCAAGCTGAAGTCTCTAACAGAGAACTTAAAAGAATCCTGGAACGGACTGTAATTAACCGTAGAAGGGATTGGGCAAGAAGCTTGGATGATGCTCTGTGGGCATACAGAACAGCATTCAAAACCCCTATAGGGACCTCCCCTTACCAGCTTGTGTATGGAAAGGCATGTGACTTGCCAGTGGAACTGGAACATAAGGCCTACTGGGAGACCAGATTCCTAAACCTTGATGCCAAGTTAGCTGGAGAAAAGCGTTTGCTTCAATTAAATGAGCTAGAGGAATTTAGACTCAATGCTTTCGAAAATGCAAAAATTTACAAAGAGAAAGCAAAAAGATGGCATGATAAGAAACTGTCATCCAGAGTCTTTGTGCCTGGACAGAAAGTTCTGCTATTTAATTCTAGGCTCAGATTATTCCCCGGGAAATTTAAATCCCGGTGGAGAGGACCATATGTGATTACAAGTGTGTCACCATATGGATACGTAGAGCTTCAGGATGATGATTCTAACAAAAAGTTCATTGTTAATGGACAGAGAGTTAAACATTATCTTGAAAGAAATTTTGAGCTAGAATGCTCAAAATTGAGGCTTGATTAAAGCTCAGTAATAGTCCAGCTAAAGACAATAAAGAAGCGCTTACTGGGAGGCAACCCAGTCAGTTACAAAGTTTATTTATTAATTAATTAATTTTTACAGGTATATCTCAGTTATCTTCAAGGTAGAATAGCAATTGCTTGAGTTCATAGAGTTACAGGGGAATTTGGAAGCTCACTGGCGTGAAAAAGCCAGTGAAAAAGCGTTCAACGCCAGTAAGGATAGCCATCTGGGCGTTAAACGCCGGAAAGAAGCATCTTCTGGGCGTTGAACGCCAGAAAGAAGCTCCTTTTGGGCGTTTAACGCCAGAATTACAGCGTCCTGGGCGTTCAGAAAAACGCCCAGTGACAAAGGACTTCATGGCGTTCAACGCCAGAAAGAAGTAACAGCTGGGCGTTGAACGCCCAGGAGAAGAAGCAATTGGGCGTGAAACGCCCAAAACATGCAGCGTTTGGGCGTTTAACGCCAGGATGGTCGGGAGGAGGTAAAATTCGTTTTTTTTTTTCACAAATTTTCTAATTTTTTATGTTTCAATTCATGATTTTTTTTGCATAAACATGTTCAAAATGTCATCCTTCAATTTCAAAAAAAAAAATTTTTTTTCTAAAAACTCTAATTTCTAAAATCCCTTTTTCAAAAATATCAAATATATCTTAATACATAAATACAAATCTTTTTCCAATCCAATCCAACTCTTTTTCAAATTTTTCAAAACTCAATTATCTTTTAAAATCTTTTTCAAATTAAAAATTCAGATTTATCTTTTTCAAATATCATTCACAACTTTTTAATTTTAAATTATATCTTTTTCTTATCATATTTATCTTTTATAAATCATATCTTCTATCTTATCTTTTTAAAATTTTCGAAAACCCACCCCCTCCCTTTTAAATTCACATTCGGCCTCCATCTTCTCATCCACCATTTGATATTAGCTATCCTTCTATCCCTCTCCTTTCTTTTCTTTTGCTTGAGGACAAGCAAATCTCTATGTTTGGTGTTTTTATCCGTGATCACAAAAATATACTCAATAAGATCATGGCTCCTAAAGGAAAACAACCCACTCCAAGAGGCAAGAAAGAGAATATTCCAAACCACTTTGGAATCAAGGGAGGTTCTTAACCAAAGAACATTCAGACCATTACTACAAAATAATGGGTCTAAGGTTAGTGATCCCGGAAGTCAAGTTCGATCTAAAAGAAGATGAATATCTAGAGATCCAAGAGCAAATTCGAAACAGGAACTGGGAAATCCTAGCAAATCCTGAAACAAAAGTGGGAAGGAATATGGTTCAGGTGTTCTATGCTAATCTGTGGCAAATAGACAGGAAGAGAATATCTGGAACTGCCCTCTATGACTATCGGACCTTGGTCAGAGGAAAGATTGTTCACATCTACCATGACAAAATCAGGGAGATCTTTAAGCTGCCTCAGCTGAAAGATGACCCAAACTCCTTCAATAGGAGAATGATGAGAACAAACAAGGGCTTGGACAAGATTCTAGAGGATATATGCATCCCTGGATCCAGGTGGACCACCAGCACCACGGGTGTCCCAAATCAACTCAAGAGAGAAGATCTCAAACCAGTAGCCAGAGGCTGCTGGACTTCATTGGGCATTCCATATTGTCCACTAGCAACCGTTCTGAAGTCACTATTAAAAGAGTAGTGATGATTCACTGCATTATGTTGGGAAAAGAAGTAGAAGTTCATCAGTTAATTTCGTGTGAACTCTACATAATAGCAAACAAAAAATCCAAAGATGCCAAGTTAGCTTATCCAAGCCTAATTTCTATGCTCTACAAAGATGCCAGAGTAAGGATGGGAATAACTGAGTATATCTCAGTTGAGCGGCCAATCGCTAAAATGTCAATGGAAAAACAACAGTTGCAGGATGACCCCATCAAGAGGAGAGCACATGAATTCCTCCTAGAAATCCCTCAATTTGAATACTGGGAGCATCTTGAGGCATCTGTTTCCAAGTTGCAAGAAGCTATGGACCAAATAAAGGAAGAACAGAATAATCAAAATAGCATGCTTTGCTAATTGCTTAGGGAACAAGAGGAGCAAGGGCGTGACTTAAGGGAACTGAAGCGTCAGAAATTAATTCTTGAAGGACCAAGCACCCCACAGACTAGAGGAACATCCACTTCCCAAAATACAGGTTGTTAAGTTCTAATTTTAGCTTTAACTCTGAGATAGTTGTTGTTATAGGAATTTACCTTAGAAGATATATAGGAGTAGTGGTAATTAGTATATCTATTTTGATTTTATTTTATTTTCAATTAAGTTATAATTTATTTTTCTCCTCATCATCAAACATGAATAAAATAGTAGATTTTTAGAATAAAGAGGTAATTTATATTTTTCGAGTTCTTAATAAGAAAAATTATAATTAATTATATGTGGTGGCAATACTTTTTGTCTTCTGAATGAATGCTTGAACAGTGCATATTTTTTATCTTGAATTTCATGAATGTTAAAATTGTTGGCTCTTGAAAGAATGAGGAACACGAAAAATATTATTGATGATCTGAAAAATCATGAATTTGATTCTTAAAGCAAAAAAAAAGCAGTGAAAAAAAGAGAGAAAAATTACAAGGAATCATTGGATCAAGAAAAAGAAAAAAAGCCAATAGCCCTTAAAACCAAAAGGCAAGGGTGAAAAGGATCCAAGGCTTTGAGCATCAGTGGATAGGAGGGCCCAAGGAAGTAATTCCAGGCCTAAGCAGCTAAATCAAGTTGTCCCTAACCATGTGCTTGTGGCATGCAGGTCCAAGTGAAAAGCTTGAGACTGAAAGGTTAAAGTCTTGATCCAAGGCAAAAGAGTGTGCTTAAGAACTCTGGACACCTCTAATTGGGGACTTAAGCAAAGCTAAGTCACAATCTGAAAAGGTTCACCCAATTATGTGTTTGTGGCATTTATGTATCCGGTGGTAATACTGGAAAACAAAGTGCTTAGGGCCACGGCCAAGACTCATAAAGTAATTGTGTTCAAGAATCAACATACTACACTAGGAGAATCAATAATACTATCTGAATTCTGAGTTCCTATGGATGCCAATCATTCTAAATTTCAAAGGATAAAGTGAGATGCCAAAACTGTTCGGAAGTCAAAAAGCTACTAGCCCCGCCCATCTAAATAAGAATCTGAGCTCCACTTAGAACTCTTGAAATATTATTGCTTCTTAATTTCTTTTCATCCTATTTTATTTATCTAGTTGCTTGAGGAGAAGCAACAGTTTAAGTTTGGTGTTGTGATGAGCGGATATTTTATACGCTTTTTGGGGATAATTTCATGTAGATTTTAGCATGTTTTTATTAGTTTTTAACAGAATTTTATTAGTTTTTAAGCAAAAATCATATTTCTGGACTTTACTATGAGTTTGTGTGTTTTTCTATGATTTCAGGTATTTTCTGGCTGAAATTGAGGGAGCTGAGCAAAAATCTGATTTAGGCTGAAAAAGGACTACTGATGTTGTTGGATTCTGACCTCCCTGCACTCGGAATGGATTTTTTGGAGCTACAGGAGTCCAATTGGCGCGCTCTCAATTGGGTTGGAAGGTAGACATCTAGGGCTTTCCAGAAATATATAATAGTCTATACTTTGCGCGAAGATAGACGACGTAAACTGGTGTTTAACGCCAGTTCCATGTTGCAGTCTGGCGTCCAGCGCCAGAAACACGTCACGAACCAGAGTTGAACGCCAGAAACACGTTACAACTTGGCGTTCAACTCCAGAAACAGTACAGGCACGTGAGAAGCTTAAGTCTCAGCCCTAGCACACACCAAGTGGGCCCCAGAAGTGGATGTCTGCGCTATCCATCTTAGTTTACTCATTCTTTGTAAACCTAGGTTACTAGTTTAGTATTTAAACAACTTTTAGAGACTTATTTTGTATCTCATGACATTTTTAGATTTGAAATTTGTATCTTTTGGTAGCATGAGTCTCTAAATCCCATTGTTGGGGAGAGGAGCTCTGCAGCGTCTCGATGAATTAATGCAATTATTTCTGTTTCTCATTCAAATATGCTTGTTCCTATCTAAGATGTTCATTCGCGCTTCACTATGAAGGAGGTGATGATCCGTGACATTCATTGATGTGTGGAAAACGATCCAACACAAAACTCACTGGCAAGTGTACCGGGTCGCATCAAGTAATAAAACTCACGGGAGTGAGGTCGATCCCACAGGGATTGAAGGATTGAGCAATTTTAGTTTAGTGGTTGATTTAGTCAAGCGAATCAAGTATTGGTTGAGTGATTTTGTATCCAACAGTAAGTAAATAGCAGGAAATGTAAAAGGAAAGGGATGATTTGCAGAAATTAAAGAGGACTGAAAGTAGAGGTGCTGAATCTTAAAGAACAAGAAGTTAAATGAATGAAACTTAAAGTGCAAAAAATGTAAATTGGGGTAACTTAAAGTGCAAGAAATATAAATTGCTTGAATGAAAAGGGATTTAAGGACTGGGAATTCAGAATTTAAGCAAGAGAAATTAAATTGCAACAATTATCAAAGCAAGATAAGAATCGAAATTGGCTAGATCTCAAACAGAAATGGAAATTTGAATGCAGCAGTGGTTCAGCAGAAGAACCATAAAGAAAATCAGATCTCAGGACTCAAGAGACTAGATAGCAGAGTCTAGATCTCAATTGCCTTCCTAGATCCAAGTTCACAAAGCAAGTAAAGAGAAATTGAAGATTGAAGCAGTAAAGGAAATGAAATTTAACTCAATTATGCAAAAGGAAAATCAAAGAGATCCTAAATGGAGATTGAGACAGAAGTTCCTCAATTCTTCACACTCAAGACTCAAACAAAACCGAGGAAAGAAAACAAAAAGATCAGAGGAAGAAGAAGTGAATTATCCCCTCCAATTCTCAAGCTATTGCAGAAAACAGAAAAATGGAAAATGAGCTCTCAAGTTGACTAAGGATAAAAATTAAAAATGAAAGTAAGCTCCTCCTCTAATCCTAACCAACACCTATTTATACACTTTCTATTTTGGATCTAAGAATTTTGAGTGGGCTTGAAAGATGGGTGAAGAATTGAATTCAATTGGATTTTTAGATGAGTTTCAGCCCATATTGCTCACAGGAGGCTGCTTTGCTCTTGTGGAGAGCAGAGCAGTGAAGCTTTGTGTGGGGATGCATGTTGCGTGCCAAGTGTGGGAGAGGCATCAGGATGCTGCCATGCCCTTGTGGAGAGCAGGGCAGTGGTGTCATGGTGCGTGCCTTGCTTCCCTGCCCGTGCTGTGATTCACCAAGGATGCGCCAAGGAATGCTACTCTGCCCTCCTTGTGGGCAGCGCAAGCTTTCCATGTTCTTGGGTGAGGTCCCAAGTTCGAAACTTGCTGGATGGCTTTTGTTGCCCCTTTTTTCTTGGTTTTCTTGGCACCAAAGTAGCGCCTAGTTTCTTGCTTCCTTAAGGTCTTGTGTTCGATCCTTGGAGGTTGAAAACAAGCTAATTTTGGCTTGTCTTCCTTTCATTTGAACGCTACTTTCTTCCCTCTTGAGCTTGGTTCGAAAGCCATGGGTGGCACTTGGAGAACAATTTCCTTGAATTTTTTCATGAGGAGCCCGAAATTGCTCTTGAGGAGGGCAGGGCATAATTTTTCCTTCCCTTATTTCTTGGTCTAGAATTGTGCTCCGCCCTCAAGGAGGGCAGGACAGTGAATCCTTGAATGCTTGGTTCATTGTTGTGCTCCCTTGGAGGGCAGTGTGCTCTTGTGGAGAGCAGTGTGGCTTCCTTCCTTCCATGCGCCACACTCTTTTCTTCCTTGGGCCACGCTTTCTTAAGCCACACTTCATTCTTTTCTTCTTTTCTTCACCTACAAATAATCAAAACAACCAATCAAAGTATCACTAAATTCACAAAGTTTATAAATCAATTAAAATTCAATTAAATTTAGCTTAAACCTCATGATTTAGCATCAATTAAATGGTGGTTGTTTGATTCAAATAAAACATGCAATTCCACTCTAAATTGCTTACTTCTAGTACAAGAAAGTGCATAAAAACTAGTGAAACAAGTGAAATTAGCTTGAAAAATGGGTATATGATGACTTGTCATCACAACACCAAACTTATATCTTGCTTGTCCCCAAGCAAGCATCAAAATTAAGAGAAAATGAAATGAAAAAGAAAAGCATACATTTCCTTATTAGGAAATTAGTAGAACTTGGTTCATGGAGTTTTTATGCAGACAATGATAACTCAGTTATTGTTTACTGTTACATAATATACATTTTTCCTCAAAGGCTTAATAAGCTTGCTATTATAAGGTTTACTTTTTACTTGCTCTCTTGCTGACTTTTCGTTTCTTATTTTGCTTAACAAGCTTATTATTCTTTGAAGGCTTGGTGTCAAATGTTGCAGCAGCCTTTGGCTTTATTTTTACTCAACATTTCTTCACCACAGACAGATGGCTCACTATTTCCTCCTAGGATCATTGATGCCCAGCACCTCTTTGGATAACTAAATGTTCTGTAGCTAGGTTGCTCTTTATTGTAGACTTTCAATTGGCCATCCCAAATCAGTTGATCTAAGTGGCCAGGTTTTGAAATACCCCTTAGAATTTACTTATCCAAGCATATCCTAGTACAAGAACACCACAGGCATGTGTCCTAGGGTCCAAGCTATTGGTGCCTAGCCTTATTATTTGTTTTTCTTGCCACATTGACTTTTTCTTCTTCCTTTTCTTTCTATTTTATTTTGTTCTCAAGGGAATTTTTTTTCTTTACTGATAGGAACCTTTATGACAGCAAGCTAGCTCACACTTCAATGAAAATGACATTATGCAGCAATTATTTCATGAGTTATTCATTTAATCAAACACATATACCACCATTAACTTCCATTCTAACTTATGCAACATTGGATATTTACTTTCTAATTCAAACATTTCTCTTTTATTCAAGCATATGGGAAACAAAACAAAATTCAAAGCTAAGTGATGAATGACAAGCATTATGCAGATCAGCATACTTAAACAAACAACTTCACTTGCAACTAGATGACCACTTTAGCAAGACATACAAGAATTCCTGAATTAAAACTTTTCACAACAACAAGGATCAAGTGTAAATACAACCTTTTAAGTTGCAACTCTTCATTCTTCCTCCTGTTGCCTTCTCTTTGAGTTAATATGCACAATATCTTCAATGGTTGACTAATGTCCTGCATAATTCTCAAAGGTTGCTTGCTTCTCAAGCCTTTAAGTGAATGGTTAGTATGCATGAGTTGAGTATGTCTTTTGGATTTATTTTGGTGTGGGAACACCAAACTTAATTCCTTACCACTGCCTCTGATGCAACAAGTTAACCATATGTGAAACCTTGTGTCCTTGCTAAAGGTTATGGAATTAAAACTAGAAAGCAGTTAAGTAGTTGAATAATCTGTCTGACTGCTTGGAGCTAGTATTGTGCAGGAAGTGAGAATGTGCTTTTAAATGAGATTTTGGTGGAACACCAAACATAGAATCCTTCATTCTCCCTTAAATTGTTTTGGTGTGCAACACCAAACTTAGCTTCTTGCAATGCATACCAATTATTCAACATTTTTATTGAAAAAGCTATGAAAAGAACACTACCTCAGGTTAGGTTGCCTCCCAACAAGCGCTTCTTTATTGTCACTAGCTTGACATCTTACTCTTTGATCATGGGGGCTGAAAATCATAGTGCCTCAGCTTTTCTCCTCTTACTGTGAACTTCCTTCTAGTCTCCTCTTTGATGATCTCTAGGTATTCAAGTGAAAGGACCCGGTTCACAGTGTAGTATTCAGATAATTATGGAGACACCTTCATTGGTCGGGTGTTTAACACCACTTTATCCCCTGGTGAAAAGCCTTCAGTAGGGATCTTCTTATTTCTCCACCCTCTTGGCCTCTTCTTCTTTTCTTTCTCAAGAGATACTCCCTGCCTTGGTGGTTCTTTATCTAGGATGTTGAATTTCTCATCTGGGGTTTTTGGATCTAGTTCCTCCTTGACTTCTTTGGTTTGTTGCACCATCTCTACTACTTTCAAGCATGGATTTAGAAGTCTTGGAGTTAACTCATTGACTGCCTCCTTCAAACTTTGATCTCTGGCCGTATCCTTCATAAAATCTTCTTCTTGAGTAGGCTCATGCAGGGTTTTAAAAACATGGAATGCTAGGTGCTCATCATGCACTCTCAGCAACAATTCTCCTTTTTCAACATCTATCAATGCTCTGCCCGTAGCTAGGAAAGGCCTCCACAGGATGATTGGAGTGTTAGGATCCTCTTCTATATCTGAGATAACAAAGTCAGCAGGGAGAAAGAATTTTCCCACTTTTACCAACACATTCTCCATAACTCCCAGTGCTTGCTTAATGGATTTGTCAGCCATTTGGAGAACTATTCGTGTGGATTTCAGCTCAGAAATTTGAAGTTTCCTCATTAGAGACAAAGGCATCAAGTTTATGCTTGCACCGAGGTCACAGAATGACTTCTCAATTATTATGTTTCCTATGGTGCAAGGTATGTAAAAACTCCCAGGATTATCTTTCTTCTCTGGAAACTCTCTTTGGAGGATAGCACTACATTCCTTTGTCATCTCAACAATCTGTCCTTCCTTCAGGGATTTTTTCTTTGTCAGCACTTCCTTCATGAATTTGGCATATAGTGGCATATGTTCAAGTACTTCTAAGAAAGGAATATTGATGCTGTGCATCTTGAATATGTCCATGAATTTTGAGTATTGCTTATCCTCATTTTCTTTTTTAAACCTTTGAGGGTATGGAAGTTTGGGGACACAAGGATTCACTTATTCCCTCTTCTCTTGTAGTTGTGATTCAAGGATGTTCTTGTCTCCCTTTGAGATTTGTGCCTTCTTAGTTGTCTGATCCTTTTCACTTTTCTCCTGAGGTCCCTTTCATGCTCAAGAAAAATGAGTATCCGGAGATCCGACATGAAATCCGAAGAAGAGGTTGGGAAGTTCTTACCAACCCCATTCAGCAAGTCGGAATCTTAATGGTTTAAGAATTCTATGCCAATGCATGGATCACTAGGAACCATGATCACAGTATGAATCCGAATTCAAAGAATTGGCTTACAATGGTTCGGGGGAAATACTTAGATTTCAGTTCAGAAAATGTAAGTTTGGCGTTCCACTTGCCAATAATGCAAGAAAACGCACGCCCTTACACTAGAAGGGTCAACTTTGATCAAAGGTTGGACCAAGTTCTCATGGACATATGTGTGGAAGGAGCTCAATGGAAAAGAGATTCAAAAGGCAAGCCGGTTCAATTGAGAAGATTGGACCTTAAGCCTGTGGCTAGAGGCTGGTTGGAGTTCATCCAACGCTCCATCATCCCCACTAGCATCCGATCTGAAGTAACTGTGGATCGAGCCATCATGATCCATAGCATCATGATTGGAGAGGAAGTAGAAGTTCATGAAGTCATCTCTCTAGAACTCTACAAAGTAGCCGAAAAGCCCTCCACCTTAGCAAGGCTAGCTTTTTCTCATCTCATTTGCCATCTATGCAACTTAGCTAGAATTGACATAGAAGGAGACATCCTCATTAAAGAGGACAAGCCCATCACTAAGAAGAGGATGGAGCAAACAAGAGAGCCCATTCATGGATCTCAAGAGACGCATGAGGAAGCTCATCATCAAGAAATCCCTGAGATGTCTCAAGGAATGCATTTTCCTCCAAACAACTATTGGGAACAACTCAACACTTCTCTAGAAGGATTGAGTCATAACATGAACCAACTAAGGGTGGAGCAAAAAGAGCACTCCATCATTCTCCATGAGATTAGAGAAGATCAAAGAGCTATGAGGGAGGAGCAACAAAGGCAAAAAAGAGACATAGAGGAGCTTAGGCGCTCCATTGGTTCTTTAAGAGGAAGACGCCACCCACACTAAGGTGGACTCATTCCTTAATCTCCTTGTCTATTTATTTTCTGTTTTCGGTTTTTAAGCTTCATGTTTGTCTATGTTTTGTGTCTTCACTACATGATCATTAGTATTTAGCAACTATGTCTTAATGCTATGAATAATTCCATGACTTTTCTGTGATTTTAGGGATGTTTTTATTAGTTTTTCTGAAAAATTCACATTTCTTGACTTTACTATGAGTTTGTGTGTTTTTCTATGATTTCAGGTATTTTCTGGTTGAAATTGAGGGACCTGAGCAAATATCTGATAGGAGGCTGAAAAAGGACTACAGATGCTGTTGATTCTGACCTCCCTGCACTCGAAATGGATTTTCTGGAGCTAAAGAACTCCAAATGGTGAGCTCTCAAATGCGTTGGAAAGTAGACATCTAGGGCTTTCCATCAATATATAATAGTCTATACGTTATTTGAGTTTAGATGACGCAAACTGGCGTTCAACGCGAGTTTCATGCTGCATTCTGGAGTAAAACGCCAGAAACACGTCACAAACCAGAGTTAAACGCTAATCACACGTTACAACTTGGCGTTTAACTCTAAGAGAAGCCTCTACACGTGTAAAACTCAAGTTCAGCCTAAGCACACACCAAGTGGGCCCGAAAGTGGATTTCTGCATCATTTACTCATTTCTGTAAACCCTAATAACTAGTCTAGTATAAATAGGCATTTTACTGTTGTATTAGACATCTTTGGATCATCTTTGGATTATCCTTTGATCCTTTGATCACGTTTTAGAGGCTGGTCTCTCGGCTATGCCTGGACCATTATCACTTATGTATTTTCAACGGTGGAGTTTCTACACACCATAGATTAAGGTGTGGAGCTTTGCTGTTCCTCGAGTATAATGCAAAGTACTATTGTTCTGCTATTCAATTCACGCTTATTCTTATTCTAAGATATCCATTCGCACCCAAGAACCTGATGAATGTGATGATTATGTGACGCTCATCACCATTCTCACTTATGAACGTGTGCCTGACAACCACTTTCGTTCTACATGCAATTAAGCTTGAATGAATGTCTCTTGGATTCCTCAATCAGAATCTTCGTGGTATAAGCTAAAATCCATTGGCAGCATTCTTGAGAATCTGGAAAGTCTAAACCTTATCTGTGGTATTCCGAGTAGGATTCAGGGATTGAATAACTGTGACGAGCTTCAAACTCGCGACTGTAGGGCGTGGTGACAACGCAAAAGGATAGTAAATCCTATTCTTATATGATCGAGAACCGACAGATAATTAGCCGTACGGTGACAACACACCTTGACCATTTTCACTGAGAGGACGGATTGTAGCTATTGACAATGGTGATCCCCCAATATACAGCTTGCCATGGAAAGGAGTAAGAATGATTGAATGAAAGTAGTAGGAAAGCAGAGATTCAGAAGGAACATAGTATCTTTATGCGTTTATCTGAATTTCCCACCAATGAATTACATAAGTATCTATATCTATATGTTATGCTTTATTTATCTTTATATTCGAAAACCATTATAACCATTAGAATCTGCCTGACTGAGATTTACAAGGTGACCATAGCTTGCTTCAAGCCGACAATCTCCGTGGGATCGACCCTTACTCACGTAAGGTTTATTACTTGGACGACCCAGTGCACTTGCTGGTTAGTTGTGCGAAGTTGTGAAGAATGTGTGTGAACCATAGTATTGTGCACCAAGTTTTTGGAGCCTGGTACACGAAATTGTGATCATCAACAATGGCGCCAAAAACTTGGTAGCGCTCTCAAACGTGAATCACACTTTGTCACAACTCCGCACAACTAACCAGCAAGTGCACTGGGTCGTCCAAGTAATACCTTACGTGAGTAAGGGTCGATCCCACGGAGATTGTTGGTATGAAGCAAGCTATGGTCATCTTGTAAATCTCAGTTAGGTGGATAATAAATGGTTATGGAGTTTTCGAATAATAATAATAAATAAACAGAAAATAAAGATAGAAATCTGTTCCTTTTGAATCTCTGCTTTCCTACTGCTTTCCTTCAATCCTTCTTACTCCTTTCCATGGCATGCTGTATGTAGGGCATCACCGTTGTCAATGGCTACATCCCATCCTCTCACTGAAAAAGGTCCAAATGCTCTGTCACGGCACGGCTAATCATCTGTCGGTTCTAGATCATGTTGGAATAGAATCCCTTGATTCTTTTGCGTTTGTCATCACGCCCAACAATCGCGAGTTTGAAGCTCGTCATAGTCATTCAATCCTGGAATCCTACTCGGAATACCACAGACAAGGTTTAGACTTTCCGGATTCTCATGAATGCCACCATTAATTCTAGCTTATACCACGAAGACTTTGATCTCACGGAATGGAAGGCTCAGTTGTCAGGCGAGGGCAACCATGCATCGTGCATCAGGAATCCAAGAGATACACACTCTAGCTTTCGCTTGTAGAAAGGAAGTGGTTGTCAGGCACGCGTTCATAGGGACGGATGATGATGAGTGTCACGGATCATCACATCCATCATGTTGAAGTACGAGTAGTATCTTAGAACAGAAATAAGATTGAATTTGAATAAAAGGTAATAGTATTGCATTAAAACTCGAGGTACAACAGAGCTCCACACCCTTAATCTATGGTGTGTAGAAACTCCACCGTTGAAAATACATAAGTGATGAAGGTCCAGGCATGGCCGAATGGCCAGCCCCCAAAGTCTAAGAACTAAACATCCAAAGATAGATACCAAGATTTAATTACAATAGTAAAAAGTCCTATTTATACTAGACTAGCTATTAGGGTTTACAGAAGTAAGTAATTGATGCAGAAATCCACTTCCGGGGCCCATTTGGTGTGTGCTTGAGCTGAGCTTGAACTTTACACGTACAGAGGCTTCTTTTGGAGTTGAACGCCAAGTTGTAACATGTTTTTGGCATTCAACTCTGGTTCATGACGTGTTTCTGGCGTTTAACTCTAGAATGCAGCGTAGAACTGGCATTGAGTGCCAGTTTGCGTCATCTAATTCCGAATAAAGTATGGACTATTATATATTGCTGGAAAGCCCTGGATGTCTAATTTCCAACGCTGTTGAGAGCGCGCCATTTGAAGTTCTGTAGCTCTAGAAAATCCATTTCGAGTGCAGGGAGGTCAGAATCCAACAACATCAGCAGTCCTTTGTCAGCCTTTTATCAGAGTTTTGCTCAAATCCCTCAATTTCAGCCAGAAATTACCTGAAATCACAGAAAAACATAGAAACTCATAGTAAAGTCTAGAAATATAAATTTAGCATAAAAACTAATGAAAATATCCCTAAAAGTAGCTGGATCCTACTAAAAACTATCTAAAAACAATGCCAAAAAGCGTATAAATTATCCACTCATCACAACACCAAACTTAAATTGTTGCTTGTCCCCAAGCAACTGAAAATTATATAGGATAAAAAGAGGAGAACATACTATAAATCCCAAAATATCAATGAATATTAGTTCTAATTAGATGAGCGGGACTTGTAGCTTTTTGCTTCTGAACAGTTTTGACATCTTTAGAATGATTGGCATCTATAGGAACTTAGAAATTCAGATAGTGTTATTAGTTCTCCTAGTTAAGTGTGTTGATTCTTGAACACAGCTACTTTTATGAGTCTTGGCCGTGGCCCTAAGCACTTTGTTTTCCAGTATTACCACTGGATACATAAATGCCACAGACACATGACTGGGTGAACCTTTTCAGATTGTGACTCAGCTTTGCTAAAGTCCCCAATTAGAGGTGTCCAGAGTTCTTAAGCACACTCTTTTTGCTTTGGATCACGACTTTAACCACTCAGTCTCAAGCTTTTCACTTGGACCTGCATACCACAAGCACATGGTTAGGGACAGCTTGATTTAGCCGCTTAGGCCTGTATTTTATTTCCTTGGGCCCTCCTATCCATTGATGCTCAAAGTCTTGGATCCTTTTTACCCTTGCCTTTTGGTTTTAAGGGCTATTGGCTTTTTCTACATGCTTTTTCTATTTCTTTCTAAAAATATTTTTTTTGCCACTTTTTTTTCGCAAGCTTTTGCTTTTTCACTGCTTTTTCTTGCTTCAAGAATCAATTTCATGATTTTTCAGATTGTCAATAACATTTCTCTTTGTTTATCATGCTTTCAAGAGCCAACAATTTTAACATTCATAAACAACAAGATCAAAAATATGCACTGTTTAAGCATTCATTCAGGAAATAAAAAGTATTGTCACCACATCAATATAATTAAACTAAATTCAAGGATAAATTCGAAACTCATGTACTTCTTGTTCTTTTGAGTTAGAAACATTTTTCATTTAAGAGAGGTGAAGGATTCATAGAATTATTCATAGCCTTAAGACATAGTTACTAAACACTAATGATCATGTAATGAAGACACAAACATAAACAAACATATAGCATAAATTCAAAAAATAGAGAAATAAGAACAAAGAATGAGTCCACCTTAGTGTGGGTGGCGTCTTCCTCTTGAAGAACCAATGGAGCTCTTTTATGTCTCTTCCTTGCCTTTGTTGCTTGATCCCTAGTGATTTTGGTGTTCCTATCCTTAGTTGCTCCCAATAATTGTGTGGAGGAAAATGTATCCCCTGAGGTATCTCAGGGATCACTTGATTTGCAGTCAAATGCTCTTCTACTGAGCTATGGACCCTTGAGATGAATCTCTCTATCTCCCATGACTCGGAGGTGGAAGCTTTTTGTCTTCCCTTTTTTTGTGATGTTTTTCTGGCCTTAGGTGCCATTAATGGTTATGGAAAAACAAAAAGGCTATGCTTTTACCACACCAAACTTACAATGTTGCTCGCCCTCGAGCAAAGAAGAACGAATGGAAGGAGAAGAAGATATGGAGGAGAGGGAGAGATATGTATGTTTCGGCCATATGGGTGGGATTGGGTGGGGAAGAGATGGATGGATGTGAGTGGTGAAGAGGTGATGAGGAAGAGAGATTGTGGTGATTGGTGAAGGGTTTTGGGGAAGAGTGTTTATTGGAAAGAGAGGATGAATGTTAAGAAGATGAGTGGAGGTAGGGGGGATCCTGTGGGGTCCAGAGATCTTGAGGTGTCAAGGATTTACATCCCTGCACCAATTAGGTGTGTAAAACGCCTTTGCATGCAATTATGGCGTTTAAACGCCGAAGTGATGCTTGTTTTGGGCATTTGACGCCCAATTGCAGCATGTTTCTGGCGTTGAACGCTATTTCTATGCTTGTTTCTGGCGTTCAGCGCCAGCTCTCCTCAGGGTGTATTCCTGGCGTTTGAACGCCAGGATGTTGCTTGTTTCTGGCGTTCAACGCCAGACCCATGCTCTGTTCTGGTGTTGAACGCCAGCCAGATGCTCCTTACTGGCGTTTGAACGCCAGTAAATCTTTCCTCCAGGGTGTGATTTTTCTTCTGCTGTTTTTGATTCTGTTTTTAATTTTAGTATTTTTTTCGTGACTCCACATGATCATGTACCTAATAAAACACAAAATAAAATAAAAATAACATTAGATAAATAAAAATTGGGTTGCCTCCCAATAAGCGCTTCTTTAATGTCAATAGCTCGACAGTGGGCTCTCATGGAGCCTCACAGGTGATCAGGTCAATGTTGTAGACTCCCAACACCAAACTTAGAGTTTGGTTGTGGGGATTCAACACCAAACTTAGAGTTTGACTGTGGGGGCTCTGTTTGACTCTGTACTGAGAGAAGCTTTTCATGCTTTCTCTCCATTGTTACAGAAGGATAGCCGTGTGCCTTAAACACAAGGTAGTCCCCATTCAATTGAAGGACTAATTCTCCTCTGTTAACATCTATCACAGCTCCTGCTGTGGCTAGGAAGGGTCTTCCAAGGATGATGGATTCATCCTCCTCCTTCCTAGTGTCTAAGATTATGAAATCTGTACGGATGTAAAGGCCTTTAACCTTCACTAACACGTCCTCTACTAATCCATAAGCTTGTCTTACTGACTTGACTACCATTTGTAATGAGAATAAGGCAGGTTGTACCTCAATGATCCCCAGCTTCTCCATTACAGAGAGTGGCATAAGATTTATGCCTGACCCTAGGTCACACAAAGCTTTCTCAAAGGTCATGGTGCCTATGGTACAAGGTATTAAGAATTTTCTAGGATCTTGTTTCTTTTTAGGTAAAGTTTGCTGAACCCATGTATCTAGTTCACTAATGAGCAAGGGAGGTGCATCTTCCCAAGTCTCATTACCAAACAACTTGGTATTCACCTTCATGATAGCTCCCAGATATTGAGCAACTTGCTCTCCAGTTACATCTTCATCCTCTTCAAAGAAAGAATAGCCTTCAGAGCTCATAAATGGCAGAAGGAGATTTCATGGGATCTCTATGGTCTCTATATGACCTTCAGATTCCTTTGGTTCCTCAATAGGGAACTCCTTCTTACTTGAGAGACGTCCCATGAGGTCTTCCTCATTGGAATTCACGTCCTCCTCTTCCTCCTTGCATTCGGCCATATTGACTATATCAATGGCCTTGCACTCTCTCTTTGGATTCTCTTCTGTATTGCTTGGGAGAGTACTAGAAGGAGTTTCAGTGACTTTCTTACTCAGCTGGCCCACTTGTGCCTCCAAATTTCTGATGGAGGACATTGTTTCACTCATGAAACTTAAAGTGGCCTTAGACAGATCAGAGACTAGATTAGCTAAGTTAGAGGTTCTTTGCTCAGAATTCTCTGTCTGTTGCTGAGAAGATGATGGAAAAGGCTTGCTATTGCTGAGCCGATTTCGTCCACCATTATTAAAGCCTTGTTAAGGCTTTTGTTGATCCTTCCATGAGAAATTTGGATGATTTCTCCATGATGAATTATAGGTGTTTCCATAAGGTTTACCCATGTAATTTACCTCTGCTATTGCAGGGTTATCAGGATCATAAGCTTCTTCTTCAGAAGATGCCTCTTTAGTACTGTTGGATGCATTTTGCCATCCATTCAGACTTTGGAAAATCATGTTGACTTGCTGAGTCAACATTTTATTCTGAGCCAATATAGTATTCAGAGCAACAATCTCAAGAACTCCCTTCCTCTGAGGCGTCCCATTATTCATGGAATTCCTCTCAGAAGTGTACATGAACTGGTTATTTGTAACCATGTCAATAAGTTCTTGAGCTTCTGCAGGCATTTTCTTTAGGTGAATGGATCCACCTGCAGAATGGTCCAGTGACATCTTAGATAACTCAAATATACCATAATAGAATATATCCAAAATGGTCCACTCTGAAAGCATGTCAAAAGAACACCTTTTGGTCATCTACTTGTATCTTTCCCAAGCTTCATAGAGGGATTCACCATCTTTTTGTTTGAAGGTCTGAACATCCACTCTAAGCTTGCTCAGCTTTTGAGGAGGAAAGAATTTAGCCAAGAAGGCGGCGACCAGCTTATCCCATGAGTCTAGGCTATCCTTAGGTTGTGAATCCACCCATGTTCTAGCTCTGTCTTTTACAGCAAAAGGAAAAAGCATGAGCCTGTAGACTTCAGGATCTACTCCATTCGTCTTTATAGTCTCACAGATCTGCAAGAACTCAGTTAAAAACTGATAGGGATCTTCTGATGGAAGTCCATGGAATTTGCAGGTCTGTTGCATTAGAGCAACTAGTTGAGGTTTCAGCTCAAAATTATTTGCTCTAATGGTGGGGATTGAGATGCTTCTTCCATCAAACTTGGAAGTAGGTGTAGTATAATCACCAAGCATCCTTCTTGCATTATTGTTGTTAGGTTCGGCTGCCATCTCCTTTTCTTGTTCAAAAATTTCAGTATGGTTGTCTCTGGATTGTTGTAATTTAGCTTCTCTTAATTTCCTCTTCAGAGTCCTTTCAGGTTCCGGATCAGCTTCAACAAAAATGTCTTTTTCCTTGTTCCTGCTCATATGAAAGAGAAGAGAATAGAAAAAGAAGAGGAATCATTTATGTCACAGTACAGAGGTTCCTTATTGTTAGTAGAAGAAGAAAGGGAATAAGAGTGAAGAAGAATGAATAATCCAAACACAAGGGTGAGGATAGGGGCAGTGATTTGAGATGAAGAGAAGTGTTAGTAAATGAATAAATAAATAGAATAAGATGAGAGACAGAAGTTTTAGAAAATAATTTTGAAAAGGAGTTAATGATTTTCGAAAATTAAGATAAGAAATAAAATTAAAATTAAAATTTAAAACAAGTAATCAATTAAAAAGAATTTTGAAAAAGAGGTGAGGTATTTTCGAAAATTAGAGAGAGAAAATTAGTTAGGTGGTTTTGAAAAAGATAAGAAACAAACAAAAGTTAATTGGTTAGTTTGAAAGAGATTTGAAAATCAAATTTGAAAAGATAAGAAGATAAGAAGATATTTTGAAATCAAATATTTGAAAAAAAATAAAATTTTGAAAAAGATATGACAAAAAGATATGATTAAAAGGATATGGTTGAAAAAGATTTAATTTTTAAAATTAAAATTAATTACTTGACTAACAAGAAACTAAAAGATATGACTCTAGAATTTAAAGATTGAACCTTTCTTAACAAGAAAGTAACAAACTTCAAATTTTTGAATCAATTACATTACTTATTAGTTAAGTTTCGAAAATTTTGAAATAAAATTACGAAAAAGATTTTGAAAAATAGTTTTAAATTTTCGAAAATCATAAGATAAAAGTAAAAGAGATTTGATTTTATTGAAAAAGATTTTGAAAAGATAAGATTTTTAAAATTGAAAATTTGACTTGACTTACAAGAAATAACTAATTTTAAAAAATTTGACTAAGTCAACTCAAATTTTCGAAATTTTGAGAGAATTAAGGAAAAGATTTTTTTTTGAATGATGAGAGAGAAAAACACAATTATGACCCAAAACATGAAAATTTTGGATCAAAACACATGATGCATGCAAGAACACTATGAATGTCAAGATGAACACTGATAAACCACTATTTTATGGTATATAATGTGTTTAATTGTGTGGTTTTATCATGATCTTTACCCACTTATTCATATAATTAGCATGCATTTATATTTCCTTCCTAAAATTATTACATGATTGAAAACTTACTTCCTAGAGACTTTTAATTAGGTATTTTAATTTTTCTTTGTCCCATTCGATGTCGTGATCTGTGTGTTAAGTGTTTCAGGCTTTATAGGGCATGAATGAATTGGGGATTGGAAAGAAAGTTTGCAAAAATGGAAGGAATACAAGAAATTAAGGAGATGACCAGCGAGAAGTGACGCGGCTGCATGGCTCACAAGACCGCGCGAAAGAGAGGAAATCGCAATGACGCGGCCGCATGGCTCACACGACCAAGCAGATTGGAAAAGCATAAGTGACGCGGAGGCATGGACGACGTGCCCGCGTGGAAAAGCAAAACGCCGAATGACGTGTCCGCATGAATGACGCGACTGCGTGGCGTGCGCGATCTGCAGAATTTCAGAAGTCACTGGCAGAGTTTCTGGGCCAGATTTCAACCCAGTTTTTGGCCCAGAAACATAGACTAGAGCCAGGGAACATGCAGAAACAGAAGAGAACAATTCATTCCATATAATTTTTAGTTTTAGATATGAATTGGCTCCTCCCCTAGGTTTTTATCACTTGACATTCATAATTAGGATTTTTGGAAGATTTTGCTTTTTAGCTTTTGAGAAGAGGCCACCTCCGATACTAGTCAATATACTTTGCTATTTATTTTTTTTACTTATTCTTCCATATCATTATTCTCTCTAGAGTTGACATTGGATTGTTTTCACAAGTTATTAATATAGAATAATATTTTTATTTAATCCCTTTTCATCTTTTATTTATCATGTCTTCCTTTAATTCCTTTTTATATGTTATGAGTTCTACATTCACAATGAGCGAGTAGTTCCCTAACTTGATGGGGAGTTGATTGAAAGGAACCCTTGAGTTGGGATGCTTGAAAGGATAACTATAATTGGGTTCATTGTTGGAATGCCCTCTATTCACAGACATTAATCCTTTTCAATGAGCGGATTGGGACTTGTGAACAGAAACAGCATTCCGACGTGTTTGACTCTCCCTTACCTAGTAAGGGGTAACTAAACAGAGCAACCTTCAATTATCAATTAATCTTGAGAGTACTTCAACAAGAATAGGGCTTCCAACTAATCTACTCCCAGTCAAGGCTTTTATTTAGAATTAATTAAATTCTCTATTTTAATTTCCTATTTATCAACTCAACCATTTTTGAAAACACCTGATTGATAAAATAGCACATCTCTCTGCAACTCGTTGGGAGACGACCTAGGATTCATACTCCTAGTATTTTAATTTTAATCTTTGTAACAACCCTTTTTAAATTGATAAGCGGATTTTCGGCTAGTTAAGGACTGTACTTGCAACGTATTTCTATTAATAATTTCTTAACTTGCCAGTTTCTACCACGTCAATTTTTGGCGCCGTTACCGGGGAGTTGCAACAGTGTGCTAATTTATTGATTGGTATTTATTTTGTTGCAATTTTTTTCTTTTTATTTTGTCACTATGAGCTGTATGTTTCTTTCGTTAAATGACGCGTTCACTTCCTGATCCAAGCTTGCCAGTATTTGATCCTGAGATTGAAAGAACTCTTTCACATATAAGGAAAGCTCGGCGTCGACAAGTCCTCTCTGAGGACAAACCTGAAACGTCATTTAAGGGAGAAACAAGCTCCCTCTCCACTGATCCAGTTGATTTACGTGCAGGCGACATGGCAGCGCCAAAGAGAGTCACTATCCAGGAGGAAGGTGCCCCTAATTTTACACTACAACCATCCCAGGCACACCATCCAGCAGTGGCTGTGGATTTTGAAATAAAGTCTTCGCTACTCAACTTGATGCCCAAGTTTCATGGCTTACCTGATCAAGAGCCTATCAAGCACCTTAGGGACTTTCAGACCGCTTGTTCTACTGTTAAGCATGATGGTACTGATGAAATCTCCATTCTGTTAAAAGCCTTTCCATTCTCTCTTGAGGGAAAGGCAAGAGAGTGGTACTACACTCAACCCGGAACAACTGTTTCCAACTGGGATACGCTCAGAAGAGAATTTTTGAGGAAATTCTTCCCAGCT
Source organism: Arachis hypogaea (assembly GCF_003086295.3). Lineage (NCBI taxonomy): Eukaryota > Viridiplantae > Streptophyta > Magnoliopsida > Fabales > Fabaceae > Arachis > Arachis hypogaea. The sequence goes on along the minus strand of NC_092039.1, from coordinate 68,133,798 downwards.
GAGGTTGCTGATAAACTGAGGAAAGATATGTCCATGATCGTTCAGGATGAATCTGAAACTTTTTATGAATACTTGGAACGCTTCAATAATCTTTGAGAGGCATGTCCCTACCATATGATTGACAAGATAGTGTTTCTCGGCTACTTTACACAGGGCATGAGATCTCAAGATAGGACCACATTGGAAGGTGCTAGCAATGGGTCTATGAAAAAGTACAAGACTACGGAAGAAGCATGGCAATTGATCAGCGACTTAGCTGAATCTACTAGGAATCACAGGCAGAAACAAAGTCGGTCAAGAGCTGTTGCAGAGGTATCCACTAGCAAAGAGACTGCTGCTATAGCTCAGAGCTTATGTGAAATGACTAACTTGCTGAAGCAGATGCAACTGAATCAACAACAGCCTCAGCAAGTTCAACCTTCTCCACCACAGCACAGCTAGCAGTTGGTTCCATAAAGAGTATGCAGAATCTGTACAGATTATAGTCATTATACTGATGAGTGTCTGCAATTCCAACCAGAAGACCATACTGTAGCAGCCACTCTTAACTTCTATGACCGCCCCAATCAAGGGTACAATCAAGGTGGCAGCTATAACCAAGGATGGCAGGATAACTCTAACCAAGGTTAGAGAGATAATTCTAACCAGGGTTGGAGGGACAATCACAATAGAGGAGGAAGAGATAACAATGGAAATCAGAGGTGGAATAACAATAACAACTTCAGGCAGCAGAATCAAAATCAAGCCTACAGAGCACCTCATCTAAGACAGTCTCAAGCATCTCAGCAGCCCTCTCAGATCACTTATCCCTCTTCATCTCCTAATGATGAGTTACTACAATCTATTTATCAGAGACAACAGGCCATGGAAAACAACTTTACTGCTACTCTGAATGGTCTGACTTCTACTTTGCAAGCCCTTGTCTCACAGATTGGATCAATGACCAACTTCAACAACCAGTCCTCAAGCTCTGGTGGACTCCCCTCTCAACCATTACCCAATCCAAAGGGTGGTATTAATGCCATCACCCTAAGGTCTGGAACCACATTGCAAGAAAGGAATCAAGAAGAGTCAAACCCACCAGAACATGCCTCAGCTGAAGAGGTAGTGGAATCAGAAGATTTTGAGGAAAAAACTGATATACAGGACATGGCTGAGGAAGAAGACACTAAGTCACAGGAAGAAGCACCAAACGGGTGCAGACACTGCAGAAAATGCCATTCCTATTCCATTTCCATAACTCGCAAAGAAGCCCAAGAAGCAGTTGGAACCTGATCCCAAAATGGTAGAAATATTCAAAAAGGTTGAGGTAATTGTTCCCCTTTTTTATGTCATTCAACAGGTACCTAAATATGCAAAGTTTCTAAAAGATTTGTGCATACATAAAGACAAAATTAATGAATTAGAAATTATTCCTTTAGGAAGTTCTATATCTGCTTTAATGGGAAATATACCTGAAAAATGTAGTGACCCAGGCCCATGCATGGTTAACTATACCATTGGAGGTGTGATATTTTCTAACTGCATGTGTGATTTAGGAGCATGTGTTAATATAATGCCCTTATCTGTATATGATGTTTTGAGGCTCCCTCCCTTAAAAAGGTCGGCGGCTCGTTTTGTGTTAGCAGATAAAAGTATTATTACAGTGGCTGGAGTTGCTGAAGATGTATTAGTGGGCATTAAAGGTCTCACTTTCTCCATTGATTTTTACATCCTGGAGATGCCCCAACATGACTCAGAGAAGCCATCATCAATCCTACTCAGAAGACCTTTCTTGAAGACCTCAAAGTTCAAATTAGATGCTTTCTCAGGAACATACTCTTTTGAAATAGACGGCCGAGTAGTAAGCTTCAATCTGAATGGAGTTATGAAATACCCTCCAGAAGATCACTCTATCCTCTAGTGTGACATCATATATGAAACCGTAGCTGAAGTTCACCTAGAGGAGTTTGAAGAGAAGTACATAGGACAAGGTCCAAGTGTGGGGACATTCCCAGAGGACAATGAAAGTACTCTACCACTGCCACCAGCTCCAGATAATTCAGAGCCTGACCATGAACAGAAGTCAGAGTTGAAACATCTCCCTCCACACCTCAAATATGCTTACCTTGAAGACAAGCAGAAGTTTTCAGTTATCATTGCACGGGACCTAACTTCTCAACAGGAAGAGCAATTACTTAGTGTGCTAAGGAGGCACAAGAAAGCAATTGGGTGGAGTTTATCAGACATAGTAGGTATCAACCCTCACGTTTGTGAGCACAGAATCTTTTTAGAAGAAGGAGCAAGACCTGTTCGTCAACCCCAAAGAAGACTGAACCCCACTATCTTAGAGGTTGTCATGAAGGAAGTGACTAAACTACTAGAGGCAGATATTATCTATCCCATTTCAGACAGTGAATGGGTGAGCCCAGTACAAGTGATACCCAAGAAGTCTGGAGTCACTACAGTAAAGAATGAGCATGGAGAGCTCATACCTACCAGAGTTCAGAACGCTTGGAGGGTCTGCATTGATTACAGGCATCTCAATCAAGCCACTCGTAAGGATCATTATTCTCTTCCATTCATTGATCAAATGCTGGATCGCTGGTGCACGAATTTGTGATTCGCACAACTAACCAGCAAGTGCACTGGGTCGTCCAAGTAATACCTTACGTGAGTAAGGGTCGATCTCACGGAGATTATTGGTTTGAAGCAAGCTACGTTTATCTTATTATTCTTAGTCAGGATATCAATTAAAATTATCAGTTGGAATTATTAGACTGGAAAAATAAAAGAGAATAAAAGCGTTACTTGTTGTGCAGTAATGAGAAATATGTTGGAGTTTTGGAGATGCTTTGTCCTCTGAACTTCAACTCTTCCTTGAAATCCTTTTCCACACGCAAGGTTCCTTCCATGGCAAACTCTATGTAGGGTGTCACCGTTGTCAATGGCTACTTCCCATCCTCTCAGTGAAAATGTTCCTATGCTCTGTCACAGCACGGCTAATCATCTGTCGGTTCTCAATCAGGTTGAAATAGAATCCATTGATTCTTTTGCGTCTGTCACTAACGCCCAGCCTTCAGGAGTTTGAAGCTCGTCACAGTCATTCAATTCCAGAATCCTACTCGGAATACCACAGATAAGGTTTAGACTTTCCGGATTCTCATGAATGCCGCCATCAATCCGGCTTATACCACGAAGATTCTGATTAAGGAATCTAAGAGATACTCATTCAATCTGATGTAGAACGGAGGTGGTTGTCAGGCACACGTTCATGGATTGAGGAAGGTGATGAGTGTCACGGATCATCACCTTCTCCATAATTAAGCGCGAATGAACATCTTAGATAAGAACAAGCGTGTTTGAATGGAAAACAAAGTAATTGTATTAATTCATCGAGACGCCGCAGAGCTCCTCACCCCCAACAATGGAGTTTAGAGATTCATGCCGTCAAAGTGTATAAAATTCAGATCTGAAAATGTCATGAGGTACAAGATAAATCTCTAAAAGTTGTTTAAATAGTAAACTAGTAACCTAGGTTTACAGAATATGAGTAAACTAAGATAATTGGTGCAGAAATCCACTTCTGGGGCCCACTTGGTGTGTGCTGGGGCTGAGACTAAAGCTATCCACGTGCTGAGACTTTTCTTGGAGTTGAACTCTAAGTTATAACGTGTTTTGGGCGTTCAACTCCAGATCATGACGTGTTTCTGGCGTTTAACTCCAGACAGCAGCATGTACTTGGCGTTCAACGCCAAGTTACGTCATCTATCTTCGCGCAAAGTATGAACTATTATATATTTCTGGAAAGCCCTGGATGTCTACTTTCCAACGCCGTTGAGAAAGCGCCAATTGGACTCCTGTAGCTCCAAAAAATCCATTCCGAGTGCAGGGAGGTCAGGATCCAACAGCATCAGTAGTCCTTTTTCAGCCTAACTCAGATTTTTGCTCAGCTCCCTCAATTTCAGCCAGAAATTTCTTGAAATTACAGAAAAACACACAAACTCATAGTAAAGTCCAAAAATATGATTTTTGCCTAAAAACTAATAATATTCTACTAAAAACTAATTAAAACATGCTAAAATCTACATGAAATTACCCCAAAAAACGTATAAAATATCCGCTCATCACAACACCAAACTTAAACTGTTGCTTGTCCTCAAGCAACTAGATAAATAAAATAGGTTTTAACAGAAATTAAGAAGTAATAATATTTTAGAGTTTTAAATGAAGCTTAGATTCTTATTAGATGAGCGGGGCTTGTAGCTTTTTGTTTCTGAACAGTTTTGGCATCTCCCTTTATCCTTTGAATTTCAGAATGATTGGCATCCATAGGAACTCAGAATTCAGATAGTATTATTGATTCTCCTAGTGTAGTATGTTGATTCTTGAACACAGTTATTTTATGAGTCTTGGCCGTGGCCCTAAGCACTTTGTTTTCCAGTATTACCACCAGATACATAAATGCCACAGACACATGACTAGGTGAACCTTTTCAGATTGTGACTCAGCTTTGCTAGAGTCCCCAGTCAGAGGTGTCCAGAGCTCTTGAGCACACTCTTTTTGCCTTGGATCACGACTTTAACCACTCAGTCTCAAGTTTGTAACTTGGACCTGCATGCCACAAGCACATGGTTAGGGACAGCTTGGTTTAGCCGCTTAGGCCTGGAACTATTTCCTTAGACCCTCCTATCCACTGATGCTCAAAGCCTTGGATCCTTTTCACCCTTGCCTTTTGGTTTTAAGGGCTGTTTGGCTTTTATTCCTTTTGATTCAATTTTTTTTTGACTGCTTTCTCTTGCTTCAAGAATCAATGCTCATGATTTTTCAGATCATCAATAATATTTTTCGTGTTCCTCATTCTTTCAGGAGCCAATATTCATCAAATTCAAAGTACAAGTTATGCACTGTTCAAGCATTCATTCAGAGAACAAAAAGTATTGCCACCACACATAGTTAATTATAATTTTTTTTATTAAGAACTCGAAAAATATAGATTACTTCTTTATTCTAAAAAAAATCTACTACTTTATTCATGCCTGATGATGATGAGAAAAATAAATTATAGCTTAATTGGAAATAAAATCAAAATAGATATACTAATTACTACTACTACTACCACTATATATCTCCTAAGGTAAATTTCCATAATAACACTATCACAGAGTTAAAGCAAAAAAATTGGAACTCAACAACCTGTTGTTTTGAGGAGTAGATGTTCCTCTAATCTGTGGGGTGTTTTTCAAGGATTAATTTTTGGCGCTTCAGCTCCCTTAGATCACGCCCTTGCTCTTCCTGTTCCTTAAGCAGTTTGCAAAGCATGCTACTTTGATTGCTCTATTCTTCCCTTATTTGGTCCATAGCTTCTTGCAATTTGGAAATAGAAGCCTCAAGATGTCCCCAATATTCGAATTGAGGGAGTTCTGGGAGGGCTTCCTGTGCTCTCCTCTTGGCTGAATCATCTTGTTGCTGTTGTCTGACCATTGATATTCCAGTGATTGGCCTTTCAACTGGGATATACTCTGTTATTCCCATCTTCACTCCGGCATCTTTGCAGAGCATAGAAATTAAGCTTGGATAGGCCAATCTGGCGTCCTTGGAATTCCTGTTTGCTATTTTGTATAGCTCACATGAGATCAGTTGATGGACTTCTACTTCTTTTCCCAACATGATGCAGTGAATCATTACTGCTCTTTTAATGGTAACTTCAGAACGGTTGCTGGTGGGCAATATGGAACGCCCTATGAAATCTAGCCAACCTCTGGCTACTGGTTTTAGATATTCTCTTTTGAGTTGATTTGGGGTGCCAGTCGTGCTGGTGGTCCACCTGGCTTCAGGGATGCATATATCCTCTAGAATCTTGTCCAGACCTTTATTTACCCTCATCATTCTCCTATTAAAGGAGTCTGGGTCATCTTTCAGTTGAGGAAGCTTAAATATCTCCCTGATCTTGTCAGGATGGGTATGAACAATCTTCCCTCTGACTAAGGTCTGATGGTCATAGAGAGTAGCTCCAATTATTCTTTGCCTGTCTGTCTGTCATAGATTAGCATAGAACTCCTGAACCATGTTCCTTCCCACTTTCGTTTTAGGATTGGCCAGAATTTCCCAATTCCTGTTTCGAATTTGCTCTTGGATCTCCGGATATTCATCTTCTTTCAGATCAAATTTGACTTCCGGGATCACTGATCTGTGACTCATTATTTTGTAGTAGTGGTCTGAATGTTCTTTAGTTAAGAACTTCCCTTAATTCCAAAGTGGCTTTGGAGTGTTCTCTTTCTTGCCTCTTGGGGTGGGTTGTTTTCCCTTAGGAGCCATGATCTTAATGAGTATGTTTTTGTGATCACGGATAAACACACCAAACTTAGAGCTTTGCTTGTCCTCAAGCAAAAGAGAAGAAAGAAGAGGGATAGGAGGAGAGCAAGTGTGGCATGGTGATGATGAGAGGGGCGCCGAATTCAATATATAGGGGGGGTGAGAAATTTTCGAAAATAAGAAAAAGATAAGATAGAAGATATAATTTGTAAAAGATAGATATGATAAGAAAAAGATATAGTTTAAAAAGAGAAAGATCTGAATAATAATTAAAAGATAGATCTAAATTTTTAATTTTGAAAAAGATTTTTAAAAAGATAATTGAGTTTTGAAAACAAACTTAAAAGAGTTGAATTGGATTGGAAAACAATTTGTCTTTATGGATTAAGATATATTTGAAATTTTTGAAACGTGGATTTTAGAAATCAGGATTTTTAGAAAACTAATTTGATATGAGGGATGACAATTTGAAATATGTTTATGCAAGAAATCATGAATTGAAACATAAAAATTTAGAAAAATTATAAAGAAAAACGAATTTTTACCTCCTCCCACCATCCTGGCGTTAAACGCCCAAACGATGCATGTTTTGGGCGTTTAACGCCCAAATGCTGCTTCTCCTGGGCGTTCAACGCCCAGCTGATGCTTCTTTCTGGCGTTGAACGCCAGGAGGTCCTTTGTCACTGGGCGTTTTTCTGAACGCCCAGGATGTTAACAATCTGGCGTTAAACGCCCAGAAGGTGCATCTTTCTGGCGTTTAACGCCCAGAAGATGCTCATTTCTGGCGTTTAACGCCCAGATGGCTACCCTTACTGGCGTTGAACGCCCAGTGGGTGCTTCTTTTGGGCGTTCAACGCCCAAAACGTTTCTTACTGGCTTTTTTCGCCAGTGAACTTCCAAATTCCCCTGTAACTCTGTGAAATCGATTAATTGCTTTTCTTTTTTACCTTGAAGATATGTGACCTATACCTGTAAAAATCAACAGAAACAAATAAAATTAAATTTTGTGATTAGCTGGGTTGCCTCCCAGCAAGCGCTTCATTAATGTCATTAGCTGGACTATTACTGAGCTTTAATTAAGTCTCAGTTTTGAGCATTCTTGCTCAAAATTACCTTCAAGATAATGTTTAACTCTTTGTCCATTAACGATGAACTTTTTGTTAGAGTCATTATCCTGAAGCTCTATGTATCCATATGGTGATACACTTGTAATTACATATGGACCTCTCCACCGGGATTTTAATTTCCCGGGGAATAATTTGAGCCTAGAATTAAATAGCAGAACTTTCTGCCCCGGCTCAAAGACTCTGGATGACAATTTCTTATCATGCCATCTTTTTGCTTTTTCCTTGTAAATTTTTGCATTCTCGAAAGCATTGAGTCTAAATTCCTCTAGCTCATTTAATTGGAGCAATCGTTTTTCTCCAGCTAACTTGGCATCAAGGTTTAGGAATCTGGTTGCCCAGTAGGCCTTGTGTTCCAGTTCCACTGGCAAGTGACATGCCTTTCCATACACAAGCTGGTATGGAGAGGTCCCTATAGGGGTCTTGAATGCTGTTCTGTATGCCCACAGAGCATCATCTAAGCTTCTTGCCCAATCCCTTCTACAGTTAATTACAGTCCATTCCAGGATTCTTTTGAGTTCTCTATTTGAGACTTCAGCTTGCCCATTAGTTTGTGGGTGATATGGAGTAGCTACCCTGTGGCTAACGCCATAACGTACCAGAGCAGAGTAAAGCTGTTTATTGCAGAAATGAGTGCCCCCATCACTGATTAATACTCTAGGGATACCAAATCTGCTGAAGATGTGTTTCTGGAGGAATTTTAACACTGTTTTAGTGTCATTAGTGGGTGTTGCAATAGCCTCCACCCATTTGGATACATAATCCACTGCCACCAGAATATAAGTGTTTGAGTATGATGGTGGGAAAGGTCCCATGAAGTCAATGCCCCATACATCAAACAACTCAATCTCCAAGATCCCTTGTTGAGGCATAGCATAACTGTGAGGTAGGTTGCCTGATCTTTGGCAACTGTCACAATTAAGCACAAACGCTCGGGAATCTTTATAAAGAGTAGGCCAGTAGAAGCCACTTTGGAGGACTCTTGTGGCTGTTCGCTCACTTCCAAAATGTCCTCCATACTGTGATCCATGGCAATGCCAAAGGATCTTTTGTGCTTCTTCTTTAGGCACACATCTACGGATTACTCCGTCTGCACATCTCTTAAAGAGATATGGCTCATCCCAAAGATAATACTTTGCATCTGTGATCAGCTTCTTTGATTGCTGTCTACTGTACTCTTTGGGTATGAATCTCACTGCCTTGTAGTTTGCAATGTCTGCAAACCACGACACTTCCTGGATGGCAAACAGTTGCTCATCCGGAAAGGTTTCAGAGATCTCAGTGAGAGGGAGGGATGCCCCTTCCACTGGTTCTATTCGGGACAGGTGATCTGCTACTTGATTCTCTGTCCCTTTTCTGTCTCTTATTTCTATATCAAACTCTTGCAGAAGCAACACCCATCTTATAAGTCTGGGTTTTGAATCCTGCTTTGTGAGTAGATATTTAAGAGCAGCATGATCAGTGTACACAATCACTTTTGATCCTACTAAATAGGATCTGAATTTGTCAATGGCGTAAACCACTGCAAGTAACTCTTTTTCTGTGGTTGTGTAATTCTTCTGTGCGTCATTTAGAACACGGCTGGCATAGTAAATGACGTGCAGAAGCTTGTCATGCCTTTGTCCCAACACTGCACCAATGGCATGGTCACTGGCATCACACATCAATTCAAATGGTAATGTCCAGTCTGGTGCAGAGATGATTGGTGCTGTAACCAATTTAGCTTTCAGAGTCTCAAATGCCTGCAGACACTCTTTATCAAAGATAAATGGCGTGTCAGCAGCTAGCAGGTTGCTCAGAGGTTTGGCGATTTTTGAAAAATCCTTTATAAACCTCCTATAGAATCCTGCATGCCCCAGAAAGCTTCTGATTGCCTTAACATTGGCAGGTGGTGGTAATTTTTCAATTACCTCTACCTTAGCTTGATCCACCTCTATCCCCTTGTTCGAGATTTTGTGCCCAAGGACAATTCCTTCAGTCACCATAAAGTGACACTTCTCCCAGTTTAAAACCAGGTTAGTCTCTTGGCATCTCTTTAGAACAAGTGCTAAATGGTTAAGGCAGGAGCTGAATGAGTCTCCAAATACTGAAAAGTCATCCATGAAGACTTCCAAGAATTTTTCCACCATATCAGAGAAAATTGAGAGCATGCACCTCTGAAAAGTTGCAGGTGCATTGCACAGGCCAAATGGCATCCTTCTGTATGCAAATACTCCAGATGCGCAGGTGAATGCCGTTTTCTCCTGATCCTGGGGATCTACTGCAATTTGATTATAACCTGAATATCCATCCAGGAAGCAGTAGTATTCATGACGTGCTAGTCTTTCTAGCATTTGGTCTATGAATGGTAAAGGAAAATGATCCTTTCTGGTGGCTGTATTGAGCCTTCTATAATCAATACACATACGCCACCCTGTAACTGTTCTTGTAGGAACCAGTTCATTTTTTTCATTGTGAACCACTGTCATGCCTCCCTTTTTAGGGACGACTTGGACAGGGCTTACCCAGGGGCTGTCAGAAATAGGATAAATAATCCCAGCCTCTAGTAATTTAGTGACCTCCTTTTGCACCACTTCCTTCATGGCTGGGTTAAGCCGCCTTTGTGGTTGGACCACAGGCTTGGCGTCACCCTCCAATAGGATCTTGTGCATGCATCTGGCTGGACTAATGCCCTTAAGATCACTAATGGACCACCCAAGAGCTGTCTTGTGTGTCCTTAGCACTTGAATTAGTGCTTCCTCTTCCTGTGGCTCTATGGTAGAGCTTGTAATTACAGGAAGGTATCACCTTCTCCCAGAAATGCATATTTCAGGGATGGTGGTAATGGTTTGAGCTCGGGTTTAGGAGGTTTCTCCTCTTCCTGAGGGATTTTCAGAGGTTCTACTATTCTCTCTGATTCCTCCAGGTCAGGCTGAACATCTTTAAATATGTCCTCTAGCTCTGATTCGAGACTCTCAGCCATATTGACCTCTCTTACCAGAGAGTCAATAATATCAACACTCATACAGTCATTTGGGGTGTCTGGATGTTGCATGGCTTTGACAACATTCAACTTGAACTCCTCCTCATTGACTCTCAAGGTTACTTCCCCTTTTTGGACATCAATGAGGGTTCAGCCAGTTGCTAGGAAAGGTCTTCCTAGAATGAGAGTTGCACTCTTGTGCTCCTCCATTTCCAGCACCACAAAGTCAGTAGGAAAGGCGAATGGCCCAACCTTGACAATCATGTCTTCAATCACTCCTGATGGGTATTTAATGGAGCCATCAGCAAGTTGAAGACATATCCTGGTTGGTTTGATTTCTTCAGTTAAACCAAGCTTTCTGATAGTAGATGCAGGTATTAGGTTGATACTTGCCCCAAGATCGCATAAAGCTTGCTTGGTGCAAGTGCCCTCTAATGTGCATGGTATCATAAAGCTCCCAGGATCTTTAAGCTTCTCAGGTAAGCTTTTCAGAATGACTGCACTGCATTCTTCAGTGAGATAAACTTTTTCAGTTTCCCTCCAATCCTTCTTATGACTTAAGATCTCTTTCATGAACTTAGCATAAGATGGTATTTGCTCAAGTGCTTCTGCAAATGGAATCTTTATTTCAAGAGTCCTGAGATAGTCTACAAAGCGGGCAAATTGCTTATCCTGTTCCGCTTGGCGGAGTTTTTGAGGATAAGGCATTTTGGCTTTGTATTCCTCAACCTTAGTTGCTGCAGGTTTATTACCTACAGAAGTGGGTTGGGAAGCTTTTTTAGAAGGGTTGTCATCAGCACTTGTATGTGACTGATCCCCCACTGGCATTTGAATGCCAGGGGTGGAAGCTGGAGTGGCGTTAGACGCCACCTCCTTGTTTGTTGCTGGCGTTTGAACGCCAGAACCATGTTCCCTTTGGGCGTTCAACGCCGGATTCATGCTTGTTTCTGGTGTTGAACGCCAGAAATGAGCATGGTCTGGGCGTTCAGCGCCAGCTTTATTCCTCTCTGGGCTCTGACTGTCCTCAGAGGGATTTTGAGTAACCAATTGTTCATTTTTTGGTTTCCTGCTGCTTTAAAGTGAGGTATTTAATGTTTTCCCACTTCTTAATTGAACTGCTTGGCATTCTTCTGCTATTTGTTTTGACAGTTGCTTTTCTGTCTGCTTTAATTGCACTTCCATATTCCTGTTAGCCATTCTTGTTTCCTGTAATATTTTCTTGAATTCAGCTATCTGCTGAGTTAGAAAGTCTAATTGCTGATTAAATTCATTAGCCTGATCCACCGGACTGAGTTCAGCAGTTACTGTTTTAGCTTCTTCTTTCATGGAAGATTCACTGCTTAGGTACATATGTTGATTTCTGGCAACTGTATCAATAAGCTCTTGAGCTTCTTCAATTGTTTTTCTCATATGTATAAATCCACCAGCTGAGTGGTCTAGAGAAATCTGAGCTTTTTCTGTAAGCCCATAGTAGAAGATGTCTAATTGCACCCATTCTGAAAACATTTCAGAGGGGCATTTTCTTAGCATCTCTCTGTATCTCTCCCAGGCATCATAAAGAGATTCATTATCTCCTTGTTTGAAGCCTTGGATGCTTAGCCTTAGCTGTGTCACCCGTTTTGGAGGGAAATAGTGATTCAGGAATCTTTCTGACAGCTGCTTCCATGTTTTTATGCTGTTCTTAGGCTGGTTATTTAACCATCTCTTAGCTTGATCTTTTACAACAAATGGAAACAGTAATAATCTGTAGACATCCTGATCCACTTCTTTATCATGTACTGTGTCAACAATTTATAGAAATTGTGCCAGAAACTCTGTAGGTTCTTCCTGTGGAAGACCGGAATACTGGCAGTTTTGCTGCACCATGATAATGAGCTGAGGGTTCAACTCAAAGCTACTAACTCCAATGGAGGGTATACAGATACTACTCCCATATGAAGCAGTAGTGGGGTTAGCATATGACCCCAGAGTCCTCCTGGACTGTTCATTCCCACTTAATTCCATGATGGAATAAAAGAGATGATATGTATGTTGATATTATTTATTTTATAAAAATTAATTTTTATAAAATAAAATAAAAACGAAACAAAATAAAAGAAATTGAAAATATTTTGAAATTGAAATCTAAATTTTTATATAAAATTTTCGAAAATATAGTTTAAAATAAGTTAGAAAAGATATATATTTTTTTGAATTTTGAATTTTATGATGAAAGAGAAAAACACACAAAAGACACAAGACTTAAAATTTTTAGATCCAATGCTCCTTATTTTCGAAAATTTTGGAGGGAAAATACCAAGGAACACCAAACTTAAAAATTTTAAGATTAAAACACAAGAAAGACTCAAGAACACCTTGAAGATTCACAAGAACACCAAGAACAAAAGAAAGAACACCAAACTTAAAATTTTTAGAAAGACAAGATAAATTTTCAAAAATTAAAGAGAAATTAACAAGAAAACACCAAACTTAGAGTTTGGCACAAGATTCAATCAAAGAAAAAATTTATTTTTGAAAAAAATTCCAAAGGGGATACCCAATTATCAAGAACAACTACTAAAGCTCCAGGCAATTGGGCAGCAACTTCAGTGTTGATTTTAAAGATGTATTATTTTTATGGATAAAATAAATTTTTGAAAGCTAATGTTTTGAAAAAGCACAAGAAAAACAAGAAAAGACACAGAACAAGAAAAATTAAAGATCAAACAAGAAAAATAAACAAGAACAACTTGAAGATCAAGGAAGAACAAAGACACTAATACGAAAATTTTAGAGAAAAATACAAAAGATGCAATTGACACCAAACTTAGAACAAGACACTAGACTCACGAAAAATTAACAATTAATAAAGAAAAATAATATTTTTGAAAAGAAATTTTTGAAAAGAAACTATCCTATCAGGATTTGATGACTCTATGACAATAAAAATAAATTATTCCTAATCTAAGAAATAAAATAAGCCTTCAATTGTTCAAACTCAACAATCCCCGGCAACGGCGCCAAAAACTTGGTGCACGAATTTGTGATTCGCACAACTAACCAGCAAGTGCACTGGGTCGTCCAAGTAATACCTTACGTGAGTAAGGGTCGATCCCACGGAGATTATTAGTTTGAAGCAAGCTACGTTTATCTTATTATTCTTAGTCAGGATATCAATTAAAATTATCAGTTGGAATTATTAGACTGGAAAAATAAAAGAGAATAAAAGCGTTACTTGTTGTGCAGTAATGAGAAATATGTTGGAGTTTTGGAGATGCTTTGTCCTCTGAACTTTAACTCTTCCTTGAAATCCTTTTCCACACGCAAGGTTCCTTCCATGGCAAGCTCTATGTAGGGTGTCACCGTTGTCAATGGCTACTTCCCATCCTCTCAGTGAAAACGTTCCTATGCTCTGTCACAGCACGGCTAATCATCTGTCGGTTCTCAATCAGGTTGGAATAGAATCCATTGATTCTTTTGCGTCTGTCACTAACGCCCAGCCTTCAGGAGTTTGAAGCTCGTCACAGTCATTCAATTCCAGAATCCTACTCGGAATACCACAGATAAGGTTTAGACTTTCCGGATTCTCATGAATGCCGCCATCAATCCGGCTTATACCACGAAGATTCTGATTAAGGAATCTAAGAGATACTCATTCAATCTAATGTAGAATGGAGGTGGTTGTCAGGCACACGTTCATGGATTGAGGAAGGTGATGAGTGTCACGGATCATCACCTTCTCCATAATTAAGCGCGAATGAACATCTTAGATAAGAACAAGCGTGTTTGAATGGAAAACAAAGTAATTGTATTAATTCATCGAGACGCCGCAGAGCTCCTCACCCCCAACAATGGAGTTTAGAGACTCATGCCGTCAAAGTGTATAAAATTCAGATCTGAAAATGTCATGAGGTACAAGATAAATCTCTAAAAGTTGTTTAAATAGTAAACTAGTAACCTAGGTTTACAGAATATGAGTAAACTAAGATAATTGGTGCAGAAATCCACTTCTGGGGCCCACTTGGTGTGTGCTGGGGCTGAGACTAAAGCTATCCACGTGCTAAGACTTTTCTTGGAGTTGAACTCCAAGTTATAACGTGTTTTGGGCGTTCAACTCCGGATCATGACGTGTTTCTGGCGTTTAACTCCAGACAGCAGCATGTACTTGGCATTCAACGCCAAGTTACGTCATCTATCTTCGCGCAAAGTATGGACTATTATATATTGCTGGAAAGCACTGAATGTCTACTTTCCAACGCCGTTAAGAGCACGCCAATTGGACTTCTGTAGCTCCAAAAAATCCATTCCGAGTGCAGGGAGGTCAGGATCCAACAGCATCAGCAGTCCTTTTTCAGCCTAACTCAGATTTTTGCTCAGCTCCCTCAATTTCAGCCAGAAATTTCCTGAAATTACAGAAAAACACACAAACTCATAGTAAAGTCCAGAAATATGATTTTTGCCTAAAAACTAATAATATTCTACTAAAAACTAATTAAAACATGCTAAAATCTACATGAAATTACCCCAAAAAGCGTATAAAATATCCGCTCATCAATCGCCTGTCAGGTAAATCATATTATTGCTTTGTAGATCGTTATACAGGATATTTCCAGATTCATATAGCTCCTGAGAAACAAGAAAAGACTACTTTTACCTGTCCTTTTGGGACCTATGCTTAAAAGAGAATGCCTTTTGACTTGTGCAATGCACCAGCTACTTTCCAAAGGTGCATGATGAGTCTTTTCTCTGATCTTATCGAGGATTGTATGGAAGTTTTTATGGACAATTTCAGTGTTTATGGTGATTCTTTTAGCCTTTGCTTGGATAGTCTATCTAGAGTATTAGATAGATGTGTCAATACAAACCTTGTATTGAATTTCGAAAAATGTCATTTTATGGTTAAACAAGGTATTGTGCTGGGACATGTTGTATCTAATACTAGCATTTCTGTAGATCCAGCAAAGGTGGATGTTATTTCTAGTTTACCTTACCCCTCTTCTGTGAGGGAAGTCCGTTCGTTCTTTGGACATGCAGGTTTTTACCTAAGATTCCTCAAGGACTTTAGTAAGGTAGCACTTCCCCTATCTAGATTACTACAAAAGGATATTGAATTCGAGTTCAGTGAGGATTATAAACAAGCGTTTGATAAGCTGAAAACTACCCTGACTCAAGCTCCAATTGTGAGAGGACCGGACTGGAGTTTCAGCCATTTGAAATCATGTGCGATGCTTCCAACTATGCAGTAGGAGCGGCGCTGGCTCAGCGTGAAGGTAAGGATCCTTTTATTATTGCTTATGCGTCTAAAACTTTAGACGACGCTCAGTCCAATTACACTACTACTGAAAAAGAGCTTCTTGCTATTGTTTTTGCTCTGGATAAATTTCGAGCCTATTTACTTGGTACGAAAGTAGTAGTGTATTCAGACCACGCAGCTCTAAAGTATTTATTAGCTAAAAAGGAATCCAAACCAAGGCTTATACATTGGATACTGCTACTACAAGAATTTGATTTAGAAATAAAAGATAGGAGTGGTAACCAGAATCTCGTGGCAGACCACTTGAGTCGCCTTGAGCTAATTAAAGATGACTCCACTCCTATAGATGATAATTTTCCATTTGATAACCTACAAGCAGTATCTGAGGTAATCCCTTGGTATGCACCTGTAGCTAATTATCTAGTTAGCCGCACTTTTCCTCCAAACTTTACTAAGTATCAAAGAGACAAGCTGAAAAGCGAGTCTAAATATTATATATGGGATGACCCATATTTATAGAGATTTGGCGCTGACCAGATAATTAGAAGATGTGTGCCTCAATCAGAATTCCAGTCCATTTTAGAGGCCTGTCACTCATTTGAGAGTGGAGGACATTTTGGCCCTCAAAGAACAGCTAGAAAAATCTTAGACTGTGGATTATGATGGCCTACTCTTTTTAAAGACGCTGCTAAATTTTGTAAATCTTGTTTCCCATGCCAAAAATTTGGTAATATATCCTAGAGGGATGAAATGCCTCAACAAATTATGCTTTTCTGTGAAATTTTTTATGTTTGGGGCATTGACTTCATGGGTCCATTTCCAAATTCTAATGGCCACCTCTATATACTGTTAGCTGTAGATTATGTTTCCAAATGGGTGGAAGCCATTCCTACCCGTACCGATGATGCTAACATTGTTGTTTCCTTTGTGAGAAACCACATTATTTGTCGCTTTGGATCACCACGAGCAATCGCGAGCGATCAGGGCACCCATTTCTGTAACAGGAGACTAACAGGTTTACTGAAGAAGCATGGGATCATCATAAAGTTGCAACTGCCTACCATCCTCAGACTAATGGGCAAGCCGGGGTGTCAAACAGAGAGATAGAGCGTATTTTGCAGAAGATAGTCACACCTCATAGAAGAGACTGGAACACCAGGCTACAAGATGCACTCTAGGCATATAGAACAGCGTACAAGACACCCATTGGGATGAGCCCTTTTCGCTTAGTTTATGGAAAAGCTTGTTATCTTCCAGTTGAAGTAGAACACAAAGCTTTTTGGGCAGTAAAGGAGTGTAACATGAGAATTGAGAAAGCCAGAGCTGAACGAAAATTACAACTGCAAGAACTGGAAAGCCTTCGCCTAGAAGCTTATGAGAACTCAAGACTATACAAGGAGAAGATGAAGGCTATACATGATCAGCACATCAAAAGGAAAGAATTCCAACCTGGAGATTTAGTCCTCCTTTACAAATCTCGACTGAGGCTCATGCCAGGCAAGTTGAGATCAAGATGGGAAGGTCCATACAGAGTAGAGAAAGCCGAACCGTACGGAGTTTATCACCTAAGTCACCCTTCCAGCTCCGAACTTATCAAGGTTAATGGACATCGCTTAAAGCTGTACCATGGCAAGAAGATGAAGAAAAACAAGGAGCTTGAGATCTTCCTCTTGGAAGATCCCCACATAGCCGAAGACTGAGCTAGTGGAGTGTTCAACTTACGGACGTTAAAGCAAAGTGCTAGGTGGGAGACAACCCACCATGGTATGATCGTTCCTTTCTTTGTTTTTATTTTTATATTCAATAACTCTTTCTCTTTCTTAGTACATTTTGTGCATCTGCATTTACATGCTTAAAAAAATAAAAAATAATAATAATAATTAAAAATAAAAAAATTACGCGACGCGACCGCATCATTGACGCGTCCGCGTCGCAGGTGGTTTAGAAAGATTAAGAAACGAACAGAGAGTCACACAGGAGCGTGGCTAGAGGCGTGCCAATAGCACAAATCACCCCACGTGACCACATCACCGACGCGTCCGCGTCTAATGGGAACATTGGCCTCCCACGCGACCGCATCACTCACGCGGCCGCGTGCCCTTGAATTCGACGTAAAATGGGTGCACGACCGAAAGTTGTGCTAGAGTGGTGCTGGCTTGGCGCTGAACGCCCAATTCTTTCCACGCGGATGCATGGCTCACGCGTCCGCGTCATAGCCTTTTAATGACCACCCACGCGATCGCATGACCCTCGCGATCGCGTGACCCTAGACTTGGCAAATATAATATTTCGAACAGAGAGTTGTGCGAGTGTGAGGCT
Organism: Arachis hypogaea; assembly: GCF_003086295.3. Lineage (NCBI taxonomy): Eukaryota > Viridiplantae > Streptophyta > Magnoliopsida > Fabales > Fabaceae > Arachis > Arachis hypogaea. The sequence continues at coordinate 68,115,866 of NC_092039.1, read as the reverse complement.
ACCCTCGCGCTAGTAGCATCAAACGGGTCATGCGACCGCGTGACCGACGCGACCGCGTCAATCAGTATAAGCGCAAGTCGTGCGACTGCGTACCCCACGCGGCCGCGTCACTTGCGCCGCACAGCGCCCCTGATTTGCCAACTATCTTATCTTTCTTTTCTCCAAATCCTATTTTCTCTTCTTCTTTCTTCCTTTTCACTTTCTCTCTCTCTCTCTCTCTCTATTTCTCTCTCTCCCCCATTAACAAGGTTTCCTTTTCTTCTTCTCCCTTTACTTTTCTATTATTCTTCTTAATTTTATATGTTATTTTCTTTTCTTCTCTTTTCCTATTACTTTCACTATCCATATTTTCTTTCCCTTTTCTTTTCTTCTTTCTTTTAATTGGTGTTGGAATTTATTTGGGTCATTGTTTTGCTTGTGAAAAATACTGTTTGACAATTATATATTTCTTTTAGGGTTGCTTGCATGTTTAATCTAATACTTTCCATACCTTAGTTACCATGCATGGTATGTGTTTGTGAAAAAGCCCATATGGCATCATGCACTTTTCTACATTATTCTATTCTACTATTTAATGCCTGCCTTTCATAAATTCCCTTTATTATTATATTAAGTGAATTTAATTGTCAATACAAATGTGATAGTTTGTTACGAAGTGATGCTTGATCTATGCTACTCATGCCCTTGCCGGCATGCCAATAAACATCTTGCATCTACTTACCCTCTAATGCACTTATTTTATTCCCTTTGATGAACTTTTCACATGTTGTCATGACCATGTGTTCCCTTCATTCATCTTTACTGTGCATTGACTATCACTTACTCAACCCTCTTCCTTGCTTTATCTCTTTAAATTTAATTTACTTTCTCTTCCTTTTTTCAGAATGGCCACTAAGAAAGGCAAAGAGAAAGCTACCCCCAAACCCACAGCAAGGAAAGGAACAAAAAGAGCATTAGTGGCAGAACCTTCTTCAACTGCAGTCAAGCCCTCAAACAAAAGAATTAAAAGGATCATAAAGATTGATGAAAAGGAGAGAGCTTTCCCAGCAAAGGACACTGCACGATTCCCGAATCGCTACTGTGAGCAGATGTTTCCTATTCTGGCAGCTCGGAATTACAACAATGAACACCTTCTCATCCTTCCGCCTCGTATTGCCGCCTTTGTTGAGCTGCAAATTGCACAAAGACACTGGGGATTTTTACAGAGACAGCCACGATAGGTCAATCTTTCTTGGGTAGTTGAGTTCTACTCTAACTTCCACCTGCCAACCCTGCAGTCTGTCTATATACGTCAGAAGCAAGTCCTATTACAGAAGAAGCCATTCAGCGAGCCTTAAATCTTCCACCTGCTCCAGAAGGATTGGACGCCTTTCAAAAAGCCGCAATCAAGCGCCAAGCATACACCTTTGACTGGGACGCTGTTCTCAGAGTTATCGCTCAACCTGGCAGCAAATGGATCTTTAGATACCATCGTTTCCGTCCTAAGGGAATCTCGGCTTCCGCACTTACCTTAGAGGCTCACGTATGGGCACAGATTATGTCCCATTACGTCTTCTCGAGTACTCATGAATCCTCCTTCACCGCAGACATGGCCATTCTACTATGGTGCATCCTCACAGACCAGCCTCTTAATTTACCAAGACATATCCGGAATGCTATGGAACATGTGCAGATCGTGGGCAACCTACCTTTCCCCGCCTTGGTCTCTGATCTTATCTCAGCAACCGGAGTATCCTACAGAGCTGGAGACACCAAAGCCATTCTTCCACGGGATGATCAGTATGTCCCTAACGGGAGATATCTCCGGCCACAACTTGCCACTACCAGCCAGTCCACAGATGATGTTGCAGCTCCTCCACCATCTACTAGTCAGCTGCTGCACCAAATACTGAAGCGATTGGACCAACAAGAAAAGAAAGCAAAGCTCCGAAAGTGCCGCAACCACCGTCATTTCAAACACCTCAAGGAACTACTTACAGGCAATCACAGACCCGATGACGATCCAGGCACTCCGGACTCCACTTTTTTCACCAGCACAGGGAGCCACGACGGTCCCGACTGTGGAGACACTGCCACCAGTCCACCACTGTTCCTGACAGATGGCACCGAGGACGGTGCAAATCCTTAAGTGTGGGGAGGTCGGTCAGTACCTGACTTCCGGAGATAATTTTTCTTCCCTAAACACCAATAAATTAGGATATTTAGTTAGTTTTTCTTTCTTTTGTAGAATAGGATAAATTACATAGTAATAGATTAGTTGCGTGCATGTTCTACTTGATTGAAAAGACAATAAGTTTCTTCTAAAACTCTATCTTTGGAACAAAATTTCACTAATTTTAATTATAACTCTTATGTTAAATTTGCTTGAAGTTATATTTGGAACATAATTTTTAAAGCTAAAGAACACACAACCTGTGAGAATTGTGCCTTTATGCATGGTTACATTATTTAACCATATTTGTTTTATTCTTGTGTGTTTACTTCTCTATGATTGTAACCTATATGTTGTTCCATCCTATATGTCCAATGTTTAATATATTTATATGTTGTATATGATTGAGGCCATTAATTGTTTAGCTCACTTTTCCAAATTAAGCCTACCCTTTCAATTACCTTTGTTAGCCACTTTGAGCCTTTAAATCCCATTTGTTCTATAATTTACCACATTACTAGCCTTAAGCAGAAAAATAATTATATACCCCAATTTGAATCTTTGGTTAGCTTAAGATAGAATTGTGTGTGCTAATTAAGTATGGGAAATTGTGGGAACAAAAGATAATAAGGGGATATGTCATGATAATATAATGGGAATTTGGACACCTACTCATGTGAAACTATGAAAATAAAAAATCCATGTGCATTGATAAGATATGTTTAAAAAAATATTCAATAAATAAATAAGGGGACAAAATTACCCCAATGTTGAGTTAAGAATTCAAAGGTCAATGCATGTATGATAGAATTAAAATAAACAGTTGATACATGAGTATGGAATGTGAAAGAGAATTCTGGGTAGCTAGGTACGAACTCCAAAGTTATATAAAATATATAGGTTATGTTAGAGTTTGAGTTAATTAAAGATTCAATTTATAAGCTCACTTAACCATATATGTATCCTTACCCTTACCTTGGCCCCGTTACAACCTTGAAAAGACCTCATGATGTTGCATTGGTATATTAAATGTTGTTGATTGATTAGGAAAAGAACAAAATTTAGGGAGCATGATTAGAGAAGGATAGAGTGATTACCCTATACACTGGAGAGATTAGAATATACATACATCATCAGTGAGGGTTCAATGCTTAAAATTCTATGTTCCCTGCTTTCATGAGCTACCTTCTTGCATTTTTATCTGTTCTTAATGTATGAGAATTGAATTAGTGGAGCTTGATTTGAAATTGTTTTGAAGAGCTTATTTATTCTTGATCAAGTGGACAAAAATCATATATTTGCATTCACATATATAGGTTGCATTGCATTACATGAGTTTTTACATGTTCCTACTCATTTATTTTATCTCCTTCAACTAAGCATGAGGACATGCTAATGTTTAAGTGTGGGGAGGTTGATAAACTACTATTTTATGGTTTATAATGTGTTTAATTGTGTGATTTTATCATGATCTTTACCCACTTATTCATATAATTAGCATGCATTTATATTTCCTTCCTAAAATTATTACATGATTGAAAACTTACTTCCTAGAGACTTTTAATTAGGTATTTTAATTCTTCTTTATCCCATTCGATGCCATGATCTGTATGTTAAGTGTTTCAGGCTTTATAGGGCATGAATGAATTGGAGATTGGAAAGGAAGTTTGCAAAAATGGAAGGAATACAAGAAATTAAGGAGATGCCCAGCGAGAAGTGATGCGGCCCCATGGCTCACGCGACCGCGCGAAAGAGAGGAAATCGTAGTGACGCGGCCGCATGGCTCATGCGACCGCGCGGATTGGAAAAGCATAAGTGACGCGAAGGCATGGACGATGCGCCCGCGTGGGAAAGCAGAACGCCGAATGACGCGTCCGCACGAATGACGCGACCGCGTGGCGTGCGCGATTTGCAGAATTTTAGAAGTCGCTGGCAGAGTCTCTGCAACTCGTTGGGAGACGACCTGGGATTCATACTCCTAGTATTTTAATTTTAATCTTTGTGACAACCCTTTTTAAATTGATAAGCGGATTTTTGGCTAGTTAAGGACTGTACTTGCAACGTATTTCTATTAACAATTTCTTAACTTGCTAGTTTCCGCTACGTCAAACACCAAGAACACTTTGAAGATCATGATGAGCATCAAGAACTTATTTTTGAAAAAAATTTGATGCAAAGAAAACATGCAAGACACCAAACTTAGAAATCTTTAATGCTTAGACAATATGAATGCAAAGATGCACATGAAAAACAATAAAAGACACAAAACAAGAAAATATCAAGATCAAACAAGAAGACTTACCAAGAACAACTTGAAGATTATGAAGAACACTATGAATGTATGAATTTTTGAAAATTTTTAGAAAAATAAAAGTATGCAATTGACACCAAACTTAAAAATTAACTCAAGACTTAAACAAGAAACACAAAATATTTTTGATTTTTTATGATTTTATTATTTTTTTGTATTTTATATTATTTTTTTCGAAAAAACATATAGGAAAAAGAAAATAAGAAATTCAAAATTTTTAAGAAGAATTCCAGGAATATTTCAATATTTAGCCTAAAGCTCCAATCCAAGGGTTGGACATGGCTTAATAGCCAGCCAGCTTTAGGATGGAATTACATGTATTGTGGTGATTAGTTGAAGCCTCAGTCCAAAAGAATTTGGATATGGCTTTACAGCCAGCCAGGATTCAACATGCTTCATGAAACTCTAGAATTCATTCTTAAAAATTCTGAAGCCATAGAATAATTTATTTTCAAAATTTTTTTTTTGAAAATAGGGATAAATTTTTTTTGAAAATTTTTTGAAAAAAAATTACCTAATCTAAGCAACAAGATGAACCGTCAGTTGTCCAAACTCGAACAATCCCCGGCAACGGCGCCAAAAACTTGGTGCACGAAATTGTGATCATCAACAATAGCGCCAAAAACTTGGTAGCGCTCTCAAACGTGAATCACACTTTGTCACAACTCCGCGCAACTAACCAGCAAGTGCACTGGGTCGTCCAAGTAATACCTTACATGAGTAAGGGTCGATCCCACGGAGATTGTTGGTATGAAGCAAGCTATACCATAATGTAACACCCTACCATACAGAGTCTTATGCTTAAGTCATAATTCAGAGATGGCAAGGTATTACGACCTCTAAAATAAAAATTTAGTACGTATAGTAGTATGAATAATTGATTATAACTAGGAGCCTTTGTAGAAAAAGGGGTAAACAAAAACCGCAACTCAAAAGCGCAACACTCCGATCGAAAACATAACGAACAAGAATAACCAACGCGAGATTATATATATACAAAGGAGTGTCAAAAACAGGAATATCAAGACTCAAGTTCCCAAGTGTGTTCCTCAACACCGCCTCGACTCCAAGCCACTTTCACTAAAGAAACCTCTTTTCCACGCAACCGTTTGATACTAGTATCATCAATTCTGACTGGAGCCACTGGAAGCGTCAAATCTTCCCTTAACTGAACCGACTCAGGTTCTAACGCATGGCTAGCATCAGGGGTGTACTTCCGAAGCTGCGACACGTGAAACACGTCGTGCAGGTTCGAAAGATGAGGTGGTAGAGCCATCCGATACGCCACTGGTCCAATCCTCTCCAGGATTTGAAATGGACCAATGTATCGAGGATTCAACTTCTTTGTCTTAATCGCCCTACCTACTCCTGTGGTCGGAGTAACCTTAAGGAAAACATGATCTCCTTCCTCAAATTCTAAGGGCTTTCGCCTCTGATCGGCGTAACTCTTTTGACGACTCTGCGCCGTAAGCATCCTATCACGGATTTTCTTGACTTGTTCTGTAGTCTCAGCTATCATTTCCGGCCCCAACAAGCTTTTCTCTCCAGCTTCATACCAACATAACGGAGATTGACATTTCCTCCCATACAAGGCCTCATACGGAGCCATCCCAATGCTCGCATGATAGCTATTATTGTATGCAAACTCCACCAATGGCATATACCGATCCCAACTCACCGGTTGGTCCAAAACACAAGCTCTCAACATATCTTCTAGTGTTTGGATCGTCCTTTCAGATTGACCATCTGTTTGAGGATGGTAAGCCGTGCTCAAGCTTAATCGGGTTCCAAAAGCTTTCTGAAATGCACCCCAAAACCTTGAAGTGAAACGAGGATCTCTATCCGAGATTATAGTAGCAGGTACACCATGAAGTCTCACAATCTCCTTTATGTATAACCGTGCTAGCTCCTCAAGGGTGTAAGTCATCCGAATGGGCAAAAAGTGAGCTGACTTCGTCAGTCGGTCCACAATCACCCAGATAGCATCAAAACCAGCCCTAGTCCTTGGCAATCCCGACACAAAGTCCATTGCAATACTTTCCCACTTCCATTGTGGAATCTCTAAAGGTTGCAACATCCCGGAAGGTCTTTGATGTTCAATCTTCACCTTCTAACAAGTTAAGCACTTTGATACATATTCCGCCACATCATTCTTCATTCCCGGCCACCAGAACATTGCCTTTAAATCATGGTACATCTTAGTACTTCCCGGGTGAATGGAGAATCCGCTTTTGTGTGCCTCCTTTAAAATATCTTGCCTCAAAGTACCAACATCCGGCACAATGATCCTACCCTTGAATCTCCATAACCCATCTTTTTCTTCCGACACTCTCCACTGTTTTCCTTGCTCAATAGCCGGTAACACTTTCCATAACGCTTCATCATTTTGATGAGCCTTTAGGAGTTCGGACTTAAAGTCACTTGAGATCTCTAATCGGCTCAAACACAAGGTTCCGGATACTTCTCGAGCACCGATTTTCAGACTCTCAAATCCCTTGAGTAACTTCTCCTCTTGAAGCATCATCCAAGCCGCATATAATGACTTTCGACTTAAAGCATCCGCCACTACGTTCGCCTTTCCCGGATGGTAATGCAACTCGAAGTCGTAGTCCTTCAACAATTCCATCCACCTCCTCTGCCTCATATTAAGCTCTTTCTGATCAAAGAGATACTTCAAGCTCTTATGATCAGAGAAAACTTGGAACTTAACCCCATAGAGATAATGCCTCCACACCTTCAAGGCAAACACAACCGCAGCGAGTTCCAAATCGTGCGTAGGGTAACTAACTTCATGAGGTCTCAACTGTCGTGAGGCATACGCCACCACATTATGATGCTGCATCAGCACGCATCCTAGACCCTTCAATGAGGCATCACAATACACCTCAAATGGCTCATTCGGCTCGGGTAACACTAACACAGGTGCAGTGGTCAACTTTTTCTTCAATGTCTGAAAGCTCTCCTCGCACTCAGGAGTCCAAACAAACGGAGTATCTTTGCGGGTTAACTTTGTCATTGGCAAGGCTATCTGTGAAAAGCCTTTGATAAACCTTCGGTAATAGCCAGCTAAACCCAGAAAACTCCTTATCTCTGTTACGGTGGTTGGTTGCTTCCAATCCATTACAGCCTCCACCTTAGTTGGATCTACGGCTATTCCCTTCTTACTCACCACATGGCCCAAAAACTTCACCTCACTCTTCCAAAACTCACATTTAGACAGTTTTGCATAGAGTTTCTTCTCCCTTAGAATCTGCAACACGGTCCTCAAGTGTTCCGCATGCTCTTCTTCAGTTTTGGAATAAATTAGTATATCATCAATGAAGACAACAACGAATTTATCCAGAAACGGACGGAAGACTCTGTTCATGTAATCCATAAACACTGCAGGAGCGTTTGTCAACCCAAAAGACATCACAGTGTACTCGTAATGTCCATAACGCGTTCTGAAAGCGGTCTTAGGGATATCCTCATCCCTCACCCTTATCTGGTGATAACCGGATCGCAAATCGATCTTGGAGAAAACTCCAGCTCCTTGTAACTGATCCATGAGATCATCAATTCTCGGCAATGGGTACTTATTCTTTATTGTAACCTTGTTCAGCTGCCTGTAATCCACACAAAGCCGCATACTCCCATCCTTCTTCTTCACCAGTAGCACTGGAGCACCCCACGGAGAGACACTTGGTCGTATAAAATTCTTTCCCAACAAATCCTCTAATTGAGACTTTAGCTCGTTCATCTCTAACGGTGACATCCTATAAGGGGCACTTGAGATTGGTCCCGCCCCGGGCACCAATTCAATAGCAAACTCAACCTCTCGGTTAGGTGGAAACTCATCAATATCATCGGGAAACACTTCCGGAAACTCACACACAATCGGAATCTGTTCCAACTTTTGATCATCACCCGAAACGCCCGCGGCTAACAACATGATACCCTGACATTCGGTTCCGGAACAATTCACCATCATCGAATTCAAGTAATAATTATTTACCACGACCGGCCCTTCTGTATCTTCCGGCATAAAGTACACCGACTTTGTAGAACAATCAAGCAAAACATGGTTCTTAGATAACCAGTCCAATCCCAAGATAAGATCAAGACCAATCATCGGCAAGCAGATTAAATTATGAACAAAATCACGCTGCTTGAATCTAAAGGAAACTTCCGGGCATCCTAGCCTAGTTACCATGGCTTCATGGGTAGCATTGTACACTCTTAGATCATAACCTAAAGTTACAATCTTCAGTCCTAACTCATGGGCTTTTTCAAATGCAATGAATGAATGTGATGCTCCCGAATCAAATAAAGCATTTAAAGTTTGACCAGCCATTTCACAGTTACCTCGAATAAGTGTCTCAGATCCCTCAGCTCCTACAGCTGAAGTGGTGAACACTCGACCAGTCTGTTGTGCCTTTCCAGCACCTTGTTTCTGCTTCTCAGGACAATTTACAGCTTTATGCCCTGCCTTTCCACAAGTGTAGAACAAACCCCAACCGGCCTTGCATGGTGCTCCCGGATGGTGACCCCCACATCTAGTACAAGCTTGATCATTCTGAGGCTGCTTCCCATACCTTTTTCCTTGGGAGTTGTTGTTGTTGGGCCTCCTAAAAGAGCTCCCCCTCTTGAAAGACGGACCTCTAGGTGCAAAACTCTTCCCTCGGTTCTGTGGGAATGATCCCCTTTGACTCCCTTTCTCAGCGGTTGCCCTCTTCACACACTCTTCAGCAACCCTACACTTGTTCACCAACTCGGAGAAAGTCCTAATCTCCATTGGTCCCACTGAACTGAAAATATCACTCCGGAGTCCTCCTTCATACTTAACACACTTCCACTCCTCATATTCCACCGGAGTCCCTTGGCACATACGAGAGAACCTGAACAGCTCCTCAAACTTGTCAGTATACTCTGATATAGACATAGTACCCTGCTTCAGCTGTAACAATTCTAGTTCCTTAGCCGTCCTAGCAGAAGTCGGAAAGTACTTCTTATAGAACTCCTCTTAGAAAACATTCCAAGTGATATAATCATCACCATGCTGCAGAAGACGTCGGATACCTTGCCACCAATGGGATGCTTCACCGACAAGCATATAGGTAGCAAACTCGACACGCTGCCCTTCAGGTACCACTTGTGCTTGCAGTGCTCGCTCTATAGCCTGAAACCATGTATCAGCCTCAGTCGGACTAGTAGTTCCCTTGAACTTAGGCGGATTAACCTTCAAAAAGTTTGCCAGTGTCATTGGGCCCTGAACTCCACCTCCATCATTACCATGGTTGTTCATTTGTTGACCAAGGGCCTCAGCAGTGGCTTGCATAGCAGCAGCCATGTTTTCCAACGCAGTCATAAAGTTCACCGGGTCGTTAGGGTTATTCTCCGGTGCACGAGCATTCGTACGACCTCTCGCACTACCTCTACCGCGTCCACGAGGTGCCATCTGGTTCCTATACATACCAAACAATCGATATTAAGTTGATCAGTCTCAATATCGGAAGTCTAGTACTTCAAAGTCCCAAATGCATGCTCATGAACGTTTATGCCAATTATATCAAGCAGATATACTAATAGCACATAACACACACACAGAGAATGCACAGAAGCATATTCAGTCTATCCCTCAGGCTCTACAGGAACGAACTGCTCTGATACCATAATGTAACACCCTACCATACAGAGTCTTATGCTTAAGTCATAATTCAGAGATGGCAAGGTATTACGACCTCTAAAATAAAAATTTAGTACGTATAGTAGTATGAATAATTGATTATAACTAGGAGCCTTTGTAGAAAAAGGGGTAAACAAAAACCGCAACTCAAAAGCGCAACACTCCGATCGAAAACGTAACGAACAAGAATAACCAACGCGAGATTATATATATACAAAGGAGTGTCAAAAACAGGAATATCAAGACTCAAGATCCGGCTGCGAAGATAACCGGTCCGAGCATAACAATATATACATATGATAAAATAAGGAAAACCCCAAAGGAAACCCAAAGGGACACAAATACGTAAAACCTATTCTCCAAAATCTCCCATAGGAGGAGTCATCACAGTCTGTATTATTAAATGGAGATAAAAGTATCTAAACAAAATATATAAACCAAAACATAGCCCCAAGAACAAAGGATCTTCGCAATAACAGAGGTCTCCAGCATGCATCAGCGGGACACCTCACGTCCTGCATCTGAAAACCACAAAATCCGCATGGGTGAGAACCAGAGGGTCCCAGTAGGTAACAGCTTCCACATATATAATGCATAATAATAGAGGAAAGCCGAAGGCAATCCTAGAACTTCCTCCAGACAATATCCAAGCTTATAAACAAGCTAAACCATACAAGGCAACTGACTAAAGATTCTTCAGTCTAACCAATACTTCCCTTTCCAATTCCTTCAGACCTCCCAACCACCAGCAGGATATAATATAGCAAACACAGTTATATCAAACAAGGAGTATACAAATAGGAGCAAGTAAGACATTTAGACAACTAGCAAGTTATATGCAGTCAAATAGGCAATCTCAAACAATTCATATAGTATGCATATGATGAATGCCTGTCCCTAGTGGCTGATGATATCATCTGTCGGTTATAGAGCCAACCCGACAAGTCCTGGTAGCTAACCATTGGACTGTCCCTCTGTCATGCATCCCCAACTCGAGTTATACTCGTCATAAACTTGATCATAATCATGATCTATATCCATCACCCTCACTGGTGAATATATACGGGGGCGAGCTCATCCGGGTCTTTCACAGTGCCCGGCCACACTTATGACATAGGGTCAGAAGAGTACCAAGTCTCAACCTGGAGCACGTGGTGGCTAGTCACTGCTACTACCCAGGGAAACTCGTAACTCCGAGAGTGGAAGTGCAAATCACAAATATCAATAATTCAGCATAAACATGCATGAATTCTCATCCATGGATCAACATCCATATCAGCCATCCGGCTCACGGTTAAATCCATAACCAGCCAATATCCATAGCATACACAGCTATTCCGGCTCACGGTTCAATCCAGAACCAGCCCATTCATAAACAATTACGGCCCTTCGGCCAATGGCATAACAAGCACTTCCACCACCATCCTCCACATCTCACATATTTATCAATGATCCTCAATGATCATTCATTTTACCTTGCTTCACTCGCAAGTTACCACATCCACTAGCTCCTTCTCTCATAGCTAGGCATATCATACTGATTTAAGATATAAGTGGTGAGTTCGGAGGCTTAGAAGTATGAAATTTGGCTTTTAAAACTCAAAAATCAACTTTGAGATGAAAACAGGGCCGCGCGTACGCGCACTCCACGCTCACGCGTGGATGGTCTCAAAAACTCATCGACGCGTAAGCGTCATGCACGCTAACGCGTGGATTCCAAACTTGCCCACCGACGCGCACGCGTCAACCACGCGTACGCGCGGGTGTTCTCGTGCCCCAGGCACAACACCGGCACAGTTCTGGCATAACTCTCTGGAAAATGGCTGGGCATTGGGTGCAGCACGATCGGCGCGCCCGCGCACATCACGCGTACGCGTGGATGGCACTTTTCGGAAGATCGGCGCGCACGCGCCAGGTGCGCCCACGCGCAAGGGGTCATTCTGCTAAAAATTTTCTAAGTTAAAAGCTGCAGAATTTCACAGATTTACACCCCAATCTTCCAACGGACATAACTTCATCATTTCAAATCATTTTTCACCCGTTTTTCGAACGGCATGGACATCCCGGATCCAATTTCATTTTTAAACAGATTTGGTACAAAACGGAGATCCGTAGTCCAAGTTATGTCCCGTCTAAGAATGCCCAAAAGCCATAATTTCATTCAAAACCACAATATGCCATTTTCAAAACAAACCATTTTCAACTCTTTCCAAAATCAATCAAAACATGCCAATTTCATCCCTTTTCTTTAAAATCAATCAAAATGTATCAAATTCAACATCAAGCCTCCTCAACTCACATATTGACACATTACCACAATATACAAAATCACTACCTCATCATTTTACCCCACTTCTCCCAAGTGGCTCAACTCAAATATATTGACATATCATATACTCTTACTCATGCCAATTCTCAACAACACCAATTCCAATAAATCATCATTGTACACAATCAATATCATACTCACCATCAACATGGTCCAACCCACAATTCAACCATAACCAATCATCAAGCATATATCACAACATGCATATTTCTCATACATCATACCACCAAGGCATCAATAATCATCATCACATATATGACCACATCATATATCTCAACCATTCAACAACATCAACCATTCAATGCCTATCTTAGGGCCTCTAGCCTAAGTATTTCCTACCACATTACATATTAGATACGGGAAACCGAAACCATACCTTAGCCGATTTTCCCAAGCTCCACCGGAGCACTTCCAAACCGCTTATTCACAAGCTCTCAAGGCCTCAACACCTCCAAGAATAGATTTTTCACCACCAAGCCCTTTCCAAGCTTTTCAAAATCACCAAATCAAGCTCCAATATCCACACATACACAACCTAAGCCACAACCATCATACCCATACACAACATCTCAAAACCCAAACATCATAAAATCACAAATCACACTAGGGTTGAGAATCTTACCACACCCAAGGTCCAAGGAGACAAGATTAACCTTCTCCTTCAAGAGAGTTGGGTCCTATAACATCAAAGAACCCAAAATCTCAACATTTTACCTATGAAACTCGAAAATAGGGGCTGAGATTTCGAACAGAAACACGTGGCTTACCTCAAGATTGGTTATATGGGTTTTGTAGAGCTCTCCGCGGTGAACACGTGGCCGTAAACGGGGCGGCAATCGGAGCTCTAGATCAAAAGTTATGGTGGTTTGAAGATCAACCAAGGGAGAGAACTTGAGAGAGTGTTCTTCCTCCCTTTCTTTCTAATTTCAGCTTGTGTGTGTAACAAATGAGGAGAGAGAGTGCTGAAAACTAGGGTTTTGGTTGAGTTATGTTGGGCCAAGGGCCCACTTTGGGTCCAATTGGCCCGGTTTGGCCCGTTCGGTCCAATCTTGGTCCGAATTCTATAAAATTGGTACCAAAATTCTCGTCTCAATCTCCTCTATCACATTTAGCCATAAAAATCACATTTTAGGCTTTCTAGAATAAATTCTCATTTATGGGTTAATTAGCCGTTAATTAACCGGGTTTTACATTCTACCCACCTAATTGGGAATTTTGCCCACAAAATTCAAATACAATTACCTGAGATACATTAACCGGGCTTCTTGTGTGCATTATTCTCTTTCTATAATTGTAATCTTTGATTTGTTTGATTCTTTATGTCCATTATTTTGTGTATTCATGCATTTATATGATTGAGGCCATCATTTCATTAGCTCACTTACCCAAATAGCCAACCTTTTATATTCCTTTGTTAGCCGATTTGAGCCTACGATTAACCCACTTGTTCTTAATTTAGCACATTACAAGCCCTAAAGCGAAAAACAATAAATGTCCTTATTTGGATCTTTGATTAGCTTAGGCAAGTATGTGTGAGTATCATTCAAGTGTGGGAATCTTGGGACATTGGGTGAATAAAATGGTAGTTTTGTATTTTTATTGAAATTATTGGGAATTGGGTACATACTCATGTATTGATCAAATGTAAAACCTTATGCATTGAGGTTCTTGTACATAGAAAGAAAAAAATGAGAAAATTAAAAGAAAAAGAAAAGAAAAATAATATGGAAAAGAAAAAAAAAGAAGAAAAAAATAGAAAAAGAAAGAAAAAAGAAGAAAAAGAAAGAAATAAAAAGGGGACAAAATGCCCCAAATCAAAATGTAGCTCAATAAAATCAATGCATGAGTGTTGTGAAATTAAAAGAAAATGCATGAGTATGTGAAAAAGTGAGGAATGGGTAGTTAGATTAGAACTTAATTGTATAGGATGTCATAGGCTAGGTGGGAAGTTCAAGCTTATCAAAGATTCAAATTCCAAGTTCACTTAACCAAATATGCATCCTACCTTGACCCTAGCCCCATTACAACCTAAAGAAAAGACCTCATGATACTTGTATGCATGCATGAAATATATGTCGATTGTTAGAAGAAAAACAAATCTTAGAAAGCATGATTAGGAGAGAATTGAGTGAATCAACCTTAAACACTTGAGCGAATAGAGTGCAAACACATCCGGTGAGGGTTTGATGCTCAATTACATGTTTTCACCTATGATCATAATTTTCATGCAAGTTTGTAAAAATATTTAATAACTCAATTCAATTGTGGATTAGACTTGCTAGTCCTTAGCCCTTGTGCATATATGCTTCTTGGGAATTGATTTATTTTGACCAAGCAATTGCATTCATTTAGATAGTTACATATAGGTAGATTGCATTTAGTTAGTTCCATCGAATAAATGCCATACCCTTTACTTCATTCTTGGTTTAAGCATGAGGACATGCTTGGTTTAAGTGTGGGGAGGTTGACAAACCCCATTTTGAGGGTTTATCTTGTACTTGATTTTAGGGGATTTTATAACCTTTTACCCTCATTTATCCATTGAAATAGCATGGTTTTGTGATTGTCTCCTTATTTGTGCTTAGATGTGAAAACATGCTTTTAGACCCTTAATTTGATGGTTTTAATCTCCCTTTGATTCCACTAAATGCCTTGATATGTTTGCTAGTGATTTCAGATTGAAAAGGCTAGGAATGGATCAAAGGAGTGAAAAGGAAAGCATGCAAAGTGGAGAAATCATGAAAAGTCAAAGAAGTTGAAATCGCCCATGGACGCGCACGCACACCTGGCGCTTGCGCGCACCCGCGAATTACCCCATGGACGCGTACGCGTGCTGTGCGCGTACGCGTCGGTGTTGGTTTATGATTTTTAATGAAAACATGGCCAACGAATTCTGAAGGGTTGTGGGGCCCAATTCTAACCCACTTTGGCGCCAAAGAGGCTATTTAAAGCCAAGGATTGAAGAGCAAAGGGGATTACAACTCATTACTTCATTACACATTCATTAGGAGTAGTTAGAATTAGTTTCTAGAGAGAGAAGCTCTCACTTCTCTCTAGAATTAGGATTAGGATTAGGATTAGTTCTTAGATCTAGGTTTTAATCTTTGCTTTCTTCCACTTCTATCTCTCAATTCCTTGTTGCTACATTCATTCTTCTTTCATTCTTTTGTTGTAATTTCCTTTATGTTGTTCTTGTGTTTTGATGTAGATCTACTTTTGTTTCTTCTACTCTATTTCAATTCAATCAAGGTAATTCATAATAAATGTGTTTCTTTTGATTGTTATTGTTAATTCATTTCAATAATTGTTGTTAGATTCTATTCTTGTTATCAATTCACTATGCTTTCCTTTTATGCCTTCCAAGTGTTTGATGAAATGCTTGGTTGGATTTTAAAGTAGAATTTTATACTCTTGGCTTGGAAAGGTGACTTAGGACCTCTTGAGTTACTAATGTCCAAGTGATTGATGATTGGGAGCCATTGACTCTAGTTCTCACTAATTGAATTAGTGGAGAGTTAGGACTTATGGACTAGGATTGATATAGCTCATTTGACTTTCCTTTACTAACTAGTTAGAGGATGATTTAATGAGATTAATCCTTGCCAATTCTCATATTGTGGTTAGTGATTAGGATAGAGATCCTTGACCACCAACCCTTGCCAAGACCTTTTTAGGCCTTAGTTTACTTTCTTGCCATTTATCTTTCATGCTTCATATCAAAACCCCAAAATAACTCACAACCAATAACAAGACACTCTATTGTAATTCCTAGGGAGAACGACCCGAGGTTTTAATACTTCGGTTTATAAATTTAGGGGTTTGTTTTAGTGACAAACAAATTTTTGTATGAAAGGATTAATGATTGGTTTAGAAACTATACTTGCAACGAGAATTCATTTGTGAATTCTAAACCGTCAAAAATCCAATTGTCAATGGTCATCTTGTAAATCTCAGTTAGGTGGATAATAAATGGTTATGGAGTTTTCGAATAATAATAATAAATAAACAGAAAATAAAGATAGAAATACTTATGTAAATCATTGGTGAGAATTTCAGATAAGTGTATGGAGATGCTGTGTTCCTTTTGAATCTCTACTTTCCTACTGCTTTCCTTCAATCCTTCTTACTCTTTTCCATGGCAAGCTGTATGTAGGGCATCACCGTTGTCAATGGCTACATCTCATCCTTTCAGTGAAAAAGGTCCAAATGTTCTATCACGGCATGGCCAATCATCTGTCCGTTCTCGATCATGTTGGAATAGAATCCCTCGATTCTTTTGCATTTGTAATCATGCCCAACAATCGCGAGTTTGAAGCTCGTCATAGTCATTCAATCCCAGAATCCTACTCAGAATACCACAGACAAGGTTTAGACTTTCCGGATTCTCATGAATGCCGCCATTAATTCTAGCTTATACCACGAAGACTCTGATCTCACGGAATGGAAGGCTCGGTTGTCAGGCGAGGGCAACCATGCGTCGTGCATCAGGAATCCAAGAGATACACACTCTAGCTTTTGCTTGTAGAACGGAAGTGGTTGTCAGGCACGCATTCATAGGAACGGATGATGATGAGTGTCACAGATCATCACATCCATCAGGTTGAAGTACGAGTAGTATCTTAGAACAGAAATAAGATTGAATTTGAATAAAAGATAATAGTATTGCATTAAAACTCGACGTACAGCAGAGCTCCACACCCTTAATCTATGGTGTGTAGAAACTCCACCGTTGAAAATACATAAGTGATGAAGGTCCAGGCATGGCCGAATGGCCAGCCCCCAAAGTCTAAGAACTAAACGTCCAAAGATAGATACCAAGATTTAAATACAATAGTAAAAAGTCCTATTTATACTAGACTAGCTACTAGGGTTTACAAAAGTAAGTAATTGATGCTGAAATCCACTTCCGGGGCCCACTTGGTGTGTGCTTGGGCTGAGCTTGAACTTTACACGTGCAGAGGCTTCTTTTGGAGTTGAACGCCAAGTTGTAACGTGTTTTTGGCGTTCAGCTCTGGTTCTTGACGTGTTTCTGGCGTTTGACTCCAGAATGCAGCGTAGAACTGGCGTTGAGCGCCAGTTTGCGTCATCTAATCCCAAATAAAGTATAGACTATTATAAATTGCTAGAAAGTTCTGGATGTCTACTTTCCAACGCCATTGAGAGTGCACCATTTGGAGTTTTGTAGCTCCAGAAAATCCATTTCAAGTGCAGGGAGGTCAGAATCCAACAGCATCAGCAGTCCTTTGTCAGCCTTTTATCAGAGTTTTGCTCAGGTCCCTCAATTTTAGCCAGAAATTACCTTAAATAACAGAAAAACACACAAACTCATAGTAAAGTCCAGAAATGTGAATTTAGCATAAAAACTAATGAAAACATCCCTAAAAGTAGCTGGATCCTACTAAAAACTATCTAAAAACAATGCCAAAAAGCGTATAAATTATCCGCTCATCAGAGCTATTGCTAGGAATTTTTCGAGTTGTGAAAAGTATGAGTCACAATTTTGCCTATAAGCTTGTCCCAAGCAAATCAATGTGAGTGGTCTTTTTGGTGAATTGAGACTTGACCTTGAATGTATGCACTATAACTAGGAATTGGACTAAGTGCTCAACACATGCATGAGTGCTTTGAAATTCACAAAGGGCTCCTACATCCTTAAAGGTTTTTTTTCAAAGTATGTGTCTTAGGGGTCCATTTCATTGATTGTCACCTTGAAGTAGTAAGGGTTAACTCTTTCTTTCTCTTTTGTGCTTCTTTTCTGTTTATTGACCACGACTCTAAGTGTTTTGTCTCAAGACAACCCTTTAGTTAGGCTTTCAATTAACACTCCCAAGTTAGTTGACTATAGGGTGCTAGGTGTTGAAACACCCCTAAGAATTTACTTGCCCAGGCCTCTTCTTGACACATCTTCACCACAAGCATCTACTAGGGGCTCTAACTCTTTTTGAGTTTTTCAATATTTCTTTTCCCTCCTTAGTAGTTGATGCTCAAAGCCTTGGGTCTTTGTTGCTTACTACTTCTTGGTTCTATAGATATTCAAGGAACACTCCTCAATTTCTACTTGTCATGCCTTCTAGGACTAGTTACTTCTCATGACTCATTTTTTTTCTTTTCACTTCATTCAAGGTTTTTCACTTAGTCTTTTTGTTCCTTAGTTCTTTTGAATAAGCTTTCTTGGTCTTAATCTCATTTAACCTTGTTCACACTCACAACAACTCTTATGGAAACAAACTCTACTTTATTGATGAAGATGAAGACTACAGTTATCATTGCATTTCTTGCTTGCATATCAAAGGACTCACAAAAGACTTCAACAGAATAAACATAAACTATCCTAACATTATCAATTATTCTCAAACATAAAGTAAACATATAAAAAAAACTTAACCAGAATTCAGAAATTTGGAAAATGTCAACCATGGAACTCAACAACCTTATGCAGCTTCTTCAGTTCATTGGCCCCTTGCCTTTGTCCTTCTTCTTGGAGGGGAAGGAGTCATCTTCACCCTTTTTGGAGGATCCTTCTTATGCTTTCTTGTCCTTGGGCTTCCAGAAACCTGGCCTCACCATATAATTTCTTTCATCCTTCTTATGCTTAGCCAGGATCTCCTCTTGTCTAGCACTCAATTCTTCTAGCCCTTGCATGAAAGTTGGGTATCCGAGGTTGATGGCAGCCACAACATTACACAGATAATTCAGCTTCGCCTGTGTGTTGATATCATATTGTCTCCTTGAAATGGTCCGGGCATCATAGAGATGCCTGAACTCAGCAAGGTTCCTCTTCTGCCATTTTTTTTGCTCCACCACCTTGTTAAGTGCACTTTGCACCTCACCCCAATCAAACTCCTCTTGCTGTTCCTTCCTTGCTTGCTCAAAACATCCTTGGAGGTTGTGTATTTTCTTATTCACTTGGTTCCATTGCTCCCTTTGGCTACTTTGAAATTGGTTGACATCTTCCCTTAATTGATGCAGATCTCTCTTCATTTGGTGAATGTCTCCTTGCAGCTGCTCCCAATTCATTCCTTCAGGAAATTTTTGGTATAGTTGGTATGGTGGTGGTTGAAGCACCAGAAATTGCGGTTGCTCCTCTGCCTCCTCTTCCTCTTGTTGTTGTGGGTGTGGCATATGAATGTGAGCTCTATGCTCTCTAGCCCTTTGAAATGGATTGATGGCCAACACCTTGGCCATCTTCTTGGCAGTTACAAACTTATCTTGCTTCACCAACACCTCATCAATCACCTTCTCAACTCCAGCGTCATCACATAGCTCTTGTATGATGCTGGGGAATGCCAATCTTGTGCTCTCATTAGTGCTTTTCAGTATCTTGTTGATATTGTTGGCAATCAACTCCCCAACATTCACGTTCTCTCCCTTCATTATACTGTATATAAGTACAGCCCTCTCCTTGGTCACCTCAGATGTATTTGATGTAGGGTTCAAAGACCTTCTCACAAAGTCTAACCACCCCCTAGCTTGGGGGCTCAAGTCCCTTCTCCTCAGCTGGTTGAGTTTTCCATCTTTATCATTGATCCACTGTACATTTAGTACATAAATTTCATTCAGGATTTCATCAAATCCTGGGTCTGGTTGCTTCATCCTCTCCTCATAACTTCGAGTGGAGTTGACCCTTTTCACCATCAGCACCCTCTCTATGTTAGAGGGACTATAGTCAATGGTCTTCCCCCTCACATAGCTGATATACCCATAGGTTTGCCCTGGCTATGGCACGGCATTTGCATAAAACTCCCTTACCACACCTTCCACCACTTTCTTTGGTGGGTTGCAGAAGAGTGCCCAGCCCCTGTTGTTGATCTCAAGGTGTTCATTCCTTTCTAGTTAGAAGCCGACCTCTGGGATGATCTCCCTCTCACTCACTCAACCATATAATTGGTTTTGGTTGAATGCTGATAGGAATTTGTACTCATTGAAGTTTGATCTTGAGGAACTTGAGGTTGGTTCTTTGGTCTTTCTTTTCTTTGAGGTTGAAGATCTTGGTGGTGCCATTGGGTGGAGAGAGAGAGAGTGTGTGTTTGAGGGTTCTGAGATATTAGTGGAGTGTTGCGAAGAAATACAAGCAAAACAAGGTTTTTCCCCAACACCAAACTTAGCACTTGATTGTCCCAATCAAGTAGAGAGATAAAGAAAAAGAAGAATGAGAGAAGAAAGAAAGGGCTCTGTGAGTTTGTTATGTGGAGGGAATGGGGGGGTAGGGGATATATATATATATATATATATATATATATATATATGTATATATATATATATATATATATATATATGTATATATATATATGAGTGAAGGGTGTGGTTTGATGGTGGGAAAAGAAGGGAATTCAATGTTTTCCACTTGGAAAGTGGCGCCTAGCATGGGAAGAGGCGCCAACCTTTATCCCGCTGTGCTCTTTGAAGATGTTGAGTTTCAAAGTGCAAGTACACTTTGACCTCCTTATCATCTATCAAGTGGGCCCCATTCAATCTCCTGAAAAAAAGAAAATGAAAACCCATTAGTAATGACAAAATGATCCTCCACATTCCTTTTTAATGCTAGTGAATGGGATTGCAACTAATGGGTGTCCCTTGGGACACCAAACTTAATTCATTTGCATCTCAATAAATTGGGTTTATTATTGGGTTTTTAATGTGTTCATGAGGAAGAAATAAGTTCAATCCTTTCACATTCTGTGTATTTAATCTCCCCTGAACACATCAAAATCCACATTCAAGCCTCCACCAATGTACTAAATGCTTCCAATTTGAGTGGTATTGGGCTTGCTGATTGATTCTCGTATGGTAGTGGCCACACCAAACTTAGCTTTTTAGCTAGTTCTTAGCCCAATCACTCATCATCATTAGTAAATGCTTTCATCCAGCTGCACTTTCAAAAAAATAGCACACAGTTTAACTCACAAAGCTATCTTAACTATCAAAACTGAAATTAACTTCCTAAGCTAATATTTACAATCTACTTCTAATAAAGCAATAAATCAAAAGGATATAAAGTGTTGGGTTGCCTCCCAACCAGCGCTTCTTTATCGTCACTAGCTTGACGTTCTTCCTTTTTCAGTTGAGGTGGTAGCTCACTCTTCTTTCATCCAGTGAGTCCCCCCGGTAATGCTTGAGTCTATGGCCATTTGCAGTGAAGGTTCTTTGTGTTTTGTCCTCCATGAGCTCCACTTGACCATAGGGGTACACTTTGATGATGGTGAAGGGTCCAGACCATCTAGACTTAAGCTTCCCAGGGAAGAACCTAAGTCTAGAATTGTACAATAACACCTTTTGTCCTTTAGTGAACTCCCTCTTTGCTATCTTTTGATCATGCGATCTTTTTGTGTTCTCTTTGTAGATATTTGCATTTTCATATGCTTGGTTCTTAAATTCTTCCAGTTCATTGAGTTGCCTCAGCCTCTTTTCTCCAGCAGCTTGCTCATCAAAATTCAGTAGTTTTAGAGTCCAGAAGGCTCAATGCTCCAGTTCAACTGGCAAGTGGCAAGCCTTGCCAAATACTAGTTGGTATGGTGACATCCCAATGGGGGTCTTGAAGGCTGTCCTGTAGGCCCATAAAGCATCGTCTAGTTTCTTAGACCAGTCCTTCCTTGAGCTTGCAACAGTTTTTTCGAAAATCCTTTTTAGCTCCCTGTTGGAAATCTCGACTTGCCCGTTGGTCTGCGGATGATAAGGGGTTACCACCTTGTGTTTGACTCCATATCTGAGAAGAAATGCTTCCAGTTGTTTATTGCAGAAATATGTCCCTCCATCACTAATGAGTGCTCTGGGAACTCCGAACCTGCTGAAGATGTTCTTTCTTAAGAAGCTCATTACAACCTTGTTGTCATTTGTGGTGGTGGCAATAGCCTCCACCCACTTTGACACATAATCTATAGCCATAAGTATATAACTATTTGAGTAGGAGGATGGGAAAGGCCCCATGAAGTCAATCCTCCATATATCGAATAGTTCTAGCTCCATTATAAATCTCTGTAGCATCTCATTATTCTTGAGTAAATTGCCAGCCCTCTTGCATTCATCATACCTTGACACCATGTCCTTTGCATCCTTGAAAATGTTTGGCTAGTAGAATCCACATTGGAGCACCTTGGCTACTGTTCGTTCTCCACTAAAGTGGCCTCCATATGCAGATCCATGACATTGCCAAAGCACCTCTTGTCCTTCTCCATGGGGTATACACCTCCTCAAGATCCCATCAGCACACTTTTTGAACAAGTATTGCTCATCCAGATATAGTATTTGGCATCTTTGATGAGCTTTCTCTTTATATGTTTGTTGATGTTGGTTGGTAGTTCCCCAATGGCCTTGAAATTGGCTATATCAGCAAACCAAGGGGTCTCTTGTATCATCATCAATTGCTCATCCGGGAAGCTTTCATTCACTGCAAGATGGTGTGCTCCTTCTTCCTCTTGTAGGATCCTTGAGAGGTGGTCAGCAACTTTATTCTCTACTCCACTCCTATCCTTAATTTTGATGTCAAATTCTTGGAGTAGCAGGATCCATCTTATTAGCCTTGGCTTGGATTCTTGTTTTGTAAGCAAGTATTTGAGTACTGCATGATCAGTGAATACAATTACTTTAGAACCAATGAGATATGATCTAAGTTTATCAAAAGTAAAGACAATGGCAAATAATTCCTTCTCTGTAGTGGTGTAGTTCCTTTGATTTTCATTAAGGACCTTACTGGCATAATAAATGGCATGCACCAACTTATCCTTCCTCTGTCCTAAAACAGCACCCACAGCAAAATCTGATGCATCACACATCAACTCAAAGGGTAGATCCCAACATGGTGGTGTTATGATAGGTGCAGAGGAAAGTTTATTCTTAAGCTCCTCAAAGGCTAACATGCATTCATTATCAAAAACAAAAGGCACATTAGAGACAAGTAGGTTGCTCAATGGCTTGGCAACCTTGGAGAAGTCTCTAATAAACCTCCTGTAAAAACCAGCGTGTCCCAAAAAGCTTCTGATTGCTTTGACATTGCAAGGTGGAGGTAACTTTTCAATCACCTCTACCTCTGCCCTGTCTACTTCTATGCCTTTCTTTGAGATTTTATGACCAAGAACCACCCCTTCTGTAACCATGAAATGGCATTTTTCCCAATTTAAAATAAGGTTAGTCTCTTGGCATCTCTTTAGCACCAGGGCTAAGTCATGCAAGCAATCAGAATATGTGTTACCAAATACAGAGAAGTCATCCATAAACACCTCGATGAACCACTCAATCATATCCGAAAATATGGAGAGCATGCACCTTTGGAATGTTGCAGGTGCATTGCACAGTCCAAAGGGCATCATCCTATAAGCAAAAACACCATATGGACAAGTAAATGAAGTTTTCTCCTGGTCCTTTGGGTCCACAACTATTTGGTTGTAACCCGAATAACTGTCAAGGAAGCAGTAGTAATCATGTCCAGCCAGCCTCTCGAGCATTTGGTCCATGAATGGTAGGGGGAAGTGGTCCTTCCTGGTGGCTTCATTGATCTTCCTGTAGTCGATGCACATGCGCCAACCAGTCACTGTTCTTGTTGGTATCAGCTCGTTATTTTCATTTGGTACAATAGTGATTCCTCCTTTCTTTGGAACTACTTGTATCGGGCTCACCCAAGGGCTGTCTGAGATGGGGTAGATCACCCTAGCTTGCCACAACTTCAACACTTCCTTCTGGACTACCTCATTCATGGTTGGATTCAACCTTCTTTGTTGTTGTCTTGAGGGCTTGGCACCCTCTTCAAGTAAAATCTTGTGCATACACATTGAAGGGCTGATCCCTTTTAGGTCTGTGAGTGTCCAGCCTATAGCATCCTTGTGTTGTTTTAGCACTTGGATGAGCTCCTCTTCTTGTTCCTTGCTCAAGCTTGAGTTGATGATCACTAGGTAGGTGCTGTTGTCACCTAGATAGGCATATTTCAAGCTTGAAGGTAGGGTTTTTAGCTCTAGTTTCAGTGCCTCTTCTTCATGGTTCCTTGTGGTGGTTCCTTGTGGTGGTTCCTCACGTGGTGCTTGTTGCTCCAATTCCATACTTCCTTCATATTGCTCTTCTTCCAAAAATCCTTGGACTATTTGTTCTATGGTGTCCACCAACATGCATTCTCCTATTGCTTCCTTGGGATAACTCGTTGTCTTAAAGACATTGGAGACCATCTTTTCCTCATGTAATCTCAAGACTAGTTCTCTTTTTTGCACATCAATGATGGCTCCAGCAGTAGCTAGGAATGGCCTTCCTAGGATAATTGAAGTGTTTTCCTCTTCTTTCATATCCAGCACAACAAAGTCAGCTGGGAAGATGAATTCACCCACCTTCACCAACAAATCTTCCACCACTCCATGTGGAAACTTGAATGTTCTATCAGCTAGTTGGAGTGCCATTCTTGTTGGTTTGACTTCCTCAATTCTCATCATTCTCATCATGTTCAAGGACATGAGATTGATTCTAGCTCCTAAGTCACACAAGGCCTTTTCAATAGTGATATCCCCTATGATGCAGGGGATTTAGAAACTCCCTGGGTCCTTCATTTTCTGGGGAAGTTTCTTTTGTATGATGGCACTACATTTCTCAGTTAGGACTACAGTCACCTTTTCACCCCAGTTTCTTTTTCTAGTCATGAGCTCCTTCAAGAACTTTGCGTAGAGGGGCATTTGCTTCAATACTTCAGCAAATGGTATGTTGATTTGGAGCTTTTTGAAGATTTCCAAAAATCTGGAGAACTGGCTGTCCTTCCCATCCTTCTTTAGCCTTTGTGGGTATGGTGCCTTTGGTATATAAGGCTTCAAGATTGGCTTTGGTAAGGATGGGCTAGGGGCCTCTTCTTTCTTCCTATTTTCAGGATTTTCTGTAGCTTCTTCTTCTTTGTTTTCCTGATTTTGGGTGGCTTCTTCTATCACTTTTCCACTTCTAAGTGTGATGGCCTTGCATTTCCCTCTTGGGTTAGCCATGGTCTCACTTGGAAATATGTGTGTAGGCATTGGGATTTGCTTGGATAAGAACCCCACTTGTGCTTCCAGTTTTGAGATTGCTGCACCTTGGTTCTTCAAATTTGACCTGTATTCTTCTTGGTTGGCATCTATCTTCTTTTCAGCTTGTGCTTGCCTTTCCAAGAGGGTGGAAATGGCTCCTGTGAGCTGTGATGATAGCTGTGCTATTGCGGCCTCTACTCCCTCTCAGTTACCCTTGATTTCACATGGTTGTGAGGTTGGGGTTAGTGTGTCTTGATGGTGGTGTATTTGCTGGTTGGAAGGATATGATGTGTGAGGTGGATTGTGGTAAGGTCAGTTGTTATTTGACTGATGGTTGGAGTTGTGATTCTAGTATTGATTGGCTTGGTATGGTTTGTTGTGCTCTTGGTTATGATTTTGTTGGTTCCCCCACCCAAAATTTGGGTAGTTCTTCCATCCTGGGTTATATGTCTTAGAGATAGGGTCATATGGTGGTCAAGAGGGGTTATGCACATGGTTTGCTTGCTCACATTTAACTTCTGGTTCATTTTCTTCTTGGGGTGGTGCTTGAGCTTGGACAACTACAACTTGATTGTTTTCCATTTTCTTGGTTAAGGCTGCCAATTGTGCTGCAATTGCCTTATTTTGTGCCAACAGGGCATCCATAGAATTGAGTACTAGCACCCCCCTTCTTTTGGCCTCTTTCTAAAGCATAGAAGTAGTCATTCTCAGCTACAGTTTCAATGACATCTATGGGTTCCTCAATGGTCTTCTTCTTATTGAGTGAACCCCCTGAAGAGTGGTCCACAGCCTTCTTTGATTCATAGGTTAATCCTTCATAGAAAATGTGGAGCTGCACCCACTCATTAAACATATCCGGTGGGCATTTCCTTGTTAGATCTTTGAACCTCTCCCAGGCCTCATAGAGTGTTTCACCATCTAGCTATCTGAAGGTTTGCACCTCAGCTCTTAGCCTGTTGATCCTCTATGGAGGGTAAAATCTCGCTAGAAACTTGTTCACAACATCCTTCCATGTGGTTAGGCTCTCCTTGGGAAATGATTCTAACCACTTTGTTGCCTTATCTCTGAGTGAGAAAGGGAACGTAAGTAGTTTGTAGGTGTCAGGGTGTACACCATTGGACTTTACAGTATTGCATATCCTCAAGAATGTATTGAGATGTTAATTTGGATCTTCTTGAGCACCTCCTCCATATGAGCAGTTATTCTGGACTAGTGTGATGAGTTGAGATTTCAACTCAAAGTTGTTGGCATGGATTGTTAGCTTGAGGATGCTGTTGCCACAGTTTTCTAGATTTGGGTTGATATAGGAGCCTAAGACTCTCCTCTCTTGCCCAGCTTGATTTCCAGCTCCTCCTCCAGCATCTTCGTGCACTTCATCTTCCATGGTGGTTGTTAAATCTTCTTCTACTGGTTCTTCTCCAACTATACCCTTGCCTCTAGCCTCCCTCCTCAATCTAAGAAAGGTTCTCTCAGGTTCACTATCAAAAGAGGATGAGGCCTCTCCTCTTCTACCTGTCATACAGACAACACACAGCAAGAAAAGAGCAAGTGAAGAAATCTCCTTAGTTAAAATTAGTGATTAGCTTAAGTGATGCAATTAATCAAACAATTAGAAGAGTGAAAGTATAAACAATGAATGGCTAAAGAATCTCAGAAAGACAAGAAAGAAAAACAGAGATTAGAAAGGAATTTAAAGGTTACACTAGGAAATGAATAAACAAAAAATAAAATAAAATAAAAAATGCTTAATCTAGCTTTCCAATTGGTTTACTCATTGTCAAATTCATACCAATCCATGGGGGAATTCATTGAGATCAGGAGATACTGTCTCTTTGGATTAATTCCAGCTCATATCCTCTTCAATCATACAACTCATTGACCTCTTGGCAATCATGATTGATTGAGCCCCAATCCCTTGGTGACTCAATCTCTCATATCTTGATCAATAGCTAATTCCTTGGTCTAATTGCTCATGAAGAGAGATATCCTTGGTCCCTGATTATACCACACATCATCATAGGTCCAGGTAGAGGGAGGATTATATGTCACCATATCCAAACACCAAAACCCAGATTCTACTCAAGTGTGAGAAGGGATTTCTAGCATAGTTTCATATTTCCTTTTCCAAGGTTCCCATGAAACCCATTTTGCATTCAATCTCTTTTCCAAGTTAATTGAACACTAAGCATTAAAATCGAAATTCCTTCTAGAAAATCAAAGAGAAGATGAACAGAAGAAGAAATTCACTATCATTAATCCATCAAGTACAATAGAGCTCCCTCTCTCAATGAGAGGGAATTTAGCTACTCATAGCTCAGGGAGAAAGTACAAAAGATGGAAGAGATGAAGTGTGAAAAGTAAAAAGTGAAATCCAAACTAAGCTCCGTAACTTGCTAGCTAAACCCTTTTCCAATACTTCCAAGGGTATTTATACTACTCCTAGATCTAGAAAATAAAAGAAAATTACAAAAGTGAAAGGAAAATTACAATTTTAAGGGAAAAAAACTCAACAAACGTGATCTTCCAGCTGGCGTGTGACTGGCACTTCTCTGGCATGTCACGCTCCTTCTGTTTCAGATTTGGCGTGCCACGCCTCTCTATTCAAGTGGAACGCCGTCCTCTGTTTCACCTCTGGCATGCCACGCCTTCAAGCCTAAGTGGCACACCCAGGACATTTTAAAGGGCTAAGTAGCCTGGCGTGCCATGCCTTCGATCCAAAGTGGCACACCCAATGCATTTTAAAGGGCAAAGCACCCTGGCGTGCCACGCCTTCGAACCAAAGTGGCACGCCCAAGATCACTTCCCTTATTTCTATGCTTCTGGAGTTTTGTATCAGCGTGGCACACCCAGGGTCTGGCGTGCCACACCCTTCTTAAAGCTTCACCCTCTTGCCGGCGTGCCATGCCTCGGCATCCAAGAGGCACGTCTGAGTTCATTGGCTCATCTTCTTCCACTCTGGAAAATATTACCAGCGTGCCACGCCATGAGACTGGCGTGTCACACCCTTCATTTGCTTCATCTTCTTGCTGGCGTGCCACGACTCATCTCCCAAGTGGCACGCCTGAGTTCATGGCCCTTTAATTCCCTCTCTGGAAAATAATACCAGCGTGCCACGCCATGAGACTAGTGTGTCATGCCCTTCATTTGCCATGGTTCCAGATGTTGGCGTGCCACGCCTAAATGTTCAAGTGGTACGCCAAAGTGAGATAATTAAGCTGGCGTGCCACACCTTCGATACCAAGTGGCACGCCCAGCTTTATTTTACCTCCTTAGGTGCTGGCGTGCGACGCCTTGTTGCTCAAGTGGCATGCCTTAGTGGGACTTCTTGAGCTGGCGTGCCACGCCTTTGATACCAAGTGGCACGCCCATCTTTTGCATGGTCTCCTTATTCACTGGCGTGCCACGCCTTGTTGCTCAAGTGGCACGCCCATTCAATTGTAGGTCTTATAGGCTTGGCGTGCCACGCCTTGGTCCTCAAGTGGCACGCCCAAGTGAACTCTAGGGCTGGCGTGTCACGCCTTCGACACAAAGTGGCACGCCATAGTGATGGCTCATCTAGCAATGAGTTCGCATGCCATGCCCTGCTCCTGGCGTGCTACGTCCCTTTGATGGTCTTCAGTTTTTGCTCTCTGGAATGTTATACCAGTGTGCCACACCCAGCTTCTGGCGTGCCACGCCAATACATATTTATGGTGTTTGTTCCAAGTGGCACGCCTGCTTCACACGCCCCACTTGTTTTGTTGTTCTCTTCCCTATTTTTGATGTCTTCTTCACTTGAAATCCAGCAAAAACTCATTTCAAAGCAATGTACTATGATATTTATCAATTAAGGCATGAATTGCAATGATCAAATGAGATTATGTCTCTTTTATGGTCCTTTTTAAGCAAGAGAAAAGGGTAGATAATGTAAGTCATCACTTCCTTTCCATCCTCTAAGCCATTTCTGCTCTATAAAATCTGAAAACACTTAACACACATATCATGGCATCAAATGGTAATAAGAGAGGATTAAGATTAGCGAAATTAAGGCCAAAGAAGCATGTTTTCAATCATAGCACAAAATCAGGAAAGAAAGTGTAAAACATGCGGATTCTGTGAATAAATGTGAGAATAGTGGATAAAATCCACTCAATTAAGCACAAGATGTACCACAAATTAGTGGTGCATCAAATCTCCCCACACTTAAATATTAGCATGTCCTCATGCTAAGCTTAAGAGAAGCTATAAGAGTGAAGAGGAATGGTAGAAAGTATGATATGCAACCTATCTATATGAATGCAAATACATGCAAAATGTTTCTACCAACTTGGTTAAAAGTAAACAAATCCCTCAAGAAGAAATATGAACTGGATCTCACTAATTCAAAGCATAAAATAAGGTACAAGTAAACTTGCAAAAGAAGATAGCTCATGAAAGCCGGGAACAAAGAATCGAGCATCGAACCCTCACTGGAAGTGTATTCACTCTAATTACTCAAGTGTTTAAGGTTCGATTCTCTCAACTCTCTACTAATGAGGGAAAAATGATTCCACACAAAACTCACCGGCAAATGTACCGGGTTGCATCAAGTAGTAATTACTCACAAGAGTGAGGTCGATCCCACAGGGATTGATGGATTGAGCAATTTTAGTTAGGTGATGAATTTAGTTAAGCAAACAATTGATGATTTGAGTGAATTGTGATCAACAGAAGCTAAATTTCATGAAAATAAAAGGGAGAAGAGAAATTGACAAAATCTAAAGTGCAGAAATGTAAATTGAGCTGAAACTTAAAGTGCAAGTAATGTAAATGACTGAAACTTAGATTGCAAGAATTGTAAATGGCTGAAGCTTAAAGTGCAAAAAATCTAAATTACTGAAGCTAAATTACTGAGAAATGTAAATTGCTTGAAGAGTAAAAGGGATTTGGGTGCTTGGATTCAGAATTCAACAAGAAAATGGAAATTGAAGTAAATCAGAAAGCTATTAGATGAATGGACTCAATTCAGTAGCAAAACAGAAAGGAAAATTTCTTGAAGAAACAAACAGCAAGAAGACTTGATTCAATTATGAAATTCTTAAAGATAAATTGAAGATCGAAGAAGAGAAATGAGATTAGAAAGCAGATCTAGATCTTAATTGCTCTCTTGATCAAGCAGAAAGTAATTGCAGAAGAAATCAAAAGAGAAAATAGCAAATGAAACTTAGATCCAATCCTTAGAACAATTGAGATGAAGGATGAAAGATGATTCTCAGATTTAGACTCAATGAAGCTCTTCAAGCTCAATTCAAATTCCAAGAACAGATAGCAAAAGTTGCAGAAGCAAAGAAAATGAAAACAGAAAGCTAGATCCAATTCTCAAAATCCCAAATTCGAAGACAAATGAAAATTCAAAGTGAAAACTAAAAAATGAACTAAAAGGTCCTTTACAAATTAAATTTACTCCTATTTATACACTTCCTATTTTTGGTTTTTAGAATTTGGAGTGGACTTCTCAAATTGGTGAAGAAGTGGATCCAAGATGGTATTTTCATTGAAAATGGACCAAGGGCCAGCTCCAGTGGAGCACTCGGTTAAGTAAGGTAACGTAGCGCTCCCTTGCTTAGTGTGCTCCTTCGGACCAAGCCTCGTGCCAAGCTTCATAGCGCTCAGTGAAGAATTCCAATGTAGTGCCCTTGCTTGTATATGGGCTTCCATCTTCGAACCATGGCTATCCCATTTGAGCCAATTTCCTTGAAGTAGCATTTAGTGAAGTGTTTCAACGTAGTGCCCCTCTTCGAACCTTGCTGGCTTCCTTTTGCTAGCAATTTCCTTTCTTGGTGTAGTGTAGCACTCCTTTGTGTGCATGGTTCGAACCTTGGCTGCCCCATTTATGAGTGTCGCACCTTACTTTTCTTCATGGGGAGGCCCGAAAAAGGTAGAAGAGTTAACGTAGCACTCTCTTCAAATTGGGCGCTGGTGCCTTGTGGTTGAGCGCTTAGTTTGAACACACAACGTAACGCTCCTTTGCCCCTTGGTGCGAGCTTGGCTTTTCTCCATACCAACGCTCACTTTGTGAGCGCAGTGCTCAAATAGAGAGCGCTACATCTCTTTGTTGCTCCTGTAGCCTAGCTTTCTTGGTGTATCATTGGGCGCTCCATTGGGTAATTGAGTGCTGGCCCTTGTTGCTTTGGATGAGCGCCACGCTTTAATATCATGGGCCACGCTTTGGTTGAGCACGCTTTCGTGGTTCTTTCTTTTCTTCATCATTTCTTCACCTACAAGTAATCAAACCTACCAAACAAACCATCACCAAATTCATAAGATCTCTGCATTAATCGTAAAATCAACTAATTCCAGCATGAATCCTATGATTTTGTGTTAATTAATTGATGGTTGATTGATTTAACATAACCATGCAAATCTACTCCAAATCACTTACTTATAGTGCAAGAAAGTGCATAAAACCTAATGAAACAAGTGGAAAATGCTTGAAAAGCTAGCATAAGATGACCTGTCATCACAACACCAAACTTAAATCTTGCTTGTCCCCAAGCAAGCACTAAACATAAGAAGAAATGAAATGAAACAGAGAAATATACATGCCCTTATTTAGCAGATAATTGAACTTGGTTCATGGGGTTTTATGCAGACAAATGTAGCTCACTTATTCTTTGCTGATAGACAAGAAATGTTTCCTTAAAGGTTCACTAGAGTTGCTGCTATAATTCCTTGCTTTTTGATTGATCTCTTTCTTTCTTTCTTTTGCTTAGAAAGCTTATTCTTAATGAAAGCTTGGTGTCAAGTGTTGCAGCAGCCCTTTTGGCTCAATTTTGCTCAACACTACTTCACCACAGACACATGGCTCGCAATTTCTTCCTAGGAACATTGATGCCCAGCATCTCTTTGGATCACTAAATGCTTTGTGACTAGGTTGCTCTTGATCATGGACTTTCGGTTAGCAATCCCGGATTAGTTAATCCAAGTGGCCAAGTTTTAAAATACTCCTCACAACCTAATTGTCCAAGCATATCCTAGTACAAGAGCACCACAGGCATATGTCCTAAAGTCCAAGCTATAGATGTCTAGCCTTATTGTTTGTTTCTTTGCCAATTCTTGGCTTTCTTTTTCTTTTCTTTCTTATTTTTCTTCATTCTTAAGGGATATTCATTAATAAAAGGCTTTATAGCAGTAATCTAATTCACATGACAAAGAACATCTTATTATGCAGCTTTTATTATTGAGCTAATTATTAAATCAAACAAGCACCACCACTGAATTCTCATTCTAATTCCTACAACATTGGACAATCACTTTTTGTTTCAAACATCTTTCTTTTATATATGCAGAAGGAAACAAAATAGAATGTAAGCAAATGATTGACAGCAAGCACAATGCAAATCACTTGTAAGAAAACTACTTAGAATATGAATGTGCAAAACATAAAGCAATTGGAGGCATATCATGTTTCAGATATGCATCATCCTTATTTAATTGAAAAACTTGAAAGAAACTCCACCACCTCCTAATTGTCGTGCTCCTTGCTCCTGCTTGATTCTCCTTTTTTCTTCCTCTTCTTGTGTGCTTCTTGAGGTTCTTTAGCAGGGCACCTACGATCCAAAATTTCGTCCACTTGACCTGAGAGTCCAGCATTCTCCAGTCCTTGCCGCATGTGTGCTATATTCTTATTGACTTGTGCTCTCTGCTACTTTACAAATTCTGGACATTGGGCAAATGGCTTGATCTCTTGGTTTAATGTTGGCATGCCATGGACTACATAGTCCAACTTTGCTTGAGTTTGCATATCATACTCCATTCTGTCCACATTCCTATGTTCATCCAATAGTATGATATATATTCTTCCATTGATAGAGATTTTGGGTGTACTCCCCATACTTGGCCTGTCGTAGGAACAATCCATTAACTGATTCTTAAACTTTTGTTGACTGTTCCCTTTGCCCATCAAGGATCTTTGTTTGAAATTCTTATTGTTGAGCCATCATTTGTTGCTGCCATTTCTCTTGTTTTTCCATCATTTGGCGTTGCCAGTTCTCTTGTTGCTCTCGATCCTTCAGATACTGCTCCTGTTGCCTCAAATATTGTTCTTGATGTTGCTCCTGTGCTCTCACGAATTGCTGAGACATTTCTTCAATGGCTCTCTGTATTTGGCTCAAATCCAATGCACTAGAAGCTTGCTCTTCCTTGCTGCTGGCCTCATCCTTTTCAGCTGGCCTTTTGTCATTGTCCATAAGTTTCTTGTTGGTTTCCTTGTCTTTCATCAAGGTTCTTCCACTCCTTAATTGGATGGCTTTGCATTCTTCTTTGGGATTCAGAATGGTATCACTTAGGAATGAGCTTGTTGGTCTTTCAATCACTGCTTGCTTGGACAATTGACTAATTTGCCTTTCTAGATTTTTCATTGAGGCTTTATGGTTCTTGCTAGTTAGCTCTTGGTGCTTCATCATCCTTTCCATTAGTATCTCCAAGTTGGAGATTCTTTGGGAGTCTTGAGGTGGTTGTGGTTGATTATGGGGTGTTGAGGGTTGGTGAAAAGTGTTTTCGTTAGTTGATGGATTATTGGGTGGATAGAAGTTAGAATTGGGGTAGTTGTTTTGTGATTTTCTGTATTGGTTTTGCTTAGTTTGCTGATGGTTTTGGTGGTTTGTGTTTCTTGAGTTGTTTTGGTTTGAATTTCATTGCCATGGCTGCTGGTTTTGATTCTGGTTGTCTCCCCATCTCAGATTTGGATGGTTTCTCCAGGAAGAGTTGTAAGTATCTCCATGAAAGTCATTTGATCCAGAACCTTGGTTGCGCACATATTGAACTTGTTCCCGCTACTGATCCTCTTGGTTTTCTTCATTTTACCCCCATGTGGGTGATGGTTGACTTGTGTTCACTGCTGCAACTTGGAGGCCATCAATCCTCTTAGCCATCATCTCCATTTGTTGCTAGATTTATTGGTGCATCTCCTTGTTTTGAGCTAAAATAGTGTCCACACCTTCAAGCTCCAATACACCTTTCCTTTGAGCTGGTTGGTGTTGCCTCTGATGACCATAGAAGTATTGGTTGTTTGTTACAGTGTCAATGAGATTTTGAGCCTCCTCAGCTGTCTTCATGAGTTGTACTGAGCCTCCAGCAGAGTAGTCAAGTGCTTCTTGAGCTCTCAATGTTAATCCTTCATAGAAGTTTTGGAGTCTATCCCATTCACTGAACATTTCTGGCGGGCACTTCCTGTTAGAACTTTGTATCTCTCCCATGCCTCATACAATGACTTTTCATCCATCTGAGTGATGTTTGGACCTCTTTTTTGAGTCTGATGATCCTTTGGAGAGGATAGAACTTGGCTAAGAACTTGTTCACTAGATCTTCCCAATTGTTGATGCTATCTCTTGAAAATGACTCCAACCATTGAGTAGCTTTGTCTCTCAGGGAAAATGGAAACAGCAATAATTTATAAATGTTAAGATGCACACCATTGGTTTTCACTGTGTCACATATCCTCAGAAAGGTGGATAGATGTTGGTTTGGATCTTCAAGTGGGCCTCCTCCATAGGAACAATTGTTCTGCACGAGAGTGATGAGTTGAGGCTTCGATTCGAAATTGTTTGCATCCTACTCCCACAATGCCTTGGATTAGGAAAAGTGTAGGAGGCTAGAACCCTCCTTTAAGGCTGGCCATTGTTGTTAGCCACTCCCTCTGGTGGATTAGGAGCATTTTCTTCCATTTTCTGGTTCTTTTCCTCTGATTCCTCTCCACCAATAATTTCCTTTCCTCTAGATTCTTTTCTTATTCTTCGAAGAGTTCTCTCATCAATGTCACCAGAGGTGGAGACCTCTCTCCTTGCTTCTGTCATACAACTAAAACAACAAGAAACACACAGAGCACTCTGTAACAGCAGTAACAACAATGTATCTGACATGATTTTGAACTAACACGGAATAGATATTAAGCGAAATTAGAACATAATTGGTAATGGAGTATTACAGTAAATTGAAACAGAACTAAATAATCTCACCACGAGAAACAAAGCAGGATGACATTGCAGGACAACACAGTAGTGCCTTCCGAACTAACCCGGCTGCAACAACAACGGCAACTTTCATCGCATGCAATCCCAGTAAATTAACCCTACGACATCCATAACTGAAAATCCTTAACAACAGATAACCAGAACAATTACAGCAAGAGTTTTGGAGTGAGAGCAACTTACTATAATAAAGAAGAACGATGGAGTGAGCAGCAGCTTCGACGGCAACCTCCAATAGCAACAGCGTTGTTTCTCAACAGCCAGAGGCGCGGGGGTGCAGCCTCCAGTAGTGGCAGTGGCGAACAGATCCTCTGCTACCTTGTTTCTTCCCATGGAGGACCCAAGAACAATGGCAAAACAATTCGGAATGGCGAGCAATGGCAGCGATGAGTTTCTCTCTCTCGCAAGTTCCCTTTCTCTCCGCGTGGTCGCATTCTATCTCTGTCTCCTCGCCTCCTGTAGCAACGACGGCGACCCTGAGCTTCAGCGGCGGTGATGGTGTCCATGATGATGGCAATGACTTTTCCTTTTGCTCTGTCGAAAACTCCCTCGGCGCTTCTCTTTCTCTCTCACGTGTCTCCCTCTCCCTTCTGCGACAACGACGGCAACGGGAGCACCCAACCCTACCGGCGCCATCTCCCTCCTTCTCTTCTCTGTTCCCTCACTCGGGCTCTCCGTCTCTTCTTTCTCTTTCTGTTTGTGTGTTACGTTAGTGAGAAGGGTGAAGGGATGGTGGCTAAGGTTGTAAGGGTAACGGGAGTGTGTTTTGAATTTTAGGGTTAGGGTTTGATTTGAAAATTTTGGGTTAATTAAGATTTGGTAATTTAAACAAAATTAGGGAATAGAGTACTAATTTAAAACCTAATTTAATTTTTAAAGTTATTTTAAAAATATTGTTATTTATTAATTTACTAATTGACTTTCAATCAAGTATTCTAATTTTAAAATTAGAGATAATATAATTAATTTTTTTATTAATAAAATTAAAATATTAAATTCCAAAATCTCAATTATTTAAATCAAATCATATAAAATTATTTTACAACTACTAAATTTTATAATTTAAATATGAAAAATTATTTAATAATTATAAAATTAGATAAAAATTTTAATTTAATTCCAACTTAGTTTAACTAAATTTAATTTAATTATTTTTAATAAAAAATTTAAAATTAAAATTTTTAATAAATAAATAAATTAAAACTGATTGATAACAAAATTTTTTAAAAGTTTTAGATTTTAGTATTTTACATAAAGATTAAGTCTTCTAATGAGAATCTATCTAATTCAAGAAGAATTTCTCTGAAATCCATGCCAAAATTTATGAGATATGATTTGGATTGGACATCTCGTGGTCTAATTTTGCATCTAGAAATAGATGCGTGTCATATGGTATAAGCTCAGAGATCTTAGACCAACTAGATCGTGATAATTATATATTTTATATAAATAAATGATTAATAACTAATTTTTTACTGTTCAAATAGAATGGTTGATGCTGCTCAATTATATCTGTTTCACATTTGAAGTTGGTTGATGTTGCTCAAGTATGTATTTCTAATCACATGTTTTCTTATTTTTGTCCATTTTTTTATTTGTTTTGTATAAATAATCTAACACTTTCAAGTTACAAAAAAAAAAAACCTGTAAAGTAGATATGAAAACTAAAACCATATTTGTATGTAAAATTATCAAATACGAACTATCAATTGATCTAATATAATTAAGATATTAGGTTATTCGATGTATCACATGTTCCATACATAATTAAATAAATATATAAAATGTGTTTGAAAGATAATTACACGTCATATATTATATGTGCATTACAAATAATCCAAATAAGTGGCCAAGAGGTAAAACAAGTGATATAATATGAGAGTATTAGTATCTAGTATGAAGGATGCTAAAGATGTTGATCGATAACTAATTCAACATCGGTGGAGCGGCGTCATGGCGGGCACCAGCACCTCCTTTGCCGCCAACGCTGTCCGATCCACCGCCGTGGAACTTTCCAGAACCACAAGGTGCAACAGCCGCCGTTCTCTGCTCTCCCTTGCTGGAATCTCCTCCTCCAAAAGCCGCGGTGGTTCCGTCTCCACCATCACTTGCGACGAGCATCCCCGTGGACCTTACTGCATATATGTTGGCCCTATTGACACCGCCAGCAAAGAAATCCTCGAAACTCTTTACTCCCAAGTACAGACTCAAAATCACTACTTGTATTCAAAATTTGAGCCTTTTTTTAATATTAAGAGTTGATTATGGAATTGTACCTTTTTTTCTGTTTGTTGTTACAGGCATGAGATGCATATTACGGAATCAAACTAGAATTAAGATTACTATTAAAGAGTTCTACAAAGATTTATATTATCAAGAACGTTCTCCTATGGTGGATTTTAGAGATGGTCTGATAGAAAATATAGCAGAACAAGATGTTGTGATATTAGAAGAATTACTATCGACTGAGGAGATTTGACAGGCTATGTGGGACTGTGAATCATCTAAGGCACCAGGATGTGACGGGTACAACATGAATTTCATTAAGAGATGCTGGGGTGAGATTGGGGCAGAATTCACGGTAGCAGTGTTGGATTTTTTTCAGACATCCAAGCTACCGGTGAACTCCAATATCACTTGGATGGCGCTGGCACCTAAGTTCATTGGAGCGGAGGAAATCAAAGACTTGAGACCTATCAGTATGGTGGGGTGTGTTTACAAAGTTATCTCGAAGGTCCTAGTTAGGAGGATGCGATCAGTAATGCCAGCATTAGTAGGGGGAGACTCAGAGTGCATTTGTAAAGGAAAGAAAAATCCATGATGGGGGCACTTATTGCATGTGAAATGGTAAATTGGCTCAAACTTAGGGAAAAGGAGGCAACAATAAGCAAGCTAGATTTTCAAAAAGCATATGATAGGGTCAAGTGGAGCTTTGTGGACTTTGTGTTACAATAGATGGGGTTTGGTCAGTGATGAGCGGATAATTTATACGCTTTTTGGCATTGTTTTTAGGTAGTTTTTAGTAAGTTCAAGCTACTTTTAGGGATGTTTTCATTAGTTTTTATGTTAAATTCACATTTCTGGACTTTACTATGAGTTTGTGTGTTTTTCTGTGATTTCAGGTAATTTCTGGCTGAAATTGAGGGACTTGAGCAAAACTCTGATAGGAGACTGACAAAGGACTGCTGATGCTATTGGAATCTGACCTCCCTGCACTCGAAATAAATTTTCTTGAGCTATAGAACTTCAAATGGTGCGCTCTCAATGGCATTGGAAAGTAGACATCCAGAGCTTTCCAACAATATATAATAGTCCATACTTTATTCGGAAATTGACAACGTAAAGTGGCGCTCAACGCCAAGTACATGTTGTTGTCTGGAGTTAAACGCCAGAAACACGTCATGATCCGGAGTTGAACGCCCAAAACACGTTATAACTTGGCGTTCAACTCCAAGAAAAGCCTCAGCTCGTGGATAGATCAAGCTCAGCCCAAACATACACCAAGTGGGCCCCGGAAGTGGATTTATGCATCAATTACTTACTCATGTAAATCCTAGTAGCTTGTTTAGTATAAATAAGACTTTTTACTAGTGTATTAGTCATCTTTTGATAGTTTAATCTTTGACTGTTTTAGTCTTTGATCATTCTGTCTTTTGATCATTCAGGGGGCTGGCCATTCGGCCATGCCTGAACCTTTCACTTATGTATTTTCAACGGTGGAGTTTCTGCACACCATAGATTAAGGATGTGGAGCTCTGCTGTACCTCAAGTTTCAATACAATTACTATTACTTTCTATTCAATTCTCTTTTATTCTTATTCCAAGATATACGTTGCACAACACTTTGATGAATGTGATGATCCGTGACACTCATCACCATTCTCACTTATGAACGCGCGTGACTGACAACCACTTCCGTTCTACCTTAGGCCGGGCGCATATCTCTTAGATTCCCCAACAGAATCTTCGTGGTATAAGCTAGATAGATGGCGGCATTCATGGGGATCCGGAAAGTCTAACCTTGTCTGTGGTATTCCGAATAGGATCCCGGGAATCCGGAAAGTCTAACCTTGTCTGTGGTATTCCGAGTAGGATTCCGGTATTGAATGACTGTGACGAGCTTCAAACTCCTGAAGGCTGGGCGTGATGACAAACGCAAAAGAATCAATGGATTCTACTCCAACCTGATTGAAAACCGACAGATGATTAGCCGTGCTGTGACAGAGCATTTGGACCATTTTCACTGAGAGGATGGGATGTAGCTATCAACAAGGGTGATGCCTCCAGACGATTAGCCGTGCAGTGATAGCGCATAGGACCATTTTCCCGAGAGGATTAAAAGTAGCCATTGATGATGGTGATGCCCTACATACAGCTTGCCATAGAAAGGAGTAAGAAGGATTGAATGAAAGCAATAAGAAAGTAGAGATTCGAAAGGATTCTAGCATCTTCACACACCTATCTGAATTTCCCACTATTGATTTACAAAAGTATTTCTATCCCTTTTTATTTTATTTATCTTTTAAATTATCTAATCAAATTACATTTGACCCTATGAATCCACTTAACTGAGATTTACAAGATGACCATAGCTTGCTTCATACCAACAATCTCTGTGGGATCGACCCTTACTCACGTAAGGTTTATTACGTGGACGACCCAGTACACTTGCTGGCTAGTTGAACGGAGTTGTGTCCACACATAGCAAAGAGCCATAATAATGATTCCATACAACAACAAAGAATACTACATTGATGTGATCACAATTTCGTCTACCAAGTTTTTGGCGCCGTTGCCGGGGATTGTTCGAGTATGGATAACTGACGGTTCATCTTGTTACTCAGATTAGGTAATTTTCTTTTCAAAAATATTTTTCAAAATTTTTCTTTTCTTTTTCGTTTTTCCAAACTTTATTTTCGAAAAAAAAATTAATAAAAATACAAAAAAATCATAAAATCATAAAAATAAAAAATATCTTGTGTTTCTTGTTTAAGTCTTGAGTCAACTTTTAAGTTTGGTGTCAATTGCATGTTTTTAAAATTTATGCATTAAATTTTCGAAAATTTCATGCATTCATAGTATTCTTCATGATCTTCAAGTTGTTCTTGGTAAGTCTTCTTGTTTGATCTTGATGTTTTCTTGTTTTGTGTTGTTTGTTGTTTTTCATATGCATTTTTTGTTTATTAGAGTCCATGCATTATAAATTTCTAAGTTTGGTGTCTTGCATGTTTTCTTTGCATCAAAAATTTTTCAAAAATATGTTCTTGATGTTCATCATGATCTTCAAAGTGTTCTTGGTGTTCATCTTGACATTCATGGTATTCTTGCATGCATTATGTGTTTGATCCAAAATTTTCATATTTTGGGTCATTTTTATGTTTTTCTCTCTCATCTTTAAAAATTCAAAAAATCAAAAAAATATCTTTTCCTTATTTCCCTCCAAATTTTCGAAATTTTGGGTTGACTTGGTCAAAAATTTTTAAAAATTTGTTGTTTCTTACAAGTCAAGTCAATTTTTCAATTTTAAAAATCTTATCTTTTCAAAATCTTTTTTCAAAAATTATATCTTTTCATTTTTTTTCATTTTTCAAAAATTTCAAAAATCTTTTTCAAAATATTTTTCAAAATCTTTTTCTTATCTTTATATCATATTTTCAAAATTACACTAACAATTAATGTGATTGATTCAAAAATTTGAAGTTTGTTACTTTCTTGTTAAGAAAGGTTCAATCTTTAAGTTCTAGAATCTTATCTTGAAGTTTCTTGTTAGTGAAGTAAGTAATTTTAAATTTAAAAATTAAATCTTTTTATCTTTTATCTTATCTTTTTTCAAAAATTTTATCTTTTTCAAAATTTGATTTCAAAATGTCTTATCTAACCTCTTATCTTCTTATCTTTTCAAATTTGATTTTAATATCTTTTTCAACTAACTAATTAACTTTTTTTTGTTTTTTATCTTTTTCAAAACCACCTAACTACTCTTTCCTCTCTAATTTTCGAAAATATCTCACCCCTTTTTCGAAAATTCTTTTTATTTAACTAATTGTTTCAAATTTTAATTTTAATTTTAATTCATCTTTAATTTTCGAAATTACTAACTCCTTTTCAAAAATATTTTCAAAAATCCCTCTCTCATCTTCTTCTATTTATTTATTTATTTACTAACACTTCTCTTCATCTCTTATCACCTCCCCTATCCTTACTCTTTATACAGACTATTCATTCCTCTCCTTCCATTATCCCCTTTCTTCTTCTACTAATAATAAGGATCCTCTTTACTATGACATAGAGGATTCCTCTTCCTTTTCTTTTCCTCTTCTCTTTCATATGAGCAGGAACAAGGAAAAAGGCATTCTTGTTGAAGCTGATCCAGAACCTGAAAGGACTCTGAAGAGGAAACTAAGAGAAACTAAATTACAACAATTCAGAGACATAGAAGAGCTCAAGGACATCAATGATCCTTCAAGAAGGCGCCACCCTCACTAAGGTGGACTCATTCCTTGCTCTTAAATTTTTCTTCTGCTTTTCGTTTTTTTATGTTATATGTTTATCTATACTTGTGTTTTTATTACATGATCATTAGTATTTAGTAACTATGTCTTAAGGCTATGAATAATTCTATGAATCCTTCACCTCTCTTAAATGATAAATGTTTTCAATTCAAAAGAACAAGAAGTACATAAATTTCGAATTTATCCTTGAATTTAGTTTGATTATATTGATGTGGTGACAATACTTTTTGTTTTCTGAATGAATGCTTGAACAGTGCATATTTTTGATCTTGTTGTTTATGAATGTTAAAACTGTTGACTCTTGAAAGAATGATGAACAAAGAGAAATGTTATTGACAATCTGAAAAATCATAAAATTGATTCTTGAAGCAAGAAAAAGCAGTGAAAAAGCAAAGGCTTGCGAAAAAAAATGGCGAAAAAAAATATAGAAAGAAAAAGAAAAAGCAAGCAGAAAAAGCCAATAGCCCTTAAAACCAAAAGGCAAGGGTAAAAAAAAAAGGATCCAAGGCTTTGAGCATCAATGGATAGGAGGGCCCAAGGAAATAAAATCCAGGCCTAAGCGGCTAAATCAAGTTGTCCCTAACCATGTGCTTGTGTCATGCAGGTCCAAGTGAAAAGCTTGAGACTGAGTGGTTAAAGTCGTGATCCAAAGCAAAAGAGTGTGCTTAAGAGCTCTGGACACCTCTAACTGGGGACTCTAGCAAAGCTGAGTCACAATCTGAAAAGGTTCACCCAGTCATGTGTCTGTGGCATTTATGTATCCGGTGGTAATACTGGAAAACAAAGTGCTTAGGGCCACGGCCAAGACTCATAAAAGTAGCTGTGTTCAAGAATCAACATGCTTAACTAGGAAAGTCAATAACACTATCCAAAATTCTAAGTTCCTAGAGAAGCCAATCATTCTAAACTTCAAAGGAAAAAGTGAGATGCCAAAACTGTTCAGAAGCAAAAAGCTACAAGTCCCGCTCATCTAATTAGAATTAATATTCATTGATATTTTGGAATTTATAGTATATTCTCTTCTTTTTATCCTATTTGATTTTCAGTTGCTTGGGGACAAGCAACAATTTAAGTTTGGTGTTGTGATGAGCGGATAATTTATACGCTTTTTGGCATTGTTTTTAGGTAGTTTTTAGTAAGTTCAAGCTACTTTTAGGGATGTTTTCATTAGTTTTTATGTTAAATTCACATTTCTGGACTTTACTATGAGTTTGTGTATTTTTCTGTGATTTTAGGTAATTTCTGGCTGAAATTGAGGGACTTGAGCAAAACTCTGATAGGAGGCTGACAAAGGACTGCTGATGCTGTTGGAATCTGACCTCCCTACACTCGAAATGGATTTTCTTGAGATACAGAACTCCCAATAGTGCGCTCTCAATGGTATTGGAAAGTAGACATCCAGAGCTTTCCCGCAATATATAATAGTCCATACTTTATTCGGAAATTGACGACGTAAAGTGGCGCTCAACGCCAAGTACATGTTGCTGTCTGGAGTTAAACGCCAGAAACACGTCATGATCCGGAGTTGAACGCCCAAAACACATTATAACTTGGCGTTCAACTCCAAGAAAAGCCTCAGCTTGTGGATAGATCAAGCTCAGCCCAAACATATACCAAGTGGGCCCCGGAAGTGGATTTATGCATCAATTACTTACTCATGTAAACCCTAGTAGCTAGTTTAGTATAAATAAGACTTTTTACTAGTGTATTAGTCATCTTTTGATAGTTTAATCTTTGACTATTTTAGTCTTTGATCATTCTGTCTTTTGATCATTCAGGGGGCTGGCCATTCGGCCATGCCTGAACCTTTCACTTATGTATTTTCAACGGTAGAGTTTCTGCACACCATAGATTAAGGGTGTGGAGCTCTGCTGTACCTTAAGTTTCAATACAATT
The DNA here is from genome assembly GCF_003086295.3 of Arachis hypogaea. Classification (NCBI taxonomy): domain Eukaryota; kingdom Viridiplantae; phylum Streptophyta; class Magnoliopsida; order Fabales; family Fabaceae; genus Arachis; species Arachis hypogaea. Next base: position 68,072,053 of record NC_092039.1, on the reverse strand, counting down.
ACTATTACTTTCTATTCAATTCTCTTTTATTCTTATTCCAAGATATACGTTGCACAACACTTTGATGAATGTGATGATCCGTGACACTCATCATCATTCTCACTTATGAACGCGCGTGACTGACAACCACTTCCGTTCTACCTTAGGTCGGGCGCATATCTCTTAGATTCCCCAACAGAATCTTTGTGGTATAAGCTAGATAGATGGCGGCATTCATGGGGATCCGGAAAGTCTAACCTTGTCTGTGGTATTCCAAGTAGGATCCCGGGAATCCAGAAAGTCTAACCTTGTCTGTGGTATTCCGAATAGGATTCCGGTATTGAATGACTGTGACGAGCTTCAAACTCCTGAAGGCTGGGCGTGATGATAAACGCAAAAGAATCAATGGATTCTACTCCAACCTGATTGAGAACCGACAGATGATTAGCCGTGCTGTGACAGAGCATTTGGACCATTTTCACTGAGAGGATGGGATGTAGCTATCAACAAGGGTGATGCCTCCAGACGATTAGCCGTGCAGTGACAACGCATAGGACCATTTTCCCGAGAGGATTAAAAGTAGCCATTGATGATGGTGATGCCCTACATACAGCTTGCCATGGAAAGGAGTAAGAAGGATTGGATGAAAGCAATAAGAAAGTAGAGATTCGAAAGGATTCTAGCATCTTCACACACCTATCTGAGTTTCCCACTATTGATTTACATAAGTATTTCTATCCCTTTTTATTTTATTTATCTTTTAAATTATCTAATCCAATTACATTTGACCCTATGAATCCACTTAACTGAGATTTACAAGATGACCATAGCTTGCTTCATACCAACAATCTCTGTGGGATCGATCCTTACTCACGTAAGGTTTATTACTTGGACGACCCAGTACACTTGCTGGCTAGTTGAACGGAGTTGTGTCCACACATAGCAAAGAGCCATAATAATGATTCCATACAACAACAAAGAATACTACATTGATGTGATCACAATTTCGTCCACCAGTCAGGTTTGGAGAGCATGGGTAATAGAGTGTGTGACCACTGCTTCTATGTCAGTGCTGATAAATGGCTCACCATCTAAGCCGTTCAAAATGGAAAGAGGGTTGAGACAAGGGGACCGCCTTTCACCATTCTTGTTCGTTCTAGTTGTGGATGTACTACATCAAATGATTGGAGAGGCAGTCAGGAATGGCTGCATATCACCTTTGTTGGTTGGTAGAGACAGCATAGAATTGTCACACATTCAGTTCGCTGATGGTACTATTCTTTTTTGCCTACCAGAAGAGGCGATGATTAAGAATTACAAACGGTTGCTGAGGTGCTTTGAGTTGTTAGGGCTTAGTATAAATTTTGAAAAGTCTAGCTTGATTCCAATCAATTGTGAGGAGCAATGGGCCCAGCGTATGTGCAACGTGTTGGGTTGTAAGGAGGCCACTCTTCCAGTTAAATACCTCAGAATCTCCTTAGGTGAAAATCCGAGGTTGGTGAAGACCTGGAAGTCTATCATAGAGAAAGTGGAGGAGAAGCTCAGTATGTAGAAAGCTAAGGTGTTAAATAAAGCTGGAAAATTGGTGCTTATAAAATCTGTTTTAAATAGCTTGCTAGTGTATTATCTGAGTCTGTTCAAGATGCCGAAAGCTGTAGCTGAGAAGTTGATATCTTTGCAGAGAAGATTCCTATAGTGTAAGGATGATGGTCGAAATGGTATGGCGAAGTGGTGCTGGCTCCTAAAAAGCTAGGCGGACTGAGAGTTGGGGATGCTGTGATTTGAAACACTGCTCTGTTGTTTAAATGATGGTGGAAGTTTGCGAAAGAAGAATGCCCGTTGTGGAAGAAGGTAGTGTGTTTGGTGCACGAAATTGTGATCACTACAACTTCGCACAACTAACCAGCAAGTGTACTGGGTCGTCCAAGTAATAAACCTTACGCGAGTAAGGGTCGATCCCACAGAGATTGTTGGTATGAAGCAAGCTATAGTCACCTTGTAAATCCTAGTCAGGCAAACTCAAATGGGTATGGTGATAAACGCATAAAACATAAAGATAAAGATAGAGATACTTATGTAATTCATTGGTAGGAATTTCAGATAAGCGTATGAAGATGCCTTCCCTTCCGTCTCTCTGCTTTCCTACTGTCTTCATCCAATCCTTCTTCTTCCTTTCCATGGCAAGCTTAAGCAAGGGTTTCACCGTTGTCAGTGGCTACCTCCCATCCTCTCAGTGGAAATGTTCAACGCACCCTGTCACAGCACGGCTATCCATCTGTCGGTTCTCGATCAGGCCGGAATAGAATCCAGTGATTCTTTTGCGTCTGTCACTAACGCCCCGCCCTCAGGAGTTTGAAGCACGTCACAGTCATTCAATCATTGAATCCTACTCAGAATACCACAGACAAGGTTAGACCTTCCGGATTCTCTTGAATGCCGCCATCAGTTCTAGCCTATACCACGAAGACTCTGATCTCACGGAATGGCTGGCTCGTTTGTCAGGCGAGCACTCGGTTGTCAGGCGATCAACCATGCATCGTGTATCAGGAATCCAAGAGATATTCACCCAATCGAAGGTAGAACGGAGGTGGTTGTCAATCACACGTTCATAGGTGAGAATAATGATGAGTGTCACGGATCATCACATTCATCAAGTTGAAGAACAAGTGATATCTTAGAACAAGAACAAGCGGAATTGAATAGAAGAACAATAGTAATTGCATTAATACTCGAGGTACAGCAGAGCTCCACACCTTAATCTATGGTGTGTAGAAACTCCACCGTTGAAAATACATAAGAACAAGAGTGATCATTGGCTTCGGTCCCAGAGAGGGAACCAGAAGAACCAAGATTCCCAATACAATAGTAAAAGGTCCTACTTATAGAAAACTAGTAGCCTAAGGTTTACAGAGATGAGTAAATGACATAAAAATCCACTTCCGGGCCCACTTGGTGTGTGCTTGGGCTGAGCATTGAAGCATTTTCGTGTAGAGACTCTCCTTGGAGTTAAACTCCATCTTTTATGCCAGTTTGGGCGTTTAACTCCCATTTTGGTGCCAGTTCCGGCGTTTAACGCTGGGATTTCTGAGGGTGACTTTGAACGCCGGTTTGGGCCATCAAATCTTGGGCAAAGTATGGACTATCATATATTGCTGGAAAGCCCAGGATGTCTACTTTCCAACGCCATTGAGAGCGCGCCAATTGGGCTTCTGTAGCTCCAGAAAATCCACTTCGAGTGCAGGGAGGTCAGAATCCAACAGCATCTGCAGTCCTTTTCAGTCTCTGAATCAGATTTTTGCTCAGGTCCCTCAATTTCAGCCAGAAAATATCTGAAAGTCCAGAAAAGTGAATTTTAACTAAAACTAATAAAAATATACTAAAAACTAACTAGATCATACTAAAAACATACTAAAAACAATGCCAAAAAGCGTATAAATTATCCGCTCATCAGTGTTCCTGCTATAATCTGAACCCAAATGAGTTACTCTCAACTCAACTACTACCTACTAGAGGAGGCTCATGGAAGGATATTTGCCGAGTACATGACATGAATCAATAGATTAGGGATAAGCTGATCACAGGCTTATCAATGGAAGTGGGCGATGGGCAACGGACTCGGTTTTGGGAGGATTCTTGTCTTATTGGTGGACCTCTAAGGGATCAATTTTCGAGACTTTTCTCTATTTCAAACCAACGAGGATCTGTTATAGGAGACTGTGGATTTTGGGATGGGTTAGAGTGGATTTGGAATTTCCAATAGAGGCGTGAGCTATTTCAATGTGAATTAGAACTTCTGAGCCAATTGCATGAGGCCTTGAGACCTGTGAAACTAGCACATAACAGAGAGGATAGAATGGTGTGGAAATATGAGAGGCAAGGTGTTTATTCAACTAACTCATTTGTGCAGGTGATGCAGGAAGAACTGATACCGGAGGAGAAAATCAGCTTCAGCTTTACCAGGACTATTTGGAAAGGATTGGTCCCACCAAGAGTGGAGCTTTTTACTTGGTTTGTGCTAATAGGCAGAGTAAACACAAACGAAATGCTAAGTCGACTTGGTGTTATTACTCAGGAAGATAATATTTGTGTCTTCTGCAATAATGAGGTGGAACATGTACATCACTTGTTTCTAGGCTGTAATTTTGCATGGCAGGTGTGGAGTGCTTGGATTTCAGCTTTCGGCCAACAATGGTGTTATCCGGGTTCGATGAAAGAGCATTATTTAAGCTGGACAGAGGAACCGAGTAGTAAAGAGAACCAAAAGAAAAGATTGAGGTGCTTCTGTACAATTCTCTGGAACATTTGGCTGGAAAGAAATAGGAGGCTCTTTCAGAATATAAGCAAAGGCATTGAAGAAATTATCAACATGACCTTTATTAACGCTAACGAGTGGAGGGGTGTAGATCCTTTTACTTGTTTATGGCTGTGCCGGAGATGACTTCGGGATCGGATTGTGTTATTGTTTTTAGCTTCTTTGGGTTTTTGTCTGGACCTTTTTGCTCCACCTTGTTGTGTTGAGCTCTTATTTTCAAAAAAAAAAAAACTAATTCAACATCGGTTACATATATAAATCATCGATCTAATTATTTAAATGATTTGGATCACCAATTGATTTATGGAATTCAGAAATGTTATGCGTTGAAGTATATTTTTAACCAAATTTAACCAAGTCACATAAATATATATACGCACATTATTTTTTCTTTCATTTGATATTTTTCTTCTTTTTTCTTTTTTTCTTGTTTAATTTCTTTTTCTTTTTATTTTTTATCTTCTTTTTTCTTCATCATCAACATTATCTTCATGTTCAGTAAAATTATCGAACGCAAAAATTTTAGTTTAGAGTACAGAAATTTTAGTACATAGTACTAAAATTTTGTAGTGTTTAGCATATAAATTTTTGAAGTGTCAAAAATCTAATACATTGATTTATCCGACCAACAAAATATATTTAAAATATCAAGTATTATTAAAACAAAACATAAAAATTATGAAAAAGTATAAGGAACCAACATTAACCACCCAATTTTTTAAACAACTCTATTTAATAATTAACTTTAAATTTTTAAATTCAAAATTTGAATAATTAAAAACTAATTAAATAAACCCTTATTAAAAAGCGATAGAAATTCCTCCCTTTCTCTCACACTGCCATAGCCACACAGAAATCCTTCCTCCATTCTCCCTCTCCCACTCCCACAGCCGCACAATCCACACTTCTCTCCATTGTCATCGCCATCGAACCACCCAGCGCGAAGCCCTCTTTGTCCTCCTCAGCCATACCAACCCTCTTCTCTCTCCACGAACCAGACCTTCGCACCTGCCCTTAATTTGTCACCGCCAGCAACTCCAAGGCCACCGAACACTAGCTCCAGCCCCTCGCTCTGTGCCACCCTGTCTCACTCTCCAACACTGAACCAGTAGAATAGTCAAAGCTTCCTGAGCTCAGCCAAGCTTTGACGCAATAGAGAATAGTCCCTGTTCTTCCTCCTTCTAGCGAGCTTGGAGACGCACTCTGCCTATCTTCACTACCGCTGCAACCTCCTCCTTTTTAGTAATTTCTTACTCTGTTATTTTGTACAGGTTTTGAACAAACTCAAGTTTTTTAATTCCTTTATTTTAGTTTAATTTGGTTTAATTTTGATTTGAATTTAGGTTTAATTTTCAATCAATTTCATGATTAGTTCAGCTTAGTTTTTTTAGTGGATTTAGGTTGCATGATATGATTAGCTTAGGTTATTAGGTTTTGAAAAGTGTTTGGATTGAATTGTATTGCTGAAAATTGCTGCTGAATGCATTTGAGTCGAAAGTATTGAAATTGTTGATTTGGTATAACTGCTGCTAGAATTAATTGTATTCATGATTTGCTCTTTTGTGCTGAATTAATGGAGAATTGGCGGTTGAGATTGTGTGAAAATTGTTTGATTGGGTGAAAATTCACTGTTTTACTTCCCAATTTCGTGAATATGTTGCTGAAACTATTGGGTAAGTTTTGTGATTATGTTGAAAATTGCTGACGCTTTTGTTGAAAAATTGAAAATATTCTGAGTTTACTGACGATTTTTTTTTTGTTTTTGAAAAATTGCACCTGAAAGTGTTTGGACCTATTCTGAGTTTACTGATTGAATTGATGGAATATGCTGTTGAATTCATTTGAAGTGGTTTAATTGACTTTCTTTTGAATTAATGGAGGAACTGCTGCAATTGCATACATTTATGCACATTTTCTTAGTGTAATTAGTATAGAATTGTGGATGTTTTTGTTTACTCTTAGTTGAACGTTTTTTTTTATTGTATATTGATGTTTTTCGATGTAAATTTTTTTTAGGTGAATTTCTACATAAATATCCCAAGCATTCCTTGCAAGAAAAGTGCATCAAATTGGGCGGATACTACAATGATCAATGAAGAATAAAAACTTTGATCACTTGTCAAACCAATATCTTTTAACACATGTGATGATGTTACCGATCGAGACACTTTTGATAAATTTTGAAATTTTTCTTGACTTATAGCTGTGAATTTTTACAATACTTTAAAAATTGGATGTATTTATTTTAATTCTACTTAGGATCTTTCTTCTTGTAGGTAACTTAAATGTTTATGCAAAAAGTTAATTGAATAACATCACATGTTTCTTTTAAACAAATAGATGTTTTTTTTATACTAAATGGATGATTTTTCTTGTATTAATTTTGGTCAATGTTGAATTCCTGTATTTATAGTGTTGCAAATTGTATAGATAAATTGAATGAATATTATGATTCCTTTCATTGCATCGTAGCATGATGACAAATTTATAGTTACTTTTGTAGGATATTTCTTTTTTTGTTTTTCATTCACATGACTTTTATACATCTTGATACTTGACAGAAGTAACATCCACTTATATTTTTGCAAAAATAATTAAGTGCCTAACAGAAGTTACTTATATTTATTCTTTACTAAAGATGATTCAATTGATAGTGAATATAAGTATCACAAAAGAAGGAAAAAAATTTGTAATTATTCTTCATCTTTCCTCTTGAACTCAATGAAAAATACAATCACTTCCATTGGTTTGACTTTAACACTAAAAAATATGCATCTAGTCTACAATTGTTCAAATATATAAATAGAGATATAATAATTGAAACTCAAAACCAACATGCACAAGCTCAAAAAAAACCAAAAAAAAAGAGACAAATTAGGAGATTCTTAAAAGTAGAAGGATCAGATTCTTCAGCTTCAACAAGCTTTCGTAGTTTCTCTTGAAGATTCCTTACTCCGTCCTCAGTTTTTAGAAGCTTTCTCCATCTATATGCAGTCTATAAACCAAAGTCATCATATACAACAATATAGGAAGTCCATACATAAGGGTAAATTTTTGCATTTTCTTTGATTTTGAGATACTATTTTTGTAATGAATCTATCAAGTTCAAAATAAAAGAACCACTTGCTACTTCATCATCATTCATTAGTATTCTGGATCGGTGTAGCGGAACTTGTTGTATGTGACTGATTTACCATGCTCCCTGCCTGTAATATCCAGTTATGGATAGTATGACAGTTGCATAACCAATGATCCTTTTACAATGGAGCCTTGTAAAATAACATCAAAACATAAACACACAGCATGCAGAATCAAATAAATTCCATTTATTCACGATAAAATGCAACATCCAATTTAATTTGAAAAGAACCATCCACCTATTAATTAAAATGAACATCCGTTTTAGTTGATATGAAACATCTAACAAATTAGGAAAAATTTCACCCTTGCAACATGTTTAAATAACTACACTCAAACCTAACTTCAATTCAAGCAAATTTAAACTAATTTTTTTCCTAATTCCCAAACCACATATAAAAAAGAAAACAGGGGAATATGTCAATGTAGAATCGAACAATTCAGACAGAACCTGTAACATGCAGAATCTAACTTGGTACATCATGATATAAAAAATCTCTAATCATATGCAATTCCGTAAAATCCAACTCTTGATAACAACATCATTCGCTCTCTAAATTCAGCAACATCCAATCTCTAGTTATAGCAATTTACAAACATACTACAACTTAGCATTTGTAAACAGAATTCAGCTATCCAAACAAAAGAACATGAGTATAAACTTTTTGAAAGGAAGATACATGTTGCATAAACGAAAAATCATCCAACCTATGATATAAAAAAAACGCAAAAACCCCAATCTATAATAAAAGAACTATACAGTTAAAACTCCAATAGATGTTATTAAACCTCCAATAAATCTGTCCCAAAAAATCAATTTTTTTATGCTAGAATTTCACATAATCAAGTTTAAACCCAAGTTCAATTAGGAAAAAAAACATACTTACTTATCACTAACTTACCCTTTTGCGAAACTGCCAAACTACAAGGAAGAACATCAGCTAGGGTATCCAAGAGCAATCAATCAAAGCACACAGAACCCACGAATGAAATATTCAGTTGATATTTATCAAAACGACCAGTGATTCATCAAATTTTACGAATATCTCATACTACTACCAGTACTAGTACCTGAAGTATCCAACATAACATACAACACAACAGATACCTCCAATCCCTAAAAAATCACCGAAAACACTATAACAACACCATGTCCAAATCCTCTTTCAAAAACCTGAAGAGTAAATCAGAAGCAACATCTAAATACTTACCAATCAGTGAGATGAAGGGAGGTTTCCAGGCTGGAGAAGTGGCTGTCCAATGGCATTCAGCAGAGCTGCACCAGGAGGCTTCAACGGCGCTGCCAACACCGGCATGTAGTAGCAGCGGCGCGGCCTCCGTGAGCAGAACCTATTCGTTCGACAAACCTGGGTGGGAGTCCGTCACCGCGACCGAGATTGGAGAAGCTACAAGGGGACAGGAGAATCACGCCATTCTGGTACGTTGGGCAGAGGTGCGGTGGGCTGAGGCGTGGCGTCAAATGAAGTCAGAGACAAGGTTTGTCCGATGATCCTACTATTCTGGGGCAGCCGTGAATGGTTTCAAAATCTGATGCGGTAAAACAGTGAAAGGAAATGGTAGGGCTTTGGACAGGGTGAATTTTGGGATTCGGCTGAAGTGAAGTGGGTTTTGGATCCCGGCCCAAGAGTATTTGGCTGGAACCTAGTTTTCTAGCATTATTGCAAAATTATTATATAAAAAAATTAATATAGAAAAGAGCAAAAAAACCAAACAGATGTAGAGGTAATTTTTTAATTGTGTAGCAAAAATTTTTTATACTATATTAATATATTTTTGTATTATGTGTAAAAATTTTTGTATTATGTACAAATATTTTCATTCTCTATTAATATTAACAAAAATTTTTATGTTATAGCAACAAGAAAAAGAATACGACAAAAATATATGCACATATTATATAAGTAATTTTTGTTAAATTTAAACTAACTTGATTAGTAGTTACTAAAAATACTTATAAATATAACACTATTATATCAATTTTTCAATTGAATCGTTCAATTAGGTAAGTCCGAATTTAATAACTACACCATTACATAATTGAAACAAGTTTATGCCATTTTTTTTAAAAAGCAAAATAAAAGAAAGAAAGAAATGGAAAAGAAGAAAATTCACTATTTGTAATGTTTCTTCCATATCAACGTCATTTGTATTTTTGGTATTTGTCTTTTGTTGCTCATACCCTACCACACTAGTACACTACTACGTACTAACTAGAGGAAGATATATGGAAAAGGCAACTCTTGTCGTGACAAAATATGTTAATCTAATAGAAAATAATAATAATAATAATAATTACATTCATCAAAACAAAATGAAAAGGGCAACTCTTCGGGTGACAAAATATGTTATGTAGGGCCTCCGAAAAGATTGGCTTGAAGCCCCAATTTTTTTGGCAACCCAAAGTTTTGGTAACACCGTATTTCACCTTCAAAGCCAGCTGTCACAATCACCAAGCCCCATGCTGAAGGATTCATTGTAGCTGGGTTATTGTTGCTAACATCACTTAACAAAAAATTTGAAGATGCAGTAGCAGCAGTTGTAGCAGATGAATCGCCATGACTATTTGGTGCAGAACTTGATGCAACTGAATCACCTAATCCTGAATTATCCCTAGAAACTGCCTCACCTTCTTCTTGAGAAGTGCCATCACCTTCTACTGTGGCCTCAACTTTATTAGATGAATCTCCAACGCCTGATTCTGCGTTTGAATATGCTGAAGAGTCGTGATCCGGTGCGGCCGAGGCTACGTTACCATCAGTTCCGTTATTTCCGTGGTTATTGTTTTTCTTTGGAAGAGGAGGCAACGCTTTCTTATTATCATCCCCGCCGCGTTTTGTGTTCTTTTTTGCGTTGTTAATCACTGGCGCTTGTGATGGATCACTCTTAATTGTACAAGGCCATGGTATTGCTACTGTTACATCTTTACATTGGAACTGTTCATAAGATTGGGTCACGGTTATAGTCTTAGCTTTTGCAGCGTTTGCATTACGAGGCTCTTCATATTTCCAAACAAATACTTGAGAATCCTCACTTGCACTGATTATGTATCTTCCATTTGGACTAAATGAAGCTGCAATTTGGCTATTTCCATTTCGAAAACCTGCTTTTAACAATATTTATTAGTTGCACTTTCTATTGGTTAATAGGAAATTAAGAAAAAATTACCGAATTAGTCTCTCAACCTTTTTTAGAAGACAGATCATATATTTTAGAATAAAGGTCTTTGACTATTTGTACCAAATTTAAAAAAAAATTTCTACAATTCAAAAGTTCATAATCAATTTCTAATTATTCAAATAATTAGTTTAAGTACTCCTCCAAAGAGTAACTTACTATGGTGTTAGAGTCACTTAAATCAATAACAAGAATTGTTTAGATTAATTACTTAAATGATTAGAAATTGATTAGAAATTTTTAAATTAAAAAAAAACTTTATCTTTCGAACAAATGATCATAGACCAAAAATATATTTATTCTATATTTTATCATAAGTTTCATTGTTTCAGAAATAAAGACTTTAATGTTTTCTATTTTGAGTTACATAAATCAGAGATAAATTAACTATTAAAGAAATATGGAGATTGATTTCGATTTTTTAGTATTTAAATCACAGTGTTTTAAATAGAAGAAAAAGACAATCCAAAATATCACCTCTGAACTTGTGAAGGACTTTTGAACCGTCCACTATTCTTATCCTAGAATCGCCTGAAGTAATAAGAATTTCTGATGTGTTCCTTGGGGCAAACTATTATAATGATAAGCTGCAAGTTAGTTTGCTTTCTTGAAGGGAAAAAAAATATTATCCAAAAAAAAAAAAAAAAGAAACCATAATTGCTATTTTAGTCACATGAAGCAAAGATTTACTTGGAAACCAGTAATCTTTTTAATCTGAGATTTCTTCTTCTGTGTGAAGTTAATTGTCCCTGGGTCACTTAACTGGTGATCTGGTAATCATAATGAAACAAGAATTTATTAAGAAATGTGAGACCGTCTAGTAATATAACATGATAAGACTTAAAATTTATAAAAAAAATTCCACATTAAATAGAAATATTAGTAATAATTGATAATTGACAAGAAGAAGAAAAATTAACACCTTGTACTTTGAAAGTGCGGCAATCCCCTTTAATCGTACCAACTATAGCACCCTACAATAATAAAAGATGACAATAATGATCAAAGAGAATGTAAATTATTTGCCAAGGTAAACGCATAATTATGAAATCTTATCAAAATCATGACAACATAGATTTTGAAAGAAAGCTAAAAATGACACCTTAATTGCTTCAATGACTTAATTAGATAACAAAATGCACTAAGATGGAATAAAAACTATATTGAAATTAATCTTTTAAGAGTTAGGATGTTAATCTTTTTTCCTTCAAAAATTAATTTATAGAAAATCGAATATATTAGACGAAGTATTAGTTTACTCTAGCCAATATATAAAAACATAAAAGAAAAAATAATACAAGAAACAAAAGTATTATATTTATATAAAAAATCAACCACCATATATTTGTGTATAAATATATAAATTGTTTAACTAATTTATTTTTAATATATATTTTAAAAATAAATAATTTAATACCTAATTTTGTATATACAACTAACATAGTCCGGTTAAGAAATAAGCGTACATGGCCATCCGGGGTGTAAGTAATTGCAGTAACCATTTCTTCGATGTCTGTCCAATCCACAACCTGACGTGCAGGGATGCTCCATACTCTAACCTTAGCATCAAGGCAGCCACTAATATAATAATTTTCGTCTATAGGATGGAACTGTATGCAAGTTACTGCCACGCACAATTCGATAAGAATTAAAGCAAAAAATATTGACATTATTAAATTGATTAACAAAAGTTAAGAAGTATTCTTACCGTAGTCGTTGTGTGCAAAGAACTTCAAGCATGCTTTAGTTTCTAGGTCCCATAATCTCACTGTTTTGTCCATCGAAGAGGATAGAAGTAACTGTGGGCAGAGTTCAACAATAAAAAAAGTGATTGACTTTTCTGTTTCGTTAGATTAAAACCGTTTATTAGATGTGTATCACTATTTCCCCAACTCTGGAAAATGTAATATTTTAGTTGATAGAAACAGTTAAGTGTTGGAGAGCTCTATGCCTACGAGGAAAGAAATGCGCAAAAAGTAGTTTGTTATATGAAATATTTGGTTGAGAAGAAATGAGATTATTCCAGCATAGAACAACAGAGGTGGCAGACTGTATAGAATTTTCAGGAAGTGGAGCCGTGACTAATTCCCATTGTTATGTGGAAAATAACATCGGAATAGCATAGAAATTGTTATTTTCTTTTTGTCTTGTTTGTTTGGTATGTTTACTCTATTTTGGTGTGTTAAGCTCTTTCTTTAAAAAAAAAAAAAAAAAAAAAAAAGAAAAAGAAGAAAGAGGTTAGAAAACTCACTTGAGATTTGGACCAAGACAAATCCAAGACTTCATCCAAATGACCGTTAAAAGAGCAATATGGCTTCTCCGAAAGGTTAAAAACAAACTCAGGGACTTGTACCCAATCTGGAATTGAGCTCCCTTTCCCTCTTTTCTTCTTGTCTGGTGGAGCCTCTGTTTGCCCTGGTATAGACGGCGTAAGACCGCATTCTTGTACTTCCCACACATGAATTACTTTATCTTCTCCGCCGCTTGCCAAAAACCTTCCATCCAAACTAAACTTTATGATCGAAATCCCTCCTTCATGTGCTTGAAACTCTTGACACAAATGTAATGCCGAAAGCTCCTTCTCTGACTTTCCAATTTGTCGCACTTTCACCCAATCATTCTTCCCTTGTTGTGTTGCTTTCGATTCTGCCGACACTGGTTGTGATAGAATTCCTCCAGCTTCTTTAAGTTCCTTCTCCCCGCCAAAACTTTTACTTGCAGCACCTTTCACATTCTTTATGAACGAAGCTCCCTTTTTCTTGCTTAATTTCAAACTTTTTGAAATCGAACTCGATGATAATATCTTTCCTATACCTTCCTTCTTCCCCACCTTGGCTCGCTTCATCATTTCCTTGACAATTTTCGAATGCCCCACAGTTTTCTCAAACTCATCCATCGTTAACTGCTTCCCCGTCTGCAAATCACTTAGTTTATTCCACATTCCGTCTTCGCTATATTCCTTCACAATAAATTCCTTCCCGGTATCCAAATTCTTTATCAGAAAGAAAGCCCCCACTCCTGCCCCCGCCGCCGTCGAAGACTTCCGGTTATGATTGGCCACCCTTGCCTTCACCTCCGCAGGATCCTTCAGGACCATTGCGGCGGGGACCATCTTAGCACGAGGCATTACTATCTCCGACGAGGTTCTTGTTAATCGCTGCTTCGAAACCTTCCCAATGAACTCCTCTTTCCTTGCTTTCGCCATGGAAATCATCTCAATATCCCCTTCGGAACGTGATCGCACCAAGCAGAACAAAACAGGGGCATGCTTCGTTTCTTGCTCTTCTGAAATGGAAGGAAGGGAAGGAGAGGAACCAACAGCCACTTCTTCTAACAAACGTGGGGCCCTTGTTGTAGAACGAGGCGGAACAGGAATAGGGATAGGAGCCTTCTTATTCATTTTATCGAGCTTCTTGGTGACAGCACGATCAAGAGCGAAACTGGTGACCTTTAATGAGACTTTGTTTTCATCCAATCCCATGCTTCCAAGTAATCTTCTTCGTCTTTCTGTGATGGATCCTGGTGCAGCCATCCAAATGTCGTAATTGGGGGTGGGTTGAATGGAGGCTGTTCTTGTAAACATTCGTGAGAATGTTCGATATTGTGTGGTAGACATGGTTGCGGAGAACGATGTGCGGGGGTCTTCGAATTCCTCATCGTCGTCGGAGGAAGAAGCCAAGTCACGGTGACAAATCGTGTTGAGGCGGTTAGTGATCTCGAAGAAGTGCTCGTCCTCGTTGTCGTCGCTGAGGCCGGCCCAATTCATCGTCAGCGTTTTCTTGCGTTCCATGGTGGTCGTCGGCGGCTCTAGGAAGTAGCGGTGGATAATTAGAGTGCCAAACCAGTGAATGGAAGTGATTATCGTTTATAATATACTTAATTTTACATTATTTTTTTAAATTCTTTAAAGATGTTTTTCTGCTTCGAGGTTTCGAGGTAAAAAAGTGGAAGAGAGGAAATTAAGGGAAGCAGAAAAGGTTGGTTGGGAGTTATCGTTATGAATTTTGGAGGCAAAGAAACGGTCAACATATTTCTATTTATATCTCTTACTTATATGCATAGTGCATCGTCTAAGGGATTTATTTTATTTAGATAAATATTTTATTTGCAGATATCCCTTAACCTTCATTTTTTTTTATCGAACATTTTTTTGGATATTTTTAAGATATTCGGATATTATGGTGTGCACAGATGCATGAGATGATTATACCATTCGTTTGAATTTGATTTGGCAAATTACGAGAGCGATCGACTTTCATTTTAATGTTGTTATTTAGTAAATGATATTTTTTTATTTTTTTAATCAAATTTTGTATTTTTAATTTTAATTTTGAATATGTTAGATAACTTGTTTTATTAGATATTTGTTGCAATGATGTTAGATAAAATTTTTAAATAGTTGACTTTTTAAAGTTAATTATTCTGAAATGAAATAATTGTTTATTATTATTTTTATCTATTTATTTCGAAATAAAAATCTTTATAATTAAAATAGATTTGTTATTAAAATGTTTTACTTTTTAACAGAAGCCTCGCCTACTACTCCCTAGACGAGTAACCCACACTCTTGCACTACCCGACGCTATTCTCCCTTACTTGAAGGAGGTTAGGTTTGGTGACACGGTGTAACTTAGGGACATTGTCTTTGACAACTCCCCAATTACTACAATTGTGAAGCGTTGTTATCCAGAGACCCACACTTTTCACCTGTTTTGGGGTGAGTGCACCATCATCCTGCATGACATTGCATACCACGTCGGGTTATGCACTCACAGAGAGCTAGTGGGTGGGTGCTTACGTGATTTCCACACATGGTACCAGTACCCGACTTGGGAGTGGGTAGAGGAACTCCTCAGTGTCAGGTCTCCTCATGCTCAACAATAGGGGGCGCAGTGGAAGGAGTCATTCTCCATCAAGCTAACGTGGCTGAGGGATCGAGTACATTATATGCCAGCTACTACAGATGCAACCACCCTTCGACAATACACGAGGTGTTACATCTTATTGTTGATCGGGGGTTGCTTGATGATAGACAAATCAAATAATCAGGTTCATATCTGGTGGCTGTTTTTGTTAGAGGACTTCAAAAGGTGTCGTAATCTATCTTGGAATCCGCTATGCTTGCCTGGACGTACCACTCCTTATGCTCTTCAGAACATCGATCTATCACCGACATTACTGGATGTATTACTCTACTGGTCTCAAAGATCTACCATAGATTTTCTTAGTAGTGTCTACCCGAGAGACAGATTCTAACATTTTTGTTGGTCGTGAGGTAACTATTTTCATATATAGTTATTGTACTTTCTATGTATATAATTCAAAAGTTTTTTGCATAAATTGAGAGATTGTTATTGTTGCATATGTCCACAGGTTGATAGGTATGACCTAGTATAGTAGGGACCAGTTTGACTAGCGAGTCCTCCGATGGTGTCTTTCGTTGGATCAGGTACAATTGGATGAGGTACGTGAAAGTGTTTTACTTAGTTGTCTCTAAACGATTAGTTCTCCTATGTAATGAACTGAACTTGATGTTATATAACACTTTATTTTGTAGTTCCTATTGATGCCATACCACGATCTAACCCTGCAGGCCATTAGTCCAGACTGGTTGAGAAAGGAGACAAAGTGGGGGACATGGATGAGTGTTGTTTCCCTTATCTGCTTCAACATTATTGAGTTTCACTATGATGACCGAGTGAAATGCCAGTTCGGTGGCAAGCAGCCGGTGCCTAGAGACTCAGTCAATGTCAACCGGTTTATGACCACCACAGAATGGGACGAGGATGTGTGGTGGCCCACTCGTCACCAGCAGTGATATGATAGATGGAGGGCTCGGTTTGAGGAAGGCCATAGGATCTCTATTCAGTCATTCACTGACTACTGTCCTACTTTGGAGTATTGGGAGTGGTTTTAGCAAGCTTGCTGCGTTAGACATCTGTTCAGCCAGGACCTGCTTGATGATCCCATACTTTTTACTCTTTCGGATGACGTAAAGCCTACCGCTAGTCTGTCTAGGGACGTGCTTGACCTTCCTTGGGATGTCCCTACTCATCGTAAGCATGCTGTGGAGGTTCGAGCAAACACTTGGAGCCCGACTAGGAGAGAGAGAGGTGCTAAGGACCACAGTGGAGTTGCAAGGCCCCAGAGGGAGTAGGTCAGGCCTTACAGGGAGTGATTAGATGTCGAGTCTGAGAAGAAGGCAGAGTATGTCCGGCAGGAGGAGCACGGTGACATACTAGCCGCACGAATAGGACTCACCAGTCACCACCACCACCACCACCACCATCACCACCACTGGATCACAACCAGAGCCAGTTCGGGATGATCTTTTTGCGACCCTACCAGGCTATATGGAACTTGGTGCATCGAGTAGTCGTCATGAGGCCTCCATGGTCGAGGAGATCTGGTTTGAGGAGGCATTTCAGATTCATACCAATGACCAGCAAACCATGCAGTATATTGTGGAGCAATTCTGCACGGGCAGAGAGCAGAGTCTCGGACAGGGTTTTCATCATTCATTTGCTCCTGCATCTACCTCGCTATGTGTTCCTTACTTGTTACCGGGGCCTATCACCTCATACGGCACAGATGTTCACCCTGGTGCTCAGTATGTGACACTCCGATCGGTCAACTACGGTCATTGATGATTACATCCCAGCCGATGCTACCGCACCACTTTATCCACCTGTATAGCCTTATTACCAGACACAGCCATATCCATATATGGCAGTACTATGATACTCATGTGTCCCCATATCCTCCACCCCTTCCACCACCTCCACCATCGCATTCACAAGATCCCCCACCACACGCACAGCTTCCTCCAGCTCTACGACTTAGTAGACCCCCTCGGCAGACACATCCTCCATTATGTGGCACTAGGCATCACTTGCATTACCTGGATGACCAGCACCGATGATCTACTTTACTTGTTTTTTGTATTATACAGATTGTATTATGTACTTCATCAATGTTTGTGTATTATATATTATTCAGATTGTATTATGTGATTTATCTGATCTTTAGTTTGTGTATCAACACTTTAAATAGTTTATTGGAATTTAAATTTTATCTACTATCGTCTATTAGTTTAGTAACTATTTTCAAGTTTACATGAATAAAGTAAGTCAAATACTAATTTAGCTTTTGCATTCAATTGCTATTAAAAGAAATAAACAAAACAAAAAATAATGACACCATACTGATGCCTAGGCATTTTTGGCTAGTTTCACAAGCCATTTTCATTAGTTTTTACTTGGTTTCTTGCACTTTCTTAGGAAATAAGCAAGCATTTGGATGAGTAATGTATGCATGTCTTAATTCATTCAAACATTGTGAATTATAAGAATTTTCATGAAATTGATTCAAGAATTTCTTAATGCAATGAATGATGCATTATCTTGTGATTATGGCAAAGCTTTGATGCATTTGTTAGGTTGATGATAGGTACGGAGAAGCAAAGCAAAGGAAAAGAAGAAGAAGAGGCTATAGCGTTAGTGGCCAAAGTTAGCCTACTAACGCTATGGTTGACGTTGCAAAGGAGGAGAAGGCAACATTAGTGGCCAAAGTTGGCTCCACTAACGTTGCCATTAACACTGGCACAAGGAGAAGGGAAGCAACGTTAGTGGCCTAAGTTAGCTCACTAACATTGCTAATAACGTTGCCAAGGAAGGGGGGAGCAACATTGGTGGCCCAAAGTTAGCCTACCAACGTTGCTACACAAAGAATGGTGCCAACGTTAGTGTGCTAACGTTACTTCAAGTTAGCTGATGAGAGGCCTAAAGCGGGTTCGGAATTTATCTCAAAATAAGATTGGATTGGCGTTGTAAGTATAGTTCCAAACCCAACAATTGACCAATATCAAATTAAAATCTAAAGATGTCACAATTCAAAGCAAATGTAAACCGACAGTATTTAGTCTCCCAGGTCGTTCTCCCTAGGAACTAATGCCAATGAGCGCACACAATTTTGGTTGTGAGAAGCAAAGGAGTGTTTTCAATGAAGAAGTCAATAATAAAGGAATTAAAGAACAAGGTAAAACTGCAATTAATAAACTAATAAAGGAATAAAAGAACTATGTATGCAATATAAACAAGTAAGACTATAAAGTGATGAAAATGTGATTTAAAACATACATGAAACCTTGACTTGGGATGAGTTATGGAATCCCTTCCTTGCCATAACCACAACTATGACAATTGTGATGGATTAATCTCACTAAGTCAACCCTTAACATCAAAGGATAAGTTAAGTGCGCATAGTTGTCATTAATCCACAAACTAGTTGATAAAAAGCTAGCGTTAGTGGGAACAATAATAACTAACAACCCAAGAATTATCACTAAATGTTGGACATTATGGCTCTAGTAATCCATATACTCATTTTCCCAAGCCAAGGGGTGGAAATTATCCCATAATCAAAATTGGCATTTCATCAAACACATAGAGGGCATAAACATAAAACATGGCAAAATTGGTAAATTAATGAAAGCTATGAACCATAAATGATCAAAATCAATAAAAGCAACTCAACAAACATATAAAAGCCATCAAACATCAAATTAAACAACTAGAAATCCAAAATTGCAAGAGTATGCAAATATTGACAAGAGAGATGAAAATAAGAGAAAATATAGAACAAGCAATGTATTAAAAGAGACAATTAAAGGAATACTTACAATAAAAGTTGCTAGAATCCAAAATCAAACTTGAAGTATAAAATGCTACAAACCCTGATTATAACCCTAAGAGAGAATTTCCTAATCTAAGATGGCTCTCTTTGTTATGTGTTGTTGCTCCTTCATATAGCCCTCCATTTCAGCCCCCAAGCCTTCAAAAATGGACCAAGAAAGCCCCAAAAACGCGAGTCACGTGCATTTTTAATGGAGGCATGCACTGGTACTTGTGCGGACACACAGGTCTGTGCATGGGCACAGATGCTGATTTTCCTCCTGTGCGTGGGCACAGGACCTGTGCGGATGCACAGGTCCTGATTTCCATTATGCCCTGAGCATGGGCACAGGTTCTGATTTTGACCCCTGTGCGTGGGCACAGAAGGTGTGCCAATGCATATGTCCTAATTTTGACCCCTGTGCGTGGGCACAGACTGAGATGCTTTTCTCATTTATTTTCTTCATGTTTTCTCCCTTTTTGCTTGCTTTCTTCCACTTCTACCAAACTATTCTTGCCTCTAGGACCTGAAATCACTCAACAAATATATCACGGCATCGAATGGAATAAAAGTGGAATTAAATTGATCAATTTAAGCATAAAAATACATGTTTTCACATTTAGGTTCAATTTAGGGATCAAACACAAAAGTATGCTATTTTAATGAATAAGTGTGAGTTTATATGATGAAATCCATCCAATTCAAGCTAAAATATATCGTCAAATATGGACTCATCAAATTCTCCCACACTTAAACAATAGTATGTCCTCATGCTAAACTAAACAAGGAGAATGATCAAAAGGGAAACAACTTATTGAATGCAACTACCTCTGTGCATGCAAGTATGTATATACTATATATATATCTACCTATCTATAATGTCCTATTGATTTGGTGAATGCAACAATCAAATTCTAAGCAAGTGTATAGACATATAGGGCTAGGCAAAGAAATAACTCAATGCAATAAAAAATCTAAAGAATTGATTTACTCATAAAAAAATGAAGCAACTTGCAAGAATACATGATAAGAGGTATGTAAACATAGAGTTGAGTGATCAAACCCTCACTAGGTGTGTATACACTCTCAATGCTCGGTGTTTAGGGTCAATTCACTCAAGTCTCCTCCTAATCATGCTTTCAAGGTTTTGCCTTTCATCTAACAATCAACAAAATATGTGATGCATGAGTGCAAGTATCATGAGGTCTTTAGAGGGTTGTAATGGGGTCAGGGTTAAGGTAGGATAAATATGGCTAAGTGGACTAAGGAATTGGGTCTTTGATTAGCTCAAGTGTCCAACTCAACCAAATAACAAAATATGCACCCTAACTTCCCATAATCACACTTTTTATACACATTCATGCATCTTTTTCTTCCAAATCCACATATGCATTTCTTATTCATCATTCATTTTTTTTTCTTTTTCTTTGGGATGAATTTTGTCCCATATTATTATTATTATTATTATTATTATTATTATTATTATTATTATTATTATTATTATTATTATTATTATTATTATTATTATTATTATTATTTCTTTTTTTCTTTTTTTCTTTTTCTAGGACAAATGCATATGGTTAAAGCAAATTGATGATACATGAATGTGCACCCATTTTCCAATTTTTTTTTTCAATGCATACCCAATACAATCTTCTTCATTCACTACCAATATTTTCCAAAAGTTTCCCCACACTTAAATGAAATACACTTTTCAACCTAAGCTAATCAAAGATGCAATTCAAGGTAATTCATGATTTTTCGCTTAGGCTTGTGATGTGCTAACAATTAGAACATATGGGATTAAGAGGCTCAAAAGGGGTTAACAAAGGTAGATGAAGGGTAGGTCCATATGGGTGAGTGAGTTTAATACAAAAAATGGTCTCAATCATGCTAAATGCATTCAAAACATCAAACATTGAAAATAAAGAATTAAGCAAAACCAATATTACAATCATAGAAGGAGCATAGCACACAATGAACAAAAATAGTGATTAAAAAATGTGTAACCACTCATTAAGGCTCAACAACTCACAAGGTTGCTTTGTTCTATCTCTCTTCTATGTTCCATAAAAAATCATTCAAGCAAGTTTAAAAATAATTTTCCAAATCAATTCAATAGAATGCCCTTGAAACAAAATTCTTGAAAATTCTTTTGTTGTTTTTCACCAAAGTTATTTCCTATATATGTATGTATATATGTTGTGATGGATGTAATTTAAAAAATCTTTCCTAGTTCTCTTCCTAATTTTCAACAACCAAAAATAACATGAATAATTAGGATAAAATTGAACTAGGCACATGCTATTCACAACATCCAATTACAATCAATATCTATACTATATATACCATGAAAATGCAATATATATATATATATATATATATATATATATATATATATATATATATATATTAACCAGAGTAAAGATGCAATAATAAAAAGAAATACTAACAAATATCTACAAGAAACATAATAAAAGAAAACAAAAAATAAAAGTGCAAAGTGTTTGAGAAAAGAAAGTTTACTCCTCAAAATGGCGAATCCTCCCCCACACTTAAGCTTTGCACAGTCCTCCGTGCATAAACACGATCTGGGGAGAATGGCTCTAAAGCGATCAACCTTCAGCTGGTGGATGCGGGGGCTCAGGTTGCATGGAGATTGCCAAGTCTAATGCAATCTCGGCGTCTCCCTTCTCGGTGTCCTCCTCCTCTCCCGACTCCTTGCCTTTATTTCTCATCCTCAAAAAGAATAAATAAAGTATAATTAGGAATCATAGGGCAAGCAGCACAAAAGGGTAAAGGAGGGAGAAAATACATTGTATACTTGGAGATAAAAGAAAACAAATAAACATTTAATTGAGGAAGTTTGCATAGTAGTGTGGTATGATGAAAAATGAGCCATGTGTGCATTCCAATTATGCGCGCGGTTGAAACACACACAACGGCCAGTTAAAATGGCATCCACACGATCAAAAAGGTAAACATGAGTTCCTCAATTAAATGGCCTAAGTTACAAGCAATAGATGAACATCAATTGAGGACAAGTATACTTAGGCAACTACCACAAGAGTGAATTAAGTTTAGGAATTATTGGATATTGAAGTTGTGCATGTGAAAGTGCAAAATTGATAGAAGATAGCACAATTAACAATAACCAATTCAATAATGCACCAAAAACTCGTTATTCATCATGAAACATAAAGAAAAAGTCTCATGGAAAGATACTTGTTACAAAAAGTGCCAAGCTTGATAAGAATCAAGTTGAGTCACTCAACCAAATGCAAAGCATTAACAAGGAGCAAGTATCTGTCATTTGAGGGATTTAACTTCAAAAATCATGATGAAGAAGTAATTTCAACTCAATTTGCTCAACTCAATGCACTTACATAATTTGTCCTAGTGGTATAGTCAAAACATGATTTGTCAAATCCACTAGGAACTATTATTTAAAGCAAAGTATAAGTGCATTAATGAAATTTAATCAACAAGCAATCCAATCAAACATCAAACAAACACTTGAAATTTATTTAAATAGAAACAACTAAAGTAAAACTAATATAATAACTAAAATGAAAATGAAATGCAATGAAGATTAAGTAAAACAAGTGGAAAAACATGGAAGAAGCAAGAAAATAGAGGGGTGGAGGGGGGTGGAAGTGTGTTAGGGCTCAAAGAAAAGTGCAAATAAAATTTTGCCCAAAACACACTGCTAGAAAACTAGTTATTACAGACAGATATTTCCGATGGATTTTATCCCACGGAAATACAGACAGAATTTTAGAGAGATTTTTTGTCGGAAAACAAAAAAAAATGAATTAGCATAAATTACAGAGGGAAAAGAGAATCTATTGATAATTTTGTCGGAAAAATTAACTTTTTTTCGTGGGAAATGATTACAGACGGAAAATCCGTCTGTAATTAATTAAACAAAAACACTGCTTTTTATAAAATTATTATAGACAAATTTTCCGTCTGTAATTTAAAATTTTCTGTCGAAAATAATAATCTAAACTTACCATTACCCGAGCTCCATTCACACCACACAAATCAAATGAGATAAACCCAGCCCACAACATTCCTCACCCTTCTTCTCCATCAACGCGCTACTTCTTCTTCTCCTTTCCTCACCCACAGCATCACCGCCGGCCACCTTAACCGCCGCAGCTACCTTATCCTTCTTCTCCTCTCTTTTAAACACTGAACCAGTAGAACATAGCCCCTGTCTCTCTCATTTTTTCTAGTTTGCAGAACAAATCAAGCTCAAGCTCATGTTCTCTTCGTCTCAGGTGAGCTCTAGCATGCCGGTGCCACCTGTAGCAGCGTCTGTCCCCACCACCGCCGCGCCTCTTGATAAACCCCATTTGTAGGGCTTATCTTATGCTTGATTTAGGGGATTTTATAACCTTTTACCCACATTTATGCAATGAAATAGCATGGTTTTGTATATTCTCCTTTAATTGTGCTTAAGAGTGAAAACATGCTTTTTACGACTTAAAATAGCTAAATTTAATTCACCTTGATTCCATTAGATGCCTTGATATGTTTGTTAAGTGATTTAAGGTTTAGGAGGCAAAGATTGGATCAAGGGAATGAAGAAAGAAGCATGAAAAGTTGGAGAACTCATGAAGAAATGAAAGAACCAGAAAGCTATCAAGCCGACCTCTTCGCACTTAAACAACCATAACTTGAGCTACAGAGGTCCAAATGATGCGGTTCCAGTTGGGTTAGAAAGCTAACATCCGAGGCTTCGAAACGATATAATATTTTCCATAGTTGCTACACGTATGGTGGCGCGTACGCGCATAGTACGCGCACGCGCTGTTGCTGCCACCTGGTTCACTTAAAGCAAAATGTGGCCAGCGAATTCTAAAGCCTTGTGGGCCCAATCCAACTCATTTCTGATGCTATTTAACCCAAGGAATGAAGAGGGAAACACATGTTAGTTACCATTAGTTTAGTTTAGCATAGTTTAGTTTTAGAAGTAGTTTCTAGAGAGAGAAGCTCTCACTTCTCTCTAGGATTAGGATTAGGATTAGGTTTAGTTCTTAGATCTAGATTTTAATTCATCTTCTTCTACTTCTATCTTCTTAATTCTTTGTTGCTACATTCATCTTCTTCTACTCTTTTGTTGTAATTCCCTTCATGTTGTTCTTATATTTTTTTGTAGATCTAGTATTGTTCCTTCTACATTTTTCCAATTCAATAAGAGGTAATTCATACTAAATGTGTCTTCTTTGCTTTTCTATTGTTGATCTCTTATTTTTGTAGTTGTAGATTCCTTTAATTCTTGCATTTAATAATTATTACTTCTATTGCACTCTATGTGTTTGATGAAATGTCTCTTATAGCTATTAGTTAGATTTTGTTCCTCTTGGCCTAGGTAGAGTAATTAGTAACACTTGAGTTATCTAATTCCTTTGTTGATTGGTAATTGGAGAGATTGCTAATTGGTTTGGAGTGCACTAAAGCTAGTCTTTCCTTGGGAGTTGGCTAGGACTTGTGGCTCAAGTCAATTCATCCACTTGACTTTCCTTTATTTAGTAAGGGTTAACTAAGTGGTAGCAATGAACAATTCTCATCACAATTGAGAAGGATAACTAGGATAGGACTTCTAATTTTCAAACCTTGCCAAGAGCCTTTTATAGTTGTTAGTTTATTTTCATTGCCATTTACTTTTCATGCTTCTTATCCAAAACCCCAAAATAACTCATAACCAATAACAAGACACTTTATTGTAATTCCTAGGGAGAACGACCTGAGGTTTGAATACTTCAGTTTATAAAATTAGGGATTTGTACTTGTGACAAATAAATTTTTGCATGAAAGGATTATTGTTGGTTTAGAGACTATACTTCAACGAGATTTCATTTGTGAAATTCTAAACCGTCAAAAAAATCCAATCATCAAAATGAGCAAGGAAGAAAGCATGCAAGTGGAGGGAAGCACAAAAGCCAAAGAATTGATCTCGACTAAGCACGCGCACGCGCACAAGGCGCCCGCGCGCACATTGCAGAATCGACCAGGGACGCGCACGCGTACCGTGCGCGCACGCGTCGTAGTCCGCACGTGATTCTGTTATTACAACACGTGCCTGGCGATTTTGGAAGGTTTCAGCAACCAACTTTGGCGCCAAATTGCATATAAGAACCAAGGATTGAAGGGGATTAACACACATTCACATCCATAGACTCATTTTACAAGTTTTCTTAGATATTTTTAGTTAATTACATTTGTAGAGAGAGAAACTCCAACCTCTCTCTAGGATTCATCTTTATTTTCTCAATTCTCAACTATTCCTTGGTGAGATCTATTGCAACTCTCACTTTACTTTGTTCATGTTGTAGATCATCTTCTCTAATCTCAATTAGTGTTTGTAATTGTTCAATTCTCATAGATCTTAGATTTAACTTTGTTGTTTTGGATTCTATTAATTCATTGAAGATCTCATTTTCATTGTTGTTCATTGTTGATTCTTGTTAATCTCTTGTGTTGAATCACTTTGATTCTAAACCTCTTCTCAATTTTACTATGTCTTTCATTCTTGCTCTCCAAATGTTTGAGAAAATGCCAACTTTAGATATGGAGTAGCATCCCCTCACTTGGCCTAGTGGTTGAGTCATTGGAGACACTTGAATAATGGATGTCAATTGTTGATTAAGAATTGAGAATTGCGAATTGACTTAGAGTGCACTAAAGCTAGACTTCCCTAGGGTAAGACTAGGACTTGTGACTTAAGTTAGTTACTTTTACTTGACTTTCCTCTATAATTAGGGGTTAACTAAGTGAAGCAACACTCCTTTGTTATCACAATTGAAGGAAGCTATAGTGATGGAACTTCCAATGTTCAACCTTGGCCAAGGCTTTTAATATTGATTGATTGTTGTTTTCTTTTATTAGCACTTTTATGCCACTCTTCAAGCCACAAAAGACCACTTAACCAATAACATGCATCCTTGTAGCATTCCTAGGGAAGAACGACTCGGGACTAATACTCTCGGTTATAGATTGTAGAATTGTTTGATGATGGATTTTGCGTCGGTTTAGACTATACTACGATTGATTACTCGATAATTTCTATACCGGCAAAAATTCATTCATCAAAATGGCGCCGTTGCCGGGGAGTGCACATGAGTGCCATGTTTTTGGTTAATGTAAATATGTGAATATTGTAGATATATTTGTCTTTTGCTTGTTTGTTAGTTTTCATTAGATCTTCATTAGTTTTGTTCCTATTTGCCACTATGAATTCTCGTCCTTGTGATTCCGGATATAACTATGACTACGTTGTAGGCGAGGAAAACTTGAATGATGGCTCACATTATGGGAGAGATGAATTCTTAGGAAGGGAACCACATCCATATGAGCAATCATCATGGCAACCTTCCCCTTCAAGTTACTATGATGGTAATCCTTCTTATAATGCATATCATTCCTACGGATATGATGATTCTTATCATGGCTATACCACTCAACCACCATCATTCTATACACCATATTCTCAACCCACATCTTATTTCCACCAATTGCCTACATATGATCCAAGTCTATATTCCCCCTATGCATACTCTTGTGACGACTATGAACAAGCAACCCTTGAATCACCACCACTCCAACATCTTTACCTTCCAACCCAAGTCCCCATGAATGATACACTTGGTATCATTCTTCAAGAGCAAGAAGAGCTCTAAACCGCACTCACGAGTTTCACCTCTACCCTCCAAGAATTTACGTCCCGTATAATTCCACCCTCTACTAATAACCAAAATAACTTCCCACCTCAAAGCTTTAATGATTCCCCTTTCCAACTATATCATGATTTCCCCTCTCCGCCGCAGACCTCCATGGAAGCATATCAATGTCCATTAATCCAAGAGCAATATGATCCTACTTATGTTTGTAAAGCAGAACAAGAATTAAGGGATCGTTTCAAGGAAGAAATGGATCGACTTCAAGCAACCATCCGTCAAAAGATAGATTCTTGGGATTCATACAACAAGCAAAGCATCTCCACGGATGAATGTGAGAAATCAATCGAAGAGATGAGCATGAAGGAGATTTTAAGATCCCAACACGAGGACAAGGAGATGGGATATGTCTTGCAACAAGTGAAGGAGGAAGAGATCATTGAGAAAGAAGAAATGGTTGAAGAGTTAAAGGAAGTTAAACAAGAGGTGGATTTCAAGCTTGAGAACACTTCCACACCAAGTGATATTGTTGATGATCTTGTGGAAGTTGTTGAAGTCTCTCCCATTAAACTTGAAAATGATGTTAAGGAGGATGATGCGCAACCTCCAAGGCATAGTATGAGTAATGAAAGATTGGAAGAGGTCTTATCTACGACTGAATCCCCTCACATGCCATTGGTAAGCAATGAAGAAGAGAATGAATTTGAAAGAAGCCACCAAGAGGATGAGGTTAAATTTGAAGAAGCTTGTGAAGAGGTGAAGGTAATCAAGGAAGAGTACAAGGGAGTGGAGCTTGCAAGATCATTGGGACCACCCCTTCTGAAGTCACCATCCAACATAACATTCAAGTGGGTAAAATCCTTATCTCTAATCTTTACTTTCCCACTTGAATATGGTTTACTTAAGACGGATGGGCAACTTAGAGCTCTTTGTGGATTGAGGAGTAAGTAATGGTTGGAAACATCACTCTAAGTTCATGATGGGCGCTTGCTCAAGGTTGAATGGCAATGGATGGTGTAGAACCAAATTGCGTGGGTCTAGGAGAATGTTTGGAGGCCTAATCGAGAATTCAATGAGTTTGCCACTCAAATGGAAGCACGAAGATCAAGAATTGACATACAAAGTATGGGACCCCGGAACATACATAGAGCACTATCAACTTAGGGGCCTTGCCACTTGCTTGGGCCCCCTTGAAAGCCTTGTACGTTTAAGTTGGGACCCCGGAGGCTATTGGAAGTGCAAACACTGGTGGGGATTCGAAGAAGAGTTCAAGCATAAGCCACCCTAGCAAGGACTCCATCAAAATGTCCAACTTAAGGACTTAAACTAAAAGTGCTAGGTGGGAGACACCCCACCATGGTAAACTCTTTCCACTCTCTTCTAATTTTGTTTAATAAGTGATTTGAGTTACCATTGTAGGTAGTTTTTTTCATCTCATAATTAGGTTGTTTGTGTACATTAGTTGCTAGCATATTAACATGTATGTTGTGCTTAGTAGAAATGGAATAAATCTCAAAACCAACTTGCATTTTAGAAAGTGTGTGGTTTTTGACTAAATAAGGAGTTGTAAGCACCATGGGCAATTTAGAGCTTTCAGGCATTTTCCAAAACAAAAGGGAGAAAGGGGGGAGGACGCGCGCGCACGCTGCACGCGCACGCGTCCATGAGCGGATGCACCACCATACACCTTCCAGAGAGTTGGGCCTCCCCTAGGCCAGCGTTGTGCCTCAAGCCCAACTCATTCCACGTTGACGCGCACTACGTGCGCGCGCGTCCATATAGCTATAGGGAAAGGCACGCGTACACGCACATGCCGCGTGCGCGCAGGCCCAGTAGTGCAACTTCCAGGCCATTTTCCAGAGAGTTAGGCCTAATCTGGGCCAACCTTAAGCTTCCAGCCCAACTCCTCGCACGCGTGCGCGCACGGTACGCGCACGCGTCTTTACCTATTTTCATCATCCATGCCTCAGCGCCTAAGGCGCACCTGCGTCGATATAAAAATATGAAAACCCTAGACGCGAGGGACGCTGCGCAGTCGCGCACCCTCTTCTCACTCTCATCTTCTCCTTCCTTCAACTCCATCAACCACCATCATCGCCACCGATCGCAGCCCCGTCACCACCGGCGACTGCGCCGCCGTCGCCACCCAACCCCTCTGCCTTCCTCTCCTCCACCACCGGCACGCCTCTGCTGCTCCGCCGGCCACCACCATCACACGGCCAGTCTCTCTCTCTCACCACCAACCAACACTTCGTCGCTTCCCCCCTCTCTCATTCATCCATTCTGCCCTGTCTCTATTTCTGCATCATCCACCCCATTTTTGATCCTGCTCAGCTCCCAGGTTCTTGCTCCAACTCTGCTCTCTATTAATCTTTCAATTCTGTTAGTTTTTTGTTAGTTAGTCAGAATCGAAATGTTGCATGTTAGGATAGATAGAAATAATTTCTGTTAGGTAGCTAGGATTGGATAGAGGATTCTAGGCCTGATAAGTGCTCCGTTTGTGCATAATTTGCTGTCTGTTTACTTGGATGTTGTATGCTGATTTTGGACTGCTTTTTATGCACTTATTGTTGCCTGAATGCTATACCACTACTGCTGTGCTTAATTGATGTTTCTTTCTTGCTAATTGTGCTATTTTGCTATCCGGGAACGTCCAATTTTAAGCCGGGATGCTGCCCAATTTTTGAGAAATTTAGTTTTATTTTAGTCTCTATTGCAAATTTGGGCTATTTCCGTTACTGTTGACTTCCCGGATTTGCACCAATCATTGTGAACATGAACCACAACTTCTCTTTTCTTTGAGCCTAAATATCATCATGCCACTAATCCACTTTTTTTAACTTACTAATTTCTTTAACCATTTAACTTCTACTCACATTTAACCCTCTTTAACCATTCTTTCAAAGGTATGATGATTTCATTGCTTAATGAGTAAGAGTTGTTGACTTTAGTGACCATAACATTGATGGTTTCCTTTCAATTCATCGCACCCCGTTGCAATTTCATTTTCACCATCAATAATTACATCTCATTGTATGCATTTTGTGAATCCTTTTTACTAGGCAAGCTTTCTTTCATCATAACACTAACTATCAATCTCACCTTTTACTCACTAACTTGTTTAACCTACTCACTTCATTTCTCTTTACTCGACTCATTAACCATTCTTTCGAGTTATGATGATGAATACGCCTATCCCTCAAGTATTGTGTACATAGTTGGATGAATTGATTTCTTGGTTTATGTTTCCACTTATGGTTATTTGCACACCAAGTTTTCAATGCACATCATGATTGCTTGTCATTCATCTTACATCTTGAAAGTTGCTATTAACTGCTATGTGCTACATGTTAAATTGATATCATATTTGTCTTTTTCAGGATGTCAGATAAAGGAAAAGGGAAAGCATCATCTTCCAAAAAGAGGAAGAAAACACCAGACCCCACTTTTGCTTCACTGCTTGCCTATGCTCAAAACCCTCTAAATGACATAGATAAAGCAAACCAATTACTACCGGCTCAGGATATGGTCAAATTTCCCAATCTCTATTGTGAACTCAGATTCCCAAGCTACAATTCAAAGAATCTGAATACTGAAAAGAAGCTAGTTATTCCATCAGATTTGACCGACATCATCCACCAGCGTATTGACCAGATGGGTTTGGCTTTTCTGGATAGGGAATTGAGCCAGGTGAACCGATCTTGGGTGCAGGAGTTCTACTGCAATTTCTTCCGCCATACCCTTGATTCGGTACTTGTTAGGGGGATTGATGTACCTATCACCGAGCAGGCCATTGAGGATGCCCTTACTTGCCGGCCTAAGACCAGTAACACTGATGCATTCATACAGGCCGAGATAGACCTTCATTGCATGACCTTTGATTTTGAGGCACTGAGAGCAGTGGTAGCCACTCCGGATGCTCCTTGGGTTATGAATGCCGATAACACGGCACCCAAGGGGATGCACTTTAGTTATCTGAGCCGAGAGGCCAAGACTTGGCAGCAGATCTTCGCTCATTATATCATGCCTACGACTCACTTCACAGAGATCCCAGTTGCTACGTTGATCTTGATCAGCTGTGTGATGGAGGGGAAGGAGGTTTATTACCCCCAGCTGATCAGGCGATTCATGTGGAGAGCCCACATCCGAGGTCTCTTTCCTATTCCAGTCATGGTCACTCAGATGATTCAGCGAGCCGGAGTTCCGTGGCACCAGGATGATGTATCACCACCTCCACCGCTCCCTCAGAAGGAGCCAGTTACTATTCTGTGGGGATCTTGGGTGCACGAGAAGCCTGCCTCCCGCCGCCGATCTCGAGCCAGAGTAGCAGTTGAGGGAGCTGGACCCTCTTCATCATCAGCCCCTGCAAGAGCATCTACCGCAGTCGCACCTCAGCCGATTTACTTACTAGTTCAGTGTCTCTTCCGGTACATGGAGCGCAGCAAGCGCCAGATCATGTGTCGCCTGGATCGGATTGACCAGATGTTTGTGGCCCAGGGCCTTGAGCTGCCCCCTCTACCAAAGTCTTCCGGTTCCGATGAGGAGACCCATGCGGAGGAGCATGCAGATTTACAGACTGAGGGTATTCATGCGGATGAGCCAGCACATATGGAGGCACCACCTCAGACACAGGAGTCTCAGCCGGTACCACAGCCACAGCCAGAGCCTATCGGTGTACCTATCCCTGATCCTCAGGATTAGCATCGAGGACGATGCTTGATCTTAAGTGTGGGGAGGTAGCCGGTGGCATCATTAGAGGACCGGTGAACATTTTGGCCACTTTCCTAGCTACCTTACTTTGCATACCCTTTGTGTATATTTGATGCATTTTGAGTTTATTTTGGATACCTTTACTGCTTATTTTGGATTTTAGATATTTTGATGCTTTTGGATATTTTTAGTTGTTTTGGATGATAGATTCCATACTTTTAGTTGGATTTGTCTTTATACATTTTTTTGCATATCTTTCTTTTTAGTTTGGGTTGTGATTAGAAATCATACTTTGAATTGCAAAAAAAACTTAGTCACCCTTTTTGCATAAGAAATTGGTTTTAAGCAGAAAAGAAAAAGGGTAAACTAAGGAAATTTTTGAATTTTTCAATCACAATAATGCTTAGTCAAATATTGAGATTTTTCAAGAAATTTAATTATAGGGCACCAACCCAATTGATTGAAGAAAATTCTTGGTGAAACTTGCTCGAATTCATACTTTGTGAAGCATGTATTGAGCCTAGAACACAAGCTTGTGAGACTTGAGCCTATTGATGTGGTTACATTTTATAACCACTTATTTTCCATTCTTGTGTGAAATTGTTCTCTATCTAGGATTGTGATCCTTGATTTGTTTGATTCTATATATCCATTTATTTCTTGTATTCATACATTTGTATGATTGAGGCCATTATTTCATTAGCCCACTTACCCAAATAGCCAACCTTTTACTCTCCATTGTTAGCCAATTTTGAGCCTAAGCTTAACCAACTTATTCTCAATTTAGCACATTACAAGCCCAAGGCGGAAAACCAATGAAAAGTCCTTGTTTGGATCTTTGATTAGCCTAGGCTAGTGAGAGTGCTCATTATTCAAAGTTGGTGAGGCTTGGGAACATTGGATGGAAAAAAAGAAAAAAGGGTAGTACACTTTCATGTTTAGGAATTGGGTACATACTCATGGATTGATTAAATGTATAGACCTTATGCATTGATGTTCTTTATATAGTTTGAAAGAAAAAAAAAGAAAAATGAAAAGAAAAAGAAATAAAAGTGAAAAAAAAAGAGAAACGAAAAGAAAAGAAAAAATGTATATAGAAAAATAAAGAAAAAAAATAATAAAAGGGGACAAAATGCCCCAAGGTGAAGTTCAACAAAAGGGAATCCATGCATAAGTGTTATGAATCAAGAAATAAGATGCATGAATATGTAAGAAAAAAGTGAAGAATGGGTAGTTAGAGTAGTTTGAATTTGTATAGGTCATTATATAGGTTAGGTGGGAAAGTCTATACTAATCCAAGATCCAAACTCTAGTCCACTTAACCATAAATGAACCTACCTTGACCCTAACCCCATTACAACCTAAATGAAAGACTTCATGATAAATGTATGCATGCGTTGAATAAGTGTTGATTGTTAGAAGAAAATCAAATTTTGGAAAGCATGATTAGAAGAGAATTGAGTGAATTAACCCTTAAACACTTGAGTGAATAGAGCGGATACACATCCGGTGAGGGTTCAAAAGTTCAAGTACATGTGTTCACTCATATTATTTATATTCTTGCAAGTTTGAACTCTTTTTGATAATTCAATACAATTGTGTTTGGGACTTAATTCCTATTGCCCTAGCTCTTGTGCTTACACATGTCCTCTTGGGAATTGATTTGTTTGAACTTAGCATTTCCATTTGCTTTAGATAGTTGCATTTAGATAAGTTCATATAGTTTAGTTGCATTCAATAAATGTCACACCCCTTAGTTCCTTCTTATTTTAGCATAAGGACATGCTAAGGTTTAAGTGTGGGGAGGTTGATAAACCCCATTTTTAGGGTTTATCTTGTATTGAATTTAGAGTATTTTGATAACCTTTTCTCGCATTTAGCCTATGAATTAGCATGGTTTTGTTATCTCTCCCGTATTTGTGCTTAAGTGTAAAAAACATGCTTTTTTAAGCCTTATTTTGATGAATTCTAATTTCTCCTTGATTCCATAAGATGCCTTGATGTATTTGCTAGTAATTCCAGGGTTGAAATAGGCTAGGCATGGATCAAAGGAGCAAGGAAGAAAGCATGCAAGTGGAGGGAAGCACAAAAGCCAAAGAATTGATCTCGACTAAGCACGTGCACGCGCACAAGGCGCCCGCGCGCACATTACAGAATCGACCAGGGATGCGCACGCGTACCGTGCGCGCACGCGTCGAGTCCGCACATGATTCTGTTATTGTAACACATGCCTGGCAATTTTGGAAGGTTTCAGCAACCAACTTTGGCACCAAATTGCATATAAGAACCAAGGATTGAAGGGGATTAACACACATTCACATCCATAGACTCATTTTACAAGTTTTCTTAGATATTTTTAGTTAGTTACATTTGTAGAGAGAGAAACTCCAACCTCTCTCTAGGATTCATCTTCATTTTCTCAATTCTCAACCATTCCTTGGTGAGATCTATTGCAACTCTCACTTTACTTTATTCATGTTGTAGATCATCTTCTCTAATCTCAATTAGTGTTTGTAATTGTTCAATTCTCATAGATCTTAGATTTAACTTTGTTGTTTTGGATTCTATTAATTCATTGAAGATCTCATTTTCATTGTTGTTCATTGTTGATTCTTGTTAATCTCTTGTGTTGAATCACTTTGATTCTAAACCTCTTCTCAATTTTACTATGTCTTTCATTCTTGCTCTCCAAATGTTTGAGAAAATGCCAACTTTAGATATGGAGTAGCATCCCCTCACTTGGCCTAGTGGTTGAGTCATTGGAGACACTTGAATAATGGATGTCAATTGTTGATTAAGAATTGAGAATTGCTAATTGACTTAGAGTGCACTAAAGCTAGACTTCCCTAGGGTAAGACTAGGACTTGTGACTTAAGTTAGTTACTTTTACTTGACTTTCCTCTATAATTAGGGGTTAACTAAGTGAAGCAACACTCCTTTGTTATCACAATTGAAGGAAGCTATAGTGATGGAACTTCCAATGTTCAACCTTGGCCAAGGCTTTTAATATTGATTGATTGTTGTTTTCTTTTATTAGCACTTTTATGCCACACTCTTCAAGCCACAAAAGACCACTTAACCAATAACATGCATCCTTGTAGCATTCCTAGGGAAGAACGACTCGGGACTAATACTCTCGGTTATAGATTGTAGAATTGTTTGATGATGGATTTTGCGTCGGTTTAGACTATACTACGATTGATTACTCGATAATTTCTATACCGGCAAAAATTCATTCATCAAAATGGCGCCGTTGCCGGGGAGTGCACATGAGTACCATGTTTTTGGTTAATGTAAATATGTGAATATTGTAGATATATTTGTCTTTTGCTTGTTTGTTAGTTTTCATTAGATCTTCATTCGTTTTGTTCCTATTTGCCACTATGAATTCTCGTCCTTGTGATTCCGGATATAACTATGACTACGTTGTAGGCGAGGAAAACTTGAATGATGGCTCACATTATGGGAGAGATGAATTCTTAGGAAGGGAACCACATCCATATGAGCAATCATCATGGCAACCTTCCCCTTCAAGTTACTATGATGGTAATCCTTCTTATAATGCATATCATTCCTACGGATATGATGATTCTTATCATGGCTATACCACTCAACCACCATCATTCTATACACCATATTCTCAACCCACATCTTATTTCCACCAATTGCCTACATATGATCCAAGTTTATATTCCCCCTATGCATACCCTTGTGATGACTATGAACAAGCAACCCTTGAATCACCACCACTCCAACATCTTTACCTTCCAACCCTAGTCCCCATGAATGATACACTTGGTATCATTCTTCAAGAGCAAGAAGAGCTCCAAACCGCACTCACGAGTTTCACCTCTACCCTCCAGGAATTTACGTCCCGTATAATTCCACCCTCTACCAATAACCAAAATAACTTCCCACCTCAAAGCTTTAATGAATCCCCTTTCCAACTATATCATGATTTCCCCTCTCCGCCACAGACCTCCATGGAAGCATATCAATGTCCATTAATCCAAGAGCAATATGATCCTACTTATGTTAGTAAAGCGGAAAAAGAATTAAGGGATCGTTTTAAGGAAAAAATGGATCGACTTCAAGCAACCATCCGTCAAAAGATAGATTCTTGGGATTCATACAACAAGCAAAGCATCTCCACGAATGAATATGAGAAATCAATCGAAGAGATGAGCAAGGGGGTACGGCGAATCTCCAGATTGCTGCGTGTTCTTAGTCTTGCTTCTGTTATTGCTTATGGTGCATTGTTCATGGAAAACAAAAATATAACACCATAAGATGAGACAATACAAAATCAAGGAAGCATACTTTGTTGGAGTGAGGTAAATCACGAGAATTGAGTGAGTTAATTTGTGTGACATTTATGACAAATAAGTGTGTGAATTCTAAATTGCGCGGTTTAGAACACACATTAGCATAAAAGTTATGTCACAAAAGAAGCATGCACTTTACTTATTGTAGTGTGCTTGAGATGCTTTAAGTGAACTTGTAAGGTAAAACAAGCATTAGAGAAGCATGAAAACATTCAAGCTAAAACATATGGATGCATATGATCATGAAATACAATGCATTAAGGTAAATGCACATCATCATCCATCAAGAAATTGCCTAATCGAGGAAAAAGATTCAAATTACATGGTGGCCAAATCATGCAATTCACGAAGAGTTACAAACTCGAAGGCAATTCTCATCACTTGGTATTTTCAAAAGGTAAGCATGAAAAATTCAAAACCAAGTTAAATATAACCTCAATCATAGAATCCAACAAAGATTATCTAAAAACATTAATGCTGAATTAGCATTTAGGCAATAAGAGGCAACAATGTGTAGTAAACAAGATCAATAAGCCAACACTTATAATGAAAATGGAGAAAATAAAATGAAAACTAAACTAAAACTAACTAATTAACTAACCAACTAACTAATTAACTAACTAAAATAAATGGTTATCCATGGTGTTTGGAGGTGTTGGATGAGGGGTAGAAAAAGGGAAGAAGAAAGGAGAAGGAAAGAAATGGAAAGAGGAGAAGAAAAGAAATGGATGGAAGAAAGGGCATCCACGCGTGCGCACGCATTGCACGCGCGCGTCGATGGCTTATTTCGAGAGTGGCACGTACGCGTCATGTGCGCGAGCGCGCAAGTAGTGTTGTGCCAAAGGCACAACGTTGGCGTGGCGTAGGCATAACTCTCTGGAAAATATAGGGAATGTGGAACTTCTCAATCCACGCGTACGCACGCATGGCGCGCTCACGTGGATGGTCGAAAACGCTTGATGCACGCGTACGCGTACAGTGCGCGTACGCGTGGATGGTGCTCTGTTTTTCAAAAAGAATTGATCTCGACTAAGCACAAAATACCATCAAAAATCAATCATCAAAATGGCGCCGTTGCCGGGGATTTGCAATGGTGTTGTGTTATTGGTTATTGTATATATGTGAATATTGTGAATATGATTGCTTTTTGCTTCTTTGTTAGTTTTTAGTTTGTTCTCTTTATTTTCTCCTATTTTTTTATTTTTTGCCCTCTCTTGCTATCATGAATTCTCACTTTGGCTATGAGTGTAGTTACAACTATGTTGTAGGTGATGAGAACTTCAATGAGAATGTGTATCAAGGATGGGACAATCAAAGGTGGGAGGAGCCATATGCTTATGATCAATCCTCATGGAAACAACCTCCACCAATGCACTATGAAGAAGAGCCATTCTATGATGCATATCAATCCAATGGCTATGGTGAATCTCCTTGTGACTTTCAAGAACCACCACCATATGCCTATGATCCATACCCTCAACATAACTCCCAACCATACTCACAAGCCCCCTCTTACCAACCACCTTCATATGACCCTAATCCACATGAGCCATATGAACCACACATAGAGCCACCACCACTCCAACATCAATATTTTCAAGAGCCACCCCCTCCACATTATTACCAAGATGAACCACCTCCCATATATGAAATTTTTCAACCACAAGATGAATACTACTTTCCACCACAACCTCTCATAGAAGAATACTCATATCCATTGATCCAAGAGTCACATGACCCTAATCATATTATCCAAGAGGAACAAGAGTCAAGGGATCGTCTCAAGGAAGCATTGGATCAATTTCAAGCAACCATGGAGTGTGTTGTGCAACAAGTGGAAAGAGTGGAGAATATTGAACCACCATAACTCTACCAAGAAGAACCACCTTCCTACTATGAACCCTCCCCCCAATTTGATGAACCTTTCCACCCACCCCAATCTCTACTGGATGAAATTCTTGGTGTTCTTGTTCAAGGGCAAGAAGAGATGAAAAGGGATGTGCAAAATTTCATGGCCGCCTTGGATGCGGTAACAAATCAATTAGCCTCCCAATGCTTGAACACTCAAGGAACTCCCATGACTACATGTGGAGAATCAAATGAAGAATATAGCATGAAGGAGAGATTGGAAACTCCGGTGGGAAATGAGGGAAGTTGCTTTGTATTGGAACAATTGGAGGAAGCTTTAATTGTTGAAGACACGGAAGAAGTGGTAGAGGACTTAGGAGATGCGGAGCCTCTATGGGAACATAGAGTTGAAGAAAATCCCTCTAAGATGATTGAAATTGATGCTAGGGAGGAAAGTGCACACCTCCTAAGGCATATTCCATATGAAGACTTGGATGGGATAGAGAAAGAATTGATTTCCCTTGGTGATGAAGATCAAGCATCAAGTCTTAGTGGTGAAGAATCCTTTGAGCATGAAGAACCTTCTCCGGTTGGATTTGAAAGAGTTGATGAGGTGGAGGCAATCAAGGAAGAAAATAAGGGAGTGGAGCTTACTAGCACATTGGAAATACCTCTCCCCAAGGCACCACCATCCACTCTCTCATTCAAGTGGGTAAATTCCTTATAATCAAGCTTTATTATTCCCCTTGAATATGGTTTGCTTGAAACAGATGGTCAACTTAGATATATTTGTGGCTTTAAGAGTAAAAAGGAGATGGTTAGTGGTTGG
The DNA here is from genome assembly GCF_003086295.3 of Arachis hypogaea. Taxonomy (NCBI): domain Eukaryota; kingdom Viridiplantae; phylum Streptophyta; class Magnoliopsida; order Fabales; family Fabaceae; genus Arachis; species Arachis hypogaea. Next base: position 68,033,359 of record NC_092039.1, on the reverse strand, counting down.
AAGCATCATTCTAAGTTCATTATGGTCACATGTCCAAAGCTTGATAGCAAAGGTTGGTGTATAACTAGATTACATGGGTCTAGAAGGATGTTTGGTCACTTTGTTGAGATTTCACCTTGCTCACCACCCACATGGATTAATGATAATCAACTTGGAGATGGGTGTGAAGACAAAATATGGGATCCGGGAACACATGAGGATCAACATTGGGAGCCCATGGTTTGTGAAGAACTCCATCAAAGCTTGGAGATATTAATCTTGAATGATGGAGCTTATTAGAAGTCCAAGCATTGGTGGAAGTTCCAAGATGAGTACAAGCACAAGTCACCTTGAGAGAAGCTCCCCATAAGTCCAACTTAAGGACAATAAACAAAAGTGCTAGGTGGGAGACACCCCACATGGTAACTTCTTTTCATTTTATCTTTTTGTACATATTGGTAGAATTAGTTTAAATTCTTGTTTTGATTGATTTGATGAGTTTAATTGGTATTTTAGTATGTTAATTAAGGTTTTATGGTATTTTGGTAGCTGTTTGGAGATTTGGAATGCTTGGATTGGTGCAAAAACATAGCAAAAATTTTTGAAAAACAGAGCACCATCCATGCGTACGCGCACTGTACACGTACGCGTGCATCAAGCGTTTTCGACCATCCACGTGAGCGCGCCATGCGTGCGTACGCGTGGATTGAGAAGTTCCACATTCCCTATATTTTCCAGAGAGTTATGCCTACGCCACGCCAACGTTGTGCCTTTGGCACAACACTACTTGCGCGCTCGCGCACATGACGCGTACGCGCCACTCTCGAAATAAGCCATCGACGCGCGCGTGCAATGCGTGCGCACGCGTGGATGCCCTTTCTTCCATCCATTTCTTTTCTTCTCCTCTTTCCATTTCTTTCCTTCTCCTTTCTTCTTCCCTTTTTCTACCCCTCATCCAACACCTCCAAACACCATGGATAACCATTTATTTTAGTTAGTTAATTAGTTAGTTTTAGTTTAGTTTTCATTTTATTTCTCCATTTTAATTATAAGTGTTGGCTTATTGATCTTGTTTACTACACATTGTTGCCTCTTATTGCCTAAATGCTAATTCAGCATTAATGTTTTTAGATAATCTTTGTTGGATTCTATGATTGAGGTTATATTTAACTTGGTTTTGAATTTTTCATGCTTACCTTTTGAAAATACCAAGTGATGAGAATTGCCTTCGAGTTTGTAACTCTTTGTGAATTGCATGATTTGGCCACCATGTAATTTGAATCTTTTTTCTCGATTAGGCAATTTCTTGATGGATGATGATGTGCATTTACCTTAATGCATTGTATTTCATGATCATATGCATCCATATGTTTTAGCTTGAATGTTTTCATGCTTCTTTAATGCTTGTTTTACCTTACAAGTTCACTTAAAGCATCTCAAGCACACTAGAATAAGTAAAGTGCATGCTTCTTTTGTGACATAACTTTTATGCTAATGTGTGTTCTAAACCGCGCAATTTAGAATTCACACACTTATTTGTCATAAATGTCACACTAATTCACTCACTCAATTCTAGTGATTTACCTCACTCCAACAAAGTATGCTTCCTTGATTTTGTATTGTCTCATCTTATGGTGTTATATTTTTGTTTTCCATGAACAATGCACCACAAGCAATAACAGAAGCAAGACTAAGAACACGCAGCAATCTGGAGATTCGCCGTACCCCCTTGCTCATCTTTGAGTGCACCGAGGACGGTGCAAACTTTTAAGTGTGGGGAGGTCGTCCGACCGGTCGGCGATTTTGGGTGACAAGTTTCTAATTCCAACACTTTTGCATTTCATTCTAGGATTTTAGGATTTTTACTTGCATTTTCTTAGTTTTGCATATGTATTTTTACTTGCATTTTCTTAGTTTTGCATATGTATACACAATAAGCTTAGTCAAAATAACGAAATTTTTTAAGATTTCTATCTATAGGGCACCAATTGATTTGAGTGAAAACTTTTCATTAAACTTGCTTGAATTATATATATCTTGTGGATCATGTTTTTGAGCTAAGAACATAAGCAAGTGAGATTTGAGCCTAATGGTGTGGTTACATCTTATAACCACTTATTTTCCTTCTTGTGTGCATTATTCTCTTTCTATGATTGTAATCTTTGATTTGTTTGATTCTTTATGTCCATTATTTTATGTAATCATGCATTTATATGATTGAGGCCATCGTTTCATTTAACTCACTTACCCAAATAGCCTTACCTTTTATCTTCCATTGCTAGCCAATTTGAGCCTATGCTTAACCCACTTGTTCTTATTTTAGCACATTACAAGCCTTTAAGCGAAAAAACAATAAAAGTCCTTATTTGGATCTTTGATTAGCTTAGGCAAGTGTGTGTGAGTATCATTCAAGTGTGGGAACCTTGGGACATTGGGTGAATAAAAGGGTAGTTTTGTATTGTTATTGAAAATATTGGGAATTGGGTACATACTCATGTATTGATCAAATGTAAAACCTTATGCATTGATGTTCTTGTATATAGAAAGAAAAAAAATGAGAAAAACAAAAGAAAAAGAAAAGAAAAATAATATGGAAAAGAAAAAAAATAGAAAAAAAAAAGAAAAAGAAGAAAAAGTAATAAAAAGGGGACAAAATGCCCCAAAGCAAGGTCCAATAAAATCAATGCATATGTATTGTGAAACGAAAAGGGATACATGAGTATGTGAAAGAGTGCAAAATGGGTAGTTAGGTTAGAGCTTAATTATATAGGATGTCATAGGTTAGGTGGGAAGTCTAAGCTTATCAAAGATTCAAACTTCAAGCTTACTTGACCAAATATGCATCCTACCTTGACCCTAATCCCATTACAACCTAAAGAAAAGACCTCACGATAGATGTGTGCATGCATGAAATATATGTTGATTGTGAGATGAAAAACAAATCTTAGAAAGCATGATTAGGGGAGAATTGAGTGAATCAACCCTAAACACTTGAGCGAATAGAGTGCAAACACTACCGGTGAGGGTTCGATTGCTCAATTACATGTTTCCACCCATAAGTGTCAATTTTCATGCAAGTTTGTAAAAATATTTAATAACTCAATTCAATTGTGGATTAGACTTGCTAGTCCTTAGCCCTTGTGCATATATGCTTCTTGGAGATTGACTTATTTTGACTAAGCAAATTGCATTCATTTAGATAGTTGCATATAGGTAGATTGTATTTAGTTAGTTTCCATTGAATAAATGCCATACCCTTACTTCATTCTTGGTTTTAGCATGAGGACATGCTTGGTTTAAGTGTGGGGAGGTTGATAAACCCCATTTGTAGGGCTTATCTTATGCTTGATTTAGGGGATTTTATAACCTTTTACCCACATTTATGCAATGAAATAGCATGGTTTTGTATATTCTCCTTTAATTGTGCTTAAGAGTGAAAACATGTTTTTTAGGACTTAAAATAGCTAAATTTAATTCACCTTGATTCCATTAGATGCCTTGATATGTTTGTTAAGTGATTTAAGGTTTAGGAGGCAAAGATTGGATCAAGGGAATGAAGAAAGAAGCATGAAAAGTTGGAGAACTCATGAAGAAATGAAAGAACTGGAAAGCTGTCATGCCGACCTCTTTGCACTTAAACGACCATAACTTGAGCTACAGAGGTCTAAATGATACGATTTCAGTTGGGTTAGAAAGCTAACATCCGGGGCTTCGAAACGATATAAGATTTGCCATAGTTGCTATACGTATGGTGGTGCGTACGCGGATAGTACGTGCACGCGCCGTTGTTGCCACCTGGTTCACTTAAAGCAAAGTGGCCAGCGAATTCTAAAGCCTTGTGGGCCCAATCCAACTCATTTCTAATGCTATTTAACCCAAGGAATGAAGAGGGAAACACATGTTAGTTACCATTAGTTTAGTTTAGCATAGTTTAGTTTTAGAAGTAGTTTCTAGAGAGAGAAGCTCTCATTTTTCTCTAGGATTAGGATTAGGATTAGGTTTAGTTCTTAGATCTAGATTTTAATTCATCTTCTTCTACTTCTATCTTCTCAATTCTTTGTTGCTAAATTCATCTTCTTCTACTCTTTTGTTGTAATTCCCTTTATGTTGTTCTTATATTTTGTTGTAGATCTAGTATTGTTCCTTCTACATTCTTCCAATTCAATAAGAGGTAATTCATACTAAATGTGTCTTCTTTGCTTTTCTATTGTTGATCTCTTATTTTTGTAGTTGTAGATTCCTTTAATTCTTGCATTTAATAATGATTACTTCTATTGCACTCTATGTGTTTGATGAAATGTCTCTTATAGCTATTAGTTAGATTTTGTTCCTCTTGGCCTAGGTAGAGTAATTAGTAACACTTAAGTTATCTAATTCCTTTGTTGATTGGTAATTGGAGAGATTGCTAATTGGTTTGGAGTGCACTAAAGCTAGTCTTTCCTTGGGAGTTGGCTAGGACTTGTGGCTCAAGTCAATTCATCCACTTGACTTTCCTTTATTTAGTAAGGGTTAACTAAGTGGTAGCAATGAACAATTCTCATCACAATTGAGAAGGATAACTAGGATAGGACTTCTAATTTTCATACCTTGCCAAGAGCCTTTTATAGTTGTTAGTTTATTTTCATTGCCATTTACTTTTCATGCTTCTTATCCAAAGCCCCAAAATAACTCATAACCAATAACAAGACACTTTATTGTAATTCCTAGGGAGAACGACCCGAGGTTTGAATACTTCGGTTTATAAAATTAGGGGTTTGTACTTGTGACAAACAAATTTTTGCATGAAAGGATTATTGTTGGTTTAGAGACTATACTTCAACGAGATTTCATTTGTGAAATTCTAAACCGTCAAAAAAATCCAATCATCACCTCTCTTTCTCTCCTTTTATCCCCACTCAGTTCTGTCTCGCATATATTCTCAACGTCGCAACCATCATCTCCTCCAGTCAATGCTTCCAGGTTTTGGTTTCAAAATTCTTTTAATTTTTGTTGAATTCAATTAATTTTGTTTAGTTAGTTTGATTTTAGTAATTAGTTTAGTTAGCTTTGTTTTCTGATGAGTGGATTTTTTTAGGTTTTGATTAGATTAGGTTTAGTTAGATTTGTTTTTTTTCTGATTTTAGTAATTAGTTTGATTTTAGTAATTAGGTTTTTCAATTTTTGGTGTTTCCTTTCACTGCACTATCTTTTTTCTTTTGCTGCTGCTTCTTGCTGCAGTGTGATAGTGATCCTTCTAAGAGAATACGATTATGGATTATGCTTTACAAAGGTTGAACTTAGTAATCTTCTTAGAACTCTATTAGCTGTAATTCTTATATTCCATATGTCTTACCAATGAATCACCTGCAATTTATTTATCCTAAATTGAGAACTGAATTTGGAATATATATATTTTTTCCTCCGAAGTTCTTGTGTAGCATTCATGTAATTCTATACTTATTATTTAGAATTTATCTATCATTTTCCCTTTCTCAATGCAGATAACAACAATTGATGCAGCAATTTATCTCAGAATGGTAGGACGGCCACCTTTGCTTCCATCCAATCAACTTTCTTACACAGAGAACTTCCTATACATGCTTGATTCTATGTACATCTAACTGTTATTTCTGTCAGGTGATTTGGAAATGCTTTATTTTCGGTTTATTTTCCTTTGTGATCTTATTATTTAAATAGGATTGTCATTTATTAGTCAAATGAAGATCCTTATTTAGCCTGTGCAGCACCTGAGGTTGTTATGTTGGTGCCATTTCTCATGATTCCATCTACTATTGTTTGTGCTACCTCATATTGTAATTGTTACACTTAAAATTATTGTTAAGTTTCTACATTACTTTGTCCTAAGCTCGGCTCCAGATTACGTTTTTTCTTCATTATTTTGTAACTACCTACAGGTAATGCCTCTCTTGTCCAACATGTGAACTTAGTTAGTTGTGCTGAGACTGATTGATTTAAATTGGTGGAAACTCGCTTAATCTTTGAATCAAAGCAAGATAAATTATCAGGTCAGGAGAACTTTACAACGGTGCTTAGTGTGAATATAATAGTTTAGTATTAGCAAATTAATTTGAAATTTGGAAGTCATGGTCAAGTAATTAGCCAAGTAGACAACCCAATTTAGTCTTCATTTCATTAATATATTTTAATTTGATTTTGATTTTGATGACGACAAACAAACCAGGTGCTTCTGTTTGTCTTTTGGCTCACGGATGTATATATTTCTCAAGAACTTAATGTGGTTTGGTGGTTCGATTTCAGTGGTGATAATAGAAAACTCTAAATGATTAGTGAGAAGATGGATGCTTTGTTCCAAGGGCTGATCGATGAGCATAGAAGCAAGAAGGAAAGTTCAAACACCATGATAGATCACTTGCTCTCCTTTCAAGAATCTCAGCCAGAGTATTACACCGATCAAATTATCGAAGGGCTTATCATGGTCAGTCATCTAGTCTTTTCCCATTAATTGATGATTAAAAATGATAATTAAGAGATTAGCATATGTTATGTTAAACAGTTTAAATTTGAAATCTCAAGTGTTATTGCTTGAATCTATAATCATTATTATTCTGTTTGCATGGGTGTAGGCCATGATGGTGACTAGAACAGAGACTTCGGCTATAACAATAGAATGGGCATTGTCGAATCTGTTAAACCATCCACAAGTGTTGGAGAAAGCAAGGATGGAGTTGGACAAGTAAATGGATATAGCACAATTTTACCTAGATGCTTCCTGAGTAATAAATAGTGCCTAAACATTTCAAATAAAGTTAAAGAATATGAGAATGCTAACCTCAGAGATTGCATGATAGTCTTTTTTTCATTTATATATCTCAGATGTTCTTTTATATCTTGTTCTAGGGTCTTCATGGATAAGAATTCCCTGTTAGACAACAACTCCTCAACCTGGCACTTCACTGCACCAAAAATTTGCTTAAATTATGAAACCTTGTTCTCAAACTGCTTGTGGGAATTGGTGCAATTCTCCACTGACTTCCACAAATTTTCTTCCTTTACCAAATCCAGTAAACACTTCCTTCTTGAACCATCTATCTCAATTATTGCATATCATGATGAATTTGTGTTACTCTTCTAATATTGTGAAAACTTATTTTGTACCTGATGAAAGGATAATATTACCCAATCTCTTGTTTTAGATAGAGTCAAGGGAAGAGAACTAAACTGGGAGAAGAGATATGACATTATCATTGGGACAGCTGAAGGATTGGTTTACCTGCATGAAAATTCAAAAACTAGGATAATTCAAAGAGATATAAAAGCCAGTAAAATCTTATTGGATGCTAAACTTCGCGCCAAAATTATATGTGGTAATAAATCTTATTTCATTTTATTTTCTTGTCATAAAATACTAAAGAATTTTTCATTGAAGTGCAGAAGTGTGGCAGCATTCCAGTTAAGTCATGAACCAGTATCTATGCACAGATACAAACTATGAAATAGTATATACTAATCCGAATAGTTCCAATTTAATCCTTTTCTCTTCCAAATAATTTAGGCGGAGAGAAAGCACATATGTTGGAAGACTTGTTCATAGCTCACATTGTTGGAATTGACACAATGGCTCGTGGATTCAAGAATGCTGCTAAGTTAATTGAGGTGCCATTGCTTACACCTATTTATGAATATTTTTCTAATTTAGATTTAGAGACTCCATGTCAAAACTTCACTCATAAATCATACTAATTTTTTCTTTTTAATTTCCATTATATTATACTAGATCAAAGGATGGTTCCCGTGCTCAGCTTGTTAAAAAGCGATACCAGATTTTTGACACTAACCTAGGTGCTCAGATAGAGGTTCAAATTTTTATTCTACTTTTTGTTGGTTCATTTTTTTGAAATTTGGTGAAGGAAAACATAAATGGATTTGATAAGCTTCAACCTATGATAAAGGGCTTTTAGTTTCCAATTTTCAGGTTAGTGTTGAGCATCATAGTCAGCCGTTAACATGATTTTGATATCTACAGGAAAGAGCAACTCAACAGGTATTGTCATTGTAGTGATTTAATGCTTGATTAACTACAAATATGCCATTAATGGTCATGTTTGAATCTAACCATTATTTCCTACACATTAATACTAGGAAAGTTACTTGTATATCATATATGCACATTGTGATAATAAGGAACATATTATGATGGTCTTCATCTTGCTCAACGGCAACAAAGTGTAAAGGTGTTCATATATAGGCGTTTTGAGGTTATCAATAAAGTTACATAGTCTTAAGTGGATTCTCTTAAGTGGATTCAGGTGTAGATTATCAATATCTTGACTTTGTTCTGACTTCTATGATTTTAACAGAACACATTGTAGAATGAGAAGAAAGGAAACTGTAGAAATAAATGGTCATGGTTTATAATTGCTGTTGTTTATACATAAATATTTCTTTCTTATAGCCTAACAATATTTGTTACTGATGTTCATATACATTCTTAAAAGAATTCTGTTGATCTTAAATCAAAGAAGGCAAAGGTCCTTGTTGAGGTAAATCTATATTGCGCCCTTCAATTGAAAGGCAAATTCAGTTGCCAAATATTAGTATAATTGTGATGTGTGTGTGAAGACCATTTAGAAGGATGAATTTTTGAAACTCTGCATTGTGACAGCTTCTTATCATCAAACTCTATAAATAAAGAAGAGAGCTGTGTCAATACAAACTATGTTTTCTTCCTTTTGCTGATTGAAATAAATAGAATATATAAAATATTATCTCAATATTTCCATTAATCAATGTCATAAGGATCTGGTTTTTAAGATTTCACAGTAATTAGGTACCTTGAAATATATTCTTTTTCTGGTTGAATAAGCCATTAGATTTTCTTTGTGCCAGAATTTCTTGTGCCAAAAAGGGAAGCATCAGTGAGAATTTCTTTGTGCCAGAATTTCTTGTATATCAAGAATGCTGTTGTATCATCAAAGTTAACTCCTTGAGGCACAAAATTTAAGAGAACCATGGTTTTCTCTAGTTGATGATTTGCTGCATTAGCTCCAACAATGCGAACCTGGTTGCGGCTCAACAAAAGACTCGCTGCAATTTCCTCAGCTAGCTTGAAAACCAAAGGGAAGAACTTGTATATTGTAATGCTGATGTGGAGTTTAACTTGAAGTGGCCACACACAACCACAAGGAGATCGAGGAGGTGTATTTGTCAATGGCTCTGAGCAAGTCACCATCATGCAATCTAAAAGGAATAGGATGAATATAAAATCTTGTTTGTTTAAATTGTTGAAAATGAAGGAACTAGTAGTGTCAATGAGTAATGTAAATAGTTATAGTTCTGTCAATGGTTTATTTTTTTGGGTATCTTTTTATTGAGATAGTGAGATATTGGCCAATGATGTTGAAAAATAACATCCAATTTTATAGGTATCATGTAATGAATATTATGTTTATCTATATGATTTTTTGCCTCTTTTTTTTCCAATTTATAGTGTGTTTGATGGAGGAAATTTAAAAAATAAACCTAAAGTATTCATTTTGCAATGGAAATATTTAAAAAAATTTCTATTTTACTTTACCGACGGATTTACAGACGGATTTTCTGTCTGTAATCATAGTGTGAGATGATTTTCCAAGGTTCAAGTTATAGACGGAAAATCTGTCAGAAAATCTGTCTGTAATTATAGACGAAAAATTCATCGAAAAATTTGTCTGTAATTACACACAGAAAAGCCGTCGAAAAATCCATCTGTAATTACAGACAGAAAATCCGTCAAAAAATCTGTCTGTAATTAACGACGGAAAATCCGTCGGAAAGTTCATCGTTTTAGGGGAATGCATGGAGAATTTACAGAGGGAAAATTCGTCAGTAACTGGTAAAAATTCGTCGGTAATTTTTTGACGGAAAAAATCCGTCGATAAATAATTTCCGACTAGGCTTTTTCAGAAGGACAAAATCCGTCGGTAATTTCGTTGGAAACCAAAAATCCGTCTATAATATAGACCAAATCTGCCTGTAAATCTGTCTGTATTAAGCCATTTTCTAGTTATGACAGCACTTGTGAGTACGTACAAGTATGTGTGCGTACGCACACCAGGCGAGACAGGGTGGGTGTGCGCTCGCACCAAGTGTGCGAGTGCTCCAGATAGAAAGGAAGTAAGGATGTGTGCGTGCGCACGCACAGAACACTTTTTTTTTGAACAAGGATCATGAGTGCGTACGCACATAGATACATGTACGCGCACAGGAGCAAAAAGGGTTGGGGTTCACGGGCACAGGCTGTGTCAACGCTCCCACCAGAGTGGTTGCAAGTTGTCGTGCGGATGCACAAGCCTGTGTGGCCGCAGAGAGAGTGCGAAAAGAAGGTTGCGTGGTACGCACAACCACGTGCGCACGCACAAGGTGCAAGAACATAGGGATGCGCACGCACAAAAGGTGCGAGCGCTCCAAAAAGAGGGCATATATACTGATGAGCAGATAATTTATACACTCTTTGGCATTGTTTTTAGGTAGTTTTTAGTAGGATCTAGCTACTTTTAGGGATGTTTCTATTAGTTTTGATGAAAAATTCACATTTCTGGACTTTACTATGAGTTTGTGTGTTTTTCTATGATTTCAGGTATTTTCTAGCTAAAATTGAGGGACCTGAGCAAAAATCTGATAGGAGGCTGAAAAAGGACTACAGATGCTGTTGGATTCTGACCTCCCTGCACTCGAAATGGATTTTTTAGAGATATAGAACTCCAAATGGCGCGCTCTCAATTGCGTTGAAAGGTAGACATCCAGGGCTTTCCAGCAGTATATAATAGTTTATACTTTATTCGAGTTTAGATAATGCAAATTGGCATTCAACGCCAGTTCCATGCTGCATTCTGGAGTAAAACGCCAGAAACACGTCATAAACCAGAGTTAAACGCCAAAAACACGTTACAACATGGCGTTTAACTCCAAGAGAAGTCTCTGCACGTGTAAAGCTCAAGCTTAGCCCAAGCACACACTAAGTGGGCCCCAGAAGTGGATTTCTGCACTTAGACTTATTTCTGTAAATCCTAGTAACTAGTTTAGTATAAATATAACTTTTTACTATTGTATTCAGAGTCTTTTGATTGATCTTTAATCAGTGTATGCGATTTTAGACCTTCATGGGGGCTGGCCATTCGGCCATGCCTAGACCTTATCACTTATGTATTTTCAACGGTGGAGTTTCTACACACCATAGATTAACGTGTGGAGCTCTGCTGTACCTCGAGTTTTAATGCAAAGTACTACTGTTTTCTATTCAATTCAAGCTTATTCTTGTTCTAAGATATTCACTCGCATTCCAACATGATGAGTGTGAAGATTCGTGACACTCATCATCATTCTCACCTATGAACGCGTGACTGACAACCACTTCCGTTCTACTTAAGATTGAACGTGTATCTCTCAGCCTCCATTCTGAAAGATCGGAGTCTTCGTGGTATAAGCTAGAATTATTGGCGGCCATTCCTGAGATCCGGAAAGTCTAAACCTTGTTTGTGGTATTCCGAGTAGGATCTGGGAAGGGATGACTGTGACGAGCTTCAAACTCGCGAGTGTTGGGCGTAGTGACAGACGCAAAAGAATCACTGGATTCTATTCCAACATGATCGAGAACCGACAGATGATTAGCCATGCGGAAATAGCGCACCTGGACCATTTTCACTGAGAGGAAGGACGGTAGCCATTGACAATGGTGATCCCCCAACATACAGCTTGCCATGGAAAGGAGTAAGAATGATTGGATGGAAGCAATAGGAAAGCAGAGATTCAGAAGGAACACAGTATCTTCATGCGCTTATCTGAAATTCCCATCAATGATTTACATAAGTATCTCTATCTCTATTTTATGCTTTATTTATCCTTATATTCAAAAACCATCATAATCATTAGAACCCGCCTGACTGAGATTTTCAAGATGACCATAGCTTGCTTCATACCGACAATCTCCGTGGGATCGACCCTTACTCACGTTAGGTATTACTTGGACGACCCAGTGCACTTGCTGGTTAGTTGTGCGGAGTTGTGACGAAGTGTGATTCACGTTTGAGAGCACCAAGTTTATGGCGCCATTGTTGATGATCACAATTTTGTGCACCATATACGAGTGTGTGTACGCACGGGGCGGTGCACACGCATAGGACGCAGAAATAGAAGTTGCGTGTGCACGCACAAGGTGCTGCACACGCATAGATGCCCTATTTTTCAAAAATTTTTTCTTTAAAATCTAAGGTGCCAAGCCTTAGCTCATCCAAAATTCAACCCCAAAACATCCAAAAATCCATAAATGCATGATCCATATGATAATTAACCTACCAACTCAAAATTAAAGTGACCTAAGCTAAGCCAAGATAAGCTAAAATGCAAGAAATCAAAACTATAAACAAAGAGAAAAGGGTAGGAAAGATGTTACCATGGTGGAGTGTCTCCCACCTAGCATTTTGATTTATAGTCCTTAAGTTGGACTTGTTGAGGAGACTCTTGCTAGGGTGGCTTGTGTTTCCACTCCTCCTTAAATCTCCATCCATGCTTGGCTCTTAAAACTCCACCGAGATCCCATATTCGAGGTATCCGCTCTCCTTCTTGTGGATTTCTATGCTCCAAGCCGGATGAACAATTCCTTGATGACAAGTCATCATATACCCATTTTTCAAGCTAATTTCACTTGTTTTATTAGTCTTTATGCACTTTCTTGCATCCTAAGTAAGTGATTTGGAGTGAAAATGCATAACTTCTTTAAATCAAACAACCACCATGAAATTAATGTTAACTCATAAGGTTTAAGCTAAATTTAATTGATTTTTAATTGATTTATAAGCCTTGTGAATTTAGTGATACTTGGAGTGGTTGTTTTAGTTTATTATAGGTGAAGAAAAGAAGAAAAGAGGAAAGCGTGGCTTAAAGAAGCGTGGCCTAAGGAGAAAAAGGCGTGGCGCATAATGGAGGAAGCAAGCATTGCCCTCCACAAGGGCACACTGCCCTCTAGGAGGGCAACATAAGGGAACAAAGCTTGAAAGGCAACTCTGCCCTGCCCGTGACAAGGGCAGAGCACAATATTGTGCCTTGGATCAAAGAAGAGCAAAACTTTGCCCTGCCCTCCACAAGGGCAGTATCGGGCTCACCAAGGGAAGAAATTCAAAGAAAAAGTTCACCTATGCTTACTACAAGTCTCGAACACGGAACAATAAGGAAGCAAGGAACTAGGCTTCATTATGGTGCCAAGAAAGCCAAGGAAAATGGGTAGCGTGTGTATCATCCAAGTTTCGAACACGGAACTTCAAGGTGGAAACACTGCCCTGCCCTCCGCGAGGGCAGGGCAGCATTTTGTTGTGGCACGGCCAGCGCACCAATCTGGCGCACCAAAGCATCATTCGGCAGCACCAGCAGCGCACCAAGGCACCAATCTGGCGCACTAAACTTTTCTGCCCTGCCCTCCGCGAGGGCAGGGCAGCATCCTGCGCACCAAGCTTGCACGCCACGCCCGCACCATGGCCGCACGCACCAAATCCTGCCCTGCCCTCCACAAGGGCAGGGCAGCCTCCTGGAAGCAATCTTTCATGGGCCAAAAATTGAATTAAAAATCCAATTTAATTCATTTCTTCACCAAATCAAAAGCCCATCCAAATCCCAAGATCCAAGAATAGAAAGTGTATAAATAGGAGCTAGTTTGATGTAATTAAAGACTTTTTACTTGACTTTTGAATTTTGCACTTTCTTTGGAGCTTTGAATTTTGCAACTTTTCTTTGAGAGACTTGACCGAGATTTCAGAGAATTAGGAAGGGGAATTGATCTCTCTTCTTCCTCGTTCTTGCTCGAGCAATTCTACTTTTCTTGTTTGAGTCTTGGGTGTTAAGAATTGAGGAAATTCTGTCTCAATCTCCACTCAAGAGCTCTTTAATTTCTCTTCTGCATAATTGAATTTATTTACATTCCCTTTACTGCTTCTTCTTCTATTTTTTGTCAATTGCTTTGAGAACTTGGATCTGGGAGGGCAATTGAGATCTAGGCTTTGCTACCTAGTCTCTAGAGTCCTGAGATCCCAATTTTTTTTGGTTCTTCTGTGAACCTTTGCTGCACTTAATTTCTTTACTGTTTGAGTTCTAATTGCTTATAATTCAATTTCTGCTTTATTAATTGTTGCAATCTACTTTCTCTTGCTGAAATTCTGAATTCCCAATCCTTAATTCCCCTTTTATATTCAAGCAATTCACATTTCTTGCACTTTAAGTTTCAGTCATTTAATTTCTTGTTCTTTAAGATTTAGCACTTTCACTTTTCTGCTCTTTAATTTACTGCAATTCTCCCCTATCCCTTTACATTCCAAGCAATTTAGCTTCTGTTAAAGATAAACCACTCAACCAATATTTGATTCGCTTGACTAAATCAACCACTAAACTAAAATTGCTCAATCCTTCAATCCCTGTGGGATCGACCTCACTCATGTGAGTTATTATTACTTGATGCGACCCGGTATACTTGCCGGTGAGTTTCGTGTTGGATCGTTTTCCACACATCAGTCCTCAATTGACCATTGTAGCAACCCAACATTTTCCAAAAATACCCAATTGTGCTCTACACCCCACTTGAATTCCAAGTCTTAAGTTGACTTTCTTGATGAGCCTTGGATTCTTTTTACAACCCACACTCCTTTCTCCACTATGTACCAACCCAAGAAGGACCTTGAGTTGGTAATCCATTTCCAAGATAGCATATTGGTGGGGGCCAATGAAGCTCATAGGTGAAATTGCCACCCACTCAATGTGTTCTTGGAATGGAGTTACTTCCTTACCAACTTCCTCTTCTCCATCACTCAAATCATAACAAGGAGGTTGTGAGAAGTCTACCTCTATGTCCCTCTCAAACTCAATGGGAAGAGGCTCATTAGGATCATTAAGGGGATTGATCAAGGAGGACAAAAAATCATGAATGATGGAATCCTTATCTTGATCAACCTCCCTCAATTCCTCTTTTTTCTCCTCTGGTTCACATACTTTCCTTTCTTCCTTTAGTTGTACTTCAAGCTCTAATCCTTCTTATTTTCCTTTAGGTTCCATATTCTCCTCTTCACTACATGCATTAGTTGACCCTCCACATTCCTCAAGAGGAATGCCTTGATCAGATGAGTGTAGGAGAACTAAGCGGTTCATTGCTTCGGCTATGGTTGTCACGAATTGCCCTTGTGTCCTCTCCAAATCCTTCTTGCTCTTGGAGTAAAGCTTGAAGGTCTTGATGGTCTTGGGTCAAGGGTGGGAAAGATTCACATTGGGTGAAGAATGAGGTTTATAGTTTGGGAGAAAGGTTGTGTATGTGGGAGGTGATTCATGTTGGTGAATATCTTGAGGTGGTATGTAAGAAGGTGTATGATGGTGGTGGTGTGGTGTTTGAAAATATAGTGATTGAGGGTTATGTTTGGGGTATGGGTTATAGGTATATGGTGGTGGACGGATATAGTCATAGTGAAATCCACCAGATCCTTGGTTTGGGTATGCATATTGGAGAGGGTATGGTTCATTGTAATATGGAGGAGGTTGCTCCTCCCAAAATTATTGCTCCAAACCCATGATGCAATCCACAATTGAAGTTATCAAACCTTACAAAATGATCACAACCAAACTCCAAACCAAGAGGGTGATAACTCCTAGAGAAAATGGAAAATAAAAACTAAAGACATCAAGTGACAAAAGAAATAAAATCCTAATTATCAACAAAAGCAAACAAACAACCAAAAAGTATCTATTCACACTATGGACATATTTACAACAACCAAAATATAGCACTCATGACGCTAGCTCCCCGACAACGGCACCAAAATTTTGATAGATGAGAATTATGCCAATTTGGAAAACTAGATACAGTAATTCCGTTGTGAGTATAGTCCAAACCGGCAATGGATCCTCTCAATCAAAATTCAATTCAAGATAATGTCACAAATCAAAGCAAATATTAACCGAGAGTTTTTAGACTCCCGGGTCGTTCTCCCTAGGAACTAGTGACAACAAGTGCATACGATTTTGGTTGTGAGAAGCCAAGGGGTGTTTTCAATGAAGAAGTAAGCAATAAAGAAATTAAAGAACAAGGCAAAATTACAATTAATAAACTAATAAAGGAATAAAAGAACTATGTATGCAATATAAACAAGTAAGACTATAAAGTGATGAAAATGTGATTTAAAACATAAATGAAACCTTGACTTGGGATGAGTTATGGAATCCTTTCCTTGTCATAACCATAACTATGACAATTATGATGGATTAATCTCACTAAGTCAACCCTTAACATCGAAGGATAAGTTAAGTGAGCATAGTTGTCATTAATCCACAAATCCTAGCTAACATACCAAACTAGTTGATAAAAAGCTAGCGTTAGTGGAAACAATAACAACTAACAACCCAAAAATTATCACTAAATGTTGGACATTATGGCTCTAGTAATCCATATACTCATTTTCCCAAGTCAAGGGGTGGAAATTACCGCATAATCAAAATTGGCATTTCATCAAACATATAGAGGGCATAACATAAAACATGGCAAAATTGGTAAATTAATGAAAGCTATGAACCATAAATGATCAAAATCAATAAAAGCAACTCAACAAACATATAAAAGCCATCAAACATCAAATTAAACAACTAGAAATCCAAAATTGCAAGATGATGAGCGGATAATTTATACGCTTTTTGGCATTATTTTTAGGTAGTTTTTAGTATGTTTTAGTTACTTTTTAGTATATTTTTATTAGTTTTTATGCAAAAATCACATTTCTGGACTTTACTATGAGTTTGTGTGTTTTTCTGTGATTTCAGGTATTTTCTATCTAAAATTTAGGGACCTGGGCAAAAATCTGATTCAGAGGCTAAGAAAGGATTGTAGATGCTGTTATATTCTGACCCTTTTGCACTCGAAGTGGATTTTCTGGAGCTACAGAAGCTCAATTGGTGTGCTCTCAATTGCGTTGGAAAGTAGACATCTTGGTCTTTCCATGAATGTATAATAGTTCATACTTTGTCTGAGATTTGATGGCCCAAACTGGCGTCTAAATGCCCACCAGAGACACTTTTCTGGCGTAAAACGCCGGAACTGGCACCAGAATTGGAGTTAAATGCCCAAACTGGCATCTAAGCTGGCATTTAACTCCAAGAATGGCCTATGCACATGAAAGCTTCAAAGCTCAGCCCAAGCACACACCAGGTGGGCCCCGGAAGTGGATTTCTGCACTATATGCACTTAGTTACTCATTTTCTGTAAACCCTAGTAACTAGTTTAGTATATATAGCACTTTTTACTATTGTATGCGGAGGCTGGCACCTTTTGAGAATGATCTTAGGCCACTTGGGAGGCTGGCCATTTGGCCATGCCTAGACTTTCTTCTCTTATGTATTTTCTATGGTGGAATTTCTATACCTCATAGATTAAGGTGAGGAGCTCTGCTATTCTTCATGAACTAATGCAAGTATTATTGTTTCTCTTTCAATTCATGCCTACTTCTTCTCCAAGATATGCTCTCGTACTTAATTCAGTTAAGTCAGAATGAAGGGGGTGACCCGTGACAATAACCCACTATCTTCATTACTCGCTTATCCAAGATCCGTGTGCCTGACAACCACAAGCGGTCTACATGATATTCAACATAGTCATTAGATGACAGCTGGAGTATAATCTCTTGGGTCTCTGATCCATGGACCGAGTCGGCATGGTTAGAACTGTTGTGGTATAGGCTAGAAACAATTGGCAGCATTCCTGAGATCCGGAAAGTCTAAACATTGTCTGTGATATTCTGAGTAGGATCTGGGACGGGATGACTGTGACGAGCTTCAAACTCATGAATGTTGGCCGCAGTGACAGTGTGCAAAAGGATAGAGAGATCCTATTCCGACACAAGTGGGAACCGACAGATGATTAGCCATGCGGTAGCTGTGCCTGGTATTTTTAATCCGAGACAAGAAATCCGACAGTTGATTAGCTGTACAGAAACCATAGCCGGACCATTTTCATTGAGAGGATCATACGGCTTGCCATGGAAGGGAGGACTCATGATTGGATGAAGACAATAGGAAAGCAGAGATTCAGGAGCAACAAAGCATCTCCAAACGCTTATCTGAAATTCCCACCAATGAATTACATAAGTATCTCTATGTTATTTTCCGTTTTATTTACCTTTTAATTATCAATACCTCATAACCATTTGAATCCGCCTGACTGAGATTTACAAGATGACCATAGCTTACTTCAAACCGACAATCTCTGTGGGATCGACCCTTACTCACGTAAGGTTTTATTACTTGGACGACCCAATGCACTTGCTGGTTAGTTGTGCGGAGTTGCAAAAGTGTGATTACAATTTCGTGCACCACAAGACTATGTAAATATTGACAAGAGAGATAAAAATAAGAGAAAATGTAGAACAAGCAATGTATTAAAAGAGACAATTAAAGGAATACTTACAATGAAAGTTGCTAGAATCCAAAATCAAACTTGAAGTATAAAATGCTACAAACCCTGATTAAAACCCTAAGAGAGAATTTCCTAATCTAAGATGGCTCTCTTTGTTATGTGTTGTTGCTCCTTCATATAGCCCTCCATTTCAGCCTTTAAGCCTTCAAAAATGGGCCAAGAAAGCCCCAAAATCGCAAGTCACGTGCATTTTTAATGGAGGCATGCGCTGGTACCTGTGCGGACGCGCAGGTGTGTGCATGGGCATAGATGCTAATTTTCCTCCTATGCGTGGGCACAGGTCCTGATTTCCATTCTGCCCAAAGAATGGGCACAGCCTGTGCATGGGCACAAGTCCTGATTTTGACCCCTGTGCGTGGGCACAGAAGGTGTGCGGACGAACAGGTCTTGATTTTGACCCCTGTGCGTGGGCATAGTGAGATGCTTTTCACCTTTGTTTTCTTCATGTTTTCTCCCTTTTTGCTTGCTTTCTTCCACTTCTACCAAACCATTCTTGCCTCTCAGACCTGAAATCACTCAACAAATATATCACGGCATTGAATGGAATAAAAGTGAAATTAAATTGATCAATTTAAGCATAAAAAGTATGTTTTCACATTTAGGTTCAATTTAGGGATCAAACACAAAAGTATGCTATTTTAATGAATAAGTGTGAGTTTATATGATGAAATCCATCCAATTCAAGCTAAAATATATCATCAAATATGGACTCATCATTAGCACACTAACGTCTTCGAAAAATTTTCAAGTTGGAGCTGAAAAAATTGCTAGTGTGCGTACACATGGGGCATTGTACGTACGCACAAGGGGAAAATCTGCCAGTGTATGCACGCATGAGGCATTGTGCGTACACACAACAAGCAAAAAATTAATGGCACCGTTGGTGCACTAACACCAGTGGCAACGCTCTGGTAGCTTTCAAAGGCAACGTTAGTGCCACTCTTAGTGCACTAACAGTGGTGACTAACGCCAGTACCGACGATCATTTCAATGGCACCCATGCAAGTTTGAGAACGTTAGAAAGCTAACGCCTGGGCTAAATTCAGAGAAAGCCACTCCTAACTGCTTCAACTAAGGCCAAAGCCCACATCCAAGTACTTGAAGATTGTTTTGAGAAGTGTATATACAGGATAGCTTTTGAGGTTAGAAAGAAGGCTGGGAAGCAGGGACCCCAATTGGGAAACCACTGAGTCATTCTCTTTGTACTTAGTTACTTTCATATACTTTTCTTTTCTTTAGATTTTATGAGCAATAATGAACTAAACCCTACATCATTAGGGGGAAGAGCTCTATTGTAATTCTAATGAATGAATGAAATTCTTCTTCTTCTCAATCCGCTTGTTATAGCTAACAGATAACTTCCGTGCTTATTTGATTTACTCATTCCGGAAGGGGGTTTAGATCCATTGATTTTCTATGTGAGCCTCAGAAGGGGAATCATATAAATTAGTTTGGAGCTCTATCTCTCACAATTCTCTTTATCAATCCATTCGGGATGAATTGAGATCTTGAGAACTTGTGTGGCTAATGGATAAGAGAGATGCACTTAACCTCTTCTCATGACAATTTGATCAAGGAATGGACAAATTGATTGTGTTAAGCAAAGGAATTAGGACTCGATTAATTACAATCCGCCATAGATCTACTTCATATGATTGAGAATGAAGTTGAGACTCATTGATTCATGACAGATTATGATGTCTCCAATCCCTAATGAATCTTTCTCTTTGTTATTCTTCAATTTGATTGCCTTGAGTTTTATTTAATTACCTTGAATTTACTGCTTTCTTTAATTTCCAGCACCTAAAGTCTTTTTACATTTCATGCAATTTACTTTTCATTGCCATTTACATTCTGGCCTTTACTTTTATGTCATTTAAGTTTCAGCTCATTTAAGTTTCTTGCCATTTAAGTTTCAGTTATTTAGTTTCTTGCCCTTTAAGTTTCTGCCATTTACATTTTGCAATTTACTCTCAGCACTTTAATTTCCAGCAATTTACTTTTTGTTGATTCAATTTCACTCAAATTATCAACTGTTAGCTTGACTAGATACATCACCTCACTAAAATTGCATAATGCATCAATCCCTGTGGGATCAACCTCACTCTTGTGAGTTATTACTTGACAATTCGGTACACTTGGCGAAGGAGATTTGTGCTGTGCAAATTCCCGTGCATCACATACAAATACACGACACAACTAGTGCAAAAAATACACTTCAATGGTCACAACACAGTTAGGTATCCTCTGTGGGTTGATTGGGACAGCCTCTCCAAGTATGCCCAGTTTTCCTGCATAACCCATACTTCTAGGCGCCAGCCTCATCCATTTCGATATGAAAACTTGTGGAAATTGGTCTACTGGTTGCTTTCCTACGCATGGTGAGATTAGAATACAACCGTGTCCAATACCACTTTGGCCATAGCTTCTCGTCTGGTATCGGGGGGAGGGGGGACTCTACTTCATACACCTTAAACAAAGCCTCTTGTGTGTACACTGGATGAACATATGTCCCGCACTCGACACTTGCAGCAGCATAAGTAGTGTAATATCCTTACTAGCAGAATATCACACTTCTGGCTGTGCCACTCTAATAGTAAAAATGTTACGATGACTTCCATATATATTTAATAATAAGATATAAACCTTTAACTCTAAATCGCATTGCTGTTTTGTTTAGAAAACCAGAAATACTTTTTATTTTAATCAAGCATGCATGTATAACCAAAATCAAGCACAGTCCTCATATATATATATATATATATATCAAACTTTTTATACAATTAACTTATAAATAGTATAAGTATGCATATCATTACAACTCCTATCCCTCTTACAAAATATAATAATAAGGGGAGGGAAAACTATAATATATATAGAACCTAATCAGATGCGTAGAAGGAATTTGTTAAACTCTTCGTCCGTCCTGAAAAAGAAAATCTATAGGGGTTGGGAACATCATCCTTGCTGGTTCTTAATAAAGGGTTTTAAGAATTGTCATAAGAGGATACGTATAAGAAACAATTGATTTCAATTACAGTGATTATCGATTGTCTTATAAATCTATTCCAATCATTAATAATTAATTACCCAAAAATTCATAGTTCACCTCTTTAGTTAAAAGAATTTCAAAACTCAATTTACAAGTCAGTAATTAGTTAGCTGATGTTTTATCTAAAAGATAAGATTAGTTTAGTTTGAATTTGAATTCTAGAATTAGGATATAAATCAGTGAACCTAGTATACTAAGATAGACATTTAGCTCCTCTGTAATCTCTTTTCATTATTTTCTTTCCTTTTTCATGGGTAACTAATTCTTTGTCAATGGGTTAGGAGCTCTGTTTATGTTTTCTTTGGGTAACTAATCTTCATTTGGATTAGTGGTATCGAAAGGTATGCTAATTCCTTTTGAATTATTTTTGAAAAAAATTAATATTTGAATTATAGTTTGAAAACTCTTTCACACGACTCTTTGAATTCGGCTACGAATAGTGGTTCAATTAGTGTGTGACATATGCATGATTTTCAATCACTCTAATTTTGAATAAGTGACATATAATTCAGATTAGAATAACTTTTGAAAATTGTGTTTTTCTTCTAAAGATTTAACTAGACAGGACTATATTGAATATGTGACATGTATTTCAACTTAACGACTAATTTTAAATCTTATTAGAAAACTAAATCAATTTTTGTGTTTAATCTCTTGATTAATTGACCACTAATTAATACTTGAAAAACGAGGAACCAAGGAATTGGAAATCAGTTACCAAACATTTGTCATAAAAAATCTTTGCAAACTTCAAAATAAGTAAACAAGGTTTGATTTCTGCAAAAGTATAAATATCTCCGAAGTCCTTGACTCTCACCATCACTGTCTTATCTTAAATCAACATTCAAGCTCTCTGTTCGTAAGAATTCAAGCTTTCAAGATTCTCGAGCTCTCAGGAAGACACAATCTTGCCCCCTTCAAATATGGTTTTACTAATCTAATTAGGAATTTAATCTGAGATTTGCTTGCTCAATCCTTTAATCCTCGTGGGAACGATATCCACTCACTGTGGTATTACTTGAGCGATCTGGTGCACTTGCTGGTATTCGTGAGCTTCAATTTTTTCTCATCATTTTTTCTCGACATTATTATTATATTTTTGTAAAGACGGATATTAGTTTTAATTATATATGGATGTAATATTGGCATGTTACTTGTATAGGTTATTCTTGTAAGTGTAAATGAGTTGAGATGTGTGTGTGTGTATGTCTATATATATATATTCTTGTAAGTGTAAATGTGTTGAGATGTGTGTGTGTGTGTGTCTATATATATATATATATGCATGTTTGTACATATAAAAAATATTTTTGATTTTTTAAAGAAAAGTCAATAAGAATTTTAGGTAAAGGCTCCTACTATATATGATTGTATATAAAAGTCGTTGTAATATCCTCATTATCAGAGTGGCATAACCGGAAGCGTGACACTCTGGTGGTGAAGGTGTTACATGAAGCAAAAAGTTGTATGCAAGTTGATGTAATTGATCTATTGGTACAAGAGGTTATTGAAGAGGAATCTCTCCTCAAATCTATAGAAGTTTCTGAAACCTCATTCTTGGAAGAAAACGAGGAGCTGGTTAAAGAAGGTAACTTGTTGTAGTTAAGGAAAACAATTGCCAACTTTTTCCACGAAGAGGGTGAACCACTCCATGACACTTGGGAGAGGTACAAGAAACTATTGAAAAGGAATTCATACCATGCCCTATCCAAGTGGCTCAAAGATGATAATTGATTCATCGGCTAGAGGTTCCTTATAAAAAAGAACATCGGATGAGGCATGGGCAGTGATAAAAGATATGGCTAAAAATCTCAAGAGGAAAGCCAACAAAACGTTGGATGGTGCATACTCATTGAAAAATGGCACTGAAAGATACTGTGAAGCATCCCAATCCCCAACCTAGAAGGTTCAACATCAAGCTAGTGACGATAAGAGAGCGCTTGTTGGGAGACAACCCAACCATGATTTATTTCTCTTATTTTACTTTTTCATTCCATATTTGCATTCTCTTTTTTCTTCTTCGTCTGCATGCATCCTTCATCCTTTTCCTACATTTTTATCTAATTTTTATATTTAAAAAAAAAATAAATTTGCATGCATGCACTATCACGTAACACTCAACATTTTATTCTTTCTTCATACTCTTCATCATTCTTTTGTATGACCAAACTCGAAGTTTGGTATTGTGACTAAGACCAAGGATAAAGATAGCAACAAGGATGAATAATGCATCTGGTAATACATGTGGATGGTGGTTAGTTTTTCATTTTTTTTGTTTCCTCTCTTTTATTTTTATTTTCTTATATTTTTTCATTTGCATTATGTCTGTTTCTTTAGTTCACTTTGTCTTTCTTTAAGCTTACCACTTGTAATATACTCCAAGCACTCTAAGAATCATGAAAAAGAGTTGTCTTTAATGGAGGAATTTGAATCAATAAAGAAGTCTTATTAAAAAAAGTGGTGGTCAGAAGAAAGAATGATCATATCCCATGGGCTTAGAGTATCAAAGTAATATTGAAAGAAAGGATGACAGAATGTTCATAAATAAAAGTTAAGAGATGTATTATGAGCTTTCAAATATCTAGCAATCCTTGAATCAAACACAGAGAGAGAGAGAGAGAGAGAGAGAGAGATCCAAACATCAAAGGATCAAAAGAATTAAAAAAGCAATAAGGCTCTGAGCACCCATGACTAGAACCTAGTTATGTGCTTGTTGTGTTCATTGTTTCAAAGAAAGACTTGGGATATTAAATCTGATGGGTGCTTCATCACCCTATAAATTGGATCAAGTGGCTCGGGATTATCGATTGAAATCTCATTATAAAGAGTCGTCTTGAAACAAAACATATAGAAGCCCAAAAAGGCTATGGCCATCGATGTCTGGGAAAAGAAAAACCTAGTTATGTGCTTGTGGTATGACAGTGTCAAGGAGAGGCTTGGGTAATTAATTTCGAGGGGTGCTTTATCACATGGTAACTTGGGCCAACTGGCCAGAATTATCGATTGAAAACTCATAATCAAGAGATGCCTTGACACAAAGCACCTAGAGTTAACACTTTATATATCTCTCCTCGTTAAAAACATAAAGTAAGTGACTTCAAGGATTGAACAAGTTTAAAGAGGAGGCTCATAATATTATCCGAATTTAAGTTTATGAAAATTCTGGATTCCAAGATTTCAAGGTCCTCTAAGACAAAAGAACACCGTTTGTGATCAATGAGATTATTGAAAAACTGGACTGTTGAATTGGACATGAGCATTCAAAGAGATTCCATTCTCCATTACTATGTTCAATTCTTTTCTTTTACTTGAGCACAAGTAAAGTTTTAAGTTTGGTGTTGTAATGTGTCTGCATCTTTAGTAGTTTTTCTTGCATTATTTTCATGTTTTAATAAAGTTAATTATAATTTCTTCCATCTAAACTAATTGATTTGAGATACTCCTTACTATTAATAAATTTTATAAGTGTTTCCAAGAAAATCCAAGTAAAAGAGAAGAAAATCCAAGTAGCAAAGGAAGCAGCACTCATAGGTAAGCAAAGGGAGCTACATGCAATGCAAAATACATGAAGTTTAAAGCCCTGAAGCTAGGTAGATGGGTTGGCATGCAATGCCACAACAGGGCATGTAAAGCCTCCTGTTCACACCAAATTGGTGTGCAATGCCATTTGAGGCGTGCCATGCCATCTGTAACACCCTTGCTATCAAAATGTCACGCTTCTGGCTATGCTACTCTGATAGCTTGGATATTACGACAACTGTAACATATTTAATACTAAAATAGGAGCCTGTTAAGACTTAAAACCGTATAATCTTTCCAAAAGGGACTTTTAGTTGAAAACATAAATACGTACATACAGATCAGATACAATACTTACAAATCATATATATACATAATATTAATTTACAAACATAGCATATCACAATTCTTATCCCTCGTACAAAAGCTGTAAAGATAAAGACGTGGAAAACATAATATCTAAAACAATACAAAATATCGTGTAAACAGAAAACAAAATAAACTTTTCATTACTTCTTCGCCCATATCCTGAAAAGAAAAAATCTGTAGGGGAGTGAGAACATCGTCCTTCCTGGTTTTCACTATAGGGTTAGAGAATTGCTATAATAAGATACATAAAATAAAACCATTTCCAAAGTATAGTGATCGTTGCTCGTCCTATGTATCTTTTCGAAAACCAAGGGTTCACATTCAAAAATTCCAAATCATTTTCCTTTCTAGTAAAATCTTCAAAGTTTTCCTAGATAGTATGAATGACAGCATAGGTTCATTAAGTCTATGCTGAACCAGTTTGATTTTTCTTACTTTACCAAACCATAAACATAAAAGAAGTTACCTAAACTGTATGAAGGACCGTCCTATTCCAAGCATAGGTTCATTAAGTCTATGTTGAACCAGTTATATTTTTCATACAGAACTAGACCTCAAACACAAACCAATCACAGCCTTCTGGCCAATCCCACAATCAAACACGGCCCCCGGGCAAAACAACTCAATCATCAACCAATTCATCACAAACTAACCAATTAAAACACAATCATAATTAATGTAGTTCAAGTACAATCAAGAGCAATTACAACAAGTATAACAATTAGCAGTTAACATAAGTATTCACATAGGCAAACTAATTACAATATGCACATCCAAACAATGTCACATAGATGCATATGATGAATGTCTATCATACTAGCTGTGACATCACATTGTCAGTTCAACTGCCAACCCGACACATCCCCATGGGAATGTTGCCTTTCGGTCACGAATATAAATGGGAACCCCCAGGGATATCGTGCTCGGCACACTCGTGATTCTGAAAGGATGTGAGCGAGATACTAGTGAGTGGATATTTTATACCCTTTTTAGTATCATTTTCTTAGTGTTTTCAGTACATTTTATCAAGTTTTGTTATGTTTTAGTAGGTTTTAGTACAAAATTCTCATTTTGGATACTACTTTGAGCTTTTGTATTTTTCTTATGATATTAGATATTTTTGGGTGAAAATGGCAACTTTTGGCAAAGTCTAACTTAAAGGCACAAAAAGGATAGCAGATGTTGTCAAATCCTAACCTCTGTGCATCCCAACAAGCGTTTCTAGAGTTACAGAGGCCCAATTGATGCGCTTATAATGGCGTTGGAAAGTTAACTTTCAAAGCTTTACAGAAATGTATAATAGTCTATACCTTTCCTTAGAAATGATTGCCCAAACTGGGCGTTGAACGCCCAATTTATCCCCGTTTTAGGCATTCAACACCCCAAGAGGACCAAGGCCAGCGTTGAACGCCCAAGACTAGCGTTCAACACCACCAAGGGAGCATCAAGGTAGCGTGGACACCCCCTAGTGGGTGTTCAATGCCCACTCCTCCAAGTTGGATGCCAAGCTCAACCCAAACACTCACCAAGTGGGGCTAGAAGTGGATTTTTGCACCTTTAGCTTAGTCTAATTCATTTTTGTACTTTCTAATTATTAGTATTATTTTTTTAGGTCTAGTTATTAGTATAAATAGAAGAAAGATCACCCTTGTTAAGGGATTTTGATCTTTAGCTTCTCAGAACATGTATTTTCTTTAAATTATAAGCGGCTAAACCTCTTAGGTTAAGGATAGGAGCTCTGTTCATTCCTATGGATTAATATCATTACTTTTCTTCTTTAATATATGTTTAATTCCATTCTATGATGTATTGTCGATCTTCATCTTTATGATTCCGGGGTGGAACAAAAGTATGACCCCTTATTCTACATGAGTTCTTTATGAGTCCTGACCCGGATAGTATTCAGCTACAGCTTGAGAGTACATCACAGGTTCCAATAAGCTACTTGGGCTAATTGGGATATGTGACATGAAATCTCGTTAGTCAGGGATAATTAAGGTTCCTCTGACTCTAAGGCTAGAATCATAGAGCTTTATTCTCTGATCCAGAAGATCTAACATTGTCTCTGGTGTTTTAAGTAGGATCATCAGAGCTTGAATTGTGTGAGCTTCACCCTCTTCTAGATTGACTAACCTGTTCGGGCATTTAGTTTGGATTAGAGGAGATTAATGACTATGACCCATGGCTTAATCACTTACAACCTTGCCATTGAATGAATCACTCATCGTTAAAGTAGTCAGTAAGAAGTATTAATCCGGAATAACAAGCATATCTGAGGCCTTAACTAATTTCCTATAATTGTTTCTATGTAAATTCTTTATTTCTTCGTTATTGTTTTTCTTATGCGCCTACAACAATAACAATCAACTTTCTATTCGCCTGAATAAGATCTGCAGGATAACCACAGCTTGCTCAATCCAACAATCCTCGTGGGATTCGACCCTCACTCACCTGAGGTATTACTTGGACGACTCGGTGCACTTGTCAATTCAGTTGTGGAAAATTTGACTTTTCTGCCACCAAGTTTTTGGTGTCGTTGCCGGGGATTGTTCGAGATTAACAAGCTAACGGTTGTCTTGCTCCTTATATCAGGTACTTTTTACTATTTTTCTTTTCTGTGTTTCATATTTTCCTTTTAAAAATTTTTCTAAAACATTTTCATCTTTAGTCATCTTTTTCTTTTTTTTGAGTCTTGTGTCAACTTTTAAGTTTGGTGTCCTTTTGGTTTTCATTTCTTTTCTTGAGTCTTTGAAAATTGTTCTTGTTTTCTTTCTTTGTGTTCGAAATTTTTTTTATGTTTTTACTTCTTTGATTTCAAAATTTTTATGTTTGGTATCTTTAAGTGTTTTTCCTTTGCAAATTTTCGAAAATTAGTGTCCTTGATTTCAAAATTTTTAAGTTTGGTGTCCGTCTAATGTTTGTCTTTTCTTTTTAATTTTTTGGAAAAAAATATATATAGTATTTTTGAAATTATTTTTATTTGAATTCAAATTTTAAGTTTGGCGTTCCATTGGTAATCCTTTCATTTAATTTGTTTGTCTCTTCTGTCTTTAAATCTTCTCTTATCTTTTTCTTTAATTTTCAAAATTTTGTTATCTTATCTTTCTTTTTTTATTCAATTTTAAAAAAAATTAGTATTTGGTTAGTTTTTCTTTCTTTAAAGTTTGAAATTCAAAATCTTTCTTTGACTTTCCCTTTTTAATTTCAAAATTTTTTAAAATCAAATTTTTTCTCTTAATATTTTAACTCTTATCTTATCTTGTTTGACTTTCTCTTTTCAAATTTAATTTTCTATATTTCTTATTGATTCTTTCTTTTCAAATTTTAAAAATTTTCAAAAAAAAAATTTCAAATCTTTTATTTTCAAACCTTAATTATCTTATTTTAATTTTAAAAGTTTGGTGTCTTTCTAATTCTTTTCTCTCTTATTTTTTTGAAAGCTTCTAACCCCTTTTCTTTCTCATCCATTTCAAAAATCTTCTACCTCTTTCTCTCTCTTCAATTTTGAAAACCCTTCAACTCTTTCTCTCTTTTAATTTTCAAAAATTCTTTTAATTAAAAAGACACTTTTATTTTTCTTTTCTCTTTATTTATCTCTCTCACTAGGTGCCCTCTATACTCTGACATAGAGACTCCTTTTTTTCTCTTCTTGGTTTCTTTCTTTTTATTTATGAGCAAGAACAGGAATAAAGAACCCCTTTTTGACCTTGATTCTGAACATGAAAGGACTTTGAGAAGGCGTCTGCAATAAGCTCAGGCTAGCAGAGTCGTAAGGAATCTTACTGAGCTCTAGAATAAGAAGCTAAAGATACAACAATGGCAGTTAACCTAGGAAAAGGGGGAGACGTAAGAAAGGTCGTTGGATCTTATACTGCACCCAATTCTGACTTCTTTGGGTGCAGCATCTCCATACCTACTATTGGTGCAAATAACTTTGAGCTGAAACCACAACTGGTCACTCTAGTACAACAGAATTGCTAGTTTTATGAATTTTCACAAGAAGATTCTAACAAATTCATATCTGACTTCCTGCAAATATATGACATTGTCAGGACTAATTGAGTAAAACCAGAAGTCTACAAGCTCATGCTCTTCCCCTTTGCTGTAAAAGACAGAGCAAGGCTATGGCTGGATTCTCAGTCTAAAGAAAGCCTAGATACATGGGAGAAAGTGGTCAATAGATTATTGACCAAGTTCTTTCCACCTTAGAAGCTGAGCAAGCTCAGGGTGAAAGTACAAAACCTTCAAATAGAAAGAGGGTGAATCCCTCTATGAAATTTGGAAAAGATACAAGCAACTGATCAGGAGATGTCCTCCTGACATGATCTCAGATTGGACTAGGTTAGATATCTTCTATGATAGCCTATCTGAGATGTCCAAGTTGGCATTAGACCATTCTGCAAGTAGATCCCTTTACTTGAAAAAGATGCCTGAAGAGGTGCAGGAGCTTATTGACATGGTTGCCAACAACCAGTACATGTACACTTCTGAAAGGAATCCTGTGAATAATGGGGCAGCTCAGAAGAGAGGTGTCTTGGAAGTAGACACCTTAGATGCTATCTTGTCTCAAAACAAGTTAATGTCCCTACAGATTAACATGATCTCTCAGTACTTGAGTAGGACATAGAGCTCAGCTGCTTACTGTCCTGAGACAGCTTATGAGGTGGATTCTTGTGATGACACCTGGACCACCATGGAGGAGGTGAGCTACATGAAAAACTCCTCCAGAATATCCAACAACAATCTCTATTTGAATACTTTACATTAGGGATGGAAGAACCAACCTAACTTTGCATGGAGAGATAAGCAAAAGCCTCAACAAGGCTTCAGCAACAATCAGAGTGGAATGAACCAGAATAGGTTCGGTAATAGACCATTCGAACCCACTCAGCAACAGATGGAAACATCCAAGCAGAGTCTCTCTGACTTGCACTACAAGGTTTTTGTTTATTTGTGACAGTTTTTTCTCTTATTTGTGAAGGTTTATAACCCCCACCAAATGGTTTATGGGGGGTTTTCAAAACCCCTAAAACTTGAGGTGCCACGAGGTCCTTTGTGGGAGTTTTTAAGAACCTCCACAATCTATTCTGTGGGAGTATTATGTGTATTTAGTGGGAGTTTTATATTGAACTTTTGTGACAGTTTAGAATCACTTTTGTGATAGTTTAAAACCCCCATAAATTGATTTTTAAAATTAACAAAAATTAACTATTTTGTTAGATTTTCAAACCTCCACAAATCCTGTAGTTATTTATTTCTAATTTCAAATCATTCATTAATCTCATCTCATTTACATACTCTCATCTCATTAATTAGCTATTTATCAATCATAGGATTTTCTATCAAAATTCAACACTAACAGTGTTTTTTGCACATGAGTCAAAATATACATGGATCAATTCCGTAGAGCTTCCATTTATACTTTTTTACCCCTATACAACCAAGAGTTATATATTACAAGAACAACCATGAGTCTAGAATTAAATTGCACTACATGAAAGTTACAGCCTTATCCAGATTGGGAGTGTTCTTAAAAAATTGAGCAACTGAAGCAGCTTTGTTTTACCACTAACTTATAATAATATCCACACAAAAAAAGCATCAATTTTCACTAACTTATTATTATTGTTTAGGGTGTTAACAGTGGAGGTATCAAACACACTTCAATTGTCTAAAAGTCACTAAAAAGGATGAATAAGCACTCAAGCACTGAAACCTAATCAAACCTTTTGTTTCTCCTAAAGCCTTTTCACACACTTTAAATCTCCTATACGTGGACACAACCTGCATTGAAATTTAGAAATTTTAAAATTACATTTTTACCTTAATACAGTGCAAAAAGAAATATCAGGTGAGGTTCACATTACAAATGAAAGTACCTCATCAAGCTCTGCCACTAATTATGCCAATTTTTGGTACTCAATCGGATTAGACACAACGTCAGGGACAACAAGCTTAACCTAAAACACCAACCAAACATTTAATAACAATAATAATAAATCAATTTAGATAATTGGTTGCAGCAAAATTTGATAGAAACAAAAAAGACAAAAAATTTTATACTGATAAATCTTGCTAGGTCTTCTCAGTATATTCCAGCTTCATTATGAGATAAGGTTCCTATAATTCAATGGTAATATATAAAATTACAGAAATACACTATTAGATAATCAGAATTTAGCTGTTGCATATCTAGGCAAAAAATCTGGTACAATTAAAGAACCTACCTATAACCTTTTGCCAAAATTTTTGGAGTGGGACCACTGAGATTATTAAATGACAAATCCCTACAAACAATATAAGGTTATGGAACTATATTTGACTGATTGAGGAGGTAAAGTTATTACAAAGTTTCATAGAAGAGTAGAGGACATACAAGAATGAAAGACCTGTCAAGTTAGCAACAAGTGGAGGAATCTGTCCAGATAGATTATTTTTGTTGAGCTGCCTGAAAAGCTTGGCATGATTGAATTAGGAACCAAGGAGTTAGAGAAACACTAATGAATAAAATTAAAATTTAAAAGGAACAAAAAGAATAGGATTAAAATAACATCATCATCTATCTATTTGTTAAGACACACTCATAAGTAAATTAGTTGAGACAATAAGCCCAAAGAACTAGGAATTTCTCCAACAAACTGGTTACTAGAAAGGTCTAGAGTTTGAAGCTCTAACAACTTGCCTATCTCAGCTGAGATAGGACCAAATAACTGATTGTTCGGCATTAACCTAAGTTCAGCAATGAAAAACTCACTTAGTCACATGATAAAATGAGTTCATTGCAGTTATGACTACTTATCTTTCTCCTACCATTGTTTGGCATCTATTAAAAATTTGTGGAATATTATTATGACTATTTATGAACAAAAAGCATAATAAACAAGGCATCTTTCAGATACTTCTGAGTCAACAATACACTACAATTCACCATTAAGTATGAAAAGTATAGGCAATTTATGTGGAGAATAAGAGAGACACTCACAATGTTCAGAGATGGTTCAAATTTTCAATTCCTAACGAAAGAGTTCCAAATAAACTAGCACTAGCCATTTCCCTGCCAAAAGCAGAAAGTTACCACCAGCAACAAAGATCAATATCATTAGAATACAGCGGATGATATTAGAAAGACAGAGAAAACACATGAAAATGCTAAAAGATCTTTCATATTTTTACTAGTTGGGGTTGGAAATTTTGATGGAGGGAAAGATGATAAAGAGAGTACCTCGGATGGGAATGAAGGGAATGAGGAAGTGGTAAGATTGGTGGCAATGATATGGGAGAGAGTGGTTGAGAAGACATTGGGTCTATAGCTAATAATGCTGCTACCCTTGTGTATGAATTCCAGCTCCTAATGGCAAGTTGGGTCCAAGCTTTTGTATCTCCCAAATCAAGGAATTCGTTACCTACCTTTCATTAACCTCCCTAAATTCTACAAAAGGAATTGAAGAATAAACTAGAAACCATGGTTAGAGTACTTATTTTATTCATACCGTTGGACCTGCCAACAAAGAAGTCCCTAAGTTTGCAATAGCTGAATAGCTGTCAGCACAAATTCCTAAATAGCAATGTGATCAAGTCAGTAAACTAGAACTGAAATCATGAACCATTTATGATCATGTCATAAGAAAAACTAGTAGAATTATACTAATTTTTTTGTTCTTAACATACTAGTTTTTTTTGTCTCCGATAAGTATATCTCCCATATCAAACTTTTGCAAAGAAAAAAAAGGATAAAAGTTAGTAAAAAAAAAAGAAGGAAAATAAAAAATGCATTGTAATTTTTAAGAAAAAATACTATATTTAATGATTAACCTCCCAATATCCTTTTCTTGACATAAGTACATAAGTGTGCTTTCCCTTGTAGTGATTGGGATCAACACCTCCAAAAACAAGTTCACCCCCATTCTCTTCCTCTGGGTTACGGTTTAGCCAAAATGAAAACACTAATTCCTTAACCAAACCTTGATCAAGCATATTGTACCTGTTACAGATTATATCTGACAAGAAACAAGAATCAGATGAACTTGAAGAAATGAATAATCAAAATTTGGATGTTAGCAGTACCAAACTGGAACAGCTTTCCCAACTTCTATCTCTTAAAAGTGACTAGTGCAAACTAACTAGAATTCTCTGTTCAAACAATTGCAAACAAAAGCTTCAGTGTCTTAAATCAATCCAGCTACTTAAAGCAAACTGCATCATGAATTACCATCATCCTCAGAAACTGCAACAACAAGATTAGTTAGACAGTGCATTAACCCTAACATGAGCAAAGATGTTATAATCAACTTATACAATAAAATAGAGAAAACAAGAGTTGGAAAAATAAAATAAATGAAAATGGTTCTACTTACTAACCTTAGGGTCATTGTTGTGCTTATTAAATATCAACAGCCTTTGCTTTGCTCCAATGGTCTCTAATCTCTGCTGTTGTTGCTGGAAAAAGCATCAATTTCCAAGAAAAGGGAAGAATCCATCAAGCTGTTGTTGAATCAATAGCATAATTAATCGATAATCGTGATCAGAGAATGGAGTTGTTGAATCAGGGGAAAAAAGAAGAATAAAATAAAATAAAAATAGCATCAATTATAAAATGATCAAAATGGAGAAATAAAACTCAACAAGAAAGTTATAATTGAATTATTGATTGCTAACCAAATATGCGATTCACATTGTCCGATCCTTCGATAGAAGGTGACGCCGCGATACTCTGAGCTTCGCGACCTCGGTCAATGTCTACTCTTCTTCACCTGTTGCGCTCTATGAAGAACCATTCTTTGCTCTACCGCTGCAATTGCCGTTGCACTATCACCACTGCCGCACTACCACCACTGTGATCTTTCTTCATAAAAAATTCTGACCACGCTATATATGCATGAAAAATGTAGAGAAAAAGTGAAAAACAAAAGAATATCCAAACTTAGTTAAATAAATAACAATGAAAAAGAAAGAAAATGAACAAAGAGAAATTGAACTTAGGTGATTGAGGAGAAAATCAAGCGTGTCGACGGATAAGCTTGATGGAGGCGCCGGCGGTGGCTATGAACTTACTCTCTCTGATCTCAAAAGCTATGGCGTGTAGATGAAGGAAACAATACAGTGACATAGAAGCTTGATGGCAGCAACGACGAGGACATGAATGGCGACAGTGGCGAGCTTACTCTCCCTCTCATCTTAAACACTGGAGCGAGCTTGATGGTGATAATGGAGAAGAGATGAAAGTGGTGGCAGTAGATCTAGGGTTTCAGATTTCACATAAACATTGATTTGGATTTTGGACTATTTTGGGCTTGAGATTTTTAAATTTTAACTAGCACTAATTAATGGGAGTTTTAGATTATGCCACAAATAAAATAGATTGGGGAGTTTTTAAAAAACCTCCATAAAAAAATTCCATAAATAAATAGGAATCTTGTGGTGTTGGCTACTATTGTCTCTAATCTCTCCAGGACTATGCACAGTTTCATGACAGAAACTAGGTCATCCATTAGGAATTTGGAGATATAGATTGGTCAGCTAAGCAAGAGGATCCCAGAGATCCCTTCCAACACTCTTCCCAGCAACATAAAAGTTAATCCAAGGAAAGAGTTCAAGACCCTCACCATGGAGGTTGTGACCGAACCCAAAGAGGAGCCTGCTATTGAGGAGCTCAAAGAAATCAGAGCTCATGAGGAGACTGAGATTGTTACTTTTCACGCCACTTTGCACAGAGAGGAACATGAAAAATATCCCTCTTCAGATGAGCAAGAGGAGCCTAAGGAGGAGCAAATTGCTCGGTTCTTGGCAATCCTCAGGAAGCTTGATGGGTGTGCATCATGTGTGTTTTTCTATGCTTTTTCACACCAAAAATTAGTTCATAATGTCCAAATATTGAGCATTTTTGTGCTTAAGTCATATATTGCTTTAAGCCCTTTGATTTGGTTAATTTTGTCGGGAATGGTAGAAAAAGAAGCAAAAAGTACAAAACAAGATCAAAAGGAAGAAAAAGGAACCTTGGACACACTTTGAACCTTAGGCCACGAATAAAAGTGTGTCTCATGATCCATAAGGGGGGGGAAGCACCAAAAATGCCTTGGCACTCTTGTCTGGCACTCTTGTGAGAGCGCAACGCTCTCCTGGAGCATGCAGCGCTCTCACCCATGCTCTCCACTAAACTCTTATGCCAAGAGCTCCAGCCCCCAAATCAGCATGACCCTGCCTTCTTCAATGGAGTATAACATGATTTGTAGATCTCTAATTGATGTGATCTCAGCTGCATTGGAAAGTAGACATCCAGAGCTTTCCAATGATATATTATAGTTTGGGGTGGACATTCAATTAGAGCCTCAAAATCTGGCGTTGAAATGGGACTTGGAAGTAGGCCTGGCGCTCTCTTCCACGCTCTCAAGCAAGCTCGCCCACCAGCGGTAGCAATCTTGACAACATGACCTTGTCATCTTTAAAGGAGTGATAAATCGCTATTTTATGGTTTATCTTGTGTTTAATTGAGTGGTTTTTATCAAGTATTTACCCACTTATTCATATGATTTGCATGGCTTTACAACTCCTTCCTAGTCTTGATCTATGGTTAAAAACTTGCTTCCTAAAGACTTTAATTTGTGTATTTTAATTCTCCTTTATATCATTCGATGCTGTGATCTGTGTGTTAAGTGTTTCAAGCTTTATAGGGCAGGAATGGCTTAGAGGATGGAGAGGAAGCTTGCAAAAAATGGAAGGAACACAAGAAACTAAGAAGATAACTAGTGAGCAGCGACGCGCACGCATTGCTCACGCGTGCGCGCGACATGGAGAAAATTGCAGTGACACGTGCGCGTGCCTGACGCGTACACGTGGATTGGAGTTCTGCAATATGACGTGAGTGCGTGCTCGACGCGAACACGTGACACGCCAAAACGACCAGCGACGCGAACGCGTGAGTGACGCGTACGCGTGACATGCGCGATCTGTAGAATTAACAAAAATCACTGGGGGCAATTTCGGGCCAGTCTTAGACCCAGTTTTTGGCCCAAAAACACAGAATAGAGCCAGGGAACACCAGAGACTCAAGACACATTGACATTCTGCATAGTTTTTAGTTTAGTTGGAAATCTAGAGAGAATACTATTCCTTCCTCTAGGTTTTCTTCACATTCATAGTTTTAGACTTCTTATTGCTTTGCTTTGGATATTGAGAAGATTCATTACCTCTGTTGGAGCTTCCTCATTCTAGTTTGTTTATCTATTCCTTCACTCTTTTATTGCCCATTGACTCAGTTTAGATAAGTATGTTCATGATTTTGGGATTTATTAATGCAAAGAACCATTTTTACTTTTAATTGATTTTTAGTTATTAATTATCATGTCTTCCTTTTATTCATCTCTTAATTCTGTGGAAGTTATATTCATGATAATGGAGTAGTTTCCTAAATTGATGGGGAGTTGATTAAAAGGAAAACCTTGAGTTGGAATACTCAAGTGTTAATATTAATTGGAAGTTGTTGGCTAATTCTCCTGTCTTCAACTCTAATCCTTTCTTAGGAAAGGATTAGGACGCAAGCGATAGCATTAGTTTGAGAGTACTTGACTTTCCCTTATCATATAAGGGATAACTAAGTAGGACAACAACCCTTTTATTATTACACTTGGGAAAAGTTCAACAGGGATAAAACCTTCATTTAATCTTCTCCCGATCAAGGCTTTTAATTGAATTACATAAATTCTCAATCCTTCATTTCTCTGTTTCTTAAAACTCAAAAATCTCTTGGAAAACCTCTGATTGTTAAAATAGCACTCTCTCTGCATCTCGTTGGGAGACGACCTGCGATTCATACTCCCAGTATTTAATTTCTAAAATTTTGTGACAACTCTTCTAAATTGATAAGCGGATTTTAGTCAGTTGAGAACTGTACTTGCAACGCTGTTTTCTTTATAAATTCTTAATCTACCAATTTCTGCCACATCAAAGAGCATAACTTGAGTTACAGAGGTCCAAATGAGGTGCTTTTGGTTGTGTTAGAAAGCTGACATTAAGAGCTTTCTAACGTTGTATAATAGTCTATAGTGGGTATGAAATTTAAAGACAAACAATTGGCATCTTAAAGCCCCAAAACACCCCACAAGAAGCAACAGAGCCAGCAACCCAGGACCAGAACTCACTCCTGGCGCTCTGCATCAAGCTCACTGGGGAGCGCCAGCACTCATCAACACTCACTCTACGCTCTCCATCAAGCTCACTACAGTGTGCTATAACCATGTCACAAGCTCACCTCAAGCTCTCCATCAAGTTCACTCGAGAGTGTCCCTCAAGAGAGCCAACATCAACATCATGTCACAATGCTCACTCCACGCTCTCCACCAAGATCACTGAAGAGTGCCACAACCATGTCACAACACTCACCAAACACACTCTCAAGTGGCGCTCTCTCTCAAGCTCATGCAAGAGTGTGGTTCCCTGTCTCAAGCACACAAGCATACCAACTTCAAGAGGCCACGTTCTTTAGGTGGTGCTTGCACTCAAGCTTGCTCAAGAGCACCAATCATGCTTCAATGCTCTCCACCCATGCTCTTAAGAAAGCATAGCGCTTTCTTGGAGGTGTCACGCTAACCCCCAACCTCGCACTCAAGTTTGTCAACAAGCGCCTTCCACAAGCCCAAGCCCAAAGGAGCGCCCAATACATGTCAAGCACTCCTGGAGCCTCATCTTTGCTCAATTAATTTTACCCCAAGTCCACTTAAAATTAAAGCAAGCAAGCCTACAATTTTCAACCAATCAAGGCCACAAAAATCATCTAGGATAGTTAATTTTATTTAATTGTAATTTGTTTCGAATTTCATTTGAGTTTGTAATCTAGGCTAGCTTATAAATAGGCTTTAGTTCATCAAGAAAGGGGGATTCTTGGCTGGCATACGGAGAGGCGTCATCGGACTCTCCCTTCACACACTCTTCTTCTCCTCCATTTTCCTTCTTACTTTATAAATATTTTAGTTATGTATCACTAACTCTTTCTATTGGGAAAGATAGCTCTGTTGCAATTTAATGGGTTGATTTTTTTCATTCTTCATCTTCAATTCTTCTTTTATTGTTTCTTTAGAAAGAATTTCCGTTCTTCATCACAAGGGTTCAATTCTCTTGAGAAAAAAATTGAACCTAACTTGGATTCTATGGGATCCTCGAGAGAGGGAACATAGAATCGTGCTTGAAGTTCTTTCTCACAATGGTTATGAAATTGGGTTTGGGATTGATACTTGACATATAACCTTCCCAATACTTGACTCATGAAATTGTGTGGCTCTAAATCAGAGACCATTCTTCATCTCTTCTTATAACCAATTAGATCAAGAGATTGGCAATTGATCAAGTTAAGAGAAATTAAATCACTAAAAGATTGGGGTTTGATTACTTATGATTTGCCAAGAGATCAATGATTGCATGATTGAAGAGGAGACGAGAATTGTTGATCCTGAGAAAGCAATATCTCTTAATCCCAATGCTTTTCTTTTTATTTTTACTTCTAAGTATTTTAACTTTCCGTCATTTACTTTTTTGTACTTTCCATTCCTTGCAATTTACTTTCCAGCACTTTATTTTCTTACACTTTACTTCTATGTTCTTTACTTTCTTGCTCTTTATTACTTTCTTTTACTTTCAAGTCATTTACATTTCCTTGTTTACTCATCATTCAACTATGATTGTCTAACTAGAATAATCAATTAACTATTGATTGCTTAATCCTTTAATCCTCGTGAGATCGACCTCACTCTTGTGAGTTTTATTACTTGATACATCTCAGTACACTTGTCGATAGTTATACGGATTAATTTTTCCGTATCAAAGCTGAAGGCCAATTCTTCTCATGCAGAGGTGTTGGAGAAGGACCCCCCTTCTGTGGCGTGTCCAAAAGCCTCAAGGGGAAATGAGACTGTGGTACTAACCAAAGAGTGCAACGCCTTAGTCCAAAAAAGATCCCTCAGAAGATGCCAGATCCTGGAAGCTTTCTGATTCCCTGTACTATAGGGACTATCACCTTTGAGAAGGAATTATGCGACTTTGGCTCAAGCATCAATCTTATGCCTCTCTCCATGATGAAGAGGCTGAGAATTCAAGAGGTATAACATGCCAATATCTCATTGGAGATTGTAGACAAGTCCCTGAAAAGGGCATATGGCATGGTGAAAGATGTCCTAGTGAAGGTTGAAGACCTTTACATCCCTGCAAATTTTGTAATCCTAAACACTAGGGAGGACATAGACGATTCCATCATCCTTGGAAGGCCTTTCCTAGCCACTGCTAAGGCCATAATTGTTCTGGAAAGAGGAGAGTTAGTCCAAAGGTTGTGGGAGGATCATATCTTGTTTAAGATCAACCCTCAGTCTCCCTCTAACAAAGGCAGTACCATGTGCAACACATTATGTTTCATCATTTCCTCTCAGTGGAGAGTTTTATAGAGCCCCCAAACACCAATTCTAAGTTTGATGTTGGACAACCATCAGCAAGCACTGAGAAGGAAGGTACTAAGAAGAAAGTACCTAAAGGATGGAAGGATAAGAAGATCCCCACTGAAGGCCTCTCACCTGGCATGAGGGTGGTCTTCACTAAGAGTCCAGTCATTCCGCATACTGTGAACCGGACCC
Organism: Arachis hypogaea; assembly: GCF_003086295.3. NCBI lineage: Eukaryota > Viridiplantae > Streptophyta > Magnoliopsida > Fabales > Fabaceae > Arachis > Arachis hypogaea. The sequence continues at coordinate 67,993,404 of NC_092039.1, read as the reverse complement.
TATCCCTAGAGCATATGGAGCTCATTCATGAGAGCACAGGAAGAAAGTTCACTATGAGGGGTGAAGATTTGAGCTCCTATCTACTATCGTAAATGAGCTGTCCGTCAAGCTAATGACGGTGAAAAAGTGCTTGTTGGGAGGCAACCCAACTATTAGCACATTTCAATTTCTTTTCATTTATTTTAAGATTTTATATTATAGATTTTCCTTTGCATTTTGACGTTTGTGATCATGTGCAATATTTAGAACAGTAACAAAGACATTCAGAACTGAAAATAGATCACCCTGGGGAGAATCCCTAGGAAGATGGGCATTCAACGCCCAGTTAGGAGAGGGAGGCTGGCGTTGAACACCAGAATAGGGACATTCTGGGCGTCCAACGCCCCTTAGGGAGCGTGCACTGGCATTGAATGCCAGTATAGAGAAGAAGCTGGGCATTCAACACCCTTGAAGGAGCAGTCAGGGCCAACTTTGTGGCCCCCAATGGGCGTTCAACGCCCATTCCTGGCGTTGAACGCTAGGTAAGGAATAGGCAGCTCGAGCTTTGAAGTCTTCTCAGCCAGTGGGTCCCATAAAATCTATGCCTACCCCACATTTCCTTCTTTCTCTCCTACTTTTTCTATTCCCTCTTCCACCAAACATAATCACCTTCCCTCTTCCCAAAACCCATCATAAATCCCATCATTCAAATTCCCACAAACCCCACACACTTCAAATTCAAACCTTTCCCACCCAGCTTTCTCCCAACAAAGCCGAACCCTACCCTATCCCAACATTATAAATACCCTCTCTTACAACCATTCATATACATACCTCCTACACACTCTCTCTCCCTTTTACCCTATACACTTTCCATACTCCTTTTCTTCCATATTCCCTCGCACTTGGACAAAGTCTTCCACTCTTTTCCCATCTATATTTTATTTTTACTTCTTCTCCTTCTCTCTCTTTTATTATTTGCTCGAGGACAAGCAAAATTCTTAACTTTGGTGCTGCAAAAGCTTTGCTTTTTTATTTCTACCACTCCTTTATAGAAGCAAAGGTTGGCAAAGCCTCAAGAAAAAGGAAGGGAAAAGCCCCTGCTTCCACTTTTGAACCTTGGAAATTATAGAGATTCCTCACCAAGGTGCAGCACGATCATTTTTATGATGTGGTAAGGCACAAAAAGGTGATTTCCGAGGTCCCCTTCAATTTCAAACAAGGAGAGTATCCAAAAATCCAACAAGAAATCTGGAAAAAGGATTGGGAAATTCTGACCAATCCTGTTTCATCAGTCGAAATGCTAATGGTGCAAAAATTCTATGCTAATGCTTGGGTCACCAGAAAGCATGACACTAGTGTGAATCCAAGCCCCGAATATTGGTGCACCATGGTTCGAGAGCAACTTTTGGATTTTTGCTCGAAAAGTGTGAGAGTGGCGCTCCAATTGCCTCAGATGCTAGGAGACCCACACTCCTACACTAAAAGGGTCAACTCCGATGAAATACTAGACTAAGTCCTTGTGGACATCTGTGTGGAAGGAGCTCAGTGGAGGAGGGACGCACAAGGCAAGTCCTACCAACTTGGTAGGCTTGACCTTAAGCCTGTAGTTAGAGGATGGTTGGAGTTCATCCAACGCTCCATCATTCCCACAAGTAACCAATCTGAGGTTACCATAGACCGAGCAATAATGATTCACTACATTATGCTTGGGAATGAGGTGGAGGTACATAAGGTGATACCTCAAGAATTGTATAAGGTGACTGACAAGCCCTCCACCCAAGTGAGGTTAGCGTTCCCACACCTTATATACCACGGGTTTATCAAACCACCCCACACTTAAACTAAGCATGTCCTCATGATAAACCAAAAAAGACAAGAAAGGGGTAATAACATTTATTCAATGCAACTATCTAAATGCAAGCTACTTACATGCATCTAGCTATTCTAATTACCTTATATATATATATATATATATATATATATATATATATATATATATATATATATATATGTTGGCCATAGCTTAACTCATCATAGGGTATTATCCCGTCTGGGGTTAAGTTACGAAGTTTGTCCCTTATTTTATCTCCCAGGGATTTGGGGAGTCCAGCAAGTGTTTAGGGTTAATCTACTTAATTCTTCTCTAATCATGCTTTCTAGAGTTTGTTCTTCATCTAAACAATCAAAAAATATTTAATGTACATATGCAAATATCATGAGGGCTTTTGAAGGTTGTAATGGGGACAAGGTAAGGGTGAGGATATATGTATGGCCATGTGAGCTATCATTTGAATCTTTGACTAACCTAAGTTCTCACCTAACGCACACACAATCCAAGCAATTCTAAAATCAAGCTTAGCTACCCAAGATCTCACTTTTACATATATACATATACTCATGTATCAAATTCAATTCCATCACATATGCATTGATCTTTATTAAGCTTCACATTGGGCTAATTTGTCCCCTTTTATTATTATTTTTCTTTTTCTTTTCTATATTTTTTCTTTTTTTTTATATATGAAAACATAATATATACAAAGGACATCAATGCATATGGTTTCTATACTTTCACATGAGTATACACCCAAATTCTCAATATTTCTCAATAAAAACAAAACACATTCTCATCAACCAAAGTTCCCACATCTTCCCACACTTAATTAACATACACACTCACTATCTTAAGCTAACCAAAGATTTAAATAGGACAATTAATTATTTTTTCGCTTAAGGCTAGTGATGTGGTAATATAAGAAATAAAAAGGAATTAAACAGACTCAAAGTGGCAAACCAAGGTAAATGAAATGGTAGGCTATTTGGAATAAGTGAGCTATAATCAAATGATGGCTTCAATCACATAATTGCATGAATATACACTAAATAATGGACATATAGAATGGAACAAACCAAGTATTGCAATCATAGAGAGGAAAACACACAAGAATCAAAATTATGGTTAAATGATGTAACCATATAATTAGGCTAAAAAACTCACAGGTTATGTGTTCTTAGCTCAAAAATCGTATTCCAAACTATATATATACATCATGCAAGTTTCAAAAAGTTTCAACTCAATCAATTTGAATTTTAATACCCTTTATAAAAGGAATTTCTTGAAAATCTCATCAAATTGACCAACATTTATTATATATACCCTAAATGATATGGTGTGATTGTGAAAAGTTAAAATTCCTTAGTTTAATTCTTATTTTCATCCAAATCAGTTTCTCATATGCAACAGAATAAACTAAGCTCAATTATGCGCATTTTTTCCAATCACAACTACTGAACTAAAATAACAATATATATATATATATATATATATATATATATATATATATATATATATATATATATATATATATATATATATATATATATATATATACTATCAACTAAAAGTGAAAATCAAACTAAAAATCTAAGGTATATACAAACAAAAGTGCAAAATGCAATAAACTAAAAAGTATCCAAAACAATTAATATATACAAGAATCCAAAAGTGCAATAAAGTAAGAGTGCAACTTCTGAAAATAAAACAAAATAAAAGCAGAAGTGTCTGAAATGTAATGGTTCACCCAAAGTAACTTTTCTGACGAAGGCGACCTCCCCACACTTAAATGTTGCCATCGTCCTCAATGCTACTCAATCAAGCTGGATGAGAAGGACCATCGCCAATTGCTCCATAGTCAGCTGCAGGTATCTGAGTCTCTGGCTTTGTCTGCTGTGGCTGAGTCTCTTCATGCTGTGTAACCACCTGCTGGTCCTCCTACTACTAGTCTTCCTCCTCCTCTGAGTGTCCAAGGATGTGTCAGGCTCAGAGGGGATGTCAGTACGCTCAGAAGTCATAATCAGCTTCAGATGTGCATAGCGTCGCTTGTTGCGACACTCCATCTGATCCACATGCTCGAAGAGGCGCTGCACAAGGTAGTAAGTCGGATGTGGAGTAGATGATGGTGCTGCTGCTATAGGCGGTGCTGAAGGTGCTACTGAGGATGTGGCCACCTTTGTGGGAGTAGTAGTGGGAGCTCTGCGGCCTGGAGGTCCAAACTGCTTACCGTGTGAAATAACCTTCTTGCAGTCGGCAATCGGTGGTCTCTCATCCAGGGGTGCTCAAGGCACCTCAGCCCCGTAAACCATCTGAGTGATCAAATATGGGAATGCCAAAGTGCCTCTGATATGTACTCTGGACATATACTTCCGGATGAATCTTGGAAGGTACAGATCCTTACCTTCCATGACACACCAAATGAGAATGCTCATGTCTGTTGGCACCTCCGACTCATGAGTGTTAGGCATGACATAATTGCTCAAGATTTATTGCCATAAACTAGCCTCATTATTGAGATACTTTACCTAGATTCCCCGTGGAGTCAGCTTCGACTTTCTGAATACCCATGGAACGTCGGGATAGATAGCTATATTACGGCAGACGGCATCCCAATAAAAATCCGTAAATCTGATAGCCTCCTCAGCCTTTTAAAAACCATCCTTATCATCTGTTTTCGGCTTGAGATGGAGTATCTCTTCTATTACTTCCTCTGTGACTAGAATCTATTTGCCCCAAAGCTGAAATGCATCAAGGGTCATCCGATAATAGTTGGAATAGAACTCACGGACCCATGATGCGTTCACTTCCACCAGCTCCCTATCCAAAAAAACCCAACCTCTTTGTTCAATCTGGTGTTCAGTATATTTCTGCATCTCGATTGGTATTCTGAGCTTTCTTTCTATGTAGAGTTTCTGCTTCTCCAGAAAATGAGGAAACTTGAGCTCACAGTATAAGTTAGCAAATTTAGTTGAGTCGCAAGTAGGCAAGGCTTGATCATCCTTCTCCTTCTCAGTAAAATGCTTTTCACACCAATATTCATCCGAGATTGCAACGAATGACTGTGATTTCTTTCTTTTGATTGAGCTGGCCTTAGCCTTGCCTTTCCCTTTTCTATCAGACATCCTGAAAAAAATCACAGGATACAGAATATCAAATCAAATCAGAGAAAAGGAAAGACAACAAGTATATCAACAATACAAAGAGAAAATAGGAAATAGGGGATTTAAAGCTAAAACATGAAGTGAGTCACTAACAACATAATTAACCTAGAATGGAGTGTAAAAGGAATTTAAAATCAGTCAGAAATCGCATTCCAAGTAATTATATACAAAGGAATTTAACTTGCTTCTTCCTTAAGCAACAACATTTCTATGCATCAAAAGAATGATTAAGGAGTCAGTTGAAAAAGGAAAAGAAAAAGGAAGTTGAAAATGTTTGTTAGAAGTTTAAAGATTAGAAGAAAGGGGTTAAATGTTAATGGCATAGCAAATGCTGTTTTAACCAAGATGTGGTCCAAAATCATAAATGACAAGTAAACTCATACCCATGTGATGCAATGCAAGTCATTGATGATGAAATATGAATGCACAAAAGCACAAAAGAGAAATACAAGTCATCATCAATGTGTTTAATCACTTAAGTGCAAAAATTGGTGTAGAAAAATTAAAAATGCACTCATGTAACCCAAGGTGAATTGGAACAATAAAAATGGATACATAAGTAAAATTGCACCAATAATTACAACTTAAAAGAACCTCGATCAAAAGAAGCAAGATTAGGCCACTTGAAAAATTTGGAAAACAACTTCAATGGTGAAAGAGAAATTTGAAGTGAAAAGGACCAATGAAGAAAGGAAAATTTGGGCCTAACTTGAAGAATTAGAAACACAAGAGAGGTTCAAAATTACTTGGTCAGTCAAGGTCCTATTTGACACAGAATTCCATCAAATAGTTCCTTGATGTCATCAATTATGTAACACAACATACGGGAATCAAAAGAAGGGGAGGAAATGCTAGCCGATCAATTCATGAACTAAGTTTGGTAATAACCAAATGAAGCCAAAGTCAAAATATACCAAACTCAAATCACGAATTGGAAATTAATAGCATAAAGATTTTAGAAAAATTCGACAGCATTCCAGCAATAAATTGAGTGTTCCCGGATTAAACAAGCAGCAAACTCAAATCATATGAGCGTAAGACAAATTTAAACCATAATAGAACATTATAACTCATATGATTCTGCCATTATCAAGCAAAACAGCACATGTGAACTCGTACAAACCAAATTGCATAATCAACTTAAACAGCAACATATGCATCAGACACAATATATGCATACTAACAAAAGAAAATCACCATCACCCTTATATACCTGAAATAGTGAAGCATGCCCCAATTCAGACGGTAAAAAAAAACAAAATTTTAAACCTAAACCACTACAAAATCAATTAACTATCTAACCATCTAGAATCAACTAACATGGGAGAGAAAGGAAAGTAGGGGAAACCTGGGAGGGTTTCAGAAGCAGAAATAGAAACTGGAAAGGGAGAAGAGGAAGAGCTGAACAATGCCGCCACAGGAGTGGCAAAAACGGTGGTCTGCGGTAGTATCAGAAGAACAGAGCTGAGAGTAGCTCAGGGAGAAGGTTCTCCGAATCAGGGGAGTTGAGAGAAATCTACAGAGACGCAGAGATGGAAGAGTAGTGGTGGTGGTCAGAGAGGACACCAGCGGCAATGGTGTGGCCACGGTAAAGCTGGTGGCAGGGAGAGTGCGAAACAGCCGAGAAAGGGAGATAGAGAGGTTAAGAAGAAGGAAAGAAAAGGGAAGAAAGAGAGGTGGTTGGCGGAGGCTCGGGGTCACCGGACTAGTGTGGGTGGTGGTGGTAGAAGAGGTTTGATGGTGGCAAGTGGTGTCGCTTCAATGGAGTAAGGAAGGAGAAGAGAAAGAGACATTAGAAGGAGAAGGGGGTTTCACGCGAATGAGCTAGGGCTCCTCGCGTCAGGGGTTATCACATTTGAATCCATGTGCAGGCATGAACCACAAGTGAGCGTGGAACAGACAAAACAAGCGTCGACGTGCACACGTGTAACACACGTAGGCGTGGAAGAACGAAAAGAGCATATGACACGTACGCGTCGTTGTTGCGCACGCGTGAAGGGAGAGAAAGGAAGGTGATACGTATGCGTAAAGCACGCATACGCGTGCGGCGAAATTGTGCTAAACGCACAATTTCGGCACACTTGTCGTACAGCTCTCTTGATTTTGTACTACAGTAGTAGCACCAAAACTGGTGATAAACCCCAATTTTGTGGTTTATCTTGTGTTGATTTTAGGGGATTTTATCAACTTTTTTTTACATTTATTCAATGAAATAGCATGGTTTTGTAATTCTACCTTAATTTGTGCTTAAGTGTAAGAAAATGCTATTTAAGCCCTTAGATTGGTAATTCTAATTCACCTTTGATTTCACTAGATGCCTTGATGTGTTTGTTAGTGAATTTAGATCGAAAAGGATAGGAATGGATCAAAGGAGTGAAGAGAAAAGCATGCAAAGTGGAGAATTCATGGAAAATCAAGAATTTGGAGTACAAACATTGACGCGCATGCATGACAGACGCGTACACGGCATAGCTCGCACGTGACCTCATTAAAGTGAAAACGCTGGGGGCGATTTCTAAGCTTCCCAGGCCCAAATCCAACTGATTCCAGAGACTATTTTATGCAAAATTCAAGATGGGTCAAAGAGGGGAGCACTTAGATTAGTTATGATGAGCCTTTAGTTAGTTTTCTAGAGAAAGAAGCTCCTTCCTCTCTCTAGATTTAGGTTAGGTTTAGGTTAAATTCTCTTAGATTTAGGTTCAATTTCTTATTTTCATCTTGTTTTCTTCACAATTTCTTGTGCTATTGTCTTGAGTTTCCTATTTTCTCTTATTAATTTCTCATTTTGGCCATTTTTATGTTGTGAACACTTTTGTCAATTTAAATTCTCTTTAATGCAATTTGAGGTATTTTATGTTAATTGTGCTATCCTTAGTTGTGGTTGTTGATTCCTTGTATTGGGTAGTAGTAGATTTTACTATTTCTTGCAATTTATAATGCTTTCCTTTTATGCCTTCCAAGTGTTTGATAGAATGCTTGGTTGGATGTTAGAGTAAGTTTTTGTGCATTCTTGGCTTGTAAAGAGAAATTGGGTAATCTTGAGTCATTAACACCCAATTTAGCTTGGTGATCTACGGTTTTTAGTTAATATTATTTCCATTGACTCTAATCTCTTGCTAATTAAATTAGTAGGTTGATTAGGACTTTTGGATTGAGATTAACTAGTCTTGTTTGACCTTCTCTCGTGTGAAGATAATTTTGTACCTCCTTCCATTATTAGAGATGACTAAATAAGATAAGCTCTTGATAAATGTTGTATGATCATTAATGATTAGGATAGAAAGCCTAAATTCTCAACCCTTGCCATGAATGTTTCTCTGTAGTAATTGTGTTCTTCAGTTGTTTGATTTACATTTCTTGCACTTTTTCCACCCCACCCCCTTTTGATACCATAACCAATAATACGCATACCTCACTATAACTCCTTGAGAAGACGACCCAAGGTTCAAATATTTCGGTTAATTTTACATTGGGGTTTGTACTTCTGACAACAAAATCTTTTAAACTTTGATTGAGCATTGCTTGTCAGTTGGGAACTATACTTGCAATGAAGTTATTTTCTCTAAACCGAGAAGAAATTCTTAGCCGACGGTTTCGCTCATATCACCAGGCGACGCGTGCACGTTGGCCACACAAACGTGTAGAAGGCAAGAAAAGCAAGGTGACGCGTAAGCTTCAGGCATGCGCACGCGTGAGCTGCCCCCTTTTTTTTCAATAGAAGCATAAAAATAGGACTTAAAATTCTCCCTACACTATATACAACTCCAAACCACCTAAAATTCAAAATTTACAAAATCTTTAAGTTTTTGAAAAAATTTTCAAATACTACACGATACAATTTAAAAACTAACCTACAACGTAAGGCATAAATTTAGTCAAACAAACTAAAAACCAAAACACTAAAACAAGAATGTCCAAGAAGGAAAACTACCTAACAATAGCAACCCAAGTCATTTATTGAGTATATCTACAAGACAATGGAAAGAGTTTACCATAGTGAGGTGTCTACCACCTAGCACTTTTTATTTATTGTCCTTAAGTTGGACAATTGATGGGGTCCTTGCTATGGTGGCTTATGCTTGAACTCTTCCTTGAATCCCCACCAATGTTTACATATCCAATACCCACCGGGATCCCAAATTAGGCACACTGAGCTTTCAAGAAAATTCAAACAAGTGACAAGGTTCCAAGATTGATGACGGTTGAGGTGTATTTCGGGGTTCCAAACCTTATTTGTCAACACCCTTTCTTCTTGATCTTCATGCTTCCATTCGGGTGTCAAGCACATAGAATTCTCATATAAGCACCCAAACATCCTCCTAGATCCTATCAATTGAGTAGCACACCAATCCTTGCTCCTAAACTTTGATAACTCAACCATAGTGAACCTTGAATTGTGATGCCTACCGCTAACCAAATCTTTCTTGCTTTTCATTCCACAAAGATTCCTAAGTTGACCATCTGTTTCAAGCAAACCATATTCAAGTGGAATAAGAAAGCTAAGGAATATGAATTTTACCCACTTGAATGGTTGATAAACCACTATTTTATGGTTTATCTTGTGCTTAATTGAGTGGATTTTATCAATCATTCATACATTTATTTATACGATTTGCATGTTTTATAATTCCTTCTCGGAATTTGTTCTATTATTGAAAACATGCTTCTTTGGCTTTTATTTTCTTTTATTTAATCCTCTCTTATTGCCATTAGATGCCTTGATATGTATGTTAAGTGATTTCAGGGATTACAGGGCAAGAATGACTTAGAGGATGGAAAGGAAGCACGTAAAAGTGGAAGGAATACAAGAAGTTGAAGGAATTGCAAAGCTGTCAGCCTGACCCTCTCGCACTAAAACGATCATAACTTGAGCTGCAGAGATCCAAATGATGCGGTTTTACTTGCATTTGAAAGCTAACATTCAGGGCTTCGATTTGATATATAATTCGGCATAGTGACCATATAGATAGGCGACGCGAACGCGCGCTCCACACGGACACGTTGCATCTGCGAATCTCATTCCACGCAAACGCGTGGATGACGCCTCCACGTCACTCTGCCGCGACCTGTACGGACCAGATTTCACAATCAGCAATTTCTGGGCTATTTCTGACCTAATTTCAAGCCCAGAAAACACAGATTAAAGGCTGCAAAGTGGAGGAATGAAGGGAACACTTCAGATCAGATCATAATTCACTTTTCACAATTTAGATGTAGTTTTTAGAGAGAGAGGCTCTCTCCTTTCTCTTAGGATTTAGGATTAGAATTCCTCTTAAAGGATTTAGGATTTATTATTATTTCAACTTCCAATTTTTCTTCTCCATCACAGGTTCAATATTCCTTTTTTATTTATTTTCTCTTTTATTTGTTTATGAACTTTTCTATGTTAGATTTGATTTCTTTTATTAAATATAATTTGAGGTATTTCAGACATATAATTTTTATTTAGATTATTTACTATTGGCTTTGGTTAAGTAATTGGTGACGCTTGAGTTATCAAATAAAGCAGTGGTTGAAATTGGCAGATCGCTCTAAAACTAGTCTTTCCACAGTGATTGACTTGGACTTGAGGATCAAATTAATTATTCCACTTGACTTTCCTTTGCTTTAGTAAAGGTTAACTAAGTGGGATTAAAATCCAATTCTCATCACAATTGATAAGGATAGGACTTCCAGTTCTAATACCTTGCCAAAAGTTTATTTTATGATTACTATTTTAATTTTCTTATCATTTAACATACTTCTTTCTTACTTTCAAAACCCCCAATTTACAAGACTCATAACCAATAATAAGAACATACCTCCCTGCAATTCTTTGAGAAGACGACCCGAGGTTTGAATACTTCGGTTATCAATTTATTTAGGGATTTGTTACTTGTGACAACCAAAACGTTTGCACGAAGGGATTTCTGTTGGTTTAGGATCTATATCTACAACGCGATTATTTTTATAAAATTCTTTACTAGCAAAAATCCTAACGTCAAAATGGCACCGTTGCCGGGGAATTGCAAACATGTGCCTTATTATTGGTTATTGTAAATATTTTTCAAAAAAAAAAATCAGATTTTAAAAATTTTTATCTTATCTTATACTTTTTCAAAAATTATATCTTTTTCAAAATATTTTCTTTTTGTTAGTTTTTGTTTTTATTTTCTCTCACTACTATGAACTCTCACCCCTTTGGCTATGAGTCTGGTTACAACTATGTTGCAGAAAGAGGAAGCTATAACAAGAATATGCATCAAGGTCAAAGCAATCAAAGATGGACGGAGCCAAGAGGATCCGATAAACCCTTTAGGCAACAACACCTTCCAGGATATTATGGACAAAGACCATTCTACAATGCATACCAAGATGATAGATATGGTGGACCCCTTGTAGTTCCCAACAAGACCCACCATATGCCTATAAACCCCCCTCATCCTCAATGTAATTTTGAACCACCATATTTACAAGCCTCTTTCCACCAAACACCTCCATATGACCCTAATCCTTATCCACCACACCAACCACCCTACGAGCCATACTTAGAACTACCACCTCAATATTCACCATCTCCATATTCTTATCAAGATGAACCACCTTCCTACCATGAACCCTTTCTCCCAACAAATGAACCCTCCCATCCACCCCAAACCCCCTTGGAGAAAGCATTTACCGATCTAAACTCTACTCTACAAGCTCTCGTCGCCCAAATCGGACCACCAAATACCTTCAACAATCAACCCTCAAGCTCTAGTGCACTTCCTTTTCAACCATAGAATGATCTCTCCATCCCATCACCACCATCCATGGAAGAGCACCCACATCCATCAATCCAAGAGCAAGATGATCCCAATTATGCTATTGATATGGAACATGAGAGAGAGGATCGTCTTCGCGAATCCATACTTCATAAGGAGCTAGAGGAGGCACTAAATATGAAGGTAGAAGAGACCCTTGAAGATGAAAGAGTAATTGAAGGGAGTTGTCATGGAAAGGTAATCGTCAAGGAGGAACAAGAGTCAAGGGATCATTTCAAGGAAACGGTAGATCAATTTCATGCAACCCTTCATCAACTGGAGTAAGAAATAAATCAATTATCTTCCAGATGTTCAGACATCCAACAAACTCCCATGGCCCCACGTGGAGAATCCAATAAAGAACGTAGCATGAGGGAGACACTAGAGACTTCAGTGGACAATAAGGAGCATGACTTTGTACTGGAACAAGTGGAGAAAGCCATAATAGTTGCAGAGGAAGAAGTGGTTGAAGATTTAGGAGATGCAGAACCTCCACGGGAACCTCAAGTCACAGAACGCTCTTCTAAGGAGTTTGAATTTGTTGTTGAGGAGGGTGTACAACCTCCAAGGCATATCATGGTTGAAGACTTGGAAGAGGTTGATCAAGAGATGGAGATTCAAGAAGAAAAAGCACAACCTCCCATGCTCTTGGTAAGCAATAAAGAAAAGATTGAGGTGGAAGAAAGATACCAAGAGGAAGAGGTTGAAATTGAAGAAGTTTGCATAGAGGTGAAAGTTGTCAAGGAATAGCACAAGGGAATGGAGCTTGAAATCACCCTGCCAAAGCTGTTGGAGACCTCTCCCCCAAAGCCATTACCGTCCAACACAACATTCAAGTGGGTAAAATTTATATCCCTTAGCTTTCTAATTCCACTTGAATATGGGCTACTGGAGACGGATGGTCAACTTAGAGCTCTTTGTGGTATCAAGAGTAAGAGGAAGATGGTCTGTGGTAGCAGTTATCCTACAAGGTTCAACATGGTTGTATGCTCAAAATTTGAATGCAAAGGTTGGTGTAAAGCTCAACTGAATGGGTCTAGGAAGTTGTTTGGCCGCTTTAGTAAGAACTCAGATTGCCTGCCACCCGGTTGGAACACTAAGGATCAACAAGAAGACAGGTGCAAAAGCAAGGTTTGGGACCCCAGAATTCAATCTAGAAATCAATACTCCTGGGGCCTTGTCACTTGCTTTAGCTTGCTTGAAGGCTTTCTGCGCCTAGTTTGGGATCTCGGAGGCTATTGGAAGTACAAACATTGGTGGGGATTCCTGGATCAGTACAAGCATAAGCCACCATAACAGGGAGCTCACCAAACGTCCATCTTAAGGACTTTAACTAAAAGTGCTAGGTGGGAGACAACCCACCGTGGTATGATCGTTCCCTTTCTATTTTGCTTTGTTTTTGAATTTTGTTTGAACCTGAAATTTTTGCATGACATTCATTGTATTTTGCATTCTGCATACTGCATAAAAAAAATTTCTCGCACGCGACGCGTCTGCGTCATAGGTGCATTAGGAAGAAAATGAATTGAACAGAGAGTCACGCAAAAGCGTGGCTGGAGGCGTGCCTTTGGCACAAATTGGTCCACGCGACCGCATCGATGATGCGTCCGCATCATGTGGAAAAAAATGTCTCCCACGCGTTTGCATCACCTATGCGAACGCGTGCCTCAAAATCGACGTAAAAAGGGTGTATGGCCGAAAGTTGAACTGGAATTGGGCTGGAGCCGTGCTAGCCATACAATCCCTACCATGCGTACATCTGCCCCACGCGTCTGCGCCATTTTCAAATTTAGGCCATCCACGCGATCGCGTCAACCACGCGACCGCGTCACCCAAATTTTTGGCAAAATAAATTTTTCAAACAGAGAGTTGTGTGTGCACGAGGCTGCCCTCGCGCTAATGGCACAAATCGATCCACGCGACCTCGTGGATAACGCGTCCGCATTATTTCATAAAAGCGCTATCCGCGCGAACGCGTCACTCACGCGTCCGCGTCACTTGTGCCGCACAGCTTATCCAAATCACTGCCAACTATCTTATCTTTTCTTCCCAAAATCTAAATCTTTTCTTTCCCTTCTTTTTCTTTTTCTTTCTTTTTCTTTTAATTGGTGTTGGAAATTTATTTGGGTCATTATTTTGCTTGTGGATTGTTAAGAAATTGTTTGACAATTATATATTATTTTTTTTATAGGGTTGCTTGCATGTTCAATTTAATACTTTCCATACCTTATTTAACATGCATGTTATGTGTTTGTGAAAATGCCCGTATGGCATTGCGCACTATTTTTAGATTTCTTTTATTCTACTACTCTAAATGCCTGGTTTTCACAAAACTCTTTTTATATTTTATTAATTAAATATAATTGTTATTACAAACATGTTGTTAGTTTGAAAGACTTGGTATTCTAACTTGGACATTGAATGCTTGATCTATGCTACTCATGCCTTTGACAGCATGCCGATAAACATCTTGCATTTAACTGTCATCACATGCACTTGCTATATTTCCATTGATGACTATTCACATGTAGTCATGACCATGTGTTAACGTCATTCTTCTTTACTGTGCATTGATTATCACCTTTCCCGTTCTCTTCCTTGCTGGATCCCCTAGCTTTACTTGTTACTTTCTTTTTCCCTTTTCAGGATGACCACCAAGAAAGGTAAAGAGAAAGCTACTCCCAAACCACCGGCAAGGAAGGAAATAAAAAGAGCACTAGCTGCGAAGCCACCCATCCACCTGTACATCTTAGCATGCACCGAAGACGGTGCAATCTTTAAGTGTGGGGAGGTCGATACCGACTTCCAGGGGTTAGTTACCTTCTTTTCAACACCAATATTCTATTTTCTTTGTTTGTTCATTGCTGCATTTGCATATTTGATTGCATGTTTGTTTGATTTTATGCATTTAATTACTACTTGGTTGAAGTAATATTTTCTTTTTCAAGAAATTTTTTATAATATTTCACTAATTTAAATTAAAAAAAAATTTGTTAAATTTGTTTGAAGTTGTATTTGGAACATAGTTAAAAGCTAGAACACACAACCTGTGAGATTTGAGCTTATTTACATGGTTACATTATTTAACCATAATATTTTATTCTTGTGTGTTTTCTTCTTTATGATTGCAATCTTTACCTTGTTTCAGTCTATATGTCCATTATTTAGTATATTTACATGCTTGCATATGATTGAGGCCATATTTGATTATTAACTCACTTATCCCAAATAAGCCTACCCTTTTATGTCACCCTTGTTAACCCCCCTTGAGCCTTTTAACCCCCTTCTGTTTTATAACCACATTACTAGCCTTAAGCAGAAAAACAAAATAAAAATCTCAAGTTGAATCCTTGGTTAGCTTAAGATAGATATTGTGTATAATTTAAGTGTGGGGAATTTTTTTTTTGGGAACATGGGATGATAGAAAAAAAAGTAGGGAATTAAATTGAATAAGTTATTTGAAAATTTGGGAAGCATGCTCATGTGAAATCAAAAATAATTAAATTACCATGTGCATTAAAAAAATAAAAAAATAAAAAATAAATAAAAAATAAAAAAATTTAAGTAATTAAATAAGGGGATACAAAAAAAATATATTACCCCAAATGCAAATTAAAAAAAAAATCAATGCACATAAGACAAAATTCAAAAATAAGTTTGATACATGAGCATGCAATACAAAAGTGGGAAAATTTTGGGTAGCTAGGTAAAGCATTCTAAATTGTATAAAGTATGTATATGTTAGGTGAGATCATAGACTAATCAAGGGTTCAATTTTTAGCTCACTTAGCCTTATACATATACCCTTACCCTTACGTTAGCCCCATTACAACCTTGAAAAAGACCTCATGATGTTTGTATGTATACATTAAATATTTGTTGATTGGTTAGATGAAGAACGAAGTTTAGAAAGCATGATTAGAGAAGAATAGAGTGATTGACCCTAGACACTTGAGAGATTAGAGTGATATACACAACCAGCGAGGGTTCAATGCTTGATTCTATGTTCCCTGCTTTCATGAGCTATCTTCTTACAAGTTTACTTGCTTTTTATTGTATAATTTGAATTAGTGGAATTTGGTTCATATTTGTCTTGAAGAACTTATTTACTTTTAATCAAGTAGGTAGAAACATTTTGCATGTAGTTGCATCCGCATAGATAGGTTGCACTGCATACTCTCTATCATTCCTCTTCACTCCTTTATAGCTTCTCTTGAGCTTAGCATGAGGACATGCTAATGTTTAAGTGTGGGGAGATTGATAAACCACTATTTTATGGTTTATCTTGTGCTTAATTGAGTGGATTTTATCAATCTTTCATACATTTATTCATACGATTTGCATGTTTTACATTTCCTTCCCAGGATTTTTTCTATGATTGAAAACATACTTCTTTGGCTTTTATTTTCTTTTATTTAATCCTCTCTTATTACCATTAGATGCCTTGATATGTGTGTTAAGTGATTTCAGGGATTATAGGGTAGGAATGGCTTAGAGGATGGAAAGGAAGCACGCAAAAGTGGAAGGAATACAAGAAGTTGAAGGAACTGCAAAGTTGTTAGCCTGACCCTCTTGCACTAAAACGATCATAACTTGAGCTACAGACGTCCAAATGATGCGGTTACACTTGCGTTGGAAATCTAACGTTCGGAGCTTCGATTTGATATATAATTCGGCATAGTGGCCGTACAGATAGGCGATGCAAACATGTGCTCCACATGGACACGTCGCATCTGCGAATCTCATTCCACGCAAACGCGTGGATGACGCCTCCGTGTCACTCTGCCGCGACCTGTACGGACCAGATTCCAGATTTCACAATCAGCAATTTCTGGGCTGTTTCTGACCCAGTTTCAAGCCCAGAAAACACAGATTAAAGGCTATAAAGTGGAGAAATGAAGGGGACACTTCAGATCAGATCATAATTCACTTTTCACATTTTAGATGTAGTTTTGAGAGAGAGAGAGAGAGGCTCTCTCCTCTCTCTTAGGATTTAGGATTAGAATTCCTCTTAAAGGATTTAGGATTTATTATTATTTCAACTTCCAATTTTTCTTCTCCATCACAGGTTCAATATTCCTTTTTTATTTATTTTCTCTTTTATTTGTTTATGAACTTTTCTATGTTAGATTTGATTTCTTTTATTAAATATAATTTGAGGTATTTCAGACATATGATTTTTATTTAGATTATTTACTATTGGCTTTGGTTAAGTAATTGGTGACGCTTGAGTTATCAAATAAAGCAGTGGTTGAAATTGGCAAATCGCTTTAAAACTAGTTTTTCCACAGTGATTGACTAGGACTTGAGGATCAAATTAATTATTCCACTTGACTTTTCTTTGCTTTAGTAAAGGTTAATTAAGTGGGATTAAAATCCAATTCTCATCACAATTGATAAGGATAGGACTTCTAGTTCTAATACATTGGCAAAAGTTTATTTTATGATTACTATTTTAATTTTCTTATCATTTAACATACTTCTTTCTTACTTTCAAAGCCCCCAATTTACAAGACTCACAACCAATAATAAGAACATACCTCCCTGCAATTTCTTGAGAAGACGACCCGAGGTTTGAATAATTCGGTTATCAATTTATTTAGGGATTTGTTACTTATGACAACCAAAACATTTGCACGAAGGGATTTCTGTTGGTTTAGGATCTATATCTACAACGCGATTATTTTTATAAAATTCTTTACTAGCAAAAATCCTAACGTCAATGGTGTAAAGGATGATGGTGACTTAGAAAGAGAGACCTCCCCACACTTTGACAATGTGAGGTCCACTCCCTTGTGCTCTTCTTTGGTTACCTCCATCTCTTGACAAGCATCTTCCAAGTCAACTTCTTGACAAAGTTCTTCACATTCAATCACTTCCTCACCAACCTCTTCTAGCTCTTCTCCATACTTCATGTCATAACTTGGAGGTAATGTGGAACGTATCTCAATATCAACCTCAATTTTAATGGAAGAAGATTTCTCAAATGCAAAAAGAACATGTGTTGGTGTGGAATCATCATCAAGAGGAAGATTTGTTGCTTGCTTAACATCTTCCAATTCTTCATCATTCACTATATGTTTTGGAGGTAGCGCACCCTCCTTAATATTACTTTCAAGTTCAATGGAAAAAGGTTCAATAGGATCCTCAAGGTGATTTGTTAGTGAGGACAAGAACTCATCAATGATTGAATCTAATTCTCTATCAATCTCTCCTAATTTTTCAACCACTCTTTCCGGTTCAATTATCTCAACTTCCTCCTCTTGTTGCAATTCTTGCTTCAACTCCTCTTCTTCATCTTGAAGCTCCAAATTCACTCCCTTACTATACTCCTTGGTTGATCCTCCACATTCGTCAATGGGAGTGTCTTGAATGCATGACATTAGGTAGGAGGCCATGCAGTTAACGGCTTCAGTCATGGTAGCTGTTCCGAGGGTTACCTGAAACGTGTAGCTCGGTCGTCTCTGGAGAGGCCCGAGGTGGGGGTCAGGGACCCGAGCTTGATGTACGGAGAGGTTGGTGGTTGTACCTGCAATGACACTCCGATGCTTAAGTTAGCATGGGTTCAAGCAGATATTGAGTAGAATTAGAATGTGAGTTATACCTGGGTGTTCCAGTGTATTTATAGTAGCTGGCCGTGATCTTCCCTGGATAAGATATTCTTATCTTATCTTATCTTTTGGGAGTTTTATCTCTATCTTTGCGGAACCGCCTTCCCTAGGCCTTTTCGGCCTTTAGGTTTTGGGCTTCGTTCCTTTTGATGGGCCTTCTTAGCTTTGTTGTCCGAGGTCCGACCTCAGGCGTGGGCTTTGGGACGAGGTCGGACCTTTCATGGATTTTGCCGAGTTAGAGGAGCCCGGTCAGGGTATGAACAGTGCCCCTGCCCGAGTTCGTCCTTTTTGGAAGGTCGAGCTCGGGCATAGTAGTTTTTCAAAATTTCAAAAATGGCCGTTTCAGCATTTATTGCATTTTACCGTTTCTTCTCGATTTCCGTTCGGGCTCTGTGAAGGCATTATTTATTTGCCCCTTTTCCCCTTTTTCTTCGTTTATTCTGTTCCCTTCCTTTTTTCTGAGTTTTCGCCATTCTCTTTTTTTGAGCATCGCTTCCTTTTTCTTTTGTTTCTTCTTTCCTGAATCTTTCCGCGGACCTTTCCGGGGTTTCCTTCTGCGCCGCCGTTCCGTTCTCCTTGCTTCGGAGCTCGTCGTCCTCGTTTCTTTCTTCCAGGTTTGTTCCCACCTCTTTTTTTGTGCACATATGCTTCTGTTTCTTTTTCTCTATTCCTGGGTTGCCCCGAAAAGAGGCGCCGCCATTGCTTTGTTTTGTTTGTATATGGGGGGGCTCTTTTCTCTTGGTATCTTGTTTCCGGGTTGCTGCATTTTCATCTCAAAGATCGTTGTTTCTTTGTTTTGCTGAATGGGTTTTCGCTGTCTGCTTTTATGTGATTTTTGCTTGCTGTTGTATTCTTCTTTGTAGGCAAGAATTTTTATGTCTCGAAAGGTTCTTCAAGCGATGTCGACCAAGATTCCAAGTGGTCTTGGTTGGGTAGATCCTGTTCCTCTAAGAGTCCCTTCTGTGGTAGATTCTGAGTATTTAGCTAGGTTTCGTAGGCAATGTAGCATATGTGAAGATAGAGAATCTGAGAGGGATTATGAACTAGTAGCCCCGGATTCCGAGGAGAGAGTGTGCTTCCCGCCTTTAGATAGTTCTGAGAAGCTCTTCTTTTATGCTTATGATTGCTTTTTCTCTAAGCTGAGTGTCCGACTTCCTTTTACCGACCTGGAGTCCGAGGTGTTGTGGTCTTGTAACCTTGCCCCTACGCAGCTTCATCCAAATTCTTGGGCGTTTTTAAAGCTGTTTCAACTTTTGTGTCAGTTTTTGGGTGTCTCTCCCTCTATTTCTCTTTTTTCCTATTTGTTTGTGTTGACGAAGCCGGGTTCGGGTGGAGGGAAGGTGTCTTGGGTCTCTTTTAGGGCTAACCAGGGGAGGAAGTTCTGTACCCTGTATGATGAGTCTTTTCACGATTTTAAGAACTTTTATTTCAAGGTCCGGGATGTTGGAGACGTCCGACCTTTCTTTCTAGATGAGAGTGGGGAGCCTTCTTTTCCTCTTTGTTGGCAGGAGAATATAGTGTCTGTTAAGTATACCCTTGAGAGTCTAGATGAGGTGGAGCAGGCTTTTGTGGGTGTGGTGAGCAGTTTATGGGGTCGGGCACCTCACTTGGATACGAAGAAAATGTTGGGAGATCCAAGCCTTCTCCGTTCCGAGTTAGGTAGTTCCCGACCTCTTCTGAGATTCATTTTTTCTCGTATTTTGGTTTTGCTTATTTTTTGTTTGGAATTTCTGTTGTGGTAATCCTTTTCTTTATTTCTTGCAGAGATGGCTTCTCAGGCGGATTCCATGAAGTTCCTTCGTCGGACGAAGAAGTCCGTGGCTGCCCGGAATATTGAGGCCGGGGAGGCTTCTGCCCGATCTTCTCCGCAGAAGACTACTGTGGGTGTTCAGACTCGGTCGAAGACTATTCCGACTCCCCAGTTCCGAGCTATAAGTCAGGATCCTCCGACCTCTGGGCCTGCTACTTCTTCTCCTCCCCCGTTTTCGGGTCCTCCTCTTAAGAAGCAGAAGACCTCTCAAGAGCTTGCCGGTTTCAATGATAAGGACTTTGACGCTCTTGGTTGGATTGAGCAGCATATTCTCCCTCAGACCTTTATTTCCACTGATGATGTTTCTATGGAGCATCATTTTCAGTATATGGCGCGGAGTTGTGTCCGGATGGCTAGTCTTCATGCCGCTATTGCCCGGGAGTTCAAGAAATCCCCCCTTGGGGCGACCAGCTCCCGACTTGAGAAGACTCAGTCCGAGCTTGATAGGATTAGTCAAATGAAGGCTGCCAGGATTACTGAGTTGGAGGCCTCTTTGGAGAAAGAGAAAACTAAAGCTACCGCGGCTGTGGCGGCAGCGAAGACATCTGAGGAGATGGCGAAGGCGGCTACAGAGAATTATACTCGGCTATATACCGAGCTTGTGGAGACAAAGGAGGAGTTGCAATCTGCGCAGGACAAGTTTTACGAGCTGGAAGGTCATGTGGCCAAGGGTATGGATGCCATGTTTGAGAATTTGAAGGCTCAGGTCCGGGTTCTTGCTCCCGACCTGGATCTGAGCTTATTCAGTACGGACAACGTTGTTGTGGAGGGGAAGATTGTTCCTGCTCCTTCCGAGGATGAGGTTCCGATGTCCGACCCCAAAGCTCCGGTTGAGAACCCGACTTCACCTTTGGTCGGGGATAGATCTGGTCGGGATGATGTTGCCGTTGATGCAGTCCCGATATCTATGTTTCCTCCGCAGCCTGCTGTTGATGTGGAGTCTGGAAAGGACCTTGATCCTCTGTAATCTTTTTAGTGGTTTGCCCGGCCTGTGGGCTTTTTGTTGGATGGTTTCTGTGAATGCTTTTGGACACCTTTTGCTTTATTTAGCTACTTGTGGTAACTTTATTATGCGGTGTTTTTGTTCGCGTTTTGACCTTTTGTTTCCGCTTTTGTGCTTTTTAGTTGTTTTCGGATAACAACTTTTTAGCTAGCGTTTTGACCTTTTGTTTCCGCTTTTGTGCTTTTTAGTTGTTTTCGGATAACAACTTTTTAGCTAGCGTTTTGAAACTTCCTGTTCTTTTCGCTTGTACTTTTTAGTTGCTTTTGTAAGGCAACTTTTTAGTAAGCGTTGTCGAAACTTCCTTTGATTTCGTTCTTTCGCTTGTACTTTTTAGTTGCTTTTGTAAAGCAACTTTTTAGTAAGCGTTTTTCGAAATCTTGGTTCTCGCCGTTTTAAGGCTTCTTTCTTGGGTCCGAGCTTTTCTCGGACCTCGGGTGCTTGAGTACCTCGTTTTTGTTGGGTCCGACTTTGTCGTTGGTCGGCCCTTTTAAGTTATTTTTGTAATCTCTTTTTATTTGGCTTTTTGAGCCTTTTCAGAGTTACTTTTATAACTTCTCACATTAATTTGAACCTCGTCGCTTTATCTTTGCCGACCTTTGTGTGGCCTTTTGGCAAATGATTTTTTGCGTTTTGCCGAGCATAAATTAATGCGCCTTGGCGGGGTACTTTTCAGGATTTGTTTCATCATGAGGAAGAAGAAAAGAAAATAGAGAAATTTGATTAGTATTAAAAAAAAAAGAATATTTACAGAGTGTTTACCCTTTGGCTAGGTCGGGTGTCTTACTTTAACCGGGTGTCTCATTAAAAAACCCTTGTAGGGAAAAAGAGTACACCTCGGGTTAAGTTTTTCTAGCTGTAGTACCGCCTTAGGTTACAGGCGTGCCAGGCCCTGGGCAGCTCATTGCCTTCTAGGTCGGATACTTTGTAGTAGCCTGTCCCTAAGACTTCTGTTACCTTGTAGGGTCCTTTCCAATTTGCGGCTAGCTTTCCTTCTCCCGACTTTTGTGTTCCGATGTCATTTCGGATTAGAATCAGGTCGTGAATGGAGAAGTTTCGCTTTATTACTTTCCGATTGTACCTGAGGGCTGTTCGCCGTTTTAAGGCTTCTTCTCGGATTCGGGCTCTTTCTCGGACCTCGGGGAGGAGGTCGAGTTCTTCCCTTTGTGCCTGTGGGTTGCCTTTTCCGTTGTAGAAGATGACTCTGGGTGACCCTTCATCTATTTCGATAGGAATCATTGCCTCCATTCCGTAAGCTAGTCGGAATGGGGATTCTCCCGTTGTAGAGTGTGGGGTTGTCCGATATGCCCATAGTACCTGGGGGAGTTCCTCGGCCCATGCCCCTTTGGCCTCTTGGAGTCTTCGTTTTAACCCGGCCAAGATGACTTTGTTTGCAGCCTCCGCTTGTCCATTGGCTTGTGGGTGCTCGACTGATGTGAATTGCTGTTTGATTTTTAGTTCGGCCACCAAGTTCTGAAAACTTGTGTCTGTGAACTGTGTTCCATTGTCCGTTGTGATGGAGTAGGGGACTCCGAATCTTGTGACAATGTTTTTGTATAGGAATTTGCGGCTTTTCTGAGCCGTAATGGTGGCTAAGGGTTCAGCTTCGATCCACTTTGTGAAGTAATCGACCCCTACTATGAGGTATTTGACTTGTCCCGGTCCTTGGGGAAACGGGCCGAGTAGGTCAAGTCCCCATTTTGCGAAGGGCCATGGTGCGGTGATGCTGATAAGGTCTTCTGGTGGTGCCTTGTGGAAATTGGCGTGTTTTTGGCAGGGGGGCATATTTTCACGAATTCCGTCGCGTCTTTCTGCAAGGTCGGCCAGTAGAAGCCGGCTCGGACTACCTTTTTAGACAATGCCCGAGCTCCGAGATGGTTCCCACACATGCCTCCGTGGATTTCTTCGAGGACGTTCTTTGTTTCTGAGGTCGGGACGCACCGAAGGAGGGGATTTGTGAATCCTCTTCTGTATAATACGCCGTGAATTAGTGTATAATTCTGGGCATCTTTCGTGAGTCTTTTAGCTTCCTTTCTTTCGGCGGGAAGAGTTCCCGACTTCAGGTAGCTGAGTATGGGGGTCATCCATCCTTGCTGTTGGTTGGATATATTCAGCGTTTCTTCCTCTCTTAGCACGGAGGGGGATTGTAAAGTTTCCTGGAGGAGACTTCTGTTGTTGCCTCCGGCCTTGGTGCTGGCGAGCTTTGAGAGGGCGTCTGCCCGGGCGTTTTGTTCCCGAGGTATGTGCTGGATTTGTATTTCTGAAAAGTGGCGTAATTGTGCCTGTGTTTGATCCAGGTATTTTTTCATAGTTGGGTCTTTGGCCTGGTAGCTTCCATTTACTTGAGATGTGACGACCTGGGAGTCGCTGAAGATCGTGATTCTCTGGGCTCCGACCTCTTCGGCTAGCTTTAGACCTGCTAGTAGGGCCTCGTATTCGGCTTGGTTGTTCGAAGCCTGGAACTCGAATTTTAGGGATAGTTCTATCCGTGTTCCTTGGTCGCTTTCGAGTATGACCCCGGCTCCGCTTCCTGTTTTGTTTGAGGACCCGTCGACATACAGATTCCATGAGAGTGGGGTTCCAGGGGTCTCAGTATATTCTGCGATGAAGTCGGCTAGGTACTGAGATTTTATGGCAGTCCGGGCTTCATAGTGGAGGTCGAACTCGGACAGTTCCACCGCCCATTGTAGTATTCGTCCTGCCAGGTCTGTTTTTTGTAGGATGTGTCTCATGGGTTGGTTTGTCCGGACTTTGATGGTGTGGGCTTGAAAGTAGGGACGGAGCCTCCGAGCTGTGAATACTAGGGCGTAGGCGAATTTTTCTATTTTCTGATAGTTTAATTCGGCCCCTTGTAGTGCCTTGCTCAAAAAGTATACGGGGTGTTGTCCTTGGTCATTTTCCCGTATTAATGCTGAAGCGACTGCCCGATGTCCGACCGAGAGGTATAATACGAGCTCTTCCCCTTTTAAAGGTCGGGTTAGGATTGGTGGCTGCCCGAGGAATTCCTTGAATTCTTGAAAGGCTTTTTCGCACTCCGGGGTCCATGAAAAGGGTTTCCCTTTCTTTAGGAGTGAGTAGAGAGGCAGTGATTTTATTGCTGATCCTGCCAAGAATCTTGATAGGGCAGCTAGCCTTCCATTCAGTTGTTGTACTTCTTTGACACACGTCGGGCTCTTCATATTGAGTATTGACTGGCATTTGTCCGGGTTCGCTTCGATGCCTCTTTGAGTCAGCATGAAGCCTAGGAACTTTCCGGCTTCTGCAGCGAAGGTGCACTTTGTCGGATTAAGTCTCATGTTGTGTTTTCTGAGGGTGCCGAAGACGCTGGTGAGGTCGGTCAGCAAGTTTCTGTCTTCTTGTGTCTTTACTAGCATGTCGTCGACGTACACCTCCAGCTGTAGTCCGATGTGCTCCGAGAATACTTTGTTCATTAGCCTCTGGTAGGTTGCCCCTGCGTTCTTTAGTCCGAAGGGCATTACTACGTAGCAGTAGTTTGCCTTTGGGGTTATGAACGAGGTCTTTTCTTGGTCGGGTCCGTACATCGGGATTTGATTGTATCCTGAGTATGCGTCCGTGAAGGAGAGATATCTATAGCCTGAGGCTGCGTCTACTAAGGCGTCGATGTTTGGTAGTGGATATGGGTCTTTGGGGCAGGCTTTGTTGAGATCCGTGTAATCGACGCACATCCTCCATTTTCCATTGGGCTTTCTTACCAGGACTACGTTTGCGAGCCATAGGGGGTATTTTACTTCCCTAATGAACCCTGCATCTAGTAGTGCTTGTACTTGTTCTTCTATTGCTTGCATGCGTTCGGGTCCGAGCTTCCTGCGTCTTTGTTGGACAGGTCGGGATCCCGGGTACACTGATAGCTTATGGCACATTAGGTCGGGGCTTATGCCTGGCATGTCGGAGGCTTTCCAGGCGAAGAGGTCGGAATTTTCTTTTAAGAGGGTTATGAGTTCTTCTTTTAGGCCCGCTTCAAGGTTTGCTCCTATGTTTGTTATTTTTTCAGACGTGCTCCCAATCTGGACTCTTTCGGTTTCTCCCTCTGGTTGTGGCCGAAGATCTTCTCGGGCTTGGACTCGCCCGAGTTCTATTGTGTTGATCTCTTTTCCTTTTAAGTTCAGGCTTTCGTTGTAGCATCGCCGTGCCAGTTTTTGGTCGCCTTTCAGGGTAGCGATTCCTTTTGCGGTAGGGAACTTCATACAGAGGTGTGGGGTCGAGACTATAGCTGCCAGTCTGTTTAGGGTTGGTCGCCCAATGAGGGCATTGTATGCTGAAGTGACGTCGACTATAATGTAGTCGATGCTTAATGTTTTAGATTGCTCGCCTTTTCCGAAAGTAGTGTGTAGCGAGATGTATCCTAAGGGATGGATCGGGGTATCTCCTAGCCCAAACAAGTCGGTGGGATAGGCCTTTAGTTCTTTTTCTTCAAGTCCGAGTTTGTCGAAGGCCGTTTTGAACAGGATATCTGCAGAGCTTCCCTGGTCAATCAGGGTTCGATGTAAGTTGGCGTTTGCCAGGATAATGGTGATTACCATTGGATCATCGTGCCCGGGTATTATCCCTTGAGCATCTTCTCGGGTAAACGAGATGGTGGGTAGTTCGGGCAGGGGATTGTCTTCTCGGACGTGGTAGACTTCTTTGAGGTGTCTTTTTCGCGAGGATCTGGATGTTCCTCCGCCTGCAAAACCTCCATTTATCATGTGAACGTGCCTTTCAGGGGTTCGCGGGGTTTGTTCGGCCCGATCTTCGTTATCTCCCCTTCTTCTCTTCTTGGTCTCTTCTCCTTTCTCTGCTATGTATCTGTCGAGTTTTCCTTCTCTGGCTAGCTTTTCTATAACATTCTTTAGGTCGTGGCAGTCGTTAGTAAAATGACCGTAGAGCTTGTGATATTCACAGTATTCGGACCGATCTCTCCCCGCTCTCTTGTGTTTTAGTGGTCGAGGTGGTGGGATCTTTTCGGTGTGGCATACTTCTCTGTAGATGTCTACCAAGGAGACTCGGAGGGGGGTGTAACTGTGGTACTTCCGTGGCTTGTCCGAGTTGGTTTCTTCCTTCTTCCTTTGTTCCCGATCTCGATCTCGGAATGGGTAGGTTGGTTCCTTCCTAGAAGAATCTCTTAACTGGGAGGTCTCCTCCATGTTGATATATTTTTCTGCTCGCTCCTGCACCTCGTATAGGGAGGTCGGGTATCGTTTGGATAGGGATTGGCTAAACGGTCCCTCTTTTAGGCCGTTTGCTAGTCCCATGATGGCTGCTTCAGTGGGCAAGTGTTGTATGTCCAGGCAGGCTTTGTTGAATCGCTCCATGTACTCTCGGAGAGTTTCTTGGTTTCCTTGTTTGATCCCGAGTAGACTGGGGGCATGTTTTGCCTTGTCCTTTTGAATAGAGAATCTTGTTAGGAATTTTTTGGTTAGGTCTTCGAAGCTGGTGATTGATCTTGGTGGTAGGTTGTCGAACCACTTCATGGCTGATTTGGTGAGAGTGGTGGGGAAGGCTTTGCACCGAATCGCGTCGGAGGCGTCGACTAGGTACATTCTGCTTCTGAAGTTGCTGAGGTGGTGACTTGGATCGGTGGTGCCGTCGTAGAGATCCATATCAGGTGGTTTAAAGTTTCGCGGTACCTTCTCCTTCATGATCTCTTGCGTGAAGGGATCATGGTTGCCTTCGGGGGCGGGGCCGCGGTCTGTCCGATCTTTTAGGTTGGCCTCTATTTTCCGCAGTTTTTCTTCTAATTCTATGCGCTTGCGAGCCTCCCTTCTCAGATCTTGTTCAGTTTCTTTTTGCTTCTTTATGTCCTCTTCGAGTTGTTTTAGTCGGTTTTGTTGTGCCCGGACTGCTTCTAGAATTTCCGAGCTCTTTTCTTTTTCGGGATTTTGTGGATCTTTGTTTGGGAGTGATGTCTTTGGGCGATTCTGTTTGTTTCCTCCTGGAGTGCGTGGTGATAGAGGGCTGTCCGGTCGTTCTCCGGTGTCGACTTCCTCCTCTTGTTCTGATGCAGCGTGGTCATTGTTGTCATGGTCGTCCGCCATGGTGATGGGATGACTTCCAGGGTCCCCGGCAACGGCGCCAATGTTCCGAGGGTTACCTGAAACGTGTAGCTCGGTCGTCTCTGGAGAGGCCCGAGGTGGGGGTCAGGGACCCGAGCTTGATGTACGGAGAGGTTGGTGGTTGTACCTGCAATGACACTCCGATGCTTAAGTTAGCATGGGTTCAAGAAGATATTGAGTAGAATTAGAATGTGAGTTATACCTGGGTGTTCCAGTGTATTTATAGTAGCTGGCCGTGATCTTCCCTGGATAAGATATTCTTATCTTATCTTATCTTTTGGGAGTTTTATCTCTATCTTTGCGGAACCGCCTTCCCTAGGCCTTTTCGGCCTTTAGGTTTTGGGCTTCGTTCCTTTTGATGGGCCTTCTTAGCTTTGTTGTCCGAGGTCCGACCTCAGGCGTGGGCTTTGGGACGAGGTCGGACCTTTCATGGATTTTGCCGAGTTAGAGGAGCCCGGTCAGGGTATGAACAGTAGCCAACATGGTTTCTAACCCCTTCTACTCCTCCTCTTGCTTTTGAAGGCAAGAATAGAGATCTTGTTGTTCTTGCATGAAGGGTTGGAAAGCTTCATTCACCGAAGGTGATGGTGAGAAGCAGGGTTCATTATTTGGGAGAAAGGGTTCATAATTGGAAAGTGATTCATCTTGGTAAGGGTATGGAGGTGATGTATATAGAATTTACGATTCTTGAGAATATTGATGTTGGAATGGTGGTGGCTCTAAGTATGGCTCATATGGTTGTTGGTATGGTGGATATGGGTTAGGATCATATAGAAGTGAATGGTGGTATGGAGCTTGTGAATAGGGTTGTTGGGGGCTATGTTGAACCAAATTTATAGCCAAAGTGATGAGAATTCATAATTAAAAGGAAAAACAAAAACAAAACTATTAAGAAATAAAGAAACAAGAACCTAACTAGTGACTCAAACAAGCAAACAAACAAAGAACAAACCTATTCACACTATCAACATATATACAATAACCAATAACAAGCACACATTGCAAATCCTCGGCAACGGCACCAAAAACTTGAAAGAGCGTTACCATCGGCTTAGAATTTCTTCTCGGTAAAAGGAAATAATTTTGTTGCAAGTATAGTTCCAAACCAACAAATAACACTCAATCAAAGTTTAATTTTTGTTTGTCACGAGTGTAAACCAATAAAAATACCGAATATTAGATCTCGGATCGTCTCTTAAAGGAATACAGTGAGGTATGCATATCATTGGTTATGAGGTCCAAGGGGTGGTTTGCAATAAGAAGACTACAATCTAAATAATAAGAAAATAAAACAAAAAACTAAAGATAACAATTACTAAAAGGAGGCATTCATGGCAAGGATTGAGAATCTTGATTTTCTATCCTAGTCATTAATCATAATGCAATAATTAACAAGAGCTAATCTTATTTCGTCATCTCCAACATCGGAAGAAAGTACAATGTTATCTTCATATTGAGAGAAAGTCAAATAGGACTAGTTAATCCCAATCCATAAGTAATGTTAATGGATACAAGCCTAACTAATCACTCTAGATCACCAATATAAATTGGGTATTAATGACTCAAGATTACCTAATTTCTCTTTCCAAGCCAAGAATGCTCGAAATCTACTCTAACATACAACCAAGCATTTTGTCAAACACTTGGAAAGCATAAAAAGAAAGCATGGTAAAATTGCAAGGAATATAAAATCTAACAACTACCAAATACAAGAAATTAACACTAATAACTCAATCAAGCAACATAAACAAAGAAACAACAAATTGTATTAAGTGAAATGAAAATTAACAAGAGTTCATCAACATAAAAGAGTAGCTCAAAAGAGAAATTAACAATGTAAACTACGAGAATAAAGATGTAGAAACAAGAAATTGTAATAAAAACTAGATGAAAACAAGAATTAAATCCTATATCTAAGAGAGATTAACCTAATTCTACCCTAATTCTAGAGAGTAGAGGGAGCTTCTCTCTCTAGAAGAGTACCTAAAGCATGATCCTAAGCTAATCTAATTACTTTTCCCCTTTCTCCTTCTTGATTTTTGCCTCAAATACTTCAGAATTGAGTTGGATTTGGGCCTCAGTGAGCTCAGAAATCACCCCCAGCGTATTGCCTTTAATGAGGTCAGGTACCACTTGTCACGCGTACGCATGGGTCACGCGTACGCGTCGCCTTGACAAATTTCTTCTTTACACGTACGCGTCGGTCACGTGTACGCGTTGCCTTGAATCTTCCAAATCCTTATTTTCCATGAATTCTCCATCTTGCATGCTTTCCCCTTCACTTTCTTGATACATTCCTTGCCCTTTTAATCCAGAAATTACTAACAAAATATCAAGGCATCAAGTGGAATCAAAAGTGAATTAAAATTGTCTAACTAAAGGCCTGAAAAGCATGTTTTTAACCATTAAGCACAATTAGGAGAAATTCATAAAACTATGTTATTTCATTGAATAAATGTGGGATAAGTTGATAAAATTCCCTAAATTCAACACAAGATAAATCACAAAATTGGGATTTATTAACCGCCTAAGCAATTTAGTTGGAATTGGCATAACTGGAGATACCCTCATAGAGATGGACAAGCCCATCACAAAGAGGAAGATGGAGCATGTGAGAGAGCCTGCACATGAACCACAACAAGAACCTGTGCAACTGCCTCCACCAGAAATCCCTGAGATGTCTCAAGGGATATATTTTCCTCCTCGAGACTATTGGGATCAACTGAATACCTCAATAGGGAAGCTTAGTTCAAGTGTGGATCAACTGAGAGTGGAGCACAAGGAGCACGCCATTATCCTCCATGAGATGAGAGAAGATCAGAGAAGGTTGATTGAGGAATAGTTGAGACAAGAGAGAGACATAGAGGAGATCAAATGCTTCATTGGATTCTCCAGAGGGAGTAGCAGCCACCATCACTGAGGTTGTTGAGTCCCATTATATGTCTATTTGTCTTATTTCTGTTTTCATTGTACTTTAATTTATTGTCTGTTTTCTATTCTAAGTTCATGATCACGTTTAGTATTTTGTTCTTTTCTAGTTTTATTTTCTTGTTTTTTTTTGTTATAAGATATTCATTGTATTCTCACCATGCTTAAAAGAGAATTTATTTGAAAAAGAAATAGGGAGATACAAAATTTTTAAGTATATCATGAGTTATTCCAATTATTCTGATGTGGTGGCCTTGCATTTATCTTTTGAATGTATGAATTAGCAGTGCATGATTGATATTAAAGTTGAGTGTATTTGCTTCTCAAGAATAGTGAATTTAAAGAAGTATTATTGATTTTCTGGAAAAAAAAATATTGATTCTTGAAGTAAGAAAGAGCAGCAAAAAGAAAAATAGAAAGAGAAGAAAAAGAAAATATTTTTCAAAAATGAAAAAGAAAAAGAAAGCTCAAAAAGAAGATTTAAAAAGAGCAAGGATCCAAGAATTTAAGCATCAATTGTTAGGAGAGTCGAAAATTTGCCAAAAAGCTCAATTAAGTTGCTATCCCTAATTATATGCTTGTGGTGTGAAGGTGTCAAGCAGAAAGCTTGAGACTGAGCAGTTAAAGTCATTATCCAAAAGCTAAAAAGTACGCTTAAGAACTCTAGACACCACTGTTTGAGAATTTAAGAAAATAGGAATTCAAATCAAAAGGGTTCCCTCAATTAAGTGCATGTGGCGTTTATGTATCTAGTGGTAATACAGGAAAACAAAATGCTTAGAGTCACAGCTAGGCTCAAAAGGTGCAAAGCACCAAAATAAGAAGCTGTGTTCAAGAATCATAAAGAACTTAAAGAAGAAAATCAATAATATCATCTAGATTCGAGTTCCAAGGGATGCCAACATTTTTGAGCTTCAAAGGAAAGTGAGATGTCAAAGCTGTTCAGAAGTAAAGAGCTAATAATCCCATTCAATATTTGGAAGTAAGCCTCATTGACAACTCTGAGACTTATTGTATTTTTCTCTTCCGTAAGTTCTACTTTGCTTTTGGTTGCTTGAGGACAAGAAAGATTTTAAGTTTGGTGTTCTGATGAGTGGATATTTTATACCCTTTTTAGTATCATTTTCTTAGTATTTTCAGTACATTTTATCAAGTGTTGTTATGTTTTAATAGGTTTTAGTGAAAAATTCACATTTTGGATACTACTTTGAGCTTTTTTGTTTTTCTTATGATTTTAGGTGATTTTTAGAAGAAAATGGCAAGTTTTGGCAAAGTTTGATTCAAAGGCACAGAAAGGATAGCAGATGCTGTCAGATCCTAACCTCTGTGTATTCCAACGAGCATTTCTAGAGCTACAGATGTTCGATTTATGTGCTCTTAACGGCTTTGGAAAGCTAACTTCCAGAGTTTTCATCAGAATATAATACTTGATACCTTTCTTTGGAAATGACTGCCCAAACTGGGCATTGAACGCCCAACTTATACCCCTTTCAGGCGTTCAACGCCCCAAGAGGACCAAGGCCAGCGTTGAACACCCAAGACTGGCGTTCAACGCCACCAATGGAGTATCAAGGCAGCGTGGACACCCCCTAGTGGGCATTCAATGCCCATTCCTCCAAGTTGGATGCCAAGCTCAACCCAAACACTCACCAAGTGGGCCCAGAAGTGGATTTTCGCACCTTTAGCTTAGTCTATTTCATTTTCGTAATTTCTAGTTATTAGTAATATATTTTTAAGTCTACTTATTAGTATAAATAGAAGGAAGGTCACCCTTATTAAGGACTTTTGATCTTCAGTTTCCCAGAACATGTATTTTTTGTAAATTATGAGCGGTTAAACCTCCTGGGTTAAAGATAGGAGCTCTGCTCATTCCGATGGATTAATATCATTACTTTTCTACTTTAATATATGTTTGATTCCATTCTATGATGTATTGTCATTGTTCATCTTTTGAATCCAAGGTAGAACGAAAGTATGACCCCTTATTTTACATGAGTTCTTAACGAGTCCTGACCTGGATAGTATTGAGCTACAACTTGAGAGTACATCACAGGTTCCAACAAGTTACTTGGGCTAATTGGGATATGCGACATGAAATCTCGTTAGTCAGGGGTAACTGAGGTTCCTGTGGCTCTAAGGCTAGAATCATAGAGCTTTATTCTCCGATCCGGAAGATCCGAGCTTGTCTGTGCCGTTTTGAGAAGGATCATCAGAGATTGAATTGGGTGAGCTTCACCCTCTGCCTGATTGACTAACCTGTTCGAGAATTTGGTTTGGATTAAAGGAGATTAATGACCACAACCCATGGCTTAATCACTTACAGCAATGCCATTGAATGAATCACTCGTCATTAAAGTAGACAGTAAGAAGTATTAATCCGGAAGAACAAGCATCTCCGAGGCCTTAACTGATTTCCTATCATTGTTTCTACGTCAATTCTTTATTGCTTTATTTTTGTTTTGTTTATGCACCTACAACAACAACAATAAACTTTCTATTTACCTGACTAAGATCTGTAGGATAACCACAGCTTGCTCAATCCAACAATCCTCGTGGGATTCGACCCTCACTCACCTGAGGTATTACTTGGACGACCCAGTGCACTTGCCAGTTTAGTTGTGGGAAATTCGATTTTTCCACCACCAAATACTTGCCTCCGACCTCACATCTACACGTAAGCGGGATTAACCATAGTCCTTTCCAAGCGCAAGCAAATTATCAACAATCTCAATAATATCCACAATCAATCAAGTTCAAAATCTTATTTCAAAAATCATTATTGGCCCATTTACTTTCAAATAACAAATGTATTTAGTTCACATCTTGCCAAGAACCACTTTTTTCAAGTCAATTTTCTTTTCAAAACAAAGCCACTTTCCGTAACATCTTTCCAAAATTTTCAAACAACTTCAAAACCATGTCAAATTCAAAATCTCTTCTGAAAGACTCAAAATCATTCATTCTAAATCAAGATTTGGTGATAAAATTCCTCAGCAGAATCTCAAGACTTTGGAGGAGAATAACCTATCTCATTTCCTTAAATTCATTGAAAATCTCTATAACCTTAGCTTCTTGATTTGAATTAATAAAAATAGAATTTAAACCAAAACCAAGTTATCTAAACCAAAAACCAATTTCAATTTCAATTTCATTCTTAAATCTGAAGCATTTCCAAAGACTCAAAAATTGTTTTAGTTTTGCTAAATAGAATTTAAAGAATACTTTAAACTTTTCCTAAAATGTCGTAAAGTGAAATTTGTTAATCGAAATTCAAGTTCTTTTAAATCTACTAAAACTCCTCTAAATATGCTTATTTAAATCAAATTCCAAAACATAAGTAATTTCATCTTTAAATTGACTTTAAAAGATAATTATTTTCTTAAATAAATTACACTCAAAATATAATAATTTTCTTAATAAAATAAGTTCAGATATAATTCTTTTATCAATAATTCAATTCAAAGAATTCATTATTTTCTAAATAACATTTTCCACAAGTCTTGGATTTTATAAAAATTTTAACGGTACCTCTCCTAAAACTTGGACTTTGCCACCCTTTTCAGGTCCCAACCAAACCAATCCTCAACCCTTTCCAACGGTTTCAAAACTAAATCAGTTTTCAATAAAACAAAATTCAGACCTTTAAATATTAAAATTATTTCAAAATCAAACCAATTTCAACAACCTCCATTTTAACAAAATCAGTCAATAATTCAATCAATAAACAACCATATTCATCCAAGATAAACAAATAATTCATAATCACGAAACATATATTTTGCACATCAATATCAATTTATAACAATTCCAATTACAAAGTAAGTATTTAGAAAAATCCCAACCTTAGCAAGTCAAACTAATAAACCAAACGCATAAGAGAATTCCTTTCCTCTAGGCCCAAAATCAACAACAACTTGAATCCACAGCTCCACTTACTTTCACAATAGCATATAAAAGTTTAAATTGCACATATGGCCCCGATAACTAAATTCTAAAACATTAACGTCGCGAAAACTTCAATAATATATAACTGAATACTAACACGAGGGTTTTGAAATAGAAACACTAACTGTAATAAGAAAACGAAACAAAAGTGGTCCCTGAACTAGTTTGGCAGTCGCCCTGGCAGCCACCTCGAGCGGCAACACCAACCAGAACTTTGGCATTGGAAACCGTAACAACATACAATGACAAAAAAGTTCTAGGAATCTCAAAAGAAAAAAAAATCCAAACTCAAAACCCTTACCGGCAGTAGTCGTTGGCGACAACAGCGGTGTTTCTT
Source organism: Arachis hypogaea (assembly GCF_003086295.3). NCBI lineage: Eukaryota > Viridiplantae > Streptophyta > Magnoliopsida > Fabales > Fabaceae > Arachis > Arachis hypogaea. Next base: position 67,958,961 of record NC_092039.1, on the reverse strand, counting down.
AGCAATAGAGGCTCGGCCACCCATCACCAGCGGCAGCGACAGAGCGTGAAACGGCGGCGGCTGGCTTCGTGCTGCACGGCGGTGCCTCCCATTCCCCCAACGCAAGCTCTCTCTCTCTCTCTCTCTCTCTCTCTCTCTCTCTCTCTCTCTCTCTCTCCCTCTCCTTTTCTTCGACTCCACTATGGGTGATGGTGACTCTGGCTTCGTGTTGAGGACGATAACGGTGCAGACACTGTAGTGGCAGCGATGGGCTTCATGGCGAGGACGACGACAACGACAAGGATCCCATGAAGACGATGACAGACGCGAGGGCAAGGGCTTCTTATCCTTCCTTGCGCGTGCTCTCTGCTCCCTTGCGAGGGCAACGACGAACCAATGGCAGCGGTGGTACGACGGCTCCTCCCTGTCCACCGGCGCCCTCTCCCCTCTCGGATCTCCCTCTACTCCCTTCCCCATTTCTTCTCTCCTTTTTATTTTTCTTTTCTTTCTTGCAGCTGCTGCTGCGTGTTGTGTGTGGTGGGTGTGTGCATGTGTGTTCTGAGTGTGGATGTGGGGTTTGGGTAGCTAGGGTTAGACTTTGGTTAAATTAGGATTAGGGTTAGATGAAAAATAGGCTTTGATTTGAAAATTTTGGGTTTAATTAAAGTAGGATAATTTTAATAAAATAGAGGCATCGGGTATTAATTTGAACTCTAAATTAAACTCTAAAAAAATTACTTTAAAAATTATTTGTGGTATTAAAATAATTTTAAATCTAATTAATCGAAATTGCCTTTAATTATCTTCAATAAAATAATTTCTGAAATTAAAATTGTAAATAAATATATGATTTGAAATTAGTTTATAATAAGACTTTTCAAAAGTTTTGAGTTTTACACCGTCGTTGCCTTTTTAAGTTGGTGTGCAATGCTTTCGTGCTCTTCAAGAAGGGGCGTGTAACATGGCATGTAATGCCTTCAAGGAACACAAGGTTAGCATGCTGTAAGACCCCTATTTTTATAAATTAAATAATAAATTATTTAATAATTTATTTATTTATTCGAGAATATATTTTTAGAGATCTTTATATTAATTGAGTACTTTTTTATTATTGATTTAAAAGATTTAATAATAAAAAAATAATGAGAATTTTGTATACTTTAATTTGAATATTTAGATTTTGACTTTATTTTATGAATAAAAGAAAATTAGTTTAATTATCCCTAATATTGAATTAGAGAATTTATTTGAAAATAAATTTGAAATTGATAACCAAATAGTATTTTATAAATATTATTGAATTAAATTTAGCTTTTAATTAATACTTTATCCAAACCTTAATTCGCAAATAAAAATCCAAATTAACACTAACCCTAACCTAGCCACCGCTTCACCGCCTCACTGCCACTCACCTCTCTTACTCCACCCCTCACCCAATACACACACAAACACACCCACACATATGCAGGCAGAGATGGATTAAGAGAGAAAAAGAAAGGGGAAATGGAAACTGGGGAAGCAGAGAAGAGAGGGAGTGCCGAGGGGGTGAGGCACCCACACATACGTAGAGATGGATAAAGAGAGAAAAAGAAAGGAAAAATAGAAACAGGGAAAGGAGAGAAGAAAGGGAGTGCCGAGGGAGGGAGGGCGAAGAGAAGAGGGAGGAGCCACATCTAGAAATTGCGCCGCCTTGCCGCCATGTCGCCATCGTCATCCTCATCGCGATCTGTTACTGTCGCTGGAGCCAGCCACCTTTATCACCATCCATGCCGTCGCGTACTGTTACTACTACCACCATGAAGCCACCAAACTTAGCTGAGGAAGAGAGAAGGACAAACTCGCGAGGGAGAGGGAGAGGAGGTTGTTGTAAAACCCCAATTATCCTAAGCCTTACCTCTAGCCATTAAGTAATGGTTAATTAGAGGTTACAACAGTCCTAGGGCTTATACATATTTATATATAGAAGGAAGTAATATATTCTAGAAGCCTGATGAAGGAGTAAGCTCAAAGACAGATTTACAAAAGTGCGAAACATTCACACGAAGCTAACGCGTGAGATACAAGACATAGATGCAAAAGGATGGAACATATATATAGATATAATAGTATGATAATCATGGGGAACTAGCCACAACTTGTGGAGTTTAAGTCGACTAGTATATACAGACATACAGAGTTTTGGAGTTAAAAACAGCTTATACAACTATTCTCTCAAATAAGCCTCTAAGGCCATAAAGATAAATATATACAAAGAGATGCGAGAGTAACTATAACAAAGTAAAACAGAAATAAACCAAGGAGGAACCATACTCCACTCTGTCACCATATCCGCAATCTCACCGAGGTGGATTAGCAAGCTGCGTCTGAAAAATAACAACAACATATGGTATGAGAACCGGAGGTTCTCAGTATGATAACAGTGCCCAATATGTAAGATGTAAGGCCCCGGGACGTCGAAGGCAATCCTAGAACTTCACACCAAACCAGTATTCAAGCTTAGAACAAAATAAATAAATAAATTAAGAACTTAAACCATAAACCGGGTTATCTAAACTTAAGAGAATTCTAACTCATACTAATCACACCATTGTATCCCACAGCCTTCACCACCCTAACCTCCATGCGATCCCATCGCCACCGCCTACCTAACCTCCTCAGCTCCAGACAATCATAATTAATGCAAGCAAGTAATACACAGGTAATAATCATATATAGCAAGTAATTCAAGAGGCAAGTAGGCATATAATACAAGTAGGCAACCCAAGTAGTCAAAGCAAGCAAGCACATAAGAGATGCATATGATGAATGCCTATCCTATTGGCTCGTGATATCACTTGTCGGTCTATGAATGCCAACTCGACACATCCTTTTGGATGTCACCTTTCTGCCACATCCAAGGATATAGTGCCTGGCACACTTTTGTTCCTAGGATATAGTGCCTGGCACACTATCATTCCAAGGATATAGTGCCTGGCCCACTTGCATGCTCAATCTGAGGATATAGTGCCTGGCACACTCTTACGGTAGAGAAGGAAAATAACAACAACATATGACTCATAAAAAATCATTCCAAGGATATAGTGCCCGGCACACTTTTCACATCCAACAAGTCAATCCACCTTAAACCATCACCAGTCATCACCATTTCTTATCCCAAACTTTAATTATTAATTTTCAACATTCCAAGGATATAGTGCCTGACACACTCTCTTTCAATCATTATCATCCCAAGGATATAGTGCCTGTCACACTCTCAACATTCATCAAGATCATCATTCCATTTTGAGTCTTCAACTCATCACAACCATCATCAATTCATAATTCCCATTCCGAACTCATTAGTTCATCATTTTCTCAAATTCGTTGACAGCAATCAGCAATCACCATATTCACCACTCTTTCTTCTCCTTCAACCAACTCATCCTCAATACACCAGAAGTCTAAACCTCCGTTTGCTAACTTTCCACGTAAAATTCAAATAAAATTCTCCTACGACTTTTCCTACGTTCTCATACTCAAAATTAAGCCCAAAATCCTTAAAATGGTGTTATAGAAGCTTACAAGCCTAATTCTCCGTCTCTAGACTCAAAATGGAAGTATCCTATAGATTTGAACCCAGTTGAAATATTTTAGTTGAATAAAATAAAAAAGGAAAACCCTTTCTCTTGAAAAAACTGATTTTAAGTTTGAAATCTCTGCAGCAAGACAACAAGCTATCCTGTTCTTAGAAAATCCACCAAAAATTATATTTTTATTTGATATATCTGAAATTTTTCAGAAATAAACTAGACTTATAGAGATTTAAATCAGTCAAAGTCTCATAGAAAAATCATTTTTCTAGAGAGAGTTATACTGATAACAAGTTTACTTTCAAAAACTAGTTTTGCTGTCAAAATAGCTAAGAGCTCTATTTTTAAAACGAGCACAACTCCTTCTACAAAATTTATAATAGTCTAAAATTTTGACACAAACAAGAAAATAGTCCAAGTCTCAATGTCACTTTGGTTCCACTCAAAATGTTGGTCAGGATTGGGAGATATAGGCTTGGAAAGTTGCTGGTTTGATTATGTAGCAGCAGAAAATCAGTTTTAAAGTAACAAACTTCAAAAATTTATATCTCCTAGTCCAACTGTTAAACTTTAACCTAATTTTCCAGGATTTTTCTACACATCACAAAGATTCAAGAAAAATTAATCCCATTCAATTGTGATGGTTAGATCATTCCCAAAAAGCGTCCGAAGCTGCAGCCAGAAAATAGATTATGCATAATTTTTCCAAACCTCAACTTTCAAAATATTTCAACCAAAACCGGACCAAAACCATACCAACTCCAATTTACCTCATAACTCACCCTTTGTGTCACAATCTACCATTCATACCAAGTTTTTCATTGGCCCTCCAATATCCTCAACCTCAAATACCAAATATATAACACTATAATCATTCCTCCACCAACCACATTCATCGATTTCCATTATCAAATACATAACAATACATTCATTTTTTTAAATCGACACATCAATCAGATTCCATTCCACCATTTTCAACAATCATCATAATCAATTTCAATCACAATCCTCAATTTATACCAATCTTCCATCACACTTCATCATTTTCAACATCAATTTCAACCTATAACAATTATCAACAATTTTCCACCAACACACTCACTATTCATCATTATATCACCATCAATTTTCATCACCAAACTCATTCATGCTTCATAGCCATAATAAGCAATAATCATACACCCAAATTCATCATACATCATAATCTCAATATCATTATTTAACAACATTTACAAAATCATTTCATCAAGCATCATCACCCAACCAACACCATCAACAACTACAAATCCTCATCAATTCTAACAATTCATCACCGAAACAATAACTAACTTTAACCAGCATCATAATACATCATTAGCACCAATAATCATCGACAATCACTATCATCACACATATACCACAAACAACCACATATCCAATCCAATCATATCCTATGGACCACTAGCTTAAGTGTCCATGAACATTACATATTACGTAAAGAAAATCGAAACCATAACTTGGCTGATTCCCAAAATGTTCCAAACACCAAAACGAAGCCACCAAGCTCGATCCAAAGCCTCAACCAACTCCAACAAACACAAAAACTCAATCTAACATCGTAGATATATACCAAATCAAAACCTAAGATACACAAAACAACTAAACAGAAGGGTTTAGTGGAACCTTACCTTATCCAACGTGAGTAGAGGTAAAATCCAACAATTACCCGCTACTAGAAACCACCTAATAACCAAAACCACAAAATCTACTTAAAAACCAAACATAAAAACGTGCAGAATCTAGAGCTGGAAAATGGGGATGGAGTTTTGAGTTTTTACCAGAAAAGCTTAGATAGAAAGGAAGAGCTCATCAAGAGCTTTTGCGTGGCCACAAACGGCTCGTCAATCAGAGCTCCGGATCAAAAGTTATGGCTTCCGGAAGGTGGAGGTAAATAGTAATCACTCCCCTCTTCTCCTCTCATCTCAAAACCGCGGCTCTCTCATTTGGGGGAAGAAATTAGCTGAAAAGCTCATTAAATGAGATTATATATGTTGGGTTTTGGGCCTAGTTTGGGCCTGATCCAACCTGTTTGGTGCACTTTGGGTCAAAACCTTTAAAATTAGTGCCTGGTATTTAATTCTAAATTATTTTTATCATTTCCAAAACAATAAATCAACTTTCAAAATCTTATTTTCTAAAATATGCGGTACTGGACAGACTAGAGCTGGTACTGCCAGCTTAAGCGCCAGTACACATTTTTACAAAAATTTTCAAAACAGATATATTTTTCAGCTCAGAAAAATTCATTGAAATCAAATTTCACATTTATATTTTCAAATTAAAACTTCTAAATTTTGAATCCATCTCGGGAACTTAAAATTATTATATTAAAATGGTTTTACGTGAAAAACCTCAATTCTTATAGTTGTGCCGCCGCCAGATGGAGGATTTCTGTCGGTAAAAAATTTCTCAACAAAATCGCGTTGCAAGTATAGTTCTAAACTGACAAACAATCTTTGTTCAACATTTAATTTGTTTGTCACCATGCAAACCAATAAAAATTACCGAAGTATTTAAACCTCAGGTAGTCTCTCAAAGAAATTGCAGGAAAATGTACCTATTATTGATTGTCGGATAGTATTTTTGGGATTTTTGAATGATGAACAAGGATTGTAAATAACAAGAAAATAAACTAACAACTAAGAAAATTTATGGCAAGGGTTGAGAAATGAAATTCCTATCCTCATTATCATCGTCAATTGTGATGGTAATTGCCTTTTGCTCTCACTTAGTTAACCTCTAACAAGTGAAGGAAAGTCAAGTGAGTAAAATCAACTTAAGTTCACAAATCTTAATCAAAGACTAGATTTAGTGAAGCTCAAGCCAACTAGCAACATTCAATCACCAATTAACAAGAGACTTTGATAATTCAAAAGTCTCCAAATTACTCAAACCAAGCCAAGAACACAAAAATCTATTTTAAAATGCAACCACGCATTCTATCAAACACTTGGAAGGCACAAAATAAAAACATAGAAAATTAACAAGCAATAGTAAACTCTATGACCAACAATTGCAAGAAAACAATAACCATAAATTAAAGAAAACGACAATAAACATGAAATACCTCAAAATGCATTAAAAGGAAATTAGAATCAACAATGAGTCATAAACAATAAAGCAACAAGGTAAAGGAAACAATATATAAAATTAAGAAAGCAAAGAGGTAATAACAAGAAATTAAAAGAGGAACTTGAATCAAGATGAAAAGTAGAACCTAAACCTAGATGAAACTGAAAATAAAAGAAGAAACCCTAAAACTTAGAGAGAGGAGAGAGCCCCTCTCTCTAGAATCCTACATCTAAAACCTAACTGATGTGTGTGCATGAATGAATGATTCCCCTTTTTTCCTGCTCCACCTCCCAGCCTCTTGTCTTCCTTTTCGAGCCTGAAACTGGGTCAAAAGCAGCACAGAAATCACCCCCAGCAAATTTCCTTTACCGAGGCACGTGACATTCGTCACGCATAAGTGTCAGCCACGCGTACGCATCAGTTGAACTCTGCACTGGCCACGCGTATGCTTCAATCACGCATACGCATCAGCCACGTGGATGCGTCGGTTCCAGCTACTCAAATCTCCAAATTCTTGCATTCCTTCCACTTTTGGATGCTTCCTTTCTATTCTCTAAGCTATTCCAGCCCTGTATCCCTAAAATCACTTAATGCATATATCACGGCATCAAATGATAATAATAAAAGAGGATTAAAAATTAGCAATTTTAAGGCCTAAGAAGCTTATTTTCAATCATAGCACAAAATTCGGGAGGAAACTTAAAAACATGCAAATTATATGGATAAGTGTGAGAATAGTTGACAAAATCCACTGAATTCAATCCAAAATATACCATAAAATAGTGGTTTATCAATCTCCCCACTAGCATGTCCTCATGCTAAATTCAAGGGAACCAAAAGAGTGAAGGAAAAATGGTAGGATTTATTGATGAGCGGATAATTTATACGCTTTTTGACATTATTTTCATATAGTTTTTAGTAGTTTTTATTTAGTTTTTATTGTTATTATAGGTTTTAGTGTTAAAATCACATTCTTGGATTCTACTATGAGTTTTTGTGTTTTTGTATAATTTCAGGTATTTTCTGGCTGAAATTGGAAAGCTGGAGCAGAAGTCTGATTTAGAGATAGTGAAAGCACTGCAGATGCTGTCCAAATCTGACTTGCCTGCATTCGGAAGAGCTTTTTTGGAGCTACAGAAGTTTCAATGGAGCACTCTCAATGGCTATGGAAAGCTGACTTCTAGAGCTTTCTAGAACTATATAATAGTTCATACATTGCTTCGGATTAGAAGGCCCAGAACTGGAGTCCAACACCAACTTCCTACCCCATTCCAGGTGTCCAGCGCCCAAAAAGCAGAGTCTAGCGTCCAAAGGCCCAGAGAGGACCCCCTAGCTAGCATTCCACACCCAAGAGACCTCAAAGCTCAACCCAAACACTCACCAAGTGGGCCCCAAAAGTAGATTTTAGCACTAAATAGACTATTTTATGCCCTTATAGGTCATCTGTTTAGTATTTACGGGCTTATGTTTATGTAATTCGAATTATCTTCAACCCTATTTTCGTCTTACATTGTCTTCTACCTCAGTATGAGTTTCTAAACCTCCTAGGTTGAGGGGAGGAGCCCCGCTGAGTCCTATGAATTAATAAAAGTACTTTTGTTTCTTCTTTGATCCGTGTTTAATTATCTCAAAGTTGTATACTCGTTCTTCATCACTATGAATGCGTTGAATTGGCATAAGGTTATCACATTCTACATGGGTTCAGAGTGCGTCTTTCATCGGACAATGATGAACTGCCAGCTTGAATATACATCTCTCAGACGACTAATCCGTGACTTCATTGGAGACTTCTTGAAACATCAGTTCAGCCGATTTCCGAGGAGATTAGGGTCTCTGTGGTAGAGGCTAAAACCAGTACGAGCTTCACCCTTAATCAGAATAGATCCACACTAAATCTGGGGTTCACATCTGGAGGAGTATTGGTAGCTGCTCAAACCAGTGTCAATCACATACAGCCTGCCATCGAAGAAGATCATTCATAACCAAAGAAGACAGTAGTACCAGAGTTACTTCAAAAAGACAAAGCAACTCTGACTCTCAACTCTAATCCTATCAACTCAATTCCATTCTATGAAACACTTGTTTTACAAATATAAAGTTCAATATACAATCAACAACCTTTTTATTCCGCCTGACTAAGACCTGCAAGACAACCAAAAGCTTGTTTCAATCCACAATCTTCGTCGGATCGACCCTGACTCGCTCAAGTATTACTTGGATGACCCAGTGCACTTGCTGGTACTGCCTGCTGTACAAAAAGGTGTGGTGGTTTTGCGTACGCACGCACCACTTATGCAATGCAACCAATCTATATGAATGTAACTACATGCTAAATGCTTCTACCTACTTGGTTAAAAGTAAATAAATCTTTCAAGAACAAATATAAACTAGACTCCACTAATTCAAATCTCAAAATGAAGTACAAGTAGACTTGCAAGAAGAAAGCTCGTGAAAGCCGGGAACAAAAAAATCGAGCATCGAACCCTCACCAAAAGTGTATGCACTCTAATCACTCTAATGTTTGAGGATCGATTCTCTCGTTTTCTACTAATCCTACTTTCTAAGGCTTACTCTTCTTCTACCAATAAACAAAAGTTTAATGCATGAATACACATAAGAAGAGGTCTTTTCATGGGTTGTAATAGGGTTAGGGTCGAGGAAGGAATGTATTTGGTTAAGTGGACTAAAATCCGAATCCTTGATTAACCTAAACTTCCCACCTAACCTAAGACAATCCATGTAATCAAAATACAAAATCTAACTACCCATTAACTGTCTTTTCCAGATATTCATGCATCCCAAATTTGAGTACAATTCAAATGCATTGCTACCACCATTTACCTTGGGCCATTTTGTCCCCTTTTTGTTGTTTTCTTTTTCTCTTTTTTTTATTTTTTTCTTTTTCTTTCTTTTTTTTCTTTTTTTTCTTTTTATATATGCGGTGGTTAATATGCATATACAAGAAATCAATGCATATGATTAAGGTATTGAATGCAAGAATATATGTTCAACTATCTTTTCACATTTTTACAAAAATATATAATACCCAATTACCAAACCAGATATTCCCAACCCAATTTTCTCACACTTAATTCATGTACACTCTCACTAGTCTAAGCTAAACGAGGATTCAAATTAAAGACATTCATTATTTTCTGCTTAGAGTTAGTGATGTGCTAGAATAAAGAACAAATGGGATAAAATAGGCTCAACATTGGTTTGCAAAGGATGATGAAAGGTTAAGGCCATTTGCGTATGTAGGCTTTAGTGAAATAAAGGCCTCAATCACATAAATGCATTCATATATCAAACAATAGAAATATAGAATCAAACAAGACAAATATCACAATTTTAGAGAGAACAACACACACCAAAACAAAATTTTGGTTGATAAGATGCAACCAATCAATAGGCTCAAAATCTCACTAGGCTTGTGTGTTCTAACTCTAAAACCATGTTCCAAAATAAATTTCTTAAAGCAAGTTCAAAAATTTTAGTTCAAATTAGTGAAATGTCTTAGAATAGTTTCTTGGAAAAGAAATTATTACTTCAACCAAGTAGTATTAAAATATGCACAATTTGTTAAAATGAAAATGACTAACTATGATGAGAAGTATTTAAAAAACCAATAAAATGACTAACTATAATTTCTTTGTCACAATGAAAACCAATATAAATAATCGAAGTATTTAAATTCTGGGTCGTCTCTCAAAGGAATTTCAGGGAAGTGTACCTATTATTGGTTGTGGGATAGTATTTTTGGAGTTTTTGAATGACGAACAAGGAATGTAAATAATAAGAAAATAAACTAACAACTAAGAAAAGTCCTAGCAAGGGTTGAGAATTGGAATTCCTATCCTCATTATCATCGTCAATTGTGATGGTAATTGCCTTTTGCTCTCACTTAGTTAACCTCTAATAAGTAAAGAAAAGTCAAGTGAGCAAAATCAACTTAAGTTCACAAATCCTAATCAAAGACTAGATTTAGTGAAACTCAAGCCAACTAGCAACATTCAATCACCAATCAACAAGAGACTTTGACAATTCAAGAGTCTCCAAATTTCTCAAACCAAGCCAAGAACACAAAAATCTATTTTAAAATCCAACCAAGCATTCTATCAAATACTTGGAAGGCACAAAATAAAAACATAGAAAATTAACAAGAAATAGTAAACTCTATGACCAACAATTGCAAGAAAACAATAACCACAAATTAAAGAAAACGACAATAAACATAAAATACGTAAAAATAGATTAAAAGAAAATTAGAATCAACAATGAGTCATGAATAATAAAGCAACAAGGTAAAGGAAACAACATATAAAATTAAGAAAGCAAAGAGGTAATAAGAAGAAATTAAAAGAGGAACTTGAATCAAGATGAAAAGTAGAATCTAAACCTAGATGAAACTGAAAATAAAAGAAGAAACCTTAAAACCTAGAGAGATGAGAGAGCCTCTCTCTCTATAATCCTACATCTAAAACCTAACTAATGTGTGTGAATGAATGAATGATTCCCCTTTTTTCTAGCTCCACTTCCCAGCCTCTTGTCTTTCTTTTCGTGCCTGACATTGGGTCAAAAGCAGCCCAGAAATTGCCCCCAGCGAATTCCCTTTAATGAGGCATGTGACACTCGTCACTCGTACACGTCAGCCACGTGTACGCGTCGTTTGAACTCTGCACTGGCCATGCGTATGCGTCGTTTGGAAGATGGCGCGATCACGCGTACGCATCAGCCACTCGCACGCGTCAGTTCCAGCTACTCAAATCTCCAAATTCTTGCTTTCCTTCCATTTTTTCATGCTTCCTTTCCATCCTCTAAGCCATTCCAGCCCTCTAACCCTGGAATCACTTAATGCATATATCACAGCATCAAATGATAATAATAATAATAAAAGAGGATTAAAAATTAGAAATTTTAAGGCCTAAGAAGCATGTTTTTAATCATAGCACAAATTTAAGGAGAGAACTTAAAAACATGCAAATTATATGGATAAGTGTGAGAATATGACAAAATCCACTTAACTCAATCCAAAATATACCAGAAAATAGTGGTTTATCACCGTCGCTACCAGTGTTCGTCGCCGACGCTGTAGCTCGTGTTGCCATCAAAAAGCCAGCTACAGTGAGAGAGAGAACTCACGAAGGTTGGATCTGTGAGGAGTTGAGAATCGCCGTTGTCGCCACGTCCACTGAGGGCCAGCCACCGTGCCGAGCTTCTGCCACCGTCAGGTCTACCATCTGGTCACTGGGTGTTGCACGAGTGTAGCCAGAATCACTACTGTCGGGGCTGCCGCTACTTCGTTCTTTGTTCCTTTCTTTGTGCGGTGAGTTGTTTTGCTTCCAAAGCTTCTTATTGCTATTTTGATATATGTCATTGAGGTTTTGCGGCTTTAATTTCTATCAGATTGAGTTTCGGTTATTATATGTTATGATTAGACTTGATGTGGTTGCTGAGGAAGTGATTTGGAGTTGAGGTTGTGGCTGTCGAGGTTATAGGCCGAGAAGAAAGGGTTTTGACGTGCTGTATAGCTTTCGGGTTTCGACTATTTGAGGTAGGGGCATTTTCTTAAATTTATGTTAATTTTAAGAGTTGTTATAAGTCGATAATAGTATAAAAAATATATTTTTATGATTACATGTCTTGTGACTTGAATTAAACTGTTTGGATGGATGTGATTATTTATCTTATTGATTTATTACATTATTGAAGAAGTTGGTTATTCTGATTTGTTGTTTTAGTTTGTTGAGTTAGTCGTTATTGGACTAGTTTCTTGATTTTGGTTTCTAGATTATGATAGGATGATTTGAGAATATTGAAATTGGTTTTGTTGATTAACTGGAAATGATTTAATATATGGAAGTTTGGATTTTTCTTTGATTTTGGAAAAAATATTTGAGATTTGAAAATGGTTTTGTTGGGACTCTTGAAGGGTGGCAAAAATCCGAGTTTTATAGGGGATGCTGCCGAAATTTTTATAACCATTTAAGTGAATTTGAATGATTGGAATTGATCGGAAAATGGAGATGAGTTTGTTCGGTTAATTTTGGTTTAAAAATTATGTTTTGAGTAATTTTAGAGAAAATTAAAGTATTGAAAGTAAATTGGAGATTTAACTTATTTTGGTTTGGTTAACTTTGAAAATTGATTTCTGTTTTGGGAACGTTTTGAACTTAAGAATGAAATTGAAATCGATTTAAGGATTATCTTTGTGATATTGTGAACAGAATGAATTAAGATCATAATGAAATTAATTTGACATGCGATTATACATATAATTGCAACTTTGATTCCGATTCGGTTATGTTTGATTGTGATTGTAAATGGAATAAAATTATGATTGATGTTGTGAGGACGGTGGTTTTGTCCTGTTCTGGAGTTGGCAAATTGAGGATGAAGAATTTCCTTTCTTGTCGTGATATGGATATGAAGAAGGTGAAAAGGCACTCTTCTTCGTATTATTTTCCTCACATCTTTCTCTGGTTGTAAGGTGGAAAGAAACACTCATTCGATCTGAAAAAGGCACTCTCCTTCATGATCTCCAGGAGAAGGTGGAAAGGCACTCTCCTTCGTTTATGATCCTTCGGGAGATGCGCAACCTAGAGACAATGTCCGGATTAGCTACCAGTTGTATCGGGCTCTGACGATTTAACAGATATGTGAGCTCATGGCCACTAGGACATGCATGCATCATATTGCATTTGTTTGCTTTGTTTGGGTGTGCTTAAGTGTTTTGGTTTGCCTATCTAATGAATTCTATTTAAATGGTAACTGTGATACTTACTGTAACTGTTCTTTAAATGTATTTGTCTTATATTTTGTTTGTACTTGTGATTGATTCATGTTTTGAGTTTTGATGATGATTGATTTAATTTGGGTCGGATGCCGAGTTGATTTGATTTAGGTCAGAGGCCGAGTTAATTTGAATTAGGCCAAAGGTCGAGTTGATTTGATTTAGGCCAGAGGCCGTGATTTGGTACGTTTAATTAAGGTATCCCTAGATATATTTTGAAATGCTATGGTAAAGTAATTTATTTGAAATTCTTATAAGTATGGTGTAAATGTTAAGTTTGGATAAATAAATGTTGTGATATTTGAAAAGATTCATAAGAGGAATGAAAATCACTATTTTTGAACTGTTTTCTTTTCTTTATACGTATCCTCTTATGACAATTCTGGAAATCCATGGTGAGACCATGTGGTTAGGTTCTCACCCCCTATATTACCTTTTCAGAAATCAGATGAAAGAGTTTAAGAAGAGTTTTATTGCGTTTTGTTTTGATACATGTTGTTGTTTTAGTTAGATAATTTTTCTTCCCTCGTCTTTGTTATTATAATATTGTAAGAGGGGTATGACTTGTATGTTTTGTATGTATATTATATTTATAAGCAACTTATGTAATAAGTTTTGTATATATAAATATCCTTGTTTGTTTTCAACATAAAGTATTTTTCTGGTTTTTCAAAGAAAATAGCGATACGGTTTAGAGTCAAAGGCTCCTACTTTATTATTAAGCATATGAATTCATCGTAATACTTCTTGCTATCAGAGTGGTGTAGCTGAAAGCGTAATATTCTGATAGTGAGGGTGTTACAAGTGCCACGCCTAGAATCCCTACGAGTTCACAAAGCTGGCATGTAGCGCCATGTAAGGGCATATAACGCCACTGAAGATTGGGAATAGTGGCGTGTGATGCCACTCCAAGGAGTGTCACGCCATTGATGCCAGGGCATCTTGGCCAGTTTCGCTGACCTTTTCTTTACTATTTTAGGGTAGTTTCATGCATTTTCTTAGTAAATAAGCAAGTTTTGGATAAAAATACACTTACATCTTGATTCAAGCAAACATTGTGAACTTTACATGATTTCATGAGAATTATGCAGGAATTGAATGATAAAATGGTTAATGCATGATCTCATGACTTGGAACAGAGCTTTGATGCACTTTATTTGCTTGATTTCAGGACAAAAGAAGCAAGGAAGAGCCATGTTAGCAGTCACGTTAATCTAATTAACGTGACCACTAACATGGAATGGGAATAAGCTTGCAGCGTTAATGGAAAAAGGGATCGCCAATAACGCCTTCGAAGCCATCATAGCCCACGTTAGTTGCCACGTTAATTACATTAACATGGTAACTAACGTGGAGGAAAATGGGAGCTGTAACGTTAGTGGTAAAAGTGAATACCACTAACGTTCCAAAAGGGCACTCTTAGCCACGTTAAGAGTCACATTAATCCAATTAACGTGAACTCTAACGTGGGAGGAGAAAGCAATCGCCAACGTTAGTGACACTCACCTTTGTCACTAAAGTTGGGCTAAGCCAATTGCCCACGTTAGTGGTCACGTTAAGACCACTAACGTGAAGGGTAACGTGGAGTAAGGAATGATAGGCCAACGTTAGTGACACTCACATTTGTAACTAACGTTGGAGATGGCAATCACCACCACATTAGTGGTCACGTTAATGCAATTAACGTGAGGCACTAACGTGGGAAGAAGGGGCGTTTGAAGCGTTAGTGAGAGAGGTAAGTGTCACTAATGCTCTCAAAGATTGAGCATGTCGACGTTAAGGGCCACGTTAGTTACACTAACATGGATCACTAACGTGGGGAAAAGAAGCAAAGAGCAACGTTATTGGTAAAGGTGAATGCCAATAACGTTTGCGAAGGACTGAGAGGCAACGTTATTGGTAAAGGTGAATGCCAATAAAGTTTGCGAAGGACTAAGAGGCAACGTTAGTGGTCACGTTAGTGCCACTAACGTTGAAGTTAACGTGGATCAATTTGGTTTGGGGCATTAGTGAAAAAGGTTATCGTCACTAACATTCTCGAACCCACATTTTCACTTAACGTTAACACCACTAACTTCCTAACTAACGTCCACCCATGCCTGACTCACACTTTTTCTGCAAGCAAAGCTGAGCCCACTGAAGATTGTAACTGCTTCAACTCAAGATCAAAGACCCATATCCAAGACTTGAAGAGCTGACTAGAAGATCAAGAATAGTAGTATATATAGGAGTAGTTTTGAACTATAAAAGAGCTGGGCATTTTGGAGAACTGCACTTTGTATATTTACTTTTCCTGCAATTTCTAGTTTACTTTAGAATGTACTCTTCTCTATCATCTTCCATTTCCAGAGCTATGAACAACTAAATCCCTTTTCATTGGGTTAGGGAGCTCTGTTGTAATTTGATGGATCAATTATAGTTTTCATTCTTCTTCTTCTTTCTTTTCTCTTGATTTACTAGAAAGCTTTCAATCTTAAATCAATTGGTTAGTTTTCTTGGAAAAAAAACTCTCCATAATTGGATCTCTTCTGAGCCTTGGAAAAGGGATGAGGAGATCATGCTAGAAATGCTTTCTCATGTTAGACCAAATTGGGGTTTGGACGGATATAGTGACATATAATCCTCCCAACACTTTGATTTGGAAATACATGTGGTATAATTAGTGACCATACTTCATCTCTTCCCATGAGCAATTAAATCAAGGAATTGGGCAATTGTTCAAGCTTAGAGAGATTGGGTTACCAAGGAATTGGGATCCAATCACCTAAGATTACCAAGGAGATCAATGAATGCATTGATTGAGGAAGAGATGAAAATGAACTTGATCCGGAGAATGCAATATCTCCTAAGCCCAATGAATCCCCCATTTCTGATCTTACCCATTCTCTTTACTTTCTGCCATTTATTTTTATGTTCATCTCCCGAAATTCCCATTTAAGATTTTGCAATTTACTTTCTGCAATTTACTTTCTCGCCATTTAATTTTCTGCAATTCTCAACTCAATTTCTGCTTAGCTCAACTAGAACATTCCTCCAATTAAAGTTGCTTGACCAATCAATCCCTGTGGGATTCGACCTCACTCTATTGTGAGTTTTTACTTGACGACAATTCGGTATACTTGCCGAGGGAGATTTGTTGAGAGACAAGTTTTCGTGCATCAAGTTTATGGCGCCGTTGCCGGGGATTAATTTTGTATCAACAATGATTAAGTTGGAAGATCACTAGATTGAGCATTTTTCTTTTGCTTGTTTATTTTATCTAGTCATTTACCTTCAGTTCAGTTATTCTCTTCCCTTCTCCCCTCTCCCCTCTTTGTTTTCTTCTTTTTGTTGTTATTTATAATTTTGTTCACTAATCCACTAACTGTTTGATAAATTGCACCGCTCACACTAACAGCCAATCTAACAAGAATAATTTCTTCATTTTCTTTCTAGTTGTGTGCTTTGTTAGTTGTATGACAGGGAGAAGAAGTGGAGCTTCAACTTCCTTTGATCCTGAACCTAAGAGGACCTTCCTTAGAAAAAGGAGGGAAGCAAGAGGGAAAAGAGTTGTTGGTGTTGAGGAAGAGGAGAAGTACTTTGAAACAAACATGGAGGAGAACCTGGAAAACAACCATGAAAGAGAAGCTCACAACCATGTCTGAGAAGGCCCTGAGAATCATGCTGGGCCAGAAAGAAGGGTTCTAGGCTCATACATCAATCCAAACCCAGGAAATTGCAGAAGTAGCATCCAAAAGCCAACCATACATGCCAATAACTTTGAATTAAAACCCCGCTCATCACCCTTGTTCAGAACAACTGTTCATTCGGAAGAAGCGCCCAAGAAGACCCCAATCAACATCTAACCACCTTCCTAAGAATATGTGACACTGTGAAGTCTAATGGTATTCATCCTGATGCCTATAGACTGCTTTTGTTCCCATTTTCACTCAGGGACAAAGCATCTAAATGACTAAAATCTTTCCCGAAGGAGAGTTTAACAAATTGAGAAAATATGGTGAACAAATTCTTGGCGAGATTCTACCCTCCTCAAAGAATCAACAGGTTGAGAGCTGAGGTACAAACCTTCAGGCAACAAGATGGTAAAACTCTCTATGAGGCTTGGGAGAGGTTTAAGGACTTAACAATAAGGTGCCCACCAAACATGTTCAACGAATGGGTTCAACTGCACATTTTTTATGAAGGTCTTTCTTATGAATCAAAGAAGGTCGTAGACCATTCATCAGGGGGGTCTCTAAACAAGAAGAAAACCATTGAAGAAGCCATATATGTCATTGAGATTGTAGCTGAGAATGACTACTTCTATGCTTCTGAAAGGAGCAACACTCGAGGAGTGATGGAGTTGAACCATATGAATGCATTGTTGGCTCAAAATAAGATAATCACCAAGCAGTTAGCTGATCTTACCAAGAAGATGGAAGAGAACCAGGTTGCAGCAGTCATCACTTCATCACCAGCTCAAGAAAGAGTGAAAACAGGAGAAGAAGGTGACTGGGAACAAGCCAACTATGTTGGGAACTCACCCAGGAAGACCCATGATCCATACTCCAAAATTTATAATTCTGGTTGGAGGAACCACCCTAATTTTGGATGGGAAAATCAACAAGACCAAGGCCAAGACCAGAGACGCCACAACCACAATCCCAACAACAATGAAACTCACCAACATCCCTCACAGAGATCATATCAACACACACCTAACCACCCTTCTCAACATCCATATCAAAACCAACATGACCACTCTCAACCTCCTAACCTTAACCCACCATCACCACCCGAAGATAGACTCTCCAGAATTGAGATTCTACTTGAAGGTATATGTAAGGAAGTCCAAGACAACAGAGTGTTCAAGGATGAAGTGCGAGCCAATATCAAAAACCAGGGAGACACCATCAACAGGCTGGAGTCCCAACTGGGATATATATCTCAACAGATTCCCAAGCCTACTGATAGTTTCCCAAGTGACACATAGAAGAACCCAAGAGGAGAAACAAAGAAAGTAAGATGGGAAGAATGCAAGATGATCACTATAAGTGATAACAGGAGTGTGGACGAAGTAAACACACAAATAGAACACTATCAAGACAATCCAAAGGAAAAACATGAAGAGAGAAATCAAGCATCCAATCCTACACACAGGAAGGAGCTAAAAAAAGAGGAGACTCTGAACCCATATGTTCCTTTTCCCCAAAGGCTCAAGGGTGGTGTAGCAAGGAGAGTGTATTCAAGGTTCCTCGACATGTTTGCATCTCTTTATGTAAACATACCATTCATTAAGGCTCTCCAGCAGATGCCCTCATACATCAAGTACATAAAGGAGCTGCTGACCAAAAAGAGTTCACTGAAGGGTGGGCAAATAATAGTGATGAATAAGGAGTGCAGTGCTCTTATTCAAACAGAGCTACCTACAAAAAGGAAGGACCTAGGGAGTTTTCTAATTTACTTTAGAATGTACTCTTCTCTATCATCTTCCATTTCCAGAGCTATGAACAACTAAATGCCTTTTCATTGGGTTAGGGAGCTTCGTTGTAATTTGATGGACCAATTATAGTTTTCATTCTTCTTCTTCTTTCTTTTCTCTTGATTTACTATAAAGCTTTCAATCTTAAATCAATTGGTTAGTTCTCTTGGAAAAAAAATCTCCATAATTGGATCTCCTCTGAGCCTTGGAAAAGGGATGAGGAGATCATGCTAGAAATGCTTTCTCATGTTGGACCAAATTGGGGTTTGGACGGATATAGTGACATATAATCCTCCCAACACTTTGATTTGGAAATACATGTGGTATAATTAGTGACCATACTTCATCTCTTCCCATGAGCAATTAAATCAAGGAATTGGGCAATTGTTCAAGCTTAGAGAGATTGGGTTACCACGGAATTGGGATCCAATCACCTAAGATTACCAAGGAGATCAATGAATGCATTGATTGAGGAAGAGATGAGAATGAACTTGATCCGGAGAATGCAACATCTCCTAAGCCCAATGAATCCCCCATTTCTGATCTTACCCATTCTCTTTACTTTCTGCCATTTATTTTTATGTTCATCTCCCCAAATCCCCATTTAAGATTTTGCAATTTACTTTCTGTAATTTACTTTACCGCCATTTAATTTTCTGCAATTCTCAACTCAATTTCTGCTTAGCTCAACTAGAACATTCCTCCAACTAAAGTTGCTTGACCAATCAATCCCTATGGGATTCGACCTCACTCTATTGTGAGTTTTTACTTGATGTCAATTCGGTATACTTGCCGAGGGAGATTTGTTGAGAGACAAGTTTCCGTGCATCAGCCATCAACCCATAGGGGATGCACCAAGTGGGCGTGCAACGTCAAACTCAAGCGTGCAACACCCCAAGCTTAATTCAAGCTACCATATCATGCCAAAGCCCAATGTGCAACGCTAAGGAAGCTCACTTGGAAGGTGCAAATTCGATAAAAGTTATGGAAGATTTTGTACTTTGACTTGATTTGATTTTAATTAGGATTTGAATTGTTGTTATTAATTATCTTATTATTCATAAAAGATAAGATTTAGTTTTGAATTTGAATTTTAGGTAAATTTAGGATATAAATAAGTGACATTGTTCACAAAAAAGGCAATCCAGACCTAGCCTCAATCTCTTTTATCTTTGTTTTCATCTTTCTACATGAGTCACTAATTCCTCTATCAAAGGGACTAGGAGCTCTATTTATGTTTTCATGGATTATTAAGCTAAGTTTTTATTCTATTTTAAAGTATTGCATTGATCTATTTCAAGATCGAATTTTCATTCTTCATTCTTTAAAGAATTACCCCTTTGGTATGAATAGTTTATCCGTCTGGGTATGAATGTTCTTATTTGGACATCTTGTTTGGGCTACTGGATTTATGTTCTTAATATCCTGGCACAGATATTGGCAGGTGACAAACCCCATTTGTAGGGTTTATCTTGTATTGATTTTAGGGGATTTTATCACCTTTTACCCACATTTACTCAATGAAATAGCATGGTTTTGTATATTCTCCTTTAATTGTGCTTAAGAGTGAAAACATGCTTTTTAGGTCTTAAAATAGCTAAATGTAATTTACCTTGATTCCATTAGATGCCTTGATATGTTTGTTAAGTGATTTCAGATTTAGGAGGCAAAGATTGGATCAAGGGAACGAAGAAAAAGCATGTAAAGTTGGAGAACTCATGAAGAAATGATGGAACCAAAAAGCTGTCAAGCCTGACCTCTTCGCACTTAATTGACCATAACTTGAGCTACAGAGGTCCAAATAATGCGGTTCCAGTTGGGTTGGAAAGCTAACATCCGGGGCTTCGAAATGATATAAATTTTGCCATATGTTGCTTCGCGTTCAGGGGCGCGCACGCGCACTTTGCGCGCGCACACCGATTCTGTCCGTGGCCCACTTTAATGAAATCGTCCCCAGCGGTTTTAGGAGCCTTGTGGGCCCAATCCAACTCATTTCTGATGCTATTTAAGTCAAGTATTGAAGGGGAATCAGGGGACTTTAGATACTTTTGATCATTAGCTTAGTTTTAGGAGTTAGAGTTAGTTTTAGAGAGAGAAGCTCTCACTTCTCTCTAGAATTAGGATTAGGATTAGGTTTAGTTCTTAGATCTAGATTTAGATTCATCTTCTTCTACTTCTATCTTCTCAATTCCTTGTAGTTACATTCATTCTTCTCCTACTCTTTTGGTGTAATCTCTTTTATGTTGTTCTTATATTTTGTTGTAGATCTAGTATTGTTCCTTCTACTTTCTTTCAATTCAATTCAAGGTAATTCATAATAATTGTGTTTCTTTTGATTGTTGTTGTTAACTTCTTTCAATAATTGTTGTTAGATTCTCTTCTTGTTGTCAAATTGCTTTGCTTTTCTTTTGTACCTTCCAAGTGTTTGATGAAATGCTTGGTTGGATTTTAGTGTAGGTTTTGTTCCTCTTGGCTTTGGTTGAGTAATTAGTGACTCTTGAGTTATCTAATCCTTTTGTTGATTGATAATTAGAAGTTGCTAATTGATTTGAATACCTCTAAAGCTAGTCTTTCCTTTAGGAGTTGATTAGGACTTGAGGAATCAAATTGATTCATCCACTTGACTTTCCTCCATGGTTAGAGGTTGACTAAGTGGGAGCAATGGACAATTTGCCATCACAATTGAGGAGGATAACTAGGATAGGACTTCTAGTTCTCATATCTTGCCAAGAGCTTTGCTAGTTGTTAGTTTATTTTCTTTGCCATTTATATTTCTTGTCTAAAATCTTAAAAACCCCAAATATAACTCACAACCAATAACAAGACACTTTATTGTAAATCCTAGGGAGAACGACCCGAGGTCCAATACTTCGGTTTATAAATTTTAGGGGTTTCTACTTGTGACAAACAAATTTTTGTATGAAAGGATTATTGCTTGGTTTAGAAACTATACTTCGACGAGATTTTATTTGAGAAATTCTAAACCGTCAAAAATCCGATCGTCAGCAGGATATGATTGAAATTTTAGTATGGGCTCATGAACACACACCTTTAGTTAATTTGATTCGCTGGAGAGATAAATCAATCACTCTTTCCATTGTGCAAGTGAGATTGGTTGGATTAGCCCACTTTTCTGTAGGTTATATATTTACTTAGGAAACGTTCTTGATTGCCTCTACATCGGATAAATTTGGTTAATGTAATTTTGTTTTGTATTTGCATCCTTTTCTTCTATGAAGAAGGTGGTTTACAAACATCTTCTATATTTAATTTCTACTTATATTTCAACATCTAGGTTCCAACTTGTATGATTGATTGATACTAATAGAAAATTAACCATTATAGAAAGGAAAATTTTGATTGAGAGGGAAAAGAAGCGAAAAAATATTGGAACAAAAATATTATTTGATTCGTCTACCCTCAAAAATAGAAATAAGCAAAGTTTTGTCGTTAAGTCAAAAATGGAAAATTCATGGAAAGTTAGCATCACTACCGCGTAATAGTGCACCTACACATCTTCATCGACGTTACTTTTTGACCGAAATACCAAGAGAAAATTATTGGAATTTTGGATTATCTAGACATATATTTCGTGAAATGGTTAATGCATCTTTGTTGCCTGATGCAACAAGTTTGAGTTGATAAGGATAGGTTGAAAATTTTCCTTTAATGTTCTATTCATTTTTATGATCAACGATCATAAGAGGGTCTCTTTATCATGTTGTACAAATAGTTTATTCTATTTGTATAGAATGATAATGGCATATTAAATCTTTGTTTGTGCATGAGTTGTCAATTTTTCTCTTTACCACGGGGTAGAGCAGCTTGGTAGCTCGCAAGGCTCAGGAATTCAAGAAAAGGAGGGAGATACTATCATAGTCAACTCTAAAATTTTTTTATTACTTTTTAATAATTTAATAATCAATTTAATAAAGTAATATGGACAAGGGTGGATAGTGAGAATCGAACCCACATCTTTTCTTTGGGAAAGAGAAATTTTACCATTTGACTATATCTATATTTTTGAATCATATTTGATACATAATAGAATTAGCAGTATTAGAAAATCTGCTAACTTTATTTTGAATTTCGTTTATTATTTTAAAAAATTTAATATCGGAATTACAGCTTGAAAGTTCTTTCTCATGACTTTTAAATATTGACTAGGAGTAGTGGTTTATAAAGTATGCGACATTGCTTTTCTTATAATTTTCAGTTATTTAGGATTAGGTTGAATACGTGATATATAATTCAACCTCAAAATTACTTTTGAATTTTATTTGAAACTAAATAAGATTTGTGCTAAACCTCTTCAATTGACCGGTTGACCAAAGAATTGGCAATTGATTAATTAAAGATGAGATGAGGAGCCAAGGAATTGGGATTCAATTATTTATGATTTGTCGTTAAAAGATCTTTTCATGCATTAAAATAGATCAACAAGGTTTAATCCTCCTGAAAACTAAATATCTCCGAAACTCTTGACACTCTCACTCATTATTTTCTCTCAATCAAATCACATGTTCATTACTTCCTCTTTAACATTCCAGCATTCAACATTCTAAAGTTTCAGCAAGTCACAGTTTATCCACTCATCACTCCAGGTTCATTTGATCTAATTAGAAATTTGACTCAATATTTGCTTACTCAATCCTTTAATTCTCGTAGGAACAATATCCACTCACCGTGTTATTACTTGAACAATCTAATACACTTGTCAATATCCGTAAGCTCTATTTTTCGCTTACCAGCAGCGCATGTTAGTTTCACTAAATAATGAGTTTTCAGGTTTCGAGCATTAGGGTTAGGGTTTTCCTTATCGGGAAAGAGTTTTGGGTTTTTTTTTAATAATCAATTTTGATAATGATGGTTTAAGATCTTCATAATCAACAGAAATCACCATTTTATGCAAATTAATTATGACAGAACCATAAAATACCATAATATTTATAATATTACGACGATTCTTTAAAATCATTGTAATATAAATATTATTTTAAATATTTTTTTTGTTGTAGTGTGCTGTCTTTGAGAAAGAGATCTCGAAATGGCTTTTGGACAAAAAAATCAAATCCTTGTAAGGCATCAAATTAAGACATAGCAACGAATGAGAATGGTGGAGGATGAGCTGTGGGTATACAAAAAATAGTTAGAAAAAAGAGGATTGGTTTCTATGGCTTCAGAAAAAGAAACATTGGAGTCATAAGAAGGGAAATAAAAATATTATTTGTACACAAAATTAGTTATTATATATATGAGAAAATTATATTTTTTTTATGAGATATTAAAATAATATTTTTGTTTTTTTTATTTTATAAATGTATCTTCTTCTCTCTTTTAACTTTTAAAATACTTCCTCTTTAATCAATTTTAAATTTTGTGTTAACTAATGTTAACTTTATCCATTTTTTTTAGAAAAAATAAATTATTTTTCAAAAAAATACCCATTAATAATAAATTTATTTTTTATCATTAAATTTTGCTTACCAAAATATCCTTTAATAAATTATTCTTTTATTAATTAAATTGTAT
Organism: Arachis hypogaea; assembly: GCF_003086295.3. Classification (NCBI taxonomy): domain Eukaryota; kingdom Viridiplantae; phylum Streptophyta; class Magnoliopsida; order Fabales; family Fabaceae; genus Arachis; species Arachis hypogaea. The sequence continues at coordinate 67,934,516 of NC_092039.1, read as the reverse complement.
TTTTTTAAATTTAATAATTATATAATTTTTTTTACCCTTTAATAATTTTTTAATTATTAAATTATAATTTTACCAAAATTTTTGTTAACAATTTTTTTATATTTTACTATTAATTTTTTGATATCTATATATATTATTTTAACATTAAATAAAAAATTTTAGTAAGATTATTTTTCAATATCAATATATATTAATTATTATATATATTAACAGTGGTAAGATTTTTTTATTTAATGTTAAAATAATATATATTGATATCAAAAGATTAATAATAAAATATAAAAATAATTATTAACAAAACTTTTGGTAAAATCATAATTTAATAATTAAAAAATTATTAAAGAGTAGGTATTTTTGAAAAAAATAATTTAATTATTAATTTTTTAAAAGTATTTTAATAAAAATAAAATTTAAACAATAAAAAAATAATTTATTAAAAGAGTATATTGGTAAGCAAAATTTAATGATAAAAAATAAAATTTTTGCTAATGGATATTTTTTCAAAAAAAATAATTTATTTTTAAAAAAAATAGATAAAGTTAATATTAGTTAACACAAAAAAATTAAAATGGATTAAAGAGGGGGTTTTAAAAAGTTAAAAGGGAGGAGAATGTACATTTATAAAATAGAAGGGAAGGGAGTGTCATTTTAATATCTCGCAAAGAGAGAAATGGAATTTTCTCTATATATATTTGTGTATAAATATATGTATAATTTAATTTATTTTTAATATATATTTTATATTTTAATGTATATTTTATCCTAATGACTAATTTTAGTATCTAAATTTAATGTCGACCTAATATGATTGAAGTGCAATCTGTTTTAATTGAGATAGAATAGAAAGACAGTTTAATAGGTGGCTATTTCACAAAAAAGATTATTGAAAAGGAATACATTTAAGAATATAACTAAATATAATAAGATGATAAAATTCATAAATGTTATTTCTAAATAATATATAGAATAAATTTATAATTTCTAAACTTTTGAAGAGGTCAATAAAAATAATAAACCACGTTGAATGGTATAATTTGTCCCTTATTTTATGTTAAATATCCTAACAAGATGGAATCTATGATGTTTAAAAAATGTTACTAAAATTGAATGTGCAAATAACTCTTAGTAGGGGTGCAAAGGTCAAAATGCTGAATTCGAACTCGACCAAATATGCTTTGCGTCCGGGAGAGGGTTGCGAGCCGAATCAAATCTGGAATACTCCTAGTAATCACCTTTGTTATTATGTTATTAATTTGTCATATAAAACATACAACCAATAACTCTGCAATACAGTTATCTCATAACCTCAAATGTGCACTATTGAATAACTTATACAAACCTACCAACAAGGTTAGTTAAATACTTAAATACTAGTCATATTTCTTTATCGAAGAAATTAGAAGAAAGATTGAAAAATAAAAATAAAGGATGTATATATAAAGTTTTGCTAGCTTGATGTTCGTCGATCATGGAATGTTCCGGTAAACCTTTCTTTTCTTCTTGATACCAAAAGGAGTGACCTCACTATCACATGCATCTGAACCATGCCACACATGTCTAGGCAGATATCGTCGGAAATAGAAGTAATCGGAGCTAAGACGGGAGCCCTCGGCCTCAAGCACCCGAACCTGTGCGAAACCCGGCCGCCAGTCATCATTGCCGATTAACTTGAGGTACAAGTAACATATGGGGGATTCGACGCATGCCGCTTTGACCTCAAATTGGTCCACCATGCATGCTTGAAACGGCTTCCTTGGCATGTCATCAAGAATCTCAGGCTCCAAAGGGTCAACTTTCCTTAGGTGCTTGGAGTTCAAGTGTCTTACCAATATGTCATTTGAATTTGTGTCTCCAAATCTTAGGCTTACATTAGTTGACGTTTCCGCTCCCCATGTGCAAGTGGTTTCCACGGTTATGAGATAAGTGCAATTTTTCTGCTATGTGCAAAGCGAAGTTTATTAAACAGAGTTGGGAATCAAAGTTGGCATTCAATTTTTCAGAATTTGCATATTTGGACTTTTTTCATCTTATTAACTCTTAAATGTAACGAACATGTTATTATAATTAAGTAGACATAAAAAATAGAATATACAAATATCACTATTCTAGGAAAACTTTATGGTGATGTATGTGTTATTGTGTATGTACTCAAATAGCGAACTCACGAGAAAGGTGAACATATTTCTTTCTTGTTACTTAAATTGATGGAGTACTTTTTTTAATAAATCACTAATTAGATGTTAAAAAATGTTCACTAAATGTATATATTTTTAATGATCATTAATAGTCAAAAGATAATTGTTTGATAATAATCTCATTAACATGTAATAATATAATTATTATTTATGGTAGAAAGGAAAATAAATGTTATAACTATTCTTATATATGCATCATTATTATATATTTATTGTAGCATTAGTTGTCTCTCTTTGATTTCAGAATAGAATATTGCCTGATTTTCAATTTAAAACATCGGTTAGCTCTAAACCTCCGTACATACCTAATTATTATTATTATCGGGTAACAAACAGGAATATTAATGCGAGATATTTATTTTTGCTTATGAAAAAGTGGCAATTGCATGGGAGATGAGTAGGAAAAACGTTAGCATTAACATGGAAGAGATATGAAAATAAATAAATATATATATATATATATATATATATATATATATATATATATATATATATATATTATCAAATGTTTACATCTATCTTGAAGTGTCAGTCTTTTTTTTTTTTTTTTTTTTTTGAGAATAAGAAGAAAAGATTAATAATATTATTACCTTCAATTCTGGTGCTACTATACTTTCACCTCCGGCGACAATAACAAGCAATAAAACACAACAACATAAATATTGCCATCCATTATCTGTCAGAAGCCCCATTTTTGCTTTGTCCTTCAAGCAAAAGATCTTATATCTGCTTGTGACACTTACTCGTATTAGTGACATTAAAACGTGGAATATATACATTGACAATCTCACAATCCTTCTTAACTTGACACACATAAAGTGCATATATATCCCCTAATTAAACTTCAACTGTGTTATGTTATTGTGACTATTATCAACTGAGAGAGGTTCCTTTCATTTTACTTATGCTTAGCTTGCTTACTTTATTAAGGAAGGAATATGTTGTTAATCCTAATATCGTATCCCAGGCGAAAGCATCAAGATTCCCTCAATTATTCTTATTTTTTCCAATAATATGGCTTAATATGATAGGAGCAACCAATACAAATTTCATTTTCATTTTTATACCTACTAGTCAATTAAATGGCTTATAATATTATTATGCATACACGTTGATCTTTTTTTTAGTTTATATTATAATTTACAAATAATTAATAATATTTATAATAGTAATTGAATTTAGATATTCTAAAATAAAAAAATTAATAAAGTGATAAAATAAAAAATTAATTATCATTAATTTTATAATTTTTATATATAAAATATGTGTCTTACTATCTTAATTTTAAGAATAATTATTTTAATTAATATATATATATATATATATATATATATATATATTACCACTATAAATATTTTATGAAATTATAATTAAAACTAAAATTTAACGATTTTTATTGTTAAAAATATTAAAATAATTAATATTTTTCTCAACTAATTTGATTAAGTTGAGTGATTATTTTACTTGTTCGTTTAAGTAAGTATCAGATATTCGAATTCTGTCTTGTGTGTAGCAACCTATTAAATAGTGGCAGACTCTTAAATAGAATTCTAATCCATGGTAGATTAGTTTTAGTCTATCGAGTAGGAAAATATTATAAAAAAAATAGTATTTATCTTTAAGGTCTACCCAGTTGAAAAATACCATGAAAAAAAATAGTATTTGTCTTTAAAGCAGAACAATTATTCATCGATAGTAATATTTATAGAAATTTGTCTTTGTTAAAATTTATCTAAAACAAATTCATTTGTTAGTATCATATTCATTCGTAAAATCAAAGCAACGTGATCAACATTTTTACCTATTAAAAATTCACATTTTGTAACATAATTTGTAAGTCTTCAAACTTGTAAATTTATGTCATTATAAAAGCTATTATATTAGTTAATATTCCTTAGCAACATCACCCGAACACTATCTTTTAGTATTAGTTTGTCTAAAAATAAACCATAACAATTTTTATTATTCAATAATTTATTCTATTAAAAAATGATATATTATCACCTAAATTGATAAATATATTTTTTAATTTTTTACACCATTTTATTTAGCAATAATTTTTATTAAAAAATAAATGATCATGCTATTTTATAATATGATGTATAAAGTATTTTTTATTTTAAAATAATTTTTTTATTTTTCACTCAAAATATAAATTTGAATTTAAATTGATTAACAACTCATCTTTTTTTAATTTTAATAACAAAATCAAAATTAATTAAGTGCAAAATGTTCAGTATTTAATGATTTTAATCATTTAAACTTTAATTACCAAAAATTAAATTAAAAATTCATTATAACTTAATAATCAATAAATATATAATTTTTGGTACATAAATAATAATATCTAATTTATTTATTTTTTTGATAGTGCTAATATATAATTTATTACGAATTAATTTATTGTCCAAAATTTTTTTTTAAATTTTGTAATACGTAAATATAGTAACCTTATTTTTTATTATTTAATAAATTTTATAATTTTTTATTATATAATTAACTTAATTAATTACTTTTATGATTTTTTTATCAACAAATATCAGTTTATACTATTTATATATTTTTTAATACAAATAAGTTAATAGGCTTTTTTATTTTTATATTTATTATCTTAGATGATGACTTAAGTTATTTATTTCATATGTTATTTAATATAAATAACATCTTATAACTTAAGTTTATTAATTTACCTATTAACAGAAAAAAAAAATTTATGCAATAAATCATATGTTATAAAGATTAAATAATTTATACATAAATTCACTATATGATCGTTACAAAAAATTAAAAAAATTCACGGTCATATATAATAATCTTTGATATATGTAATGTTATATATATATATATTAAGATGATCTATTTTAACTATGTCAGTAATTATTGTTATTTTTACTTTTTATTACATTAATAAATAATATTTAAAATTAAAAGAGAAAAAAATGATAATTAAAATTTTTTAAATTTGAGTAAAAAAATTCTTTGTAAGTATATCTAATTTTTATATATACTAACTATCATAATATTTAATAGATAGTATTTGTTATAGCAATGACTCAAAATAAATATTAATTCATCAAGATATGTTTGAGCCTAGTAAGACCCCAAACAAGTAAATAAGCCTAATAAGCTTATTGTTAGAATCTCAAAAATCCGATCTAAATTTATTATTTTAAGGTTCAATACATATAAAGTCTACTATATCTTTTTAAATTGACTCAGATTGAATCTCCATTGCTAATTAAAAATGTTAATGGGTATTTATAGGAGCTTGAGCTCCCGTTTAAAAATTAATGTCTCTTGTCTTCTCTCCATCTTTATTGCAAGTCTCATTTAATTATTCTTTAAAAAATACAGATACCTACAAGTATTTATCGATAATCTTTAAAAAATTTATAATAATAATTAAATTTAGATCTTTTAAATAAAAAATTAATAAAATAATAAAAATAATTACCATTAATTTTATAATTTTTATATATAAAATATATGTCATACTCTTTTAATTTTAAAACTAATTAACTTTTTATTTTATCATTTTATCACTTTATTATTTTCAAAAATTTTTATTAATAGTAATTAATATGACATCAGTTTAGATTGTAAATCCTTTCTCATAATTATTAGATCTTGGTTCAGATCTTAACTAAAAATTGACAAAATGAATGCCATTTTTTAAGGGTTCATCATAATTTTAAATTTATAATTAATAATTTCTAAATTCTAAATTCAAGGCACATCTTGATACATTGCCATGTGTCAATCTCTACCTTATCTAATGTATAATCTGAAAACCGAATAATACAAGTAACTAAATAATGGAGAATAATCACTACTATAATCTTCCTCTATACTGATCGTGGTTTCGGGCCCAGCGTTAGCCAGGTGGTCGGTAAAGTATGGGACTATTAGTAAAATGGAAAAAATTCTTATTTATTTATTTATTGATTAGTTATTTATGCAATAACCTTTGACACTAATAGACATTGTAATAATTATTCCTAAATATTGAATAAATGAATATATTGTATTACAAACTCAATAAAATCTAACGAAAACATAATTAAAAGGCATAAAACACAATAACTCGATACGTCACTAAATCATGTCATTAAAGACGATAAGTATCTAAATGATTACATAAAAAAATGTCATAAAGGGAAAAAGAAAAACATAGTAAGTACACACTATTATTCATCTATTACCACAAAAAATTATTATTGACTTAAGTATTAGACTATTTTGTAGGTACCAATACAATACGAATTAAAATCCTAATAACTCATCAATTTAGAAACCTGACTTTAGATATGAACATTTGGCACCGTCTTTAAAAATCCTAGACAATTGACACCATGGCTGATCGCGTAGTTAAATCGATTGTTCACCCAATAACACTCTACAAGGAAAAGCAAAATGGAAATGATGGGCCCACCCAATCCTACTGAGAGGAAAAGTCAGAATCAAAGCCCTTGGCTTTGGTTGCCAAGAAGGTCAAAACGCTGGGGGTTGACACTTTGTGGGTCTTGGTGAAAATTATGTTCATGCTTGGCAAGAAATGCGCCATCACATGCAAGAGTAGTTAGAACGCCAACTTGCAGAACGATAATAATTTTTTTGTTTTGCATCAAAGTCTCTCAAATTCATTCGAATTTTATTTGAAATAATAAAGATGCTAAAATAATTTAAAGTCTAAAGAGAATTTTAATATTAAAATATAACAAAATTTATTAAATTTTAACTAAAAATAACTAAAAAATAAGAAGAAAATAAGTACATACACGATGTTCACGTATCACAATATTAAACTTAAATTGTTCTTTATTCTCAAGCAATTAAAACAATATAAGACTGAGAAAAGAAAAAGAAAACGCCAAAGATTTAAGTGTTTATTTAAGCTCATGTCTAAGTACTAAGTGGGACTAATGACACTTCAATTCTGAATAGGTTTGGCATCTCACTATCCTCACTACAAGAAAACAGCTTTATTGCCACACTTTAAAAGCGTGGTGAAAGCTGAAAAAGCGTGACGAAAGCTTTTCGCCACGCTTTTTGAGCTACCGCCACACTTTTGAAAGGGTGGCATCTGAAAGGGTGGCGGTTGCTCTATCACCACGCTTTTTTCAACCTATCGTCACACTTTTTTTGCCACGCTTTTTTACAAATTGGCACTTTTAAAAGCGTGGCTGTAGGTGGATACGGCCACGCTTTTAAAGCATGGCGACGGGGAGAGATACGGCCACGCTTTTAAAGCGTGCCGATAAAGAGAGATAAAAGCGTGGCGATAAGGAGAGATACGGCCTTTGAAGTTTAGAATTATTGATATCCTTCAACACTAGAACTCGGATGATATTATGGATTCTCTTTATCTTGAAGTTCTAATTGATTCTTGAACACAACTTTTTCTTATCTTTTCCTTGGTGCTTTGCACCTTGAGCCTAGCCGTGATTCTAAGTATTTTGTCCTCAAACTTAACTTGATACAAGAACACCATAAGCACTTAACTGAGGAACTACTTGAGTTCTATTTCTTCTTTTACTTCCTCTTAGTCAATGGTACTCAAAGCCTTTGGCATACTCTGTAATTGCATTTGGTCACGACTCTTGGTGTTTTGTCTCAAGGATTACTTGACACATTTCACCACAAGCATATGGTTAGGGAAAACCACTCTTTCGAGTTTTAGATCAATTTTGACCTTCCTAATCATTGAAGCACAGAATCTTGGACCTTTCTTTTTTTATTTTTCTTATTATTTTCTTTTTTTTTTGCTTGTTGAGTTTGGTAAACTAATATGATGATCAAACATTAAAAATTATTGATTAAGTGTATACTAAAATATCACCAATTGTTTGTTTGATACTTTTTGCTAAGTGCTAAGTGTGTAGGGAAGAAATTTATTTTTTCTCATGGTCCATTTAAAGAAAGCCCATCTTGATCATCAAACAAAGCTTGCCTCATACCAATGTGTTTTGAATCAAGTGACTGAAATCCAAATATGCCAAGTCCTTCAAAGCCCATGAGAAATTAAAGAAAGAAACCAAAGGCCACAAGCTCTATATAGTGATCATAGAAAGTATTTACTTTCCCTTATGCATTGGTAACTGAAAGTTGGAATTAAATTTGATTTAATTTCATTGAAAGCTTCCACTGAAAGCTTTTCCTCTCTTCTTTTTCCTTTCTCTTGCTTCAGTTACATCATTCATTCAAAGAAAAAGAAAGAAGAAAAATGGAAGGCACAGAAGGAAGATTGTGAAGAAAGGCAAAACAATTTTTGCCAAATCAAAGAAGAAAAAGGCTTCAGTCAAGAAGCAAATCTATCTTGGTCAAAGCACACAAAAAGTTTCTTTCCTCTTTTGTGCTACAAAGAGGAACGAAGAAGAAAGCCTCAAAGTCTCAAGTACAGAAGAAGCAACCATGGAAGAGGTGTTGCCAACCATGGTCAGAAGCTCATCAATGGTCAGAATAAAAACTTGGGACCAAAGTCAAGCTCAATGGTCAAGATTAAAGAAGCTTGAAGAAAAAGGATGAGAAAGAAGATGTGAGCTTGCATGCAACAGTCTCGGTCCTCTCAATCCTCTCTGATAAAGCCGTTGCTACTCTGATGTTGGAAAAGAAAGAAAATGTAAGGGTTGAATAAAGCTTCAACCTTGGAAGCTTCACTCTTCTATATTAAGGGTGAACGACCAAGGGTTGAAATCAAGGAGAGTAAGTAAAAAGTACAGAGTTTACTCTCATAGCTACCTAAGCTGTTAGAGTTCTTCTCCTTCATGTAGTTTATTTTGTATTCATTTTCTCTATTTTGATCTATCTGAGTCTCATTGTAAAGGCAAACATGATAAGGTTTGTAAGAAAAAGCCAATGAGAGGTAAAAAGTAGTGAGTTAAATAGTAAGAAAAAGCCATAAGATGTCTCAGAGTTTCTTTGTACATCTTTATGTTTTGTGTTATGATCCTGTGGAGATTCCCTTGGAAGTTAGGTTAACACTTTGTTGTTGAAAGCTTGGTTTGAGTCCAAGCCAAATTCAGATTGGGTTTAGAATCTGGATTTGTCCTAGATAGGATTAGGTAGATCATAGGGAAGAATTGGTGTTTGTATTCTTGAAAAAGTGATAGTGAAATTCCATCATTGTTGTGATGGAGACTGGATGTAAGCTACATTGCACCTTGTAGCTGAACTAGAATACATCTAGTGTTATTACTTCTTCCTTTCTACTTTTCTATGTCTGTTACTCAGGAGACAAAAATGAAAATGTCTCTCAGCTGACCACGAGACAAAAGTGAAAATATCTTCTAAGTCTCATTGAGAAATAAAAAGTAATATTCAACAGAAATAGTGGCTAAGATTCACACCCCTTCTCTTAGCTACTGATAACCATCAATTCGTATCAGAGCTTGGTCTCAAAGAGATTAAGATTTGCAGCTTGGAGGAAAGATCCTGATGGCAAACAACATTGGTTCAAATTTGGTGGCATATACTCTGGCAGAAGAACAATCAAGCAACAGACCCCCATTTTTCAATGAAAAAACTACAGTTACTAGAAGGAAAGAATGAAAATATTTGTTCAATATGTAGATTTCAACATCTGGCATATCATTCTGAATGATCCACAAATTCCAACAAAGACCGGAGCAGATGGTGTGGTTACTCCGAAGAATATGATCGAGTGGAACAATGAAGACAGAAAAAATGGAGCTCAATGCCAAAGCTATCAACTTGCTTAATTGTGCTATTAGCTTTGAGGAATTTTGAAGGGTATCTAAATGCAAAATAGTAAAGGAAATATGAGACAAGCTTCAAGTTACTCATGAGGGAACCACTCTAGTCAAACAGAACATAATAGACATGCTGAATAAAGAATACAAAATATTCTCCATGAAGGAAAGAGAAATTATTGATGAAGTGTTTGAACAATTCAACGTCATCATAAATTGCTTGAATGCTATGGGAATCACTCACCCAGAACCTGTGCTAGTGAGGAAAGTTTTGAGAAGTCTCACTAAAGAGTGGGAAACTAAGGTTATAGTAATAGTTGAGAGCAGTGGCATAGATGAAATGACCTATGATGATCTGAGAGAAAATTTACTTGCTTTTGAAAACACTTATTTGAAAAAAAAAAACAAAAAAGAAAGGAATTGTTCTCAAATCAGTCATTGAATCTCTGGATGATGAATCCAGTGATAATTTGTCTAACGATTAGTTTGTTTTGTTTGCTAAAAAATTAAAAAAAAAAAGATAAAGATGAAGGAACGAAACAAAGGAAGCAGTTCAAGGAAACAAAAGAGGGATTTAAGCAAAGTCATTTGCCACAACTACAGAGAAGCTGGACATTACAAGTTTAATTGCCCAAGACTGAAGAAAGAAGACAAGCCGAAAGGGCTAAAGAAGAAGGGACTCATGGCGTCATGGAAAGACTTGGAGAATGACTCTGAGGATGAGGAAGAATCAGACAGCAAATCTCAAACTTGTCTCATAGCCGATCAAACAGATGAGGTACGTTTCATTGAACCTACCACTGAAGATCTTCATCTTATGATCGATTATCTCATTAAAAAACTTATATGCTTCTTGAATTAAAATTATGAACTTGAGTCTCAAAATACCATTCTAAAGGTAGAAAATGGTTTTCTCAAAGATAAATTAAGGGAAGCCAAGACTGATGTTGATCTTGTTGAAGAAAATAAGCTGTTAAAGACTGAAATTAAGGGTTGTGAGAAACAACATTCTGTGGTTGCATATTTAAATTGTTTTGAAGAAAATGAAAGGTTGCACAAAGAGGTAAAAGGCCTAAAAGAGGATCTAGTCAACTTTGCTCAAAGTTCTGAAAAATCTAAATCAACTCTTAGCTAGTCAAAAACCTCTTTATGATAAAGCTAGGTTGAGTTTTCACAAAAAATCTGAAATGTTTATTGAAAATATCCTTTTTCTAATATGTCTTCTACTTCGGATGACATAAGATTTCAAAACCCAACTAATTTGAAAAAACAGCAACCTAAAAGATTCTGTAGGTTATGCAATCGGAATGGTCATTTTCCTATTCAATATTTCATGAGTGAAAGAATGATTGAAGGAAAAGTGTATAAAATAATTGGGAACTACAATGGTCTTGGACAAAAGAGATGGTTTAACATTAAAAGATCCAAAAAGATTTGGATACCTAAGGTCACTTGAGAATTTTTTGTAGATTTGCCTAACATCCAAAAGAAAGGACAACTTGTGGTATTTGGAAAGCGGATACTCTAGACATATGACCGGAAGGTCTACATTCTTCATCAAGCTAGACGAGTATGATGGAGGGCTTGTAAGCTTCGGTGACAATGGAAAAGGAAAGATAATGGTCATAGGTAACGTGGGTAAGAATTTCTTACCCTCCGTAAATGATGTTTTCGTTGTTGATAGTTTGAAACACAACTTGCTAAGCATTAGCCAATTGTGTAATCTTGGATTTTTAGTTATTTTTAGAAAATTGGATTGCTTAGTTGTTTGTGAGAAATCCAGTGATGTTTTGTTTGAGGCAAAAAGATGCAACAATGTGTATGGACTTACTCTAGATGACTTAAAAGATAAAAAAAGTAACATGTTTTACTTCTTTAGAATCTGAAAAGTGGTTGTGACATAAGAAATTGGGATATGCTAGCATGTACCAAATTTCTAAAATTGTTAAGAAAAATATGGTTAGAGGAATTCCAAATATTAAATTTGACAAAGATATTATTTGTGATGCTTGTCATATAGGCAAACAAACAAAATCTTGTTTTAAACCCAAAGATAGAATTTCTATTAGAAGGCCATTAGAAATATTGCATATTGATCTTTTTGGTCCCACTAGAACTCAAAATTTAGGAGGAAAACACTATAGTTTGGTAGTAGTTGATGATTATTCTAGATATGTATGGGTTCTTTTCTTAACTCATAAAAATGATGCTTTCTATGCCTTTTCTTCACTTTGTAAAAAGATTCAAAATGAAAAGGATTTGAAAATTGTCCACATAAGAAGTGATCATGGAAAAGAATTTGAAAATCAAGATTTTGAAAGCTTTTGTGATGAATTTAGAATTGCACACAATTTTTCATGGCCTAGAACACCTAAAAAAATGGGATTGTTGAAAGAAGAAATAGAAGTCTTCAAAAAATGACTAAGGCAATGCTTTGTGAAAATGATGTTCCAAAATTTTTGTGGGCTGAAGCTGTAAACACAGCTTGTTACATTCTAAATAGAACCATCATTAGAAAAGGTTTGAAAAAAACCCTTTATGAGCTATGAAAAGGAACTCCTTCTAATCTTAAGTACTTTCATATTTTTGGATTCAAATGTTTTGTACTTAACAACAAAGAAAATCTTAGAAAATTTGATCCAAAATCTTATGAAGGTATATTTGTTGGGTATTCAACCACTAGTAAAGCTTATAGAGTTTACCTTAAAGAACATAGAACCATTGAAGAGTCCATACATGTATCTTTTTATGATGCTTACTCCATACCCAGTGCTATTTTAGATGATGATGCAGGAAGTGAAGCAAGTCCTCAAGAAAATCAAGCAAATCCCAAATCTATTCCTGCTGTGGAAAATATTAGTCCAAAAAATGCTCCTTAAAATGAAGGAGACATTTCGATTTTGTCTCCTAATCAAGTCAGAGAATCCAGAACAGTGACAACATCAGAACCTTGTCAGGGTCAAGCTGAAGCCTCATCTCAAAAGCCACATGAATGGAAGTTTTTGAAGAATTATCCTCATGAGTTCATCATTAGAGATCCTTCACAAGGCATGACCACTAGATCCTCAAGGAAGAAGCAAGTGGAAGCAAGCAATGTTGCTTTCTTATCCCAATTAGAACTTCTAAATGTGAAACAAGCTCTAGAAGATCCCTCATGGGTGAAGGCCATGGAAGAAGAGCGAAATCAATTTGAAAAGAATGAAGTTTGGACACTTGTACCACACACAAATGGTAAAAAGGTAACCAGTACCAAGTGGATTTTCAAAAATAAATTGGGTGAGGATGGTAGTGTTGTTCGTAACAAGGCTAGATTAGTGGCCCAATGTTACGATTAAGAGGAAGGCATTGACTTTGATGAGTCATTTGTCCCGGTGGCAAGAATGGAAGCAATTCGGTTACTTCTTGCCTATGCTGCCCACAAGGGTTTTAAAATGTTCCAAATGGATGTCAAATGTACCTTTTTAAATGGATATATTGACAAAGAAGTATTTGTGGCACAACCCCCCAATTTTGAAAATAAAGATTTTCCTGATCCTTTTTTTAAACTCTCAAAGGCCCTTTATGGTCTTAGGCAAGCTCCAAGAGCATGGTATGAAAGGCTTATTGCCTTTTTGTTGCAAAATGAGTTTCAAGGGGGCACCACTGATACTACTCTATTCATAAAGGAATCTAATGATGACATATTACTTGTCCAAATTTATGTAGATGATATTATGTTTGGAACGGCAAATGAATCCTTGTGTGAAGAGTTTGGAAAACTAATGACTAGTGAGTTTAAAATGAGTTTGATAGGAGAATTAACATTCTTTCTTGGACTTCAAATCAAACAAACTCCCAGTGGTATTTTTATTCACCAAGGAAAATATGCCAAAGAACTAATTAAGAAATTTGGTGTAGAATGCTCCAAACCAATGGGTACTCCCATGCATCCAAACACTAAACTTGACAAGGATGAGAATGGCAAAGATGTTGATGAAACAAGGTATAGAGGAATGATAGGATCTTTTATGTATCTTACATCCTCTAGACCGAACATTGTTCAAAGTGTGGGTATATACTCTAGATTTCAATCTCACCCTACGAAATCACATCTTTCAACCTTTAAGAGAACCATTAGATATATAAAAGGCACTTGTGATCTTGGCTTGTGGTATCCTAAATCTAATGAGTTTGGTGTAGTAGGGTATTGTGATGCAGATAATGCGGGAGATCATGTGGATAGAAGAAGCACTTAAAAAATGTGTTGCTTTCTTGGGAACTCCCTAAATATGTGGTCAAGCAAAAAGCAAGCCACTGTTGCTCTATCCATGGCTGAAGCTGAATATATATGTTTCATGTCATGATCCTGTAGGGAATCCCTTGCAAGTTGGGTTAGCACTTTGCTGTTGAAAGCTTGGTTTGAGTCCAAGTCAAATTCAGATTGGGTATAGAATTTGGATTTGACCTAGATAGGATTGGGTAGATCCTAGAGAAGAATTAGAGTTTGTAATCTTGAAAAAGAGAAAGTGAAATTCCATCATTGTTGTGATGGAGACTGGATGTAGGCTACTGATGAGCGGTAATTTATACGCTTTTTGGCATTGTTTTTACATAGTTTTTAGTATATTTTAGTTACTTTTTATAATATTTTTATTAGTTTTTATGCAAAAATCACATTTCTGGACTTTACTATGAGTTTATGTGTTTTTCTATAATTTCAGGTATTTTCTGGCTAAAATTGAGGGACCTGAGCAAAAACCTGATTCAGAGGCTGAGAAAGGACTGCAGATTCTGTTGGATTCTGACCCTCCTACACTCGAAGTAGAATTTCTTGAGCTACAAAAGCCCAATTGGAGTGCTCTCAATTGCGTTGGAAATTAGACATCTTGGGCTTTCCAGCAATGTATAATAGTCTATACTTTGCCTGAGATTTGATGGCCCAATCTGGTATCCAAACGCCAGTCAGAGACCCTTTTCTGGCGTAAAACGCCAGAACTGGCACCAAAACTGGAGTTAAACACCCAAACTGGCACCAAAGCTGGCGTTTAACTCCAATAATGGCCTATGCACGTGGAAGCTTCAAAGCTCAGCCCAAGCACACACCAAGTGGGCCCCGGAAGTAGATTTCTGCACTATCTGCACTTAGTTACTTATTTTTTGTAAACCTAGGTTACTAGTTGAGTATAAAAACTACTTTTAGAGATTCATTTTGTACCTTACGACATTTTTACATTCCTTATTGTATCTCTGATAGCATGAGTCTCTAAACCCCATAGTTGGGGGTGAGGAGCTCTGCTGTGTCTCAATGAATTAATGCAATTACTATTGTTTTCCATTCAATTACGCTTGTCTCTATTCTAAGATATTCAGTCGTACTTCAAAATGATGAATGTGATGATTCGTGACACTCGTAATCATTCTCAATTCCATGAACACGTGCTTGACAACCACTTCCGTTCTATTTGAGCTCAACGTAGTCATTGGGCGACAGCTTGAGTGTGTATCTCTTGGACTCCTGATTCACGAGCTTATTGCCTCTCCTGACAACAGAGCATTCAATTCCGTGAGATCAGAATCTTCGTGGTAGAGGCTAGAATCAATTGGTAGCATTCCTGAGATCCAGAAAGTCTAAACCTTGTCTGTGGTATTCTGAGTAGGATCTGGGAAGGGATGATTGTGACGAGCTTCAAACTTGCGAGTGTTGGGCGCAGTGACAGTGTGCAAAAGGATCAATGAATCCTATTCTAAGGAAATGCCCCTCTGAAATATTTTCAGAATGGGTACAGTTAGACATCTTCTACTACGGGCTTACAAAAAAGGCCCAGATATCTCTAGACCACTCAGCTGGTGGATCTATACACATGAGGAAGACAATTGAAGAGGCTTAAGAGCTCATTGATATAGTTGCTAGAAATCAGCATCTGTATTTAAATAGTGAGTCTTCCATAAAGGAAGAGGCTAAAGCAGTATCCACTGACCTTAGCCCTCCAGAACAAGTTACTGAACTCAATCAGCAAATACTTCTTCTAACAAAACAGTTAGCAGAATTCAAAAAAATGTTGCAAGATACTAAAAATGCTAACAAAAATATGTAAGAACAATTGGATCAGACAAGACAGCAATTATCTAAACAAATAACAGAAGAGTGACAAGCTGTTCATTTAAGGAATGGAAAGATATTGAATGTCTCAACTCAAAGCAGTAGAAAGCCAAGAAAGGAATAACTGACAAAGGAGGACCAATCCACTACCCAAAATCCCTCTGAAGACAGTAAGAGCCCAGAGAGGAATGATCCTGGCATTCAAATGCCAGAAAAGGGCAATAACCTGGCATTAAACGTCCACTCTAATGCTAATTCTAGCGTTCAAATGCTAGAAAAGGGCAATAATCTGGCGTTAAACGCCCATTCTGCTGCCAATTCTGGTGTTCAAACGCCAGTAAAGGATCAAGCACCTGCAAGTGCTGATAACAACCCTTTTAAGCAGGCTTCTCCAACCACCTCTGTATCAAATAAACCTACAGCAACTAAGGTTGAAGAATACAAAGCCAAGATGCCTTATCCTTAGAAACTCCGCCAAGCGAAACAGGATAAACAATTTTCCCGCTTTGCAGACTATCTTAGGACTCTTGAAATAAAGATTCTGTTTGCAGAGGCACTTGAGCAAATACCCTCTTATGCTAAGTTCATGAAAGAGATCTTAAGTCATAAGAAGGATTGGAGAGAAACTGAAAAAGTTTTCCTCACTGAAGAATGCAGTGCAGTCATTCTGAAAAGCTTACCAGAGAAGCTTTTTAATACCATGCACATTAGAGGGTACTTGTACCAAGATAGCTATATGTGATCTTGGGGCAAGCATCAACCTAATACCTGCATCCACTATCAGAAAGCTTGGTTTGATTGAAGAAGTCAAACCAACCCGAATGTGTCTCCAACTTGCTGATGGTTCCATTAAATTTCCATCAGGCATAATTGAGGACATAATTGTCAAGGTTGGACCATTTGACTTTTCCACTGACATTGTAGTGCTGAAAATGGAGGAGCACAAGAGTGCAACTCTCATTCTAGGAAGACCTTTCCTAGCAACTGGACAAACTCTCATTGATGTCCAAAAAGGGAAGGTGACCCTGAGAGTCAATGAGGATGAGTTTAAGTTGAATGTTGTTAAAGCTATGCAGCATCTAGACACATCAAGAGATTGCATGAGAGTTGATATTATTGACTACCTAGTGGAAGAGGTCAATATGATTGAAAGTCTCGAATCAGAGCTAGAAGACATCTTTAAAGATGTTCAGCCTGATCTGGAGGAACCAGAGAAAACAGAAAAACCTTTGAAAACTCCTCAGGAAGAGGAGAAACCCCCTAAACCTGAGCTCAAACTACTACCATCATCCCTGAAATATGCATTTCTAGGAGAAGATAACACTTTTCCAGTAATCATAAGCTCTACTTTAGAGCCACAGGAAGAGAAAGCACTAATTCAGGTGCTAAGGACACACAAGACATCTCTTGGGTGGTCCATAAGTAATCTCAAGGGCATTAGCCCAGCCAGATGCATGCACCAGATCCTATTGGAGGATAATGCCAAGCCAGTGGTTCAACCACAGAGGCGACAGAATCCAGCCATAAAGGACTAAGTTACTAGAGGCTGGGATTATTTATCCTATTTCTGATAACCCCTGGGTGAGCCCTGTTCAAGTTGTCCCCAAGAAGGGAGGCATGACAGTGGTTCGTAATGAAAAGAATGAACTGGTTCTTACAAGAACAGTTACAGGGTGGCGTATGTGTATTGACTATAGAAGACTCAATACAGCCACTAGAAAGGATCACTTTCCTTTACCATTCATAAACCAGATGCTAGAGAGACTAGCAGGCCATGAATACTACTGCTTTTTGGATGACTATTCAAGTTACAACCAAATTGCAGTAGATCCTCAAGACCAAGAGAAAATAGCATTCACATGTCCATCTGGAGTATTTGCCTACAGAAGGATGCCATTTGGCCTGTGCAATGCACCTGCAACCTTTCAGAGGTGTAAGCTTTCTATCTTCTCTGATATGGTAGAAAAATTTTTGGAAGTCTTCATGGATGACTTCTCAGTATTTGGAGACTCATTCAGCTCCTGTCTTGACCATTTAGCACTTGTTCTGAAAAGGTGCCAAGAGACTAACCTGGTTTTAAACTTGGAGAAAGGTCACTTTATGGTGACTGAAGGAATTGTCCTTGGGCACAAAATTTTGAACAAGGAAATAGAGGTGGATCAAGCTAAGGTAGAGGTAATTGAAAAATTACGAACACCTACCAATGTTAAGGCAATTAGAAGCTTTTTGGGGCATGTAGGATTCTATAGGAGGTTTATAAAGGATTTTTCAAAAATTGCAAAACCTCTGAGTAATCTGCTAGCTGCTGATACACCCTTTCTCTTTGACACAGAGTGCCTGCAGGCGTTTGAGACCCTGAAAGCTAAGCTGGTCACAGCACTAGTCATTTCTGCACCAGACTGGACATTACCATTTAAACTAATGTGTTATGCCAGTGACCATGCCATTGGTGCAATATTGGGACAGAGGCATGAGAAGCTTCTGCATGTCATTTATTATGCCATCCGTGCTTTGAATGACACGCAGAAGAATTACACAACCACGGAAAAGGAGCTGCTTGCAGTGGTTTATGCCATTGACAAATTTAGATCTTATTTAGTAGGATCAAAAGTGATTATGTACACTGACCATGCTGCTCTAAAATAAGATGGGTGTTACTTCTGCAAGAGTTTGATATAGAAATAAGAGACAGAAAAGGGACAGAGAACTAGGTAGCCAATCACCTGTCTCGAATAAAACCAGTAGCAGGAGCGTCCCTCCCTCCTACTGAGATCTCTGAAACCTTTCTGGATGAACAACTCTTTGCCATTCAAGAAGTACCGTGGTTTGTAGACATTGCAAACTATAAAGCTATGAGATTCATACCCAAAGAGTACAGTAAGCAACAAACAAAGAAATTGATTTCTAATGCAAAGTACTACTTGTGGAATGAACCATATCTCTTTAAGAGGTGTGCAGACAGAATAATCCATAGATGTGTACCTAGAGAAGAGGCACAGAAGATCCTATGGCATTGCCATGGATCGCAATATGGAGGACATTTTGGATGTGAGCAAACAGCCGCTAAGGTCCTCCAATGTGGCTTCTACTGGCCTACTCTCTATAAAGACTCCCGAGAGTTTGTACGTAACTGTGACAGTTGCCAGAGAGCTGGTAATCTACCTCACGGTTATGCCATGCCTCAACAAGGGATTTTAGAGATTGAGTTGTTTGATGTATGGGAAATTGACTTCATAGGGCCTTTCCCACCATCATATTCAAACACTTATATTCTGGTGGCAGTAGACTATGTATCTAAATGGGTGAAAGCAATTGCAATGCCCACTAATGATATTAAGACAGTGCTGAAGTTCCTCTAAAAGCATATCTTCAGCAGATTTGGTGTTCCTAGAATACTGATCAGCGATGGAGGTACCCATTTCTGCAATAAACAGCTTGACTCTGCTCTGGTCCGATATGGAATTAACTACAAAGTGGCAACCCCATATCATCCACAGACAAATAGGCAGGCTGAAGTCTCAAATAGAGAACTAAAGCGAATCCTGGAATGGACTGTAAATACCCATAGAAAGGATTGGGCAAGAAGTCTGGATGACGCTCTGTGGGCATACAAAACCGAATTCAAGACTCCTATAGGAACCTCTCTATACCAGCTTGTGTATGGAAAACCTTTCATCTGCAAGTGGAGCTGGAACATAAGGCCTACTGGGCAACCAGGTTCCTAAACCTTGATGCCAAGGTAGCTGGAAAGAAAAGATTACTCCAGTTGAATGAGCTAGAGGAGTTCAGACTCAATGCTTTCGAAAATGCAAAAATTTACAAGGAGAAAGCAAAAAGGTGGCATGACAAGAAGCTGTCATCCAGAGTCTTTCAGCCAGGACAAAAGGTTCTGTTGTTCAACTCTAGACTCAGATTGTTCCCTAAGAAACTGAAATTCCAGTGGAAGGGACCATATGTGATTACAAGTGTGTCACCAAATGGATATGTAGAGCTTCAAGATATTGACTGTGACAAAAAGTTCATTGTTAATGGGCAGAAAATCAAACATTATCTTGAAGGCAATGTTGAGTAAGAATGCTCAAAGCTGAGACTAGATTAAAGCTCGCTGTCAAGCTATTGACATTAAGGAAGCGCTGGTGCACGAAATTGCAATCACACTTTTGCAATCCGCACAACTAACCAGCAAGTGCACTGGGTCGTCCAAGTAATACCTTACGTGACTAAGGGTCGAATCCCACGGAGATTGTTGGCTTGAAGCAAACTATGGTTATCTTATAAATCTTAGTCAGGATACCAATTATAGTTATCAATTGACTTGCAAATAAACAAGAGAGCATGGATTAAATAATACTTATTATGCAGCAATGGAGAATATGTTGGAGTTTTGGAGATGCTTTGTCTTCTGAATTCCTGTAACATAATGCTTTCTCACTTTCAAACATGCAAGGCTCCTTCCATGGCAAGCTGTATGTAGGGCATCACCGTTGTCAATGGCTACTTCCCATCCTCTCAGTGAAAATGGTCCAAATGCTCTGTCACAGCACGGCTAATCATCTGTCGGTTCTCGATCATGTCGGAATAGGATCCATTGATCCTTTTGCGTCTGTCACTATGCCCAACACTCGCAAGTTTGAAGCTTGTCACAGTCATCCAATCCCTGAATCCTACCCGAAATACCACAGACAAGGTTTAGACTTTCCGGATTCTCAAGGATGCCTCCAATGAATTCTAGCTTATACCATGAAGATTCTGATTAAGGAATCTAAGAGATACTCATTCAATCTAATGTAGAACGGAGGTGGTTGTAACGCACACGTTCATGGGTTGAGAATGGTGATAACTGTCACGGCTCATCACCTTCTTCATATTGAAGTGCGAATGAACATCTTAGATAGAAACAAGCGTGTTTGAATAGAAAACAGAAATAATTGCATTAATTCATCGAGACGCTGCAGAGCTCCTCACCTCCAACAATGGAGTTTAGAGACTCATGCCATTAAAGAGTACAAAGTTCATATCTAAAATGTCATGAGATACAAAATAAATCTCTAAAAGTTGTTTAAATGCTAAACTAGTAACCTAGGTTTACAGAAAATGAGTAAACTAAGATGGATAGTGCAGAAATCCACTTCTGGGGCCTACTTGGTGTGTGCTGGGATTGAGACTTAAGCCTCTCACGTGCCTGGGCTATTTCTGGAGTTAAACGTCAGGTTGTAACCTGTTTCTGGCATTTAACTCCAACTTGCAACCTGTTTCTGGCATTCAACGCCATAATGCAACATGGAACTGGCATTAAACGCTAGTTTATGTTGTTTATCTTCGAGAAAAGTATGGACTATTATATATTGTTGGAAAGCCTTGGATGTCTACTTTCCAACCCAATTAAGAGCGCACCAATTGGACTCCTGTAGCTCCAAAAAATCTATTCCGAGTGCAGGGAGGTCAGAATCCAACAGCATCAGCAGTCCTTTTTCATCCTAAATCAAATTTTTGCTTAGCTCCCTCAATTTCAGCTAGAAAATGCCTGAAATCACAGAAAAACACACAAAATCATAGTAAAGTCTAGAAATATGAATTTTGCCTAAAAACTAATAAAAATATACTAAAAACTAACTAAAATACACTAAAATCTACATGAAATTACCCCCAAAAAGCGTATAAAATATCCGCTCATCACAATACCAAACTTAAACTGTTGCTTGTCCCTAAGAAACTAGATAAATAAAAGAGGATAAAAAGAAATCAAGAAGCAATAATATCTCAGAGTTTTAAGTGAAGCTCAGATTCTAATTAGATGAGCGGGGCTAGTAGCTTTTTGCTTCCAAACAGTTTTGGCATCCATAGGAACTTAGAATTCATATAGTTTTATTTATTCTCCTAGTTTAGTATGTTGATTCTTGAACACAGCTACTTTATGAGTCTTGGCCGTGGCCCTAAGCACTTTGTTTTCCAGTATTACCACCGGATACATAAATGCCACAGACACATAACTGGGTGAACCTTTTCAGATTGTGACTTAGCACACTCTTTTGCTTTGGATCACGACTTTAACCACTCAGTGTCAAGCTTTTCACTTGGACCTGCATGCCACAAGCACATGGTTAGGGACAGCTTGATTTAGCCGCTTAGGCCTGGATTTATTTCCTTGGGCCCTCCTATCCATTGATGCTCAAAGCCTTGGATCCTTTTCACCCTTGCCTTTTGGTTTAAAGGGCTATTGGCTTTTTCTACCTCTTTTGCTTTTTTTTTTCGCAAGCTTGTTTTTCACTGCTTTTTCTTGCTTCAAGAATCAATTTCATGATTTTTCAGATCATCAATAACATTTCTCTTGTTCATCATTCTTTCAAGAGCCAATAATTTTAACATTCATAAAATTCAATATAAAAAATATACACTATTCAAGCATTCATTTAGAAGACAAAAAGTATTGCCACCACATATAAATAATTAGAATTTTCCTTATTAAGAACTCAAAAAAAAATATTGCCTCTTTATTCTAAAAATCTACTATTTTATTCATGTTTGATGATAATGAGAAAAATAAATTATAGCTTAATTGAAGATAAAATAAAAAAAATATACTAATTACTACTACTCATATATAACTTCTAAGGTAATTTCCTATAAGAACAATTATCACGGAGTTAAGGCTAAGATTAGGACTCAACAACCTTTGTTTTGGGAGGTGGATGCTTCTTTAATCTGTGGGGTGCTTGGACCTTTAAAAGACAGCTTCTGGTGCTTCAGCTCCTGTATCTCCAAATATTCGTCTTCTTTCAGATCAATTTTAACTTTCGGGATCACTGATCTCAGACCAATTATTTTGTGGTACTGGTCTGCATGTTCTTTGGTTAAAAACTTCTCTTGATTCCAAAGTGATTTTGGAATATTCTCTTTCTTGCCTCTTAAAGTGGTTTGTTTTCCCTTAGGTGCCATGATATTGATGAGTTTTAGCTTAGTGATCACGAAAAAACACATCAAACTTAGAGGTTTGCTTGTCCTCAAGCAAAAGAAAGGAAAGGAGAGGAATAGAAGGAGAGGCAATTTCGAAAATTCAAAAGATATGATGAGATTTTGTAAAAGATATTTTAAATTTAAAAAGATAATATGAAGATTTTGAAGAAGATTTGAGAAGAAATTAAAAAGATTTGACAAGAATTCAAAAAGATAGATGAGTTTTGAAAAAGATTTGAAAAGAGATTGAAGAAGAATGAAGAAATATTTTTAGGATTAAGAATTTTTTTGCATTTTGAAGTTGAAAGATCAGAATTTGTAACATGTTTATGCAAGAAATCATAAATTGAAACATGAAAAATGAAAAAAAAAATTGAAGTGAAAACGAAATTACCTCCTCCCCACATTCTTGGCGTTAAACGCCCAAACACTGCATGTTTTGGGCGTTTAACGCCCATTTGTAGCTTCTCCTGGGCGTTTAACGCCTAGCTGTTGCTTCTGGCTGGCGTTAAACGCCAGGACCTCCTTTGTTACTGGGTGTTTTTCTCAATGTCCAGGACGCTATAAATCTGGCGTTCAACGCCCAGAAGATGCTTCTTTCTGGCATTTAATGCCCAGATGGCTATCTCTACTGGCGTTGAACGCCCAGTAGATGCTTCTTTTGGGCATTCAATGCCCAAAACAGCTCTTACTGACTTTTTCGCACCAGTGAGCTTTATTTTGCTGTTTTATCCTCTGAATCCTTCTGTAACTCTGTGAACTCATGCAATTGCCATTTTACCTTGAAGAAAATTAATATGAACCTATAAAAATCAATTAATTGAAAAATAAGCTTTGTTAATGGCTGGGTTGCCTCCAAGCAAGCGCTTCTTTATTGTCTTTAGCTGGACTATTACTGAGCTTTAATCAAGTCTCAGTTTTGAGCAATCTTGCTCAAAATTGCTTTCAAGATAATGTTTGACTCTCTGTTCATTAACAATGAACTTTTTGTTAGAATCATTATCCTGAATCTCTACGTATCCATATGGTGACACACTTGTAATCACATATGGACCTCTCCACCGGGATTTCAATTTTCCGGGGAATAATCTGAGCCTAGAATTAAATAGCAGAACTTTCTGACCTGGCTCAAAGACTCTAGATGACAGTTTCTTGTCATGCCATCTTTTTACTTTATCTTTGTAAATTTTTGCATTTTCGAAAGCATTGAGTCTGAATTCCTCTAGATCATTTAACTGGAGCAATCGTTTTTCTCCAGCTAACTTGGAATCAAGGTTTGGGAATCTGGTTGCCCAGTAGGCCTTATGTTCCAGTTCCACTGGCAAGTGACAGGCTTTTCCATACACAAGCTGGTATGGAGAGGTTCTAATAGGAGTCTTGAATGCTGTTCTGTATGCCCACAGAGCATCATCCAAGCTTCTTGCCCAATCCCTTCTACGGTTAATCACAGTCCGTTCTAGGATTCTTTTAAGTTCTCTATTAGAGACTTCAGCTTGCCCATTTGTCTGTGGATGATATGGAGTGGCCACCCTGTGGCTAACTCCATACCGAACCAAAGAAGAGTAAAGCTGTTTACTACAGAAATGAGCGCTCCCATCACTGATTAGTACTCTAGGGATACCAAATCTGCTGAAGATGTGTTTCTGGAGAAATTTTAGCACTGTCTTAGTATCATTACTGGGTGTTGCAATAGCTTCAACCCATTTGGATACATAATCCACTGCCACCAGAATATAAGTGTTTGAGTATGATGGTGGGAAAGGCCCCATGAAGTCAATACCCCATACATCAAACAACTCAATCTCCAAGATCCCTTGTTGAGGCATGGCATAACTATGAGGCAAATTGCCAGATCTTTGGCAACTATCACAATTAAGTACAAACACTCGGGAGTCTTTATAGAGAGTAGGCCAGTAGAATTCACATTGGAGGATTCTTGTGGCTGTTCGCTCACTTCCAAAATGTCCTCCATACTGTAATCCATGGCAGTGCCAGAGGATCTTCTGTGCTTCTTCTTTAGGCACACATCTACGGATTACTCCGTCCGCACATCTCTTGAAGAGATATGGTTCATCCCAAAGATAGTACTTTGCATCCGTGATCAATTTCTTTGATTGCTACCTACTGTACTCTTTGGGTATGAATCTCACTGCCTTGTAGTTTGCAATGTCTGCAAACCATGGCACTTCCTAGATGGCAAAGAGTTGCTCATCCGAAAAGTTTTCATAGATCTCAGTAAGAGGGAGGGATGCCCCTTCTACTGGTTCTATTCGGGACAGGTGATCTGCTACTTGGTTATATGTCCCTTTTCTGTCTCTTATTTCTATATCAAACTCTTGCAGAAGCAACACCCATCTGATGAGTCTGGGTTTTAAATCCTGCTTTGTGAGTAGATATTTAAGAGCAGCATGGTTAGTGTACACAATCACTTTTGATCCTACTAAATAAGATCTGAACTTCTCAATGGCGTAAACCACTGTAAGTAACTCTTTTTCTGTGGTTGTGTAGTTCTTCTGTGCGTCATTTAAAACACGACTGGCATAGTAAATGACGTGCAGAAGCTTGTCATGCCTTTGTCCCAACACTGCACCAATGGCATCGTCACTGGCATCACACATTAGTTCAAATGGTAATGTCCAGTCTGGTGCAGAGATGATTGGTGCTGTGACCAGCTTAGCTTTCAGAGTCTCAAATGCCTGCAGACACTCCTTATCAAAGATAAATGGCATGTCAGCAGCTAGCAGATTACTCAGAGGTTTGGCAATTCTTGACAAATCTTTTATAAACCTCCTATAGAATCCTGCATGCCCCAAAAAGCTTCTGATTTCCTTAACATTGGCAGGTGGTGGTAATTTTTCAATTACCTCTACCTTAGCTTGATCCACCTCTATTCCCTTGTTCAAAATTTTATGCCCAAGGACAATTCATTCAATCACCATAAAGTGACATTTTTCCCAGTTTAAAACCAGGTTAGTCTCTTGGCACCACTTTAGAACAAGTGCTAGATGGTCAAGACAGGAGCTGAATGAGTCTTCAAATACTGAAAAGTCTTCCATGAAGACTTCCAGAATTTTTTCCACCATATCAGAGAAAATAGAGAGCGTGCACCTTTGAAAGGTTGCAGGTGCATTGCACATACCAAATGGCATCCTTCTGTATGCAAATACTTTGGATGGACATGTGAATGCTGTTTTTTCTTGATTCTGGGGGTCTACTGCAATTTGATTATAACCTGAATATCCATCCAGGAAGCAGTAGTATTCATGACCAGCTAGTCTTTCTAGCATCTGGTCTATGAATGGTAAAGGAAAATGATCCTTTCTGGTAGCTGTATTAAGCCTTCTATAATCAATACATATACGCCACCCTGAAACTGTTCTTGTAGGAACTAGTTCATTTTTTTTATTATGAACCACTGTCATGCCACCCTTCTTAGGGACGACTTGG
The DNA here is from genome assembly GCF_003086295.3 of Arachis hypogaea. Taxonomy (NCBI): domain Eukaryota; kingdom Viridiplantae; phylum Streptophyta; class Magnoliopsida; order Fabales; family Fabaceae; genus Arachis; species Arachis hypogaea. Next base: position 67,908,132 of record NC_092039.1, on the reverse strand, counting down.
ACAGGGCTTACCCAGGGGCTATCAGAAATAGGATAAATAATCCCAGCCTCTAGTAATTTAGTGACCTCCTTCTGCACCACCTCCTTCATGGCTTGATTCAGCCGCCTCTGTGGTTGAACCACTGGCTTAGTGTCACCCTCCAATAGGATCTTGTGCATGCATCTGGCTGGGCTAATGCCCTTAAGATCACTGATGGACCGCCCAAGAGCTGTCTTATGTGTCCTTAGCACTTGAATTAGTGCTTCCTCTTCCTGTGGCTCTAAGGTAGAGCTTATGATTACAGGAAAGGTATCACCTTCTCCCAGAAATACATATTTCAGGGATTGTGGTAATTGTTTTAGCTCGGGCTTGGGAGGTTTCTCCTCTTCCTGAGGAATTTTTAGAGTTTCTATTATTCTCTCTGGTTCCTCCAGATCATGCTGAGCATCTTTAAAGATATCCTCTAGCTCTGATTCAAGACTCTCAGTCATATTGACCTCTTTTACTAGAGAGTCAATAATATCAATGCTCATGCAGTCATTTGGGGTGTCTGGGTGTTGCATAGCTTTGACAACATTCAACTTAAACTCGTCCTCATTGACTCTCAGAGTTACTTCCCCTTTTTGGACGTCAATGAGGGTTCGTCCATTTGCTAGGAAAGGTCTTCCTAGAATGAGAGTTACATTCTTGTGCTCCTCCATTTCCAGCACCACAAAGTCAGTGGGAAAGGCAAATGGCCCAACCTTGACAATTATGTCTTCAATCACGCCTGATGGGTATTTAATGGAGCCATCAGCAAGTTGGAGACATATCCGGGTTGGTTTGACTTCTTCAGTCAAACCAAGCTTTCTGATAGTAGATGCAGGTATTAGGTTGATACTTGTCCCAAGATCACATAAAGCTTGCTTGGTACAAGTACCCTCTAATGTGCATGGTATCGTAAAGCTTCCGGGATCTTTAAGCTTCTCAGGTAAGCTTTTCAGAATGACTGCACTGCATTCTTCAGTGAGGTAAACTTTTTCTGTTTCCCTCCAATCCTTTTTATGACTTAAGATCTCTTTCATGAACTTAGCATAAGAGGGTATTTGCTCAAGTGCCTCTACAAACGGAATCTTTATTTCAAGAGTCCTGAGATAGTCTGCAAAGTGAGCAAATTGCTTATCCTGTTCTGCTTGGCAGAGTTTCTGAGGATAAGGCATTTTGGCTTTGTATTCCTCAACCTTAGTTGCTGTAGGTTTATTGCCTACAGATGTGGGTTGAGAAGCCTTTTTAGAGGGGTTGCTATTAGTATTTGTATGTGTCTAATCTCCTATTGGCGTTTGAATGCCAGGGGTGGAAGCTGGAGTAGCCTTAGATGCCAACTCCTTACCTGTTTCTGGCGTCTGAACGCCAGAACTATGCTTCCTTTGGGCATTTAACACCAATTCCTTGCCTGTTTCTGGCATTGAACGCCAGGACTGAGCATGGGTTGGGCGTTCAACGCCAGCTTTCCACCCCTTTTCAAACTAGAATTATTCCTCTTTGGGCTCTGACTGTCCTTAGAGGGATTTTGGGTAGCAGTTTGTTCATTTCTTAGCTTCCTGCTGCCTTGAAGTGAAGTATTTAATATTTTTCCACTTCTTAATTGAACTGCTTAGCACTCTTCTGTTATTTGTTTTGATAACTATTGTTCTATTTGCTTCAACTACACTTCCATATTCATATTAGCCATTCTTGTTTCTTGTAATATCTCCTTGAATTCGGCTAACTGTTTTGTTAGAAAATCTAATTGCTGATTGAATTCAGTAGCTTGATCTGCAGGACTGAGTTCAGCAGTTACTATTTTAGCCTCTTCGTTAATGGAAGGTTCACTACTTAGGTACAGATGTTGATTTCTGGCAACTGTATCAATAAGCTCTTGAGCTTCTTCTATTGTCTTTCTCATGTGTATAGATCCACCAGCTGAGTGGTCTAGAGAAATTTGAGCTCCTTTTATAAGCCCATAGTAGAAGATGTCTAACTACACCCATTCTGAAAATATTTTAGAGGGGCATTTTCTTAGCATCTCTCTGTATCTCTCCCAGGCATCATAAAGGGATTCATTATCTGCTTGTTTAAAGCCTTGGATGCTCAGCCTTAGCTGTGTCATCCATTTTGAAGGGAAGTATTGATTCAGGAATTTTTCTGACAGCTATTTTCATGTCTTTATGCTAGCCTTAGATTGGTTATTTTACCACCTCTTAGCTTGGTCTTTTACAGCAAATGGAAACAGTAATAATCTGTAGACATCCTGATCTACTTTTTTATCATGTACTGTGTCAGCAATTTGTAAAAACTGTGCCAAAAACTCTATAGATTCTTCCTGAGGAAGACCAGAATACTGGCAACTTTGCTGCACTATGATAATAAGCTGAGAATTCAACTCAAAACTACTAACTCCAATGGAGGGTATACAGATACTACTCTCGTATGAAGCAGTAGTGGGGTTAGCATATGACCCCAGAGTCCTTCTGGACTATTCATTTTCACTTAGGTCCATGATGGAGAAAGGGAGATGGTGTGAATTTATTTTATATATTTTATTATAAAAAATAATTTTTGAAATAATAAAATAAAATAAAATAAAAACTATAAATAAAATTTAAAAAATATTTTAAAAATTTTCGAAAAAGTGAGGAGAGAAAAAGTTGTTAGGTTATTTTTGAAAAAGATATGATTTTTTTTAAAAAAATTTAAAAAGATAAGATTTTGAAAATTTTGAAATTGAAATATGAAAATTTTTTTTTTGAAAATTTCAAAATATTTGCTTAAAATAGTTGGAAAAGATATTTTTTATTTTTGAATATTATGATGAAAGAGAAAAACACACAAAAGACACAAGACTTAAAATTTTTAGATCTAATGCTCCTTGTTTTTGAAAATTTTGGAGGGAAAACACCAAGGAACACCAAACTTAAAAATTTTAAGATCAAAACACAAGGAAGACTCAAGAACACTTTGAAGACTCACAATAACAACAAGAACAAAAGATAAAACACCAAACTTAAAATTTTTAGAAAACCACAATAAATTTTCGAAAATTAAAGAAAATTAACAAGAGAACACCAAACTTAAAGTTTGGTACAAGATTTAATCAAAGAAAAATTATTTTTGAAAAAGATTTTAAAAAGAAGATACCCAATTACCAAGAACACAAACCAACGCTCTAGCCAATTGAGCTATAAATGTAACGTGTTTTAAAAAGGTATTTTTAATAAATAAAAATATTTTTTTAAAAAACTAATATTATGAAAAAAGCATAAGAAAAACATGAAAACACACAGAACAGAAAAAATCAAATATTAAACAAGAACAATTGACCAGAACAATTTGAAGATCAAGGAAAAATAAAGAACATGCAATTCGAAAATTGAAGGATAAAGAAATTTTTTTTAAAAAAAAAGGGAATAATAAAAGATGCAATTCTAGTGACTCTAAACCAAAAAGATAAATTTTTCCTAATCTAAGCAACAAGATTCACCGTCAGTTGTTCAAACTCAAACAATCCCCGGCAACAGCGCCAAAAACTTGGTGCACGAAATTGCAATCACACTTTTGCAATCCGTATAACTAACCAGCAAGTGCACTGGATCGTCCAAGTAATACCTTACGTGAGTAAGGGTCGAATCCTACGGAGATTGTTGGCTTGAAGCAAACTATGGTTATCTTATTAATATTAGTCAGGATACCAATTATAGTTATTAATTGACTTGCAAATAAATAAGAGAGCATGGATTAAATAATACTTATTATGTAGTAATGGAGAATATGTTGGAGTTTTGGAGATGCTTTGTCTTCTGAATTCCTGTAACATAATGCTTTCTCACTTTCAAACATGCAAAGCTCCTTCCATGGCAAGCTATATGTAGGGCATCACCATTGTCAATGGCTACTTCCCATCCTCTCAGTGAAAATGATCCAAATGCTCTGTCACAGCACGGATAATCATCTGTCGGTTCTCGATCATGTCGGAATAGGATCCATTGATCCTTTTGCGTCTGTCACTACGCCCAACACTCGCGAGTTTGAAGCTCGTCACAGTCATCAAATCCCTGAATCCTACTCGGAATACCACAGACAAGGTTTAGACTTTCCGGATTCTCAAGGATGCCGCAATGGATTCTAGCTTATACCACGAAGATTCTGATTAAGGAATCTAAGAGATACTCATTCAATCAAATGTAGAACGGAGGTGGTTGTCAGGCACACGTTCATGTGTTGAGAATGGTGATAAGTGTCACGGCTCATCACCTTCTTCATATTGAAGTGCGACTGAACATCTTAGATAGAAACAAGCGTGTTTGAATAGAAAACAGAAATAATTGCATTAATTCATCGAGACGCTATAGAGCTCCTCACCCCCCAACAATGGAGTTTAGAGACTCATGCCATCAATGAGTACAAAGTTCAGATCTAAAATGTCATGAGATACAAAATAAATCTCTAAAAGTTGTTTAAATACTAAACTAGTAACCTAGGTTTACAGAAAATGAGTAAACTAAGATGGATAGTGCAGAAATCCACTTTTGGGGCCCACTTGGTGTGTGCTGGGGCTGAGACTTAAGCCTCTCACGTGCCTGGGCTGTTTTTGGAGTTAAACGTCAGGTTGTAACCTATTTCTGGCGTTTAACTCCAACTTGCAACCTGTTTCTGGCGTTCAATGCCATAATGCAACATGGAACTGGCGTTAAATGCCAGTTTACGTCGTTTATCTTCGAGCAAAATATGGACTATTATATATTGCTGGAACGCCCTGGATGTCTACTTTCCAACCCAATTAAGATCGCGCCAACGGGACTCCTATAGCTCAAAAAAATCCATTCCAAGTACAGGGAGATCAGAATCCAACAGCATCAGTAGTCCTTTTTCATCCTAAATCAGATTTTTGCTCAGCTCCCACAATTTCAGCCAGAAAATACCTGAAATCATAGAAAAACACACAAACTCATAGTAAAGTCTAGAAATATGAATTTTCCCTAAAAACTAATAAAAATATACTAAAAACTAACTAGAATACACTAAAATCTATATGAAAGTACCCCCAAAAAGCGTATAAAATATCCGCTTATCAAGCGCTTATTGGGAGGCAACCCAATTTTATTTATTTATCTATGTTAGTTTATGTTTTTTTTAGGATGACGATCATGTGGAGTCACAAAAATAACTGCAAAAATTAAAGCAAAATCAAAAATAGCATCAAAAATAGCACACCCTGGATGACAAGTTTACTAGCGTATAAACTCCAGTAAGGATACCAAAATGGGCGTTTAACGCCCAGCCTGGCACCATTCTGGGTGTTAAATGCCAGAACTGGCCGGCAGACTGGCATTTAAACGCCAGTAAAGAAAGGAAAATGAGCATTTAAACACCCAGCCTGGCACCATTCTAGGCGTTAAACGCCAGAACTGGCAGGCAGACTGGCGTTTAAACACTAGAAAAGGGCAGCAGATTGGTGTTTAAATGCCAAAAATGCCACACAGAGGGCGTTTGAATGCCAGAAAGGTGCATGGATGAGAAATCCTTGACACTTCAGGATCTGTAGACCCCACAGGATCCCCACCTACCCCACCTCACTCTCCCTCCTCTTCACACCCCTCTTCCCCATAACCCATTCGCCACACACCTCCATCTCCTCCTTTTCTTCTTCTTCTAATTATTTCTTTCTTCCTTTCCTCGAGGACGAGCAAACCTTTTAAGTTTGGTGTTGGAAAAAGCTTTGCTTTTTGTTTTTAATAACCATTAATGGCACCTAAGGTCAGAGAAACCTCTAAAAAGAGAAAAGGGAAGGCAATTGCTTACAACTCTGAGTCATGGGAGATAGAGAGATTCATCTCAAAAGCCCATCACTAGAAAGAGGATGGAGCAAACAAGAGAGCCCTCTCATGGACCTCAAAAAGAGCATGAGAAAGTCTCTCATAAAAAAAATCCCTGAGATGCCTCAAGGGATGCACTTCCCTCCACACAACTATTGGGAGCAACTAAGGATAGGAGCACCAAAAGCACTCCATTATCCTCCATGAAATCAGAGAGGACCAAAAAGCTATGAGGGAGGAGCAACAAAGGCAAGAAAGAGATATTGAGGAGCTCAAGCACTCCATAGGATCTACAAGAGGAAGAACTAGCCGCCATACTGAGGTGGACCCGTTCTTTAATTTCCTTGCTCTTATCTTTCTGTTTTTTGGTTTCCTATGATTTATGTTTGTCTATGTTTGTGTCTTTATTACATGATCATTAGTGTCTAGTGTCTATGCCTTGAAGCTATGAATGTCCCATAAATCCTTCACCTTTCTTAAATGAAAAATGTTTCTAATTGCAAAAGAACAAGAAGTACTAAATTTCGAATTCTATCTTGAAATGAGTTTAATTATTTTGATGTGGTGGCAATACTTTTTGTTTTCTGAATGAATGCTTGAACAGTGCATATTTTTTATAGTGAAGTTTATGAATGTTAAAATTATTGGCTCTTGAAAGAATGATGAACAAAGAGAAATGTTATTGATAATCTAAAAAATCATAAAATTGATTCTTAAAGCAAGAAAAAACAGTGAAAAGGAAAAAGCTTGCGGGAAAAAAATGGCGAAAAAATAAAGAAATAAAGAAAGAAAAAGAAAAAAGCAAGCAGAAAAAGTCAATAGCCATTTAAACCAAAAGGCAAGGGTAAAAAGGATCCAAGGCTTTGAGCATTAATGGATAGGAGCGCCCAAGGGAATAAAATTATGGCCTAAGTAGCTAAATCAAGCTGTCCCTAACCATGTGCTTGTGTCATGAAGGTCCAAGTGAAAAGTTTGAGACTGAGTGGTTAAAGTCATGATCCAAAACAAAAGAGTGTACTTAAGAACTCTGGACACCTCTAACTGAGGACTCTAGCAAAGCTGAGTCATAATCTGAAAAGGTTCATCCAGTCATGTGTCTGTGGCATTTATGTATCCGGTGGTAATAATGGAAAACAATATGCTTAGGGTCACGACCAAGACTCATAAGTAGCTGTGTTCAAGAATCATCATACTGAACTAGGAGAATCAATAACACTATCTGAATTTTGAGTTCCTATAGATGCCAATCATTCTAAACTTCAAAGGATAAAGTGAGATGCCAAAACTGTTCAGAAGCAAAAAGCTACTAGTCCCGCTCATCTAAGTAAAACTAAGCTTCATTGATGTTTTGGAATTTATTGTAAATTCTCTTCATCGAAGTGGCTTTTCTGGAGCTACAGAGGCCCAAATGGAGCGCTCTCAATTGCGTTGGAAAGTAGACATCTTGCGCTTTCCAGCAATGTATAATAGTCTATACTTTGCTCGAGATTTGATGGCCTAAACTGGCATCCAAATGCCAGTTAGAGACCCTTTTTTACACCAGAACGGGCACCAAAACTGGAGTTAAACGCCCAAACTGGCACCAAAGCTGGCGTTTAACTCCAAGAATGGCATATGCACGTGGAAGCTTCAAAGCTTAGCCCAAGCACGCACCAAGTGGGCCCCAGAAATGGATTTCTGCACTTAGTTACTTATTTTCTGTAAACCTAGGTTACTAGTTGAGTATAAAAACTACTTTTAGAGATTTATTTTGTACCTTACGACATTTTTACATTCCTTATTGTATCTCTGACAGCATGAGTCTCTAAACCCCATGGTTGGGGGTGAGGAGCTCTGCTGTGTCTCAATGAATTAATGCAATTACTACTGTTTTCCATTCAATTACGCTTGTCTCTATTCTTAGATATTCACTCGTACTTCAACATTATGAATGTGATGATTCGTGACGCTCATCATCATTCTCAATTCCATGAACACGTGCTTGACAACCACTTCCATTATATCTGAGCTCAATGTAGTCATTGGGCGACAGCTTAAGTGTGTATCTCTTGGACTCTTGATTCACGAGCTGATTGCTGATGAGCGAATAATTTATACACTTTTTGGCATTGTTTTTAGGTAGTTTTTAATAGGATCCAGCTACTTTTAGGGATGTTTTTATTAGTTTTTATACAAAATTCACATTTCTAGACTTTACTATGATTTTGTGTGTTTTTCTATGATTTCAGGTATTTTCTGGATGAAATTGAGAGACCTGAGCAAAAATCTGATAGGAGGCTGAAAAAGGACTACAGATGCTATTGGATTCTGACCTCCCTGCACTCAAAATGGATTTTCTGGAGCTAGAGAACTCCAAATAGTATGCTCTTAATTGCGTTGGAAAGTAGACATCTACGGCTTTTCAAAAATATATAATAGTTCATACTTTATTTGAGTTTAGACGACACAAACTGGCGTTCAACGCCAGTTCCATGCTGCATTCTGGAGTAAAACGCCAGAAACACGTCACAAACCAGAGTTAAACGCCAATTACACATTACAACTTGGCGTTTAACTCCAAGAGAAGCCTCTGCACGTGTAAAGCTCAAGCTCAGCCCAAGCACATATCAAGTGGGCCCGGAAGTAGATTTCTGCATCATTTACTTATTTCTGTAAACCCTAATAACTAGTCTAGTATAAATAGGACATTTTACTATTGTATTAGACATCTTTGGATTATCTTTTGATCCTTTGATCATGTTTTGGAGGCTGGCCTCTCGGCCATGCCTGGACCATTATCACTTATGTATTTTTAACGGTGAAGTTTCTACACACCATAGATTAAGGTGTGGAGCTCTGCTGTACCTCGAGTATTAATGAAAAGTACTATTGTTCTTCTATTCAATTCACGCTTATTCTTATTCTAAGATATCTATTCCCACCCAAGAACCTGATGAATGTGATGATTATGTGATGCTCATCACCATTCTCACTTATGAACGTGTGCCTGACAACCACTTTCGTTCTACATGAAAATAAGCTTGAATGAATGTCTCTTGGATTCCTTAATCAGAATCTTCATAGTATAAGCTAGAATCCATTGGCAGCATTTTTGAGAATCTGGAAAGTCTAAACCTTGTCTGTGGTATTCCGAGTAGGATTCAGGGATTGAATGACTGTGACGAGCTTCAAACTCGCAACTATAGGGCGTGGTGACAACGCAAAAGGATAGCAAATCCTATTTTTACATGATCGAGAACCGACAGATGATTAGCCGTACGGGGACAGCACACCTGGATCATTTTCACTAAGAGGACGGATGGTAGCCATTGACAACGGTGATCCCCCAACATACAGCTTGCCATGGAAAGGAGTAAGAATGATTGGATGAAAGCAGTAGGAAAGCAGAGATTCAGAAGGAACACAGTATCTTTGTGCGTGACAAATGAATTTTTGACGGTTTAGAAATTATCAAGTAATCAATCGTAGTATAGTCTAAACCGACGCAAAATCCATCATCAAACAAATCTACAATCTATAACTGAGAGTATTAGTCCCGAGTCGTTCTTCCCTAGGAATGCTACAAGGATGCATGTTATTGGTTAAGTGGTCTTTTGTGGCTTAAAGAGTGTGGCATAAAAGTGCTAATAAAAGAAAACAACAATCAATCAATATTAAAAGCCTTGGCCAAGGTTGAACATTGGAAGTTCCATCACTATAGTTTCCTTCAATTGTGATAACAAAGGAGTGTTGCTTCACTTAGTCAACCCCTAATTATAGAGGAAAGTCAAGTAAAAGTAACTAACTTGAGTCACAAGTCCTAGTCTTACCCTAGGGAAGTCTAGCTTTAGTGCACTCCAAGTCAATTAGCAATCCTCAATTCTTAATCAACAATTGACATCCATTATTCAAGTGTCTCCAATGACTCAACCCCTAGGCCAAGTGAGGGGATACTATTCCATATCTAAAGTTGGCATTTTCTCAAACACTTGGAGAGCAAGAATGAAAGACATAGTAAAATGGAGAGAAGAGAATTAGAATCAAAGCAATTCAATACAAGAGATTAACAACAATCAACAATGAACAACAATGAAAATGAAATCTTCAATGAATCAATAGAATCCAATAACAACAAAATTGAATCTAAGACTTATGGGAATTGAACAATTACAAACACTAATGAGATTAGAGAAGAGGATCTACAACATGAACAAAGTAAATTGAGTGTTGTAATAGATCTCACCAAGGAATGGTTGAGAATTGAGAAAATGAAGATGAATCCTAGAGAGAATTGAGAGAATGAAGATGAATCCTAGAGAGAAGTTGGAGTTTCTCTCTCTACAAAATGTAACTAATGATCTAAAATTAGTCTATGGATGTGAATGTGTGTAAATCCCCTTCAATCCTTGGCTCTTATATGCATTTTGGCGCCAAAGTTGGTTGCTGAAAACCCTCCAAAATCGCCAGACACGTGTTGTAATAAAAGAATCACGTGCGGCTACGACGCGTGCGCGCACGGTACGCGTGCGCGTCCTCAGCCAATTCTGCGATGTGCGCGCAAGCGCCTTGTGCGCGTACGCGTGCTTGGCAAAGGTCAATTCTTTGGCTTTTTGTGCTTCTCTCCACTTGCATGCTTCCTTCCTTGCTTCCTTTGATCCATGCCCAGCCTATTTCAACCTGAGATTACTAGCAAACACATCAAGGCATCTTATGGAATCAAAGAGAAATTTAGAATTCATTAAAATAAGGTTTAAAAGCATATTTTTACACTTAAGCACAAATATGGGAGAGATAACAAAACCATGCTAATTCATAGGCTAAATGTGGCAAAAGGCTATCAAGATGCTCTAAATTCAATACAAGACAAACCGTCAAATTGGGGTTTGTCAACCTCCCCACACTTAAGCCTTAGCATGTCCTCATGCTAAATTAAGAAGGAACTAAGGGTAATGACATTTATTGAATGCAACTAAACTACATGAATCCTACCTAAATGCAATTGTCTAAGCAAAAGGAAATGCTTAATTCAAACACATCAAATTACCAAGAGAGCATGTGTAAGCATAAGGGCTAGGCAATAGGAATCAATTCCAAACCACAATTGTATTGATTTATCAAAAAGAGTTTAAACTTGCAAGAATATAGATAATATGGGTGAACACATGTAGTTGAACTTTTGAACCCTCACCGGATGTGTATCCGCTCTATTCACTCAAGTGTTTAAGGGTTAATCACTCAATTCTCTTCTAATCAAGCTTTCCAAAATTTGATTTCCTTCTAACAATCAACATTTATTCAATGCATGCATACATTCATTATGAGGTCTTTTCATTTAGGTTGTAATGGGGTTAAGGTCAAGGTAGGATCACTTATGGTTAAGTGGACTAGGATTTGAATCTTTGATTAGCATAGACTTTCCCACCTAACCTATATAGTGACCTATACAAATTCAAACTACTCTAACTACCCATTCTTCACTTTTTCTTACATATTCATGCATCCTTATTTGATTCATAACACCTATGCATTGATTCCTTTTTATTGACTTCACTTTGGGGCAATTTGTCCCCTTTGTGCGCGTGCGCGTGCTTGGCAAAGATCAATTCTTTGGCTTTTTGTGCTTCTCTCCACTTGCATGCTTCCTTCCTTGCTTCCTTTGATCCATGCCCAGCCTATTTCAACCTGAGATTACTAGCAAACACATCAAGGCATCTTATGGAATCAAAGAGAAATTTAGAATTCATTAAAATAAGGTTTAAAAGCATATTTTTACACTTAAGCACAAATATGGGAGAGATAACAAAACCATGCTAATTCATAGGCTAAATGTGGCAAAAGGCTATCAAGATGCTCTAAATTCAATACAAGACAAACCGTCAAATTGGGGTTTGTCAACCTCCCCACACTTAAGCCTTAGCATGTCCTCATGCTAAATTAAGAAGGAACTAAGGGTAATGACATTTATTGAATGCAACTAAACTACATGAATCCTACCTAAATGCAATTGTCTAAGCAAAAGGAAATGCTTAATTCAAACACATCAAATTACCAAGAGAGCATGTGTAAGCATAAGGGCTAGGCAATAGGAATCAATTACAAACCACAATTGTATTGATTTATCAAAAAGAGTTTAAACTTGCAAGAATATAGATAATATGGGTGAACACATGTAGTTGAACTTTTGAACCCTCACCGGATGTGTATCCGCTCTATTCACTCAAGTGTTTAAGGGTTAATCACTCAATTCTCTTCTAACAAGCTTTCCAAAATTTGATTTCCTTCTAACAATCAACATTTATTCAATGCATGCATACATTCATCATGAGGTCTTTTCATTTAGGTTGTAATGGGGTTAAGGTCAAGGTAGGATCACTTATGGTTAAGTGGACTAGGATTTGAATCTTTGATTAGCATAGACTTTCCCACCTAACCTATATAGTGACCTATACAAATTCAAACTACTCTAACTACCCATTCTTCACTTTTTCTTACATATTCATGCATCCTTATTTGATTCATAACACCTATGCATTGATTCCTTTTTATTGACTTCACTTTGGGGCAATTTGTCCCCTTTTTATTATTTTCTTTTTCCATATACATTTTTTTCTTTCTTTTCTTTCATTTTTATTTCCTTTCCTTTTCATCATTTTTTTTCATTTCTTTTTCTTTTGTCAAACTATATACAAGAGCATCAATGCATAAGGTCTATTCATTTAATCAATACATGAGTATGTACCCAATTCCTAAACATAAAAGTGTACTACCCCTCTTATCCCCTCCAAAGTTCCCAAACCTCACCAACTTTGAATAATGAACACTCTCACTAGCCTAGACTAATCAAAGATCCAAGCAAGGACTTTTCTTGGTTTTTCGCCTTGGGCTTGTAATGTGCTAAATTGAAGACAAGTTGGTTAAGCATAGGCTCAAAATTGGCTAACAATGGTGAATAAAGGGTTGGCTATTTGGGTAAGTGGCTAATGAAGTAATGGCCTCAATCATATAAATGCATAAATACAAGAAATAAATAGACATATAGAATCAAGCAAATCAAGGATTACTATCATGGAAAGAGAACAATTTCACACAAGAATGGGAAATAAGTGGCTATAAAATGTAACCACATCAATAGGCTCAAGTCTCACAAGCTTGTGTTCTCAATTCAATACATGCTTCACAAAGTATGAAATTCAAGCAAGTTTTACCAAAAATTTTCCTTTCAATCAATTGGGTTAATGCCCTATATTTAAACTCTTTGGAAAATTTCAATGTTTGACTAAGCATTGTTGTGATTTGAAAAATCCAAAAATTTTCTTAGTTCACCCTTTCCTTTTTCACTTCAAAACCAATTTCTTATGCAAAAAGGGTGACTAAGTGTTTGCAAGTCAAAGCGTGATTTCTAATCACAACCACGAACTAAAAAGAAAGATATGCAAAAATGTATAAAGAAAAGTTAAACTAAAAGTAAAAGTATGAAATCTATCATCCAAAACATCTAAGGATATCCATAAGCATCAAAGTATCTAAAATCCAAAATAAAATCCAAAATAAGTAGTAAACGTATCAAGCAGTAAAAGTATCCAAAATAGACTCAAAATACATCAAATATATACAAAGAGTGTGCAAAGTAAGATAGCTAGTAAAGTGGCCAAAATGTTCACCGGTATCTAATGATGCCACCGGCTACCTCCCCACACTTAAGATTAAGCATCGTCCTCGATGCTAATCCTGAGGATCAGGGATAGGTACACCGGTAGGCTCTGGCTGTGGCTGTGGTACCGGCTGAGACTCCTGTGTCTGTGGTGCCTCCATATGTGCTGGCTCATCCGCATGAATACCCTCAGTCTGTAAATCTGTCTCCTCATCGGAACCGGAAGACTCTGGTAGCGGGGGTAGCTCAAGGCCCTGGGCCACAAACATCTGGTCAATCCGATCCAGGCGGCGCATGATCTGGCGCTTACTGCGCTCCATGTACCGGAAGAGACGCTGAACTAATAAGTACATCGGCTGAGGTGCGGCTGCGGTAGATGCTCCCGCAGGGGCTGATGATGCAGAGGGTCCAGCTCCCTCAACTGCTGCTCTGGCTCGAGATCTACGGCGCGAGGCGGGCCTCTCGTGCACCCAGGATCCCCACGAAATAGTAACTGGCTCCTTCTGAGGGAGCGGTGGAGGGGGTGATACATCATCCTGGTGCCACGGAACTCCGGCCCACTGAATCATCTGAGTGACCAAAACCGGAAACGGAAAGATACCTCGGATGTGGGCTCTCCACATGAACCGCCTGATCAGCTGGGGGTAGTAAACCTTTTTTCCCTCCATCACACAGCTGATCAGGATCAACATAGCAACTGGGATCTCTGTGAAGTGAGTCGTAGGCATGACGTAATGAGCGAAAATCTGCTGCCAAGTCTTGGCCTCTCGGCTCAGATAACTAAAGTTCATCCCCTTGGCTGCTGTGTTATCGGCATCCATAACCCAAGGAGCATCTGGAGTGGCTACCACTGCCCTCAATGCCTCAAAGTCAAAAGTCATGCAATGAAGGTCTATCTCGGCCTGCATGAATGCATCAGTGTCACTGGTCTTAGGCCGGCAAGTAAGGGCATCCTCTATGGCCTGCTCTGTGATGGGTACCTCAATCCCCCTAACAAATACCGAATCAAGGGTGTGGTGGAAGAAATTGCAGTAGAACTCCTGTACCCAAGACCGGTTCACCCGGCTCAATTCCCTATCTAGAAAAGTCAAACCCATCCGGTCAATACGCTGGTGGATGATGTCGGTCAAATCTGATGGAATAAGCAGTTTCTTCTCAGTATTCAGATTCTTTGAATTGTAGTTTGGGAATCTGAGTTCACAATAGAGATTGGGAAATTTGACCATATCCTGAGCCGGTAGCGATTGGTTTGCCTTATCTATGTCATTTAAAGGGTTTTGAGCATAGGCAAGCAATGAGGCAAAAATGGGGTTTGGGGTTTTCTTTCTCTTTTTGGAAGATGATGCTTTTCCTTTTCCTTTATCCGACATCCTGAAAAATGGAATAAAATATAGGCAATTAATCACTTAGCATGGAGCAAGTAGAACATGTTCAGGATGTAAAATAGATGGCAAGCAAACATGATGTGAATGAAATATTGAAACATGGACAGCCGGCTTTAAAACCAGGAATTCAATGTTTCAAACTATGTGAACAATTCTAAAGGAGTAGGCATGTTCATCATCATGACTCAAAAGAATGGTCAAATGGTTTAAAATGCAAGTAAGCGTGAAGTTGGTAAGTAAAGAAGTCAATGATTTGTACAAGTGAGATTATATTAGTAGTATGATGAGAAATGCACCTTTCAAGCACACAAATCATGTTTACAATGTTTATGCAAATCCCGGAAGTTGAAAATAACGAGAATTGGCTCAAATTCGTAATAGAGATCAAAATGAGATTAAATTTCTTGAAAATTGGGCAGCATCTCGGCTTAAAATTGGACGTTCCCGGATAGCAAATTAGCACAAACAGCATCATTACAGTATCAATTAATCACAGTAGCAATAATAAGGCATTCAGGCAGCACAAATTGCATACAGAGCAACTCAAAATTCACACTTAGCAGACAAGCAAACAAACAGAGAATAAACACAAACGGAGCACTTATCAGGCCTAGAATCCTCTATCCAGCCCTAGCTACCTAACCGCAGTTATTTCTAACTAATCCTAACATACAACATTTGAATGCAAACTATCTAACAGAAAATTAAAGTAATTAACAGAAATAAAAAATTAATGAAAACGAAAATTGGAGCAGGAACCTGGGGCGGGGGAAAACCGAGAATGGAGAGGGAAATGGGACTGGGCAGGGCCGTGGACGGTGGCGGTGAAGACGGCCGCGGCGGCGGTTCGGCCAGAGAGCAGAAGGAGAGAGTGAGTGGTGGTGCGTTGGTGAGAGAGAGAGAGAGTGAATGGGGGTGGGCGTGAGGAGAGAAGGAAAGAGGGTGCCCGTCCGGTGGTGGTAGCCGGTGGAGCAACAGTGGCGGCCGAAGTGGGAGGAGGAAGGGAGGAATCGGAGATGGGGGTGATAGGGAGAAGAGGAGAGAGGAGAGGGAAGGTGGGGTAGCCGTGCGGTGGTGGTCGCCGGCAGAGCAGGGAGGTTATGGGAGTTGCAGAAATGGAAATGGAGGTTGGGGAGGAAGAAGAGCGCGACTGCGCGACGCTCGTTGAGCGTTATGGTTATCATTATTTTAAAACAACGCGAGCGCGCACATTGCGCGTCCGCGTGCATTGATGACACTAGGGACCTACGCGTGCGCGTACAGCGCGCTTAAGCGCGGAAGGTCGAAATGGTTAAGGACGCGAGCGCGTATCGTGCGCGCACGCGTGAAAGGAGTTGGGCTGTAGGCTTAAGGTTGGCCCATAGGAGGCCTAACTCTCTGGTCAATGGCCTGGTGGTTGCACAACGGGGCCTGCGCGTATGCGGCATGTGCGCGTTCGCGCACAATTGGTGGTTTACCCTAAAGCGCGCAAGCACGATGCGTGCGGCCGCGTCGTTTTCTTCTCTTGTCATATGGACGCGTACGCGTAAGGTACGCGTACGCGCGACTTGAATTTGGCCAGAGGCTTACGGTTGGCCCAGAGCTGGCTTAACTCTCTGGAGCTTGGCGCAAGTTCTTGCAGCAGCAATTCGACGCGTTCGTGGCAGGTGCGCGCACGCGTGCTACTCCCTATGTTTGTATGGCGCGCACGCACGTAGTGCGCTTAAGCGTGAAGTGAGTTGGGCTCGAGGCACAACGCTGACCTAGGAGAGGCCCAACTCTCTGGAATATGGGTGGTGATGCATCCGCTCATGGACGCGTGCGCGCGCGTCCACCCCCCCCCCCCCCCTTTTTTTTTTTGAAAAGGATAATGCCTAAAAGCTCTACTTGCCCAAAAACTCCCCATGGTGCCTACAACTCCTTATTTAGTCAAAAACCTACACTTTCTAAAATGCAAGTTGGTTTTGAGATTTATTCTATTTCTACTAATCACAACATACATGTCAATATTCTAGCTACTAATGTATACAAACAAGCTAATTATGATATGCAGACCTACCTACAATGGCAACTCAAATCACTTATTAAACAAGGTTAGAAGAGAGTGGAAAGAGTTTACCATGGTGGGGTGTCTCCCACCTAGCACTTTTAGTTAAAGTCCTTAAGTTGGACATTTGGTGGAGTCCTTGCTAGGGTGGCTTATGCTTAAACTCTTCTTCGAATCCCCACCAGTGTTTGCTCTTCCAATGGCCTCCGGGATCCCAATTTAAACGTACAGGGCCTTCACGGGGGCCTAAGCAAGTGACAAGGTTCCTAAGTTGATGGTGCTTTATGTATGTGCCCGGGTCCCATACTTTATTTGTCAACTCCTTTTCTTCCATATCTTCATACTTCCAATAGGATGACAAATTTATTGAGTTCTCCTTGTGACTCGTACTCATCATCCTAATCCCGTTGAATGTGGCTTCACTCCACCTTTGAGACTCAAAGTTTGATATTCCATCCTTTATGCACCTTGATTGAAATTGTCCACCGACATCTAATCCGTTCTTACTCTCTAGCTCACAAAGAGCTCTAAGTTGGCCGTCCGTTTCTAACAATGCATATTGATACGGGCCAAGAAAATTAAAGGATGAAATGATTACCCACTCAATTTGTAATTGGGACGGCGACTTAGCAAGGAAGATATCCAATGGTCTTGACATTGTAGGTTCCACTTCCTTTGACTCCTCCATGATGATTTCCATCTTTGGATAACTTTCTTTAAATTCTTCTTGTTTGCTAGCTTCCTTCAAACCTTTATCGTTGATCAAGTCATGTGTTGGAGGTTGCGCACCCTCCTCAATATTGATTTCGCGTTCGATGGGGGAAGCTTCGACAAGATCACCATTGTCACTTGATGTAGAGTTATTTTCGTTGATGGAACTTCCTTCTTGTCCAACCTCCTCTAGGTCTTCTTCCACTTCTTTATCTTCAACAATCTCCATTTCCTCCGTTTGTTGCAACACACACTCCATTTCCTTATGCTCCACTTGAGAGTCTAAAGTCTCCCTCATACCTCCCTCTTTGGTTGCTTTCTCACAATCACCCGTGAACTCGTTTCGGTTGTGATATGAATCCCAAGAATCTATCTTTTGACGGATGGTTGCTTGAAGTCGGTCCATTTCTTCCTTGAAACGATCCGTTAATTCTTGTTCCGCTTTATTAACATAAGTAGGATCATATTGCTCTTGGATTAATGGACATTGATATGCTTCCATGGAGGTTTGTGGCGGAGTGGGGAATTCATGATATAGTTGGAAAGAAGATTCATCAAAGCTTTGAGGTGGGAAGTTATTTTGGTTAATGGTGGAAGGTGGAATTATACGGGATGTAAATTCTTGGAGGGTAGAGGTGAAACTAGTGAAGGCGGTTTGGAGTTCTTCTTGCTCTTGAAGAATGATACCAAGTGTATCGTTTATGGGGACTTGGGTTGGAGGGTAAAAATGTTGGAGTGGTGGTGATTGAAGGGTTGCTTGTTCATAATCGTCACAAGGGTATGCATAGGGAGAATATAGATTTGGATCATATGTAGGCGATTGGTGGAAATAAGATGTGGGTTGAGAATATGGTGCATAGAATGGTGGTGGTTGAGAGGTATAACCATGATAAGAGTCATCATATCCATAGGAATGATATGCATTATAGGAGGGACTACCATCATAGTAACTTGAGGGGGGAGATTGCCATGGTGATTGCTCATATGGATATGGCTCCCTTCCTGAGAATTCGTCTATCCCATAATGTGAGCCATCATTCAAGTTTTCATCACCTACAAAGTAGTCATAGTCATATTCAAAACCACAAGGGCGAGAATTCATAGTGGCAAATAGAAACAAAACTAATAGAGATCTAAAACTAACAAAAACTACCAAACAAACAAAAGAAAAACATATTCACAATATTCACATATTTACATTAACCAAAAACATGGCACTCATGCGCAATTCCCCGGCAACGGCGCCATTTTGACAAATGAATTTTTGACGGTTTAGAAATTATCAAGTAATCAATCGTAGTATAGTCTAAACCGACGCAAAATCCATCATCAAACAAATCTACAATCTATAACCGAGAGTATTAGTCCCGAGTCGTTCTTCCCTAGGAATGCTACAAGGATGCATGTTATTGGTTAAGTGGTCTTTTGTGGCTTAAAGAGTGTGGCATAAAAGTGCTAATAAAAGAAAACAACAATCAATCAATATTAAAAGCCTTGGCCAAGGTTGAACATTGGAAGTTCCATCACTATAGTTTCCTTCAATTGTGATAACAAAGGAGTGTTGCTTCACTTAGTCAACCCCTAATTATAGAGGAAAGTCAAGTAAAAGTAACTAACTTGAGTCACAAGTCCTAGTCTTACCCTAGGGAAGTCTAGCTTTAGTGCACTCCAAGTCAATTAGCAATCCTCAATTCTTAATCAACAATTGACATCCATTATTCAAGTGTCTCCAATGACTCAACCCCTAGGCCAAGTGAGGGGATACTATTCCATATCTAAAGTTGGCATTTTCTCAAACACTTGGAGAGCAAGAATGAAAGACATAGTAAAATGGAGAGAAGAGAATTAGAATCAAAGCAATTCAATACAAGAGATTAACAACAATCAACAATGAACAACAATGAAAATGAAATCTTCAATGAATCAATAGAATCCAATAACAACAAAATTGAATCTAAGACTTATGGGAATTGAACAATTACAAACACTAATGAGATTAGAGAAGAGGATCTACAACATGAACAAAGTAAATTGAGTGTTGTAATAGATCTCACCAAGGAATGGTTGAGAATTGAGAAAATGAAGATGAATCCTAGAGAGAATTGAGAGAATGAAGATGAATCCTAGAGAGAAGTTGGAGTTTCTCTCTCTACAAAATGTAACTAATGATCTAAAATTAGTCTATGGATGTGAATGTGTGTAAATCCCCTTCAATCCTTGGCTCTTATATGCATTTTGGCGCCAAAGTTGGTTGCTGAAAACCCTCCAAAATCGCCAGACACGTGTTGTAATAAAAGAATCACGTGCGGCTACGACGCGTGCGCGCACGGTACGCGTGCGCGTCCTCAGCCAATTCTGCGATGTGCGCGCAAGCGCCTTGTGCGCGTACGCGTGCTTGGCAAAGATCAATTCTTTGGCTTTTTGTGCTTCTCTCCACTTGCATGCTTCCTTCCTTGCTTCCTTTGATCCATGCCCAGCCTATTTCAACCTGAGATTACTAGCAAATACATCAAGGCATCTTATGGAATCAAAGAGAAATTTAGAATTCATTAAAATAAGGATTAAAAGCATATTTTTACACTTAAGCACAAATATGGGAGAGATAACAAAACCATGCTAATTCATAGGCTAAATGTGGCAAAAGGCTATCAAGATGCTCTAAATTCAATACAAGACAAACCGTCAAATTGGGGTTTGTCAGTGCGCTTATCTGAAATTCCTACCAATGAATTACATAAGTATCTCTATCTCTATTTTATGCTTTATTTATCTTTATATTCGAAAACCAATATAACCATTAGAATCCGCCTGACTGAGATTTACAAGATAACCATAGCTTGCTTCATACCAACAATCTCTGTAGGATCGACCCTTACTCACGGAAGGTTTATAACTTGGACGACCCAGTGCACTTGCTGGTTAGTTGTGCGAAGTTGTGAAGAATGTGTGTGAACCATAGTATTGTGCACCAAGTTTTTGGAGCCATTGCTAGGAATTGTTCGAGTTGTGAAAAGTATGAGTCACAATTTTGCCTATCAATTGCCTCTTCTGACAACAGAGCATTCAATTCCGTGAGATCAGAATCTTAGTGGTAGAGGCTAGAATCAATTGGCAGCATTCCTGAGATCCGAAAAGTCTAAACCTTGTCTGTGGTATTCCAAGTAGGATTTGGGAAGGGATGACTGTGACGAGCTTCAAACTCACGACTGTTGGGCGCAGTGATAGTGTGCAAAAGGATCAATGGATCTTATTCCAACACAAGTGAGAACCGACAGATGATTAGCCCTGCGGTGAGAACCGTAGTCAGACAATTTTCACTGAGAGGACGGATGGTAGCCATTGACAATGGTAATCCACCAACATAAAGCCTGCCATAGAAAGAGCCATGTGTGTTTGGAGAAGAAGACAGTAGGAAAGCAGCGATTCAGAAGATAAAGCATCTCCAGAACCTCAACCTATTCCTCACCACTGAATCACAAGTATCTTTCAATTAATGCTCTTTTATTTTTTATAAGCAAAACTTTTGTTATTATTAATTCCCTAACTAAGATTTACAAGATAACCATAGATTGCTTCAAGCCGACAATCTCCGTGGGATCGACCCTTACTCACGTAAGGTATTACTTGGACGACCCAGTGCACTTGCTGGTTAGTTGAGCGGAGTTGTGGAAAGTGTGATCACAATTCTGTGCACCAGCTACATTGCACCTTGTAGCTGAACCAGGATACATCTGGTGTTATTTCTTCTCCCTTTCTACTTTTCTGTTTCTGTTACTCAGGAGACAAAAATGAAAATGTCTCTCAGCTGACCACGAGACAAAAGTGAAAATATCTCCTAATTCTCCTTGAGAAAGAAAAAGTAATATTCAACAGAAATAGTAGCTAAGATTCAACCCCCCTTCTCTTAGCCACTGATAACCATCATTGTTGTTTGCTTTGCCTCAAGGATCAATGTCTTACTTGGTTAGAAAATTCATAATAGTTCTCTAAGTTCCTATACTTCAAGAACCAATATTTTTAACTTCAATATCAAATATGAACTATTCAATTCATACATTCAGAATTATAGATAATACCACCACATCAAAGTAATCAAAATACTCATAATATATAACTTAAGTCTCATGCATTTTACTACTTCTTTTCTTTTTCTTTTGGTGCTTTCAAACTTAGTGAGCAATACATGAGACATTTTCAAAATAAACATCAAATAATAAAATAAATAACTAAATTATAAAGTAATAAAAGACTCTAATGATCATGCAAAGACTCAAACAAGTAAATGACAAGATACAAGATAAAAGTACTAAAAAATAGGAAATAGATAGAGCAAAAGATAATGAAACTCAACCACCTCAATCATGACGGTTGCTACTCCTTCCTGAAAATCCTCTCTGAAGATGATCCATCTCCCTTTAGTGCCATTGATGATAATATAAATAGAGAGCTTGCTCTGCAACACCAAACTAAAAAGTTTGATTATCTCCAAGCAAAAAAAACTTAGCGCTAAACGCCAACTTGGCATCTAGTGCCTTTGGTAGGGTGCAAAATGCCAGAAATTATGCCTTAGCTGGGTGTTAAACGCCCACCTAGCGTTTAACACCAGCCTCTGCTTCCTCTTTGTGGCGTTAAACGCCAGCTCTCCTAGTGCCAAAACACTCCTTGCTCTAAGGTATTCTGCCCTTCCTTCTGAGTTTTTCTATCCCTGTTCTAAGCACTGTGCATCATCACAAACAAGATTAAACCTAGGAAAACTTATGAAAATCAATGAAAAATAAGAATTGAAAATCAAACTGAAATAAAACTAAAGGATACTCATGGTTGGGTTACCTCCCAACAAGCATTTTTTTAACGTCATTAGCTTGACACTTGATTGTTGAATTTTTTTGTCTTCTTCCAGTTGGTTAAAAGAAATGACTCCAAGGGAGAAGAGAAGAAGATTAGTGCCCTCGGATTTGAATTCCTCCTAACAAGCTTTGTTTTGTTGTTATCGACTTGATTCACAGTGCTTGTTGGGGTAAGGGTTGTATTACTTTTTGTTGACCTTCTTTCTTTCATGGATGTGGTCTTTTGTTCTTGGTCACAATCCCTTTTTCAGTACTTTTCTTGATTATCTTCACCACTTTGAATTCAGAACTTGGGTTTTGTGTGATGGGTGAAGTGTACCCTTCATCAAGAACCTCTTGAATTGGTGGTTTAATGAACTCACCCTCTATATGTAGCTCTCTTATTCACTAGAGGATGGACTCCTTTGAATGATTTTCTCACATTTTTTTGTAGAAATTTTCATTGCTTCTCTTGTGAGGGAGTTTGTTTGTTCCTCTCCCCAATACTTGGTAATCAACTCCACATCTCTTTCTATATTTTTGACACTCATTTTTATATCTTGTATGCAATTTTGAGTAATATTCCTTAATTCTTCTATGGCAAGCTCAAGAATTGATGATCCTTGACATGAATAAGAAGATGATGATTTTTGATATGGATAAAAAAATGAGGGTCCTTAATATAAATAGAGAGATGGTGATTCTTGATATGCATAAGGAGATGATGGTTCTTGATATATGGAATATGGAGTACGGTAGTTTTCTTGGCCTTGCCAACCAAAATCAGGGTAGTTCCACCATCCACAATAATATGAATCACTCCTTGGCTATGAGTAGTAACCCATGTGATCCCTCTCTATTATTTTTCCTCAGCACAAAAGACCAAACAAAATTAAGTGCCCATGTGGTAAACAAAAAAGTAAAGAAGAAAGAATTTTTTTAAGCAATAAAAAAATTTGAAAACTAAACAAAAAAAGTAACTAGAAATTTTAAAAAATTAAAAAAAATTACTAGGGGACACCACAATTAAAAGGGAAACTTAAAAGGGAAAAATAAAATTAACACAAATCAAAAACAAAAAACGTCTAATCTAAGCAATCAAACAACTAATAGTTATCAATCACAGTCAATCCCTGACAATAGCGCTAAAAACTTGATGCAGATTTTGAGAATAATATCCACAACTAAATCGGCAAGTACATCGGGTCGTCCAAGTAATACCTCAATTGAATGAGGGTCGATTGCACGAGAATTGATGGACTGAGCAATAATGGTTGAATGATTAGCTTAGTTAGACAGGCTGAAAAAGTTGTTTGGTGGTTTAAAATTGCATAAAGCAGTAAATCAGAAAGTAAAAAAGCAAATAAGAGGTTTGGTGTGAAAACAGTGAGAGAAAACAGTTAAAGTATCGGAGATGTTTACTTTTTCGGATTAAGTTTTCTTACTAACTATTTTAACAATGCAAGATTCATTCCATGGCAAACTGTAAATGACTAAATCCTAATGTCTTAGTGATTTAGTCTCATTTAACCTTCATTAACCACCACCGTTGCAGTCACTTAATTCTGATTAGAGGGTTAAAGTCAAGACTAGTTTATGACCATAAAAACCCTAATTATCCAAAGATAATAGGATTATATGTCACATATCCCAATTAGTTCCTGTAATTAGCAATTTAGGAGGAATTTACTTCCAAACTGTTGTTCAAGCGAGATAACTCTTTCAATAATCACAAGAACGCATATAGAAAAAGGGTCATACTTTCGTTCCACCCAAATTCATAAAATAAAGAACGAAAGTAATCCTTGAAACTGAATCAATACATTAATTAAAATAGAAAAGTAATAGTCTTAATCCATAGAAGATAAACAGAGCTCCTAATCTTAACAATGGAGGTTTAGTTGCTCATGGAGAAAATAAACCCTAGTAGAAAAAGGTATGAACGTGCGGAAGAGGAGAGGATCCCCTCCGGGAGAGGTTGCCCTAAGGGTTGAATCCTTTCCCTTTTATAACTAATACTAATTTGATTTGAAACTAAAATAAAATATTAAATTCTAAATCTAAAAGATTTTGTTTGTAAATAAAAATAACTAAAATGAGATAAAAGATAACAATCAAAAGTTAAATCACACTAAAGATGCTCTTTTGGGTGAGGTTGACCTGTATTCTGGCGTTTAGCTGGCGTTCAGCGCCAGAAAATGGGTAGTGAGTTCAATCTTCTTGAGTGCTAAACGCCAACAGAAAAGTATGGACTATTATATATCGTTGGAAAGCCTGGAAGTTGGCTTTCCAACGCCTTTAAAACCGCATCAATTGGACCTCTGTAATTCAAGTTATGCTCGTTGGAATGCAAAGATCAGAGGTCAGGGCTGACAGCATCCGCTTTCTTCCTTTATTTTTGCACAAAATTCTGTCAAATTTGCCCGAATTTCACCTGAAATAATAAAAATATCAAAATAATTTAAAGTAATATCCAAAGAAGATTTTAACACTAAAATATAACAAAATTTATTAAATTATATCTAAAAATGACTAAAAAAAAGGAAATATGAGTACAAAATGTTCACGCATCAATTTTTTATAAGGCAATTTATATGTGATAATTCAATGAATAAAATGATAGAGTAGTGATATAAAGGTTTTTTTTTTTTTTACATGATCCCAAAATTCCAATGAAAAGTGAATTTAGTTAGAACATGCGCATATTATTCAATCTTTTTCCAATAAAACAATAATCTTAAAACACTAAAGAAATGGAAGAAATTAAACTTTTGCAATAGTAGCTAACATGAATTAGTTGCGGCTACTCTGTCGTGACTTAAAAAGGTAATACTTTTCATTTTTGGTGGCTACTCCAATAAAGATTTAATGATTGTCATCATATAAAGATATATCATTTTGACCATTAGATGATAGATTATAAGGTTTGATTTCATTTGAAATAAAAGTGTTATCTTTATTTAAAGTATTGCAAAATAAATAAATTACACTTTTTAAATAAAGATCATCATGAAAAGATATTTTTAGTATTTTCATAGGATTAGTTGCCTTCAGTTTTTCCACCATGAGGAAACTTTTATCCACTGTTTTTGTTAGCTTGGAGACATTATTTGAGATGTTGATTTGATGTACCATGTAACGAACACAATCCTTAATTCAGAGAAAGGTTGCCTGATAAAGACAAGAGTTAATACCACTTTAATTATGTAGCTCCTTTTGGATGGTGTTTGACATACACATGGAGTAAAGCTTAGATAATTTACTTTTTGAAATTGTAATTATGTTTTATTTTAATTCCCAAATTTTTAAGATGTCAATTTAATTAATGTTTAAAGTTATATTTTATAGGTCATTTTAGTCCTTCGTTCCAAATGATATCATTTCGGTCATTTTACTCTGTGAAATAATTCAACAAAATTAATTAAAATTTAAAAACTAAATTGATAATTTTAATTTTAAAATTACAGAAATTAAAGTGACATGCACTTATAATTTTAAAGAAGTAAATGGAATATTGTTTACGCATTTCATTGAAAAAGAATTGTCTTTATTCAGGTTTAGTTTCCTTATTATGCGTGCATGCCTTTGTCTTGTTGCTCATGACAATGCAATAAAATGGGGCAATAACAGCTCCACTACAGTGACTACATGATAGAAACCTTCATCAATATTGCTTCGGCTCCAAGAACATCGGTTGAGAGAGAGTAACATCTGACCAAAAACTCTTAAGGAGCCTTCATTCTTTAATTTATGAGAAAGTATAAAACATTAAGTTTTAATTAGTTAGAGTTTAATTTTATAATTTCGGATTTAGAATTAACCATCTATGATTTAGTATCTAGATTTAAGATAAATAAAATAATTTTAAAAAATTGACTAATGTAAAATGAAAAAAGTTGATTTTCTACTATTACAGTAATGTTAGAAAAAAAAATCAAACTTACTTCATTTAATATTTATTAATTATAACGATAATTAATAAATAATAAATAAGATAAATTTTAGTTATTTTGACTGATTTTTTTTATCTTCCAAATATTATTTCTATTCTTATTAATAATTTAATTTGATATCAAGCGAACTTAAGGTTGGATTATGGTATTAAATTAAAGGGCCCAATGAAATTATCATTTGATGGATTCAAGATAGAGAGCAATTGCCTGAAAAGATATAGAGGAGTCGGGAATAATTCTATGATAAAATGAAAATCTACGTAACCTGGCCTTTTATTGACCTTGTATACTAGTTTATTACTTTATTTTTAATTGTGAAAGATGGTTGGTGAAAATTATAAAGAATATAATCTCACATTGTAAATACTTAAAGAATCTTAAAATATACTTTAGTTTTAATAATATTTTAAATATTGAGCATATATACTTAAAACCTAGCTATCTGAATTTTTGTTAAAAAAGTAACACAAATGAGCTTTTTACTTTTCAATAACCTTTCCTTTGATATGATGGATTTTACTTATTTCACTTTTACTAGCTATCTATCACAATAAATTGACAAACGTGTTCAATTCCTTTTACTAGATCAGAGAACTCCAATCTTTTCCGGATGTCAATTTTCATGCACATAAAATAAAAAGTGCGTTAAATCCACTCTTGAATCTTGCAAAATTAAAGTTTGACTTGTGGAAGAAGGAGGTCAATGAGTCAAGCGTAAATAATTGATTGTCTTGGACACCACTCTTGAGTTGTTCTAACAACTGATCTCACACAAAATAATATAAAAAAAGAAAGCACCTGAAGAAGCTCTTGTATGTATATGGTTAAGCTTCTCTTGGAAATATATAGTAGATAATTATTGCACCAACCACATTGTATCATTCCTCTATAAATTTGCCAACTAATGAGTTCAGTTTCATCAACACTTCAAAGTTCAAACTCTAATAGTGTTCATAAACATCACACACTCTCTCTTTCTCTCTCTAGAATTGGAAAAAAAAAAATGGGAGCTACTCTTCCTCTTCATCAATCATGTACATTATTCCCATCATTATTGTTGCTTTTCATCTCTTTGATTATCATCCCTCAGCTTGCACTAGGGGGCACTACAAGGCACTACCATTTCGATGTATGTCTCAAAATCTTAGATGAACTTATTTTAAAACTCTACCTTAGGTTAAAAAATTTATCATTTCCATTATTATTTATTTAACAATAAAAAATATTAGGTATACACTAAAATAGTTGATTTTAGTACATACTAGCACGATTATTTTAGAATAATCCTTTGTAATGGTTTGGATTCTATGGTGTAGATAAAGTACGAAAATGTGACAAGGCTATGCCATACGAAGAGTATGGTTACAGTGAATGGTCAGTTTCCTGGACCACGCATTGTTGCAAGGGAGGGTGATCGTCTTCTTATCAAAGTTGTCAACTATGTTCAGAACAACATCACCATCCATTGGTAAAATTAATTTATGCTTTAAGAGGCTTTATATTAACACAAAGTATTTATACAAGAAAAACCCACTAGTTATTAAAAACAGACCACAATAAACCAAAGTGAATGTTGTTATAAGTGTCCTTTTATTAATATATTTCTTATAGAAGAAATAGAGTTAAATCCCCCGCCCCCTCTATTTATTAAAACTTATTTTTAGAAAATAATTTTTTAAACGTTATAGCATTTGTATATATTTAGTAAATCATACTAAAAATAATTTTTAATAAGTACAAATAACAATAATTATGTTTAATAAAATAATTTTTAAAATTTAAAAAGATTATCACGAATATAAGAGTAAATTTGATTATTTATTATATATGAGATTATATTATTTTTTTAAATTTTAGTAAAAACTAATTATTTTAAAAAATTCTCTCTTAAATATTTTTAAAAATACCTTTAATTTTTAAAAACTACAAGTAATAAAAACAAATAAATTTTTTATTTACTAAAAAATACAAACACCTCTTAAAAAAATTTTATAAAACCAAGCTTTATGTCAACATGATCTCCAATTGTCTAAGCCATATAAGGATGATTAGAGTATTATTATTTTGCTTTATCATGTTTGTCAAAAGGAGCTTAATCTATCCTTAATTAGTAGCTGTGATAAATCTCTATTTCGGCCTTTTGACAACTTTTGAGTTTTATAAATTCCTTTTCTCACTAATTTTAATTACACTTGAAGTTTTTAACCATGAAAATCATGAGACAAAATAGTTTTGTTTAGGACTTAAAAATGACTTAAAGAATTTTCACTTAACAAGTTAGTTCTTTGAATGTTCAAAATAAATTGGACATCTTGTTATTCCTTTATTTCTTTTATCTAGAAAAAAGTATAACTTGCCACTTTTTCCCTCAAATAGTAAGAAACGAACTTGTCATTTTAAATCTCCATGACTTACTTTGAATTTTGACACCCATAAACTACTAACCCTTAATGTTTGGTAACCAAATAAATTTAGTCAAAATCAATTAGAACTTATTTTATTTTACAGCAATTAATAAATATTAAATAAAAAAAACTTTTAGCTTTATTTTTGTCATCCTATCTTTACCGTAACCCAAAATAGTAAACAAAATTAGAGATGAGATTAATGACAAAACACCTGGTACGGTTTTGTTGCAAATAGGCATGGAATTCGACAACTTCGATCAGGGTGGGCTGATGGGCCAGCATATGTTACACAATGCCCCATTCAAACAGGGCAAAGTTATGTCTACAATTTCACAATTGTGGGTCAAAGAGGCACTCTCTTTTGGCATGCTCACATTTCATGGCTGAGATCAACTGTTTATGGTCCTCTCATTATTCTTCCAAAGCATGGTGTTCCATATCCTTTCACCAAACCGAACAAGGAAGTTCCCATCATTTTTGGTATGTAATAATTAATTAGAGGATCAACAAAAAACACCCTTCTTGTGTATGTCCTTATTAATTTGGTGATCTACGACATACATTCACTATTTAATTAGTAGTAACAACTCTGATAAATTTAAAAAATTTTCAGGAGAATGGTTTAATGCAGATCCTGAAGTAGTGATAGCACAGGCATTACAAACAGGTGGAGGTCCAAATGTATCTGATGCTTATACTATCAATGGACTTCCAGGGCCATTGTATAACTGCTCTGCTAAAGGTACCAAGTTCCAAACACATGTCACACAAAACAATTTTTCATATTCAATACTTGTTTAAAATTGCAAATAAATGACAAAATTGGAGTGTTTTATTTGCAGATACATTCAAGTTAAGGGTGAAGACAGGGAAAACCTACCTGCTCCGTTTGATTAACGCTGCACTCAACGACGAACTCTTCTTTAGCATCGCAGACCACACCCTCACAGTTGTTGACGTAGATGCAATTTATGTGAAACCATTTGAAACAAACACTGTTCTCATCGCACCAGGCCAAACTACAAACCTTCTTCTCAAAACAAAACCCCACTATCCTAACGCTACATTCTTCATGAGTGCTAGACCATATGCAACTGGCCAAGGAACCTTCGACAATTCAACCGTTTCCGGAATCTTGGAATACCAGGTCCCACCGAATATTCTTCTCCATTCAACAAAGATTCCCCTCATTAAACCCACTCTCCCTGCCCTCAACGACACTTCTTTCGCAACAAAATTTACCAACAAACTTCGCAGCCTTGCGAGCCCTCAGTTCCCGGCTAACGTTCCCCAGAATGTCGATCGACACTTCTTCTTCACAGTCGGCCTCGGTAATGTTACAATATATTTAAAATATTATATATTAAAAAATCTTATTTGATTAGGTGGAAATGGTTAGATTAATCAAACGACACGATTGTTTATTTATATAATGTGGTCCTAAATATATTTGAACAGGTACAAGTCCTTGCGACCATAACCGAACTTGTCAAGGGCCCAACGGAACCAAGTTCGCTGCATCGGTGAACAATGTGTCGTTCACGCTCCCAGTAACTACCTCTCTTCTTCAAGCCCACCATTCTGATCAATCATTTGGTGTATATTCGTCTAACTTTCCCGTTAGTCCCTTGATCCCATTCAACTACACTGGAACTCCACCCAACAACACTATGGTTAACAATGGAACCAAGTTAGCGGTTCTTCCATTCAACACGAGTGTGGAGCTTGTATTGCAGGACACTAGCATTCTTGGTGCTGAAAGCCACCCTCTGCATTTGCATGGTTTCAATTTCTTTGTTGTTGGACAAGGATTTGGTAACTTCGATCCGAATAAGGACCCTTCGAAATTCAATCTTGTTGATCCAGTTGAAAGGAACACCGTAGGAGTCCCTTCTGGTGGATGGGTGGCTATTCGGTTCTTAGCAGATAACCCTGGTAAGTTTAAACAGCATTATTCTACACCGGATTATTCGGTTCATAGCTATGATAAGTTGATGAAAACCATTTTATTTATTACGCTTGAATCGAGGTATTTCAACAAATATTAGAGACTAATATTTTTTATTAATATTAATTAATATTTTATGTGAATATTTTATTATTATATTATTAAAATTAAAAATTAAAAATTTA
Organism: Arachis hypogaea; assembly: GCF_003086295.3. Lineage (NCBI taxonomy): Eukaryota > Viridiplantae > Streptophyta > Magnoliopsida > Fabales > Fabaceae > Arachis > Arachis hypogaea. The sequence goes on along the minus strand of NC_092039.1, from coordinate 67,877,250 downwards.
GAGTCTAAAATTAAATACTTAAAATCTAAGCAGCAATAATTATACATAAAATTAAAAAATAATAAGAGTTAATATTTTAATTAATATTAACCAATACTTTATTTTTATAGTATTAGAATTTATAATTTAAATTTAAAATTTAATTAAAAATATTTGTATTGATTAAATATTATTTAAAAATAATAAATTTTATTAGTTAAATAACATTGCTCATAAAAATGCCTTTAGTTGAATATTAACAAAAGAATAACAAATTTTATTGATGATATGGCATTCTCCTTGCGATGCAATTGCAAAGTGCATATACATTACCGTCAAAGTGTCAATTACGTGACTCATATATCTAATATATTTATATGAGATATATTAATTATTACGTGTGCAGGAGTATGGTTCATGCATTGTCACCTTGAGGTTCACACAAGCTGGGGTCTAAAGATGGCCTGGGTTGTGTTGGATGGAGAACTAGCGCAACAGAAGCTGCTTCCACCACCTGCTGATCTTCCAAAGTGCTGAAACATTCAATGGGATCGGAATTCTAGTTAAATTTATTTTACCTTTTTTTGGATTCTTTTCTATTTTCTCTTTCTTTGTATTGTTTCTCTTATTTATTTCCCTCTTTTTCAATGGCCCATTTTGGCATTCTTCATGGGTTCACAGGTTGTCAGTTTGTTATTACTAGTTCAATTTTTTTCATTGCCGGGATGAGTTGAATTGATATAGAAAATGTAATGGTGCGTCTATAATACATCTTTGTCTTCAAAGCTGTAATGCTCCTTATTTCCAATGAATTATTAATTTTAATAATCTAAGAACTAGATCTTTTTAGGGAATTAATAATTATTAATTTTGTATTTTTTAAAATTAAAAATTTAAATAATTATTAATTAATGATAATTAATTAATATAAAATATAATTAAAAATATTTATTGATTTGTTATTGATTAAACTCTTGTAGGTTATTTAGTGAAATTTTTTTTATTATTTATTTATCTTAACCAAAACTATACAAAAGTTCATTTTATTGGATTATAACTAATTTTGCTAAAACCTAGTCAGATCAATGCGGGCGATTATGCTCTATTCTGGTTCTAATATTAGGTGTTTGCTACGGTACAATAATAAATTTATACATATCGATATATTAAAAATATGGACAAGTAGTAATAACTTACGTGAAATTTATTTTTCACATCAGTATTTATTTTTTTTTTAAATATATATTATATCACAATTTTTATTAATACACCCTTTTTAACTAAATAAAAATAAAAATATTTTTTAATTTAATTTTATAAAAAAATTTAAACATTTTTACTTTATTTAATTAGACAAAATACCTTTTTAGATTAATCAAATTTTAAAATTCAATTAATCCTAAATTTATAATTTCAAATAATTTAAACAACAAAACAAAAATATATTAAAAAAACAAAAATCAATCGTTTTTCATCTTTTCCAATTTTCCTAATTATTCGTGGATCCGTTTTTTCTTCACACCATCCAAAGAAGCCACAGAAATTGGCTTTTTCTTCACAAAAACACCATGTCCGTTAGCTTCCTTAGTGGATCCGCTATCCATCAACGACACCACAAAACAACACTTCTCTCCGGTTATTTTCTCTGGTCCGTTTGGTGAAACAAACCAAAGAAGAACACAAATTACCCAATCTTTTTTAAAATAAAATCAATCAATCAATCTGAATTTTAAAAAAAATGGATTTTGAAAGGAATCCATTTGACCGATACGCTCAAAATCATAACCCAACCCAACATCTGAATCGGACCAAAACAAACGAGGTCAACGCTTAGGACAAAAAAGAGTTCGAAAACACAGAGGAAACATAACCAAGATTGAAGGAGGAGCCAGCTATAAATAATGCAAGAGAAGCGTGAGAATCTTATTAGCCGTGATAGGAAAAAAAGTAACTTTAATGGAGGGAAAAAATCTTATGGCCGCACAATCGGAATTGATGACAGTGATGAGGCGCAGATCAAAGGATGCGAATAGGGAAGATAAGGTTGTTAGGAGTTGAGAGCAGAGAAGAGAAAAAGGAAGACAAGGATACGAATAATCAGGGGATTGGAGAAGATGGAGAACCATTGATTTTTGTTTTTTTTTTTAATATGTTTTTGTTTTGTTATTTAAATTATTTGAAATTATAAAATTATGATTAATTAAATTCTAAAATTTGATTAAATTAGAATGTTATTTTTGTTTAATCAAATAAAGTAAGGATGTTTAAGATTTTTTATAAAATTAAATTAAAAATATATTTTTATTTTTATTTAGTTAAAAGGGATGTATTAGTAAAAATGGTGATATAATATATATTTAAAAAAGAAAAAATTAAATACTGATGTGAAAAATAAATTTCACATGATTTATTACTACTTGTCCATATTTTTAATATATCGGTATGTATAAATTTATCATCGTACCGTAGCAAACACTCTAATATTATTCAATTATGTTAGACGTAAACTAAAAATCAGTCACAAAATTTAATTATCGATATTCAAAATTAATAATATTTTTGTGTTTAATTTACTTTTTTAAAATAAAAAATTAAAAAATAAATGACAAATCAATTCCTGATTTTTTAGTTTGTGGATATTTATATTTCTGAGGATTTAAAAATACATTTAACTCTTTGACCATTTTAAAATTTAGACACATCCATCTCTGGTTTAATTTGTCACATTTTAAAAATTCTCTGCATCTGTATCAATCAGGTCAGTACAATTAGGGGTGGAAAAAGGCCAGGCGGCCTGCCAGGGACCTGCAGCCTGGCCTGTATTTGGCCTAGCCTGACCTGGCTTGTTATAAAATAGTTATAGGTCCAGGCTCTTTTAAAAGCCTTAATACATTAATAGGCCAGATCCAGGCTTACTAATTAGCCTTATAGGCCTGTCAGGCCTGTCTGGGCCTGTTAAAATATAATTAAATATATAAATAATTATTTATTATTAATAAAATTATGATATATTTTAAATTTATTATATTTTATTATAAATATTTTTGTATATTTTAAATATGTTAAAAGTTTAAAATTTTTTATAAATATTAAATCTATGACATATTACATATAATTATTTTTATTAAAAAATAATTTTTTAAATGATATTTTTATTTTTGTAAAAAAAAAGAATTATCAGACCTTTTAACAGGCTTCAAGCCAGGTCAAGCTGAATAACAGGCCAGACTTAGTACTTTATAAAAAGCCTATAATAGGTTGCAGGCCAGGCTCAAGCCAATCAACTGTATGACAGGCCAGACCTGTTAAGAGCAAAGCCTGGTCTGGCCTGACCTGTTTCCACCCCTAATTACAATAGAATTCACTTTTATTTTTCCGTTAAATCGGACAGACCGTAAACATGAGAGATCAATATGTCTAAGATTTAAAAAAGTTAAGGACTTAAATATATTTTCAAATCGTCGAGAATTTAAATGTCCGCAGATCAAAAGGCCAAGAACTTATTTATTATTTTTTTAAAAATTAAATATTTTAAATTTATTAAATATTAATTATTTTTAAAAGAAAATTATGCACTACGTTTTTTTTGGGTGACTAATTATGCACTACGTTTAAAGTACTATAACAATCACCTAATACAATAACGTTTAATTATTATGATAATAAAAACTCTCTTAACCTGGTTGGTTTGACATATAGCATGACTGCTTTACAGTATTTATGGTTTCACACACGTTTTTAAATTAGATGTAAATAAATATAAAAAAATGTAAATTAAAATGGGTTCATAACTAAACTGTAATGAAATAAAATAGAAAATATCAAAACGAGATTTTATAAAAACCTAAATACTGAAGAACAGAAAAATAAGAAGGCCGGAAAGAGAAAATTATAGTGCAACTATGTTGTAGTGTCGCCAGAGCAATAGAGTGGCAGAAGGGTGGTTGTCGGAATGCGTCAAAACTTGTAGAAGAACAAGAGTTGCTACGATTCTGTAGTCTCTGGATCGCGAAGAAGAGAAGGTTAGAAAAGAGAATAAGAGAAAGGAGCAGAGAAGGAAAACAGGAGTTGCTCACCGACGATGGTTCGGCGACAGTGGAAGAGAAAAGAGGTGGTTAGCGGTGGTGGTTTAACGCAGAATAAAGAGCGCACCGTGCACAGTGGAGAATAGCACTGCGCCGTGGAGGATTAGAGTACACCGCACAGTGGAGAAGAGTCGTTGAGCTACACTGTTGCCGTTAGGTTGGAGCTGTGCAATGGAGAATAAGTGGGTTATATATGGATTCTGATTTTGATTCTCATGAACTGAGAATGACCCAAATCAGAGTTGTTACACATCCAAGTCTTTTTGGCAACGAAGTCCAAGCAAGTTGGCCCAAACCCAACAAAAATTATCAGTTTCATTAGTGGAGCGTGAATACACGCTCCAACTACATAAACGTTTCCGCGTTGCTCTCCTCCTCCTCCTTCTTTTTCTACTTCTTCGCGTTTCTCCTCCTCCTTCTTTGCATTCCTCTTCCTTCTTTTTCGTGTTCCTTCTTTTTGGTTTTATTCCTGTCAAGAGAGTAAATCAGGAAGAATTTTGAGAAATGAAATAAGAAGGAGAAGATAAAGAAAAAAAGATGAAAAAGAAGAAGAAGACGGAGTAGAAGATGAGGAGGAGAAATTCAAGTGAAACGAATCTAAATGAACCTAAATTAAACTAAGAAATGAATCAAAATTTTTTAAGGAATAAAAAATTTGGCCAATACTTAGCAACAGCATCAAGTGAACCTCAGTAAATTCACAAATAAACCAAAATTAGTTCAAATTTGAACAAAAAACTAACTAAACAACCACACATGAACAAGTTCAGCAAATTCAAACGAAACGAAAACCAAATGAACCTAAATTAAACTAAGGAATGAACCGAAATTTCTTAAGGAATAAAAAATGTATTCAATACTTAATAGCAACATCAAGTGAACCTCAGTTAATTCACAAATGAACCAAAATTAGTTTAGATTTGAACAAAAACTAACTAAACAACCACACATGAACAAGTTCAATAAATTCAAGTGAGACGAAACCAAATCAACCTAAATTAAACTAAGAAATAAACTGAAATTTCTTAAAGAATAAAAAATTTGGTCAATACTTATCAGCAGTATCAAGTGAATCTCAATTAACACACAAATAAATCGAAATTAGTTCAGATTTGAACAAGCAGTCAAAAAGACTCAATCATCAATAAAAACACATAAAATTAATTTTGGATCCAAATGAAACTCAATTAAACTAAGAAATAAACCAAAATTACTTAAGAAATAAAATATTTGGTCAATATTTATCAGCAGCATCAAGTGAACCTCAATTAACATACAAATAAACTGAAATTAGTTCAGATTTGAACAAGCAGTGAAAAAGACTCGATGATCAACAAAAACATATTCAATTCATTTCTAGATCTAAATGTATCTCAATTAAATTAAGAAATAAACCAAAATTACTTAAGTAATAATACATTTGCTCAATACTTATAGCATCATCAAGTGAACCTTAATTAACACACAAATGAATTGAAATTAGTTCAGATTTGAACAAACAGTCAAAAAGACTCAATCATCAACAAAAGCGCATTCAATTCATTTCTGGATCCAAATGAACCTCAAATAAATTTATAAATGAACCGAAATTATTTAATAATGACACCAGAAAAAATCAGAACCAATAAATATATTAGCAAAATATTGATGTTGTTGGTGATGACGATAATGAAAGAGAAAGATAACAAAAAAGAAGAAGAAGAGGAAGACACTAAATGTGCGCGTGTGAATTTAAAATACTTGGTTGGATTTGATTAGGGTTAGGACTTGGATATAGAGATTTATTTTTAAAAATATTATTTTATATTTTTTATGTTGTAATATTTTGTAAATGTAGTTTTAAATTTCAAAGACAACTATTTTTATGAATTGTAAAAAGTTTTGTTATTTTTGTCCTATTTAAAAACAATTAACGAAAAATATTGTCTTTATTTATCTAAAATAACTTATATTAAATGTTACTTTGAGTAAAAATTATTTTAGGCAGAAAATATTATAGTGAATTCATATAGTAAAAGAAGTTTTGGGTTGTATCTAACAAATAAAATAGGCCCGGATAGAATTTTATATTTCGAGAGACCAAAGATCAATCAATCAATTTAAAATACCAGGCATTAAATACCCAAAAAAAAAATACCAAGCATTTCCGAGTCCAAACCGAAAAAAAAATACCATGCATTTTGATTATATTGGCATTAACAGTGCAAACATTACTACACTGATAGAAGTTTTGATTAGAAACGAATGGAGATTTACAAAAATAAATTTTAAAAAATTATTTAGTCATTTATAAAAATAAGAGACTATTTTAATTCATGTCTAAAAATTTGAAGATCATTTTAGACATTACCTAATAAAATAATGTCAGGTTTATATTTTTGATAATAGGAATAATTTTGTTCTAAATATTATTTATGATCACTACTGTAAAAAATTCATATTTTCTCTTGTAGAAAAAATAAAGTTAGATATGAAGTATAACTAAATAGAAAAAGATATATCAAAACTAATTAAAAGTATTATAAAGATAAATTAAGTATTTTCAACCAGAAAAATAGAAGGAAGATAATAAATAAAAAATATACGACGTGAATAAAAAAAAGAAATAAAATATAATAATAAAATAATTTGGGATAGTTCTTTTGTATCTCTACTCTAACTCTTAAGTATGATCTTTTATTTCTGTTTTATTCTACGTTACTTTTACCAACAAAATTTTCTTTTCACGTAACTTCTTTACATTAGTGCCATCAATTCTCATTGATGTGACTTGAAATGTTAAATTCTCTTTCAACCCAATCGATTCGGGCTCTAACACATGAGTCACATCATGTGTGTACTTACGAAGTTGTGATACATAGAATACGTCATGTAGGTTAGACAGATGTGGCGGCAAGACCACCTCATAAGCCACCATCCCGATTCGCCTCAACACCTCAAATGGTCCAATATATCTCAGGTTCAACTTCTTCGTTTTAATAGTTCTTCTGATCCCAGTTGTTGGAGTAACTTTTAAGAATATATGTTCACCCTCTTCAAATTCTAACGGTTTTCTCCTCTGGTCCGTATAACTCTTCTGTTGGCTTTGCGTAGTTAGAATTCTAACTCGAATTTGTTTGATCTTTTCAGTAGTTTTTGCTATTAACTTTGGACCCAAAACACTTGATTCACCCGCTTCATACCTACACAGTGGAGACTGGCACTTCCGTCCATACAAAGCTTCATACGGAGCCATCCCAATGCTTGCATGAAAGCTGTTGTTATAAGCAAACTCCACTAATGACAGGTAATGATCCCAACTTCTGTGTTGATCCAACACACACACCATTAGCATATCCTCCAATGTCTAAATAGTCCTCTCCGACTGACCATCAGTTTATGGATGATACGCCGTGCTGAGACATAGTCTCGTATCGAAAGATTTTTGAAAAGCTCCCTAAAACCTTGACGTGAAACGGGAGTTTCGATCCGACACTATATTCGTTGGCACTCCATGCAACCTCACTATCTCCTTGATGTACAATCTCGCCAATTCCTCCAACGAATAGTTCACTTGGATAGGCAGAAATTGAACAGACTTGGTCAATTGATCCACGATCACCCAAACCGCATCAACTCCTGACCTAGTCCTTGGCAATCCCATTACGAAATCCATACCAACATCTTTCCACTTCCACTAGGGAATCTCAAGAGGTTGTAGCATTTTCAACGGTTTCTGATACTCTATTTTCACCTTCTTACATGTCAGACACTTGGGACACAAGTGTTGCTACATCTTCTTTCATTCTAGGCCACCAGAACATCTTTTTTAAATCATGATACATTTTTGTAGTTCCAGGATGAATAGAGAATTCACTGTTGTGAGACTCAACTAATAACTCTTGTCTCAAACTCCCAACGTTTGGCACACAAATTCTCCCCTTATATCTCCATATACCTTCACCGTCCTTAGTGACATTTCCTTGCCTTTTTTTTCCAATTGGCTTTAACATTCTCTGAAGTTCTTTACTTATCCTACTGGGCTTTCTGAATCTATGTCTTAAAAGTACTTGAGACATGCAACTGATTCAAACAAATCTTTTCGTCTACTTCCCCAATACCTAACTCAAGTTCTGCAAACTCATTTACCAACTCCTCTTCTTTGATTCTCATCCAAGCAATTGTCAACGACTTCCTACTCAAAGCATCCACTACAATGTTAGCCTTCCCAAGATGATAACTCAGCTCAAATTATAATCTTTTAGTAACTCCATCCATCTCCTTTGGTGCATGTTGAGCTCTTTTTTTTATTAAAGATGTATTTAGGACTCTTGTTGTAACACCCTATCACACAAAGCATTAAGCTTAAGCTGTAAAACAAATGTGGTATGGTATTTTGACCTCTAAAATAAAATATATACATAATAATAGTTGAAGTAATTTAATAATCTAGGAGCCTTAAAGGAAGGTTTAAGCAAAATCGTGAAAAGAAAAGTGCATCTCTCGCGTGAACGGAAACTTATATAGGAAGAAAAGTAGAGACATATATATATATATATATATATATATATATATATATATATATATATATATATATATATATATATATATATATATATAATAAGAGCAGAATGTCAAGCTCTATGTCTGACCTGCAAAATCAAGGCCGGTCGGAGAATATATACGTACATACATGTATATAAGTATATCCCAAAATACCCATCATACATAAAGAAAGCACCTACTTCTCCAAAAAGCCTCTAAGAGAATTGAACATAAAGTACATGTGGAGGAGAGTATATATATATATATATATATATATATATATATATATATATATATATATATATATATATATATATATATATATATATAGCAAAGTAACAAAATATAGCCTCCCAACTTCGCTTGCACTAAGAACCTTCAGATACTCAGCGAGGTGCTCCTCAACCTACATCTGAAAACAATAATATATGTATGGAATGAAAACTGAGGGTTCTCAACATATTAAGGTGCCAACGTACATAATATATAAGATCTCTCGGGAAAGCCAGAGTCAATCCTAGAACTCCAACACTCAGAATAAACTTAAAAAGATATACTAAACCAGCAATAGGGTAAATTACCTAAGGTTCTCAAGTTCTAAATCTAATTGTAACTCAGTCCTTCACTTTCCATTTTCCTTCAATCCTCTGAAACACCGGTGGAATAACCCTTAGCATCACTTCCACCAGCCTGAGAGATCTCTCAACTGCAAGGACAAACAAGTCAAGAAAATAAAATACAGATAGAGTTCATATATAGCAAGTAAAGCAAGTAGTAAATAAGTGTAGATAAACAATTAGGCAACCCAAAACAATGCACACCCAAGCAAAACATACAAGTGTATATGATGCATGCCTGTCTTATGGCTGATGATATCATCTGTCGGTTGTATAGCCAACTAGACATGTCCTGGTAGCTATCCTTGGATAGAAATACCCATCGCAGAGCAAGTAGGTCTGAGCCACAACCCCCTTGCTACTACCCGCTTAACCCAGAGCAAGTAGAATAAACCACTACTGCTACTACTACCTAGATGGGTGTTTAAAAACTCAACCTGGAGCAAGTGGAATAATCCAGTACTGCTGCTACTACTCAGGCATCACAATTATTAACTTGGAGCAAGCGGAACGAATCACAATTCTTGTTACTGCCCAGGTATCTCGATTATTGACCCCGAACAAGTGGGATGAACTACAATCCTTGCTACTGCCCATGTATCTCATCCAAAAATTCTTTCTCAACATCATTTCAATTCATCATTCATAGTATCATCATCATTTCCACACTTCTTCAACCAAAAATCATTACTTCAAAACCTTTCTTCACTGTCAAGTTAACTTTTTCTCTAAGCTTACCCCTCTCCTTATGATTAAAAACTAAATTTGGGACTTTGGAAGGTAAACTAGAGTGGTTTGGAAGTTAGAAAATAAGTTGAAATCACAAAAATTCACTATTCCCAAAAAATAGGGGTTCTATGTATGCATGCCATGTTTCGTGTACGTGGGGGTGTCATTTACCCTTCTCGTGTACGCGACCCTTGTCTGGGTATTCGATCCCCTTGGGCAGTGAAGATGTCCCACGTCGCATGGTACTTGTCCGCGTACGCGGACCTGTAAATCCACTCATCTCGCGTACGCATGAACACGCCCGCATATGCAGGACGTCTAAACAGAGCCCAGAGTCCGCGTCGCCTATGTGTTCGCGTATGCATGTCCTCCATAAATGTAAAAAAGCTGTTAAGTCCTACATAATCCACTTTTGCACACCAAACTTCTGATGTACATAACTCTTTCGTTAAAAATAGTTTTTAGTCCATTCTTCGAACGTCGTAAATTTTACGAACCTGATTTTCGTTTAAAATAAGTTTGACAGAAGTTGATGGTTCTGAAGCCAAGTTATGGCCCATTGAAGTTTGGATCAAAAATTAAGTTTTACAAAGAATTGCAAACCTCTATTTTTATGAAACGTTCCTTTCAAAATCAAAGTTTTACACCTCAAAATAACACTAAATACACACAACACAGTCTGTATCCTTCCCATATCTTTTACAACCTGCCAAACCTCAATTTAGGCAATTCAAACATAATTCATCAATTCATTAACATTCACAACTCACATTCATTATTCTCATCAATCATCATCAACACATTTCAAGATAACTCAATATTTTCATTAAGATTACTAACCCTTAACCTATATATATGCTTTAACCTATCTTATGGTCATCTAGCCTACATTTTCATGTGACATTATATATTATCTACGAGAAACCAGAACCATATGTTGGACGATTCTTCCTTAATACTGAAGCACCTCAAATTTCTCCATTCAATCAATGTCCAAGGCACCAAATGCTCACCAAACAGAAACTCAGCCTCCAAGACCAAATTTTCAAGCTTTCAACGCCACCAGTTTGATCCCAACACATATAATTTAATCAAATACCAAACAATAGTACTCAAAATCAACTTAGGGTTCATAGTTATTAATGATTAACAAGAGTTAGAGGTTTCTCACCTTACCAACGAAAATTTATGACAAGATCTGGCATGTCCATAAAGCTAGTTCGATTCTAAACACCAAATTCAACAAAATCTTAACACAATGACTTACGATTTTTGAAAATGAAGGGGTGAGCAGCTCGAAAAGAAACTAAGGCTTACCTTCCAAATTGTTTGGGTTTTGTAGAGCTCGACACAGAGATTGCGTGGCCGCAAACGATACGGCGATCGGAGCTCCGGATTGAGAGATATGTGATATTGAATTTAGATCCAAGGGTTCAAAATGTTCTCCTTTTCTCCCCAAGTGTTTCAGTGTGTTTTCCTTTGATTTGGGGAAGAAAAAGAGATGAACTTCTTATTTATATGCTAGGCCATGGGCCCGATTTGGGCTCGGTTTGACCCATTGGCCCAGTTTTGGGCCAAATACTTTAAAATTAGTGTTAAAAATTCATATTTTAATTATTTTTACTTCTTTAAACTATAAAAAATTTATTTTTTAATTCCTTTAAATAACAATTAATTTATTAGCTAATTATTTATTAATTTCGTGGGTTTTACACTTGTGATCAGAAACGACTCTCAGCTTTACTCCATACAAATAGTGCCTATAAATCTTCAATGCAAACACAACCGTCGCTAATTCTAAATCATGAGTTGGGTAATTCACTTAATGTGGTCTTAGCTGACACGAAGCATAAGCCACCACATTTCTATGTTGCATCAAGACACTACCCAAGCCTTTTAGCGAGGCATCACAATATACTTCAAATGGTTCATGTGGTTCGGATAAAATCAAGACTGGACCTGAAGTCAACTTCTCCTTCAAAGTTCAAAAACTTTCCTCACATTCTGATGTCCATCAACGCGATTTGAGAAAACCCATGAATAAACCTTCAGTAGTATCCAGCTAATCCTAAGAAGCTTCTAATCTCTGTCACTGACGTCTGTCTTCCCCACTCCATCACCGTCTTAACATTTGAAGGATCCATTGCTATTCCTTCTTTACTCACAACATGTCCTAAGAATTTTACCTCCTCCTTCCAAAACTCACACTTCGATAACTTCGCATAAAGTTTCCTGTCCTTCAGGATTTGCAACACTATCCTCAGATGCTCCTCGTGCTCTTTCATTGTCTTTGAATAAATGATGATGTTATTTATGAACACCACTACAAACTTATCCAAAAGGGACAAAATACTCTATTTATGTAATCTATGAACACAGCAGGTGCCTTCATCAACCCAAATAACATCACCGTATATTCATAATGACTATAGCGTATTCTAAATGCAGTTTTCAGAATATCCTTTTCCTTTACCCTTATCTGGATAGCCTGACCTCAAATTGATCTTCAAAACACTTTAGCTCTTTACAGCTGATCCATTAAATCGTCGATTCTCAGCAATGGGTACTTGTTCTTCACCATCACCTTATTCAACTGTCGGTAATCCACACACAGTCGCATTCCTCCATCTTTCTTTTTCCCAATAAAACTGGCGCTTCCCCCGAAGACCCACTCAATAGAATGAACCTCTTATTCTGAAGCTCTTCCAACTGAGGCTTAAGTTCAGCTAGCTTTATCGGAAGCATTTTGTATGGTGCAATTGAAATTGGACCCGCTCTCAGCACTAAATCTATCACAAATTGACGAAGAGGATTATGCCGGTTCAGAAATTTAGACAAAATAATTCCGTTGTGAGTATAGTTCAAACCGACAATCGATCCTCTCAATCAAAGTTTGAATTTCAGGATTGTCACAATTCAAAACAAATATAAAGCGGGAGTTTTAAATCCTAGGTCATCTCCCTCGGACTATACAATTTGATGTGCACACCTTTGGTTGTGAAATACGGGGGTTTTCAAGCATGAGATGTGATGAGCGGATAATTTATACGCTTTTTGGCATTATTTTTAGGTAGTTTTTAGTAGGATCTAGCTACTTTTAGGGATGTTTTTATTAGTTTTTATGTAAAATTCACATTTTTGGACTTTACTATGAGTTTATGTGTTTTTCTATGATTTCAGATATTTTCTGGCTGAAATTAAGGGACCGGAGCAAAAATCTGATAGGGGGCTGAAAAAGGACTGCTGATGTTGTTGGATTATGACCTCCTTGCACTCGAAATGGATTTTCTTGAGCTACAGAACTCTAAATGGCACGCTCTCAATTGCGTTGGAAAGTAGACATCCAGAGCTTTCCAACAATATATAATAGTCCATACTTTATTCGAGTGTAGACGACACAAACAGGCGTTCAATGCCAGTTCCATGCTGCATTCTGGAGTAAAACGCCAGAAACACGTCACAAACCAGAGTTAAACGCCAAAAACACGTTACAACTTGGCGTTTAACCCCAAGAGAAGCCTCTGCACGTGTAAAGCTCAAGCTCATCCCAAGCACACACCAAAGTGGGCCCCGGAAGTAGATTTCTGCACTTAGACTTATTTCTGTAAACCCTAGTAGCTAGTTTAGTATAAATAGAACTTTTTACTATTGTACTAGGGGTCTTTATAACTTATGTATTTTCAACGGTGTAGTTTCTACACACCATAGATTAAGGTGTGAAGCTCTGTTGTACCTCAAGTATTAATGCAATTACTATTGTTCTTCTATTCAGTTCAAGCTTATTCTTGTTCTAAGATATCACTCGTACTTCAACCTGATGGATATGATGATCTGTGACACTCATCATCATCTGTCTTTATGAACGCGTTCCTGAAAACCACTTCCGTTCTACAAGCGAGAGCTAGAGTGTGTATCTCTTGGATTCCTTAATCAGAATCTTCGTGGTATAAGCTAGAATTATTGGCGGCCATTCCTAAGATCCGGAAAGTCTAAACCTTGTCTGTGGTATTCCGAGTAGGATCTAAGATGGGATGACTATGACGAGCTTCAAACTCGCGAGTGTTGGGCGTAGTGACAGACGCAAAAGAATCACTGGATTCTATTCCAACATGATCGAGAACCGACAGATGATTAGCCGTGTGGTGACAACGCATTTGGACCATTTTCACTGAGAGGACGGGAGGTAGCCATTGACGCTGGCAAAACCTGAACATACAGCTTGCCATGGAAAGGAGTAAGAATGATTGGATGAAAGCAGTAGGAAAGCAGAGATTCAGAAGGAACACAATATCTTCATGCGCTTACCTGAAATTCCCACCAATGAATTACATAAGTATCTTTATCTTTATTTTATGCTTTATTTATCTTTATATTCGAAAATCATTATAACCATTATAATCTGCCTGACTGAGATTTACAAGATGACCATAGCTTGCTTAATACTAAAAATCTCCGTGGGATCGACCCTTACTCACGTAAGGTTTATTACTTGGACGACCCAGTGCACTTGCTGGTTAGTTGTGCAAAGTTGTGAAGAATGTGTGTGAACCATAGTATTGTGCACCAAGTTTTTGGAGCCATTACTAGGAATTGTTCAAGTTGTGAAAAGTATGAGTCACAATTTTGCCTATCAAGTTTTTGGCGCCGTTGCCGGGGATTGTTTGAGTTTGGACAACTGACGGTTCATCTTGTTGCTCAGATTAGGTAATTTTCTTTTCAAAAAGTTTTAAAAAATCTTTCAAAATTTTTTATTTGTTTTCGTTCTTTTCAAAATAATTTTCGAAAAAAATCCAAAAAAATTTGTTAAAATCATAAAAACCAAAAATATTTTTGTGTTTCTTGTTTGAGTCTAGTGTCAATTTTTAAGTTTGGTGTCAATCACATGTTTTTAAAATTTATGCATTTTTTTCGAAAAATTCATGCATGGTGTTCTTCATGATCTTCAAGTTGTTCTTGATAAGTCTTCTTGTTTGATCTTCATATTTTCTTGTTTTGTATCTTTTGTTGTTTTTCATATGCATTTTTGCATTCATAGTGTCTAAACATGAAAAATTTCTAAATTTGGTGTCTTGCATGTTTTTCTTTTCTTGAAAATTTTTCAAAAATAAATCTTGATGTTCATCTTGATCTTCAAAGTGTTCTTGGTGTTCATCTTGACATTCATAGTGTTCTTGCACGTTTTCTTTGTTTTGATCTTAATTTTTCGTGTTGTGAGTCATTTTTGTGTTTTTCTCTCTCATCATTAAAAATTCAAAAAAATAAAAAATATCTTTCCCTTATTTCTCTCATAAATTTCGAAATCTTTGGGTTGACTTAGTAAAAAATTTTTTAAAATAAGTTGTTTCTTGTTAGTCAAGTCAAGATTTCAATTTTAAAAATTTTAAAAATCAAATCTTTTTCACTTTTCTTCTTATTTTTTCGAAAATTTTAAAAATTGATTTTCAAAATCTTTTTCATAATTTTCGAAAACTTTACTAATACTTAATGTGATTGATTCAAAAATTTGAAGTTTGTTACTTTCTTGTTAAGAAAGGTTCAATCTTTAAATTCTAAAATCATATCTTCTAGTCTCTTGTTAGTCAAGTAATCAATTTTAATTTTAAAAATCAAATCTTTTTTAAAATAAATCTCTATCATATCTAAGGTTCTAAAAACTGGACCGGACCGGCCAGTTCGATCGGTTTAACTGCGAACCGGAAATGCATGCGGTCCGGTCCTCCTGTATTAACCGGCAGGAAGAAAACCGCGAAAAAATCGGTGAACCGGTTAAAAACCGGCAGGTTGGACCGAACCGGTGACAGGCCGGTTCTTCTAAAAAACTTAAATGGCTCCGTTTTTAATGGTTTTTCAAAAATAAAAAATTAAAACCCGACCCGCCCGACTCGCCCGACCCGTTACCACTCGGAACCCCCTTCTTCCTCATTCCCAAATCGTAGTCTCACACTCTCACCGTCTCTTACTCTCACACCCTACCCTATCCCTCTGAAGCATTCGAAAACCCCAGCCCAGTCGCTACCGCCGTCGCCGGGGTTTGCAGGTCGTGACCGTCACCACCGTCGCGTGGTCTCTTCCCCAGTTCGCCCGTTCATTCATCTCAGCCTAGCCCCTTCTGAAGCATTCCCAGGCTCCCAGCGTCCCCGTGGTCCTCAGGCTGCCATTGCCATCGCCTGCTCCTTAGCACCGCTTCTTCGTCTTCGCTGGCCTCTCCCTTTGTCGTCGCTGGTCTTAGCTTTGTCAGCACCAGGTGAGTGAATCCTCTGTTTCATCTTCTCTGTTTCAACTTTCAAGCTTTCATCCTCAGCGGCGGACCTCTGTGCCGCTGCACCCTTCTCCGCCTCGCCTTCACCTTCCTTCCCCCATTCTTCTTCTGCAACGCAAGTTCTACCCCCATGCTCCCTACCCTGTTCCCCTTTTACTGCCTTATTTTACTTGCTTTCAATTCTATCCTGGTTTTTTGTTCGAGTCACTAGGAGGCTTTAGGTTAGCTGACTTCTATTTTCTGGTTTGAATGTTGTTGTTGACTGGCTGAGTATTTTGGATTTTTCTGGATTGAATGCTGCAATGTCTGAACTGTGAATGCTGCTGTGATTGAACTGTGACTGCTGTTTCTATATTCTGCACATAACCTGCCTGATGAAATGCTTGGATGGAATTTTTGATTTGATTATGCACCTTAATGTAATTTTTGCTGCAACACCAAATTGAGCTTGGAATATGCCACTGTGGTTGTTTTGTTTGGCGTTACCTTATTCTTGCATATTTTCCTTTGGCATGATAATCTCCTGAGTTATGTACCTGTTAAACTCTAAAGTAGTTTTAAACTTACAAACTTTGAAATCTGTTTACTGTATTTTTCAACAGTACATACAATGTTTGGGGAATTGACTATAATTTTTCAGCAGTAGCCACTCAATTTTTAAGATTTATATTAGACTATAATTATATTTTAGGATTTGTATTTATAATTTATTTATTATTTCTATTCTAAAACGGTTTTTCCGGTTGAACTATCGGTTGGACCGGTTAGACCAGTAAACCAGTAAACCAGTGACTAGAACGGTTTGATGACTGGTCCGGTTTTCTGAACCTTGATCATATCTTTTCAATCAAATCTTTTTTTTTTCAAAATCAATTTCAAAAATCATTTCTGACTCCTTATCTTTTCAAGATTGATTTTCAAATCTTTTTCAACTAACTAATTGACCTTTTGTTTGTTTTACTATTTCTTATCTTTTTCAAAATCACCTAACTACTTTTCTCTCTCTAATTTTCGAAAATTACCTCCCTCTTTTTTAAAATTCTTTTAATTAACTAATTGTTTCAAATTTTAATTTTAATTTTATTTCTTCTCTTAATTTTTGAAAATCACTACCTTTTTTTTCAAAAATAATTTTCGAAATTCTCTCCCTCTCATCTCTTTCTATTTATTTTATTTATTTACTAACACTTCTCTTCATCTTAAAATTCGAACCCTCTCTTCTCTTCTGTGTTCGAATGTTTCTCTTCTTCATTCTTATTCTTCTTTTCTTCTACTCACATAAAGGAATTTCTATACTGTGACATAGAGGATTTCTCTTCTTTTCTGTTCTCTTCTTTTTCATATGAGCAAGAGCAAGGACAAGGACATTCTTGTTAAAGCAGATTCTGAACCTGAAAGGACTCTGAAGAAGAAGCTAAGAGAAGCTAAAGCACAATAATCCAGAAAAAACCTTACAGAGAATCTCAAAAAAGAAGGAGACATGGCCGAACCCAACAATAATGCAAGGAGGATGCTTGGTGATTATACTACACCTACTTCCAATTTTTATGGAAGAAGCATCTCAATTCCTGCCATTGGAGCAAACAATTTTGAGCTGAAGCCTCAACTAGTTGCTCTAATGCAACAGAACTGCAAGTTTCATGGACTTCCATCAGAAGATCCCTATCAGTTTTTAACTGAGTTCTTGCAGATCTGTGATACTGTTAAGACTAATGGAGTAGATCCTGAAGTCTACAGGCTCATGCTTTTCCCTTTTGCTGTAAGAGACAGAGCTAGAACATGGTTGGACTCACAACCTAAAGATAGCCTGGACTCTTGGGATAAGCTGGTCACGGCCTTCTTGGCCAAGTTCTTTCCTCTTCAAAAGCTGAGCAACTTTAGAGTGGATGTTCAGACCTTCAGGCAAAAAGATGGTGAATCCCTCTATGAAGCTTGGGAAAGATACAAGCAGTTAACCAAAAAGTGTCCTTCTGACATGCTTTCAGAGTGGACTATTTTGGATATAGTCTATGATGGTCTATCTGAGTTCTCTAAGATGTCACTGGACCACTCTGCAGGTGGATCCATTTAGCTAAAGAAAATGCCTACAGAAGCTCAAGAACTTATTGACATGGTTGCAAATAACCAATTCATGTACACCTCTGAGAGGAATCCTGTGAGTAATGGGACGCCTCAGAGGAAGGGAGTTCTTGAAATTGATGCTCTGAATGCCATATTGGCTCAGAATAAAATGTTGACTCAACAAGTCAATATGATTTCTCAGAGTCTGAATGGATTGCAAAACGCATCCAACAGTACTAAAGAAACATCTTCTAAAGAAGAAGCTTATGATCTTGAGAACCCTACAATGGTAGACGTGAATTACATGGGTGAAACCTATGGAATAACCTATAATCTCTCATGGAGAAATCATCCAAATTTCTCATAGAAGGATCAACAAAAGCCCCAACAAGGCTTTAATAATGGTGGAAGAAACAGGTTTATCAATAGCAAGCCTTTTCCATCATCTTCTCAGCAACAGACAGATAATTCTGAGCAGAGCCCCTCTAGCTTAGCAAACATAGTCTCTGATCTATCTAAGGCCACTTTAAGTTTCATGAATGAAACAAGGTCCTCCATTAGAAACTTGGAGGCACAAGTGGGTCAGCTGAGTAAGAAAATCACTGAAACTCCTCCTAGTGCTCTCCCAAGCAATACAGAAGAGAATCTAAAAAGAGAGTTGGTGCGCGAAATTGTGATCATCAATGGCGCCATCAACATGGTACGCTCAATTGCAATCTCAACTATTTATCACAACTTCACACAACTAACCAGCAAGTGCACTGGGTCGTCCAAGTAATAAACCTTACGCGAGTAAGGGTCGATCCCACGGAGATTGTTGGTATCAAGCAAGCTATGGTCACCTTGTAAATCTTAGTCAGGCATATTCAAATGGTTATGGATGATATATGAATAAAGCATAAAATAAAGATAGAGATACTTATGTAATTCATTGGTGAGAACTTCAGATAAGCGAATGGAGATGCTTTGTCCCTTCCGTCTCTCTGCTTTCCTACTGTCTTCATCCAATCCTTCTTACTCCTTTCCATGGAAAGCTGTATGTTGGGCATCACCGTTATCAGTGGCTACAATCCCGTCCTCTCAGTGAAAATGTTCAACGCACCCTGTCACGGCACGGCTAATCATCTGTCGGTTCTCAATCAGGTTAGAGTAGAATCCATTGATTCTTTTGCGTCTGTCACTAATGCCCAGCCTTTAGGAGTTTGAAGCTCGTCACAGTCATTCAATCATTGAATCCTACTCAGAATACCACAGACAAGGTTTAGACCTTCTGGATTCTCTTGAATGCCGCCATCAATTCTAGCTTATACCACGAAGATTCTGATTAAGGGATCCAAGAGATAAACATTCAAGCCTTATTTGCTTGTAGAACAGAAGTGGTTGTCAGGCACTCGTTCATAAGTGAGAATGATGATGAGTGTCACATAATCATCACATTCATCATGTTCTTGGGTGCAAATGAATATCTTAGAACAAGAATAAACTGAATTGAATAGAAGAACAATAGTAATTGCATTAATACTCGAGGTACAGTAGAGCTCCACACCTTAATCTATGGTGTGTAGAAACTCCACCGTTGAAAATACATAAGTGATAAAAGTGATCATTGGCTT
Source organism: Arachis hypogaea (assembly GCF_003086295.3). NCBI lineage: Eukaryota > Viridiplantae > Streptophyta > Magnoliopsida > Fabales > Fabaceae > Arachis > Arachis hypogaea. The sequence continues at coordinate 67,857,383 of NC_092039.1, read as the reverse complement.
CGGCCCCAGAGAGGGAACCAGAGGAACCAAGATCTGATCTAAGAACTAGAAATCCAAAGATGAAAATACAATAGCAAAAGGTTCTATTTGTATAGAACTAGTAGCCTAGGGTTTACAGAAATGAGTAAATTACATAAAAATCCACTTCCGGGCCCACTTGGTGTGTGCTTAGGCTGAGCATTGAAGCTTTCATGTGTAGAGACTTTTCTTGGAGTTAAACGCCAGCTTTTGTGCCAGTTTGGGCGTTTAACTCCAATTCTTGTGCCAGTTTCGGCGTTTAACGCTGGGCAGTTTTGAGCTGATTTGGAACGCCAGTTTGGGCCATCAAATCTCGGGAAAAGTATGGACTATTATACATTGCTAGAAAGTCCAGGATGTCTACTTTCCAACGCTGTTGAGAGCGCACCAATTGGGCTTCTGTAGCTCCAGAAAATTCACTTAGAGTGCAGGGAGGTCAGAATCCAATAGCATCTACAGTCCTTTTCAGCCTCTGAATCATATTTTTGCTCAGGTCCCTCAATTTCAGCCAGAAAATACCTGAAATCACAGAAAAACACACAAACTCATAGTAAAGTCCAGAAAAGTGAATTTTAACTAAAAATTAATAAAAATATAATAAAAACTAACTAAAACATACTAAAAACATACTAAAAACAATGCCAAAAAGCGTATAAATTATCCGCTCATCACAACACCAAACTTAAATTGTTGCTTGTCCCCAAGCAACTGAAAATCAAATAAGATAAAAAGGAAGAGAATATGCAGTGAATTCCAAAAACATCTATGAAGATCAGTATTAATTAGATGAGCGGGGCTTTTAGCTTTTTGCCTCTGAAGAGTTTTGGCATCTCACTCTATCCTTTGAAATTCAGAATGATTGGCTTCTATAGGAACTCAAAATCCAGATAGTGTTATTGATTCTCCTAGTTAAGTATGATGATTCTTGAACACAGCTACTTTATGATTCTTGGCCGTGGCCCAAAGCACTCTGTCTTCCAGTATTAACACCGGATACATACATGCCACAGACACATAACTGGGTGAACCTTTTCAGATTGTGACTCAGCTTTGCTAGAGTCCCCAATTAGAGGTGTCCAAGGTTCTTAAGCACACTCTTTTTGCCTTGGATCACAACTTTATTCTTTTTCTCTCTTCTCTCTTTTTTTTGTATTCACTGCTTTTTCTTGCTTCAAGAATCGTTTTTATGATTTTTCAGATCCTCAGTAACATGTCTCCTTTTTTATCATTCTTTCAAGATCCAACATTCATGAACAACAAATTCAAAAGACATATGCACTGTTCAAGCATACATTCAGAAAATAAAAGTATTGCCACCACATCAAAATAATTAATCTGTTATAAAATTCAAAATTCATGCAATTCTTCTCTTTTTCAATTAAGAACATTTTTCATTCAAGAAAGGTGATGGATTCATAGGACATTCATAACTTTAAGGCATAGACACTAAGACACTAATGATCATCAGACATAGACATAGATAACATAAGCATGGAAATTTGAAAACAGGAAATAAAGAACAAGGAGATTAAAGAATGGGTCCACCTCAGTGATGGCAGCTTGTTCTTCCTCTTGAAGACCTTATGGAGTGCTTGAGCTCCTCAATGTCTCTTCCTTGCCTTTGTTGCCCCTCTCTCATGATTCTTTGATCTTCTCTAATTTCATGGAGGATGGAATGTTCTTGGTGCTCCACCCTTAGTTGTCCCATGTTGGAACTCAATTCTCCTAGGGAGGTGTTGATTTGCTCCCAATAGTTTTGTGGAGGAAAGTGCATCCCTTGAGATGAATCTCTCCATCTCTCATGACTCGGAGGTGGAAGCTTTTGCCTTTCCTTTCCTCTTTCTAGAGGTTTCTCCAACCTTGGATGCCATAAATGGTTATGAAAAAACAAAAAGCAATGCTTTTACCACACCAAACTTAAAAGGTTTGCTCGTCCTCGAGCAAAAGAAGAAAGAAGAGAGTAGAAGAAGAAGAAATAGAGGAGATGGAGATGGCTTTGTGGTTCAGCCAAAGGGGGAGAAGTAGTGTTTAGGTTGTGTGAAAATGAAGGAGTGAAGATGGGTTTACATAGGGGTGGAGAGAGTGGTATGGTTCGGTCATGTAAGGGTGGGTTTGGGAGGGAAAGTGGTTTGAATTTGAATGGTGAGGTAGGTGGGGTTCTATGAAGGATGGATGTGAGTGGTGAAGAGAAAGATGGGATTTGATAGGTGAGGGGTTTTTGGGAAAGAGTGGTTGAGGTGATTGGTGAATGGATGAAGAAGAAGAGAGAAGGTGGTGGGGTAGGTGGGGATCCTGTGGGGTCCACAGATCCTGAGGTGTCAAGGAAAAGTCATCCCTGCACCAAGTGGCGAGCAAAAATGCTCTTCATGCCAATTATGGCGTTAAACACCGGGCTGGTGCCCATTTCTGGTGTTTAACGCCAGTTTCTTGCCCTTTCCTGGCATTTAACGACAGTCTGGTGCCCCTTTCTAGCGTTAAACACCCAGAATGGTGCCAGACTGGGCGTTAAACGCCCATTTGCTGCCCTTACTGGCGTTTAAACGTCAGCAAGGTCTTCCTCCAGGGTGTGCTATTTTTCTTTCTGTTTTTCATTCTGTTTTTGCTTTTTCAATTGATTTTGTGACTTCCCATGATCATCAACCTACAGAAAACATAAAATAACAAAGAAAAATTAGATAAATATAACATTGGGTTGCCTCCCAACAAGCACTTCTTTAATGTTAGTAGCTTGACAGTGGGCTCTCATGGAGCCTCACAGATACTCAGAGCAATGTTGGAACCTCCCAACACCAAACTTAGAGTTTGAATGTGGGGGTTCAATACCAAACTTAGAATTTGGTTGTGGCCTCCCAACACCAAACTTAGAGTTTGACTGTGGGGGCTCTGTTTGACTCTATTTTGAGAGAAGCTCTTCATGCTTCCTCTCCATGGTGACAGAGGGATATCCTTGAGCCTTAAACACAAAGGATTCTTCATTCACTTGAATGATCAATTCTCCTCTATCCACATCAATCACAGCCTTTGCTGTGGCTAGGAAAGGTCTGCCAAGGATGATGGATTCATCTATGCACTTCCCAGTTTCTAGGAGTATGAAATCAGCAGGGATGTAATGGTCTTCAATCTTTACTAGAACATCCTCTACAAGCCCATAAGCTTATTTTCTTGAATTGTCTGCCATCTCTAGTGAGATTCTTGCAGCTTGTACCTCAAAGATCCCTAGTTTCTCCATTACAGAGAGAGGCATGAGATTTATGCTTGACCCTAGGTCACACAGAGCCTTCTTAAAGGTCATGGTGCCTATGGTACAAGGTATTGAGAACTTCCCAGGGTCCTATCTCTTTTGAGGTAGTTTCTGCCTAGACAAGTTATCCAATTCTTTGGTCATCAAAGGGGGTTCATCCTCCCAAGTCTCATTACCAAATAACTTGTCATTTAGCTTCATGATTGCTCCAAGGTATTTAGCAACTTGCTATTCAGTGACATCTTCATCCTCTTCAGAGGAAGAATATTCATCAGAGCTCATGAATGGCAGAAGTAAATCCAATGGAATCTCTATGGTCTCATTATGAGCCTCAGATTCCCATGGTTCCTCATTAGGGAACTCATTGGAGGCCAGTAGACGTCCATTGAGATCTTCCTCAGTGGCAATCACTGCCTCTTCCTCCTCTCCAAGTTCGGCCATGTGGGGAATCCAAGAGATACACGCTCGGTTTAAGTTAAAATGGAAGTGGTTGTCAAGCACGCGTTCGTAAGGAATATCTTAGAATAAGAATAAGCTTGAATTGAATAGAAGAACAATAGTAATTGCATTAATTCTCGAGGTACAACAGAGCTCCACACCTTAATCTTTGGTGTGTAGAAACTCCACCGTTGAAAATACATAAGTGATCAAGGTTCAGGCATGGCCGAATGGCCAGCCCCCAAAGTCTAAGAACTAAACGTCCAAAGATAGATACCAAGATAAGACAGGACCAGATGTCTACTACAATATTAAAAAGTTCTATTTATACTAAACTAGCTACTAGGGTTTACAGAAATAAGTCTAAATGTAGAAATCCACTTCCGGGGCCCACTTTGTTGTGTGCTTGGGCTGAGCTTGAGCTTTACACATGCAGAGGCTTCTTTTGGAGTTAAACGTCAAGTTGTAATGTGTTTTTGACGTTTAACTCTGGTTTTCGACGTATTTCTGGCGTTTTACTCCAGAATGCAGCATGGAACTGGCATTGAATGCCAGTTTGCATTGTCTAAACTTGAATAAAGTATAGACTATTATATATTGCTGGAAAGCGCTGGATGTCTACTTTCCAACGGCATTGAAAGCGCTCCATTTGGAGTTCTGTAGCTCCTGAAAATCCATTTCAAATGCAGGGAGGTCAGAATCCAATAGCATCAGCAGTCCTTTTTAAGCCTGAATCAGATTTTTGCTCAGGTCCCTCAATTTCAACCAGAAAATACATGAAATCACAGAAAAATACACAAACTCATAGTAAAGTCCAGAAATGTAAAATTTGCATAAAAAATAATGAAAACATCCCTAAAAGTAGCTAGATCCTACTAAAAACTACCTAAAAACAATGCCAAAAAGCGTATAAATTATCCGCTCATCAGCTACTATGGTATACTGCTTAATAAAGGGTGGAGGCATCAATGTGCATGAAGTTATAGCTGAAGGAATCCAAGATTTAGTCGAGAAGAATGATCCGGGTGCTAGACTTTGGTACCCTAGCAGCATCCTTAGACTATGTATAAAAGCCAAGGTAGTATTCAAAGACAACAATCCAAAATGGGTAAACCTTGGGAGGCTAGTTATGCTCCAGCATATAACCTATGTGGCACCCGCTCAACAACAAAGAAGGCCTTAGATAAGGAAAAGAACATCACAAGAAGAACCTCACCAAGAAGAACCTTACCAAGAGGAACTTCATCAAGAAGAATACTAGCAAGAAGAGTACTACGATCCAACTAACATAAACTTAAATCACATTCAAGGAGCCATTGAGGATCTAGCAAGGAGTTATATAGAGGGACAAAAACAACAACTGCACATTCAAGCCCAAAGGATGGATCGTTAAGAAGAACTCCTCTCTAATTGGATGGGTCAACAAAGGGAGTGGTAGAAGCAACAAATGGAGCAGCAACAGGAGCAATACGCCCAGCACACCCAAGCCATCAATCAAGTAACTGAAAGGAAAGAGCGCCAAGACAAATGCCTTCAAGAACTCAACCAACGTTAGTTGTCTCAGATGAAAGCATTCAACGAGTTCAGCGTGCTCAATGAAGGACGGCAGCTACATCGGGAAGAGTTTAACATAAACACTCAGGCCAAGTTGACTTATGTGGCTGGGCATATGCATAATTTGCACCCTGCCATCCCAAGATATGATGCAGTTCGCAAGGACCTGACAGAGCAAGAGGAAGGGAAGGTGAAACAACAAAAGAAAGCATTGAAGAAGAAGATGGAGGATGCTGGTTTCTGGAAAAAGCTGATCGAAAAGCGCAAAGGGAATGGGGATTCGAGCAATCAAGAGGGATCCCAAGACAAAGGAAACAAAGGGACATGACCATTCTAATAAGTAAAAGGTGGTGGAGTTCCTTCTTCGTTCTATCTTTTTCAAGCTTTGAATAAGGAAAATCATGTATGAAATAGAACATGCTTACACAGTAGCTTAGAAGTTTTCAAGTCTGCCTTTAAGATTTCAGTGTCTAATTCTAAGTGTGTTGGTCTAAGTCCCTAGTTTTCATTTTCATCTTGCTTATATGTATGCTTGTCCTTTTAAGTCAATTAAAAAGAAAATGTTATGAAAAACAAGAGTGGGTTTATCTTGTGAAGTGAATTCTGAATGTTTGTGGTATGGTGATTGATTAGCTAAGTTGGTTCACCAATAAGGTGTATAGGCAATTATATGCCCCAAAACACATGCTTGAAACATATCCTATGAGACTAACCAAACAATAAGATCCTAATAAGAAAAGAGAACAACAAGAGTTTGAAAAGGAAGGAAAAGTTATAAGAAATAAGGCTAGGCACCAGGGGTTTGAATATTGAGGCATGTGTCTGTGGTGTTCCTGTGCAAGCGATATGCTTGGATGAATAAGCTCTTAGGGGTGCCTTATCACCTGGTAACTTGGGTTAATTAATCCGGGATTATCAGCTGAAATTCCACTATCAAGAGCAACCTTTGCTACAGAGCACTTAGTAACCCAAAGAGGGGCTGGATACCAAGGTCTCAAGAAAGAAAATAACAAACAATGTGCCTGTGGTGTGTATGTATGGGGGAAAGAGATTTGAGGGATTAAGTCCTTAGGGGTGTCTTAACACCTAGCACCTTGAACCAACTGGTTCAGGAGTGTTGGCTGAAAGCTTATCATAAAGAGTCGCCTTCTCACAAAGCACTTAGCCTAATAAGAATGCAATAAAACTTGGAAAAGAAGGGAGGATCAATAAATAATAAGTCTCAAGGAATGCAATCAAGCAAGTGTTCAAGGGCATGATAAGGGCCTCAACACCAGTGAAGGAATGAACCTCAGTTGCTGTGCATGAAACCCCATAAACCAGGATTTGACTTCTATAACAATAGATTGTTTATCTTGTTCTTTCATTCATTCTTCCTATGTTTCAGTACTTGCTTAGGGACAAGCAAGCTTTAAGTTTGGTGTTCTGATGCCAGGGCATCTTGGCAAGTTTCACTGACCTTTTCTTTATTAGTTTAGGGTAGTTTCATGCAATTTCTTAGTAAATAAGCAAGTTTTGGACTAAAATACACTTACACCTTGTGAATTTTACATGATTTCATGAGGATTAGGCAGGAATTAAATGATATAATTGATGATGCATAATCTCATGACTTGGAACAGAGCTTTGATGCACTTTAGTTGCTTGATTTCAGGACAAAGGAAGCAAGAAGGAGCCACGTTAGCAGCCACGTAAATCTAATTAACGTGACCACTAACATGGAATGGGGACAAGCTTGTAGAGTTAATGGAAAAAGTGATCGCCAATAACGCCTTCGAAGCCATCATAGCCCACGTTAGTTGCCACGTTAACTATATTAACGTGGTAGCTAACGTAGAGGAGGAAGACGAGCTCCAACGTTAGTGGTAAAAGCGAATGCCACTAACGTTCCACAAAGGCATAATTAAGCCACGTTAAGAGTCACGTTAATCTAATTAACGTGAACTCTAACATGGGAGGAGGAAGCAATCACCAACGTTAGTGACACTCACCTTTGTCACTAATGTTGGACTAAGCCAAGAGTGCCCACGTTAGTGGTCACGTAAAGATCACTAACGTGAAGAGTAACGTGGAGCTAAACATGATGGGCCAACGTTAGTGACACTTACCTTTGTCACTAACGTTGGAGATGGCAATCACCACCACGTTAGTAGCCACGTTAATCAAATTAACGTGAGCTCTAACGTAGGAAGGAGGGGCGTTTGGAGTGTTAGTGATAAAGGTAAGTGTCACTAACGCTCTTGAAGCTTAGGCATGCCCACGTTAAGGGTCACGTTAGTTATACTAACGTGAAATCTAACATAGGGAAAGGGGCAAAGAGCAACGTTATTGGAAAAGGTGAGTGTCAATAACGTTTGCGAAGGACCAAGAGGAACCATTAGTGGTCACATTATTGCCACTAACGTTGTAGTTAACATGGATCATTTTGGGTTGGAACGTTAGTGAAAAAGGTGATCGTCACTAATGTTCTCGAACCCACATTTTCACTTAACGTTAACACCACTAACGTCCTAACTAACGTCCATGCCTAACGCACATTTTTCTGCAAGCTAAGCCCACTGAAGATTGTAACTGCTTCAACTCAAGATCAAAGGCCCATATCCAAGACTTGAAGAACTAACTAGAAGATCAAGAAGAGTAGTATATATAGGAGTAATTTTGAACTAGAGGAGAGCTTGGCACTTTTGGAGAACTACACTCTGTATATTTACTTTCTGCATTTTCTAGTTTGTGAAGAATGTACTCTTCCCTACCACTTTCCATTTCCAGAGCTATGAACAACTAAACCCCTTTCATTGGGTTAGGGAGCTCTGTTGTAATTTGATGGATCAATTATAGTTTTCATTCTTCTTCCTCTTTCTTTTCTCTTGATTTGCTAGAAAGCTTTTGATCTTAATCCAATTGGTTAGTTGTCTTGGAAAAGAAACTCTCCATAATTGGATCTCCTCTGAGCCTTGGAAAAGGGATGAGGAGATCATGCTAGAAATGCTTTCTCATGTTGGACCAAATTGGGGTTTGGGCGGATATAGTGACATATAATCCTCCTAACACTTTGATTTGGAAATACATGTGGTATAATCAGTGACCATACTTCATCTCTTCCCATAAGCAATTAAATCAAGGAATTGGACAATTGTTCAAGCTTAGAGAGATTGGGTTGCCAAGGAATTGGGATCCAATCACCTAAGATTGCCAATGAGATCAATGAATGCATTAATTGAGAAGAGATGAGAATGAATTAGATTCGGAAGATACAACATCTCCTAAGCCCAATGAATCCCTCATTTCTGATCTTACCCATTCTCTTTACTTTCTGCCATTTATCTTCATGCTTATTTCTTCAAATCCCCGTTTAAGATTTTGCACTTTACTTTCTGCACTTTACTTTTCCGCCATTTAATTTTTTGCAATTCTCAACCAAATTTCTGTTTAGCTCAACTAGCACATCTTTCCAACTAAAGTTACTTGACCAATCAATCGCTGTGGGATTCGACTTTACTCTATTGTGAGTTTTTACTTGACGACAATTCAGTATACTTGCCGAAGGAAAATTTGTTGAGAGACAAGTTTTCGTGCATCAATAAGTTCATGGACTGTATGTGTAACTTTGGGGCGTGTGTGAGCATCATGCCACTCCCCATCTATGAAAGATTGAACTTATCTCTATTAAAGAGATCCGGGGTGAAATTTATGTTAGCCGACAAGAATATTGTGTTCGTTGTGGGGATTGCTGAGAATGTCATAGTGAATATTCAAGGATTGCTCTTTCCAGTTGATTTTCACATTTTGGATACCCCTCCCATTGGCTCAACCAAGCCATCAGCAATACTCCTTAGAAGACCATTCTTGAAGACGACTCGTTTCAAGCTAGACACACACTGGGGAGTCTATTCTTTTGAGTCGGATGGCAGGTTAGTCAAGTTCACTTTGGAGGAAACCAACAAGCCCATCGTTGAAGCCTACTCTATCTTTGGGTGTGACATATTTGAAGAGAAAGTGAGTGAAGATGGCAGGGAGCAAGCAAAAGAGGATAGTGCCAAGAAGTCAAATTCAAAGGATCATACTCAACCAAAACAAGCCAAGGAGTTAGAGATTTTCCTCCTTGGGGAAGTTTCCAAATGACCAATGAAGCCATGCAAGTCCAACTTAGGACTTTAAACCAAAGCGCTTGGTGGGAGACACCCCACCATGGTGACATTTTTCTAACTCTATCTCTTGTTTATATCTTTTTGGAACTATTTGTTTTCTTGTGATATAATGCTTAGCTTAGATTTAGTTGGTTAATTCTGAGTTGTATAGGCTAGAATTACTTGTGGACTATGATTTTGTGCTTGTTTGAATGATTTGGGGTTAGTATATTGTTATGCTAAGGTTGGGAACCTTAGTTTTGAAGAGAAAAGAAAATTCTGAAACAGGGCATCTGGGCGTGCGCACAGAACTGCATTTTTTGCCATCTGTGCAGACGCACAAACCTGTGCGTCCGCACACGCCCTGACATACTCTCTGGTCACAGCGCTAGCACAGTCTGTGTGTGCGCGTTGCTCCATTTCCCTCATCTATGCGCGTATACAGCTGCGTGCGTATGCAAAGGTCCCCTTTTGTGCTTCACCTGTGCAGCCACACAGACGCGTGCGTCCGCAGAGACACGTGCGTCCGCAGAGACACGTGCGTCTGCACACCAATTGACAGCCCCACTGGTGGGAGCGAGGGAACAACTTGTGCGTGTGAACAACGCCCCCAGTCTTGTCTTCTGTGCATGTGCACGGACCTGTGTGTGCACACACACTTGCTTTTGTCCACATAATTTCAGAAAAAAAAAGTGAGAGAGCCCCTCTGTGCATGCGCACACTTTGTGCGCCCGCACGCTCTCTTGCAGCCTCTCTGGTCGCAGCGTTCGCACGTAGTGTGCATTTGCACTCTTCCAAATTTTCGCTTCTATGTATCCACACAGCCCCCTGTGCGTCCGCACAGGTTGCGTTCTGGGCAATAACAGGGCAACCTGCCCTGTTGAGTGGCAGCATTCTTTCTTTCTTCTTTTCTCCCAAGCTGCCCTGTCCCTCTCTTCTCTGCCTAGCGTCACTGCCAGTCTACTGCCGTCAGCCCACCGCCGGTGACCACCTTTTCTTTACGTTTCTCTTACTTCTCTTCTCTTCTCTTTTCTCTATTCACCACCGGTGAGTTCTCTCCTCCGGTGCTCTTTCCGGCGAACCCAACCGCCGTGATTTTGCAGTGGCTATGAGAAGTGCCATTATTTCTCCCTAGTTCTTGTTCTTTATACTTAAGGTTCTTATTTTTCTATCTTTTCCTATCTATATTTTTATTTTTATTTTCATATCTTTTATGTTGCTTAGATTACATTTATTGCTTTCTTTGCTGTTTCTTTGTGTTGCAAATTGTTGTTGCTTGATTATTGGGTTGATTAGGATCAACTTTGAGCTTACTTGTGATGAAATTGTGCATTGCATACCACATGTTCGATAAAATGCCTCAATGAACATCTTGATTGATTCATATGACTTGGCCATTATATGCTTTCAATTTATCTTTTGTTAGGCATATTGTATGAATTATACAACTTTATTTGTGAATTTTGATGTTGATCAAATTATTTTATCAATGCATTTCCTTGTTGGCATACTTTGAGTTCAACCACCCATGTTTTCCAAGAATTTTTATACTTTGTTAATGGGTGATTTTCATTGTAAATGCATTGTGCTGGTAGAATCTAAGTCTCAATGTTCATCTTAGAATTTAAATTGAGTAATCACTTTACAAATGCTCAAATTTTGGTGATGTCTTGATCAAACATCTTTTGGCTTTCAATTATGAGCATTGTATATGTGTTTACCACTTGTTGAGGATGAACAATTGACAATTGCTTTTTGGTGCTTTCTTGAAGTTGCTTGCATTTTTATATTTTATATTTGCAACTTGAGCACTTAGTTGTGAAGTCTTGAACTTTTAATTGCCTAGAGAGTGTGATTGCCGTTGTGTGCGGCCGGTGTGTGTGTTTCAACCGCGCGTACCATTGGAATATACACACCACCATTCTTATTAATCACACCATCTTCAAGCTCCCAACTAAGAATTTGATTTTCTTGACTTTATTAAGTGCTTCCTCATTATTCTTAATTGTTGTTGTCTTATAACCTTGATATTTTCTATTTTCTTTCAAGAAGCAAAAGAAGGGTAAGAAACTGGTCACTTTACCGGTTGTGCAACCTACAACCCGCGCATCAAGACCATATTTCTTGGATCGCCTGAACGATAACCCGGACATCTTGATCAACCAAAGAGCCAAGTTCCGATATGGCGATATTGAGGAAAGGCCAATCCATTGGGAATAGATGCTTAAGGTTCTGATCAAGTACAAAACATTCATCCATGAGCGGATTGCCTCACTTCATTGGGAATTTCTTGAGTAAGACCCAATTGAAGTCAATGAAACCATGGTGTGGGAATTCTACGCCAACTACCAAACCTGGGAAGTGGAGTGAGTAATCCTCCGAGGAAAAAGGTTGGATACTTCCAACCGAGCTATTGAAGCTATTTTGAAGATCCCCCACATTTTGCCCGAGAATGATGACTACTCAGGGATCAGGGCGAGTGTGTCCAAGGGGAGGATGTCTTTGACTCCCATACTTAAGCGAATTGGCCATTTCGGTGCTTCATAGGAGTATAGCAAACGGAGAAATTCTGTTCCCACAGCTATATCTTATCTAGATTTGAATGCCGAAGCTCGTATATGGCATCAAATTATGGCAGACTACATTATTCCCAGCACTTATGCTACCCATGTGAGAGTCAAGACTGCCTACTTTAGGCTATCATTGAAGGAAAGAGTATAGCCATTGTACCTGTATTACGCACATCGATATGGAAACTGATTGAGAAGAAGAACATCAACATCCCTTTTCCATCGATGGTGATGCGTTTAGCAACAGCAGCAGGGGTAGAATGGCATCCAAGAGATATCATGTTCAGGGTTCCTAGAGGCAACAAGTTCATTCTGAAGGGAGATTTGAAAGATCAACAACTACAACCCCCTCCAAAAGGAAGACACCCACAGCACCACCACCAAGTCTACCAACATCGTCAGCTGCTTTACCCTTTCTCCGCCCTCTTCTAGAATTATTTGAAGACATTGGTGGATGAAATTGTGATCATCAATATTGTACTCTTTGTTGTTGTATGGAATAATTATAATGGCTCTTTGCTATGTGTGGACACAACTCCGTTCAACTAACCAGCAAGTGTACTGGGTCGTCCAAGTAATAAACCTTACGTGAGTAAGGGTCGATCCCACAGGGATTGTTTGTATGAAGCAAGCTATGGTCATCTTGTAAATCTCAGTCAGGCGGATTTAAATAAATTATGGAATTTGGAAAATCAAATAATAGTAAATAAACATAAAATAAAGATAAAGTTACTCATGTATTTCCATGATGGGAATTTCAGATAGGTGTGTGGAGATGTTGTGCTCCTCTTGAATCTCTGCTTTCCTACTGCTTCATCCAATCCTTCTTACTCCTTTCCATGGCAAGCTGTATGTAGGGCATCACCGTTGTCAATGGCTACATCCCATCCTCTTAGTGAAAAAGGTCCAAATGCTCTGTCACAGCACGGCTAATCATCTGTCGGTTCTCAATCAGGTTGGAGTAGAATCCCTTGATTCTTTTGCATCTGTCACTAACGCCCAGCCTTCAGGAGTTTGAAGCTCGTCACAGTCATTCAATTCCGGAATCCTACTCGGAATACCACAGACAAGGTTAGACCTTCCGGATTCCCACGAATGCCGCCATCAATTCTAGCTTATACCACGAAGATTCTGATTAAGGAATCCAAGAGATATGCGCCCGGTCTAGGGTAGAACGGAAGTGGTTGTCAATCACGCGCGTTCATAGGTGAGAATGATGATGAGTGTCACGGATCATCACATTCATCAAGTTGAAGTGCAACGAATATCTTAGAATAGGAATAATTCAAATTGGATAGAAAATAATAGTAATTGCATTGAAACTTGAGGTACAGCAGAGCTCCACACCCTTAATCTATGGTGTGTAAAAACTCCACCGTTGAAAATACATAAGTGAAAGGTTCAGGCATGGCCGAATGGCCAGCCCCCCAAAACGTGATCAATAGTCTCCTCAGATGAAGAATAAAATAAAACTGAGACCAAAGATGTCTAATACAATAGTAAATTATCCTATTTATACTAGACTAGCTACTAGGGTTTACATGAGTAAGTAATTGATGCATAAATCCACTTCCGGGGCCCACTTGGTGTGTGTTTAGGCTGAGCTTGATCTATCCATGAGATGAGGCTTCTTTTCGAGTTGAACGCCAAGTTGTAACGTGTTTTGGGCGTTCAACTCCGGGTCGTGACGTGTTTCTGGCGTTTTACTCCAGACAGCAACATGGAACTGGCGTTGAGCGCCAGTTTACGTTGTCAATCCCGAATAAAGTATGGAGTATTATATATTGCTGGAAAGCTCTGGATGTCTACTTTCCAACGCCGTTGAAAGAGCCCCATTTGGAGTTCTGTAGCTCTAGAAAATCCATTTCGAGTGCAGGGAGGTCAGATTCTAACAGCATCAGCAGTCCTTTGTCAGCCTCCTATCAGAGTTTTGCTCAAGTCCCTCAATTTCAGCCAAAAATTATCTGAAATCACAGAAAAACACACAAACTCATAATAAAGTCCAGAAATGTGAATTTAACATAAAAACTAATGAAAACATCCTAAAAGTAGCTTGAACTTACTAAAAACTACCTAAAAACAATGCCAAAAAGCGTATAAATTATCCGCTCATCAGACATCTTACACGATATCCACCGCATGGAGCATTTGGAGCAAAGGTGTTTCGAGTGGATAGCGGCAAGGCTAGATGGAAGAAACCCCGACCCACCTCCTAGAGCTTCATCCGAGCTAGCTGGGGAGGAGTATGATGTTGTTGACCAATCCACTTCTAAGTCCACCAGCTGAAGGTGGCCCCTCTTCACTCTCCTGGAGAATGAGCATGCACGGAGGATCGTGCACAAGCTAAGTGTGAGGGATGATCGATGACTTCAAAAGGGGGTAAAATTTCTCTTTTCAAGGCACTTTGCAATGTTTCTTGTAGTACTTTTCCTTTATTTTGAGTAGTTTTAAGTATATATCATCTTGTTTGGTTTTTCTGTAAATATTTCTTTATTGTTTATGGATATGTAGTAGTTAGTATTTGCATGTTGCATGATAGAATGAATAAATTGGTGAAACACCAAGGAATTTCCATGAAATCCTTTTCTAGGGAATACCATTAATTGAATTGAAGGAGATATTATGTTTGCCAACTTGCTTGGAGTAAATTTTTTGCAGAACATGGAAAAGAGCTCGAACAACATACCTTGTGAGTCTTGAGCTTAATAGATTGTTGCATCTTTTTTAACCATAATGTTGTTTTTGTGTGTGATTATTACTCCTTTTTTATTGTGATCATTGATTTGCATGATTCTTTATATCCTGTTTTGTTTTTGGATGCATTTAGCATGATTGAGGCCATTTTTTATGATTAACTCACTAACCTATATGGCCAAACCTTGCATGCACCTTTGTTAACCCCTTTGAGCCTATGAATTCCCTTTTGTTTTGATGATTGATGCGCGTGCATCATTGCCTAATTTTAGTAGTCATTTTAGTAGATTTCTATTTAGTTTTCATACAAATATTGCCAATATATGAGTAATAGCATGAAAAATTTCTGCATGAAACAAAATCTCAAGCATAGGTGAATTTTAGCTAATATACAGGGTAAATATGATAAAATAGATCACACTAAGTGAAGTTTTGATTTGGAGTATTATTAGCACACTTAGTATATAAAGATCATCTTGTATGTTACCTTGATGCACTTTGTTTGTTTAATTTTAGTCCAAAAGAAGCAGAGAAGAGCCACGTTAGTGCTACTAACGTGGGCACTAACGTGGAAGGAAGGAAAGTTGGAATGTTAATGGCATCAACTTTGAAGAAGGAGCAGCGTTAGTGGCAAAAGTGAGTGCCAATAACGCTAGCGAAGGGCAAGAAGACCCATGTTAGCTTCCACGATAGTTACATTAAAGTGGAAACTATCATGGAAGGAAAGGGAAACGCCAATGTTAGTGGAAAAGGTGAACGCCACTAACGTTTGCGAAGCAAAGAAGACCCACGTTAGCTTTCACGTTAGTTACATTAACGTGGGAACTAACGCGGAAGGAAAGGGAGATGCTAACGTTAGTGGAAAAGGTGAACGCCACTAACGCTAGCGAAGCAAAGGAAGACCCACGTTAATGGCCACGTTAGTTACACTAATGTGGACACTAACGTGGGCAAAAATCTTACACGGCAACCTGACCATGCCTTCTTCAAACAAGAATAACTTGAGCCACAAAGCTTCAAATGAGGTGATTTCAAAAGTATTGGAAAGTTGGACTCCAGAGCATTCCAAGCATATATGACACTACATGGTGGTCACTAAATTTGAGGGAGAAAACCTGATATGAAAGTGCAAAGATGAACATGGTATCAACCTGTAGTAAGGCCAGCTAACCTCTTCACATTTCAAGAAGTGTAACTCGAGCTTTAGAGCTCCAAATGATGTGCTTCCAAAAGCGTTGGAAAGTCGACATCCAAGGCTTTCCAAAAATATATAATAGTATGGGGTAGATATTAAGTTTGAGCTCCAAAACCGGGCAATATTAAGCCCCTGATCGCTAGCGTTTTTGTGACTCACTTTTTCCAGTAACGCTAGCGACTATGCCAGCAACCTTGTCCACTTCAAAGGAGCATAACTTGGGTTACAGAGGTCCAATTGGGATAATTCTAGTTGCTTTAGAAAGTTGACATTCAGAGCTTTCCAAAAATATAAAATACTCTATAGTGGGCATGAAATTGGAGCACAAACAAGAGATATCTTTTAAGCCCCAAAAACACCAACTAGGTAGCAAGTGTAACGTTAGCCACAATAACTTCAACACTAACGCCATACTTGTAGCGTTAGTGTGGCTAACGGCAGCACTAACGCTAAGCAGCTGGACCTCAACTTGATTCACTTCTATCTCAAGTCCACTTCAAAGCTCAAGCAAGCAAGCCCACAATTGTCAACCAATCAAGGCCACAAGAAGCATCTAGAATAGGAATTTTCATTTAATTGTAATTTACTTTTAATTTCATTTTGTAATTTAGAGAGCCTATATAAAGGCATTATTTTTTACATTCAATTCATCCTGGAACAGAGAATTGAAGGAAGGGGGAGAGAGTGAAGACCAATTCAAACTTCTGTGAATTGGCACACTCCAAGGGGAGTGGGTCTTCGGACCCCTCCCCTCAACCACTCTTCTTCCTTTTCTCTTCTTTTCTTCCTTAGGAGTAGTTTCCTTTCTTTGCACTTTTTATTTATGAATTTGGAATTTCAATGTTAGTTTTAGTCTTCATCTTTACTTTTCTGCACTTTCTTTCTTTTCTATTTTGGTAGAGCAATGATCAACTAATTCTTTCCATTGGGTTAGAGAGCTCTATTGTGATTCAATGGATCAATTGTAGTTCTTATTCTTCTTCTTCTTTCTTTTCTCTTGATTTTACTAGAGAATTTTTGATCTTCATCCAATTGGTTAGCTATCTTGGAAGAGAAGCTCTCCATAATTGGATCTCTTCGGAACCTTGGAAGAGGAATGAGGAGATCATGCTAGAAATGCTCTCTCACATTGGATTAGGTTGGGGGTTGGGCGTATATAATGACATGTAATCCTCCCAATACTTTGATATATGAATGTGTGTGGTATAATCAGTGACCAAACTTCATTTCCTCCCATGAGCAATTAAATCAATGAATTGGGATATTATTCAAGCTTAGAGAGATTGGATTGCCAAGGAATTGGGATCCAATCACTTAAGATTGCCAAGGAGATCAATAAATACGTTGATTGGGGAAGAGATGAGAATGAACTTGATCCGGAGGATTGCAATATCTCTTGATCCCAATGTCTATTTTTAGTTCTTACATTTACTTTTGTTGCCATTTACATTTCCTTGTTACTTATCACTCCAATATAATTCGTCTAACTAGGATAATCAATTAACCATTGATTGTTTAATCCGTTAATCCCTGTGGATTCGACCTCACTCTATTGTGAGTTATTACTTGACGATAATTCGGTATACTTGCCGAAGCGAAATTTGTTGAGAGACAAGTTTCCGAGCATCAAGTTTATGGCACCGTTGCCGGGGATTAATTGTGATTAACAAACAACCGGTTGGTTGATTACCTAGATTAGACATTTTGCTTTGTTTTGTTTTGTTCATGTAATTGCTTTGGTTCTTTGTTTTCTATGCTCTCTAACTGTTTGTGTTAATGCTTGGTGGACGAAATTGTGATCTTTAATTAGTGGCCCTTTGGCATGAGCCAAAGAGAACTAATTTAACTAACTAATTACTTTCTTTTCACAACTTCGTTCAACTAACCAGCAAGTGCATTGGGTCGTCCAAGTAATACCTTACGTGAGTAAGGGTCGATCCCACGGAGATTATTGGTTTGAAGCAATCAATATTTATTTTATTAGTCTTAGTTAGGATGTCAACAAGGTTATTTGGATTAAAAGTGAAATTACTAGATTTGATTATAAAAATAACAGAGGGAATAATGTTACTTTGTTTTGCAGTACTGGAGAATATGTTGGAGTTTTGGAGATGCTTTGTCCTCTGACTTCAACTCTTCCTTGAAATCCTCTTCTCACACGCAGGTTCCTTCCATGGCAAGCTCTATGTAGGGTGTCACCGTTGTCAGTGGCTACTTCCCATCCTCTCAGTGAAAACGTTCCTATGCTCTGTCACAGCACGGCTAATCATCTGTCGGTTCTCAATCAGGTTGGAATAGAATCCATTGATTCTTTTGCGTCTGTCACTAACGCCCAGCCCTCAGGAGTTTGAAGCACGTCACAGTCATTCAATCCCGGAATCCTACTCGGAATACCACAGACAAGGTTTAGACTTTCCGGATTCTCATGAATGCCGCCATCAATCCGGCTTATACCACGAAGATTCTGTTGGGGAATCTAAGAGATACTCATTCAGTCTGATGTAGAACGGAGGTGGTTGTCAGGCACACGTTCATGGATTGAGGAAGGTGATGAGTGTCACGGATCATCACCTTCTTCACAATTAAGCGCGAATAAACATCTTAGATAAGAACAAGCGTGTTTGAATGGAAAAACAAAGGAATTGTATTAAATCATCGAGACGCTGCAGAGCTCCTCACCCCCAACAATGGAGTTTAGAGACTCATGCCGTCACAAAGTATGTAATTCAGATCTGAAAATGTCATGAGGTACAAGAAATGTCTGTAAAAGTTGTTTAAATAGTAAACTAGTGACCTAGGTTTACAGAAAATGAATAGACTAAGATAATTGGTGCAGAAATCCACTTCTGGGGCCCACTTGGTGTGTGCTGGGGCTGAGACTAAAGCTTTCCACGTGTGGAGTGATGGTGTTTCTGTGGAAAAATGAATTTCCAACACACAAATCCAACCGGCAAGTGTACCGGGTCGCATCAAGTAATAATAACTCACAAGAGTGAGGTCGATCCCACAGGGATTGATGGATCAAGCAATTTTAGTGGGTGATTAGTTTAGTCAAGCTAACATTTAAGTGAGAATTGTGGCAGCAAAATGTAAATAGCAATGAACTTAAATTGCAGAATGTAAATAGGCAGGAAGCTTAAAGAACAAGCAATGTAAATTGCAGAAACTTAAATGACAAGAAATATAAATTGCTTGAATCTTAAATGGGTCAGGGATGTGGGATTGCAGGAATTAATCAAGGAAAAATAAATTGCAACAAGTAAAAGAGTAGAGAATTGATTCAATGGAACTAGATCTTAACAGAAAAGTAAAAATGCTTTGAAGAATTTAGAACAGAAAAGCAATGCTTAAGTTGCAGCAAATTAAAAATGATTGAAGATCTCAGGATTGGAGGAGACTAGATAACAAGTCTAGATCTCAAATCCTTCCTTGATCCAACAAGAACAATTGCAAGAGAAATAAAGGAAAGCAAATTGCAGAATCGCGGAAGAAGAAGTAATGAACCGAAAGTGGAATTCAATTATGCAGAAAATTAAAGAAGAGATCTCAAGGTGAGAATGAAACAGAATTCCTCCAATCTCACTCAAGATTCAAAACAGATAAGAAAACTAAAGGAGAGAGCTCCCTATTCCTAATGGAGCCGGCCTCTTTACAAAGATGGAAATGATGCCTTATATAGGCTTTACAAAATAAAATGAAAATGAAATTAAAACAAATTACAAAAATGAAAATCCTAATTTAATTGATCCATGTGCCTTTGAGTGATGATGTGGGCTTTGCTTGCTTTGGATTTGAGGAGAAATGGGTCTTGGATGGCCTTGATTCAATTTGGTGAGGAATTGAATTAAATTGAATTTTAGTTGATTTTTGGCCCATAACACTCCCAGGAGGCTGCCCTGCCCTTGTGGAGGGCAGGGCAGAAAATTGATGCATGGTGCGGGAGCTTGGCGCGGCATGGTGCGAGTTTGGTGCGCCATTGGTGCAAGTCTGGCACGTCCTGGTGTGGCAAGATGCTGCCCTGCCCGTGCCAAGGGCAGGGCAGAAAAGTTGGTGCTGCCAAGGTTGAGGCGTGCGTGCGTTGGTGCTGCCAGGAAGAAAATTGGTGCGCCAAGGTTGAAAATTGGTGCGTGGGACGCTGCCAGGGGAGGAAATTGGTGCGCCAAATTTGTTGCTTGGTGCGCCAATTTCTTGTGCCATCCAAATTCTGCCCTGCCCGCGCCAAGGGCAGGGCAATGTTCCTTCCTTCACGTCCCAAGTTCGAATCACGGAGGAGGCAAACACGCTACATCATTTTCCTTGGCTTCTTTTTGCTTATTTTTGGCCCTTAAAGATGCCTCTCATTCCTGCCCCAATTGTGCGCCAAATATGGATTTCTATATATCGTTGGAAAGCTCTGAATGTCAGCTTTCCAACGCAAATGGAAGCACATCAATCGGACGTCTGTAGCTCAAGTTATAGCCCTTTGAAGTAGGCATGGTCATGCTGTGAGCGCCCAGATTTTAACTTAGCGAAAATTTTGCTTCCAATCCTTAATGTGCATCACGATCCTGCCCTTGGCAAGGGCAGGGCAGAATCGTGCTGGCTGCTTCCTTCCTTGATTTGGTCATGGGCCACGCTTTTAAAAGCGTGGCCTAAGGCTCCAAAGTGTACCCCAACTTCAAAGTGTACCCCAAAGCTCTTTTTTTCTCCTTTTTTTGTGCTTCTTTGCTTCTTTTTCTTCTTATTTCCTACAAGATTTATAAAATTAAAATATCAAGAAAATATATCATTTAAGTACAAAAAGCATTCAATATTTAAGCACAAATCATCAATTTCTTGTATGAAAAAGCATAGAAAATGGGTATATGATGACTTGTCATCACAACACCAAACTTAAACCTTGCTTGTCCCCAAGCAAGAAAAGAATCATGCAATAGAAATTGACAATCCAAGGTAAGAAGAGTAGCAAGTTAATGTTCATGGCAAGCTAGTTTTCTATGCATGCTACAATTACAAAAGAGATGTAAATGATTGATGCTTCTATCTAGCTTATTTTATGAAATCTTTTTCTTATAATTCTTCCTTGAAACAAGCTTTTGATTTTTTTTCTCTTTTTTTTTTTTTAGCTTCTCCTTTTGGGTGCTTTGCCCCATGAGTAAATAACAAAGCTACGACTTCTAAATGCTTTGTTTTCAAGTATTACCACTTGATACATAAGCACCACAAGCATTTAATTAGAGAACTTCATTAAGCTCATTTTTCTTTTCTTTTCTTGACTCTCTAATCATTGATGCTCATAGCCTTGAGCTTTGAGGGAGTGCTTTTGCACTTGAGCCTAGCCTTGACTTCTAAGTGTTTTGTTTTCAAGCATTTGGCTTGATACATAAACACCACAAGCACTTAGCAAATAAATTGCCATTGGTACTCAGAGCCTTCAACTTTCTCATTCTTTCCCTTTTTCTTTTCTTGCTTTAATTGTATTTGCTTCTTCAAGGTTTTCATGATTTTAAAAGATTTCACAAAATGTACTAGATGAAAAACTTCAATTAAATAAAATCCAATGCAATTGAGCAACAATTAATCATACTAGCTTTCCAATACTTGTATGCACATGCTAAAATCTTCTTTAATGCCTTGTTTGTTTATGATCATGATGCTTTATTGCTTTTGAATTCACAAAGCTCAAGTTGGTAGTTATAATGCCACAGCAACATATTTCAAATCAAATTCAAGCTATGCTTAGTCATACCACACATGTATACAGAAAATATAAAGACAATCATGCAATTTAAAGTGTTGGAAATAAATGAGAGGAAAAGGAACTTTACAACCTTGTAGTCCATCTTCTCTATTGTTGTCATTTTCCTCCCATTCTTCTCCTTCCCATACCAACTCAGAATGCTTGCTCATCCTCAAGCAACAATTAGAACAATAGCTATGGGGCTAAGATGGATCATGAATGTCTTACACAATGAAATGTTAGCAGTACATGTGTTTTGAGCAAGCAAAATTTAAGATAAAAATCAAGGCACAAGAGACAAAGACATTTTGATTGCAAACATAAGAGGGTGTGCATGATACATTGCATAAAAAAATAAGTGGCACACCAAACTTAGTGTGACACTTTCACTTGAAATTAATGCAAGTATCTAGTAAGCATTGGAACCAAATTTTGTTGCATAGCAACACCAAACTTAGAATGCAACCATATGTCAATTTATTTGAACTAAAACTAAACAAAAGAAACTGTTATTTGTTGAATACAATCACCAAGCCAAGAATATGTCATGAATAAAGATCTCTTGGTGATATATTAACAAAAACAGTTAAGGAGCAAAATAAGTGGAAGCATTAAAAATAAGGAAATAACTAAAGTAAACAGAATAATAAAATGTCAAACCAAAAGAAAAACAACACTGCAAAGGCTTTATGATTATGCAGACAAGTGGTGTTGCTTAATGAATTGCATAGAGAATTAAGTGGCACACCAAACTTAGAATCTTAGTGTGTCACTTCCATTTTTGATTTGATGCAATCATCCAAAAAGATTGAAAACAAGTTGTTGCAAGACAACACCAAACTTAGAATGTAACCATATGCCCATTTATTGAATTTAAACAAAGTAAAGAACGAAAACAAAGAAGAGAAGAAATTATACCTACGGCTGGGTTACCTCCCAACAAGTGCTCTTTTAGTGTCATTAGCTTGACATGTTGTTCTTCACTTTCTTCCTCTTCTTCCAATTGGTTAAGAGGAAAGACTTCAAGGGGGGAGAAGTTTCAGCTTTTGTCCCCTTTCTTGGTTTCCTCTCAGCAAGCTTTCTTTTGAAATTGGCTTGGTTGAGCTTGCTTGCTGACTTAGGGACAGAATTGGTGCTCTTGTTAGTTGCCTTCACTTCTTTGATGTTAAAACATGGTTGCTGTGTGATTTTTGGAGTTTGATCTTCATCCAGAGCCTTTTGAATTGGTGGTTCAATGAGCTTGTCCTTCATGTGCCTCTCTGTTTCCCTTGAGTTTGGACGTTCTTGATTGTCCTCCTCACTAGCTTGTTCTTCCTCTTCCTCTTTTACACTCAACATTTGCTTTAGTAGCTCTTTCATGGAGGAGGTTTGTTGATCTTTCCAAGCTTTCTTCATCTCCTCTTCATACCTTTCAATCATGGATTCAAGTGTTGAGAGTTGTTGGGTCAGGAAAGTTTGTGAGAGTTGTGAGTCTTTATGTTTCCTTGTCATCTCAAGTGCAATTTCATTTTCAACCACCTTGTTCTTCATTGAAAGTTCACTTGATACAGTAGCCTCCTCATCTTGCTCTTCCTCCATTGAAATTTCAATTGATATGGGAACCTCTTCTTCCTCTTCTTCACTCACAGATTGTTCTGTCCAGCGTTGTTTTTGTTCTTCCATAATTTGTTCTTGTCTTTCCAATAATTCTCTGGACTTTTGAAGGGGATCCTCAGCCACTAGCTCAAAGGATAAAGGTTGAGAGTAATTTTGTGGTTGGTGAGATGAGTTGTATGGATCTTGGAGGGAATTTTGTGTTGAGGCATAATCAAATGATGAAGAATTTTGAAATGAGAAACTGGGAAGTAAGGGTGGATAATTTTTCATGTGATTTGACTGCTCAGAATTTGCAGTTTCTTGGTGATACTCCCATCCACCATGAGGATAATGATATGAATCATTTTGTGGTGGTGGTTGGTATCCCTCATAATTCTCTTGCTCATCTTGGGGTTCTGAAGCAAACCTCCATGGATTGGAGTGCTCAGAATTTGTGTCTTCCTGGTGATATTCCCAACCATAATTAGGATACTGACTTGAATCATATTGTGATGGCGGGCAATATCCCATGAAGTTTGTTTGACTAAAAGATGAGGTGAACTCCATTTGAATTTTGCAAAACACAACACCATTGAAAATTGAAAGTCATGTCACAGAGACAGAATTTCTTTGTGAGGCAAAAACACAAACACCTTGGTTTCAACTTAGAACAGAGAACAAAAAAGAAAAAAATGCTTGATCTAGACTTCTCACCCACTTAATCATTGTTGATCTAATCAATCCCCGGCAACGGCGCCAAAAACTTGATGGTGTTTTTGTGGAAAAATGAATTTCCAACACACAAATCCAACCGGCAAGTGTACCGGGTCGCATCAAGTAATAATAACTCACAAGAGTGAGGTCGATCCCACAGGGATTGATGGATCAAGCAATTTTAGTGGGTGATTAGTTTAGTCAAGCTAACATTTAAGTGAGAATTGTGGCAGCAAAATGTAAATAGCAATGAACTTAAATTGCAGAATGTAAATAGGCAGGAAGCTTAAAGAACAAGCAATGTAAATTGCAGAAACTTAAATGATAAGAAATATAAATTGCTTGAATCGTAAATGGGTCAGGGATGTGGGATTGCAGGAATTAATCAAGGAAAAATAAATTGCAACAAGTAAAAGAGTAGAGAATTGATTCAATGGAACTAGATCTTAACAGAAAAGTAAAAATGCCTTGAAGAATTTAGAACAGAAAAGCAATGCTTAAGTTGCAGCAAATTAAAAATGATTGAAGATCTCAGGATTGGAGGAGACTAGATAACAAGTCTAGATCTCAAATCCTTCCTTGATCCAACAAGAACAATTGCAAGAGAAATAAAGGAAAGCAAATTGCAGAATCGCGGAAGAAGAAGTAATGAACCGAAAGTGGAATTCAATTATGCAGAAAATTAAAGAAGAGATCTCAAGGTGAGAATGAAACAGAATTCCTCCAATCTCACTCAAGATTCAAAACAGATAAGAAAACTAAAGGAGAGAGCTCCCTATTCCTAATGGAGCCGGCCTCTTTACAAAGATGGAAATGATGCCTTATATAGGCTTTACAAAATAAAATGAAAATGAAATTAAAACAAATTACAAAAATGAAAATCCTAATTTAATTGATCCATGTGCCTTTGAGTGATGATGTGGGCTTTGCTTGCTTTGGATTTGAGGAGAAATGGGTCTTGGATGGCCTTGATTCAATTTGGTGAGGAATTGAATTAAATTGAATTTTAGTTGATTTTTGGCCCATAACACTCCCAGGAGGCTGCCCTGCCCTTGTGGAGGGCAGGGCAGAAAATTGATGCATGGTGCGGGAGCTTGGCGCGGCATGGTGCGAGTTTGGTGCGCCATTGGTGCAAGTCTGGCACGTCCTGGTGTGGCAAGATGCTGCCCTGCCCGTGCCAAGGGCAGGGCAGAAAAGTTGGTGCTGCCAAGGTTGAGGCGTGCGTGCGTTGGTGCTGCCAGGAAGAAAATTGGTGCGCCAAGGTTGAAAATTGGTGCGTGGGATGCTGCCAGGGGAGGAAATTGGTGCGCCAGATTTGTTGCTTGGTGCGCCAATTTCTGGTGCCATCCAAATGCTGCCCTGCCCGCGCCAAGGGCAGGGCAATGTTCCTTCCTTCACGTCTCAAGTTCGAATCACGGAGGAGGCAAACACGCTACATCATTTTCCTTGGCTTCTTTTTGCTTATTTTTGGCCCTTAAAGATGCCTCTCGTTCCTGCCCCAATTGTGCGCCAAATATGGATTTCTATATATCGTTGGAAAGCTCTGAATGTCAGCTTTCCAACGCAAATGGAAGCACATCAATCGGACGTCTGTAGCTCAAGTTATAGCCCTTTGAAGTAGGCATGGTCATGCTGTGAGCGCCCAGATTTTAACTTAGCGAAAATTTTGCTTCCAATCCTTAATGTGCATCACGATCCTGCCCTTGGCAAGGGCAGGGCAGAATCGTGCTGGCTGCTTCCTTCCTTGATTTGGTCATGAGCCACGCTTTTAAAAGCGTGGCCTAAGGCTCCAAAGTGTACCCCAACTTCAAAGTGTACCCCAAAGCTCTTTTTTTCTCCTTTTTTTGTGCTTCTTTGCTTCTTTTTCTTCTTATTTCCTACAAGATTTATAAAATTAAAATATCAAGAAAATATATCATTTAAGTACAAAAAGCATTCAATATTTAAGCACAAATCATCAATTTCTTGTATGAAAAAGCATAGAAAATGGGTATATGATGACTTGTCATCATGGAGGCCCTTCTTGGCGTCAAACTCCAGGTTATGACGTGTTTTGGGCGTTTAACTCCGGATCATGACGTTTTTCTGGCGTTTAACTCCAGACAGCAGCATGAACTTGGCGTTTAACGCCAAGTTACGTCGTCTATCCTCGCGCAAAGTATGGACTATTATATATTGATGGAAAGCCCTGGATGTCTACTTTCCAACGCCGTTGAGAGCGCGCCAATTGGACTCCTGTAGCTCCAGAAAATCCATTTCGAGTGCAGGGAGGTCAGGATCCAACAGCATCAGCAGTCCTTTTTCAGCCTAAGTCAGATTTTTGCTCAGCTCCCTCAATTTCAGCCAGAAAATACCTGAAATCACAGAAAAACACACAAACTCATAGTAAAGTCCAGAAATATGATTTTTGCCTAAAAACTAATATTATTTTACTAAAAACTAACTAAAACATGCTAAAATCTACATGAAATTACCCCCAAAAAGCGTATAAAATATCCGCTCATCACAACACCAAACTTAAACTGTTGCTTGTCCTCAAGCAACTAGATGAATAAAATAGGTTTTAACAGAAATAAAGATGTAATAATATTCTCGAGTTTTAAATGAAGCTCAGATTCTTATTAGATGAGCGGGGCTTGTAGCTTTTTGTCTCTGAATAGTTTTGGCATCTCCTTGTATCTTTAAATTTTCAGAATGATTGGCATCCTTAGGAACTCAGAATTCAGATAGTATTATTGACTCTCCTAGTGTAGTATGTTGATTCTTGAACACAGTTATTTTATGAGTCTTGGCTGTGGCCCTAAGCACTTTGTCTTCCAGTATTACCACCGGATACATAAATGCCACAGACACATAACTGGGTGAACCTTTTCAGATTATGACTCAGCTTTGCTAGAGTCCCCAGTTAGTGGTGTCCAGAGCTCTTAAGCACACTCTTTTGCTTTGGATCACGACTTTAATCACTCAGTCTCAAGCTTTTCACTTGGACCTTCATGACACAAGCACATGGTTAGGGACAGCTTGGTTTAGCCGCTTAGGCCTGGATTTTATTTCCTTGGGCCCTCCTATCCATTGATGCTCAAAGCCTTGGATCCTTTTTACTCTTGGCTAGTTCCCATGGCTTGTGAATATATATATATATATATATATATATATATATATATATATATATATATATATATATATATATATATATATATTTTAACTGCTTTTTCTTGCTTCAAGAATCAATTTCATGATTTTTCAAATCATCAACAATATTTTTCGTGTTCCTCATCCTTTCAGGAGCCAATATTCATCAAATTCAAAGTACATATTATGCACTGTTCAAGCATTCATTCAGATAACAAAAAGTATTGCCACCACATATAATTAATTATACTTTTTATTATTAAGAACTCGAAAAATATAAATCACTTCTTTATTCTAAAAAAAATCTACTACTTTATTCATGCCTAATGATGATGAGAAAAATAAATTATAGCTTAATTGGAAATAAAATCAAAATGGACATCCTAATTACTACTAAATATCTTCTAAGGTCAATTTCTAAAAGGAATAATTATCACTAAGTTAAAACAGAAAAATTGGAACTCAGCAACCTGTTGTTTTGAGGAGTGGATGCTCCTCTAATTCTTTGGGGTGTGGTTCAAGGATTAATTTTTGGCGCTTCAGCTCCCTTAGATCACGCCCTTGCTCCTCCTGTTCCTTGAGCAGTTTGCAAATCATGCTACCTTGATTATTCTGTTCTTCCTTTATTTGATCCATAGCTTCTTGCAATCTGGAAATAGAAGCCTCAAGCTGTTCCCAATATTCGAATTGGGGCAGTTCTGGGAGGGCTTCTTGTGCTCTCCTTCTGGCAGAATCCTCTTGTTGTTGTTGCCTGACCATTGATATTCCAGTAATGGGCTTTTCAATTAGGATATATTCAGTTATTCCCATCTTTACTCCAGCATCCTTGCAAAGCATAGAAACTAGGCTTGGATAAGCCAATTTAGCGTCCTTAGAATTCCTGTTTGCTATTTTATATAGCTCACAGGAGATCAGCTGATGTACTTCCACTTCTTTTCCCAACATGATGCAGTGAATCATGACAGCTCTTTTGATGGTAACTTCAGAATGGTTGCTGGTGGGCAATATGGAACGACTAATAAAATCCAGCCAGCCTCTGGCTACTGGTTTTAGATCTTCTCTTTTGAGTTGAACTGGGATGCCAGTTGTACTGGTAGTCCACTTGGCTCCAGGGATGCATATATCCTCCAGAACCTTGTCCAACCCTTTATTGACCCTCATCATTCTCCTATTAAAGGAGTCTGGGTCATCTTTCAGTTGAGGAATCTTGAATATCTCCCTGATCTTGTCAGAATTGGTATGAATGATCTTTCCTCTAACTAAGGTCTTATGGTCAAAGAGAGCAGCTCCAATGATTCTTTGCCTTTCTGTCTGCCATAGATTAGCATAGAATTCCTGAACCATATTCTTCCCCACTTTCGTTTCAGGATTGGCCAGAATTTTCCAATTCCTGTTTCGAATTTGCTCTTGGATCTCCGGATATTCATCTTCTTTCAGATCAAATCTGACTTCCGGGATCACTGATCTGTGACTCATTATCTTGTAGTAATGGTCTGAATGTTCTTTAGTTAAGAACTTCCCTTGATTCCAAAGTGGCTTTGGAGCGCTTTCTTTCTTCCCTCTTGGGGTGGTTTGCTTTCCTTTAGGAGCCATGATCTTAAGTGAGTATATTTTTGTGATCACGGATAAGCACACCAAACTTAGAGTTTTGCTTGTCCTCAAGCAAAGGAGAAGAAAGAAGAGGGATAGAAGGAGAGCAAGTGTTGGATGAAGATGAGGATGAGGAGGCCGAATATAATATAAAGGGATGGGGGGTGGGAAATTTTCGAAAAATAAGAAAGATATAAGATAGAAGATATGATTTTAAAAGATATGATCAGAAAAAGATATAATTTTAGAAAAGAAAAGATATGAATCATAATTTAAAAGATAAATTTGAAATTTAATTTTGAAAGGGATTTTTAAAAGGAATTATTGATGTGTTGGAAACAAATTTGAAAAGATGATGGCTTGAATTGGAAAGCCATTTGGCTTTATGGATTAAGATATATTTAATATTTTTGAAAAAGGGATTTTAGAAATTAGGATAAAAACTTTTTGGAATTGAAAGTGATAATTTAAAATATGTTTATGCAAGAAATCATGAATTGAAACATAAAAATTTTGAAAAAATGCAAAGAAAAACGAAATTGTACCTCCTCTCACCATCCTGGCGTTAAACGCCCACATGGTGCATGGTTTGGGTGTTTAACGCCCACATGTTGCTTCTCCTGGGCGTTCAACGCCCATGTGATGCTTCTTTCTGGCGTTGAACGCCAGGAAGTCCTTCTTTACTGGGCGTTTTTCTAAACGCCCAGAATGCTAGCAGATTGGCGTTAAACGCCCAGAAGGTGCATCTTTCTGGCGTTTAACGCCCAGAAGATGCTCCTTTCTGGCGTTTAACGCCCAGAAGGCTACCCTTACTGGCATTAAACGCCCAGTGGGTGCTTCTTTTGGGCGTTTAACGCCCAAAGTGTTTCTTACTGGCTTTTTCATGCCAGTGAGCTTCCAAATTTCTCTGTAATTCTTGGGACTTCAGTAAATTTGCTATTTCACCTTTGAAGATACTTAGACCTAAACCTGTAAAGAAAGAAAATTTATTTAATTAGTAATTAAACTTTGTACATGGCTGGGTTGCCTCCCAGCAAGCGCTTCTTTAATGTCATTAGCTGGACTATCACTGATCTTCAATTAAGTCTCAGTCTTGAGCATTCTTGCTCGAGATTTCCTTCAAGATAGTGTTTAACTCTTTGTCCATTAACAATGAACTTTTTGTTAGAGTCACTATCCTGAAGTTCTATGTATCCATATGGTGATACGCTTGTGATTACATATGGACCTCTCCACCGGGATTTTAATTTCCCAGGGAATAATTTGAGCCTTGAATTAAATAGCAGAACTTTCTGTCCTGGCTCAAAGACTCTGGATGACAATTTCTTATCATGCCATCTTTTTGCTTTCTCTTTGTAAATTTTTGCATTTTCGAAAGCATTGAGTCTAAATTCCTCTAGCTCATTTAACTGGAGTAATCGTTTTTCTCCAGCTAACTTGGCATCAAGGTTCAGGAATCTGGTTGCCCAATAGGCCTTGTGTTCCAGTTCCACTGGCAAGTGACATGCCTTTCCATACACCAGCTGGTACAGAGAGGTCCCTATAGGGGTCTTAAATGCTGTTCTGTATGCCCATAGAGCATCATCCAAGCTTCTTGCCCAATCCTTTCTACGGTTAATTAGAGTCCGTTCCAGGATTCTTTTAAGTTCTCTATTTGAGACTTCAGCCTGCCCATTAGTTTGTGGGTGATATGGAGTAGCCACCCTGTGGTTGACTCCATAACGTACTAGAGCAGAGTAGAGCTGTTTATTACAGAAATGAGTGCCCCCATCACTGATTAACACTCTAGGGATACCAAATCTGCTGAAGATATGTTTCTGGAGGAATTTTAACACTGTTTTAGTGTCATTAGTGGGTGTTGCAATAGCCTCCACCCATTTGGATACATAATCCACTGCCACCAGAATATAGGTGTTTGAGTATGATGGTGGGAAAGGTCCCATGAAGTCAATGCCCCATACATCAAACAACTCAATCTCCAAGATTCCTTGTTGAGGCATGGCATAACTGTGAGGCAGGTTGCCTGATCTTTGGCAACTATCACAGTTAAGCACAAATGCTCGGGAGTCTTTATAGAGAGTAGGCCAGTAGAAGCCACTTTGGAGGACTCTTGTGGCTGTTTGTTCACTTCCAAAATGTCCTCCATACTGTGATCCATGGCAATGCCAAAGGATCTTCTGTGCTTCTTCTTTAGGCACACATCTACGGATTACTCCGTATGCACATCTCTTAAAGAGATATGGTTCATCCCAAAGATAGTACTTTGCATCTGTGATTAATTTCTTTGATTGCATCTGACTGTACTCTTTGGGTATGAATCTTACTGCCTTGTAGTTTGCAATGTCTGCAAACCATGGCACTTCCTAGATGGCTAGTAGTTGCTCATCCGGAAAGGTTTCAGAAATTTCAGTGAGAGGGAGGGACGCCCCTTCCACTGGTTCTATTCGGGACAGGTGGTCTGCTACTTGATTCTCTGTCCCTTTTCTGTCTCTTATTTCTATATCAAACTCTTGCAGAAGCAACACCCATCTGATGAGTCTGGGTTTTGAATCCTGCTTTGTGAGTAGATATTTAAGAGCAGCATGATCAGTGTACACAATCACTTTTGATCCTACTAAGTAGGATCTGAATTTGTCAATGGCGTAAACCACTGCAAGTAGCTCTTTTTCTGTGGTTGTGTAATTCTTCTGTGCATCATTTAGCACACGGCTGGCATAGTAAATGACATGCAGAAGCTTGTCATGCCTTTGTCCCAACACTGCACCAATGGCATGGTCACTGGCATCATACATCAGTTCGAATGGTAATGTCCAGTCTGGTGCAGAGATGATTGGTGCTGTAACCAATTTAGCTTTCAGAGTCTCAAATGCCTGCAGACACTCTTTATCAAAGATGAATGGCGTGTCTGCAGCTAGCAGGTTGCTCAGAGGTTTGGCGATTTTTGAAAAATCCTTTATAAACCTCCTATAGAACCCTGCATGTCCCAGAAAGCTTCTGATTGCCTTAACATTAGCAGGTGGTGGTAATTTTTCAATTACTTCTACCTTAGCTTGGTCCACTTCTATCCCCTTGTTCGAAATTTTGTGCCCAAGGACAATTCCTTCAGTCACCATAAAGTGACATTTTTCCCAGTTTAAAACCAGGTTAGTCTCTTGGCATCTTTTCAAAACAAGTGCTAAGTGGTTAAGGCAGGAGCTGAATGAGTCTCCAAATACTGAAAAGTCATCCATGAAGACTTCCAGAAATTTTTCCACCATATCAGAGAAAATTGAGAGCATGCACCTCTGAAAGGTTGCAGGTGCATTGCACAGGCCAAATGGCATCCTTCTGTATGCAAATACTCCAGATGGGCATGTGAATGCTGTTTTCTCTTGATCCTGGGGATCTACTGCAATTTGATTATAACCTGAATATCCATCCAGGAAGCAGTAGTATTCATGACCTGCCAGTCTTTCTAGCATCTGGTCTATGAATGGTAAAGGAAAATGATCCTTTCTGGTGGCTGTATTGAGCCTTCTGTAATCAATGCACATACGCCATCCTGTAACTGTCCTTGTAGGAACCAGTTCATTTTTTTCATTATGAACCACTGTCATGCCACCCTTCTTAGGGACAACTTGGACAGGGCTCACCCAGGGGCTGTCAGAAATAGGATAAATAATCCCAGCCTCTAGTAATTTAGTGACCTCGTTTTGCACCACTTCTTTCATAGCTGGGTTCAGCCGCCTTTGTGGTTGAACCACTGGCTTGGCGTCATCCTTCAACAAGATTTTGTGCATGCATCTGGCTGGGCTAATGCCCTTAAGATCACTAATGGACCACCCAAGAGCTGTCTTGTGCGTCCTTAGCACTTGGATTAGTGCTTCCTCTTCCTGTGGCTCTAAGGTAGAGCTTATAATTACAGGAAAGGTTTCACCTTCTCCCAGAAATGCATATTTCAGGGATGGTGGTAATGGTTTGAGCTCGGGTTTTGGAGGTTTCTCCTCTTCTTGAGGGATTTTCAGAGGTTCTATTATCTTCTCTGATTCCTCCAAATCAGGCTGAACATCTTTAAAGATGTCCTCCAGCTCTGATTCGAGACTCTCAGCCATATTGACCTCCCTTACCAGAGAGTCAATAATATCAACACTCATGCAGTCATTTGGGGTGTCTGGATGTTGCATGGCTTTAACAACATTCAACTTGAACTCCTCCTCATTGACTCTCAAGGTTACTTCCCCTTTTTGGACATCAATGAGGGTTCGGCCAGTTGCTAGGAAAGGTCTTCCTAGAATGAGAGTTGCACTCTTGTGCTCCTCCATTTCTAGCACCACAAAGTCAGTAGGAAAGGCAAATGGCCCAACCTTGACAATCATGTCTTCAATCACGCCTGATGGGTATTTAATGGAGCCATCAGCAAGTTGAAGACATATCCTGGTTGGTTTGATTTCTTCAATTAAACCAAGCTTTCTGATAGTAGATACAGGTATTAGGTTGATACTTGCCCCAAGATCACATAAAGCTTGCTTGGTACAAACACCTTCTAATGTGCATGGTATCATAAAGCTCCCAGGATCTTTAAGCTTCTCAGGTAAGCTTTTCAGAATGACTGCACTGCATTCTTCCGTGAGGTAAACTTTTTCAGTTTCCCTCCAATCCTTCTTATGACTTAAGATCTCTTTCATGAACTTAGCATAAGAGGGTATTTGCTCAAGTGCTTCTGCAAACAGAATCTTTATTTCAAGAGTCCTGAGATAGTCTGCAAAGCGGGCAAATTGCTTATCCTGTTCTGCTTGGCGGAGTTTTTGAGGATAAGGCATTTTGGCTTTGTATTCCTCAACCTTAGTTGCTGCAGGTTTATTACCTACAGAAGTGGGTTGGGAGGCCTTTTTAGAAGGATTGTTATCAGCACTTGTATGTGACTGATCACCCACTGGCGTTTGAATACCAGGGGTGGAAGCTGGGTTGGCGTTAAACGCCACCTTCTTGCTTGTTACTGGCGTTTGAACGCCAGAACCATGTTCCTTTTGGGCGTTCAACGCCAGATCCATGCTTGTTTCTGGCGTTGAACGCCAGGAATGAGCATGGTCTGGGCGTTCAGCGCCAGCTTTATCCCTTTCTGGGCTCTGCTTGTCCTCAGAGGGATTTTGAGTAGCCATTTGTTCATTTCCTGTCTTCTTGCTGCTTTGAAGTGAGGTGTTTAATGTTTTCCCACTTCTTAATTGAACTGCTTGGCATTCTTCTGCTATTTGTCTTGACAGTTGCTTTTCTGTCTGCTTTAATTGCACTTCCATATTCCTGTTAGCCATTCTTGTTTCCTGTAATATTTCCTTGAATTCGGCTAGCTGCTGAGTTAGAAAGTCTAATTGCTGATTAAATTCATTAGCCTGATCCACCGGACTGAGTTCTGCAGTTACTGTTTTGGCTTCTTCTTTCATGGAAGATTCACTGTTTAGATACAGATGCTGATTTCTGGCAACTGTATCAATAAGCTCTTGAGCTTCTTCAATTGTTTTTCTCATATGTATAGATCCACCAGCTGAGTGGTCTAGAGAAATCTGAGCTTTTTCTGTAAGCCCATAGTAGAAGATGTCTAATTGTACCCATTCTGAAAACATTTCAGAGGGGCATTTTCTTAGCATCTCCCTGTATCTCTCCCAGGCATCATAAAGGGATTCATTATCTCCTTGTTTGAAGCCTTGGATGCTTAGCCTTAGCTGTGTCATCCGTTTGGGAGGAAAATAGTGATTCAGGAATTTTTCTGACAGCTGTTTCCATGTTTTTATGCTGTTTTTAGGCTGGTTATTTAACCACCTCTTAGCTTGATCTTTTACAGCAAATGGAAACAGTAGTAATCTGTAGACATCCTGATCCACTTCCTTATCATGTACTGTATCAGCAATTTGCAGAAATTGTGCCAAAAACTCTGTAGGTTCTTCATGTGGAAGACCAGAGTACTGGCAGTTTTGCTGCACCATGATAATGAGCTGAGGATTCAGCTCAAAGCTACTAACTCCAATGGAGGGTATACAGATACTACTCCCATATGAAGCAGTAGTGGGGTTAGCATATGACCCCAGAGTCCTCTTGGACTGTTCATTCATACTTACTTCCATAATGGAATACAAGTTGAGAATTTATATGTTGAGAATTATTTATTTTATAGTAATGGAATAAATAAAAATGGAATAAATAAAAGGAGTTAAAAATATTTTTTTTTTCAGAAATATTTTTTTCGAAAAAAATGAAATTAAAATCTAAAATTTTAAGAAAAATTTCGAAAAAGTAGTTAGAAAAAATAAAATTTTTTTTTGAATTTTGAATTTTATGATGAAAGAGAAAAGCACACAAAAGACACAAGACTTAAAATTTTTAGATCTAGTGCTCCTTATTTTTGAAAATTTTTGGAGGAAAAACACCAAGGAACACCAAACTTAAAAATTTTAAGATCAAGACACAAGAAAAACTCAAGAACACCTTGAAGATTCACAAGAACACCAAGAACAAAAGAAAGAACACCAAACTTAAAATTTTTAGAAAACTTTAAGAAAATTTTCGAAAATTATAAAAAAGATTAACAAGAAAACACCAAACTTAAAGTTTGGCACAAGATTCAATCCAAGAAAAATTATTTTTGAAAAAGGTTCCAAAGGGTATAACCAATTATCAAGAACAACTTAAAGATCAAGGAAGAACCAAGAACACTAACACGAAATTTTCAAAGAACATATAAAACATGCAATTAACACCAAACTTAGAATAAGACACTAAACTCACGAAAAATCAACACTTAATTAAGAAAAATAATATTTTTGAAAAGAAATTTTTGAAAATAAACTATCCTATCAGAATTTGATGACTCTATAACAACAAAAAGGAACTATTCCTAATCTAAGAAATAAAATAAGCCTTCAATTGTTCAAACTCAATAATCCCCGGCAACGGCGCCAAAAACTTGGTGGACGAAATTGTGATCTTTAATTAGTGGCCCTTTGGCATGAGCCAAAGAGAACTAATTTAACTAACTGATTACTTTCTTTTCACAACTTCGTTCAACTAACCAGCAAGTGCAATGGGTCGTCCAAGTAATACCTTACGTGAGTAAGGGTCGATCCCACGGAGATTATTGGTTTGAAGCAATCAATATTTATTTTATTAGTCTTAGTTAGGATGTCAACAAGGTTATTTGGATTAAAAGTGAAATTACTAGATTTGATTATAAAAATAACAGAGGGAACAATGTTACTTTGTTTTGCAGTACTGGGGAATATGTTGGAGTTTTGGAGATGCTTTGTCCTCTGACTTCAACTCTTCCTTGAAATCCTCTTCTCACACGCAGGTTCCTTCCATGGCAAGCTCTATGTAGGGTGTCACCGTTGTCAGTGGCTACTTCCCATCCTCTCAGTGAAAACGTTCCTATGCTCTGTCACAGCACGGCTAATCATCTGTCGGTTCTCAATCAGGTTGGAATAGAATCCATTGATTCTTTTGCGTCTGTCACTAACGCCCAGCCCTCAGGAGTTTGAAGCACGTCACAGTCATTCAATCCTGGAATCCTACTCGGAATACCACAGACAAGGTTTAGACTTTCCGGATTCTCATGAATGCCGCCATCAATCCGGCTTATACCACGAAGATTCTGTTGGGGAATCTAAGAGATACTCATTCAGTCTGATGTAGAACGGAGGTGGTTGTCAGGCACACGTTCATGGATTGAGGAAGGTGATGAGTGTCACGGATCATCACCTTCTTCACAATTAAGCGCGAATAAACATCTTAGATAAGAACAAGCGTGTTTGAATGGAAAAACAAAGGAATTGTATTAAATCATCGAGACGCTGCAGAGCTCCTCACCCCCAACAATGGAGTTTAGAGACTCATGCCGTCACAAAGTATGTAATTCAGATCTGAAAATGTCATGAGGTACAAGAAATGTCTGTAAACGTTGTTTAAATAGTAAACTAGTGACCTAGGTTTACAGAAAATGAATAGACTAAGATAATTGGTGCAGAAATCCACTTCTGGGGCCCACTTGGTGTGTGCTGGGGCTGAGACTAAAGCTTTCCACGTGTGGAGGCCCTTCTTGGCGTCAAACTCCAGGTTATGACGTGTTTTGGGCGTTTAACTCCGGATCATGACGTTTTTCTGGCGTTTAACTCCAGACAGCAGCATGAACTTGGCGTTTAACGCCAAGTTACGTCGTCTATCCTCGCGCAAAGTATGGACTATTATATATTGATGGAAAGCCCTGGATGTCTACTTTCCAACGCCGTTGAGAGCGCGCCAATTAGACTCCTGTAGCTCCAGAAAATCCATTTCGAGTGCAGGGAGGTCAGGATCCAACAACATCAGCAGTCCTTTTTCAGCCTAAGTCAGATTTTTGCTCAGCTCCCTCAATTTCAGCCAGAAAATACCTGAAATCACAGAAAAACACACAAACTCATAGTAAAGTCCAGAAATATGATTTTTGCCTAAAAACTAATATTATTTTACTAAAAACTAACTAAAACATGCTAAAATCTACATGAAATTACCCCCAAAAAGCGTATAAAATATCCGCTCATCAATGCTTCACCAAGAAGCCCCTATTCGTGACAGCTCTGGCTCTTGGTGATTTTGTTATTAATACAACAGTTTCTTTTACTTAGCTTCTTTTCAAATAAAATTGGCATATGATCACATTCTAAGTTTGGTGTTGCCCTGCAACAATCTGTTTTCAATCTTTCTGGATACTTGCATCAATTCCAAGAGAAAGTGCCACAGTAAGTTTGGTGTGCCACTTATTTTTCTATGCAATGTATCCAGCAACACCACTAGTTTGTACAATCATAATGCCTTTGCTTCTTAGGCCTGTAGCGTCAATTTTAACCAAGCTTGCTTAATTTTATGCATTACTCATATCTTATTTCTCTTTTTTTTTTTGACATTCATGGTTGAATCACAATCTCAACACCATTGTTTCTACTTGTTGCTTGCCAGCAAAGCACTTATTCTAAGATGGTGATTGGAGGGAGAAAATCTGCAGGAAGGGACAACAAGGGCGAAGATGAGCTACAAAGGTTGTAAAGTTCCTTTCCTTCTTATTTACTCCCAGTAGACTTAATGGAAATCATGAATGTCTCTTGTTTTAAATTCTGTGGTCTACCTCTGTTCTGTTATGTTACATTTAGTAATAAGCATGGTTCACTGCTTATCATTGCACCTTCATCTTTAATCTGCTTGCACCCATTATACTTAAAAATGCATCGAAGAAATCATTCTTTTGAAAGGAAATTGTTGAGGAATTTTATCAACTTTGAGGCAAGCTAAAGATTAAGAGAAATGGATTGATTGTATGATTGTGTATTGAGGTTACATGTTTGTGAAAACTTGCATGGGAGCTCATAGACAGGAATTGAAATTTGGAGAAGTGTTATGGAAATTCTCAAAAATCAATTGAACCAAGAAGTAGTAAACAAACGAAAACAAAAGAAAAAGAAAAACAAGGAAAAAGCCCAAGGCTCTGAGCATCAATTACAAAGACGAAAAAGAAAGATACAAAAACTCAAAGAGTTATTGTCCTAGTTACATGCTTGTGGTGAATTTGTGTCAAAGAAAGAGGCCTGAGCAAGTAAATCCTAAGGGGTGCTTCATCACCTAATACCTTAACCCAACTGGGTTGGGAGTATTGATTGAAAACTTATCCTAAAGGGCCGCTTTGAGACATGACACCTAGAGTTGAGGCCAAGACAAATAAATACTGCTTCAAGGTGATAATCTATAAAGAGGACTCCATGATGCCATCCGAATGACACTCCTAAGATCTAATACTTCCAATATGTAAGGACTAATGAACACTGAAACCCTTGCATAAGCATATAATTGGAGTTGTCCTCCATTATCACTTAATCACTTCACTCACCAAGGCATCATAAGAAATTCTTCAGCACACTCCAATAAAAAGAATCCTTTGTGCATAATTCTTTCCTTGCTTGGGGACAAGCAAGATTTAAGTTTGGTGTTGTGATGCGCGTGCATCATTGCCTACTTTTAGTAGTCTTTTCAGTAGATTTCTGTTTAGTTTTCATATAAATATTGCCAATATATGAGAAATAGCATGAAAAATCTCTACATGAAACAAAATCTCAAGCATAGGTGAATTTTATCTAATATACAGGGTAAATATGATAAAATACATCACACTAAGTGAAGTTTTGATTTTGAGTATTATTAGCACACTTAGTATATAAAGATCATCTTGTATGTTACCTTGATGCACTTTATTTAATTTCAGGCCAAAAGAAGCAGAGAAGAGCCACGTTAGTGCTACTAACGTGGGCACTAACGTGGAAAGAAGAAAAGTTGGAACGTTAGCGGGAACGTTAATGGCATCAACTTTGAAGAAGGAGCAGCGTTAGTGGCAAAAGTGAGTGCCAATAATGCTAACGAAGAGCAAGA
This sequence comes from Arachis hypogaea, assembly GCF_003086295.3. Lineage (NCBI taxonomy): Eukaryota > Viridiplantae > Streptophyta > Magnoliopsida > Fabales > Fabaceae > Arachis > Arachis hypogaea. Next base: position 67,818,400 of record NC_092039.1, on the reverse strand, counting down.
AGACACACGTTAGCTTCAACGATAGTTACATTAACATGGGAACTAACGTGGAAGGAAAGGGAAACGCCAATGTTAGTGGAAAAGGTGAACGCCACTAACGTTTGCGAAGCAAAGAAGACCCACGTTAGCTTTCACGTTAGTTACATTAACGTGGGAACTAACATGGAAGAAAAGGGAGACACCAACGTTAGTGGAAAAGGTAAACGCCACTAACGCTAGCGATGCAAAGGAAGTCCCATGTTAATGGCCACGTTAGTTACACTAATGTGGACACTAACGTGGGCAAAAATCTCACACGGCAGCCTGACCATGCCTTCTTCAAACAAGAATAACTTGAGCCACAAAGCTCCAAATGAGGTGATTCCAAAAGCTTTGGAAAGTAGGATTCCAAAGCGTTCCAAGAATATATTGCACAGCATGGTGGGCACTAAATTTAAGGGAGAAAACCTACCCCAAAAGTGCAAAGATGAACATGGTATCAACCTGTAGTAAGGCCAGCTAACCTCTTCACCTTCCAAGAAGTGTAACTCGAGCTGTAGAGCTCCAAATAATGCACTTTCAAAAGCGTTGCAAAGTAGACATCCAGGGCTTTCCAACAATATATAATAGTATGGGATGGACATTAAGTTTGAGCTCCCGAACCTGGCAATATTAAGCCCCTAATCGCTAACGTTATTGTGACTCACTTTTTCCAGTAACGCTAGCGACTATGCCAGCGACCTTGTCCACTTCAAAGGAGCATAACTTGGGTTACAGAGGTCCAATTGAGATAATTCTAGTTGCGTTAGAAAGCTAACATTCAGAGATTTCCAATAATATAAAATACTCTATAGTGGGCATGAAATTGGAGCACAAACAAGAGACATCCTTTAAGCTCCAAAAACACCAACTAGGTAGCAAGTGTAATGTTAGCCACAATAACTTCAGCACTAACGCCACACTTGTAGTGTTAGTGTGGCTAACGGCAGCACTAACACTAAGCACCTGGACCTCAACTTGATTCACTTCTATCTCAAGTCCACTTCAAAGCTCAAGCAAGCAAGCCCACAATTGTCAACCAATCAAGGCCACAAGAAGCATTTAGAATAGGAATTTTCATTTAATTGTAATTTTCTTTTAATTTCATTTTGTAATTTAGAGAGCCTATATAAAGGCATTAGTTTTTACATTCGATTCATCTTGGAACAGAGAATTGAAGGAAGGGGGAGAGAGTGAAGACCAATTCGAACTTCTGTGAATTGGCATACTCCAAGGGGAGTGGGTCTTCGGACCCCTCCCCTCAACTATTCTTCTTCCTTTTCTCTTCTTTTCTTCCTTAGGAGTAGTTTCTATTCTTTGCACTTTTCATTTATGAATTTGAAAGTTTCAATGTTAGTTTTAATCTTCATCTTTACTTTTCTGCACTTTCTTTCTTTTCTATTTTGGTAGAGCAATGATCAACTAACTCTTTCCATTGGGTTAGAGAGCTCTATTGTGATTCAATGGATCAATTGTAGTTCTTATTCTTCTTCTTCTTTCTTTTTTCTCTTGATTTTACTAGAGAGCTTTCGATCTTCATCCAATTGGTTAGCTATCTTGGAAGAGAAGCTCTCTATAATTGGATCTCATCGGAACCTTGGAAGAGGAATGAGGATATCTTGCTAGAAATGCTCTCTCACATTAGATTAGGTTGGGGTTGGGCAGATATAGTGACATGTAATCCTCCCAATACCTTGATCTATGAATGTGTGTGGTATAATCAGTGACCAAACTTCATCTCTTTCCATGAGCAATTAAATCAAGGAATTGGAAAATTGTTCAAGCTTAGAGAGATTGGATTGCCTAGGAATTGGGATCCAATCACTTAAGATTGCCAAGGAGATCAATGAATGCATTGATTGAGGAAGAGATGAGAATGAACTTGATCCGGAGGATTACAATATCTCTTGATCCCAATATTCATTTTATTTTTAGTTCTTACGTTTACTTTTCTGCACTTTATTGCATTTCTTTACTTTTATGCCATTTACATTTCCTTGTTACTTATCACTCCAATATAATTCGTCTAACTAGGATAATCAATTAACCATTGATTGTTTAATCCGTTAATCCCTGCGGATTCGACCTCACTCTATTGTGAGTTTTTACTTGACGACAATTCGGTATACTTGCCGAAGGGAAATTTGTTGAGAGACAAGTTTCCGAGCATCAATGATAGCACATTACTCCCTTTAAGCGGAAAACCATTGATGTCCATGAAATACTCTTTGATTAGCTTGGGTGGATTAATGTGTAAATTCTATGTATGGGAGAATTTTTAGGAAACATTGGTGATAGAGGCATGAATTCATTGTGAAGAACTTGTGGCAATTAGGTAATGCTCATGCATTTCATTAATGAAGACATATGCATTCATAGTTAAAAAAAAATTTGTACACAACAATGTATGAAATAAAAAGCTAAATAAAGGATGCATATGCCATGTTTGAAAAAAAATGCATGAGTAAAGTGGGATAGAAAAGAAAAGAAATTGGGTAGATAGGTTATAATAATAGGTGTATATAGGTGATATAGGATTAGGTGGACACTCAAGCTAATCAAAGAACTAATTCTTTAAGTCCACTTAGCCATATTTTATCCAACCTAAACCCTAGCCCAATTACATCCCTCTAAAGACCTCATGATATTTGTTATTTATGCATTAAATACTAGTTGATTGTTATATGACTTGCAAATCTTTGAAGAGCATGAAAATGGGAGAATTGAGTGATTAAACCCTAAACATTGAGCAAATTGAGTAGATACACATCCGGTGAGGGGTTCGATCGCTCAATTCTATGTTCTTACTCTTTATATTGTATCTTCTTGCAAGTTATTTGATTGGATAGTTTTGAAAATTTGAATTCAATTCTTTGGACATTGATCTTAGTGTATGAACTCTTTTCATTGGCCCTAAAGCTCTCTGGTGATGGATTGGAATTTCATGGTTTGTTTCTACTAACTCTCATCATAGTATATAGTGGCAATTAGCCTTAGGATAGTTGCATGCATTTAAGTAGTTAGAGTATAAGTCATTTTCCCTTTCATCTATCTCCTTTGAGTGTGTTAGCATGAGGACATGCTAGTGTTTAAGTGTGGGAAAATTTGATGAATCTATATTTGATGATGATTTTTTGTTAGAATTTAATGGATTTCATCACATAAGCTTGCACTTATTCCCTTGAATAGCATGCTTTTGAACTTTCCTCCCAAATTGTGCTTGATTATGAAAACATGCTCTTTTGTGCCCAATTTGATATATTTTATTCCAATTGCCTTCAATTTGATGCCTTGATCTTGTTTGTGAGTGATTTCAGGTGTATAAGGTAGGAATGGGTTGGAGAGAATGGAAGAAGAGCATGCAAAGTGAAGGAAACATGAAGAATCAAAGGAGGTGAGTTCAGAGATGTGTGCGTGCGCACAGCCTCTTGTGCGTATGCACAGGAGCCCAAGAGGAGCGCGTGGATCATTCTGAGCGTGTCGCGCATCCAGCCAAGCATCGCCTAGTGTGTGTGCACACAGCTACTTGTGCGTACGCACAAGATGGGATTTTCGCAGAAGTGTGCGGATGCACACGCCTGTGCGTTCGCACAGGTTTCCACACATGACCTCATTAGAAAAGCACGTGGCTTGCGATTTGAGGGTTTTGGAGGCCCATTTATGAAGTCTTTTAGCTCATATTGGAAGGGAAATGGGAGACACAACATAGCATATCATTAGGATAGTTTTAGGAGTAGTAGTAGAGGTTTTTAGTTTTAGTTTTTCTCTAAGTTTTTCATCATCTCTATTAGGGTTTCTATTAGGGTTTTACATTCAAGTGCCATTTCCATTTTTGATCTTGGATTTTGCTAATCTCATTGTAAGTATTCTCTTGTTATTACTCTTTATAGTTACATTGTCATTACTCTTTCTTCTAATTCAAGTTATAGTTCAATTTCACTTCTCCTTTGCAATTTCAATTTCTTGTTGATGAATTTGATGCTTGATGTTTATTCTATGCTTTCTTTTGTTACTCTTGTTGATTGATGTCAATTGTTGCTTTTAATTTCAAGTCTTTTCTTATTTTCCTCATGTTCAAGCATTTTGCCCACCAAGTGTTTGACAAAATGTCAAACATGGTTTTAGGCTAAATTTTTGCCTCTTGGCTTGGGTAACTGAGCAATTGGGTTCCTAGAGTTGGAATGTCCAACATTTAGTGTCAATTCTTGGATTGTTAATTGTTCTTGTTCCCACTAACGCTAATTTGTTGCTAAAGCAATTAGCTAGCAAGCAATTTAGGATTTGTGGATTAAGAACACTTATGCTCATTTAACTTACCTTCCGATGTGAGGGTTAATCAAGTGAGATTAATCCATCATAATTGTCATAGTTGTAGTTCCAACAAGGAAAGGACCCCTAACTCACCCCCAAGCCAAGACCCTTTTTATGCTTTTAATCTTTCATACATTGCTATGTTAATTTCCTTCATACTTTACTTGTCTATATTACATAGTCGGTCCCTTAATTTCTTTATTAGTTCAATCATTACAATTTTGCATGTTCTTTTATTGCTTTATATGTTCATTTTTTCATTGACAAATCCTTGATCACTACAACCAAAATTTGTACGCTCATTGCCCTCAAGTGATTCCTTGGGAGATGACTCGGGAGTCAAATACTTTCGGTTCCATATTTACTTTGATTTGTGACATGTTTAGGATTCAAATTTGATAGGGACCAATCGTGGTGTTTGTAACTATACTAGCAACGGGAATCCATTTTTGTGAAAATTCCGAACCCACCTTGGGTCTCACCGTCAGTGTCTTTTGGGTTTTTTTCTCTTTTTTTATTAATTCAAAAAATAAAAATATATCTTTTCTATCTTTATTTAAAATTTTCGAAAATTTCAAAAAAGATTTCAAATTTTAATTTCAAAATCTTTATCTTATCTTAATTTCAAATATCAAATTTCAAATCTTATTTTTTTAAAATCATTTTTAAATCTTTTCTTTTAATTTGATTCTATCTTATCTTATCTTATCTTTTAAAATTTAAAATTCAAAACTTTTTCAAATCTTTATCTTATCTTTTGTTATCTTTTCATTAAATTTCAAATCTTTATCTTATCTTGTTTTAAATTTGAATTTCAAAATAAAATCTTTTCAAAAACCAAATCTTTTTAGAATCTTTTTTCTTATCTTGTTTCCAGTTCAAATTTCAAAATTTAAAATTCAATTTTCAAAATTCAAAATTGAAATTTCAAATCTTATCTTATCTTAATTTCAAATCTTTCTTAATTAGTTACTTGTTCTCTCTTTCTTCTTTTTCAAAACTTCCTAACTAATTCCTCTCTCTTCTATTTTCGAAAACCTCCCTTCTATTTTTCTCTCTTTTTTTTTCGAAAATCACACTTTAATTTTCAAATCTTTTTAATTAATTAGTTATCTTAACTCTTAATTTGTTCCATATTTTCAAGTTTTAAGTAATAAACAAAAAGAGAAACTAGAACTAAAATATCTTTGTTTCTTATTTCTCTTTTTGCTTCTTAATTTTCGAATTCCTATCCCTCTCTTTCCAAATTCTTCTCCCCTATCTTCTTTTATTTTCATTCTTCTTTTCTTTTATTCTTTACATATCACTGGAAGTCCTCTATACTCAAGCATAGAAGCTTTCTTTCTTTCTTTCTTTGCTTTCTTTTCTTGTTTATGAGCAGGAACAGAGATAAAGAACTGATGCCTAGGCATCTTAGACTAGTTTTACAAGGCTTTTTCATTTGTTTTCATTTGGTTTCATGCACTTTCTTGAGCAATAAGTAAGTATTTGGATGGGAATTTCATGCATATCTTGATTCAATCAAACATGGTTAATTATGTGCATTTTCATGAGATTTATGCAAGATTTACTTGATGCTATGAATGAGGCAAAAATCTTGTGATTATAGCAAGACTTTGATGCATTTGTTTGGTTGTGATAGGTGAAAAAAGCAGAGGAATGGTAAGGAAGAAACAGAGAAAGCAACGTTGGTGGCCAAAGTTGGCTCACCAATGTTGCCTCAAACGTTGAGGGAAAAGGAAAATGCAATGTTGGTGGCCAAAGTTGGCTGACCAACGTTGCTAGACAACGTTCCAAGGCTCAGGTGCAACGTTGGTGGCCAAAGATGGCTCACCAACGTTGCTGGCAACGTTATGTAAAAAAGGGTGCAACATTGGAGGGAACATTGGTGAACCAACGTTACCCCCAACATCTTCGGTAAATCTCAAAATTGGAGCTGGAAGAACTACCTTGTGTGCGTTGCATAATGTTGTGTGCGTACACACAAGAAGAAAAATTGCAAGTGTGCGCACGCATAAGGTATTGTGCATACGCACAAGAGTACCAACATTGGAGGGAATGTTGGTGAACCAACGTTACCCCCAATGTCTGTGATAAATCTCAAAGTTGGAGCTTGAAGAATTGCCTTGTGTGCTAATGATTGGATTTTTGACGGCTTAGAAATTCACTAATGAAATCTCGTTGTAAAGTATAGTTTCTAAACCAAGCAATAATCCTTTCATACAAAAGATTGTTTGTCACAAGTAACAAACCCCTGAATTTATAAACTGAAGTATTGAACCTCGGGTCGTTCTCCCTAGGAATTACAATAAAGTGTCTTGTTATTGGTTGTGAGTTATTTTGGGGTTTTTGATATTTTAGACAAGAATTATAAATGGCAAAGAAAATAAACTAACAACTAACAAAGCTCTTGGCAAGATATGAGAACTAGAAGTTCTATCATAGTTATCCTCCTCAATTGTGACAACAAATTGTCCATTGCTCCCACCTAGTTAACCTCTAACCATGGAGGAAAGTCAAGTGGATGAATTAATTTGATTCCTCAAGTCCTAATCAACTCCTAAAGGAAAGACTAGCTTTAGAGGCATTCAAATCAATTAGCAACTTCTAATTATCAATCAACAGAGGAATTAGATAACTCAAGAGTCACTAATTACTCAACCAAGGCCAAGAGGAACAAAACCTACACTAAAATCCAACCAAGCATTTCATCAAACACTTGGAAGGCACAAAAGAAAAGCATAGTAAATTGACAACAAGAATGAAATCTAACAACAATTATTGAAAGGAATTAACAACAACAATCAAAAGAAACACAATTATTATGATTTACCTTGAATTGAATTGAAAGAGGAGAGAAGGAACAAGAGTAGATCTACAACAAAATATAGAAACAACATAAAGGAAATTACAACAACAGAATAGAGGAAGATGAATGTAACAACAAGGAATTGAAAGGTAGAAGTAGAAGAAAGAATGAATGAAAACCTAGATCTAAGAACTAAACCTAATCCTAATTCTAGAGAGAAGTGAGAGCTTCTCTCTCTAGAAACTAACTCTAACTACGAAACTAAGCTAAACAAAACTAATGGTAACTAACATGTCCATCCCTCTTCAATCTTTGGCTTAAATAGGATCAGAAATGAGTTGGATTGGGCCCACAAGGCTTGTGAATTCGGTAGCCACGAGTTTGCATGAAGTGAATCACGTGCACCAACGGCGCATACGCGTATAGTGTGCGTATGCATCCTTATACGTATAGCAACTATGGCAAATCTTATATCATTTCAAAGCCCCGGATGTTAACTTTCCAACCCAACTAAAACCGCATCATTTGAACATCTATAGCTCAAGTTATGATTGATTAAGTGCGAAGAGGTCGCTTGACAGCTTTTGCGATTCCTTCATTTCTTCATGAGTTCTCCATTTTTACATGCTTTTCCTTTATTCCCTTTATCCAATCTTTGCCTCCTAAATCTGAAATCACTTAAGAAACATATCAAGGCATCTAATGGAATCAAGGAGAATTAGATTTATCTATTTTAAGTCCTAAAAAGCATGTTTTCACTCTTAAGCACAATTAAAGGAGAAGTTATAAAACCATGCTATTTCAATGGATAAATGTGGGTAAAAGGTTATAAAATCCCATAAATCAAGCATAAGATAAACCCTACAAATGGGGTTTATCATGTGCATACAGACAAGAAGAAAAATTGCAATTATGCGCACGCAAAAGGCAGTGTCCATACGCACAAGGAGGCAAACGTTGGTAGTAACGTTGGTGCACAAATGTTACCTCAAACATTCTTCAATGTTTAGAGAGAACGTTGGCCAACGTTAGTAGCCACCAAAGTTAGTGACTAACGTCCATTCTGAGCTCATTTCCAGTGATACGCATGCAAGATTTTGAACGTTGGTTAGCTCAAGCCCACGTCAACTTCACTCAAAGCCACTCTTAACTTGCTTCAACAACGGCAAATCCCAGTCCAAGGACTTGAAGACTGAATGGGGAAAGTGTATAAATAGCATAAAATTTGAGTTAGAAAAAAGGCTAGAAGCAGGGGACCCTAATTGGGAAGCCCTAGGAAAGATCTTCTTTGTACTTTTCTTTAGTTTACGTACTTTCTTTTCCTAAATCGCCCACTTCATTAGTGGGAGGAGCTCTATTATAATCATAATGAATCAATGAAATTCTTTTTCTTCTCAATCCGCTTGGGTAGCTATAGGATAACTTCTGTTTTGATTGTGAATCACTCACTCTGGAAGGGGGTTTGATTCAATTAAATGCTTGTGTGAGATTGGAAGGGGAATCACTTGCATTAGAATTGGAGCTCTATCCTTCACAATCCTCTTAACTAACACTATTCGGGAGGAATTGAGGGCTTGAGGATTTGTGTGGCTTATGGATAAGAGAGTGTGCTTAACCTCTTCTCATGACAATTAGATCAAGGAATTGGCAAGATTGATTGTGATAAGAGAGATTGGATTGCCAAGGAATTAGGATCTAATCACTTACAATCCGTCATAGGTCTACTCATATGATTGAGAAAGAAATTGAGACCCATTTGATTCATGATGGATTATGATATCTCCAATCCCTGATGAATCATTCTCTTTAATTTTCTTCAATTTAGCTTACTATGCATTTACTTGAATTGCAATTGTTTACTGCTTTCTTGATTCCCAGTACCCAAGTCCCTATTTACTTTTCATGCAATTTAAATTCCAGTGCTATTACATTCCTGCCTTTTATTTCTTGTCATTTAAGATTCAAGTTATTTAAATTTCTTGCACTTTAAGCTTCTGTTCATTTACTTTCTAGCACCAAATTATCTAGTCCTTTTACTTTCCAGTATTTAAATTTCCAGTACTTTACAATTTTGCTCTACTTTCATAGTGAATTTACTTTCTCCTCATTTAATTTCACCAAAATCTTTTAATATTAGCTTGAATAGGCTTATCACCCAACTAAAATTGCTTGATCCATCAATCCCTGTGGGATCAACCTCACTCTTGTGAGTTTTACTGCTTGATGCGACCCAATATACTTGCCGGTAGTTTGAGCGAACACGTTTTCCGCCATCAAGTTTTTGGCGCCGTTGCCAGGGATTAAAATAGATTGGCAATGATTAAGTAGGTGACAGTCTAGATTAAGCATTTTTCTTTGTTTTTTTTAAAGCCTACTAACTGTTTGAAATTTTGTTTCTGCTAACTTTAACTCTAATCTAGCAATAGAGTGCTCTATTTTTTTTTTGGTCTATTTGCATTGTATGCCAGGAGAAAGATGAGGTGCATCCACCTCCTTTGATTATGAACCAAAGAGAACCTTCTTGAGGCTGAGAAGAGAAGCACGAGGGAAATGGGTAATTGGAGAAGAAGATTCAGAAGAGGGAGACCAAGAGATGAAGTATAACCTGCACAATCCACCAGAAGATGTGGCCAACAACAATGGCTAGCCTCCAAGCAGAGTACCAGCATCCTACACCATCCCCAACCCGAGAAATTATGGGAGTAGTATCTTAACTCCTGATGTCCATGCTAATAATTTTGAACTTAAACCCCAACTCATCACTCTAGTTCAGAATAACTACTAATATGGAGGAATGCTGCAGAGGATCCAAATCAACATCTTTGTGTGTTTTTAAGAATTTATGATACTATCAAAACCAATAGAGTGCATCCTGACATTTACAAGGTACTCTTCTTTCCATTTTCTCTCAGGGACAAATCCTCTCATTGGATAGAAACCTTCCCAAAAGAAAGCATTACCAACTGGGATGATTTGGTTAGCAAGTTCCTAGCCAAGCTCTACCCCCCTCAAAGAGTCATCAATCTCAAAACGGATGTACAGATTGTCAGACAGCTAGATAGAGAGTCACTCTATGAGGCTTGAGAAAGATACAAGGTCTTGATTAGGAGATGTCCAGAGGGCATGCTTAGTGAGTGGGTTGAGCTCCAAAACTTCTTTAAAGGTCTATCCATGAAGTCAAGGAAAGCATTGGACTACTCTTCAGGAGGGTCATTTCAAATGATGAAGACTGCACAAGAAGCACATGACCTCATAGACATGGTTGCCAACAATGAATATTTCTATTCATCTGAAAGACAAGCAGCTCCCAAAAAAGGCATATTTGAGCTTGAAGGTGTTGATACAATACTGGCTCAAAATAAGATCATGCACCAGCAACTTCAACAACAAATAGAGATGATATCAAAGAGGATGGATGGATAGCAACTAGCAGCAGTGAGTACAACCAGCCAACCTCTAATTGTGTGGGGGCAAAATGAGGAGAGCTATGAAGCTTATAATGGTGAACAGCAGCATGAACAAGTTCAATACATGCATAACCAAGGATCTGGACCAAATGATTTTTATGGGGATACTTACAACCCCTCGTGAAGGAACCATCCCATTCTGAAGTGGGGAGAAAACCAGAATTCATGGCAGAGAAATTCCAACCCAAACAACTTTTGCAACACAAACCACCAAAACCACCAACCCACTAACCAAAATCCATATAGAAAACCACAGAACAACCACCCCACATCCACCTATTATCCACCTAATAACCCATCAACTAACCAAAATAACTTCTATCAACCATCAACATCCCACACTCAATTACAACTACCCCAAGAATCACTTAGAATCTCCAACTTGGAGATAATGATGGAGAAACTAGCAAAGAATCAAGAAATGGCCCACAAGAATTATGAGGCTTCAATGAGGAATTTGGAAAGGCAAATTGGGTAACTATCTAAGCAGCCAGTTGAAAGGCCAACCAATGCCTTCCCAAGTGATACCATTCCTAACCCTAAAGAGGAATGCAACGCAATACAGCTAAGAAGTGGAAGAACACTGGAGAATGACAAAGTTGACAACAAGAAACAAGTAGAGGTTGAGAAGAATGACCAGGAGGGTTCCAAGAAGAAAGAGGAACCACAAGCCTCAAAAAAGGGAAAGCAAGTCTTAGAGGAGCAACCACACGAGCAAAGGAAGGAGGTGAAGCCCTATATCCCTCCTTTGCCATACCCTCAGAAGCTACAAAAAGGAATCAAAGACCAGTAATTTTCCAAGTTCCTAAAAATTTTCAAGAAGCTAGAAATCAACCTCCCACTGGCTGAGGCATTGGAGTAAATGCCATTATATGTGAAATTCCTCAAGGAGCTCATCAACGAGAAGAGAAGTTGAAAAGAAAAGAAACTGTGACCCTAACTCAAGAATGTAGTGCTGTGATTCAGAAAGGCCTACCACTAAAACTCAAGGATCCTAGGAGTTTCCTTATCCCAAGGACCATTGGCAGCATGTTAATTGATAAGGCCTTGTGTGATTTAGGCTCAAGCATCAACTTGATGCCACTATCTATGATGAGAAGGCTATTCATAGAGGAGGTGAAACCTACAAGAATGTCGTTACAACTAGCTGATAGGTCGCTCATCATACCCAATAGTGTGGTAGAAAATCTCCTAGTCAAGGTGGGCAAGTTCATCTTCCCAGCAGATTTTGTGATTCTAGATTTAGACGAAGAGGGAAATGATTCAATAATACTTGGAAGACCCTTTCTAGCCACAACAAGAGCCACCATAGATGTAGAAAAAGGAGAGATGATCTTAAGGGCACATGATGAACAAATAACTCTTAGTGTCTTCAAGGAAGTGCAACATCCTGTTGAAAAGAAAGACTGTATGAGAATTGAAGAGGAGGACCTAAATTGGAAGGAGAAGCCAAAGGAATCATCTCTAGGACTCACAACTTCACTCTTGGAAAAGAAGCTTGGGTTAGAAGGAAAGCTGAATATCAAGAGAACAAAGAAATTGAGAAGGAGCTACAAGGAAAGACACCAGAAGGGGCAATGAAGAAGAAGGCCCCTGACATTGGAGAGTCATCAAGAAGAGGGAAGAAGAACAAGAAAAAGGTTCCAAAAGGGTGGCAAAGTAAGAGAATTCCAACTGAAGGATTCTCAGAGGGAGACAAACTGAAGTTGATCTACCAACAGTTTGAAACACCTCCACGCTCTAATAAATATTACACTGTCAGTAGAATACTCTCACTGGAGCATGCAGAAATTGTACATCAAAACACAGGAAGAAGGCTTACAGTGAGAAGGGACAAGCTGAGGCACTATGACCATCAGCCACCCTAACAGAGAACTAATGTCAAGCTAGTGACAATAAACGAGCGCTCCATGGGAGGCAGCCCATGTTTAACATTTTCATTTACTGCTTTAATGTTAATAATCAATGGTTTTCTAGCTTGAGTTTAAGCTTTCGTAGACAAATTTGACAGCTGTATATAGCATCTTGAAGCATATGATTCATTTCTATGTTTGGTGTGTCTAAAGGCACCCTAAGATGGGATTTAAGCATGATGATCATATAGCCATCTTAGGATATATACTCAAGCATTCCCTTGAAGTGTATAGCCAAACACTAAGTTTGGTGTTCTGCATATGCTCTGAGTGCAATGGATGAAAGTCACATTTGCTCTAAGTCTTGAATTCCATGAAGGTTAAACCATGCTCTGCATTCTTTTTGAAGTTCATGTTTTGAAAAATAAAGTAGTTCTCATGATAATTAAATCAAAAGTGACAAGAATTTTATTGAAATTTCTTTTTTCATGAACCATTTGGTAGATAACAAGTTCAGTGTGCAAGGCACCTAGGATGAGGCATAAGATTCATGAGATGTACATCCTAGGAATTGAATTTAACCCTTTGAACCACATGACCAAACACTAAGTTTGGTGTCCACCAAGGTTGTATATATGCTTGAAAGAGTCATGGTTGGTTATTACTGCATGAGGAACACTTAGTTAAAATTTTTAGAAATTTTTTTAAAGATAGTTAGTACATTCCATTTGCTTTACCGCCAATTATTTTAATTCATTTTGTTTTGATGTGGTTAATAGTCATATAGAAGAAAATATTGATGGAGAGGACAAGGCAAGGGAATGCATGGGTATCCTAGAGCAAAAAACAATTCACATGTCCTTGGAAGTTGCTCATTGGGAAGCACAATTCTGCACATTGGTTGGAGAGGCATATCACCTAGATGACCGAACCTACATACCCAATGAGGAAGCAATCTTTGTCTTCATTCAATTCTACATGCACACCATCCATTTTCACCATCTCAAAAGCATCCTCACCATTCATTCTTCATCAATTTTTGCTGTAAATAACCCCCACTTGAACCGAGTTTCACACTTCAAAGTTGCACCCCCTTGCATTCATAATTTCACTTCTTGTATCCCTTTAAAGTTCAATTCATAACCGTGCTCTCTGTTTGATTCAAACCACTCTTGTCTTACTTAATTAAACATCTTACTTCACCCTCAAGCCACACTCTCATCCTACTTTGCGCAAGATGCACTAGCCACTCCTCTTCACCACTTCTTTATCTTTTATTTGGCCAATTTTAGAGCAACCATGGCAGCCTCATCAAGCTCCAAAAGAAGAAAGGAAAAGGAGCCTGTTGAAGAAGAAATTTCCTATGATAAATGGAGATTCAAGTCGGTATTCCATGAGATACAAGCTGAATGGATGAGACCTAAAGGAATATTACCAGAGATCCCATTTTAACTTCCTGAAGATGAGTGTTAAGAGATCAAAAAGAAGATTAGAAAAAGAAAATGGGAGCTACTCACTACTCCAATCACAAGAATAAATGAAAACACTGTGAAAGAGTTCTACACCAACACAGTGAGGGTGGAAACAAGCATTGACACCTTTTACAAAAGTTATGTAAGATGTGTAGAGGTTGACTTCAGTCAGAATACCATCATGAAGGTTCTTGGCCTAAGAACAACACATTTTGATGAAGCTAGTTACCATGAGAGAGTAAGTGGCAACCCTGATATTGATGAGATTGCCAGTGACATTTGTGTAGTTGGAGCTGACTGGGTGAGGGATTCCAATGGAATGCCAAGGTTTCTAAAAAGAAGAGACCTCACCTCAGATGCCAAAGGATGGTATGAGATCATCAGGAGATCTATCTTACCCAGCATGAACACTTCAGTGGTCAACTGATGACTGCGCATCATGTACCCTTTTTCTTATCTAAAAGGACCATAAAAAGAGCATAATCTCATTTGTCAATGCAATTTCATGAACTAAATGATATATATTATAGTACATTGCTTTAAAATGGGTTTGTGTTAAATTTCAGGTGGAAAAAGAAGCAAAAAAGCACCAAAAGAAGCAAAGAAAGCTGGTGTGCCACTTGGAGCTCTAGGCGTGGCATGCTAGGCCAATGAAATAAAGAAGGTTTGCTTAACACAACACAATGGGCATGCCACTTGGAGCTTTGGGCGTGGCACGCCAAGTTTGTGAAGCCAAGTCTCAAAAAGGGCATGCCACTTGGTGATATGGGCATGGCACACCAGGCTTAACTTACAGAGGAGTGATTTTGAGCGCCACTATGGGCGTGGCACGCCAAGCATTGGGCGTGGCACACCGGGGCATATGCCACCTGACCCCCTCTCATTCAAATGAAGATATCTTGAGCTACACAACTCCGAATGCAGTAATTCTAGTTCCATTAGAAAGTAGACATTCAGAGCTTTCTAACCATATATAACACTATATAATGTACACAGGAATTGTGGAAGATATTGACCCCAAAATTACAAGAAGAAAAAGATGTCACTGCAGAGTTACCAGTCTGACCTTCTCTTCTTCAAAGGGACATAACTTGAATTATAGAGGTTCAAATGCTATGATCTTGGTGGCGCTGGAAAGCAGACATCAAGAGCTTTCCATCGATATATAACACTCTAGGGTGGACATTAAAACCGAAGGTGAAAAAGGCTACTATTTCAGCATTGCAAAACTTGGGCGTGCCACTTGGTATCGAAGGCGTGGCACGCCAGCACAAGAATCTCACTATGGCGTGCCACTTGAAGCTTTGGGCGTGGCACGCCAGTTCTAATGGTCAGAGAGCATCATTTAAGGCGTGGCATGCCAAAGAGTGGGCGTGGCATGCCAGTTTCATAATATATGGGCGTGGCACGCCAAAGAGTGGGCGTGGCACGCCGGTCTACCTGACAGACTGACCTATCCATCTTCAAATGGGTATAACTTGAGTTACAGAGGTCCAAAGGAGTTGATTTCAAAGGCGTTGGAAAGCTAACATCCAGGGCTTTTCAAAAATATATAATAATGTATAGTGGAAATTAATTTTGAGGCCCAAACAACTCTATACTTTCAACGTTACAAAGTGGGTCATACTCCAAAGGGCAAAAATCAAGTGGGAGTGGCACTTGGAACCACACGCCAACTTCTTCCTGCAGCCCCCAACCTTCAACCAAGACCACTCCAAATCTCATTCAAGCCATACTTACCAATCAATCAAGGCCACAAGAAGAGTCTAGAATATTTTATTTTCATTTCATTGTAATTTGCTTTTAATTTCATTTAAGTTTGTAATTTAGGAGAGCCTATATAAGGGCCTTAGTTTCATAGAATTACTCATGCTGGATTGGGGGAAGTCTTAGGACCCTCTCTGTTCACCATCAATTTCTCCTCTTTTCTTTCTTACTTTGTAAATAATTTAGTTATGAATTACTAACTCTTTCCATTGGGAAAGAGAGCTCTATTGTTTTTCAATGGATTGATTGTTTTTATTCTTCTTCTTCTATTCATCTCTTTTTGATTTACTTGAAAGAATTTCGTTCTTCATTCTAGCATTCAATTATCTTGGAAAAGAGATTGAATGCAATTGGGTTTTATGGGAACCTTGGAAGAGGAAACATAAAACCATGCTTGAAATTCTTTCTCACACTTGAATAGATTTGGGTTTTGGTGATGGGGTACGTGACATATAATCCCCCTCTACTTGGATCTAGGAAAGTGTGTGGTATAATTAGGGACCATTCTTCATCTCTTCTCATGAGAAATTAGACCAAGAAATTGGCTTTTGATCAAGATTTGAGAAATTGAATCACCAAGGAATTGGGGTTCAATCAATCATGATTGCCAAGAGGTCAATAAGTTGCATGATTGAAGATGAGATGAAGTCAATTAATCTAGAGAATGCAATACCTCTTGATCCCAATGTTTGTTTTTCTTTCTTTTATTTACTTTATGGTTATTTACATTTTCTGTACTTTATATTTCCAGCACTTTACTTTCTTGTACATTACTTTCCTTGCCATTTACTTTCCTTGCACTTTATTGCTTTCATTTACTTTCATGTCATTTACATTTCTTGTTGCTTATCACCCAATTATGAATAGTCTAACTAGGATAATTAATCAACTATTTCTTGCTTGATCCAATAAATCTCTGTGGATACGATCCCACTCCATTGTGGGTTATTACTTGACGACAATTTTGGTGCGCTTGCCAAAAGAACGGATTCATTTTATATGTGGGTAGTGAATTCCAGTCATCATCAACATCAAGAGAGCTACTATGCTTCATTGCACCATGGTGGGTGGGAGAGATTAAAGTTCATGAGTGATGAGAAGATTTTTGACGGTTTAGAATTTCACTAATGAAATCTCGTTGTAAAGTATAGTTTCTAAACCAGCAATAATCCTTTCATACAAAAATTTGTTTGTCACAAGTAAAAACCCTTAAAATCTATAAACCAAAGTATTTAAATCTCAGGTCGTCTCTCAAAGGAATTGCAGGGTAGTGTCCTTGTTATTGCTTATGAATTGTATATTTTGGGGTTTTGAGGTGAGAAACAAGAAAAGTAAATGACAACGGAATTCAAATGATAAAACGGTCTTGGCAAGGATTGGTGATCAAGGATCTCTATCCTAATTACTAACCACAACACGATAATTGCAAGGATCAATCCAAGTCCATAAGTGAGAACTAGAGGAAAGTCAAGTGAGCTATATCAATCCAAGTCCATAAGTCCTAGCTTTCCACTAATTGAATTAGTGAGAACTAGAGTTAATGGCTATCAATCATCAATCACTTGGACATTAGTAACTCAAGAATTCCTAAGTTACCTTTCCAAGCCAAGAACACAAAATTCTACTCTAACATCCTTCCAAATATTTCATCAAACACTTGGAAGGCATAAAAGAAAAGCATAGTAATTCAACAACAAGAATGAATTCTAACAACAATTGAATGCAAGGAATTAACAACAACAATCAAGGAAATTACAATTGACATGAATTACCTCAAATTGCATTAAAAGAAAATAAGAGAGACAAATGTAGATCCACAATAAAGTATGAGAATTACAAGAATTAAAGCACAAAACTAGATAGAAGAAGAGTGGAAGAGCAAGAATTGATAAAGAAAAAGTAAATCAAAGCAAGAATTAAGCCTAGATCTAGGGAGGAATTAAACCTAATCCTAATCCTAATTCTAGAGAGAAGTGAGAGCTTCTCTCTCTAAAAACTAAACTAAAACTAGATCTAAAGTGAAATGTATGATCCAAGATGAATGAATTATGCCTTCCCCTTCACTCCTTTGATATATTCCTAGCCGTATTCAATATGAAATCACTAACAAACACATCAAGGCATCTAGTGGAATCAAAGAGAGATTAAAATCATCGAGTTAAAGGCCTAAAAAGCATGTTTTCACATCTAAGCACAAATAAGGAGACAATCATAAAATCATGCTATTTTATTGAATAAATGTGAGGAAAAGTTATCAAAATTCTCTAAATTCAACACAAGATAAACCCTACAAATGGGGTTTATCAACCTCCCCACACTTATATCTTAGCATGTCCTCATGCTAAACCAAGAATGAAGTAAAGGGTATGGCATTTATTTAATGCAACTAAACTATCTAAATGCAAGCTATCTAAATGCAACTATTTATATGAATGCAAATACTTGGCCAAAACAAATCAACTTCCAAGGGAGCATATGCTAGCACAAGGGCTTAGAGCAATAAGAATTAAATCCAATCAAACCCACAATTGCATTGAACTATCAAAGAGGTTTACAAACTTGCATGAATAAGAATGATTATGGTGAATACATGTAATTGAGCAATCGAACTCTCACCGGATGTGTATCCACTCTATTAGCTCAAGTGTTTAGGGGTTGATTCACTCAATTCTCCCCTAATTATGCTTTCCAAAATTTGTTCCTCATCTAACAATCAACAATCATTCAATGCATGCATACAAATATCATGAGGTCTTTCTCAAAGGTTATAATGGGGCTAGGGTCAAGGTAGGATCACATATGGTTGAGTGGGTTAGAGATTTGCATCTTTGACTAACCTAGACTTTCCCACCTAACCTATATAATGACCTATACAAATTCAAAGATAACCTAACTACCCGTTCTTCACTTTTTCACATACTCATGTATTTCCTTTTCATTTCACAACACTTATGCATTGGCCTTTTATTGAGCTTCACTTTGGGGCATTTTGTCCCCTTTTTATTGTTTTTCTTATTTTTCTTTCTTTTTCTATTTTTTTCTTTCCTCTTTCACATCTATATATTTTTTCTTTTCTCTTTCTTTTGTTTTTTTTCAAGCTACATACAAGAACATTAATGCATAAGGTCTACACATTTAATCAATACATGAGTGTGCACCCAATTCCCAATATTTACAACAAAAAAAAAACAAAAACATTCATTTTATCCCCACCAATGTTCCCAAACCTCCCCAAACTTGAATAATAAACACTCTCACTAGCCAAAGCTAATCAAAGATCCAAACAAAGGACTTTTATTGTTTTTCACTTTAGGCTTGTAAAGTGCTAAAATAAAGAACAATTGGGTTAAGCGTAGGCTCAAAGTTGGTTAACAGTAGAGAGTAAAAGGTAGGCTATTTGAGTAAGTGAGCTAATGAAATAATGGCCTCAATCATATAAATACATGAATACAAGGAATAAGTGGATATATAGAATTAGGCAAATCAAGGATCACAATCATAGAAAGAGAACAATAATACACAAGAAAGGAAATAAGTGGTTATAAAATGTAACCACATTAATAGGCTCAAATCTCACTTGCTTGTGGTCTTAGCTCAAACATGATCCACAAAATATAGAATTCAAGTAAGTTCAACAAAAATTTTCCAATCAATTGGGGTGGTACCTTATAGGTAAAATCCTTGGAAAATTTCATCATTTTTTACTAAGCTTATTAATGCAATGTTGTGATTGAAAAATTCTACAAATTCCCTAGTTTATCCCTTTTCAATCAAAACCAATTTCTTGCGTAAAAAGGGTTAACTAGGTCTCAACAATCCAAAGTATTTTCTCTAATCACAACCATAAGCTCAAAAGAAAATCCAACCGAAATATGCAATGTATCCAATCTAAGGTGCAAAATGCGATAACTAAAGTAAAAGAGTGCAACAACTAAGATAAAAGTAAGAAAGTATCCACAATACCAAATATATACAATAATCCCAAAAGAGTACAAAATAAAGCAAAATAAGATAACTAAGTGATAGTGTCAGGAAATGTTCACCAAATCCACCGACGGTGACGACGGTGACCTCCCCACACTTAAGATCAAGCATCGTCCTCGATGCTAGTGCTCAGGCTCAGAATGGGGGTCAACTGTCGCAACTGCCTGCGGCTGGGGCTCAGGCTGGGTTGCTGGCTCATCGCGAGGCTGTTGTGACTCCTGCTGAGCCGGTGTCTGTGAGGGTGCCTCCTGCTGAGCCGGCGTCTGTAAGGGTGCCTCCTGCTGAGCCGACTCCTCCACACGCTCCTCCTCATTGGATGCCGAAGATTCAGGAAGAAGTGGTAGCTCAATGCCTTAGGCTACGAATGCCTGGTCCACTCGGTCCAAGCGTCGCATAATACAGCGCTCACTGCGCTCCATGAAACAGAATAGACGCTGAACCAGAAGATAAGTTGGCTCGGGTGCTGGTGGTGGTAATGGTAAAGGTGCTACTGCTGCTGAGGAAGAAGCGGGTCCCGCTGTGGCTGCTGAAGAAGGAGGTCTAGCTGCCTCTACTGCTGCTCTAACTCGAGAGCAACTCCTGGATGGGGATTTCTCGTGCACCCATGAACCCCAAAGAATAGTATTCTCCTTATCGTCCTCGTCTAGGGGGTGGTGGTAACCCAACGTCGTCACTCCATAGGGCACCTGCTAACTCAATCATCCGAGTGACCAAAGTAGGAAATGGTAGTAGGCCCCTGATTTGTGCTCACCACATACCTCTCCTGATCAACCAGGGGAAGTAGACCTCCTTCCCTTCCATGACACTGCTGATCAGGAGAAGCATATCCATTGGAATCTCAAAAAAGTGGGTAGTGGGCATGACATAATAGGCAAATATCTGTTGCCAAGTCTTAGCTACTTCAGACAGATAAGCAAATAACATCCCCTTGGGCCTCTTGTTGTTAGCATCCATCACCCAAGTGGCGTTTGGGGTGGCAATAACGCACTTCAGCGCCTCATAGTCAAAAGTCATATTATTAATCACTATCTCTGCCTGCTAATAGGCACATGTGTCACCGGTCATAGGTGGGCAGTGCAATGCATCCTCAATGGCGGCCTCAGTAACTAAAATCTGCCCGCCCCGTAGAAAAACTGAGTCTAGGGTCGCTCAAAAGAAGTTATAGTAAAACTCCTTTCCGATGAAGTTTTTATCCTTTCCAACTCCCTATCAAGAAAGTCTTGGCCCAATCCCTGAATACAGGCCTCAATGGGGCCTCTCAGGTCATCTGGAAGGACCAACTTCTTCTCAATATTCAGATTTGTTTTCTGATAGGTAGGAAAGCGAAGCTCACAATACAGATTAAGGAACTTGGCTGAGTCAGTAGGCGGTAGTTGCTGATTCTCCTTATCCACTTCATTTAGTGGGTTCCTGGCATAGTTGGCAAAAGGAGAAAGGGTAGGGGCTTAAGGTGCCTTCCTCTTTCTAGAGGCAGTTGCCTTGGCTTTTCCTTTGCCCGACATTCTGAAAAACATATATGATATGGGATAAACCCCTATTTTATGATTCATCTTGTGCTTAAATAGAGTGTTTTTATCAAATCTTTACCCATTTATTCATGTAAATTGCATGGTTTTTACTATTCCTTCCTTGTTTTATGATATATGAGAAAACATGTTTCCTATGCTTTAAAAATATTAAATTTAATTATCCTTTATTACCATTCGATGCCGTGATTTGTGTACTTTCAGGCTTTATAGGGCATGAATGACTTAGAGGATGGAAAGGAAACATACAAAATGGAAGGAAAGCACAAAATGGAGTTTTTGAAGAAACTGGAAGCGACGCAAACGCGTGGACGACGCGGACGCGTGCTTAGTGCAAAGAGCATCGACGCGAGCGCATGGATGACGCAAACGTGTGACTCGCGTGAAACACAACTGATGCGGACGCGTGACTGATGCGACCGCATGGAAGAGCAAAACTCCAGATGACGCGACCGCGTGACCCATGCAGACGCGTGACTTGCGCGATCTGCAGAAATTACAAAATGCACTGAAGGTGATTTTGGGCCATATTTTGATCCAGATCCAAGCCCGGAGAACACATATTAAAGGCTATAAATTGGGGAATCCATCCATTAATCAGGAGATCATCAGAATTTACATTCATACATAATTTTAGGATTAGATGTAGTTTTTAGAGAGAGAGGTTCTCTCCTCTCTCTTATGATTAGGATTTATCTTAGGAATTAGGATTTCTTTTAGTCATTAGGATTATTTCTTCATACCAGGTTCAATAATTTATGTTTCTCTTCTACTTTTATTTACTCTGATGCTTTTATGTGTATTTGATTTATGTTGCCCAATTGGTTTATGAACCATTCATGTTATGATTTTCTTTGTTAATATAATTTGAGGTATTTCATACTCATTATTGTTTTGCTCTATTTATGATTTATTTTCCCTTTTGGCTTTGGTTAATTAATTGGTAACACTTGAGTTATCAAACTCAGCAGTGGTTGAAATTGGCAATTGCTAATTAATTTGGATCGCTCTAAAAGTTGACTGAAACTCGAGGATCAATTTAATTAGTCTACTTGACTTTCCTTTATTTAATAAGGGATAATTAAGTGGGATTAAAACCCAATACTCAGCACACCTGATAAAGATACTAGGATAGGAATTCTAATTTTCATACCTTGCCAAGAGATTTATAGTTATTGATTTATTAATTCCTGCAATTTATTTCTCTTGCTCAAACCCTTTTAAAACCCAAAAATACTATTTTCCAAAACCAGTAATAAAACACACTTCCCTGCAATTCCTTGAGAAGACGACCCGAGGTTTGAATACTTCGGTTATTTATTTTTATTGGGCTTGCTTAAGTGACAAACAAAACTTTTGTAAGAAAGGAATTTTTGTCGGTCTAGAAGCTATACTTACAACGGGAATTTATTTGTAAAAATTCTAGATCGCGGGAGAGTTTCGTTCTTCAAAATGGCGCTACCGGGGAATTGCAAACGTGTGCCTTATTATTGGTTATTGTAAATATTTTTCTTTTACTTATTTATTTGTTTTTGTTTTCCCTTCTTATCTCTAATAGCTATGATGAGTTCTCACCCCTTTCGCTTTGAGTTTGGTTCTAATTTTGTTGAAAGGAATGGAAGCTATAACAGGAATATGCATCACGGTTTAAGCAACCAAAGATGGATGGAGCCAAGAGGATATGATTGATGAGCGGATAATTTATACGCTTTTTGGCACTGTCTTTAGTATGTTTTTAGTACATTTTAGTTAGTTTTTAGTATGTTTTTATTAGTTTTTATTTAAAATTCACTTTTCTGGGCTTTACTATGAGTTTGTGTGTTTTTCTGTGATTTCAGGTAATTTCTGGCTGAAATTGAGGGACCTGAGCAAAAATATGATTCAGAGCCTGAAAAATGACTGCAGATGCTGTTGGATTCTGACCTCCCTGCACTCACAGTGGATTTTCTAGAGCTACAGAAGCCCAATTGAGGCGCTCTCAAATGCGTTAAAAAGTAGACATCTTGGGCTTTCCAGCAATGTATAATAGTCTATACTTTGCCCGAAATTTGATGGCCCAAACCGGCGTTGCAAATCAGCTTCAGAATTCCCAGCGTTTAACGCTGGAACTGGCACAAAAATTGGAGTTAAACGCCCAAACTGGCACAAAAGCTGGCGTTTAACTCTAGGAAAAGTCTCTACACATGAAAGCTTCAATGCTCAGCCCAAGCACACACCAAGTGGACCCCGGAAGTGGATTTTTACGTCATTTACTCATTTCTGTATACCCTAGGTTACTAGTTCACTATTAATAGGACCTTTTGACATTGTATCTTTACCTCATGACACATTACACGTTTCTTATTGTATCTTCTATGGCATGAGTCTTTAAACCCCATGGTTGGGGGTGAGGAGCTATGCTGTGTCTTCATGGATTAATGCAATTACTACTATTTTTCATTCAATCACGCTTGCTTCTATTCTAAGATATCACTTGTTCTTCAACTTGATGAATGTGATGATCCGTGACACTCATCATCATTCTCACCTATGAACGTGTGCCTGACAACCACCTCCGTTCTACTTTAGATTGAGTGAATATCTCTTGGATTCCTTAATCAGAATCTTCGTGGTATAAGCTAGAATTGATGGCGGCATTCAAGAGAATCCGGAAGGTCTAAACCTTGTCTGTGGTATTCTGAGTAGGATTCAAGGATTGAATGACTGTGATGAGCTTCAAACTCCTGAAGGCTGGGCATTAGTGACAGACGCAAAAGAATAACTGGATTCTATTCCTACCTGATTGAGAACCGACAGATGATTAGCCGTGCTGTGACAGAGTGCGTTGAACATTTTCACTGAGAGGATGGGAGGTAGCCATTGACAACGGTGAAACCCTACATACAGCTTGCCATGGAAGGAGCCTTGCGTGCATGAAGAAGAAGATAGTAGGAAAGTAGAGATTCAAAAGATAGAGCATCTCCAAAACCTCAACCTGTTCTCCATTTCTGCAAAACAAGTATTTATTTTATGTTCTTTTACTCTTCATAGTTAAACCTGAGAATTATTGATATCCTGACTAAGAGTTACAAGATAACCATAGCTTGCTTCAAGCCGACAATCTCCGTGGGATCGACCCTTACTCACGTAAGGTATTACTTGGATGACCCAGTGCACTTGCTGGTTAGTTGTGCGGAATTGCAAGCGTGTGATTGCAATTTCGTGCACCAAGTTTTTGGCGCCATTGCCGGGGATTGTTCGAGTTTGGACAACTGACGGTGTATCTTGTTGCTTAGATTAGGACTGTTTTATTTTTGTTGGTTTAGAGTCTTTTATTTGTGTTTAGTTTCTTACTTTAAGTTTGGTGTCTTCTTTGTGTTTTTCTTTAAATTTTCGAAAATTTGTGTTTGATTTTCTAAAAATTTTAAGTTTGGTGTCGTTTTGTTGTTTTTCTCTTTCCTCATTTCAAAAATCAAATCTTTTTCAAAATAATTTTCAATCATATCTTTTTAATTGCTAATTCCAAAATCTTTTTAATTAATTAATTGATTTAGTTTTCAATTTGCTTTGATTTTATTTTCTTTTAGTTTTCGAAATTTTACTTTATTTTCTTTTCCATTTATTTTATTATTTTCGGTCATTTTTAATTAAAAATGAAAAGAAAATATAATAATATCCACATCATCTCCCTTTCTTCATCATGGACCTAAGTGGAATTGAGCAATCCAGAAGGACTCTGGGGTCATATGCTAACCCCATCACGGCTGCATATGGGAGTAGCATCTGTATACCTCCCATTAAAGCAAGCAGCTTTGAGCTAAACCCTCAACTCATTATCATGGTGCAGCAAACTGCCAGTATTCCAATCTTCCACAGGAAGAACCTGCTGAGTTTCTGGCACAGTTCTTACAAATTGCTGACACAGTACGTGATAAAGAGTTGGATCAGGATGTCTACAGATTATTACTGTTTCCATTTGCTGTAAAAGATCAAGCTAAGAGGTGGTTAAATAACCAACCCACAGCAAGCATAAAAACATGGAGACAGTTATCAGACAAATTCCTGAATCAATTTTACCCTCCAAAAAGGATGACACAGCTAAGGCTGGACATCCAAGGCTTTAAACAAGAGGATAATGAATCCCTTTATAATGCCTGGGAGAGGTACAGAGGTATGCTAAGAAAATACCCCTCTGAAATGTTTTCAGAGTGGGTACAGTTAGACATCTTCTACTATGGGCTTACAGAAAAAGCTCAGATGTCTCTAGACCACTCAGCTGGTGGATCTATATATATGAGAAAGACGATTGAAGAGGCTCAAGAGCTCATAGATACTGTTGCTAGAAATCAATATTTGTACTCTAGCAGTGAACCCTCTACAAAAGAAGAAGCCATGGCAGTAACTACTGATCCTAATCCTCAAGAACAGGTTGTTGAGCTTAATCAGCAATTACTCCTGATGACGAACAGTTAGCAGAATTCAAAGAGATGCTCCAAGAAACCAAAATTGCTAACAAGAATATAGAATCACAGTTGAATCAGACAAAACAGCAGTTATCTAAACAAATAACAGAAGAATGCCAAGCAGTTCAACTGAGGAGTGAGAAGACATTGAATAACACTGCTCAAAGTAGTAAAAAGCTAAGAAAGGAACAACTGACAGAGGATAACCAAACCATTGCCCAAAATCCCTCTGAGGACAGTAAGAGCCCAGAGAGGATACTCCTAGCGTTCAAACACCAGAAAGGGGTGGAAGGTTTGCGTTAAACCCCCATTCCTTGCCCAGTTCTGGCGTTCAAACGCCAGAAAAGGGGGGAAAGTTGGCGTTAAACGCCCATTCCTCACCTAATCCTGGCGTTCAAACACCAATGAGGTATCAGACACCTGAGAGTGCTGATAGTAACCCCTCTAAGAAGGCTTCTCCAACCACTTCTGTAGGAAATAAACCTGCAGCAACTAAGGTTGAAGAGTATAAAGCCAAGATGCCTTATCCTCAGAATCTCCGCCAAGCGAAACAGGATAAGCAATTTGCCCGCTTTGCAGACTATCTCAGGACTCTTGAAATAAAGATTCCGTTTGCAGAGGCACTTGAGCAAATACCTTCTTATGCTAAGTTCATGAAAGAGATCTTAAGTCATAAGAAGGATTGGAGAGAAACTGAAAAGGTGTTTCTCACTGAAGAATGCAGTGTAGTCATTCTGAAAAGCTTACCAGAGAAGCTTCAAGATCCAGGGAGCTTTATGATACCATGCACATTAGAAGGTGCTTGTACCAAGACAACCCTATGTGACCTTGGAGCAAGTATCAACCTAATACCTGCATCCACTATCAGAAAGCTTGGGTTGACTGAGGAAGTCAAACCAACCCGGATATGTCTTCAACTTGCTGATGGCTCCATTAAATATCCATCAGGGATAATTGAGGACATGATTGTCAAGGTTGGGCCATTCGCCTTTCCAACTGACTTTGTAGTGCTGGAAATGGAGGAGCACAAGAGTGTAACTCTCATCCTAGGAAGACCCTTCCTGGCAACTGGACGAACTCTTATTGATGTACGAAAAGGGGAAGTGACCCTGAGAGTCAATGAGGATGAGTTCAAGTTGAATGCTGTCAAAGCTATGCAGCATCCAGACACATCAAATGACTGCATGAGCAGTGATATTATTGACTCTTTAGTGGAAGAGATCAACATGACTGAGAGTCTCGAATCAGAGCTAGAGGATATCTTTAAAGATGTTCATCCTGTCCTAGAGGAACCAGAGGAAATAAAAGAACCTCTGAAAATTCCTCAGGAAGAGGGTAAGCCTCCTAAACCCGAGCTCAAGCCATTACCACCATCCCTGAAGTATGAATTTTTGGGAGAAGGTGACACTTTTCCAGTGATTATAAGCTCTGCTTTAAACTAACAGGAAGAGGAAGCACTAATTCAAGTGCTAAGGACACATAAGACAGCTCTTGGGTGGTCCATAAGTGATCTTAAGGGCATTAGCCCAGCAAGATGCATGCACAAGATCCTATTGGAAGATAATGCCAAGCCAGTGGTTCAACCACAGAGGCGGCTAAATCCAGCCATGAAGGAGGTGGTGCAGAAAGAGGTCACTAAATTGCTAGAGGTTGGGATTATTTATCCTATTTTTGATAGCCCCTAGGTGAGCCCTGTCCAAGTTGTCCCCAAAAAGGGAGGCATGACATTGGTTCATAATGAAAAGAATGAACTGGTTCCTACAAGAACAGTTACAGGGTGGCGCATGTGTATTGACTACAGAAGGCTTAATACAGCCACCAGAAAGGATCATTTTCCTTTACCATTCATAGACCAAATGCTAGAAAGACTAGGGGGTCATGATTATTACTGCTTTTTGGACGGCTACTCAGGCTATAATCAAATTGCAGTAGACCCTCAGGACCAAGAGAAAACAGCATTTACATGTCCTTCTGGAGTATTTGCCTACAGAAGGATGCCTTTTGGTCTGTGCAATGCACCTGCAACCTTCCAGAGGTGCATGCTCTCTATCTTCTCAGATATGGTAGAGAAATTTCTGGAAGTCTTCATGGATGACTTTTTAGTATTTGGAGACTCATTCATCTCATGCCTTAACCATCTAGCACTTGTTCTGAAAAGATGCCAAGAGATCAACCTAGTTTTAAACTGGGAGAAATGTCATTTTATGGTGACTGAAGGAATTGTCCTTGGGCATAAAATTTCAAGCAAGGGAATAGAGGTGGATCAAGCAAAGGTGGAGGTAATTGAAAAATTACCACCACCTGCTAATGTTAAGGCAATTAGAAGCTTTCTGGGACATGCAAGATTCTACAGGAGGTTTATAAAGGATTTTTCAAGAATTGCAAAACCTCTAAGCAACCTGCTAGCTGCTGACACACCATTTGTGTTTGACACACAGTGTCTGCAGGCATTTGAGACCCTGAAAGCCAAGCTGGTCACAGCACCAGTTATCTCTGCACCAGACTGGACATTACCATTCGAACTAATGTGTGATGCCAGTGACCATGCCATTGGTGCCGTGTTGGGACAGAGGCATAACAAGCTTCTGCACGTCATTTATTATGCTAGCCGTGTTCTAAATGACGCACAGAAGAATTACACAACCACAGAAAAAGAGTTACTTGCAGTGGTTTATGCCATTGACAAGTTTAGATCCTATTTAATAGGGTCAAAAGTGATTGTGTACACTGACCATGCTGCTCTTAAATACTTACTCACAAAGTAGGATTCAAAACCCAGGCTTATAAGGTGGGTGTTGCTTCTGCAAGAGTTTGATATAGAAATAAGAGACAGAAAAGGGACAGAGAACCAGGGTAGCTGATCATTTGTTCCGAATAGAACCAGTGGCAGGGGCATCCCTCCCTTCTACTGAGATCTCTGAGACCTTTCCAGATGAGCAACTCTTTGCCATTCAGGAAGCTCCATGGTTTGCAGACATTGTAAACTATAAAGCTGTGAGGTTCATACCACAGGAGTACAACAGAGTGCAAAGAAAAAAATTAATTTCAGATGCCAAGTACTACCTATGGGATGAGCCATATCTCTTTAAGAGATGTGCAGACGGAATAATCCGCAGATGTGTACCTAGAGAGGAAGCACAAAGAATCCTGTGGCATAGCCATGGATCACAGTATGGGGGACATTTTGGAGGTGAGCGAACAGCCACTAAGGTCCTCCAATGTGGATTCTACTGGCCTACTCTCTATAGGGATGCCCGAGAGTTTGTGCGTAACTGTGACAGTTGCCAAAGAGCTGGTAACTTGCCTCATGGTTACGCGATGCCTCAACAAGGGATCTTAGAGATTGAATTGTTTTATGTATGGGGAATTGACTTCATGGGTCCCTTCCCACCATCATACTCAAACACTTATATTCTGGTGGCAGTAGACTATGTATCTAAATGGGTAGAAGCAATTGCCACACCCAATAATGATACCAAGACCGTGCTGAAATTCCTCCAAAAACACATCTTCAGCAGGTTTGGTGTTCCCAGAGTACTAATCAGTGATGGGGGCACTCATTTCTGCAATAAACAACTGTACTCTGCTATGGTTCGATATGGAATTAGCCACAAAGTAGCAATTCTGTATCATCCACAGACAAATGGGCAAGCTGAAGTCTCTAATAGAGAGCTAAAAAGAATCCTGGAACGGACTGTTATTGCCCGTATAAAGGATTGGGCAAAGAGCTTGGATGATGCTCTGTGGGCATACAGAACAGCATACAAGACTCCTATAGGAACCTCTCCATACCAACTTGTGTATGGGAAGGCCTGTCATCTGCCCGTGGAACTGGAACATAAAGCCTACTGGGCAACCAGATTTCTAAACATGGATGCTAAGTTAGCTGGTGAAAAAAGATTACTCCAGCTAAATGAGCTAGAGGAGTTCAGACTCAGTGCCTTCGAAAATGCAAAAATCTATAAGGAAAAGGCAAAGAAGTGGCATGACAAAAAGTTGTCATCCAGAGTCTTTGAACCAGGACAAAAAGTTCTGCTCTTCAACTCTAGGCTCAGACTATTCCCAAGAAAACTTAAATCCCGATGGAGGGGTCCGTATGTGATTACAGGAGTGTCACCATATGGATATGTTGAGCTTCAGGATATTAATTCTGATAAAAAGTTCATTGTTAATGGATAGAGGATCAAACATTATCTTGAAAGCAATTTTGAGCAAGAATGCTCAAAGCTGAGGCTTGAATAAATCTCAGTAAAAGGTCCAGCTAAAGACGATAAAGAAGCGCTTGCTGGGAGGCAACCCAGTCATCAGCAGGTTATCTGTTTTATTTAATAAAAGTTTGATACATATTCTCAAAGGGTGATCATCAAAATTGAAGGAATTCACAGAGTTACAGAAGGATTCAGTGCAAAAAGCAGAGAAAATGAGTTTGCTGGCGAAAAAACGCCAGTAAGGGGTACTCTGGGCGTTAAACGCCAGAATGGATACCATTCTGAGCGTTTAACACCAGAAAAGGTACCATTTTGGGCGTTAAACGCCAGAATGGGCACCATTCTGGGCGTTTAACGCCAGGTGTGCAGCATCTTGGGCATTTAGCAAAACGCCCAGTGATGAAGGGGTTTCTGGCTTTTAACGCCAGGCAGGTACCCTGGCTGGGCGTTAAACGCCCATATTGGCCAACATTTGGGCGTTAAACGCCAGAATGGATACCATTCTGGGCGTTTAACGCCAGATAGGTGGGGGACAGAGATTTTGCTTTCCACTTCAAATTTTTTCAAACTTTCTTGTTTTTATCCATAATTTTCTGCATAAACACATTTCAAACTTTCATCATTCACCTTCAAATCTTAAAAATTAAAATCATTCTTCGAATCTCTTTCAAATCCTTTCCAAATCTTCTTCAAAAACTCAAATATCTCTCAATTTCTTTCCATATCTTCTCAAATCTCCTTCAAAATTTTTGAAATCTCTCCCGCCTCCCTTATAAATATAAGTTCGGCCATTCCCCTTTCCCCACCATTCGAATTTGCTCTCCTCCTCTCTCTTCTCTTTCTTTTCTTTTTCTTGAGGACAAGCAACCCTCTAAGTTTAGTGTGCTTTTCCATGATCACTAAGCTAAGGCTCATCAAGATCATGGCTCCCAAAGGAAAACAAACCAATTCTAAAGGCAAGAAAGAGAATGCTCCAAAGGATCTTTGGAGTCAAGAGAGGTTCTTAACCAAAGAACACGTAGACCATTACCACAAAATAACGGGTCTAAGGTCAGTGATCCCGGAAGTTAAATTCAATCTGAAAGAAGATGAATATCCGGAGATCCAAGAGCAAATTCGAAACAGAGGATGGGAAGTTCTAACCAACCCTGAGACAAAGGTTGGAAGAAACATGGTTCAAGAATTCTACTCAAATCTGTGGCTGACAGATAAGCAGAGAATGACTGGAACTGCTTTTCATACCTACAGAACCATGGTCAGAGGGAGAATTATTTACTTCCATCTAGACAAAATAAGAGAGGTCTTCAAATTTCCTCAACTGCAAGATGATCCTGAATCCTTTAATAGGAGAATGGTGAGAGCAGATAAGGGGCTGGATCAGTTCTAGAGGATATATGCCTCCCTGGAACTAAGTGGACAACCAATTCAAAAGGTGTCCCAAACTAACTCAAGAGGGGAGATCTCAAACCAATTGCAAGAGGTTGGCTAGACTTCATTGGGCGTTCCATATTGCCCACTAGCAACCGTTCTGAGGTCACTATCAAGAGAAGCAGGGGCGTGAGCTACAGGAGCTAAAGCGCCAGAAGCTCTCCCTTGAAGGGTCAAATACCCCACAAGTTGAGGGAGCATCCACTTCTCAAGATCAAGGTTGTTGAGTCCTAACTCTGTGATAACCTCTATCATTAGGAGTCTATTTTAGAGTCATTTAAATTTTTGTTTTCTATTACTAATAGCCTTATCTTATGTTTATCTTTAAGTCTTGTTTTTAATTCATGATTAATAAAATTTAATGTCTATGCCTTAAAGCTATGAATGTCCTATGAATCCATCACCTCTCTTAAATGAAAAATACTTTAATCACAAAAGAACAAGAAGTGCAGGATTTCGAATTCATCTCTGAAACTAGTTGAATTAGCTTGATGTGGTGACAATACTTTTTGTTTTCTGAATGAATGCTTGAACAGTGCATATGTCTTTTGAATTTGTTGATTAAAGAATGTTAAACTTGTTGGCTCTTGAAAGAATGATGGAAAAGGAGAAATGTTATTGAGGATCTGAAAAATCATCATATTGATTCTTGAAGCAAGAAAAAAAGTAGTGAATTCAAAAAAAAAGAGAAAAAAAAGAGAGAGATAAAAAGTGATCCAAGACAAAAAGAGTGTGCTTAAGAACCCTGGACACCTCTAATTGGGGACTCTAGCAAAGCTGAGTCGCAACCTAAAAAGGTTCACCCAGTTATGTGTCTGTGGCATGTATGTATCCGGTGGTAATACTGGAAGACAGAGTGCTTTGGGCCACAGCCAAGACTCATAAAGTAGCTATGTTCAAGAATCATCACACTTAACTAGGAGAATCAATAACACTATCTGAATTCTGAGTTTCTATAGATGCCAATCATTCTAATCTTCAAAGGATAAAGTGAGATGCCAAAACTGTTCAGAAGCAAAAAGCTACTAATCCCGCTCATCTAATTGGGGCTAAGTTTCATTGATATTTTGGAGCCTATAGTATGTTCTCTTCTTTTTATCCTAATTGATTTTTAGTTGCTTGGGGACAAGCAACAATTTAAGTTTGGTGTTGTGATGAGCGGATAATTTATACACTTTTTGGCATTGTTTTGAGTATGTTTTTAGTAAATTTTAGTTAGTTTTTAGTATGTTTTTATTAGTTTTTATTTAAAATTCACTTTTCTGGGCTTTACTATGAGTTTGTGTATTTTTCTGTGATTTCAGGTAATTTCTGGCTGAAATTGAGGGGCCTGAGCAAAAATATGATTCAGAGGCTGAAAAAGGACTGCAGATGCTGTTGGATTCTGACCTCCCTGTACTCAAAGTGGATTTTCTGGAGCTACATAAGCCCAATTGGGGCGCCCTAAATTGCGTTGGAAAGTAGACATCCTGGGCTTTCCAGCAATGTTTAATAGTCCATACTTTTTCCGAGATTTGATGGCCCAAACCGGCATTGCAAATCAGCTTCAGAATTCCCAGCGTTTAACACCGGAATTGGCACAAAAATTGGAGTTAAATGCCCAAACTGGCACAAAAGCTGGCGTTTAACTCCAGGAAAAGTCTCTACACATGAAAGCTTCAATGCTCAGCCCAAGCACACACCAAGTGGACCCCGGAAGTGGATTTTTACGTCATTTACTCATTTCTGTATACCCTAGGTTACTAGTTCACTATTAATACGACCTTTTAACATTGTATCTTTACCTCATGACACATTACACGTTTCTTATTGTATCTTCTACGGCATGAGTCTCTAAACCCCATGGTTGGGGGTGAGGAGCTCTGCTGTGTCTTCATGGATTAATGCAATTACTACTGTTTTTCATTTAATCACGCTTGCTTCTATTCTAAGATATCATTTGTTCTTCAACTTGATGAATGTGATGATCCGTGACACTCATCATCATTCTCACCTATGAACGTGTGCCTGACAACCACCTCCGTTCTACTTTAGATTGAGTGAATTTCTCTTGGATTCTTTAATCAGAATCTTCGTGGTATAAGCTAGAATTGATGGCGGCAATCAAGAGAATCTGGGAGGTCTAAACCTTGTGTGTGGTATTCTGAGTAGGATTCAAGGATTGAATGACTGTGACGAGCTTCAAACTCCTAAAGGCTGGGCGCTAGTGACAGACGCAAAAGAATCACTGGATTCTATTCCAACCTGATTGAGAACCGCCAGATGATTAGCCGTGCTGTAATAGAGCACGTTGAACATTTTCACTGAGAGGATGGGAGGTAGCCATTGACAACAGTGAAACCCTACATACAGCTTGCCATGGAAGGAGCCTTGCATGTATGAAGAAGAAGACAGTAGGAAAGCAGAGATTTAGAAGATAGAGCATCTCCAAAACCTCAACCTGTTCTCCATTACTGCAAAACAAGTATTTATTTCATGTTCTTTTACTCTTCACAATTAAACTTGAGAATTATTGATATCCTGACTAAGAGTTACAAGATAACCATAGCTTGCTTCAAGCCGACAATCTCCGTGGGATCGACCCTTACTCACGTAAGGTATTACTTGGATGACCCAGTGCATTTGCTGGTTAGTTGTGCGGAATTGCAAGAGTGTGATTGCAATTTCGTGCAATCAACCCTTTAGGCAACAACACCTTCCTAGATATCATGGACAAGGACCGTTCTACAATGCATGCCAAACTGGTAGATATGGTGGACCCATTTGTAATTATCAACAATCCCCACCCTGTGCTTATAGACCATCCTCTCAACATAACTTCGAACCACCATACTCACAAGCTTCCTTTCACCATTCGCCACCTTATGATCCTTATCTACCCCAATGCCAATCTAATTACTCCCAAAAACCACCATTTTCCTATGCACCATGTCCATATCCATCAAGTCAAGAATCACAGGTTTGCTTCGAAGAATCAGTGGATCAATTTCATGCAAACCTTCATCAACTGGAGCAAGCAATAAATCAATTATCTTCCAGATGTTCGATGTAACGACCCAACTCCCAGTATGCCATGGTCATACTAGAAGCTAAGTGTTACTAACTTATCCTTCCTAGTTATTGAATAATATTTAATATATGAGCCTGTTCCTTGTTAGAACGATGTCAATTTTATGAGTAACTTTTTTTTATTCATTGCGGAGAAGAGATAAAATAATCAAGCATACATTGAGAGTAAGAGGAAAGTAGCATAAAGAAACATAGAAATATAACTGATAATATACATCATATACACTATAACAAAACATGTAGCATTTACACAAGATCAAGTCAGTTTACATCCTCGTTGTCCTACGTAGCTAATATATACACGACACTCCTAGGGCCTGGCCCATACAAAAAGCCGCTAAACTGGCGCCCAGGCTAGCCTAACCACTATATAGCTCCTAGCTCTCGGGTGTACTAACACAAGTGAGAGACTAACTAACAGATAATGTCAGACTAGAGTGTCATAAAAAAATGCCCCTTCTTTTGTCAGACTATATCTACACGTGGCCATTCGGAGAATCGCCGTGAGGCTCATCCATCTCCTCATCCTGCTCTATCTCTATCTCAGGATCCTCCTCCTCCTCATTGTCCGCAGCTACAGCTAAACCCTCAGATCCACCAAAAACACTGATGTCACAATGTACAAAACCATTCGCGAGCACAGGTCCGTTCGCGTATATAGGGGCTACCCCACCGTCTGGTAGTGCCGGCTCGTCGGGCTGTGGAAAAGCAAGGATCGACTCAGGGGGAAAGTCCCACTCTGGTGGTATCACCGATACGTAGTCACCGGCTAACTCGGGCTCATCAGGAATGATAGGCTCAGGTTCCACCTCATTCAAAGGTTGAGCTGGTATAGGGTGCTCAGGATCATCAGGAAAAGGATGTACAGGTGCGTCAGGATGTAACCAGGATAAGGGAAAGTCGTAAGGAGCATCGGGGTCAAAATGCGGGCTAGACAGAGGATGTTGAAAAGCTCGATTAGGTAACGCGTATCGTCTAATACGAGGCTCCAATCCCATGATGAAGTAACTATGATGTATCGGATCCTCGTAGACATAGGGGTCCTCAAACTCATAGAATATCACGCCCGTCTCCATCTGAGGGGGGAGAAGGGATAGAAGGGGTAAGAATTGGGGAGTTCTTAGTAGGGTCGGGGTTGTTAGTTACATTCATTTATTCGATTCCGATTAGCAGATGGATATTAGAATACAGTAAAGTAGTAAACAGTAGTTATAAACAGATAGAAGAACAGAAAACAAAACACAAATAGAAGAACACAAGGAAATAAAGCACAGATATAGCACTCAAGTAGACAAACATACAGAAATAGTTCACACACAAGAAGGAAAACAACAGAGAATGATGCGCAGACAAGTATGATGCATGTCTAGCCCTAGTACAGCCCATGAGCTCATGTGTCAGTTAGCACCTGCATTCCCGACATTTATCCGGTCACGAGTTCACGATTTTCTGGATACGATTTTCTGTTCAAATAAATGCGCATATAATTATTAGCAGCTCTATTGAGACAACCTCTGCTTTCTACTCGCAGGAAATATACTCTTGGGAACGAAAAATTGCTGTAGGTATTCTAGTTTCCCTACAGAAGCTCTTGGGTTGCTTTAAGCAACAGATAAATAAACATTATCTCTTGGTTGCATTGAGCAACGAATAAGCAAACAATATCCCTTGGGTTGCCTCAAGCAACAATTAACTTTTCAATAAGTCCTCTGCTCTTAATCTCTTTACTCTACTCTGATTCCTCTGTTTAACATGTGTATTTAAAGCTTATGTAAATCTCAATATGCATAGTTAGCCTATCCCAAGTATAGGTTCATTAAGTCTATACTGAAACAGTTTAACTTTTCATATTATACCTAACCCTAGTCGTAACTCAAGGACTAACTATGTTGCCCTAGTTTATTCGCTAGTCTCTATCTGTTTTTCTGTTTTTAAAACTTTACAGACTTCTTCTTTGGTTTTTATCTTTTCTTTAGCTTTTATCTTTCTTTTATCTTTGCCTCACTAATATGTTCTTACCACTCCCTAAGTGTTTTATGAAGGTAATTATGAGATTCTGCGCTTAAAGTTGTCTTTCTAAAGCTTTTACAAAAAACTGCCTTTTCCGCATTATTTTATTATTTTTATTAAAATATTATTTTTAATTAAATATTATTATTTAATATTTTATTATTATTTATTATTTTATTATTAAATTTTCGAAAATTAACCCTCCTTTACCTTTTTACCTTTAAAATTCCCTTTTTACCCCGGTAACTTTTAATATTTCTACTTTAACCACCCTAACTTTCAGAAATTACCAAATAACCCCTTAAACACCAAAAATTTTACTTCCTTGCCCTTTTAAGGATCTAAAGCCTGTTCTTCATTGTTCTTCATCACACTCAAAGTGTTTTTCATGTTCTTTATAAATTCTTCAGATTCTTTCTCTGTTTTTACCCGTTTTTCAGTCTTTTCAGCAACCGATTTTTACCATAATTCATAATAAATTAGCAGCCACTAAAACCACATCATTTCTACATGATTTTAACACAAATTGATCTTCAATTTAAGCCTAGGGTTTCGTTTTTCCAGATGCCCCAAGAACATGAACTTTAAAGCTTGAATTTCATCAAATTTCATCAAAATTTCACCAAATTTTCACCAAGAATCAATCATAAATGCAACCAATTTTTAGCACAGCCAAATCATACAACATTCACACAATTCAAAAACAAATAATCAAGATTAATTTCGTGACACCCTACCTGATTTTTCTGCTCCTAATTCAGTTAGACTTTCAGGTGGTCCTTTAGCAATTTTTCCTCCTAAATCACATCAAGAACAACTTTAAATCCAAAAACTCTCAACTAACCAAATCTCACTCAGCATGTTAGGAAGTGATTTCTAACCTTATACTTGCTAGAAAGTCACGTTTCTTGGCCCTCAAGTCAAGTTAAGCATGATTCCTAAGGAATAACATCAAGAAACACATGTTTGAGCATGTTTCCTTGAAACCGAATCAAAAGAGAGATGGTGCAGCCAACACACCTTGATTCCAGCCTTAATAAGTCATATGATCTTGTGGAGAAAGAAGAGAGGATCATTTTGGTCGGATTGGAATTTTGATATTTGAGTTTTAGTTCAGTAGAAATCAAGCTTTGAAGATTTGGAACTAAGAACTTTTCTCTCTTTTTCTCTCTTGGAAATTTCGGCCACAAGGAGCAAATGAACCAGACTTGAGGGTTTTGGGGGTGTAGGGTGAGTTGTGATTGGTTGGCTTGGAGGTGGATTAAAATAATATTAAAATATCTCAGGTGTATAACTACTAAAACTAGGTGTATCGGAACACTTGTGAAAACATCTCTAAAAATTATTTTCTGAGCTACTAGCATAAATGATACTAGTAACATATTTATTATGAGAATAAAACATGTATGATGAGGACTTAGCATTGCTAAAGTCATCAGAGAGTGCTGGTGCTAAACTGCACCAGTAAATTGTGAATCCGGTTAAACCGATTTTTTGTTTTTAACTAAAACTGACCAGGTAACCTTATAATATTATTCAAGCAGCTTCTAATACAAATATAATGATTATATTACCCTATTATCTCTCTTCTCTCATGAATCGAGTCTGGTTCATCAAACTGAGACTATTTACGAAAAACCGGATCAAAACTCCTAACCATACAGTTCAAAAACTATGTTCTTTGTGACTGCGTTATCGAGCTTGCCTTGGAAAAGGTTCTAGCTCAAAGATGACATAATGACAATGAGGATTGAAATACTTGATGATATATCATAGGTTCTCCCCTTACTGATCCTCCGGAGAAATCCGTACTTTTAGAAAAGATCTCGCGTACTCGAAAATCAGGGTTGTTACATTCTACCCTCCTAAAAGAAAATTTTGTCCTCAAAATTTCAGTTACCTAAGAATAGATGTAGATAATCAACTTTCATCTTATCTTCCAGTTCCCAGGTGTGCTCTTCTTTTCTTTTTTGTCCCCAAGCTACTTTGACTAGGCGAACAGTTTTGCCTCTTAGCTGCTTATCACTTCTTTCTACGATCTGAACTGGTGATGCTTGATATGTTAAATCGTTTCGTAATTGTACTGTTTCTGGTTGTAAAATGTGACTCTCTTCGGGAATATATTTCTTAAGTTGCGAGACATGAAAAACATCATGAAGGTTTGACAGATATGGAGGAAGGGCTATTTGATACGCTACTAGACCGACTCTTTTAAGTATTTGGAAAGGTTCTATGTATCGAGGGTTAAGCTTTTTAGTCTTAAGGGCTCGACCTATTCCAGTAGTCGGGGTTACTTTAAGAAAAACATGGTCTCCCTCACTAAACTCTAAGGGTCTACGTCTATTATCGGCATAGCTCTTTTGACGGCTTTGTGCTGTCTGGATCTTCTGACGAATTTCCTTTATATTCTCTGTAGTTTCTTGAACTAAGTCTGGACCCAAGATAATAGCTTCTCCATCATCATTCCAACACAATGGTGTCTGACATCTTCTTCCGTAGAGAGCTTCATAAGGTGCCATCCCGATACTTTGTTGGTAGCTGTTATTGTAGACGAATTCGATCAAGGGCAAATACTTATCCCAACTGCCTTGGTTATCCAACACATAAGATCTTAGCATGTCTTCTAATGTTTGGATTGTCCGCTCTGATTGTCTGTCTGTCTGAGGATGGTATGCTGTACTCATGTACAATTCTGCCCCAACGCTTTCTGGAAAGCTCCCCAGAATTTGGAAGTAATCCTCGGATCTTGATCTGAAACAACTGACGAAGGTATCCTGTGCAATCGTATGATTTCTTGAATATATATCCATGCCAGCCTTTCTAAAGTATAGTCAACTCGAATCGGAAGGAAATGCGCTGATTTTGTTAACCTGTCCACAATTATCCAAATAGCATCGTGCCCTATTGAGGTCATTGGCAATCCCGTGACAAAATCCATAGTGATCTGCTCCCATTTCCATTGGGGTATTTCTAAGGGTTGCAGGGTTCCTGACGGCTTCTGATGTTCCACCTTCACCCTCTGGCAGGTTAAACATTTTGAGACATAGTCAGCAACCTCTTTCTTTAAGCCCGGCCACCAGAACATTTGTTTCAAATCTTGATACATCTTTGTCACTCCAGGATGCATGGAGAATCTATTTTGATGAGTTTCTACAAGAATCCTCCGTCACAAATCTCCAGAGCTAGGCACACAAATCCTGGTCTTGTACCTCCAGAGACCGGTACGATCTTGTTTTACAGCTTCTGGTTCCTCTACTTTTATCCATCTCAGCATCGTCATCATTTCTGAATCCTGTGTTTGTGCTTGCTGAATACTAATCTTAAAATCTGGTGTTATATGCAATTGGGCCAGACAAACTCCACTTGACGTTTCAGTCATAGTCAATTTAAGTTTCTCAAATTCCGCAAGTAGGTTTTCTTCCTTTATCATCATCCAAGAGATACTCAAATTCTTCCTGCTTAAAGCGTCTGCCACCATGTTCGCTTTAGCTGGGTGATAACTTAACTTGAAATCATAGTCTTTCAAAAATTCCATCCACCTTCGCTATCGCATATTAAGATCTTTCTGGTAAAAGATATACTTTAAACTTTTGTGGTCGGAGAAAACTTCTAGTTGAGCGCCATACAAATAGCGTCTCCAAATCTTCAAAGAAAACACTACTGCAGCCAACTCCATGTCATGCGTTGGATAATTTCGTTCATGAGGTCTCAGCTGTCGGGAAGCATAAGCCACCACATTCTTGTCTTGCATCAGCACAAATAATCAAGATTAATTTCATGACATCCTACCTGATTTTGCTGCTCCTAATTCAATTAGACTTTCAGGTGGTCCTTTAGCATTTTTTCCTCCTAAATCACATCAAGAACAACTTTAAATCCAAAAACTCTCAACTAACCAAATCTCACTCAGCATGTTAGGAAGTGATTTCTAACCTTAAACTTGCTGGAAAGTCATGTTTCTTGGCCCTCAAGTCAAGTTAAGCATGATTCCTAAGGAAGAACATCAAGAAAATACATGTTTGAGCATGTTTCCTTGAAACCGAATCAAAAGAGAGATGGTGCAGCCAACTCACCTTGATTCCAACCTTAATAAGTCATATGATCATGTGGAGAAAGAAGAGAGGATCATTTTGGTCGGATTGGAATTTAGATTTGAGTTTTAGTTCAGCAGAAATCAAGCTTTGAAGATTTGGAACTAAGAACTTTTCTCTCTTTTTCTCTCTTGGAAATTTCGGCCACAAGGAGCAAATGAACCAGACTTGGGGGTTTTGGGGGTGTAGGGTGAGTTGTGATTGGTTGGCTTGGAGGTGGATTAAAATAATATTAAAATATCTCAGGTGTATAACTACTAAAACTAGGTGTATCGGAACACTTGTGAAAACATCTCTAAAACTTATTTTCTGAGCTACTAGCATAAATGATACTAGTAACATATTTATTATGAGAATAAAACATGTATGATGAGACCTTAGCATTGCTAAAGTCATCAGAGAGTGCTGGTGCTAAACTGTACCAGTAAATTGTGAATCCGGTTAAATCGATTTTCTATTTTTAACTAAAACTGACCAGGTAACCTTATAATATTATTCAAGCAGCTTCTAATACTAATATAATGATAATATTACCCTATTATCTCTCTTTTCTCATGAATCGAGTCCGATTTGTCAAACTGAGACTATTTACGAAAAACCGGATCAAAACTCCTAACCGATACGATTCAAAAACTATGTTCTTTGTGACTGCATTATCGAGCTTGCCTCGGAAAAGGTTCTAGCTTAAAGATGACATAATGACAATGAGGATTGAAATACTTGATGATATATCAGAGGTTCTCCCCTTACTGATCCTCTGGAGAAATCCGTACTTTCAGGAAAGATCTCACGTACTCGAAAATCAGGGTTGTTATATTCAGACACTCAAGGAACTTCCATAGCTCCATGTGGAGAATCTAATGAAGAACGTAGTATGAAGGAGACACTAGAATTCCCAGTGGACAGTATAGAGCATAACTTCATACTAGAACAAGTAGAGGACGCTGTCATTGTAGAAGAAAAGAGTTGGTTGAAAATTTAGGAGATACTGAACCTCCACGGGAATCCAGAGTTGTGAAAGACTCCGTCAAGGATGTTACAATTGACGCTAAGGAGGATAGTGCACAACCTCCAAGGCAGGTATACTATGAAGAACTAGGCGGAATAACCCAAGACATAAGTTTCCTTGATGATGATAATCACAAGTCAAGTTCTCTTAGTAATGAACTTGCATCTGCAAGTGAATTCTGTGAGATAGAAGAATCTTCCCCAAGTGAATACGAAGATGATGCAGAGGTAGACTTTTCTCAACCTCCCAATTATGACTCAAGTGATGAGGAAGATATCGAAGACTTTGATCAAGACATGGTTGAAATTGAAGAAGTTTGCAAAGAAGTGGGGGAATTCACATAAGAACACAAGGGAGTAGAGCTTGCAAAACCACTGAAAACACCTATCCCAAGGCCATTACCACCCAACACAAACTTCAAGTGGGTAAAATCCTTAGCTTTAATCTTTACTTTTCCACTTGAATATGGTTTACTTGAAACAGATAGCCAGCTTAGAGCTCTCTGTGGCTTTAAGAGTAAAAGAGAAATGACTCGCACTCAGAGCTGGTATGCGAGATTCAATGAGATTTCACACTTCAATTTGAGGTGCAAGGATTGGTGTCAAGCTCAATTGAAAGGATCTTGGAAGCTGTTTGGTCACTACAGTGAGAATTCAGATTATGTATCACCCGACTGGAAAAATACAGATCAAGACAAAAACGGGTGTTAAAGCAAAATTTGGGATCCTGGAATCTGTTCTGACATTCAACACCCCGGGAGCCTGGAAACCTATTTGAAACTGCTCAAAGGCTTTACG
The DNA here is from genome assembly GCF_003086295.3 of Arachis hypogaea. Taxonomy (NCBI): domain Eukaryota; kingdom Viridiplantae; phylum Streptophyta; class Magnoliopsida; order Fabales; family Fabaceae; genus Arachis; species Arachis hypogaea. The sequence goes on along the minus strand of NC_092039.1, from coordinate 67,776,139 downwards.
TGCCTTGTTTTGGACCCCGGAGGATGCTGGCATTCTAAACATTGGTGGAGATTCTTGGATGAATTCAAGCACAAGCCACCATAACAAGAAGCTCACCCAAATGTCCAACTTAAGGACTTTAACTAAAAGTGCTAGGTGGGAGACAACCCACCATGGTATGATCGTTTCTTCTCCATTTTAGTCTGTTTTTGAATTCTGATTGAACCTGGAATTGTGCATAACATTCATTGCATCTGCATTCTGCATACTGCATAAAAAAAATCATCACCTAACGCGAGCGCGCAGGCCACGCGTGGTCGTGGAATGGAAATCGGCGTAAGGATCCAACGCCCAGAAAGTTGGGCTGGAATCATGCGGCTGGTGTGCGTTTAGCACAAAACGGCCCACTGACGCGAAAGCGTCACTTACGCAACATGATGTGTGCAAAACGATCCAACACAAAACTCACCGGCAAGTGTACCGGGTCGCATCAAGTAATAAAACTCACGGGAGTGAGGTCGATCCCACAGGGATTGAAGGATTGAGCAATTTTAGTTCAGTGGTTGATTTTGTCAAGCGAATCAAGTATTGGTTGAGTGGTTTATCATTAACAGAAACTAAATTGCTTGGAATGTAAAGGGAGATGGGAGAATTGCAGTAAATTAAAGAGCAGGAGAGTAAAGGAAACTGAAGCTTAAATTGCAAGTAAGATAAAGTGCAGAAACTTAGATTGCAAGAAATGTAAATAACTGAAGCTTAGAGTGCAAGAAATGTAAATTGCTTGAATCATAAAAGGAATTGGGAGTTGGGATTGCAGAATTTAAACCAGCAAAGGTAAATTGCATTGAACATAAAAGAGAAAATTGAATTGCAGTAAAGTAAATCTCAAACAGAAGAGTAAAATGCCTTGAAGAATTTAGAACAGAAAAGCAATGCTTAAGTTGCAGCAAATTAAAAGTGATTGAAGATCTCAGGAGTGGAGGAGACTAGATAACAAGTCTAGATCTCAAATCCTTCCTTGATCCAACAAGAACAATTGCAAAAGAAATAAAGGAAAGCAAATTGCAGAAATCACAGAAGAAGACGAAATGAATAGAAAGTAGAATTCAATTATGCAGAAAATTTAAGAAGAGATCTCAAGGTGAGATTGAAACAGAAGTTCTTCAATTCTTCACCCAAGATCCAAAGCAAGAAAAGTAAAAAGTGCTCAAGCAGGAACCAGGAAGAAGAGAGATCAATTCTCCTTCCCAATTCTCTAAGAAATTCCAAAGTTCAAAATTAAAATGCAAGTAGAAAGGAAAATTCAAAAATAAAGTCTCCAACCCCCCAATTACATAAAACTAGCTCCTACTTATACACTTTCTATTCTTGGATTTTGGAATTTTGATGGGCTTTTGATTTGGTGAAGAAATGAATTAAATTGGAATTTTTTATCCAATTTCAGCCCATGAGAAAAGTGGCTTCCAGGAGGCTGCCCTGCCCTTGTGGAGGGCAGGGCAGAGTTTTCATGGTGCGCCAAGCTTGCTGCCCGTGCGTGCTGCTGCTGGCCGAGACTCCCTTGGTGCGTGCCAACATGCTGCGCCAAGCATCACAAAATGCTGTCCTGCCCTTGCGGAGGGCAGGGCAATGTGCGTCATGGTGCATTTGAAATATTTTGCGTGCCAAGTCTTGGACATCATCAAGGTAGCGCTCAAGTGGTGTAGCTTCCTTGCTTTCTTTGTGAAGCATCCGTATTCGAGACTGGCTGGGAGCATTTTGGCCAATTTTTGGCTTATTTTCCTTTGTGAGTAGCGCTCCCCCACTCCCCCTTGCTCATGAGTTCGAACCTTGTGGCAAGCATTGGTAGGCTTTTTCCTTGAATTTATTTCTTTGATGAGCCCGATATTGCTCTTGAAGAGGGCAGGGCAGAATTTTTTTGGAAGCTTGGTTCACTATGCTGCTCTCCTGGAGGGCAGTGTGCCCTTGTGGAGGGCAACATTTGCTTCCTCCTTCTATGCGCCACACTCTTTTCTCCTTGGGCCACGCTTTCTTAAGCCACGTTTTTCCTTTTTTTCTTTCTTTCTTCACCTACAAGAAACCAAAACAAACATTCAAAGTATCTCTAAACTCATAAGGTTTATAATTCATTAAAATTCAATTAATTCTTTCTTAAACCTCATGATTTAGCATCAATTTAATGGTGGTTGCTCGATTTAAAGAAGTTATGCATTTTCATTCCAAATCACTTACTTAGGATGCAAGAAAGTGCATAAAAACTAATAAAACAAGTGAAATTAGCTTGAAAAATGGGTATATGATGACCTGTCATCACAACACTCATCCCACGCGAAAGCGTGAGTGACGCGTCCGCGTCGCGTCGATATTATGGCCCCCTAAATGGAAATAGAGAGTTGCGCTAAAATGACGTTAGAACTGTGCGTCTAGCACAATTCACAATGACGCGTTCGCGTCAATCACGCGACCGCGTCAACCCCTTTCACCCTAATCACGCGATCGCGTGCTCCACGCGGTCGCGTGGATTTAAATCCACTAAACCCAAATCACGCGAACCCTAACCCGTCGCGCCCCCATCCCCCCTCTTTCTCCTTCCTCCTCTGTAACCTTCCTCCACCGACCACCACCGTACCACCGCTGCACCCAACACCCCCAACCACCCAAACGACCCTGCGACACCCCCTCTCTTCCTTCTTCCCTTCTTCTCTTCCCTCACCTACCTTCCTTTTCACCAAACTCCCATCTCCGCCAATGCCCCTAGCCGAGCCCCCACCACCGCGCCGCTTCCCACCACCACCGGCCACCACGACAACCCTTGACCCAATCTTCCTCCTCGCCCCCCTTAACCTAACCCAACACCACCACACAACCATACGCCACTACCCCCATCCAGACCACCGCCGTACCACCACCGTGCTACTGCCTGCAGCCACCAGCGCCACTACTCCCCTCTCTGTCTCATATTCTGATCCTACCCATACCAGGTTCCACCGAACACCGTTCCCTTTACCAGTTCATTAGTTAGTTAGTTGCTTATTTTTGTCAGATTCTGTTCAAATTAGGATAGTTAGAGATGCATGATTGTAGTGGACTCTAGGTGGTTAGGTAGCTAGGATGTGGTTAGTGGATTTAGGCCTGATAATTGCACCGTTCTTGATACATGTTTTATCTATTTCACGATTCTAATTTTGTTGTGATGATCGTCTTGTTCATATGTTGTTCTTCCATGTTTCATGCTGCTGTTACACTGTTCTTTCATGTTCATGTTATTTGTGTCTCTTTGCAGCATTATTTAAATTTTATATGAACTGATTTATCCTGCTATGTATTTCCCGGGAACATCCAATTTTAGGCAGAATGCTGCCCAATTTTTTGCAAATTATTTCATTCTACCCCATTCATGTATTGAGTTTGGTAATTTAGTATTTTGCACTACTTGGCTACAACCAAACCAATTCATGAATGCACGGGCCAGCATTCTTATTCCTTTTGATTCCCTGGTTAATAATTTGCATTATTGATGATTTCATTCTCCTTTTGATTCCCTTTTCCATTAGTGATTGTTCTTTCAATTTGTGAATTTATTGTTAGCTAGGAAACCCATTATCATGCCATTATTTTCACCTTCTTTTTAAATCACCATTTTCACCTCATAACTTCCTTTTTAACTACTAACCATTTTCACTTTCTGATTTCTCTTTTTACCTGACTACTTTAACTTTTAACTCAAGGCATGATCACTATTTTTTCCTATTTAACATGACTTCCACTTATCATATATTTTGGATTGTGATTTCTATTTTCAGACCTTTTCTCTTGAACACAATCCAAAACGCACATGTATTTGACTCAATTCATGCTTCTCTTGCTCTTTTGCCACTCTGTGCTTATATTGCTTTCATTCTATTTGCCTACTTATTTTCCTACTTTTATTCTTCCATTATATCCTGGAATTTCTACTTTTCAGGATGTCTGACCCTCAAAGCAAAGGAAAGGGCAAAGCAACCACTGGAAAAAGGAAAAGAGGCGAATCCTCTATGTCCATCCTTGGCATCTTGCATGATGATTCCTGGCGGGAAAAGAACTTTACCCTGCAGGAAAAAGTTGATCAGTTGGTACCTCCAGCTGACCCAATAAAATTTGCAAACAAATACTGTAAGCTGAAGTACCCAGTTTTTGCCATAACCAGGAACCTATATCTGGAAAGGACACTCAAAATTCTAGAAGAACTCAAGCAATACACTTCAGAAAAAATTAAATAGAGAGCCTGGTTCTTCCTGAAGAGAAACTTGACTGAGATCAACTCATCATGGGTCAGAGAATTCTACTGTAACTACTTTAAAACATCCCTGGATGCAGTACAGCTCAAAGGCAAACAAATTCTAGTTACTAAGGAGCCATAGAAGACATCCTCCAGCTCCTATCTAAATCAGATCAGCCAGACGGTTACCAAATAGCTAAGAAGGATATCAAATTCATGAGATTTGAATGGGATGCAGTGAAACGAGCTATAGCTCTTGACCTTACTGTTCCATGGGAAAGAGCACAGTGGTACCCAAGGGAATCAGGATAATATATGTGAATGATGAGGCTCGACTATGGCAGCAGATTTTGAGTAACTACGTAATGCCGAGCACTCATGAGACGGAGGTGCTAGCTGCTATGATTACCCTCATCTGGTGTGTGATGATGGGTAAGGACCTATATCTGCCCCGCTTCGTTCGGCATTACATGGCCAGGTTTCATGTTAGAGGCATCCTCCCGTTTACATTCCTGATTACTCAGTTGGGTCACCGAGCTGAGGTACCTTGGGAAGTTGCTGATGAAAAGCCATCTGCCACGGACTGCAGAAAGATCATCCCTCATAGTCAGAAGTTTCAGGCTCTAGGTTACCGACCTCCTTTTCTCACTGACTCTGCTGAGGCAGCTACGTCTTCAGCTGCCCCTTTAGCATCCACTGCCCCAGCTCCATCCACTACACCCACACCTGCTCCTGAGCCCGTTTATCTTCTGGTGCACCGACTCTTTGACCACTTAGACCAGATGGAGCGCCGCCACCAGCAGCACTTTGAGAGGTCTGAACGTCGCAATAGGTGATGTTATGAGAGGTCTGAGCGTCGCTACAAGTGATGCTATGAGCACTTCAAGCCGATGATCTGATCTGGTGGCGACATCCCCTCCGAGCCCGACACACCATCAGACACATCTGAGGAAGAGGCGAGTGATCATGAGGAGGAAGCACATACCCAAGTTGAGCAGGGAGGACCCGAGCACACTGCACCACATCATAAGGAGCACCACCAGCTATAGGCTGCAGATCCAGAGATTCCTCTACAGACAGAGCCTTTGCTTCAGCAGACCACTCCTCCTACACTCACAGAGATTGCAGACCTTCAGCCTATCATAGAGACACTGGCAGCCCATCCTTCCGGAGATGACACTTCTTCACACCTAGTTTGACTGAGCATCAAGGACGATGCTATTATTTAAGTGTGGGGAGGTTGCCATCTCTGGCATATTTTTTAGTGAACTACTATAGACTCTTATCTTATTTTGTTCATTTTCTGTATTTTATTTGCACATGTTTCTCTTTTTTGCTTTTGTTGTATTTTTGCATTTTGCACTTTGGGCTATATATATCTTGGATATTTTAGCTTAATTTGCACTTTTAGTTTACTAGTTATATATTAAGTGGATTAATTAGTATAGTTTGCCCTTTTAGCATATAATAAGTTGGTTTAATTGAAAATAAAAGAGTAAACTAGGAACTTTAGTAAATTAAAACAATCCACACACCTTGTATATATAGCATTACATGTTAGTTAGTTAACAACATTTCTTCAAGGAGAAACACTAAGATTTTAAGGGGCACCTTAAGATTCACATTGAGTTAAATGGAAACTCCTGATTCCTACTTGCATGACATATATAACTGATATATGATTTATGAGCTTGAGAACACACAGCTCATGAGTTTTGAGCTTAAATGTATGGTTATATCAAACCATAAATTTCATTCCTATGTGTTTCGCACTTCTTTTCTATGCTTGCAATCTTTATTTTGTTTTAATCTGTATGTCCAAATTATAGAATATAGATACATACCAAGATATGATTGAGGCCATTATTTGTATTTGTGCTCACTTGTCCTAAATAAACCTACCTTTTATGTCACCCTTGTTAGCCACTTTGAGCTTTTAACCCCCCTTTTTGTTTAATAACCACATTACTAACCTTAAGCAGAAAAACAAATTAAAAATCCCAAGTTGAATCCTTGGTTAGCTTAAGATAGATATTGTGTATAATTCAAGTGTGGAGAATTTTATGGGAGCATGGGATGATAGGAAAACAGGAAATTAAATTAAATAAGTTATTTGTAAATTTAGGAAGCATGCTCATGTGAAATCAAAATAATTAAATTACCATGTGCATTAATATATATATATATATATATATATTAGTATTTAAATAAGGGGATACAAAAATTACCCAAAATGCAATTACAAATAATCAATGCACATGGGACAAAAGTCAAAAAAATAAATTTTGGTGCATAAGCATGTAACACAGAAGTGGAAAAGTTTGGGTTGCTAGGTGAAGAATTATGAAATTATATAAAATATGTATATGTTAGGTGAGATCTTAGACTAGTCAAGAATTCACTTTGTTAGCTCACTTAGCCTTATATATACATCCTTACCCTTACCTCAGCCCCATTACAACCTGAGAAAAGACCTCATGATTTTTGTATGTCTATATTCAATATTTATTGATTGGTTAGGTGAAAAACAAAGTTTTAGAAAGCATGACTAGAAAAGAAGAGAGTGATTAACCCCAAACACTGAGTGATTAGTGAGTAAACACGAAATCCAGTGAGGGTTCAATAGCTCATTCTCATATATCCATGTTTAATTATTAATTGTCTTGCAAGTTGTGAACTATCTTAACTCAACTCAATTGTGACTATGCTTTAGTATGATTTGGCCCTAATTGTACATATATGATTCCTTGAAGATATGAATTAATTTGACTACATGTATGCTTTATATATAGGTGGATAATAACTAGAATTGCATGACTCATTTAGGTAGTTGCATTTAGAATAGATTGCATTGCTTAAGATTCTACCATTTTACCTTTACTCTTTTCTCTTGGATTTAGCATGAGGACATGCTATTGTTTAAGTGTGAGGAGGTTGATAAACCCCTATTTTATGATTCATCTTGTGCTTAAATTGAGTGTTTTTATCAAATCTTCACCCACTTATTCATGTAAATTACATGGTTTTTACTATTCCTTCCTTGTTTTATGATATATGAGAAAACATGTTTCCTATGCTTTAAAAATATTAAATTTAATTATCCTTCATTCGATGCCGTGATTTGTGTGTTCAGTACTTTCAGGCTTTATAGGGCATGAATGACTTAGAGGATGGAAAGGAACATACAAAATGGAAGGAAAACACAAAATGGAGTTTTTGAAGTAACTGGAAGTGACGTGAACGCGTGGACGACGCGGACGAATGCTTAGCACAAAGAGCATCGACGCGAGCGCATGGATGACGCAAACGTGTGACTCGCGCAAAACACAACTGATGCGGACGCATGGCTTGCGCGATCTGCAGAAATTACAAAATGTGCTGAAGGTGATTTTGGGCCTCATTTTGATCCAGATCTAAGCCCAGAGAACACAGATTAAAGGCTATAAATTGGGGAATCCATCCATTAATCAGGAGATCATCAGAACATACATTCATACATAGTTAGGATTAGATGTAGTTTTTAGAGAGAGAGGTTCTCTCCTCTCTCTTAGGATTAGGATTTATCTTAGGATTTAGGATTTCTGTTAGTCATTAGGATTGTTTCTTCATACCAGGTTCAATAATTTATGTTTCTCTTCTACTTTTATTTACTCTGATGCTTTTATGTGTATTTGATTTATGTTGCCCAATTGGCTTATGAACCATTCATGTTAGGATTTTCTTAGTTAATATAATTTGAGGTATTTCAGACTCATGATTGTTTTGCTCTATTTATGATTTATTTTCCCTTTTGGCTTTGGTTAATTAATTGGTAATACTTGAGTTATCAAACTCAGCAGTGGTTGAAATTGGCAATTGCTAATTAATTTGGATCACTCTAAAAGTTGACTGAAACTCGAGGATCAATTTAATTAGTCTACTTGACTTTTCTTTATTTAATAAGGGATAATTAAGTGGGATTAAAACCCAATACTCAGCACACCTGATAAGGATACTAGGATAGGAATTCTAATTTTCATACCTTGCCAAGAGATTTATAGTTATTGATTTATTAATTCCTGTAATTTATTTCTCTTGCTCAAACCCTCTTAAAACCCAAAAACACTGTTTTCCATAACCAGTAATAAAACACACCTCCCTACAATTCCTTGAGAAGATGACCCGAGGTTTGAATACTTCGGTTATTTATTTTTATTGGGTTTGCTTAAGTGACAAATGGTGGACGAAATTGTGATAAAAGAGTTTCAGGCACTGTTAGAGAAGCTCACAACTCCGTTCAACTAACCAGCAAGTGTACTGGGTCGTCTAAGTAATAAACCTTACGTGAGTAAGGGTCGATCCCACAGAGATTGTTGGTATGAAGCAAGCTATGGTCACCTTGCAAATCTCAGTTAGGCAGATTAAAATGGTTTATGGGTTTTCGAAAACAGAAATAAGAGAATAGATTAATAAAAGGGATAGAATACTTATGTAAATTCATTGGTGAGAATTTCAGATAAGCATATGGAGATACTGTATGGCTCAAGGATGCCTGCTCTCCCACTGCTTCAACTCAACCTTCTTACTCTTTTCCATGGCAAGCTGTGTATAGGGGTTCACCATCAGCGGTGGCTACTTTCAATCCTCTCGGGAAAATGATCCTATGCGGCTGTCACTCGCACGGCTAATCGTCTGGAGGCATCACCCATGGTTGATGGCTACATCCCATCCTCGCAGTGAAAACTACGCTCACGCACTCTGTCACAGCACGGCTAATCACTGGTTGGTTCCTGCACCTACTGGAATAGAATCCCTTGATTCTTTTGCGTCTGTCACTAACGCCCAGCACTTGCAAGTTTGAAGCACGTCACAGTCATTCATTACCGGAATCCTACTCGAAATACCACAGACAAGGTGAGACTTTCCGGATTCCCAGGATCCTACTCGGAATACCACAGACAAGGTGAGACTTTCCGGATCCTCATAAATGCCGCCATCTATCTAGCTTATACCACGAAGATTCTGTTGGGGAATCTAAGAGATACACATTCAAGCTCTGTTGCATGTAGAACGGAAGTGGTTGTCAATCACGTGCGTTCATAAGTGAGAATGATAATGATTGTCACTTTCATCATTACACTCATCATGTTCTTGGGTACGAATGAATATCTTGGAATAAGAATAAGAGAGATTTGAATAAAAGAAAATAGAATTGCATTAATACTTGAGGTACAGGAGAGCTCCACACCCTTAATCTATGGTGTGCAGAAACTCCACCGTTGAAAATACATAAGTGAAAGAAGGTTCAGGCATGGCCGAATGGCCAGCCCTCTCCATGATCAAGTGACCGAATATTCAAGAGATTAAACTGTCAAAAGATGTCTAATACAATAGTAACTTATCCTATTTATACTAGACTAGCTACTAGGGTTTACATGAGTAAGTATTTGATGCATAAATCCACTTCCGGGGCCCACTTGGTGTATGCTTGGGCTGAGCTTGATCAATCCACGAGCTGAGGCTTCTCTTGGAGTTGAACTTCGAGTTATGACGTGTTTTGGGCGTTCAACTCCGGATCATGACGTTTTTCTGGCGTTTAACTCCAGACAGCAGCATGTACTTGGCGTTCAATGCCAAGTTACGTCGTCAATCTCCGAATAAAGTATGGACTATTATATATTGCTGGAAAGCTCTGGATGTTTATTTCCAACGCCGTTGAGAGCGCGCCATTTGGAGTTCTGTAGCTCCAGAAAATCCATTTCGAGTGCAGGGAGGTCAGATTCCAACAGCATCAGCAGTCCTTTTGTCAGCCTTCTTCAGAGTTTTGCTCAAATCCCTCAATTTCAGCCAGAAATTACCTGAAATCACAGAAAAACACACAAACTCATAGTAAAGTCCAGAAATGTGAATTTAACATAAAAACTAATGAAAACATCCCTAAAAGTAGCTTGAACTTACTAAAAACTATCTAAAAACAATGCCAAAAAGCGTATAAATTATCCGCTCATCAACAAACAAAACTTTTGTATGAAAGCAATTCTTGTCGGTCTAGAAGCTATACTTACAATGGGAATTTATTTGTGAAAATTCTAGATCACGCAAGAGTTTCGTTCATCAATATGATATAAGCAATTAGCCAAGTAGAGGCATAGCAAGCAAGGTAAGGCATGTTCATGAAGTGAGATGAGAGAAGTCAATGCTTGGAATGCAACTAATCATAAGATGGCGAAGAAAATAAAGTCATAAACTAAGGATGCAAACAACACTTACATCATGCTTGTTTAGTAGGCTCAATGAGCATTAAACCCCAAAAGAATGGTCAATGGGTTAGCTTAAAACCAAAAGAAAGGTTAGTAGGTTAAGCAAGTTAGAAGTTAGAAAATCTAGTTCAAATGCTAGGGAAAAGATGGTCATTGTCTCAATCAAGAGAAGCTTACGAAAGAATGAAAACAAGCATGCTCACATTCATGAGGGCAATGTAGTCATTGACGATGAAATATGAAATTGCGAAAATAGCAATTAATTGCAAGCAAGTCATCAATCAATGGCATGGTCATAAAGATTGCAATAATTGGTGTTACAAGGGTGAAATGTGCTTTGTGTAACAAGACCCAAAGTTAGAAAATCAAATTGAAGCAAATGGGTTACACAGTTGAAATACACCAATTATTGTAAAAGAATGAACCATGTTCGAAAAGATTATCAAGTTAAATCAATTGGTGAATGTAGCGCAATTCAAAGGCATTTGATTAACTTGAAAAATGAAAGCATGTAAGGGTTCAAAGCATATCACCAGAAACATATAAACACGGAAAAGCCAACCCAAAGTCACCTAAGAGTTGAACTTGATGTATTCAGGTCAATACTCAATTCTAAAAGCAACAAGTTCAATTATAGGTAGCATGTTTAAAACCAAAACAATTTCTAGAAAATTAGGCAGCATTCCGGCAGTAAATCGGATGTTCCCGGATGGCAATGAGCAGCAGAAATCAGTCATATGAGTTCACATATCAAAAGGCAAAACAATTAAGGAATACATATGACTCGGGCAGCATTAATCAAGCAAAGCAACAGTAAAACAGAACACATAAAACAGAGTATAGCACTTAATATTCAGCATGTAACACTCAAACAAATAAGCACAAATGGAGCACTTATCAGGCCTAGAATCCTCTAACCACAACCTAACTACCTAATCGCAGTTATTTCTATCTAGCCTAGCATGCAGGATTAACTAACTAACTAATTTAAAACTAACTAATCACAATTGATGAAAACAGTAAAGAAATAGAGCAATGAGGCAGGCTATGGAACCTGGAAGCAGAGCAAAAAGGGAAATAGAAGAGGGAAAATGGACAGACGTATCACTACTTGGGACTGGTGGCGGCCGGTGAAGTCTACGGCGGCACTGTGGCAGAGGGATAAACGGTAGAGTGGAGCAGTGAAACAGGGCACGGTGCGATAGAGTAATGGGTGTGAATGGTGAGGAGAGAGATGAGGAGGGAGAAAGGAAGGATTGGTGGTGGCTGTGTGGTCCACCGGCGGCGACGGGGTGACCGCGACGATGAACAGAGAGGGTGAAATGGTGAGAGGAATGAGAGGGGGAAAGAGGGGTGATAAACCCCAATTTTGTGGTTTATCTTGTGCTTAATGTGGGGGTTTTTGTCAATATTTCTCGCACTTATTCACAAGAAATGCATGGTTTTGTGTTCACTTCCTAATATTGCTCCATGATGGAAAACATGCTTATTTTGCCTTAGAATTACTATAGTTTTTATCCTCTTTATTGCCATTCAACGCCATGACATATTTGTTGAGTGATTTCAGAATTAATAGGGTAAGAATGGCCTAGAAGAGAGAAAGAAAGTATGCACAAGAGGAAGGAACATGAAGATTTGGATTTTGGAAACTTCAGCATCGTGCGCACGCGTGGATGAGGATAGCTGGAAGTGGCGCACAAGGATGGACGCATCCGCGCAGGCCAGAGAATTCCAACCGATGCGCACACGTACTTGGCGTGCACGCGTGGATCACAAAAGCAGTCGGCACGCACGCACGCATGGCGCGCACGCGCGGGAAGCTGCACGTGACCTCATTAAAGGAAATTGTGCCTGGTGATTTCTGAGGCTCATTGGGCCTGAATTCAAGCTGTTTTTGCATGGAAAAAGACCCAAGGATGCTAGGGAGAAGGGGGGATCAATCATTTTACACTAAGACACATTTTTCTAGTTTTTGGTTCTTTGTTCTTCTAGAAAGAGAAACCCTTGTTCTTCCCTAGATCTAGCTTTAATTTTGCTTAGATCTTGTGTTAGTTTTATGGATTCTTGTCAATTGTCACTTTATACACATTGCATGAATGTTGTGAATCTTGACTTGTTGATGTTACATTGATGATTTCTATGATTAATTGTGTTGTTTGAGTGATTGTAAGTTGATATTTGTTAGTGGGTATTTGTTAATTTCAATCCAATTTCCATTTGAACATGTCTTTTGTTAATGCTTACCATATGTTTGATGAATTGTTTACCTTGATTATGGAGTAGTTCTTTTTACTCCTGACTTAGACTAAGGGAATTGGGTAAACTTGAGTCATTGGGTCAATTGGATTTGATGATTTAGGAACCCTTAGTGGTCAATTTGATAGCCATTGACACTAGCCTACTACTAGGTTAATTAGTAGTGAGGTTAGACCTTATGGGTTGATGTTGACCAAACCATTTGATGTACTTTAAGTATAGAAGTAGACTTAGTGGGTTTGGCTCCTCATAATTGTCAAGATATGGTTATTAGACAAGGATAGTGACCCAAATTCCCATGTCTAGCCAAGAGTTGCTTTTATCTTTCTTATTTGGAAACCCAAAAATCTTTATTGCCTTGCCTTAGTTATAGTTATTATTTTGTTGAGAGTAGAATTAAATTGAATGTTGTCTTCTTAGTTTGGAATTGCTCACATCTTGCTTAGTTATTTGAATTGGTTCCTTGCACTTTAAGATTATTTGTTTGCTAAGATTCCTAGTTTACTTTCTTGCTCATGACTTACAACCCCGGATTTCTAACCAATGTTGAAGCACATGTTTGCCCATTCCTTGTGAGGACGACCCGAGGTTTGAATACTTTGGTTACTTTATTGGGGTTGAACTTGTGACAACCAATTCCTTTCTAAATTTGATCCTCGAGGATTGTTGTTGGTAGAGCTATACTTGCAACGCAACTTCATTGAGAAATTCTCTTCCGACGCAATTTTGCCCGATCAAATATTTGGCGTTGTTACTGGGGAATTGTTGCAACATATGCCTTGATATTGGTTATGTGAATATGTGAATATTGTAGATAGTTTGTTTGCTTTCAATACTTAGTTATAGTTTAGCTTCTTTTATTTTTGTGCTATGACTCTCAAGTTTGATGACTCGGTCTCAACCAAATTCTAGCTTAGCCGATTTTGATCCCGAGATTGAAAGAACTTTGTTACACACTCGACAAGCTAGATGGCGGTTGGACTATACGGCTAGTACTTCGGCCTCTCTTGAGGAACATACCGAATCACTAGGTGGTACCGAGAGTGACTTTGAGTCCGCTACTTTTTATTCTTCTGTTGGCACTACTAATACATCTTTGTATTCTACAAGTGAACCATACATGGTGGAGCCACGCCGGATCACTTTGCATGAGCAAGGAGCTCCGGATATTATACTTCAACCATTGCAAGCAAGGTATCCTAACCTTGATCCAAACTTTGAATTAAAGAGTAGCTTGACAAACTTACTACCTAAGTATCATGGGTTGTTGGGTCAAGACCCCATCCAACATCTAAAGGATTTTCAAGTTGCTTGTTCTACGGCTCGAAGGCATGGAGCTGATGAGGTGGCTATCATGGTTTTTGCCTTCCCTTTCTCTCTTAAAGCGCAAGCAAAGACATGGTTTTATTCGCTACCGGATGAGATTGCTACTAATTGGGATTTCTTTAGAAGAGAGTTTCTAGATAAATTCTTTCCACCAGAGAAGACCGACTACATCTGGAAGGAGATTTCGGGTATAATGCAAAGAGACCAAGAGAGTTTGTACGAGTATTGGTCTCGGTTCAAGAGGTTATTGGAATCTTGTCCACATCATGGAATGAACACTCACTTGCTCATTAGCTACTTCACCGGAGGTCTTTGTGTGGAAGATAGAAGATTGCTCACCGCTTCTAGCAGTGGTTCCCTTTCGAAAAATAAGACGGAGGGAGAAGCTTGGAGGTTGATAAAGAATGTTGCCAAAGCTACACAACACACAAGGGTGAGAAGTAATCCTCTCAAGGGTGTGGTAGAACCGTCCCCTTCCGAATCAAGCCTAACCAAAGCACTTGGAGACATGACCACCATCCTTACGCAAATACAAAAAGGATCAAAAGGAATTCTACTCCATTCAAGCCATCCAAGCTCCACCTCCAGTTGCTCAACTTGAAGGCCCTCCTAGGATTTGTGGTTTGTGCTCTAGCACTACACATTACACCGATCAATGCCATCAAATTCAAGAGGAACATGCCCTTGTAGTGGCCAATGTGAATTACAACAACCATCTACCCTATCCTTCTCAAGGCCAAAATAACTACCCTCATGGTAGTAATCAACATCAAGGGTGGAGGGATAATGCACAAGGGAGCAATCAAAACCAAAGATGGAACAACCCTTCTTCTCATCACAACAACAACTAATCTTCATCTCAATGCCACCACAACAACAACAACTACCAAGCCAACCAAAATCACCACAACCAAAACCAAAACAACTACATCAAGTATCAAGCACCACACCATAGACAACAATCTAACCAAACCTCTCCATCTCCTACCAATCAAGTTGACGAGCTTAGAGCTGTTGTGGATAAACGGGATGAGGGCTATAAGGCTCAATTCGAGGCCATGAGTGCTCAATTGGCCAATCTTACTGACATGATTTCAAAGATGTCCATGTCCTCTTCTAACAACACCAACCAACCCTCAAGCTCTTCTAACCTTCCATCCCAACCCCAACCAAACCCAAAGGGTGATATCAACGCCATCACTCTACGATTAGGAACTACATTGGAGGAGATACCTCCAAGGGTCTTGGAGGACATTCATGAGGAAGAAGTGGTTGTTGAAGCTCCACATGAAGAAGGGAAGGTAGACAAAAGGCATGAGGAAGAAAGAGTAAACCTCAAGGAACCCAAGCGGAAAGCTCTAGTGGATGAGTCCATCCCTATTCCATTCCCTTCCATGGTGAAGAAAGCAAAGAAGACACTAGAATTTGATTTCAACATGCTTCAAGTGTTCAAGAAGATTGAGGTAACCATACCACTTCTTGATGCTATTCAACAAATTCCAAAGTATGCAAAATTTTTGAAAGACTTGTGCATACATAAGGATAGGATAGGAGAATTGGAGACATTATCCTTGGGTAGTTCAATTTCTTCCTTGATGGAACCTATTTCAAAGAAATATGGTGACCCTGGTCCTTGTTTGGTGTCTTGTTGTATTGGTGGACGCACTTTTCATGATTGTATGTGTGACCTTGGAGCTTGTGTAAGCATCATGCCGCTTTCTACTTTTGTGCGGTTGAATTTAGCTCCATTAAAGAAGCCAGTGGTGAGGTTTGCCTTAGCCGATAAAAGTGTGATCACTGTAACAGGGATAGCCGAAGATGTACTTGTGGCGATCAAGGTTTTGGTCGTCTTTTCGGTTGACTTTTACATCCTTGAAATGCCTCTAACAGAAAATAGAAGCTCATCCTCCGTTCTACTTGGTAGACCCTTTCTTAAGACCTCTAAATTCAAGTTAGATGCCTTCACCAGCACATATTCCTTTGAAGTTGGAGACAAGACTATCAAGTTCAATTTAGAAGAAGCCATGAAGCATCCTCCCGAAGAGAATTTCGTTCTCCGATGTGATGTAATTGATGAAGTGGTAGCAGAAGTGCAAGAAGAAGACCATAACAAGTTGTGCTACCATATTGTTGAAGAGACGGATGACCAAGAGGGTGACCATGAGAAAGTTGTTGAAAATGAACCCCGTGAGCTTGATGAAAAGAACCCTCAGTTTGAGGCGAAGAGTGAATTGAAGCCTCTTCCATCTCATTAGAAGTATGCTTTCTTAGAAGACAACCAGAAGTTTCGGTCATTATTGCTAGTGAGCTTTCTAGTGAAGAAGAAGAAAAGCTCCTAGATGTTCTCAGAAAGTACAAGAAGGTAATTGGTTGGAGCTTAGCCAATATTGTGGGGATTGACCCTCGCAAGTGCATGCATCGTATATTTCTCCAAGAGGGAGCTAGGCCGGTTAGGCAACCGCAAAGGAAGCTTAACCCAACCATCCTCAATGTGGTAAAGAAGGAGGTCAATAGGCTACTCGATGAGGGTATCATATACCCGATTTCTGACAGTGAGTGGGTGAGCCCGGTCCAAGTTGTTCCCAAGAAATCAGTATCACTGCGGTTACAAAGGATGATGGTAAAGTGGTCACCAAGAGAGTAAAATGCATGGCGAGTGTGCATTGACTATAGAAGGTTGAATGCCGCTACAAGGAAGGACCACTACCCTTTGCCCTTTATCGATCAGATGTTCGACCGTTTGGCGAGTAAATCCCATTACTGCTTTCTTGATGGATTTACTAGTTACTTCCAGATTCACATTGCTCCTGAAGATCAGGAAAAGGCCACATTCACTTGCCCTTTTGGCACCTTTGTCTACAAAAGGATGCCATTTGGACTATGTAATGCAGTTGCTACTTTTCAGCGGTGCATGACCAGTGTCTTTTCTGATCTAATGGAGAATTATCTGGAAGTCTTTATGGATGACTTCAGTGTTTATGGAACTTCATTTGATTGTTGCTTGGAGAATTTGGCCAATGTCTTAGCTAGATGTGTTGACACTAACCTTGTCTTGAATTTTGAGAAATGTCACTTTATGGTAAGACAAGGTATAGTGTTAGGACATGTAGCATCTCATGAAGGAATTTCTGTAGACCCGGCCAAGGTCGATGTTATCACCACTTTATCTCACCCCTCATCTGTGAGGGAGGTCCGCTCATTTTTAGGACATGCAGGATTCTATAGGCTCTTTATCAAAGATTTCAGCAAGATTGCTTTGCCATTGTCGCGCCTACTCCAAAAAGATGTGGACTTTGAGTTTGACAGTGAATGTGTGAAAGCTTTTGAAGAGCTAAGGAGAGCTCTTACCACGGCACTAATTGTGCGAGGCCCCAACTGGACGTTGCCATTTGAGACAATGTGTGATGCGTCAAACCAAGCTATAGGTGCTGCGCTTGCACAGCGCAATGGTAAACTCCCTTATGTCATTGCATACTCTTCTAAAACACTTGATGCAGCACAATCCAACTATACCACTACTGAAAAGGAACTCTTAGCTATTGTTCATGCTTTAGATAAATTCAGATCTTGTTTGCTAGGATCAAAGATAGTGGTATACACGGATCACGCAGCTTTGAAATATTTATTGTCAAAGAATGAGTCAAAACCTAGAGTCATACGTTGGATCTTGCTTTTTCAAGAATTCGACATTGAGATTAGGGACCAGAGTGGATCTCAAAACTTGGTTGCGGATCATTTAAGCCGCCTTGAGAATTTAAAATCTGATCCATTTCCGATCAATGACTCATTCCCATTGGATAGTCTGCATGCTGTGTCGGATAGCTTTCATTGGTTTGCCCCAATGGCGAACTACTTGGTAGCGAAACTCTTCCCTCCCAACTTTTCTAAACACCAAAGGGATAAGTTGAGGAGTGATTCCAAATACTACATTTGGGATGACCCTCACTTATGGAAGAGGGAAGTGGACCAAGTAATTCGAAGATGTGTCCCAGAGTCCAAAATCCAACCTATTCTTGAAGTTTGCCATTCGTCCAAATGTGGTGGCCATTTTGGCCCACAAAGGACCGCAAAAAAGGTGTTGGATTGTGGATTCTGGTGGCCAACCTTATTCAAGGATGCTAACCGGTTATGTGTGTCTTGCCATCAGTGTCAGAAGTTGGAAAACACATCCTAAAGGGTATCTATATATTTTGTTAGCGGTTGACTACATGTCAAAGTGGGTAGAAGCAATATCTACCCTCCTTGACGACGCCAACACCGTAATTTCTTTTATTAGAAACTACATTGTATGCCGTTATGGGTCACCACGAGCAATCGTGAGCAACCAAGGATCCCACTTTTGTAACAGGAAAGTAGAGGCACTGCTCAAGCGCTATGGGGTAGTGCATAAGGTTGCCACTGCTTATCATCCGCAAACCAATGGCCAAGCGGAAGTGTCCAACCGGGAGATTAAGAGAATCCTAGAGAAAGTGGTCAATCCACAAAGGAAGGATTGGAGCCTCCGGTTAGGAGATGCGCAATGGACGTATAGAATGGCCTACAAGACTCTGTTAGGGATGAGTCCCTTTCGGATCGTCTATGGTAAGGCATGTGATGACTGCACATTCTGTTGTCTTTCTATGCTTTTTCACACAAGAAATTAATGTTTAGTGCTTAATTATTGAGTATTTTTGTGCTTAAGTCATATATTGCTTGGATATCTTTGAATTGATTTGTTTTGTAGAAAATGGTAGAGAGAGAAGAAAAAAAGCACAAAATAAGCTCAAAGGCAAAAAAAGGAGCAAGTTGGCAACTCAAGTTAGCAACTCCAATGCAAGATTTTTGGCTCTAGGAAGAAGAAGAGCATGTTGGCAACTTAAAATCCAAGTTAACAACGCCCTCTTGCAAAATATTTGGCTCCAGGAAGAATAACAAACACGTTGCTAACTTGGACAATCAAGTTAGCAACGCCACTTTTTGGGCTTCTTGGCAGCCTGACCTTGTCTTCTTCAAACAAGAATAACTTGAGCTACAAAACTTCAAATGAGAGGATTCTAGTGGCATTGGAAAGTAGAAATTAGGAGCTTTCCAAGAATATATGGCACTACATGGTGGACACTAAATTTGAGGGAGAAAATTTGCCCCGAAAGTGCAAGGATGAACATGGTATCAACATGTAGTAGGCTAGCTGACCTCTTCCCTTTCCATGGGGTATATCATGAGTTGTAAAGCTTCAAATGATGTACTCTCAATGGCATTGGAAAGTAGACATTCAGCTATTTCCAACAATATATCATACGAGGGGTTTGACATACTTTTGGAGCTTTAAAAGCAGGCTTCATTTGAAGCCTCTGAAATGAGCACGTTGCCAACGTGGGTTCTATAGGCGTGTTCAATGGCAACGTGGGAAGCAATGTTTGGAGCTAGGAAAGAGCCTCGAGCACGTTGCAAACTCAAGAAAGCATTGGCGTGTTTGGCAACAACGCCAGGAAGCTTTGGATGGTGAAGAATGGAGGTAGCACGTTGCTAACTTGGAAATACAAGGGAGTGTTTGCCAAAGACGCTGGTGAGCTTGGCAGCCTGACCTTACCTCTTTCAATGGAGTATATCTTGAGATACAAAGCTCCAAATGAAGTGATTTCAACTGCATTTGAAAATAGACATCCAGCGCTTTCCATCCATATATCATAGTATGGGGTTGACATTCGTTTGAAGCTTCCAAAGCTGGCTTCATTTAGAGCTTTAGGCCCCAAAAACAAGAACATGAAGATTGAAACTCAAGGAAGCATGAATGAGCCAAGGAAGCTCGAGAGCATTGCCAAGCTAAGGATGAATTGGCGTGTTCTTTGGCAACTCCAGCAACAATTCCAAGGCCAAGAATTTAGGCTAAGAGAGTTCACTAGCACGTTGCCACTAGCGTGTTTGGTGAAAACGCCCACAACTAAGGCAACTTGACCTTGCCCTCTTCAATGGAGCATAACTTGAGCTAAGAAGATCCAATTGAGATGACCCCAAGTGCATTGGAAAGAAGACATTCCGAGCTTTCTAATGATATATAATAGTCCATATTGAAGCAAAGGATTGAAGCTCAAAGTTTAGGCAACATCAAGCATGAAAAGTAAAGCTAAGAAGGAAGATTGAGCCAAGTGTTTGGCAACAACTTGGGCAACAACTTGGGCAACAATGCCCAAGCACCAAGCTCCCAACCCAGAAAATGCCATAGCACGTTGCCAACGTGCAATAAGGCTGGCGTGTTTGCCAGTAACGCCCAACTAATGGGCCAGAAGCAATGTAAATGAGCTCTGCTTTCCTCTGCTCTCTTCAAAGGGCAACAATCCCTCTAATGAGCCAGCCAAATCAACAAGGACAAAGCCCAAATTGCTAACCCAATTGATGAATCTCTAGGTGCTCTTTGGACTAGTATAAATAGAGAAGAGTTTTTCACTTTAAGGGACTTTTTGAAGGCCGGAATACAGAAGGAGATCACAGACACACACACTTCATTGGCACACACTATTGGGAGTGGGTCTTCGGACCCCTCCCCTTATACACTCTTCTTCTCTTCTCTTCTTTTCTTCCTTAGTAGTAGTTCAATTTTAGTTTGTACTTTTCAATTATAATTTTTGAAGTTCCAATTTTAGTTTTGAATTCTAAATCTTCATCTTTATTTTTCTGCACTTTAGTTTTCTGCAATTTGGTTTTCATTTGAGAGCAATGACCACTTAATTCCCTCTGCATTTGGGAAAGGAGCTCTGTTTCAATTTTGAGTGAATTGATGTTTTATTTCTTCTTCTCTTCTTCATTCTATTTTCATACTTGGATATCTTTCAGAATCCTTGCAAGAGAGTTTTGTTCTTCAAAGATCCTTGGATCTATTAGAATTCTAATGTGGGCCTCTAGGGAGGGATCATAGGATTCAGTTTAAGCTCTCTTGGCATAATGAAGTTGATTCTTGATTTAGAGTTGGTACGTGACATATAACCACTCTAGTATTGGGGTCTTTGGATTTATGTAGTATGATATTAGAAATCATGTTTGTTTATCTAAGAGAGAGTCTTTGTGCTTCATAGATCCAATTACTACCGAGAGGGGGATTGGATCTACTTGAATTACATGTGAGCCTTGAGAAAGGGATCATGGAATTCAGTTTGAGGCTCTTATCTCATAATTCTCTTGATCAATACACTCTTGATTGGTACGTGACATATAACCTCTTTAAGTTGAGGTCTCGAGGGTTGTGTGGCTTTTGGATTAGAAATTGAACTTCACCTCTTCTCATGAGCAATTAGATCAAGAGATTGGCAATTGATTATGTGAAGAGAAATTAAATCACCAAGAGATTGGGGTTTAATTACTCATAATCCGCCATGGATCTATCTTACATGATTGAGAAGGAGTAAGACACATTAATTCATGAGGAATCAACATCTCCAATCCCTTATGTCTGCCATCTTTACTTTCTGTCATTTACTTTCTTGCACTTTTACTTTCCAGCTCTTTACGTTCATGTCATTTACTTTCCTTGCAATTTATTGCTTTCCTTTACTTTCATGTCATTTACATTTATTGTTTGCTCATCACTCAAACTTGAATCGTCTAACTAGAATAATTAATCAACTATTGCTTGCTTAATCCATTAATCCTCGTGGGATCGACCTCACTCTAAGTGAGTTTTACTGCTTGATGCGACCCGGTATACTTGCCGGTGGTTATACGTGAGAATTCTTAATTTTTCGTGAATCAAGTTTTTGGCGCCGTTGCCGAGGATTAATTGTGATTAACAATCTACCAGTGGTTCATTACCTAGATTAGACACTTTTTCTTTCTTTTTATTTTAGTCATTTTTTTGTTTTTAATACTTTCTTTTATTTTCCCCAACTGTTTGTGTTAATGCCTCACCAAGAAACTTTTACTTGTGACAATTTGTTTCTCTTGGTGATTGTGTTATTAACATACAAAATTTTCTTTTGCTTAGTTTATTTCAAATAAATTGGCATATGATTGCATTCTAAGTTTGGTGTTGCTATGCAACAAAAATTTGTTTCCAATCTTTACTGGATACTTGCATCAATTCTAAGTAAAAGTGTCACACTAAGTTTGGTGTGCCACTTATCTTTCATGCAATGTATCATGCACACCCCACTTGTTTTGCAATCACAATGTCTCTATTTCTTGTGCCTTCATTATTATTTTTTTATTTCGCTTGCTTAAGCACATGTACTACTAACACTCCATTGTTCTAAGACATTCATGAACCATCATAAACCCAATCACCACTGTTGTATTTGTTGCTTGAGAACAAGCAATCATTCTAAGTTTGGTGTGGGAAGTGGAAGAATAGGAGGAAAACGACAACAACAATGAAGATGAACTACAAGGTGGTAAAGTTTCTTTTCCTCTTATTTGTTTCCAGTATTTTAGTTTGCATGATTGTCTTATATTCCTTTCTATGCATGTGTGGCTGCTCCTTGTGAATAAGCATAACTTAATATTTGAATTGTAACATGCTGTTGTAGTATATTATGACTACCATCTTAAATTTTGTGAGTCAAAAGTAATCAAGTAATCATGATCATAAGCAAACAAGGTAATTAAAGAAGAAGTTAGCATGAGCTTATAAGTACTGCGAGGCTAGAATGATTAATTGTTATTGCTCAATTGCATTTGAATTTGTTTAATTGAAGTTTTCATCTATGACATTTTATGAAATTTTTGAAATCATCAAAACCTTGAAGAAGCAAATGTAATTAAGGCAAGAAAAGAAAAAGGGAAAGAATGAGAAAGCTGAAGGCTATGAGTACCAATGACAATTCAATTGTCAAGTACTTGTGGTGTTTATGTATCATGCAAAAAGCTTGAAAACAAAACACTTAGAGTCAAGGCTAGGCTCAAGTGCAAAGCACTCCCTCAAAGCTCAAGGCTCTGAGCATCAATGATTAAAGAATAAGGAAAAGAAACAAATGAGCTTAAAGAGTCCTCTAATTAAATGCATTTGGTACTTATGTATCAAGTGGTAATACTTGAAAATAAAGCATTTAGAGTCAAAGCTTTTAACTCATGGAACGAACATAAGGAAAAGATTTCATAAAATGAGCTAGACAGAAACACCAATCATTTGAATTTCTTTTGTGATTGTTGCATGCATAGAAAACTAGCTAACCATGAACATCAACTTGCTACTCTTCGCATCTTGGTTTGTCAAATTTTATTGCATGATTCTTTGTTTGCTTGAGGACAAGTAAAGTTTAAGTTTGGTGTTGTGATGACTGCGCATCATGTTATGTTTTTCTATGCTTTTTCACACAAGAAATTAAGGTTTAGTGCTTAATTATTGAGTATTTTTGTGCTTAAGTCATATATTGCTTTGATCTCTTTGAATTGATTTGTTTTGTAGAAAATGGTAGAGAGAGAAGAAAAAAAGCACAAAATAAGCTCAAAGGAAAAAAAGGAGCAAGTTGGCAACTCAAGTTAGCAACTCCAATGCAAGATTTTTGGCCCTAGGAAGAAGAAGAGCCGTTGGCAACTTAAAATTCAAGTTAACAACGCCCTCTTGCAAAATCTTTGGCTCTAGGAAGAATAACAAACACGTTGCTAACTTGGAAAATCAAGTTAGCAACGCCACTTTTTGGGCTTCTTGGCAGCCTGACCTTGTCTTCTTCAAACAAGAATAACTTGAGCTACAAAAATCCAAATGAGGTGATTCTAGTGGCATTGGAATGTAGAAATCAGGAGCTTTCCAAGAATATATGGCACTACATGGTGGATGGTGCACGAAAATTACACTCACACTATGTAATTCTGCACAACTAACCAGCAAGTGTACTGAGTCGTCCAAGTAATACCTTACGTGAGTAAGGGTCGATCCCACAAAGATTGCCGGCTTGAAGCAAGTTATGGTTATCTTATTTTTCTTAGTCAGGATACCAATAGGGTTCTTTAGTTTCAATTATAAAAAGTGAAAGAGCATGAAATGAATGTTTGTTACGCAGTAATGGAGAATATGTTGGAGTTTTGGAGATGCTTTGTCTTCTGAATTTCTGCTTCCCCCTGTTTTCTTCTTCATGCACGCAAGGTTCCTTCTATGGCAAGCTGTGTGTTGGTGGATCACTGTTGTCAATGGCTACCATCCATCCTCTCAGTGAAAATGGTCCTGGTGCGCTGTCACCGCAATGCTAATCATTTGTCGGTTCTCACTCATGCTGGAGTAGGATCCATTGATCCTTTTACGGCTGTCACTACGCCTAACACTCGCGAATTTGAAGCTCATCACAGTCATTCAATCCCTTAATCCTACTCGGAATACCACAGACAAGGTTTAGACTTTCTAGATTCTCAAGAATGCTGCCAATGGATTCTAGCTTATACCACGAAGATTCTAATTAAGGAATCCAAGAGATACTCATCCCTTCAAATGTAGAACGAAGGTGGTTGTCAGGCATGCGTTCATAGATTGAGAATAGTGATGAGTGTCACAGATCATCACATTCATCATAGTGAAGTGCGAATGAACATTTTAGATAGAAACAAGCGTGTGTGAATAGAAAACAGAAATAATTGCATTAATTCATCGAGACGCTGCAGAGCTCCTCACCCCCAACAATGGAGTTTAGAGACTCATGCCATCAAATGGTACAAAGTTCAGATCTAAAAATTTCATGAAATACAAAATAAGTCTCTAAAAGTTGTTTAAATACTAAACTAGTAACCTAGGTTTATGA
Source organism: Arachis hypogaea (assembly GCF_003086295.3). Classification (NCBI taxonomy): domain Eukaryota; kingdom Viridiplantae; phylum Streptophyta; class Magnoliopsida; order Fabales; family Fabaceae; genus Arachis; species Arachis hypogaea. The sequence goes on along the minus strand of NC_092039.1, from coordinate 67,751,387 downwards.
TGTAGCATAACCTTGATGCTATGATTTTAGGAAATTGCACAATCAGCAAAATTCCTTCCGGCAAGTGCACCGGTTATCGTCAAGTAAAAACTCACAATAGAGTAAGGTCGAATCCCACAAGGATTGGTTGAATGAGCAATTCGAATTAGAAGTTTGATTAGTTGAGCGAAATCAAGAATTAGGTGTGAATTGCATAAAGTAAATTGGCGGGAAATGTAAATTGCAAGTAATTGAAATGACTGAATCTTAAATTGCGAGAATTAAAGTGCTAGAAGTTAAATTGCTGAAATTAAAAGGGAATTGGGGTGATTGCATAAATTGAAATTGCAGAATGTAAATGGAAAAGGATAGATCAGAGAGATGGGTTCATTGGGGTCAGGAGATATTGAAATCTCCGAATCAAAACATTCTCATCTCTTCCTCAACTAATGCATTCATTGAATCTTGCTTGGCAATCTTATATGATTGGATCCCAATTCCTTGGCTCACCAATTCTCTCTAAAAACAAACAAACTCCCAATCCCTTGGTTTAAATGTTCATAAGAAGAGATGATTGCTCGATCACTGATTATACCACACAGCTTCATGGACCACAATTTGGTAGGATTACATGTCACAATATCCATCCAAACCCCAATCCAATTCACTGTGAGAAAGCTTCTCTAGCATGAATCCTCCATTCCTTTCCCAAGGTTCCGAAGGATTCCAATTATGGGTAATTTCTTTCCCAAGACAATTACCCAATGGAATTAGATCGAGAAGCTTTCTAACAAAATTCAAGAGAAAAGATTGAAGAAGAAGATAAAACTATTATTGATTCATTGAATTACAATAGAGCTCCCTAACCCAATGAAAGGGGTTTAGTGAGTCATAGCTCAGAATTCAATTACACAATATGAAAAAATGCTAAAGTGTCAAAAAGTTAAAAAGTCCCCCTCAGGGGCTGGATTCCCCTTCAATCCCCCTTTTTCTCAAATGCAGAAACTAAGGCCTTTAAATAGGCTCCCTAAATTACAAAATGAAAATGAACTTAAAAGCAAATTACAATCAAATGAAAATAAACTATTCTAGATGATTCTTGTGGCCTTGATTTGGTGTTGTTGATGGGCCTTGCTTGCTTGAAGGGTAGAGTGACATAATTGATCCAAAAAGGATAATGATCCATTAAACTACACTCAAACGTTGCACCCCCCTTTCTTGAGTCGTCACTTTGTTCTCTTGTCAACCTTGCCAATTTGATGCCAAATATAGACTATTATACCTCGTTGGAAAGCTATGGATGTCATCTTTCTAACGCAACTGGAAGCACCTCAATTGGATCTCTATAGCTCAAGTTATGCTCCATGGAAGGTGAAGAGGTCAGCTGGCCTGATTGCATGTTGGTACTATGCTCTTCTATGCACATTACGGGGCTGTTTTCTCCCTCAATTTTTAGTATCCACCATGCATACCATATATGCTTGGAAAGCTCTTGATGTCTTCTTTCCAATGCATTTTGAATCACCTCATTTGGAGTTTTGTAGCTCAAGTTATTTATGTTTGAAGAAGGCATGGTCAAGCTGTTCCATATAACACGTTTAAGCTCCAGTTTGAGGTCAAACTGGAGCTTAAACGTGGAAATGGCTTCCTGGTGCCTCATATAGTTCGAACACGTTTAACCTCCAGTTTGAGGTCAAACTGGAGGTTAAACGTGGAATCACTCCCTTGGTGCCATTCTCATTCTGGCGTTTAACCTTCAGTTTGAGGTTAAACTAGAGGTTAAACGCCAGTTTCCTCTTTTCTCAGCTTTCATGATTCTGGCGTTTAACCTTCAGTTTAACCTTAAACTGAAGGTTAAACGCCACTTCTCAGTATTATATGGTTTGGCCGTTTAAGTTCCAGTTTAAGCTTAAACTGGAACTTAAACTCCACATGTGATATTCAAGCTTCCTTTATTGATTTTGTTGCTTCTTTGCCTAGCCTCTTCTTCCCTGAAATCATCCACACAATTGCATCAAAGTCTTGCAAAATTTCATGAGAATTCTTCCATTCATAGCATTCAAGGAATATAACTAAAAACTCATGGAATTTGCATCAAAATCTTCATGTTTGAATGATTTAAAACAAGCATGACTATTTGGCCCAAATGATTACTTAAGGCTCAAGAAAATGCATAAAACAACTAAAAATAAAAGAAAAAGGCTAGTGAAACTAGCCTAAGATGCCTTGGCATCACAACACCAAACTTAATCCTTGCTTGTCCCCAAGCAAGTTCTGAATTATTGAGAAGAAAGAATGAAACATAAAGTAAATTCATTAGCCATATCAGTAAGTAATTGACATTGATTAATGGGGTGTTCATGCAGAAAGTTGTTGCAGCATCACTTTATTGTTTCTTAGGTAAGAATGTCACTTTTTATGTTTCCACTAAAACACTGCTATGGCCTCTTGTTATTCACATATCCTTGGCAAGTTTCTTTTCTTTGTTTTTTCTTTTTCTTTGAGCTTATTTGCTCCTTGTTGCTCAGTGTCATGTGTTGCACAAGCCTTTGGCATTTTCTTTTTCTTATTAGTGCCCTACACATATCCACTACAGGCATTTTAGTTCACATTTCTTCTTGAGACATTGGTGCCCAGCACCTCTTTGTGTAACTAAATGTTTTGTAGCTAGGTTGCTCTTGATAATGGACTTTTGGTTGATAATCCCGGGTTAGTTAACCCAAGTTACCAAGTGTTGAAACACTCCACAGAACCTATTCATCCAAGCAGATCCTAGTACATAAACACCACAGGCATATGTCTTAGAAGTTCAAACCATTGGTGCCTAGCTTATTTTCTCAATTTTTTTTTTGCTTTTTGGTTGCCCTTTTTCAGTGGCTTTTTCTTCTTCTTTTTCTTTCTTTTTCATGGCCAAAGACATTTATTCATCAAGATCCATAGACAGCATCCCAATTTCCACTAAAAGTGACAATTCTAACTTTATTTCTTAGTGAGCTGACTATTCAATCAAACATGCATACCACCACTTAATCTTATTTGATTTCTTACCAAATGGAATTGAGTTATTTTTGTTCAAACATTTCTTTTATTTTGGAACAGAACAAACAGGGCAAGCATACATTTAAGCAAGTGAAGTTTATCCAGACACTTAGACTATCACTTATTTGGAAATTAAACAAACAGACAAACAAAAACTGCAATGACTCAAACTTAAAGCAGGGGTGCATGCAAACTTCCAATATCAGCAATTCAAAGTACAAGCAATTAAGTGACAATACAACCTTTTTGCATCTTCTTTGTTGTTCATCATCCTTCCTAGCCTTGGTGTTCTCTTTGATGATGATGTATATTCCTTCCATGAGATTGATTGTCTTCCTGCAAAGCTATTAGAAGTTGCTTGTTCCCCAAGCACTTTGAGAATTGGTTAGCATGCATGTATGTTTGTAGGCCTCTGAACTTAGATTGGTGTGTGAACACCAAACTTAGTTCCTTGCCATATGCAGCAATTTGGATCATATGCAGAAAACCTCATGTGCTTTTATTAAGAAAATAACTATGAACTAGAAAAAGAAACTATGAACTAGAAATTAAACTATTGTTTAAGTAGTTTCCCTGATTGGTTGGAGCTAGTGACTAGTCATGCTGAGGTAGAAATGTGCTTTTAATGAAGTTTTTGGTGGAACACCAAACTTAGAATCTCACATTCACCCTTGAATTGTTTTGGTGTGCAACACCAAACTTAGCTCCTTGCAATACAGATAAATCTACTTAACTCGTTTATTGAAATAACTAGAAAAGAAAAACTACCTTTGGTTGGGTTGCCTCCCAACAAGCGCTCGTTTACTGTCATTAGCTTGACATGCTGTTCCTGACTTTCTTCCTCTTCCTCCAGTTTGTTAAGAGGAATGACTTCAAGTGGATAAAGGAGCTAGTTAGTGCCCCTTGTTGTGAATGCCTCTTTCCAACAAGCTTTCCCTTGTGATTGGCTTGAGTGAACTTGCTTGTTGGCTCAGGAGTTGGATTGTTCTTCGACCTTCTCTTCTTCATGGATATGGTCCTTTGTTTCTCGGTCACAATCCTCATTGTGGTGCTTGTTTCTACTGCCTTCACATCCTTGATCTCAGAACTTGGTTGTTGTTGGACAGTTGGAGTATCCTGTTCATCAAAAGCTTCCTGAATTTGTGGTTCAATGAACCCTTCCTCTTTGCGACTCTCTGTTTCATTGGAGTGTGATCTCCCTTGATTGACTTTCTCCCTTTCTTGTTCTTCTGCTTCCTCCCTTGGGTTTGCCATGGCATCACTAGAAGAATTGTGGGTAGGGATTTGCTTTGATAGATATCCAATTTGTGCTTCTAGCTTTTGAATGGCAGCACCTTGAATTTGTAAGTTGGATATCACTTCTTCCTTAAAGCCTTTCAAATCGGCCACATCTCTGCTCATAGTTGCAATCATTCCTTCTATCCTGTTTAATTGATCTTGAAAGTGTTGGTTCGGATTGGGTTGATGAGGTTGATTATCTTGGCTGTGATATGGTGGCTGGGAGTATGTGTTTTGTGTGGGCTGATAGGGTCTTTGGTTGGAGTTTTGGTAGTGGTATGACTCTTGTGTGTAGTGGAATGAGTCTTGTGGATAGTGAAATGAATTGTATGAATTTGAGAAGGAATTTTGTGCTGAGAAATGCTCAAGTGATGAAGAATTTGGATATGTAAAACTAGGAGGTGAGGTTGGATAATTAAGAGGTGATGGCTCTTGATGAATGGGGTGTGAATAAGTGAAATCTCTTTGGTTTTGATCTTCCCAGCCACAACTTGAGTAGTGATCAAATTCACCAAAACATGGACCATTTTGTGGCTCTGGGAAGTACCCCGTTTCCTGTTCCTGATACTCCCACCCACCATGAGCATAATAACATGAATCATTCTGTGGTGGTGGAGAGTTTCTCATGAATTTTGATTGACCAAAAGATGATGGATACTCCTTTCTTTTTTGCAATGTGCTCAGTCTCAGACAATACTCATCCAAAGATAGTGGAAATTTCATAGTGAGGCAATATCACAAACAGCTAGTGGTTATTATGCTAACAAGTGAATAAGCAAAGAAAACAAATTAAAATTTGCAGAGATTAGCAGTAATAAACTGAAACAAAAACTATTAACAAAAGAAAAGAAAAATTGCTCAATCTAGTTAACTTCCAATTGGAGAATTGTCAATCAAAAACCAATCCCCGGCAACGGCGCCATAAACTTGATGTAGCATAACCTTGATGCTATGATTTTAGGAAATTGCACAATCGGCAAAATTCCTTCCGGCAAGTGCACCGGTTATCGTCAAGTAAAAACTCACAATAGAGTGAGGTCGAATCCCACAAGGATTGGTTGAATGAGCAATTCGAATTAGAAGTTTGATTAGTTGAGCGAAATCAAGAATTAGGTGTGAATTGCATAAAGTAAATTGGCGGGAAATGTAAATTGCAAGTAATTGAAATGACTGAATCTTAAATTGCGAGAATTAAAGTGCTAGAAGTTAAATTGCTGAAATTAAAAGGGAATTGGGGTGATTGCATAAATTGAAATTGCAGAATGTAAATGGAAAAGGATAGATCAGAGAGATGGGTTCATTGGGGTCAGGAGATATTGAAATCTCCGAATCAAAACATTCTCATCTCTTCCTCAACCAATGCATTCATTGAATCTTGCTTGGCAATCTTATCTGATTGGATCCCAATTCCTTGGCTCACCAATTCTCTCTAAAAACAAACAAATTCCCAATCCCTTGGTTTAAATGTTCATAAGAAGAGATGATTGCTCGATCACTGATTATACCACACAGCTTCATGGACCACAATTTGGTAGGATTACATGTCACAATATCCATCCAAACCCCAATCCAATTCACTGTGAGAAAGCTTCTCTAGCATGAATCCTCCATTCCTTTCCCAAGGTTCCGAAGGATTCCAATTATGGGTAATTTCTTTCCCAAGACAATTACCCAATGGAATTAGATCGAGAAGCTTTCTAACAAAATTCAAGAGAAAAGATTGAAGAAGAAGATAAAACTATTATTGATTCATTGAATTACAATAGAGCTCCCTAACCCAATGAAAGGGGTTTAGTGAGTCATAGCTCAGAATTCAATTACACAATATGAAAAAATGCTAAAGTGTCAAAAAGTTAAAAAGTCCCCCTCAGGGGCTGGATTCCCCTTCAATCCCCCTTTTTCTCAAATGCAGAAACTAAGGCCTTTAAATAGGCTCCCTAAATTACAAAATGAAAATGAAATTAAAAGCAAATTACAATCAAATGAAAATAAACTATTCTAGATGATTCTTGTGGCCTTGATTTGGTGTTGTTGATGGGCCTTGCTTGCTTGAAGGGTAGAGTGACATAATTGATCCAAAAAGGATAATGATCCATTAAACTACACTCAAACGTTGCACCCCCCTTTCTTGAGTCGTCACTTTGTTCTCTTGTCAACCTTGCCAATTTGATGCCAAATATAGACTATTATACCTCGTTGGAAAGCTATGGATGTCATCTTTCTAACGCAACTGGAAGCACCTCAATTGGATCTCTATAGCTCAAGTTATGCTCCATGGAAGGTGAAGAGGTCAGCTGGCCTGATTGCATGTTGGTACTATGCTCTTCTATGCACATTACGGGGCTGGTTTCTCCCTCAATTTTTAGTATCCACCATGCATACCATATATGCTTGGAAAGCTCTTGATGTCTTCTTTCCAATGCATTTTGAATCACCTCATTTGGAGTTTTGTAGCTCAAGTTATTTATGTTTGAAGAAGGCATGGTCAAGCTGTTCCATATAACACGTTTAAGCTCCAGTTTGAGGTCAAACTGGAGCTTAAACGTGGAAATGGCTTCCTGGTGCCTCATATAGTTCGAACACGTTTAACCTCCAGTTTGAGGTCAAACTGGAGGTTAAACGTGGAATCACTCCCTTGGTGCCATTCTCATTCTGGCGTTTAACCTTCAGTTTGAGGTTAAACTAGAGGTTAAACGCCAGTTTCCTCTTTTCTCAGCTTTCATGATTCTGGCGTTTAACCTTCAGTTTAACCTTAAACTGAAGGTTAAACGCCACTTCTCAGCATTATATGGTTTGGCCGTTTAAGTTCCAGTTTAAGCTTAAACTGGAACTTAAACTCCACATGTGATATTCAAGCTTCCTTTATTGATTTTGTTGCTTCTTTGCCTAGCCTCTTCTTCCCTGAAATCATCCACACAATTGCATCAAAGTCTTGCAAAATTTCATGAGAATTCTTCCATTCATAGCATTCAAGGAATATAACTAAAAACTCATGGAATTTGCATCAAAATCTTCATGTTTGAATGATTTAAGACAAGCATGACTATTTGGCCCAAATGATTACTTAAGGCTCAAGAAAATGCATAAAACAACTAAAAATAAAAGAAAAAGGCTAGTGAAACTAGCCTAAGATGCCTTGGCATCAGTTTACAGAAAATAATTAAACTAAGATAGATAGTGCAGAAATGTACTTCTGGGGCCCACTTGGTGTGTGCTGGAGCTGAGACTTGAGCTTCTCACGTGCTTGGGCTGTTTCTGGAGTTAAACGTCAGGTTGTAACCTGTTTCTGGCGTTTAACTCCAACTTGCAACTTGTTTCTGGCATTCAACGCCAGAATGCAACATGGAATTGGCGTTAAACACCAGTTTACATCATTTATCTTCGAGCAAAGTATAGACTATTATATATTACTGGAAAGCCCTGGATATCTACTTTCCAACCCAATTGTAAGCGTGCCAATTGGACTCCTGTAGCTCCAACAAATTCATTCCGAGTGCAGGGAGATCAGAATCCAACAGCATCAGCAGTCCTTTTTTAGCCTGAATCAGATTTTTGCTGAGCTCCCTCAATTTCAGCCAGAAAATACCTAAATCACAGAAAAACACACAAACTCATAGTAAAGTCCAGAAATATGAATTTTGCCTAAAAACTAATAAAAATATACTAAAAACTAACTAAAACATACTAAAAACTATATGAAATTACACCCAAAAAGCGTATAAAATATCCGCTCATCACAACACCAAACTTAAACTGTTGCTTGTACCCAAGCAACTAGATAAATAAAATAGGATAAAAAGAAATCAGGAAGCAATAATATCTCAGAGTTTTAAGTGAAGCTCATATTCTAATTAGATGAGCGGGGCTAGTAGCTTTTTGCTTCCGAATAGTTTTGGCATCTCACTTTATCCTTTGAAATTTAGAATGATTGGCATCCATAGGAACTCAGAATTTAGATAGTATTATTGATTCTCCTAGTTTAGTATGTTGATTCTTGAACATAGCTACTTTATGAGTCTTGGCCGTGGCCCTAAGCACTTTGTTTTCCAATATTACCACCAGATACATAAATGCCACAGACACATAACTGGGTGAACATGTTCAGATTGTGACTTAGCTTTGCTAAAGTCCCCAATTAGAGGTGTCCAGAGTTCTTAAGCACACTCTTTTGCTTTGGATCACGACTTTAACCACTCAGTCTCAAGCTATTCACTTGGACCTGCATGCCACAAGCACATGGTTAGGGACAGCTTGATTTAGCCGCTTAGGCCTGGATTTATTTCCTTGGGCCCTCCTATCCATTGATGCTCAAAGCCTTGGATCCTTTTTACCCTTGCCTTTTGGTTTAAAGGGCTTATTGGCTTTTTCTACTACTCTTTCTTTTTTTTTCACTACTTTTTCTCTTGTTCATCATTCTTTCAGGAGCCAACAATTTTAACATTCATAAAATTCAATATCAAAAATATGCGCTGTTCAGGCATTCATTCAGAAGACAAAAAGTATTGCCACCACATATAAATAATTAGAATTTTCCTTATTAAAAACTCGAAAAAATATTGCCTCCTTATTCTAAAAATCTGCTATTTTATTTATGTTTGATGATGATGAGAAAAATAAATTATAGCATAATTGGAGATAAAATCAAAATAGATATACTAATTACTACTACTCATATATAACTTCTAAGGTAAATTCCTAATAAGAACAATTATTACAGAGTTAAGGCTAAGATTAGGACTCAACAACCTTTATTTTGGGAGGTGGATGCTCCTTTAATCTGTGGGGTGCTTGGCCCTTCAAGAGACAGCTTCTGACGCTTCAGTTGCTTCAGTTCACGCCCTTGCTCTTCTTGTTCCCTAAGCAGTTTGCAAAGCATGCTACTTTGATTTTGCTGTTCTTCCTTTAGTTGCTCCATAGCTTCTTGCAACTTGGTGACAAATACTTCAAGACGCTCCCAGTATTCAATTTGAGGGATTTCCGGGAGGAACTCCTGTGCTTTCCTCTTGATAGGGTCGTCTTGCACTTGTTTTCCTTCTATTGACTTTTTGGTGATTGGTTGCTCAACTAAGATATACTCAGTTACTCCCATCTTCACCCCAGCATCTTTACATGGCATAGAGATTAAGCATGGATAAGCTAATTTGGCATCTTTGGAGTTCTTGTTTGCAATTGTGTAAAGTTCACAAGAGATCAGCTAATGAACTTCCACTTCTTTTCCCAACATAATTCAATGGATCATTACTGCTCTTTTGATGGTGACTTCAGAGCGGTTGCTAGTGGGTAGTATAGAACGCCCAATGAAGTCCAGCCAGCCTCTAGCGACTGGTTTGAGATCTTCTCTCTTGAGTTGGTTTGGGACTTCTTTTGTGTTGGTTGTCCACTTGGTTCCAGGGAGGCATATGTCCTCTAGAATTTTGTCCAAGCTCTTATCTGTTCTCATCATTCTCCTATTAAAGGAATCTGGGTCATCTTACAACTGAGGTGGCTTGAAGAGCTCCCTGATTTTGTCAGGGTGGAGGTGAACAATCTTCCCTCTGACCAGCGTCCGATAGTCATAGAAGGCGGTTCTAGCTATTCTTTGCCTGTCTATTTGCCACAGATTAGAGTAGAATTCCTTTACCATGTTTCTTCCCACCTTTGTTTCAGGATTAGCTAGGATTTCCCAGCTCCTATTTCGAATTTGCTCTTGGATCTCCGGATATTCGTCTTCTTTCAGATAGAATTTAACTTTCGGGATCACTGACCTTAGACCCATTATTTTGTAGTAATAGTCTGAATGTTCTTTGGTTAAGAAATTCCCTTGATTCCAAAGTGGTTTTGGAATATTCTCCTTCTTGCCTCTTGGAGTGGTTTGTTTTCCCTTAGGAGCCATGATCTTAGTGGGTATTGGTTTAGTGATCACGGATAAACACACCAAACTTAGAGGTTTGCTTGTCCTCAAGCAAAAGAAAGGAAAGGAGAGGGATAGATGGAGAGCCAAGTTCGAATTGTGGAGGAGAGGAGGGAGCCGAACGTAGATTTAAAGGGAGGGGGTGGGTTTTCAAAAACTTTAAAGAGGATATGATAGAAGATATGATTTGTAAAAGATAAGTATGATAAGAAAAAGATGCAATTTAAAATTGAAAATATATGAAAGATATTTGAAAAAGATAAATCTGAATTTTGAAAAGAAGATATGATGAGTTTAAAAAGATTTGAGAAGAATTTGAAAAGATTTGAAAAGAATTCAAAAAGATAATTGAGTTTTGAAAAAGATTTGAAAAGAAGTTGAAGAGGATTAAAAAAAGATTTATGTTTAGAATTAAGATACATTTGATATCTTTGAAAAAGGATTTGAAAAATTAGGAAATATGTTTATGCAAGAAATAATGGATGGAAATATGAGAATTTGAAAAAAATCAAGTTGGGAACAAAAACTTCCTCCCTTCCACAATCCTAGCGTTAAATGCCCAACTGCTGCATGTTTTGGGCGTTTAACGCCCAGTTGGTGCTTGGTCTGGGCGTTTAACGCCCAGCTGTTGCTTCTAGCTGGCGTTAAACGCCAGAAACTCCTTTATCACTAGGCATTTTTCTGAATGCCCAGGATGCTATAAATCTGGCGTTAAATGCCCAAAAGTTGCTTCTTTCTGGCGTTTAACGCCTAGATGGCTATCTCTACTAGCGTTAAACGCCCAATAGATGCTTCTTTTAGGCATTTAACGCCCAAAACAGCTCTTACTGGCTTTTTCTCGCACCAGTGAGCTTCTTTTTGCTGTTTTATCCTCTGAATCCTTCTGTAACTCTGTGAACTCATGCAATTGCTATTTTACCTTGAAGATAATTAATATGAACCTGTAAAATTAATTAACAAATAAGCTTTGTTAATGGCTGGGTTGCCTCCCAACAAGCGCTTCTTTATTGTCTTTAGTTGGACTATTACTAAGGTTTAATCAAGTCTTAGTTTTGAGCATTCTTGCTCAAAATTGCTTTCAAGATAATGTTTGACTCTCTGTCCATTAACAATGAACTTTTTGTTAGAATCATTATCCTAAAGCTCTACGTATCCATATGGTGACACACCTGTAATCACATATGGTCCTCGCCACTGGATGGCAGCTTCTTATCATGCCATCTTTTTGCTTTCTCTTTGTAAATTTTTGCATTTTCGAAAGCATTGAGTCTGAATTCCTCTAGCTCATTTAACTAGAGCAATCATTTTTCTCCAACTAGCTTGGCATCAAGGTTTAGGAATCTGGTTGCCCAGTAGGCCTTATGTTCCAGTTCCACTGGCAAGTGACTGGCTTTTCCATACACAAGCTGGTATGGAGAGGTCCCTATAGGAGTCTTGAATGCTGTTCTGTATGCCCACAGAGCATCATCCAAGCTTCTTGCCCAATCCCTTCTACGATTAATCACCGTCCATTCCAGGATTCTTTTAAGTTCTCTATTTGAGACTTTAGCTTGCCCATTTGTCAGTGGATGATATGGAGTTGCCACCCTGTGGCTAACTCCATATCAAACCATAGCAGAGTAAAGCTGTTTATTGCAGAAATGAGTGCCCCATCACTGATTAGTACTCTAGGGGCACCAAATCTACTTGAAGATATGTTTCTGGAGGAATTTCAACACTATCTTAGTATTGTTAGTGGGTGTTGCAATAGCTTTCACCCATTTGGATACATAATCCACTGCCACCAGAATGTAAGTGTTTGAGTATGATGATGGGAAAGGCCCCATGAAGTCAATACCCCATTCATCAAACAACTCAATCTCCAAGATCCCTTGTTGAGGCATGGCATAAATGTGAGGCAGATTGTCAGATCTTTGGTAACTGTCACAATTAAGTACAAACTCTCGGGAGTTTTTATAGAGAGTAGGCCAATAGAAGCCACATTGGAGGACTCTTGTGGCTGTTCGCTCACTTCCAAAATGTCCTCCATATTGTGATCCATGGCAATGCTAGAGGATCTTCTGTGCTTCTTCTTTAGGCACACATCTACGGATTACTCCGTCTGCACATCTTTTGAAGAGATATGGTTCATCCCAAAGATAGTACTTTACATCCGCGATCAATTTCTTTGATTGCTGCCTACTATACTCTTTGGGTATGAATCTCACAGCCTTGTATTTTGCAATGTCTGCAAACCATGGTATTTCCTGGATGGCAAAGAGTTGCTCATCCGTAAAGTTTTCAGAGATCTCAGTAAGAGGGAGGGACGCCTCTTCTACTGGTTCTATTCGGGAAAGGTGATCTGCTACTTGGTTCTCTATCCCTTTTCTGTCTCTTATTTCTATATCAAACTCTTGCAGAAGCAACACCCATCTTATGAGTCTGGGTTTTGAATCTTGCTTTGTGAGTAGATATTTAAGAGCAGCATGGTCAGTGTACACAATCACTTTTGATCCTACTAAATAAGATCTGAGCTTGTCAATGGCGTAAACCTCTGCAAGTAACTCTTTTTCTGTGGTTGTGTAGTTCTTCTGTGCGTCATTTAAAACACGACTGGCATAATAAATGACGTGTAGAAGCTTGTCATGCCTTTGTCCCAACACTAAACCAATGGCATGGTCACTGGCATCAAACATTAGTTCAAATGGTAATGCCTAGTCTGGTGCAGAGATGACTGGTGCTGTGACTAGCTTAGCTTTCAGATTCTCAAACGCCTGCAGACACTCCTTATCAAAGATAAATGGCGTGTTAGCAGCTAGCAGATTACTCAGAGGTTTGGCAATTTTTGAAAAATCTTTTATAAACCTCCTATAGAATCCTGCATACCCCAGAAAGCTTCTGATTGCCTTAACATTGGCAGGTGGTGGTAATTTTTCAATTACCTCTACCTTAGCTTGATCCACCTCTATTACCTTGTTCGAAATTTTGTGCCCAAGGACAATTCCTTCAGTCACCATAAAGTGACATTTCTTCCAGTTTAAAACTAGGTTAGTCTCTTGGCACCTTTTTAGAACAAGTGCTAGATGGTTGATGAGCGGATAATTTATACGCTTTTTGGCATTGTTTTTAGGTAGTTTTTAGTAGGATCTAGCTACTTTTAGGGATATTTTCATTAGTTTTATGCTAAATTCACATTTCTGGACTTTACTATGAGTTTGTGTGTTTTTATGTGATTTCAGGTATTTTCTGACTGAAATTGAGGGACTTGAGCAAAAGTCTGATAAAAGGCTATCAAAGGACTGCTGATGCTGTTAGATTCTGTCCTCCCTGCACACGAAATGGATTTTCTAGAGCTACCAAACTCCACATGGCAAACTCTCAACGGCGTTGGAAAATAGACATCCAACGCTTTTTAGCAATATATAATAGTTCATACTTTATTCGAGATTAGACGACGTAAACTGGTGCTCAACGCCAGTTCCATGCTACATTCTGGAGTCAAACGCTAGAAACACATCATGAACCAGAGTTGAACGCCAAAAACACGTTACAACTTGGCGTTCAACTCCAAAAGAAGCCTCTGCACGTGTAAAACTAAAGCTCAGCCTAAGCACACAACAAGTGGGCCCCGGAAGTGGATTTCTGCATCAATTACTTATTTCTGTAAACCCTAGTAGCTAGTCTAGTATAAATAGGACATTTTACTATTGTATTAGAAGTCTTTTGACAGTAGTGTCTTTTGACAATATAGTCTCTTGACCTTTCGGTCTTTTGATCATTCATGGGGGCTGGCCATTCGGCCATGCCTGGACCTTCATCACTTATGTATTTTCAACGGTGGAGTTTCTACACACCATAGATTAAGGTTGTGGAGCTCTGCTGCACCTCGAGTTTTAATGCAATTACTACTATTTTCTATTCAATTCAGCTTATTCTTGTTCTAAGATATTCGTTGCACTTCAACTTGATGAATGTGATGATCCGTGACACCCATCATCATTCTCACTTATGAATGCGTGACTGACAACCACTTCCGTTCTACCTTAGACCGAGCGCATATCTCTTGGATTCTTGATCAGAATCTTCATGGTATAAGCTAGAATTGTTGGCGGCATTCATGAGAATCTGGAAAGTCTAAACCTTGTCTGTGGTATTCCGAGTAGGATTTAAGGATTGAATGACTGTGACGAGCTTCAAACTCGCGATTGTTGGGCGTGATGACAAATGCAAAAGAATCAATGGAGTCTATTCCGACATGATCGAGAACCAACAGATGATTAGCCGTGCTGTGACAGAGCATTTGGACCATTTTCACTGAGAGGATGGGATGTAGCCATTGACAACGGTGATGCCCTACATACAGCTTGCCATGGAAAGGAGTAAGAAGGATTGAAGGAAGGCAGTAGGAAAGCAGAGATTCAACAGGGACAAAGCATCTTCATATACTTACCTGAAATTCTCACCAATGATTTACATAAGTATTTCTATCTTTATTTTCTATTTATTTATTATTATTATTCGAAAACTCCATAACCATTTATTATCCACCTAACTGAGATTTACAAGATGACCGTAGCTTGCTTCATACCAACAATCTCCGTGGGATCGACCCTTACTCACGTAAGGTTTATTACTTAGATGACCCAGTGCACTTGCTGGTTAGTTGTGCAAAGTTGTGAAGAAAGTGCTGAGTTAGTAGATTCACATACCAAGTTGAATGCCATTATTAGAGATCACAATTTCGTGCATCAATGGTCAAGATAGGAGCTGAATGAGTCTCCAAATACTAAAAAGTTATCCATGAAGACTTCCATAAAATTTTCTACCATATCAGAGAAAATAGAGAGCATGCACCTTTGAAAGGTTGCAGGTGCATTGCACAGACCAAATGGCATCCTTCTGTATGCAAATACTCCGGATGGACATGTGAATGCTGTTTTCTCTTGATCTTGGGGATCTACTGCAATTTGATTATAACCTTAATGTCCATCCAGGAAGCAGTAGTATTCATGACCTGCTAGTCTTTCTAGCATCTGGTCTATGAATGGTAAAGGAAAATGATCCTTTCTGGTAGCTGTATTGAGCCTTTTGTAATCAATACACATACGCCACCCTGTAACTATTCTTATAGGAACCAGTTCATTTTTTTCATTATGAACCACTATTATGTCACCTTTCTTAGGGACGACTTGGATAGGGCTCACCCAGGGGCTATCAGAAATAGGATAAATAATCCCAGCCTCTAGTAATTTAGTGACCTCCTTCTGCACCACCTCCTTCATGGCTGGATTCAGCCGCCTCTGTGGTTGAAACACTAGCTTAGCGTCATCCTCCAATAGGATCTAGTGCATGCATCAGGCTGGGCTAATGCCCTTAAGATCACTGATGGACCACCCAAGAACTGTCTTGTGTGTCCTTAGCACTTGAATCAATGCTTTCTCTTCCTGTGGCTCTAAGGTAGAGCTTATGATTACAGGAAAAGTGTCACCTTCTCCCAGAAATGCATATTTCAAGGATGGTGGTAATGGTTTGAGCTCGGGTTTACAATCCCAGACGTATAATACACTAGTAAAAAGTTCTATTTATACTAAATTAGCTACTAGGCTCTACAGAAGTAAGTAATTGATGCATAAATCCACTTCCGGGGCCTACTTGGTGTATGTCTGGGATGAGCTTAATCTTTACACGAGCTGAGGCATATCCTGGAGTTAAACGCCAAGTTGTAACGTGTTTTTGGCGTTCAACTCTGGTTCGTGACGTGTTTCTGGCGTTTGACTCCAGAATGCAGCATAGAGCTGGCGTTGAGCGCCAGTTTACGTCATCAAATCTCGAATAAAGTATGAACTATTATATATTTCTAGAAAGCTCTAGATGTCTACTTTTCAACGCCGTTGAGAGCGCGTCATTTGGAGTTCGGTAGCTCCAGAAAATCCATTTCGAGTACAGGGAGGTCAGAATCCAACAGCATCAGCAGTCCTTTGTCAGCCTTTTATCAGAGTTTTGCTCAGGTCCCTCAATTTCAGCCAGAAATTACCTGAAATCACAAAAAAACACACAAACTCGTAGTAAAGTCCAGAAATGTGAATTTAGCATAAAATCCAATGAAAACATCCCTAAAAGTAACTAGATCATACTAAAACTACCTAAAAACAATGCCAAAAAGCGTATAAATTATCCGCTCATCACCAGTTTGCAAAGGCGAAAGATAGTGCTGGGATAACGCAACTTTCCTCCAGAATCGCTCTTCTCAGCAAGCTTCCGAATGCCTTGGGCTATGAGTTTACCTCTGAGTTATTTCCAGCTGAGAGGATGGATCTCCTTACAATTTCGATCCAACCTTTAGCCTCAGGGAGGAGATCTCCTCTTTTTATAAATTTGGGCTGCCTCTTGGGGCCTCTTTCCCAATCTGCTCCTTGCACACATATATCCTGTATAATCTGGTCATAATTGGGGTTTTTGTCCATTCTCGAGTGATAGCTCTCCTCTTCAAAGGGTATGCTTCTCAATTTCAACATTCTCATGATAGTCATGGGACTAAAATCCACCATGACTCCTCTCACAAAACTTGTGTATGAGTCATCCGCCTTGTCTTGTCTAACTGCATTTGCATAGAACTCTCTTACGAGAGTTGCATTCACCGTTGTAATCAGATTGGTGAGGAGCTCCCATCGACGTTGTTCCATATTCCTTGTGATTTCTGGACACTCGGCTTTTGTGACTTGAAAGCCTAATTCATAAATGATTTCTTTCTCAGTCATCCACCCATACTGGAGTGCATGATGAAAGGTTCTAAATCGCTCTTCATCAAAAGGAGGATGCTCTATGGGTTCCTTCCTCTTTTGTCTCTTGGAGCTTGATGATGTCATGCAAGATTGTTGATGTGTTGGCTATTCTCAAGATGGCTAGGAAGGTGTATGTGAAACCTTTGGTGTAGGCTGATGTGTGTATGACCAAAGGAAGTAAGTGGTAAAGGGTTTATATAGAAAGATGGAAATTGATTGAAGGGTGTGGATTGATAGTGTTGTTTGATAGTGGATGGTTGGGGTTTTAGGATTGAATGAGCACAAGGATCACCTCCTTTATGGGGGTCTTGGTTCGGCCCTCAAGATTGTCCACTCCCAATGTTGCATGGCAACACTTCCAAGGACATTCCCCATGAGGACAAGTGTGAAATTCCCTTGGTGTAGTGGCTGAATCTCCCTTCCTCAATTGTCCTATCAAGTACCATCAATGTCCTTTTTGATTCCCTATATACGAAGAAAAAGTGTAATTGATTATTTGAAATTTTTGGTGGGAAACCTTAAAGTGTGAACTAAATTTTTTTTTCATGACTAAATGCTTTCCATGACTGCAAATCAATCAACCATTAAGCTTTCCATGCATGCACGTTGGTACACCAAACTTGTTTGTGATCACATGGTGCAACAAGTTTGGGGAATAAATCTTCCTCATAAGGTGTGTTCAAACCTCACTTGGTGTGCTTTGAACACCAAACTTATCATGTACTATACGTTGCATGTAGATGAGCTTTATATTAGTTGTCAAAAATTGATTTGAAATTCCATGGAATTTGCCTTATTATTATTATTAGAGATTTAAGAGAGGGAGTATAGAACATGGGTTGGCTCCCATGAAGTGCTTCTTTAGCGTCATTAACTTGACGTTTGGTCCTTGTCAAGGTGGCTGATAGTGCTTGAAGTCTTCTCCTCTTGCAGTGAACCTATGTCCATTGGCTTTGTTGATAAGCTCCATATGCTCTAAGGACAAGATTTTGTTGATAGTGTATACAGGAGGCAGCTGAGATGGAATAGTGGAGAGGTGAGGTGGTATAGATGGAAAGTATGTAGAGATCACTTCATCACTTGGCGAGAAATTTTTTGTAGGAATTTTCTTATTTCTCCATCCCCTTGGAACTTTCTTCTTTGTATCTCTTGATACTCTCTTGTTTTCTATAGATTCTTTCTCTAAGGACTCTTTGTTGCTAGCTTTGCATGACTCTGGTTTGCTCAGCTTCCCTTGAGTTACCTTTGAATGAGGTTCCTCCTAAATACATGGCTTGCCAACCAATGGGATTTCTAGTTGTGTTGTTTGTGCTTCATTGCTTGTTTCTTGCATCAGTGCTTCATTCTGCTCTTCTCTTGATTCTTTATTTTCTTGACTTGATTCTTGTGGGAGGTTGAAAACATTGAAAGTGAGCTGCTCATTATGTATTCTCAGTACTAGCTCTCCTCACTCTACATCTATGAGTGCTCTGGCTGTGGCTAGGAATGGTCTTCCCAGAATGATGGGGTAAATAGGATTCTCATCCATTTCCAGAACAACAAAATCTGTGGGAAGATAGTAGCTCATAACCTTCACCAGCACATTTTCAACCACTCCTATTGCTTGTTTTTGAGTTTTGTCAGCCAATCTGATAATTACATCAGTAGGAGTTAGTTCATTAATTTGGAGCCTCTTTATGAGGGAGAGAGGCATTAAGTTGATGCTTGCTCCCAAATCACAAAGCCCTTTGTCAATCATTGTTTCTCCTATGGCACAAGGAATGTGGAAACTCCCTGGATCCTCCTTCTTTGTGGGTGGCCCTGGTTGAATGAGAGCACTGCAATCCCTGTTCATCTTTATTGTTTGTCCACCCTTCAATGGACTTTTTCTAGCTAGTAGCTCCTTTATGTACTTGATGTAGAAAGGCATTTGCTGGAGGGCTTTAATGAATGGTATATTTACATCAAGAGATGCAAACATATCAAGGAACCTTGAATACATTCTCCCTGCTACACCACCTTTAAGCCTGTAGGGAAAAGGTGCATATGGGTTCAATACCTCCTTCTTCTTCAGCTCTTCCTTGGATGTGGGTTGGGGTGTATAGCTTTTTTCCTCCTGGCTTTTCTTTTGATTATTTTGGAGGTGTTCTACTCCATTCATACCCCCTCATCACTTGTGGTTATCATTTTTCATTCTTCCCATCTCACTTTCTTTGTTTCTCCTCTTGGATTCTTCTCCGTATCACTAGGGAATCCATTAGTGGGTTTAGAATTTGTTGAGATAGATACCCTACTTGGGACTCCAATCTCTTGATGTTTTCTCCTTGGTTCTTGATATTGGCTCACACTTCTTCCTTAAACACTTTGTTGTCTTGGACTTCTCTGCAAAGTTTTCAAGTAGAGCCTCAATCTTTGAGAGCCTATCTTCTGTTAATGATGGTGGGTTGAGATTAGGTAGTTGAGAAGGTTGGTTAGATGGATGTTGGTAGTATCTCTGTGAGGTGTTTTGATGAGTTGCATTGTTGTTGGAGTTGAGGTTGTGGCGTCTCTGATCTTGCCTTGGTTTTGTTGGTTTTCCCATCCAAAGTTGGGGTGATTTCTCCATCCAGAGTTATAAGTTTTGGAGTATGGATCATGGACTTGTCTAGGTGAGTTTCCAACATAGTTGGCTTGCTCTCAATCACCTTCTTCTCCTATATTTACTCCTTCTTGAGCTGATGATGAGGTGATGGCAGCTGCAACTTGGTTCTCCTCCACCTTCTTGGTAAGATCTGCTAGTTGCTTGGTGATCATCTTGTTTTGAGCTAACAATGCATCCATGTGGTTCAGCTCCATTACTCCTCTGGTGTTACTTCTTTTGGAGGCATAGAAGTAGTCATTTTCAGCAACTGTTTCAATGACATCTATGGCTTCTTCAATGGTTTTCTTCTTGTTTAGAGAGCCTCCTGATGAATGATCCACAACCTTCTTTGACTCATATGAAAGACCTTCATAGAAGATGTGAAGTTGAACCCACTCATTAAACATCTCTGGTGGGCATCTTCTTGTTAGGTCTTTGAATCTCTCCCATGCTTCATAAAGTGTCTCACCATCTTATTGTCTAAAAGTTTGCACCTCAGCTCTCAGCCTATTGATCCTTTGAAGAGGGTAAAATCTTGCCAAAAACTTGTTCACCACTTCTTCCCAATTAGTTAAGCTATCCTTTAGGAAGGATTCAAGCCATTTGGATGCCTTGTCCCTGAGTGAAAAAGGGAACAAGAGCAACCTATAGACAGCTGGATAGACTCCATTGGACTTCACAGTGTCACAAATCCTCAGGAAGGTGGTTAAATGTTGATTGGGATCTTCTTGAGCACCTTCTCCAAATGAGCAATTATTCTGAACAAGAGTGATGAGCTGGGGTTTTAGTTCGAAATTATTGGCATGTATGGTGGGCTTCTGAATGCTGCTTCCACAGTGGATTAGGATTGATATAGGATCCTAAAACTCTCCTTTCTTGCCCAACACAGTTTGCATGGCCTTCTCTGGCATGATTATGAGCTTCTTCTTCATGATAGTTCTCTAAATTTTCTTCCATGTTGGGTTCAAAGTACTCTTCCTCTTCTTCTTCAGCACCAATAATCCTTTTTCCTCTTGCTTCTCTTCTTAGTCTCCAAAGGGTTCTTTCAGGTTCTGAATCAAAGGATGTTAAAACTCCTTCTCTTCTCCCTGTCATACAACAGCCAGATTGCACAACAGGAGATAAAATGAAGAAACTATTCTTGTTAGAGTAATTGTTAATGTGAGTGATGTAAATTATCAAACAGTTAGTGGGTTAGTGAGCAGAATTGTAATCAAAGAAAGAAATAACGAAAACAATAAAGAGGATGAAGGGGCTGAGGAAGAAATTAAAACAAACTAAAAGAAAATTGACTGAATCAAATAAATAAAAAGAAAAATGCTCAATCTAGTGATCTTCAAACTTAATCATTGTTGATTCAAAATCAATCCCCGGCAACGGTGCCATAAACTTGATACATGAAAACTTGTCTCTCAATAAATTTTCCTTCGGCAAGTATACCGAATTGTCGTCAAGTAAAACTCACAATAGAGTGAGGTCGAATCCCCAAGGATTGATTGGTCAAGCAACTATAGTTAGAAGAATATGCTAGTTGAGCTAAGCAGAATTTAGATTGAGATGTAGAAATTTAAATGATTGGAAAGTAAATAACAAAAATTAAAGTGGAGAATATTAAATGGGGATTTGGGGTAATGAGCATGAAATTAAATGGCAGAAAGTAAAGAGAATGGGTAAGATCAGAAATGGGGAAATCATTGGGTTCAGGAGATGTTGCATTCTCCGGATCAAGTTCATTCTCATCTCTTCCTCAATCAATGCATTCATTGATCTCCTTGGCAATCTTAAGTGATTAGATCCCAATTCTTTGGCAATCCAATCTCTCTAAGCTTGAACAATTGCCCAATTCCTTGATTTAATTGCTCATGGGAAGAGATGAAATGTGGTCACTGATTATACCACAATGTATTTCCAAATCAAAGTGTTGGGAGGATTACATGTCACTATATCCACCTAGACCCCAATTTGGTCCAACATGAGAAAGTATTTCTAGCATGATCTCCTCATCCCTTTTCCAAGGCTCAAAGGAGATCTAATTATAGAGAGTTTCTTTTCCAAGACAACTAACCAATTGAATTAAGATCGAAAGCTTTCTAGTAAGATCAAGAGAAAAGAAAGAAGAAGAAGAATGAAAACTATAATTGATCTATCAAATTACAACAGAGATCCCTAACCCAATCAAAGGGGTTTAGTTATTCATAGCTCTAGAAATGAAAAATGGCAGAGAAGAAGAATCCATGCTAAAAGTGCAGAAAAGTAAATCTATAGAGAGTAGTTCCCAAAAGTGCCAATCTTCTCTATAGTTCAAAACTACTCCTGTATATACTACTCCTCTTGATCTTCTAGTGAGTTCCTCAAGTCTTGGATGTGGGCTCTGGATCTTGAGTTGAAGTAGTTCTCATCTTTAGTGGGCCCAACTTGCAGAGAAAAATGAATTAGGCTTTGGGTATTTAGTAAGATTTAATGTTGAGTGCCATTGTGGGTTCGAGAATGTTAGTGGCATTCACTTTTTCCACTAACGTTCCACCCTCATATATCCATGTTAAATCCAATGTTAGTACTCTTAACGTGACCACTAACATTGCCTTTTCAATTTTTGGCCAACGTTATTGAGACTCACTTTTCCCAATAACGTTGGCTTGTACCCCTTCGCGAACGTTAATAGGAATCACTTTTCCCATTAACGTTGCTTAGTGCCCCTTTGTTCCTACGTTAGAGTCCACGTTAGTATAGCTAACATGACTCTTAACGTAGGTGTGATTCACCTTCGAGAGCGTTAGTGACACTCACCTTTGTCACTAACGCTCCAAATGCCAAATTCTCTACGTTGGAACTCACGTTAACTAAGTTAACATGGCTCTTAACGTAGTAGTGATGCCATCTTCCAACGTTAGTGACAAAAGTGAGTGTCACTAACGTTGGCTCTTTGATCTCAACTCCACGTTAACTTTTACGTTAATGGTCTTAACGTGAAAGTTAACGTAAGCAATGCTAGTTGGTCCAACGTTAGTGACAAAAGTGAGTGTTACTAATGTTGGCTTTTGTTTTCCTCTTCCACATTAGAGTTCACGTTAACTAAGTTAACGTGACTCTTAACGTGGATCATTGCCAAGTTCTCCAACGTTAGTGGTGTTCACTTTTACCACTAACGTTGGAGGAAAACGTTATTGGTGTTCACGTTTTCTCTTAACGTTGGAGTTCCTTTTTCTTCTACGTTAACTACCACGTTAACTTGGTTAACGTGGCAAGTAACGTGAGCTTTGGATGGCTTCGTAGGCGTTATTGGTGATCACTTTTCTCATTAACGTTGCAAGCTTTTCACCATTCCACGTTAGTGTTCACGTTAACTAGGTTAACGTGAATACTAACGTGGTTCTTCCTTTCTTTCTTTGCCCTGAAATCAAGCAATTAAAGTGCATCAAAGCTCTAGCCAAAGTCATGAGATTATGCATCATCGATTTATCATGTAATTCTAGCAAAATGCTCATAAAATCATGTAAAGTTCACAATAGTTGCTTAAATCAAGGTGTGAGTGTATTTTCATCCAAAACTTGCCTTATTCACTAAGAAAATGCATGAAACTACCCTAAAACAGTAAAGAAAAGGTCAGTGAAACTGGCCTAGATGCCCTGGCATCAAAATACATGACATTTTCCTTCTTGTAAAAAAAACTCATAAAGACTTCAAACAGGAATTAAAACTAAGCATAAAACATAAACTATCCTAGCATGATTATTCAAGAAGTAAATAAAGCAAAAGCTTAAATAGAATTCAGAAATTGGAAAGTGTCAACCATGGGACTCAACAACCTTGAGCAGCTTCATCCTTAGTTCATTGGCTCATTCCCTTTGTCATTCTTCTTGGGAGGGAATGAGCCACCTTCATCTGGCTTGGAGGAACCTTCTTGAGCCTTGGTGTCCTTGGGCTTCCAAAATCCTAGCCTCCTCATGTAATTTCTCTCATCTTCTTTATGTTTGGCTAGGATTTCCTCTTGTCTTGCACTTAGCTCTTCCATCCCTTGCATGAAGGTTTGGTATTTTGGGTTTAGAGCGGCAACAACGTTACACAAGTGATTTAGCTTTGCTTGTGTGTTGATGGCATACTGCCTCCTGGATATGGTCCTAGCATCATAGAGATGTCTGAATTTAGCCAAGTTCCTCTGTTGCTACTTGCCTTGCTCTGTTATTTTTTCCAGTGCGCTTCACACCTCTCCCCAGTCAAATTGTTCTTGCTGCTCCTTCCTCATATGCTCCCAATTCTCTAGAAGTTGTTGAATGTTTTGGTTGACTTGGCTCCATTATTGTTGCTGAGTCTCCTTGAATTGATTGACATATTCCCTCAAGTGGTGTAGGTCTCCCTTCATTCGGTGTACATCTCCTTGCAATTCTCCCAGTTGAATCCATTTGGAAATTATTGATATTGGTAGTGTGGTGGTAGTTGAAGTGCTAGAAAGTGAGGTTGCTCTTCTGCCTTTCCCTCTTCTTATTGTTGTTGTGGTTTATGAGCATGAGCTCTTCGTTCTCTAGCCCTGTTGAGTGGGTGGACAGCCACTACTTTGGCCATCTTTTTGGAAGTTATGGACTTGTCTTGCTTTACAAGCACTTCATCAATGATCTTTTCAACTCCAACCTCATCACATAGCCTGTGTATAATGCTAGGGAATGCCAACCTTGTGTTGTCACTCGTGCTTTCAGCACTTTGTTGATGTTGTTGGTGATCATCTCTCCCACGTTGATGTTTTCTCCTCTCATGATGCTATAAATGAGCACAACACTCTCCTTGGTCACCTCAGAAGTGTTGGATGTGGGGATTGAGGACCTCCTTACAAATTCTAGCCACCCTCTATCTTGGGGGATCAAATATCTTCTCCTCAATTGGTTGCGTATCCCATCCTTGTTATTTATCCAACGCATATTCATCACACAAATTTCGCTCAGAATCTCCTCAAACCCAGGGTTTTGCTGCTTCATTCTCTTTTCATAGCTCCGAGTGGAGCTTGTCCTCTTCATCATTAGCATTCTTTCTATGCTAAAGGGGCTGTAGTCAATGGACTTCCCCCTTTCATAGCTAATGTAGCCATATTATTGCCCTGGTTGAGGCACTGCGTTGGCATAGAATTCCCTCACCAAGCTCTCTACCACTTTCTTTGGTGGGTTGCATAGAAGTGACCAACCCCTCTATTCGATCTCAATGTTGATTTCAATGTGCTCATTCCTGCCTAGTTGAAACCCAACTTCTTGAATGATTTCCCTCTCACTCACCCAAGCATAAAATTGATTTTGGTTGAATGTAGAGAGGAACTTGTAGTCATTAAAAGAGCTTGAGGATCCAGAGGTTGGTTCCTTGGTTTTTCTTTTCTTTGAGGCTGAGCTTTTTGGTGGTGCCACTAGGTTGGGACAGTGTAAAAAAATGGGGGTTGAAGGAAAGAGAAGGCAAAACAAGGTTTTGCTCCAACACCAAGCTTAGGACTTGATTGTCCCAATCAAGAAAAAGAAGAAGAAAGTAGGGGATGAGAAATAGTAGAAGATGAAAAGAGAAGCGAAGGTGAGGGGTGTGGGGGTTGTTGAAGCTTTTATAATGGGTGAATAGTGTGGTTCGAAGGGTGGGAAATAAAATGATTAAATATTGTCCCACTTTGGGAAGTGGCGCCTAGCGTGGGAAGTGGCGCCAACTCTTTTCTCAGAGTGTCCTTTGCATGTGTCATGTTCCAAAGTGCAAGTACACTTTGACTTCCTTGTTTTGTGAGTTGTTTATCATGTGGGCCCCATCTTCTCTCCTGAAATTGAAACTGAACCCATTAGTAATGACAAAAGCACCCATTCACATTCCTTCTCATCAAGAATGAATTGGATTGCAACTGATGGGTGTCCCTTGGGACACCAAACTTAATTCTTTTGCATCTTAATAAATTGGTTTCATCATTGTGTATTTAATGTGTTCATAGGAATGGAATAACATCAATCTTTTCATTTTCTTTTGATTCCAATTCCTCCGAACTCATTAAACCACATTCATGTTCTTACCCAAAGCATTAAGTGTTTTTAAATTGGGTGACTTGGGGCTGCTATGTGATCATTGGTGGTGGCCATACCAAACTTAATCTCTAGGCTTACTCTTCAAAATCAAACTATTAATTGTTTGTAAGCCTAGATTAAGTGGGTGAGAGGCCACACCAAATTTAGCACTTTAGCTAGTTCTCAGCCCATTCACTCATCATTAGTTATGCACTCATCAAGTTGCAATTCCTAAGTAGAAAGAAATAAGAGAGTGTAAAGAAAATCTAGCTATCAAAGCTAATATCAAACTCTCTAATCTACAATTGTAAACTAATCCTAATTACTGAAATTTAAACTATCTAATGTAACAGAATTTAAACTACTTCTAAGAAAAGTAATTAAACAAAAAAGGATAAAGTGTTGGGGTGCCTCCCAACTACCGCTTCTTTATTCTCATTTGCTTGACATTCCTTCATCTTTAGCTAAGCTTGTAGCTCACTATTTGCTCCTCCAAGGAGCCTCCCAAGTAGTGTTTGAGTCTATGGCTATTGACAGAAAAAGTTCTCTGAGTCTTGTCCTCCATGAGCTCCACATGACCATAGGGAAACACTTTGAGTATGGTGAAAGGTCCTGACCATCGAGACTTAAGTTTTCTAGGGAAGAACTTGAGTCTTGAGTTGTAGAGTAACACCTTCTGTCCTTCAGTGAACTCCCTTCTTGCTATCTTTTGGTCATGCCACCTTTTTGTGTTCTCTTTGTAGATTTTTGCATTCTCATATGCTTGATTTCTAAACTCTTCCAGTTCATTGAGTTGCATTAATCTCTTTTCTCCAACAGCTTGCTCATCAAAATTCAGTAGTTTTAGAGCCCAGAAGGTTCTATACTCCAGTTCAATTGGCAAGTGACAAACCTTGCCAAATACTAATTGGTATGGTGACATTCCAATGGGGGTCTTGAAGGCTGTCCTGTAGGCCCATAGAGCATCGTCTAGCTTCTTAGACCAGTCCTTTACTGAGCTTCTAACAGTTTTTTCGAGAATCCTTTTTAGCTCTCTGTTGGAGATCTCAGCTTGCTCGTTGGTCTGTGGGTGGTATAGAGTTGCCACTTTGTGCTTTACTCCATATCTGAGAAGGAGTGCTTCCTGTTGTTTGTTGCAGAAATGTGATCCTCCATCACTAATGAGAGCTCTGGGAACTCCAAATCTGCTGAAGATATTCCTTCTCAAGAAGCTTATCATAATATTGTTATCATTTATTGCAGTAGCTATGGCCTCTACCCACCTTAAGACATAATCAACAACCACTAATATGTAGCTATTTGAGTAGGAGGTTGGGAAGGGTCCCATAAAATCAATCCTCCATACGTCAAATAGTTCTAGCTCTAGTATGTATTGCTGTGGTATCTCATTCCTCTTTGTTAGATTACCAGCTCTTTGACATTCATCACACCTTGACACCATTTCCTTGGCATCCTTAAACACTGTTGGCCATTAAAATTTGGATTGGAGCACTTTTGCTGATGTCCTTTCTCCACTGAAGTGACCTCTATATGCTGACCCATGACACTGCCATAACACTTCCTGCCCTTCTTCATGGGATATACACCTTCTTAGGACACCATCAGTACACTTTTTGAACAAATAGGGGTCATCCCAGATGTAGTGTTTGGCATCCTTGATTAGCTTCCTTCTCATGTGCTTATTGATGTTAGTTGATAGCTCCCCAATAGCCTTGAATTTAGCTATGTCTGCAAACCAAGGGGCTAATCGAATCATCATCAATTGTTCATTAGGAAAGCTTTCATTTACTGCTACTTGCTGCATTTCTTCTTCTTGTGGGATCCTTGAGAGGTGGTCAGCTACCTTGTTCTCTGCTCCACTCCTATCTTTAATCTCAATATCAAATTCTTGGAGCAGCAGGATCCACCTTATTAGTCTGGGCTAAGATTCTTGTTTGGTAAGCAAGTATTTGAGTGCTGCATGATCAGTGAACACAATTACTTTTGAGCCAATGAGATATGATCTAAACTTATCAAAAGCAAAAACTATGGCTAAAAGTTCTTTCTCCGTGGTGGTATAGTTGACGAACAAATTTCCTATCGGTAAAGAAATATAAAAATATGACTGCGTTGTAAGTATAGCTTCTAAACCAACAAAAAATCCTTTCGTACAAACGTTTGGTTGTCCCAAGTAACAAAACCCAATAAATTTATAAACCGAAGTATTTAAACCTTAGGTCGTCTTCTCAAGGAATTGCAGGGAAGTATTATTTATTATTGGTTATGAAAAATAGTGTTTTGGGTTTTGAAAAGGTTTTTAAAAAAGAAATGGTTTGCAGAAGTTAATAAATCAATAACTAATAAAACTCTTGGCAAGGTATGAAAACTGGAAGTCCTATCCTAGTTATCCTTATCAATGGTGATGAGAATTATATTTCTGCTACCACTAAGTCAACCTCTAACTATGAAGGTCAGTTAAGTGGACAAATTAATTTAACACCTAAAGTCCTAGTCAACTCCTCAAGAAAAGACTAGAGTTATAGGAATCTAAATGAATCAGCAAAGATATTAATTATCAATCATGATGAGTTTGACAACTCAAGAGTTACCAATTAATCAACCAAAGCCAATAGTAAATAATCTAAATTATAAATAAGGAAAAGCAATCATGAGTCTGAAATACCTCAAATTATATTATTTAAGAGAATCCTAACATGAAAAGTTCATAAACAAATAAAAGAAAAAATAACAAAAAAGAACATTGAACCTGGGATGAAGAAGAAATATTCCTAATCTAAATAGAAATTATAATCCTAAATCCTAAGAGAGAGGAGAGAGCCTCTCTCTCTAAAAACTACATCTTAATTATAAAAAGTGTATTATGATCTCCTCCTTTGAGTCTCTGCATGTTCCCTGACTTTAATCTACATTCCTGGGCCGAAATCTGGGTCAAAACGCGGCCCAAAATCATCTTCAGCGTATTCTGTAATTTCTGCAGATCGCGCATGTCACGCGTACGCATCAGTGAAGTTAGGATTTTTGCTAGTAAAGAATTTTATAAAGTCCCGTTGTAAGTATAGATTCTGAACCAACAGAAATCCCTTCGTACAAACGTTTTGGTTGTCACAAGTAACAAACCCTTTTTAAAATTGATAACCGAGTATTCAAACCGCGGGTCGTCTTCTCAAGGAATTACAGGGAGATATGTTCTTATTATTTGTTATGGTTTTTGTAAATTGGGGTTTTGAAAGTGAGGAACAAGTAAATTAAATGACAAATAAAATAAAATAATTAACTATAAAATAAACTCTTGGCAAGATATGAAAATTCGGAAGTCCTATCCTAATTACTCCTATGAGAATGGAAGTTAATCCCACTTAGTTAACCTTTGCGTAAGCAAGGGAAAGTCAAGTGAACCAATTCGTTAGATTTCCCAAGTCCTAGCCAACTCCTAAGGAAAGACTAGAGTTAGTGGAATTTCAGTTAATTAGCCGACATAACAATCAATCATGAATAGTTGATAACTCAAGAGCTTCCAATTAATCAATTAAAGCCAAAAGGGAATAAAATCTACTTGAATGAAAATAATTTGGATAAAACCCAAGCGTCAATAACATGAATTAGAGAAAATAATCATAAGTCTGAAATACTTCAAATTATATTAATTAAGAAAATCCCAACATGAATGGCTCATAAGTCAAATAGGCAACATATGTAATACAAGCATTAAATTGTCTAAGAGTAAAAGAGAAAATAAATAAAAACAGGAACATTGAACCTGATATGAAGATGAAATAATCTTGAGGTGAAAAGAAATCCTAATCCTAAAATAAATTCTAATCCTAATCCTAATCCTAAGAGAGAGGAGAGAACCTCTTTCTCTAAAAACTACATCTAAACTATAAAAAGTGAATTATGAATGAATGATTTGATTCTGCTCCACTCTTAGCCTCTAATCTGTGTTTTCTGGGCCGAGAACTTGGTCAAAAATAGCCCAGAAGTCACTCCCAGCGCTTTCTGGTCCGTACAGGTCGCGACCAAGTGACGCGGAGGCGTCATCCACGCGTTTGCGTGGAATGAGATTCGCAGATGCGACGTGTCCGCGTGGAGCGCGCGTTCGCATCGCCTATCTGTATGGCCACTATAGCGAGTTATATATCAAATCGAAGCCCCAGACGTTAGCTTTTCAATGCAAGTGGAACCACATCATTTGGACCTTTGTAGCTCAAGTTATGACCGTTTGAGTGCAAAGAGGTCAGGCTGGACAGCTTAGCAATTTTTTCAACTTCTTGTATTCCTTCCACTTTTGCATGCTTCCTTTCCATCCTCTGAGCCATTCTTGCCTTGTAATCCCTGAAATTACTTAACACACATATCAAGGCATCAAATGATAATAAGAGATTATTTAAATAAAAGAAAATAAAAGGCAAAGAAGCATGTTTTCAATCATAGCACAGAATCAGGAAGGAAAATATAAAACATGCAAATCATATGAATAAGTGCATGAAAGATTGATAAAATTCACTCAATTAAGCACAAGATAAACCATAAAATAGTGGTTTATCAACCTCCCTACACTTAAACATTAGCATGTCCTCATGCTAAGCTCAAGAGAAGCTATAAAGGAGTGAAGACAGAATGGTAGGATGTATGAAATGCAACCTATCTATATGAATGCAACACAATGCAAAATGTTTCTACCTACTTGGTTAAAAGTAAATAAGTTCTTCAAGATAAATATGAACCAAATTCCACTAATTCAAATTATACCATAAAAAGTAAGTAAACTTGTAAGAAGATAGCTGATGAAAGCAGGGAACATAGAATCAAGCATTGAACCCTCACTGGTAATGTATATCACTCTAGTCTCTCTAGTGTATAGGGTAATCACTCTATTCTTCTCTAATCATGCTTTCTAAACTTTGTTCTTCATCAAACCAATCAACAAATATTTAATGTATACATACAAACATCATGAGGTCTTTTTCAAAGTTGTAATGGGACTAAGGTAAGGGTAAGGGTATATATATAAGGCTAAGTGAGCTAATAATTGAACCCTTGATTAGTCTAAGATGTCACCTAACATATACATACTCTATATAATCTAGAAATCTTGCCTAGCTGCCCAATTTTCCACTTTTGTATTACATGCTCATGTATCAAACTTATTTTTGAATTTTGTCCCATGTGTATTGATTCTTTTTATTTTGCATTTTTGGTAATAATTTTTTTTGTATCCCCTTATTTAATTACTTAATTTTTTTTCTATTATTTATTTTTATGTTTTTTTATTATTTTTTTTATCAATGCACATGGTAATTTAATTATTTTGATTTCACATGAGCATGCTTCCCAAATTTTCAAATAACTTATTCAATTTAATTTCCTACTTTTTCTATCATCACATGTTCCCATAAAATTTCCCACACTTAAATTATACACAATATCTATCTTAAGCTAACCAAGGATTCAACTTGGGATTTTTTAATTTGTTTTTCTACTTAAGGCTAGTAATGTGGTTATAAAACAAAAGGGGATTAAAAAGCTCAAGGTGGCTAACAAGGGTGACATAAAAGGGTGGGCTTTATTTGGGATAAGTAAGTTAATAATCAAATATGGCCTCAATCATATGCAAGCATGTAAATACACTAAATAATGGACATATAGAATGGAACAAAGCAAAGATTGCAGTTATAGAGAAGAAAACACACAAGAATAAAATATTTATGGTTAAATAATGTAACCATGTAAGTAAGCTCAAATCTCACAGGTTGTGTGTTCTTTAGCTCAAAAACCATGTTCCAAATACAACTTTCAAATAAGTTTAACACAAATTTTTCAATTTAAATTAGTGAAATACTATAAAAATTTCTTGAAAAAGAAACTATTACTTCAACCAAGTAGTAACTAAATGCAAACAATCAACTACATATGCAATCTACTATGCAACGCAACAATGAACAAACAAAGAGAATAGAATATTGGTGTTGAGAAGATAATAACTAACACGTGGAGATCGGTATCGACCTCCCCACACTTGAAGATTGCACCGTCCTCGGTGCATGCTGAGATGTGCAGGTAGATGGGGGTTGTGGTTCCTCAGCTGGTGCTCTTTTTGTTCCTTGTCTTGCCGGTGGGTTGGGAGTAGCTTTCTTTCTACCCTTCTTGGTGGCCATCCTGAAAAAAGGGAGAAAGGAAAGGGACATGTAATTTAAATAGCTAGAACCGGGAGGAGGAAGATTTAAGTGATAATCAATGCCAAGGTAAGGGATAATGTCTTAAATACATGGTCGCGACTACATGCAATTAGGACATCAATGGAAATATAGCAAGGCATATTAAATCAATTAGATGCAAGATGTGTAAAAGCATGCAGGAAAAGGCATGAGAAGCATAGGTCAAGCATCAATTGTTAAAATAAGCTGGATTAAAGAGCACTTGTATGATGACAATTGTGAATGATAATCTCAAATACAGGTGGATTACAAGTATTGTGAGTTAAAAGAGGAATGAAAGTAATAAATCCAAATATATATGAGAGCCAAATTTAAAATATCAATTGTCAAACCAATCCTTATAATATCCACAAGCTCAGTTATAATAAAGTAAAATCCAAATAAGGCTCCAACACCAACATAAAAATGCATGAAAATAATAAAAAAAAGAAAGAAAGAAGAAAGAAGAAAAAGGGAAGAAGGAGGAAGGGGAAGAAAAAGATAAGATATTTTGGCAGATTAAGATAAGTTGTGCGCCGCTTGTGACGCGGACTCGTGAGTGACGCATTAACGCAGGTAGCACATAAGTGAGGTGACGCGGGAGCGTCGGTCACACGGACGCGTGACATGGTTTGTGCTAGTGGCGCGAGGGCAGCCTCGCGCTCGCACAACACTCTATTCGAAAATCATGTTGCCACTTTTGAGGGTGACGCGGTCGCGTGGTTGACGCGATCGCGTGGATGGCTAAATTATGAAAACGGCACGGACGCGTGAGGCACGCGTTCGTACGGCAGGGCTTGTATGGCTAGCACAGCTTCAGCCCAGCTCCAGCGTAACTTTCGGCCATACACCCTTTTGACGTCGATTTACAAGGCCACGCGGTCGCGTAGGTGACGCGGACGCGTGGGGAGGCTATTTCATTAATGACGCGATCGCGTCATCCACGCGGTCGCATGGATTAATTTGTGCCAAAGGCACGCCTCCAGCCATGCTCTCGCGTGACTCTCTGTAAAGTCTCTTTTCTTTTAAGGCATAGGGGACGCGGACGCGTCGGTGACGCTGCGCATCGCGTGCCCTTTCTTTTTTTTTTATAATGCAGTGTGCAGAATGCAATGCTTAATATGAATGCTATGCATGATTCCAGGTTCAATCAAAACTCAAAAACATACTAAAATTAAAACTGAAAGAAGGAACGATCATACCATGGTGGGTTGTCTCCCACCTAGCACTTTTAGTTAAAGTCCTTAAGTTGGACATTCTGGTGAGCTTCTTGTTATGTCAGCTTGTGCTTGTATTCATCTAAGAATCTCCACCAGTGTTTGGAATTCCAATGGCCTCTGGGATCCCAAACTAGGCGCAGAAAGCCTTCAAGCAAGCTAAAGCAAGTGACAAGGCCCCAAGAGTATTGATTTCTAGATTGAATTCCGGGGTCCCAAACCTTGCTTTTGCACCCATCTTCTTGTTGATCATTAGTGTCCCAACCGGGTGGTAGGCAATCTGTATTCTCACTAAAGCGGCCAAACAACTTCCTAGACCCATTCAGTTGCGCTGTACACTATCCTTTGCGTTTAAACTTAAAGCTTTCAACCATAATGAACCTTGCATGGCAATTCTTACCACTAACCATCTTCCTCTTACTCTTAATGCCACAAAGAGCTCTAAGTTGACCATCCGTCTCCAGTAGCCCATATTGAAGTGGAATTAGAAAGCTAAGGGATATGAATTTTACCCACTTGAATGTTGTGAAGGATGACGGCAACTTAGGGGGAGGTGTTTCTAATAAACGTGCAAGCTCCACTCCCTTGTGTCTTCTTTGACATCTTCCACCTCTTTGCAAGCTTCTTCAATTTCAACCTCCTCCTCTTGGTAGCTTTCTTCTGATTCAATTTCTTCTTTATTGTTCACCAAGGGCATGGGATGTTGTGCTTCTTCTTCTTTAATCTCCATGTCAAGTCCAATTGGGGAGGATTCAAATGTAGATAAGAATTAATTAATGATTGAATCCATCTTTTGATCATCCCCTTCAAAGTCTTCAACCATGAGATGCCTTGGAGGTTGTACACCCTCCTCAACATCAGTTTCAAATGTCTTTGAAGGAGGCTCTATAACTTGACATTCCCATGGAGGTTCAGTATTTCCTAAGTCTTCAGTCACTGCCTCCTCTTTTTCTTCAATAATTCTGGCTTCCTCCACTTGTTCCAATACCAAATTGTGCTGCTCACTATCCACCGGAGTGCCTAACTTCTCCTTCCTGCTACGTTCTTCAGTAGATTCTCCACATGAAGCCATGGGGGTTCCTTGAATGTCCGAACATTGGAAAGGAAATCGATTTATTGCTTGATCCAGGTGTTTAAGTATGAAATCGTATTCATCCTTGATGATTTCCTATTCAACTATTTCTTCACCTTTAAGTACAAAATCCTCCTTGTTGTCTTCTTTCAATAGTTCTTCAATCGCGCTGTCAACATCAAGGGTCTCTACTATCTTCACCTTTAGTGCCTCCTCTAGCTCCTTATGAAGTATGGATTCGCGAAGATGATCCTTTCTCTCTTGTTCCATGTCAATAGTATCAGTGGGATCATGTTGCTCTTGGATTGATGGATGTTGGTGCTCTTCCATGGATGGTGGTGATGGGATGGATGAATCATTATGTGGTTGAGCTGGAAGTGCATTGGAGCTCGAGGGTTGAATATTGGGGGTATTTGGTGGTCTGATTTGGGCGGCGAGAGCTTGTATAGCAGAGTTTAGATCGGCAAATACTTTCTCCATGGAGGTTTGGGGTGGATAGGAGGGTTCATTTGTTGGGAGAAAAGGTTCATAACACGGAGGTGGTTCCTCTTGATAAGGATATGGAGATGGTGTATATTGAGGTGGTGGTTTTGGGTATGGTTCATATGGTGGTTGGTGTGGTGGACAAGGGTTGGGGTCATATGGAGGTGAATGGTGGAAAGGGGCTTGTGAGTGTGGTGGTTCAAAGTTATGTTGTAAGGATGGTCTCTGAGCATACGGTGGGGCTTGTTGGTAGCTACTAGGTGGTCCACCATATCTATTAGCTTGGTATGCATTGTAGAATGGTCTTTGTCTGTGATATCTAGGAGGGTGTTGTTGCCTAAAGGGTTGATCAGATCCTCTGGGCTCCGTCCATCTTTGATTGCTTTGACCTTGATGCATATTCCTGTTATAGCTTCCTCTTCCTGCAACATAGTTGTAACCAGACTCATAGCCAAAGGGGTGAGAGTTCATAGTAGTGAGAGAAGATAAAAACAAAAACTAATAAAAAGAAAATATTTTGAAAA
Source organism: Arachis hypogaea (assembly GCF_003086295.3). Taxonomy (NCBI): domain Eukaryota; kingdom Viridiplantae; phylum Streptophyta; class Magnoliopsida; order Fabales; family Fabaceae; genus Arachis; species Arachis hypogaea. The sequence continues at coordinate 67,716,340 of NC_092039.1, read as the reverse complement.
AGATTTGATAATTTTTTTTTGAAAAATATTTACAATAACCAATAATAAGGCACACGTTTGCAATTCCCCGGCAACGGCGCCATTTTGACGTTAAGATTTTTGCTAGTAAAGAATTTTATAAAGTCGCGTTGTAAGTCTAGATTCTGAACCAACAGAAATCCCTTCGTACAAACGTTTTGGTTGTCACAAGTAACAAACCCTTTTTAAAATTGATAACCGAGTATTCAAACCTCGGGTCGTCTTCTCAAGGAATTACAGGGAGATATGTTCTTATTATTGGTTATGGTTTTTGTAAATTGGGGTTTTGAAAGTGAGGAACAAGTAAATTAAATGACAAATAAAATAAAATAATTAACTATAAAATAAACTCTTGGCAAGATATGAAAATTCGGAAGTCCTATCCTAATTACTCCTATGAGAATAGAAGTTAATCCCACTTAGTTAACCTTTGCGTAAGCAAGGGAAAGTCAAGTGAACCAATTCGTTAGATTTCCCAAGTCCTAGCCAACTCCTAAGGAAAGACTAGAGTTAGTGGAATTCCAGTTAATTAGCTGACATAACAATCAATCATGAATAGTTGTTAACTCAAGAGCTTCCAGTTAATCAATTAAAGCCAAAAGGGAATAAAATCTAATTGAATGAAAATAACTTGGATAAAGCCCAAGCGTCAATAACATGAATTAGAGAAAATAATCATAAGTCTGAAATACTTCAAATTATATTAATTAAGAAAATCCCAACATGAATGGCTCATAAGTCAAATAGGCAACATATGTAATACAAGCATTAAATTGTCTGAGAGTAAAAGAGAAAATAAATAAAAATAGGAACATTGAACCTGATATAAAGATGAAATAATCTTGAGGTGAAAAGAAATTCTAATCCTAAAATAAATTCTAATCCTAATCCTAATCCTAAGAGAGAGGAGAGAACCTCTCTCTCTAAAAACTACATCTAAACTATGAAAAGTGAATTATGAATGAATGATTTGATTCTGCTCCACTCTCAGCCTCTAATCTGTATTTTCTGGGCCAAGAACTGGGTCAAAAATAGTCCAGAAGTCACTCCCAGTGCTTTCTGGTCCGTACAGGTCGCGACCAAGTGACGCGGAGGCGTCATCCACGCGTTTGCGTGGAATGAGATTCGTAGATGCGACGCGTCCGCGTAGAGCGCGCGTTCGTGTCGCCTATCTGTACGGCCACTATGGCGAATTATATATCAAATCGAAGCCCCGGACATTAGCTTTTCAATGCAAGTGGAACCGCATCATTTGGACCTTTGTAGCTCAAGTTATGATCGTTTGAGTGCAAAGAGGTCAGGCTAGACAGCTTTGCAGTTTCTTCAACTTCTTGTATTCCTTCCACTTTTGCATGCTTCCTTTCCATCCTCTGAGCCATTCTTGCCCTGTAATCCCTGAAATTACTTAACACACATATCAAGGCAACAAATGATAACAAGAGAAGATTTAAATAAAAGAAAATAAAAGGCAAAGAAGTATTTTTTCAATCATAGCACAGAATCAGGAAAGAAAATATAAAACATGCAAATCATATGAATAAGTATATTAAAGATTGATAAAATCCACTCAATTAAGCACAAGATAAACCATAAAATAGTGGTTTATCAGTCAGTCACGCATTCGCGTCACTCAGCATTTTTCGTGCCATGCGTGCGCGTCGTTCACGCATTCGCGTCACTCGTGCAGCTTCCAATCCATGTGGTCGCGTCAGGTACGCGAGCACATCACTGCGTTTTCCTCCATTTCGCACGGTCGCGTGAGCCATGCGCCCGCGTCGCTTCTCGCTGGACATCTTCTCAATTTCCTGTGTTCCTTCTATTTTTGCAAACTTCCTCTCCATTCTCTCAGCCATTTCTGCCCTATGAGGCCTGAAACAGTTAACACACATATCACGGCATCGAATGATATAAAGGAGAATAAAAATATACAATTAAAATATCTTTAGGAAGCAAGTTTTCAATCATAGAACAATTTGGGAAGGAATTGTAAATACATGCTAATCATATGAATAAGTGGGTGAAAAGCTTGATAAAATCACTCAATCAAACATAATATAAACCATAAATAATGGTTTATCAACCTCCCCACACTTAAACATTAGCATGTCCTCATGCTAAGCTCAAGGAGATAAAATAAATGAGTAGGGAAAAGCAAGACTCGTGCAATGCAACCTATGAATGTGAATGCAACTATATGCTAAAATGATTTTATCTACTTGGTTTAAAATAAATAAGTTCTCCAAGACAAACATAAACCAAATTCCACTAATTAAATCATACAATAAAAAGCAAGTAAACTTGTAAGAAGATAGCTCATGAAAGCAGGAAACATAGAATCAAGCACTGAACCCTTACTGGTAGTGTATATCACTCTAGTCTCTCTAGTGTATAGGGTAATCACTCTATTCTTCTTTAATCATGCTTTCTAAACTTTGTTCTTCATCTAACTAATCAACAAATATTTAATGTATACATACAAACATCATGAGGTCTTTTTCAGGGTTGTAATGGGGCTAAGGTAAGGGTATATATATATATATATATATATATATATATATATATATATATATATATATATATATATATATATATATATATATATATATAAGGCTAAGTGAGCGAATAATTGAACCCTTGATTAGTCTAAGACGTCACCTAACATATACATACTCTATATAATCTAGAAATCTTGTCTAGCTGCCCAATTTTCCCACTTGTGTGTTACATACTCATGCACCAATTTTATTTTTGATTTTATCCCATGTGCATTGATTCTTTAATTTTTGCGTTGGGGTAATTTCTGTCCCCTTATTTAATTACTTAAAATTATTATTATTATTATTATTATTATTATTATTATTATTATTATTATTATTATTATTATTATTATTATTATTATTATTATTATTATTATTGAAATATAAGAATAATATATTAATGAAGATGGTGTTTTAATTATTTTGATTTCACATAAGCATGCTCCCAAATTTCAAATAATTTATTCACTTTAATACATTTTTCCTATCATCCCATGTTTCCATAAATTTCCCCACACTTAGTTGATACACAATTTCTATCTTAAGCTAACCAAGGATTTAACTTGGAATTTTTATTTTGTTTTCTTGCTTAAGGCTAGTAATGTTGTTATAAAATAGAAGGGGATTAAAAGGCTCAAGGAGGCTAACAAGGGTGATGTAAAAGGTAGGCTTATTTGGGATAAGTGAGAAAAAACAAGTAATGGCCTCAATCATATGAAGCATGTAAATATACTAAACAATAGACATATAGACTAGAACAAAATCTAGATTGCAGTTATAGAGAAGAAAACACACAACAATAAAATTTTATGGTTAAATAATGTAACCATGTAAATAAACTCAAAATCTCACAGGTTGTGTGTTCTAGCTTTTAACTATGTTCCAAATACAACTTCAAACAAATTTAACACAAAAAATTTTGATTTTAATTAGTGAAAATTTTCAAAAATAGGGTCTTTAGAAGAAACTTATTATTTTTCAATCAAGTAGTATTTAAATGCAAAAAATCAACTACACATGCAATCTATTATGCAAAACAAAGAAAATAGAATATTGGTGTTGAGAAGAGAATAACTAACCCGTGGAGATTGGTATCGACCTCCCCACACTTAAAGATTGCACCGTCCTCAGTGCACGCTAAGATGTACAAGTGGACGGGCTGCTCCAACTGATGTCTTTCTCTATAGATTGTGCAGATTGACTTGCCTGTCTCCCTATTAAGAAGCTTTTTCTCTCTCTTCGTGGTGGCCATCCTGAAAGAAGAGAAAAAGGAAGGAAAGTAACCCAAAAATAAAGATAAGAACATAAATAAAATATGGGTGTTAATGCCAAATAATAAAGGTCTCAATTACATGGTAGCTACAACATGCAAGTAAGAAAATAGTGGAAACAAATGGCATATCGATAGTGCAAAAGTTGCAACAATGGGGAAGAGAGTGTGGGTAATGCAAGAAAGTGTAAGTGCATATCAATTCAAAAGGAATATCAGTATTATAAAAATTAGCATTGACTTATGAATAATAATACCCAATTAGAATAAAACAAGTCATGAAGCACTAGAATAATTCAAGAAAAGACGCAATAGTTGAAGAAGAGAATTTTAACACCAATGGAAAAGAAAAAGAAAGTAAGAAAGGAGGAAGAAAGAAATAAGAGGGAAAGAAAAGATTTAGATATGGGGAAGAAAAAGATAAGATATTTGGCTGATTTGGATAAGCTGTGCGCCGCTTGTGACGCGGACGCGTGAGTGACACATTCACGTGGATAGCGCTTATATGAAATGACGCAGACGCGTCATCTATGCGGTCGCGTGGATCGATTTGTGCCATTAGCGAGAGGGCGGCCTCGCAGTCGCGTAACTCTCTGTTTGAAATTCATATTGCCAAATCTTTGGGTGATGCGATCGCGTGGTTGACGCAATCGCATGGATGGCCTAAATTTGAAAATGGCGCGGACGCGTGGGGCATGCGTACGCGTGGCAGGGCTTGTGCTTCTAGCACGAGTCCAGCCCAATTCTAGCTCAACTTTCGGCCACACACCCTTTTTACGTCAATTTTGAGGCACGCGTTCGCGTGGGTGACGCGGACGCGTGGGAGGCGTTTTTCCCACATGAAGCGGACGCGTCATCGACGCGGTCACGTGGACTAATTTGTGCCAAAGGAACGCCTCTAGTCGCACTTTCTCGTGACTCTCTGTTCAATTTTTTTTCTTCCCAACGCACCTATGACGCGGATGCGTCGGCAACACTGTCGCGTCGCGTGCGAATTTTTTTTTATAATAATGCAGTATGCAGAATGCAATGCTAACATGAATGTTATGCAAAATTCTAGGTTCAATCAAAACTCAAAAACAAACAAAACAGACTAGAATTAAAACTGAAGAGGGACGATCATACCATGGTGGGTTGTCTCCCACCTAGCATTTTTAGTTAAAGTCATTAAGTTGGACATTTGGCGAGCTCCTTGTCATGGCGGCTTGTGCTGGATCTCGTCTTGAAACTTCCACCAATGCTTGGACTTCCAATAAGCTCTATCCATACTAAGTAAATTCCTCAAGCTTTGATGGGGTTCCTCACAAGCTTTGAGCTCCCGAAGTTGATCCTCATATATTCCCAGATCCCAAATCTTGTTTCTACACCCGTCTTCAAGTTGATTATCATGATTCCATCTGGGTGGTTCAGCTTTAGAATTCTCACTGAAGCATCCAAACAACTTTCTAGACCCATTCAATTGAGCTCTACACCAACCTTTGCGTTTAAACTTAAAGCTTCCAACCGTAATGAGCCTTGCAGGACAATTCTTCCCACTTACCACCTTCCTCTTACCCTTAATGCCACAAAGAGCTCTAAGTTGACCATCCGTCTCCAGTAGCCCATATTCAAGTGGAATTAGAAAGCTAAGGGATATGAATTTTACCCACTTGAATGTTGTGAAGGATGATGGCAACTTAGGGGGAGGGGTTTCTAATGAATTTGCAAGCTTCAGTCCCTTGCGCTCTTCTCTGACGACTTCCACCTCTTTGCAAGCTTCTTCAATTTCAACCTCTTCCTCTTGGTAGCTTTCTTCTGATTCAATTTCTTCTTTATTGTTCACCAAGGGCATGAGAGGTTGTACTTCTTCTTCTTTAATCTCCATGTCAAGTCCAATGGGAGAGGATTCAAATGTAGATAATAATTCTTTAATGATTGAATACATCTCTTGATCGTCCCCTTCAAAGTCTTCAACCATGATATGCTTTGGAGGTTGTACACCCTCCTCAACATCAATTTCAAACGTCTTTGAAGGAGGCTCTATGACTTGAGTTTCCCATTGAGGTTCTGCATCTCCTAAGTCTTCAACCACTTCTTCCTCTTCAATGGCAGGCGTAGCTTCTTTCAATTGTTCCAATATAAAATTGTGTTGCTCACTATCCACCGGAGTTTCTGACTTCTCCTTCATGCCACATTCTTTAGTAGATTCTCCACATGAAGCCATGGGGGTTCCTTGAATATCCGAACGTCGGGAAGGTAATCGATTTATCACTTGATCCAGTTGGTGAAGGGTTGCATGAAATTTTTCCACTGTTTCCTTTAGACGATCCCTTGATTCTTGTTGCACTCGGCTATCATAAGTAGGATCATAGTGCTCCTGGATTGATGGATATGGAGATGGTGTATATTGAGGTGGCGGTTCTTGGGAGTAATTGGGGTGGAATTGGGGTGGGTCTATATATGGTTCATACGGTGCATAGTGTGGTTGGTATGGTGGATTTGGGTTGGGGTCATATGGAGGTGAATGGCGAAAAGGGGCTTGTGAGTATGGTGGTCCAAAGTCATGTTGAGGAGGGGGTTTATAGGCATATGGTGGTGGTTATTGATAATCAAAAGGGTACTCACCATAGCCGTTATCTTGGTATGCATCACAGAATAGTTGTTGATAGTCCATTAGAGGTGGTTGTTGCCATGAGGGTTGATCAAATCCTTGTGGCTCCTCCCATTTTTTATTTTTCCATCCTTGATGCATGTTATCATTATAATTTCCTCTTCCTGCAACATAATTGTAACCAGACTTATAGCCAAAGGGGTGAGAGTTCATAGTAGTAGGAGAAAATAGAAACAAAAACTGACAAAAAGAAAATATTTTGAAAAAGATTTGATTTTTGAAAAAGATAGGATAAGATTTTGAAAAAAGATATGATTTTTGAAAAAATATATGATAAGCTTTTGAAAAAGATATGATTTTTGAAAAAAGATAAGATAAGATTTTGAAAAAGATATGATTTTTGAAAAAAGATTTGAATTTTGAAATTTAAAACTAAGATAAGATAAGATGAAAAATTTTTTTTTTAAATATTTACAATAACCAATAATAAGGCAGACGTTTGTAATTCCCCGGCAATGGTGCCATTTTGACGAATGGATTTCCTATCAGTAAAGAAATATAAAAATATGATCGCGTTGTAAGTATAGCTTCTAAACCAACAGAAAATCCTTTCGTACAAACGTTTGGTTGTCACAAGTAACAAAACCCAATAAATTTATAAACCGAAGTATTCAAACTCGGGTCGTCTTCTCAAGGAATTGCAGGGAAGTATGATTTATTATTAATTATGAAAAATAGTATTTTGGGTTTTGAAAAGGTTTTAAAAAAAAAAAAGAAATGGTTTGCAGAAGTTAATAAATCAATAACTAATAAAACTCTTGGCAAGGTATGAAAACTGGAAGTCTTATCCTAGTTATCCTTATCAATGGTGATGAGAATTATATTTCTACTACCACTAAGTCAACCTCTAACTATGAAGGTCAGTTAAGTGGACAAATTAATTTAACACCTAAAGTCCTAGTCAACTCCTCAAGGAAAGGCTAGAGTTACATGAATCTAAATTAATCAGCAAAGATATTAATTATCAATCACGATGAGTTTGACAACTCAAGAGTTACCAATTAATCAACCAAAGCCAATAGTAAATAATCTAAATTATAAATAAGGAAAAGCAATCATGAGTCTAAAATACCTCAAATTATATTATTATAGAGAATCCTAACATGAAAAGTTCATAAACAAATAAAAGAGAAAAATAACTTAAAAGAATATTGAACCTGAGATGAAGAAGAAATATTCCTAATCCTAATAGAAATCCTAATCCTAAATCCTAAGAGAGAGGAAAGAGCCTCTCTCTCTAAAAACTACATCTCAATTATGAAAAGTGTATTATGATCTCCTCCTTTGAGTCTCTGCATGTTCCCTGACTTTAATCTACGTTCCTGGGCCGAAGCCTAGGTCAAAATGCGGCCCAAAATCGTCTTCAGCGTATTCTGTAATTTCTGCAGTTCGCGCATGTCACGCGTACGCGTCAGTCACGCGTTCGCGTCACTCAGCATTTTTTATTCCACGCGTGTGCATCGTCCACGCATTCGCGTCACTCGTGTAGCTTCCAATCCACACGGTCGCGTCAGGTACGTGAGCGCGTCACTGTGTTTTCCTTCATTTCGTGCAGTCGCGTGAGCCATTCGCCCGCGTCGCTTCTCGCTGGACATCTCCTCAATTTCTTGTGTTCCTTCCATTTTTGCAAACTTCCTTTCCATTCTCTCAGCCATTTCTGCCCTATGAGGCCTGAAACACTTAACACACATATCACGGCATCGAATCATATGAAGGAAAATAAAAATATACAATTAAAAGATCTTTAGGAAGCAAGTTTTCAATCATAGAACAATTTGGGAAGGAATTGTAAATACATGCTAATCATATGAATAAGTGGGTGAAAAGCTTGATAAAATCACTCAATCAAACACAATATAAACCATAAAATAATGGTTTATTAATAGTTCCTTTGATTCTCATTAAAGACCTTGCTAGCATAGTAAATAACATGTACTAGCTTGTCTTTCCTCTATCATAGGACAGCACCAATAGCAAAATCAGATGCATCACACATTAGTTCAAAGGGAAGATCCCAGCTTGGTGGTGCTATAATAGGTGCAGAGGAGAGTTTCTTTTTGAGTTCATAAAAGACTACCATGCACTCCCTATAGAAAACTAAGGGAGTATTCGAGACAAGTAGGTTGCTAAGGGTTTTGCAATCTTTGAAAAATCTTTAATAAACCTCCTATAGAACCCAGCGTGTCCCAAAAAGCTTCTGATTGCTTTGACATTGCAAGGTGGAGGTAATTTTTCAATTACTTCCACTTTTGCTCTGTTTACTTCTATGCCATCTTTTGAAATCTTGTGACCAAGAACTACCCCTTAAGTCACCATAAAATGGCACTTCTCCCAGTTTAAAACCAGGTTGGTTTCTTGACACCTTTTTAGCACAAGAGAAAGATGGTATAGGCAATCAGAATATGAGTTCCCAAACACAGAGAAGTTGTCCATAAATACTTCTATGAACTTCTCAATCATATCTGAAAAAATGGAGAGCATGCACCTTTGGAATGTTGCAGGTGCATTGCACAATCCAAAGAGCATCCTCCTATAAGCAAAAATGCCATATGGACAAGTAAATGAAGTTTTTTCCTGATCCTTGGGGTCTACAACAATTTGGTTGTAGCCCGAATATCCATCCAGGAAACAATAATACTCATGTCCTGCCAATCTTTCAAGCATTTGGTCCATGAAGGGTAGGGGAAAGTGATCCTTCCGGGTGGCTTCATTAAGTTTCCGGTAGTCAATGCACATATGCCATCCAGTTATTGTCCTTGTGTGTATCAATTCATTCTTCTCATTTGCCACAACAGGGATCCCTCCCTTCTTAGGGACTACTTGCACCGGACTTACCCAAGGGCTGTCTGAAATGGGGTAGATCACCCCTGCTTGCCACAATTTCAACACTTCTTTCTGAACAACTTCATCCATAGTTGTGTTCAGCCTCCTTTGTTGCTGTCTTGAGGGTTTGTCATTCTCTTCAAGTAAGATTTTATGCATGCATATTGAAGGACTGATCCCCTTTAAATCAGCAAGTGTCCAGCCTATGGCATCCTTCTGTTGTCTCAGCACTTGGATAAGTTCCTCTTCTTGTTCCTTACTCAAACTTGAATTTATGATTACTAGGTGAGTGTTGTTAGTACCCAGATATGCATATTTCAAGCTGGGTGGTAAGGCTTTCAGCTCTAGTTTTGGTGACTCAGCATCTTTGTTGTCTTTGGTAGTTGGCATGATTGAGTTCCTCATGGTTGCTTGTGGTAGTTCTCCATCTGGTGCTTGTTCCAGCTCAATGCTTTCTCCACATTGTTCTTCTTCCATGACTTCTTGAACCGTCTATTCTATGGTGTCTACCAGCATGCATTCTCCTATGGATTCCTTGGGGTAACTCATTGCTTTAAAAACGTTGAAGACAATTCTCTCTTCATGTAATCTCAAGACTAGTTCCCCTTTCTGTACATCAATGATGGCTCCAGCAGTGGCTAGAAATGGTCTTCCTAGGATAATTGACGCGTTGGCCTCTTCTTCCATGTCCAGCACAACAAAATCAGCAGGGAAAATGAATTCTCCTACTTTCACTAGCAAGTCTTCCACCACCCCATGTGGAAACTTAAATGTTCTGTCAGTCAATTGGAGTGTCATTCTTGTTGGCTTGGCTTCCTCAATCTTCATCATTCTCATCATAGTTAGGGACATAAGATTTATGCTAGCTCCCAAATCACACAAAGCTTTCTCAATAGTGATGTCCCCTATGATGCCGGTGATTTGAAAACTCCCTGGGTCTTTCAGCTTTTGAGGCAACTTCTTCTGTATGATGGCGCTGCATTCCTCAATCAGTACTATGGTTTCTTTTGCCTCCCAGTTCCTCTTTTTGGTTATGAGCTCCTTTAAGAACTTGGCATAGAGTGGCATTTATTCTAATGCCTCAGCAAATGGTATGTTAATTTAGAGCCTCTTGAAGATCTCTAGGAACTTAGAGAACTGACCATCTTTCCCATCTTTTCTCAGTCTTTGTGGGTATGGTGCCTTTGGCACATAGGGCTTCAAGACTGGTTTTGGTGGAGGTGAAGCTGGGATCTCCCCTTCATCCTCGTTCCCATGTTTTGATGCATCCTCTTCATGATTATCTTTGCTTGGGCCTCCTTCCTCTACAACCTTCCCATTTCTTAGAGTTATGCCTTTGCATTCTCCTCTTGGGTTAGCCATGGTATCGCTGGAAAATGTGTGTATGGGAAGTGGGATTTTCTTGGACAAAATCCCCACTTGTGCTTCCAACTTTGAGATTGCTGCACTTTGATTTTTCAGATTTGACATGTATTCCTCTTGATTAGCATATATCCTTCTGTCAGTTTGTGCTTGTCTGTCCATGTGGGAAGAGACTACCCCTGTAATCTGGGATGACAGTTGTGCTATTGCAGCCTCCATCCTATCAAAGTTGCTCTTGATTTCGCATGATTGCATAGTTGAGGATGATGCATCTTGATTGAGGTTGTTGTGTATGGGTTGGTTGTTATGGTATGATATGTTTTGTGAGTTATGGTAGGGTCCATAGTTCCCTGTTTGATGTTTGAGGTTGTGGTTGGGATGCTGATTTGATGGATAAGGCTTGTTGTAGTCCTGGTTTTTGGTTTTGTTGATTTCCCCACCTAAAGTTTGGGTGATTCTTCCAACCTGGGTTGTATGTCTTAGAGTGTGGGTCATATGGTGCTCTGGATGAATTGTTCACATAATTAGCTTGTTCCCAGTCACCTTCAGATTCTGGTGTATTCCCTTCTTTTTGAGGAGTTTGGTCTTGAATGACTGAGGCTTGGTTGGCCTCTATCCTCTTGATTAAGGCTGCTATTTGTGCTGCAATTGCCTTGTTTTGAGCTAACAGAGCATCTATATAATCGAGCTCTAGCACTCCCTTCTTCTGAGTCCTTTCTAAGGCATAGAAATACTCATTTTCAGCTACAGTCTCAATGACATCTATGGCCTCTTCAATGGTTTTCTTTTTGTTGAGTGAGCCTCCTGAAGAATGATCCACTGCCTTCTTTGCTTCATAGGATAGTCTCTCATAAAGGATATGTAGTTGTACCCACCCATTGAACATTTCCAGTAGGCATCTTCTTGTCTGATCTTTGAATCTCTCCCAGGCCTCATAGAGTGTTTCTCCATCTTGTTGTCTAAAAGTTTGCACCTCAGCTCTCAGCCTATTGATTCTTTGTGGAGGGTAAAATCTTGCAAGGAATCTATTCACGACCTCCTCCCATGTAGTTAGGCTATCCTTGGGGAATGATTCCAACCACTTTGCTGCCTTATCTCTGAGTGAGAAAGGGAACAAGAGTAGTTTGTAGATGTCAGGGTGTACCCCGTTGGACTTTACAGTATCACATATCCTCAAGAATGTGCTGAGATGTTGATTAAGGTCTTCTTAGGCACTTCCTCCATATGAGCAATTATTCTGAACAAGTGTCATGAGCTGAGGCTTCAGCTCAAAGTTATTGACATGAATTGTTGGCTTTAGGATGCTGCTGCCACAATTCCCTGGGTTTGGGTTGATGTATGAGCCTAAGACTCCCCTTTCTTACACATCATGATTGACTGGGCCTCCTCTGGCATGGTTATGAACTTCCTCCTCATGATGATTCTCCATATTCTCCTCCATGTTTGTTTCAAAATACTCTTCCTCTTCCTCAGCACCAACGACTCTCTTCCCTCTTTCTTCCCTCCTTAATCTAAGGAAGGTCCTCTCAGGTTCAGAATCAAAGGAAGTTGAATCTCCACTTCTCCTACCTGTCATACAACCAATCAAGGCAAAAAGCACGAAAGAAAATGGATGAAGAAATTACTTTTGTTAGAGTAGTTCTTAGTGTGAGTGGTGCAATTGATCAAACAGTTAGAAGAGTGGAAATATGGATAATCAAGGAAGAAGGAAATAGAGCTAAAAATAAAATAAAAAAATTGCTAAATAAAAGAAATTAAATTAACAAGGAATTTAAATTGCTTAATCTAGCTCTCCAACCAATTTAATCACTGTCAAATTTAAGCCAATCCCCGGCAACGGTGCCATAAAGCTTAATGACCGGAATTCACTACCCACATATAAAATGAATCCGTTCTTTTGGCAAGCGCACCAAAATTGTCGTCAAGTAATAACCCACAATGGAGTGGGATCATATCCACAGAGATTAATTGGATTAAGCAAGCAATAGTTGATTAATTATCCTAGTTAGACTATTCATAATTGGGTGATAAGCATCCAGAAATGTAAATGACATGAAAGTAAATGAAAGCAATAAAGTGCAAGAAAAGTAAATGGCAAGGAAAGTAATGTACAAGAAAGTAAAGTGCTGGAAATGTAAAGTGCATAAAATATAAATAACCATAAAGTAAATAAAAGAAAGGAAAATAAACATTGGGATCAAGAGGTATTGCATTCTCTAGATTAATTGACTTCATCTCATCTTCAATCATGCAGCTCATTGACCTCTTGGCAATCATGATTGATTGAACCCCAATCCCTTGGTGATTCAATCTCTCAAATCTTGATCAATAGCCAATTCCTTGGTCTAATTGCTCATGAGAAGACGTGAAGAATGGTCCCTGATTATACCACACACTTTCCTAGATCCAAGTAGAGGGATGATTATATATCACCATATCCAAACACCAAAACCCAAATCTATTCAAGTGTGAGAAAGAATTTCAAGCATGGTTTTATGTTTCCTCTTCCAAGGTTCCCATAAAACTCAATTGCATTCAATCTCTTTTCCAAGATAATTGAATGCTATAATGAAGAACAAAATTCTTTCAAGTAAATCAAAGAGAGATGAAGAGAAGAAGAAGAATAAAAACAATCAATCCATTGAAAAATAATAGAGCTCTCTTTCCCAATGGAAAGAGTTAGAGAGATTCATAGCTAACATATTTACAAGGTAAGAAAGAAAAGAGAAGAAATTGATGGTGAATGAAGAGGGTCCTAAGACTTCCTCCAATCCAACATGAGTAATTCTATGAAGCTAAGGCCCTTATATAGGCTCTCCTAAATTACAAACTTAAATGAAATTAAAAGCAAGTTACAATGAAATGAAAATAAACTATTCTAGACTCTTCTTGTGGCCTAGATTGATTGATAAGTATGGCTTAAATGAGAGTTGGAGTGGGCTTGATTGAAGGTTGAGGGTTGTAGGGAGAAGTTGGCGTGTGGTTCCAAGTGCCACTCCCACTTGATTTTGCCCTTTGGAGTATGACCCACTTTGCAACGTTGAAAGTATGGAGTTGGCTGGGCTTCAAAATGAATGTCTACTATAAATTATTATATATTTTTGGAAAGCTCTGGATGTTATCTTTCCAACGCCTTTGAAATCAACTCATTTGGACCTCTGTAGCTCAAGTTATGCCCATTTGAAGGTGGATAGGTCAGTCTGTCAGGTAGCCCGGCGTGCCACGCCCACTCTCTGGCGTGCCATGCCCATATATTATGAAACTGGCGTGCCACGCCCACTCTTTGGCGTGCCATGCCTTAAATGATGCTCTCTTGCCATTAGAACTGGTGTGCCACACCCAGAACCCCAAGTGGCACGCCCATTATGAAAATAAAGCTGGCGTGCCACGCCTTCGATATCAAGTGGCACGCCCATGTTTTGCAATGCTGAATTAATGGCCTTTTGTACCTCCATTTTTAACGTCCATCCAAGAGTGTTATATATCATTGGATCTTGATGTCATATTTCCAACGCCACCAAGATCACATCATTTGAACTTCTACAACTCAAGTTATGTCCCTTTGAAGAAGAAGAGGTCAGACTGATAACTCTGCAGTGACGTCTTTTGCTCGCTGTGTTTTTGGGGTCAATATATTCATCAATTCCAGTGTCCATCATAAAGTGTTATATATGGTTGGAAAGCTCTGGATGTCTACTTTCTAATGGCACTAGAATCACCCGATTTGGAGTTGTGTAACCCAAGATATCTTCATTTGATTGAGAGGAGATCAGGCTGGCATATGCCCCGGCGTGCCACGCCCACTTCTTGGCGTGCCACGCCCATAGTGGGGCTCAAAATCACTCCTCTGGAACTTAAGCCTGGCGTGGCATGCCCAAAATACCAAGTGGCACGCCCTCTTTGATATCTTGGCTTCACAAACTTGGCGTGCCACGCCCATAGCACCAAGTGGCACGCCATCTTTGAGACTTGGCTTCACAACTTGGCGTTCCATGCCCATAGCTCCAAGTGGCACGCCCATGTGAAATTCTTCAACCTTCTTTGCTGGAATGTTGGCTTGGCGTGCGACGCCCATAGCTTCAAGTGGCACGCCTAACTTCATATGTTATTTTCTTTCCTTTTTGTTGCTCTTTACACCTGAAATTCAACACAAACCCATTTCAAAGCAATGTACCATAATATATATCATTTAATTCATGAAATTGCATTGATAAATGAGATTATGCTCTTTTATGGTCCTTTTAGATAAGAAAAAGGGTACATGATGCGCAGTCATCAAGTGCACAACCCCCAAAGCAGGTATCTTATGAAGAACTGGACGGAACAACTCAAGAAGCAGGTTTCCTTGATGATGATAATCACAAGTCAAGTTCTCCTGGTAATGAACTT
This sequence comes from Arachis hypogaea, assembly GCF_003086295.3. Taxonomy (NCBI): domain Eukaryota; kingdom Viridiplantae; phylum Streptophyta; class Magnoliopsida; order Fabales; family Fabaceae; genus Arachis; species Arachis hypogaea. The sequence continues at coordinate 67,701,291 of NC_092039.1, read as the reverse complement.
GCATCCGCAAGTGAATTCTTTGAGATAGAAGAATCTTCCCCAAGTGAATACGAAGATGATACAGAGGTAGACTTTTCTCAACCTCCTAATTATGACTCAAGTGATGAGGAAGATATCGAAGACTCTGATCAAGACGTGGTTGCAGTTGAAGAAATTCGCAAAAAAGTGGAAGAATTCACAGAAGACTACAAGGGAGTAGAGCTTGCAAAACCACTGGACACACCTATCCCAAGGCCATTACCGCCCAATACAAACTTCAAGTGGGTAAAATCCTTAGCTTTTATCTTTACTTTTCCAGTTGAATATGGTTTACTTGAAACAGATGGCCAACTTAGAGCTCTTTACGGCTTTAAGAGTAAAAGGGAAATGACTCGCACTCATAGTTGGTATGAAAGATTCAATGAGGTTTCACACTTCAATTTGAGGAGCAAGGATTGGTACATAGTTTGATTAGTTAGGTCTCGGACGATGTTTGGTCATCCTGGTGAGAATACAACTTTCAAACCACCCGGCTGGAAAAATATAAATCGAGACAAAGACGGATGCAAAAGCAAGGTTTGGGATCCTGGAATCTGTTCTGACATTCATCACCCCGGAAGCCTGAGAACCTATTTGAAACTGCTCAAGGGCTTTACATGCCTTGTTTGGGACCCCGGAGACTGTTGGAACTCCAAACATTGGTGGATATTTTTGGATGAATACAAACACAAGCCACCATAACAGGAAGCTCATCAAATGTCCAACTTAAGGACTTTAACCAAAAGCGCTAGGTGGGAGACAACCCACCATGGTATGATCGTTCCATTTTCAATTTTATTTCGTTTTGTTTATTTTTGAGTTTTTTTAATTTTATTTTATTGAACCTGGAATTATTCATAGCATCCACATTAGCATTGTATTTTGCATCCTATATATATATATATATATATATATATATATATATATATATATAAATCACACCACGCGAGCGCGCAGGCCACGTGTGGACGTCGATTAGAAATCAGTGTAAAGATCCAACACCCAGAAAGTTGGGCTGGAATCGTGCGGCTGGTGTGCATTTAGCACAAATTGGCCCACGCGAACGCGTCACTTTCACTTCACACAACCCACGCGATAGCGTGAGCGACGCGCACGCGTCGCGTGAACATTTTAATTGAACAGAGAGTTGCGCCGCAACAATGCTGGAATCGTGCGTTTAGCACAATTCTGAGTAACGCGTACGTGTGTCTCACGCGAACACGTCAATTTCATTATCCCCCATTCACGCAATCGCGTTAATGACATTTCCGTGTCGTTGCATTTTCGCATAATCCACGCTGCCGCTTGCTCGCGTGGATTTGAAATTACTTACCCTAACCACGCGAAACCATATCCCTCCCTCGTCACCACTTTCCCTCCTTTCTCCCCTCTGCACTCCCTCTTCACCCCTCCCCAACCACCTAACCACCATCACCCCCAGCCACCCCTACCGCTGTACCACCCTGCGACATCCCCTCTATCTTCTTTCTTCTCTTTTCCTCCCCCACCTCTTCTTCCCTTTCACTCCCTCCACTGCCGTGCCACCTCACTGAGCCGCCACCACCGCGCTACCTCCCATCACTACCGACTACCACCATAGCCCCACAACCCTCGCCCCCATCTTCTTTCCTTACCCTTCCCTTAACCTTAACCCAGCACCACAAACCCACCCCTGCCACCACCTCGGACCGCCACCACGCTACCCCTCCCATCACCGCCGCGTCAGCAACACCATCACCACATTCCCTCCATCTCTCTATGTCTGATTACTATTCATACACACACCAGGTTCTACCGAATACCGATTCCTCTATCATTAGTTAGTTAGTTGCATATTTTACAGTTTTTGTTCAAATTAGGATAGTTAGAGATGTATAATTGTAGTGGAATTTAGGTGATTAAGTAGCTAGGATGTGGTTAGTGGAATTAGGCCTGATAATTGCGCCGTTCTTGTTACCTGTTTCGTAATTCTGAATTTGCTGTGATGATGATGATGTTCATATGTTGTTCTTTCATGTTTGATGCTGCTGTTAACCTGTTCTCTAATGTTCTTGCTATTTGTTAATCTTTTCAGCACTATTTAAATGACATATGAACTGATTTTCTTGCTGTCTATTACCTAGGAACATCCAATTTTAGCCGGAATGCTGCCCAAATTTTTCAGCAAATTGTTTCACTCAACTCCATTCATGTATTGGTTTTGGCAATTTAGAATTTTGCACTAATTGGCTATAACCAAACCAATTCATGAATGCATGGGCTAACATTCTTATTTCTTTCTGGTTCCCTGGTTAATAAATTACATTATTGATGATTTCATTTTAATTTTGCAATTCTTTTATCTATCTGAATTATCATCAATAAACTGACATCTTTGTTTGAATATGAGTTGATTGTTCTTTAAATTTGTGAATTTATTGTTAACTAGGAAACCCATTTTCATGCCACTTACTTTAACTTTCTTTTTACTAACTAACTGCTTTAAATTTCTAACTTTCTGACTTCTCTTTTTACCTAACTACTTTAACTTTTTAACTCAAGGCATGATTACTATTTTTCCTAATTAACTTGAATTCCACTTATCATATATTTTGGATTGTGATTTTTATTTTCAGACTTTTAACTCGAATACAATCCAAAATGCACATATATTTGACTCAATTCATGCTTCTACTGCTCTTTTGCCTTTATGCATATATTGATAATTCCTACTTGCCTACTTATTTTTCTGCTTTCATTCTTCAATTATATCCTGCTACTTCCGCTTTTCAGGATGTCTGATCCCAAAAGTAAGGGAAAGGCTAAGGCCACTAAAGGCAAAAGGAAGAGAGGCGAATCCTCTATGACCATCCTCGATATTTTGCATGATGATTCTTGACGGGAGAAGAATTTTAATCCGCAGGAAAAGGCTGATCAATTAGTACCTGCAACAGACTAAATCAAGTTTGCAAACCGATACTGTGAACTGGAATATCCTGTCTTTGCAACTTCCAGGAACCTCTACCTAGAAAGAACTCTTAAAATTCCAGAAGAACTCACCCAGTACACCTCCGACCAGATAAAACAGCAAGGCTAGTTCTTCTTGGAAAGAAACTTGACTAAAGTTAATGCTTCCTGGGTCAGAGAATTTTACTGCAACTATTTCAAGACTTCCCTGGATGCAGTGCACCTCAGAGGGAAGCAAATCTTGATCACTGAGGAAGCTATTGAGGACATCTTCCAGCTTTAGCCTAAGTCAGATCAGCCTAACGGTTACCAACAGGCTAAAGAGGATATGAGGTATATGCGATTTGACTGGGACGCAGTCAAACAGAGAATAGCCCTTGATCCTACTGCCCCATGGGTCATGAGAAAAAGTACAGTGGTACCTAAGGGAATCAAGCTGATGTATTTGAATGATGAGGCTCGGCTTTGGCAGCAGATTCTGAGTAATTACATTATGCCGAGCACTCATGAGACAGAGGTACCCGCTGCTATGATCACCCTCATCTGGTGTGTGATGGAGGGTAAGGACCTATATCTTCCCCGTTTCATCAGGTATTATATGGCCAGGGTCCATGTCAGAGGCACTCTCCCTTTCCCTTATCTGATCACCCAGCTAGGCCGCCAAGCTGACGTGCCCTGGGAGCTTGCTGATGAGAATCCAACTGCTATAGACTACAAGAAGACTATCCCTCATAGAAGGAAGTTCCAAGCCTTGGGTTACAGGCCGCCTTTCCTTTCTGCTTCTGCTGAGGCAGCCACATCTTCAGCTGCCCCTTCAGCATCCACTGCCCCAGCTCCATCCCCTGCACCTCCACCTATTCCTGAGCCCGTTTATCATCTGGTGCACTGATTCTTTGACCACTTGGATCAGATGGAACACCGCCACAGGTGACGTTATGAGAGGTCTGAGCGTCGCCACAAGCGCCGCTATGAGCACCTCAAGTTGATGATTCGATCCGACAGCGACATCCCCTCCGAGCTTGACACACCTTCTGAGACATCTGAGGCGGAGGCGAGTGATCATGAGGAGGAGGCACATGCCCAGGCTGAGCAAGGAGGACCTGAGCAGGCTGCACTACACCATGAGGAGAACCACCAGATACAGACCGCTGATCCGGAGATTTCTCTACAGATAGAGCCTCCGCTTCAGCAGGTAGCTCCTCCTACACTCACAGAGACTTCAGACCCTCAGCCTACCACAGAGACACCGGCAGCCCATCCTTCCAGAGATGACACTTCTTCACACCTAGCTTGATAGAGCATCAAGGACGATGTAATAATTTAAGTGTGGGGAGGTCGCCATCTCTGGCGAATCTTTTTGGTGAACCACTATAAGACTCTTCTATCTTATTTTGTTCATTTTCTGTATTTTATTTTATCTTTTAGTACTTGCAAATTTTTCTTTTGCTTTTGCTATATTTTTATTTTATTTTTGCATTTTGCACTTTGGGCTGTATATATCTTAGATATTTTAGCTTAATTTGCACTTTTAGCTTATTAGTTATAGAATATGTAGATTAACTAGTATAGTTTACCCTTTTAGCATATGATAAGTTAGTTTAATTGAAAATAAAAGAGTAAACTAGAAACTTTAGTATAACAGAATCAAAACAATCCACACACCTTATATATATATATATAACAACAAATGTGAGTTAGTTAACAACATTTCTTCAAGGAGGAACACTAAGATTTTAAGGGCCACCTTAAGATTTACATTGAGTTGAATGAAAACTCTTGATTTCTACTTGCATGACATACATAACTGATATATGATTTCCGAGCTAGAAATCACACAACCTGTGAGTTTTGAGCTTAATTGTATGGTTACATCCAACCATAGATTTCATTCTTGTGTGTTTCGCACTTCTTTTCTATGCTTGCAATCTTTACTTTGTTTTAATCTATATGTCCAATATAGAATATAGATACATACCAAGAGATGATTTAGGCCATTATTTTTAATTTTGCTCACTTATCCCAAATAGCCTACCCTTTTAATCACCTTTGTTAGCCCTTTGAGCCTTTTTGACCCCCTTTTCTGTTTTATAACCACACTACTAGCCTTATGCAGAAAAACAAAATAAAAAATCCCAAGTTGAATCATTGGTTAGCTTAAGATAGATATTGTGTATAATTTAAGTGTGGGAAATCTTATGGGAACATGGGATGATAGGAAAAAAAGGGGGAATTAAATTGAATAAGTTGTTTCAAAATTTGGGAAGCATGCTCATGTGAAATCAAATTAATTAAATTACCATGTGCATTCAAAAAAAATTATTTTATTAAGTAATTAAATAAGGGGATACAAAAATTACCCCAATGTAAAAATAAAAAAAAAAACCAATGCACATGGGACAAAATTCAAAAATAAATTTGGTGCATGAGCATGCAATACAAAAGTGGGAAAATTTGGGTAGCTAGGTAAAGAACTTTTGATGAGCAGATAATTTATACGCTTTTTGGCATTATTTTTAGTATGTTTTTAGTATGTTTTAGTTAGTTTTTATTATATTTTTATTAGTTTTTATTTAAAATTCACTTTTCTGAACTTTACTATGAGTTTGTGTGTTTTTCTGTGATTTCAGGTATTTTGTAGCTGAAATTGAGGGACCAGAGCAAAAATCTGATTCAGAGGCTGAAAAGGACTGTAGATGTTGTTGGATTCAGACCTCCCTGCACTCGAAGTAGATTTTCTAGAGCTACAGAAGCCCAATTGGCGCGCTCTCAATTGCGTTAGAAAGTAGACATTTTGGGCTTTCCAGCAAGATATAATAGTCCATACTTTGCTTGAGATTTGATGGCCTAAATTGGCGTTCCAAATCAGCTCAAGACTGCCCGGCGTTTAACGCCGGAACTGGCACAGAAGTGGGAGTTAAACGCCCAAACTGGCACAAAAGCTGGCGTTTGACTCCAAGAAAAGTCTCTACACATAGAAGCTTCAATGCTCAGCCCAAGCACACACCAAGTGGGCCTAGAAGTGGATTTTCACGTCATTTACTCATTTTTGTAAATCCTAAGCTACTAGTTCTCTATAAATAGGACCTTTTGCTATTGTATTTTCATCTTTGGACGTCTAGTTCTTAGATCATGGGGGCTGGCCTCTCGGCCATGCCTAGACCTTGTTCTTATGTATTTTCAACGGTGGAGTTTCTACACACCATGGATTAAGGTGTGGAGCTTTGCTGTACCTCGAGTATTAATGCAATTACTATTGTTCTTCTATTCAATTCAGCTTATTCTTATTCCAAGATATTCATTCGCACTCAAGAACTTGATGAATGTGATGATTATGTGACGCTCATCACGCGTGCCTGACAACCACTTCCGTTCTACATGCAAACAAGGCTTGAATGTGTATCTCTTGGATTTCTTAATCCGAATCTTCGTGGTATAAGCTAGAATTGATGGCGGCATTCTTGAGAATACGAAACGTCTAAACCTTGTCTGTGGTATTCTGAGTAGGATTTAAGGATTGAATGACTGTGACGAGCTTTAAACTTGCGATTGTGGGGCGTTAGTGACAGACACAAAAGAATCACTGGATTCTATTCCGACATGATCGAGAACCGACAGATGAATAGCCGTGCTGTGACAGAGCGCGTTGAACATTTTCACTGAGAGGACGGGACTGTAGCCATTGACAACGGTGATGCCCAACATACAGCTTGCCATGGAAAGGAGTAAGAAGGATTGGATGAAGACAGTAGGAAAGCAGAGAGACGGAAGGGACAAAGGATCTCCATACGCTTATCTGAAATTCTCACCAATGAATTACATAAGTATTTCTATCTTTATTTTATGTTTTATTCATCTTTTAATTATCAATCCTCCATAAACATTTGAATCCGCCTGACTGAGATTTACAAGATGACCATAGCTTGCTTCATACCAACAATCTCCGTGGGATCGACCCTTACTCGCGTAAGGTTTATTACTTGGACGACCCAGTGCATTTGCTGGTTAGTTGTGCGAAGTTGTGATAAAGAGTTGAGATTGCAATTGAGCGTACCATGTTGATGACGCCATTGATGATCACAATTTCGTGCACCAACTTTGAAATTATATAAAGGGTGTATATGTTAGGTGAGATCTTAGACTAATCAAGGATTCACTTTGTTAGCTCATTTAGCCTTAAATATACACCCTTACCCTTACCTTAGCCCCGTTACAACCCGGGAAAAGACCTCATGATGTTTGTATGTCTATATTCAATATTTGTTGATTGGTTAGATGAAGAACAAGGTTTTAGAAAGCATGACTAGAAAAGAAGAGAGTGATTAACCCCAAACACTAAGTGATTAGAGTGTAAACACAAAAATCCAGTGAGGGTTCAACAGCTCATTCTCATATATCCACATTAATTATTAATTGTCTTGCAAGTTTGTGACCTATCTTAACCCAACTCAATTGTGACTGTGCTTTAATATGGTTTGGCCTTAATTGTACATATATGATTCCTTGAAGATATGAAGCAAATTAACCACATGTAAGCTCTCTATATATAGGTGGAGAGTAACTAGAATTGCATGATTCATGTAGGTAGCTTGCATTTAGAATATATTACATTGCATAATATTCCACCATTTTACCTTTACTCTTTTCTCTTGGATTTAGCATGAGGACATGCTATTGTTTAAGTGTGGGAAGGTTGATAAACCCCTATTTTATGATTCATCTTGTGCTTAAATTGAGTGTTTTTATCAAATCTTCACCCACTTATTCATGTAAATTGCATGGTTTTACTATTCCTTCCTTGTTTTATGATGTATGAGAAAACATGTTTCCTATGCTTTAAAAATATTAAATTTAATTACCCTATATTACTATATGATGCCGTGATTTGTGTGTTAAGTATTTTCAGCATTCATAGGGTAGGAATGACTTAGAGGAGAGAAAGGAAACACGCAAAAATGGAAGGAACGCACAAAATGGAGTTTTCGAAGAATCGGCAGCAACGTGAACACGTGGACTACGTGGACGCGTGCTTAGCGCAAAAAGCAGCAACGCAAACGCATGGACGACGCGGACGCATGCCTTGAGCAGAACGCAATTGATGCGGACCCGTGACTAACGCGGACGCGCGGAAGAGCAAAACTCCAGATGACGCGAACGCGTGACCCACACATACGCGTGATAGACGCCACGTGCAGAAATTACAGAAAATGCTCCTAGCGATTTCTGAACCCTCTTTTGGCCCAGATCCAAGTCCAGAAGCACATATTAGAGGCTATAAATTGGGGAATCCATCCATTCATCAACAACAATTCATACAACTTTCAAATTCACAATTTTAGGATTAGATGTAGCTTTTAGAGAGAGAGGTTCTCTCCCCTCTCTTAGGATTAGGATTAGGATTTCTATTAGGATTAGGATTTCATCTTCTTCAATCACAGGTTCAATGTTCCTTTTACTTATTTTCTCAATTTGGTTTATAAACTCTTTATGTTTGGATTGATTTTCTTTTATTAATGCAATTTGAGGTATTTCAGATTTATGATTTTATTTAGCTTTTTACATTCTTAGCTTTGGTTGATTAATTGGAGACACTTGAGTTATCAAACTCAGCTGTTGATTGAAATTGGAATTACTTATTGATCTGGATCACTCTAAAGATAGTCCTTCCATAAGGATTGACTAGGACTTGAGGATCAAGCTAATTAGTCCACTTGACCTTCTTTTGTTTAGTAAAGGCTGACCAAGCCGAATTAAAACCTTATTTCATCATACCTGATAAGGATAACTAGGATAGGAATTCCAGTTCTCATACATTGCCAAGAGTTTTCTTAATTATTAATTTATATTTCTTGTCCTTTAAATTACTTGTTCCTTTTTTTAAAAACCCAAAATAAAATATATCTTTTTCCATAACCAATAATAAATCATACTTCCTTGCAATTCCTTGAGAAGACGACCCGAGATTTCAATACTTTGATTATCAATTTTATCAGGGGTTTGTTACTTGTGACAACCAAAACTTTTGTACGAAAGGATTCTCTGTTGGTTTAGAAACTATACTTACAACGCAAACTTATTTTTATAAATTCTTTAACGATAGAAATCAGGTCGTCACGCACCAATTGGGCTTCTGTAGCTCCAGAAAATCCACTTCGAGTGTAGAGAGGTCAGAATCCAACATCATCTGCAGTCCTTTCTCAGCCTCTGAATCAGATTTTTGCTCAGGTCCCTCAATTTCAGCCAGAAAATACCTGAAATCACAGAAATGTGATTCTTGCATAAAAACTAATGATTGCTCATAGATACTGAGCAACTTGCTCTTCAACAATATCTTCGACCTCTTCAGAGGAAGAATACTCATCAGAGCTCATGAATGACAAAAGTAAGTTCCGTGGAATCTCTATGATTTCTGTATGAGCCTCAGATTCCTTTGGTTCCTCAATAGGGAACTCCTTATTGGTCAGTGGACGTCCCTTGAGGTCTTCCTCACTGGGAATCACTGCCTTTTCGGCCATTTTGGTTATAGTTATAGCCTTGCAATCTCTTTTGGGATTTTCTTCTGTATTGCTTGGGAGAGTACTAAAAGGAGTTTCAGTAACTCTTTTACTCAGCTGACCCACTTGTGCCTCCAAATTTTTTATGGAGGACCTTGTTTCATTCATGAAACTGAGAGTGGTTTTAAATAGATCAGAGACTATGTTGCTAAGCCAGAGAGGCTCTGCTCGAAATTCTCTGTCTGTTGCTAAGAAGATGATGGAAAAGGTTTTCTATTGTCAAACTTATTTCTCCCACCATTATTGTTGTTGAAGCCTTGTTGAGGCTTCTGTTGATCATTCCATGAGAAATTTGGATGATTCCTCCATGAAGGATTATAGGTGTTTCCATAGGATTCTCCACTATAATTCATCCCTTCCATTGCAGGATTCTCAAGGTCATAAGCTTCTCCTTCAGAGGAGGTTTCTTTGGCACTGCCGGATGCAGCTTGCAATCCAGTCAAATTCTGGAAAATTATATTGACTTGCTGAGTCAATATTTTGTTCTGAGCCAATATGGTATTAAGAGTATCAATCTCAATAACTCCTTTCTTCTGAGTCATCCCATTATTCACAGGATTTCTTTCTGAAGTGTACATGAGCTGGTTATTTGCAACCATCTCAATGAGTTCCTAGGCTTTTGCAGGGGTTTTCAGATGAAGATATCCACTAGCAGAATGGTTGATGAGCGGATATTTTATACGCTTTTTGGGGGTAATTTCATGTAGATAGTATGTTTTAATTAGTTTTTAGTAGAATATTATTAGTTTTTAAGCAAAAATCATATTTCTAGACTTTACTATGAGTTTGTGTGTTTTTCTGTGATTTCAGGTAATTTCTGGCTGAAATTGAGGGAGCTGAGCAAAAATCTGAGTTAGGCTGAAAAAAGACTGCTGTTGGATCCTGACCTCCCTACACTTGGAATGGATTTTTTGGAGCTACAGGAGTCCAATTGGAGTGCTCTCAACGGCGTTCGAAAGTAGACATCCAGGGCTTTCCAGCAATATATATTAGTCCATACTTTGCGCGAAGATAGACGACGTAACTTGGCGTTGAATGCCAAGTACATGCTGCTGTCTGGAGTTAAACGCCAGAAACACGTCATGATCCGGAGTTGAACGCCCAAAACACGTTATAACTTGGAGTTCAACTCCAAGAAAGGCCTTAACTCGTGGATATCTTTAGTCTCAGCCCCAGCACACACCAAGTGGGCCCCAGAAGTGGATTTCTGCACCAATTATCTTAGTTTACTCATATTCTGTAAACCTAGGTTACTAGTTTACTATTTAAACAACTTTTAGAGATTTATCTTGTACCTTATGACATTTTCAGATCTGAATTTTATACACTTTGACGGCATGAGTCTCTAAACTCCATTGTTGGAGGGGTGAGGAGCTCTGCAGCGTCTCGATGAATTAATGCAATTGTTTCTATTTCACTCAAACGTGTGTATGGTCCGATCTAAGATGTTTATTCGTGCTTAATTATGAAAGAGGTGATGATCCGTGACACTCATCACCTCCCTCAATCCATGAACGTGTGCCTGACAAACACCTCCGTGCTACATCAGACTGAATGAACTTCTCTTAGATTCCTTAATCAGAATCTTCGCAGTATAAGCTAGAATTAATGGTGGCCACTCTTGAGGATCCGGAAGGTCTAAACCTTGTCTGTGGTATTCTGAGTAGGATTCAAGGATTGAATGGCTGTGACGAGCTTCAAACTCGCGATTGCTGGGCGTGATGACAAACGCAAAAGGATCAATGGATCCTATTTCAACATGATCGAGAACCGACAGCTGATTAGCCGTGCTGTGACAGAGCATCTGAAACGTTTTCACTGAGAGGATGGGAAGTAGCCACTGACAATGGTGACACCCTGCATACAGCTTGCCGTAGACGTGCTTTACAAACAATTGAGTTGAATATTACATTGCAGAAATTCAGAGGACAAAGCATCTCCAAAACTCCAACACATTTCCCATTACTGCACAACAAGTAACGATTTTATTCTCTTTCATTTTTCCAATCTAATAATTCCAACTGATAATTCTGATTGACATCCTGACTAAGAATAATAAAATAAATATAGCTTGCTTCAAACCAACAATCTCCGGGGGATTCGACCCTTACTCACGTAAGGTATTACTTGGACGACCCAGTGCACTTGCTGGTTAGTTGTGCGGATTGCAAAAAGTGTTATTGCAATTTCGTGCACCAAGTTTTTGGTGCCGTTTCCGGGGATTGTTCGAGTTTGAACAACTAAAGGTTTATTTTATTTCTTACATTAGGAAGATTTTGGTAATTGGGTCAGAGTCTTTTATTTTCTTTTCAAAAATATTATTTTTCTTTAGTAATTTTTAATTTCTCTTTGAGTCTAGTGTCTTATTCTAAGTTTGGTGTCAATTGCATATTTTGTATTTTTCTTTAAAATTTTCGTATTAGTGTCTTTGTTCTTCATTGATCTTCAAGTTGTTCTTGTTTATTTTGCTTGTTTGATCTTGAGTTTCTTTCTTGTTTTGTGTCTTTTCTTGTTTTTCTTGTGCTTTTTCAAAACATTAACTTTCAAAAAAATTTTTACTTATATCTATAAATATAATACATCTTTAAAATCAACATTGAAGTTACTGCCCAATTGGCTGGAGCATTAGGGGTTGTTCTTGATAATTGGGTATCTTCTTTGGAATCTTTTTCAAAAATAATTTTTTTTGATTGAATCTTGTGCCAAACTCTAAGTTTGGTGTTTCCTTGTTAATTTTTCTTTAATTTTCAAAAATTTTTCTTGGTTTTCTAAAGTTTGGTGTTCTTTCTTTTGTTCTTGGTGTTCTTGTGAATCTTCAAGGTGTTCTTGAATCTTTATTGTGTTTTAATCTTAAAATTTTTAAGTTTGGTGTTCCTTGGTGTTTTCCCTCCAAAATTTTCGAAAATAAGGAGCATTGGATCTAAAAATTTTAAGTCTTATGTCTTTTGTGTGTTCTTCTCTTTCATCATAAAATTCAAAATTCAAAAAAATATATCTTTTCTAACTAATTTTGAACTACATTTTCAAAAATTTTATATAAAAATCAGATTTCAATTTCAAAATATTTTTAATTTCTTTTATTTATTTCGTTTTTATTTTATTTTATAAAAATTAATTTTTATAAAATAAATAATATCAACATACATATCATCTCTTTTATTCCATCATGGAATTAAGTGGGAATGAACAGTCCAGGAGGACTCTAGGGTCATATGCTAACCCCACTACTGCTTCATATGGGAGCAGTATCTGTATACCCTCCATTGGAGTTAGTAGCTTTGAGTTGAATCCTCAGCTCATTATCATGGTGCAGCAAAATTGCCAGTATTCCAGTCTTCCACAGGAAGAACCTATAGAGTTTCTGGCACAATTTTTACAAATTACTGACACAGTACATGATAAGGAAGTAGATCAGGATGTCTACAGATTATTACTGTTTCCATTTGCTGTAAAAGATCAAGCTAAGAGGTGGTTAAATAACCAGCCTAAGAACAGCATAAAAACATAGAAACAGCTGTCAGAAAAATTCCTGAATCACTATTTCCCTCCAAAACGGATGACACAGCTAAGGCTAAGCATCCAAGGTTTCAAACAAGGAGATAATGAATCCCTTTATGATGCCTGGGAGAGATACAGAGAGATGCTAAGAAAATGCCCCTCTAAAATGTTTTCAGAGTGGGTGCAATTAGACATCTTCTACTATAGGCTTACAGAAAAAGCTCAGATTTCTCTAGACCACTCAGCTGGTGGATCTATTCATATGAGAAAAACAATTGAAGAAGCTCAAGAGCTTATTGATACAGTTGCCAGAAATCAGCATCTGTACCTAAGCAGTGAATCTTCCATGAAAGAAGAAGCTAAAATAGTAACTGCTGAACTCAGTCCTGTAGATCAGGCTAATGAATTCAATCAGCAATTAGATTTTCTAACTCAGCAGCTAGCCGAATTCAAGGAGATACTACAGGAAACAAGAATGGCTAACAGGAATATGGAAGTACAGTTAAGGCAAACAGAAAAGCAACTGTCAAAACAAATAGCAGAAGAATGCCAAGCAGTTCAATTAAAAAGTGGGAAAACATTAAATACCTCACTTCAAAGCAGCAGGAAGCCAAGAAATGAACAGATGGCTACTCAAAATCCCTCTGAGGATAATCAGAGCCCAGAGAGGAATAATGCAGGCGCTGAACGCCCAGACCATGCTCATTCCTGGCGTTCAACGCCAGAAACAAGCATGAATCCGGCGTTGAACGCCCAAAGGGAGCATAGTTCTGGCGTTCAGACGCCAGTAACAAATGAGGAGTTGGTGTTTAACGCCACTCCAGCTTCCACCCCTGGCTTTCAAACGCCAGTGGAAAATCAGTCACATACAAGTGCTGATAACAACCCTTCTAAAAAGGCTTCCCAACCCACTTCTGTAGGTAACAAACCTGCAGCAACTAAGGTTGAGGAATATAAAGCCAAAATGCCTTATCCTCAAAAACTCCGCCAAGCGGAACAGGATAAGCAATTTGCTCGCTTTGCAGACTATCTCAGAACTCTTGAAATAAAGATTCTGTTTGCAGAAGCACTTGAGCAAATACCTTCCTGTGCTAAGTTCATGAAAGAGATCTTAAGTCATAAGAAGGATTGGAGGGAGACTGAAAAATTCTACCTCAGTGAAGAATGCAGTGCAGTCATTTTGAAAAGCTTACCTGAGAAGCTTAAAGATCCCGGGAGCTTTATGATACCATGCACATTAGAGGGTACTTGTACCAAGCAAGATTTATGTGATCTTGGGGCAAGTATCAACCTAATACCTGCATTTACTATCAGAAAGCTTGGTTTGACTGAAGAAATCAAACCAACCAGGATATGTCTTCAACTTGCTGATGGCTCCATTAAATACCCATCAGGAGTGATTGAAGACATGATTGTCAAGGTTGGGCCATTTGCCTTTCCTACTGACTTTGTGGTGCTGGAAATGGAGGAGCACAAGAGTGCAACTCTCATTCTAGGAAGACCTTTCCTAACAACTGGCCGAAACCTCATTGATGTCCAAAAAGGGGAAGTAACCTTGAAAGTCAATGAGGAGGAGTTTAAGTTGAATGTTTTCAAAGCCATGCAACATCCAGACACCCCAAATGACTGCATGAGTGTTGATATTATTGACTCTCTGGTAAGAAAGGTCAATATGGCTAAAAGTCTCGAATCAGAGCTAGAGGACATCTTTAAAGATGTCCAGCCTGATTTGGAGGAATCAGAGAAAATAATAGAACCTCTGAAAATCCCTCAAGAAGAGGAGAAACCTCCAAAACCCGAACTCAAACCATTACCACCATCCCTGAAATATACATTTCTGGGAGAAGGTGATACCTTCCCTATAATCATAAGCTCTACCTTAGAGCCACAGGAAGAGGAAGCACTAATTCAAGTGCTAAGGACACACAAGACAGCTCTTGGGTGGTCCATCAGTGATCTCAAGGGCATTAGCCCAGCCAGATGCATGCACAAGATCTTACTGGAGGATGACGCCAAGCCAGTGGTTCAACCACAAAGGCGGCTGAATCCAGCCATGAAAGAAGTGGTGCAGAAAGAGGTCACTAAATTACTAGAGGCTGGGATTATTTATCCTATTTCTGACAGCCCCGGGGTGAGCCCTGTCCAAGTTGTCCCTAAGAAAGGTGGCATGACAGTGGTTCATAATGAAAAAAATGAACTGGTTCCTACAAGAACGGTTACAGGGTGGCGTATGTGTATTGATTATAGAAGGCTCAATACAGCCACCAGAAATGATCATTTTCCTTTACCATTCATAGACCAGATGCTAGAAAGACTAGCAGGTCATGAATACTACTGCTTCCTGGATGGATATTCAGGTTATAATCAAATTGCAGTAGATTCAAAAGATCAAGAGAAAACGGCATTCACATGTCCATCTGGAGTATTTGCATACAGAAGGATGCCATTTGGTCTGTGCAATGCACCTGCAACCTTTCAGAGGTGCATGCTCTCAATTTTGTCTGATATGGTGGAAAAATTTCTGGAAGTCTTCATGGATGACTTTTCAGTATTTGGAGACTCATTCAGCTCCTATCTTGACCATCTAGCACTTGTTCTAAAAAGATGCCAAGAGACTAACCTGGTTTTAAACTGGGAAAAATGTCACTTTATGGTGACTGAAGGAATTATCCTTGGGCACAAAATCTCGAACAAGGGGATAGAGGTGGATCAAGCGAAGGTAGAGGTAATTGAAAAATTACCACCACCTGCCAATGTTAAGGCAATCAGAAGCTTTCTGGGGCATGCAGGATTCTATAGGAGGTTTATAAAGGATTTTTCAAAAATTGCCAAACCTCTGAGCAACCTGCTAGCTGCTGACACGCCATTTATCTTTGATAAAGAGTGTCTGCAGGAATTTGAGACTCTGAAAGCTAAATTGGACATTACCATCTGAATTAATGTGTGATGCCAGTGACCATGCCATTAGTGCAGTGTTGGGACAAAGGCATGACAAGCTTCTGCATGTCATTTACTATGCCAGCCGTGTTCTAAATGATACACAGAAGAATTACACAACCACAGAAAAAGAGCTACTTGCAGTGGTTTATGCCATTGACAAATTCAGATCCTATTTAGTAGGATCAAAAGTGATTGTGTACACTGATCATGCTTCTCTTAAATATCTACTCACAAAGCAGGATTCAAAACCCAGACTTATAAGATGGGTGCTGCTCCTGCAAGAGTTTGATATAGAAATAAGAGACAGAAAAGGGACAGAAAACCAAGTAGCAGATCACCTGTCCCAAATAGAACCAGTAGAAGGGGCGTCCCTCCCTCTCACTGAGATCTTTGAAACTTTTCCGGATGAGCAACTCTTTGCCATCCAGGAAGTGCCATGGTTCGCAGATATTGCAAACTACAAGGCAATGAGATTCATACCCAAAGAGTACAGTAGGCTGCAATCCAAGAAATTGATCACAGATGCAAAGTACTATCTTTGGGATGAACCATATCTCTTCAAGAGATGTGCAAACGGAGTCATCCATAGATGTGTGCCTAAGAAAGAAGTGCAGAAGATTCTATGGCACTGCCATGGATCACAGTATGGAGGACATTTTGGAAGTGAACGAACAGCCACAAGAGTCCTCCAATGTGGCTTCTACTGGCCTACTCTCTATAAAGATTCCCGAGCGTTTGTACTTAATTGTGACAGCTGCCAAAGATCTGGCAATCTGCCTCACAGTTATGCCATGCCTCAACAAGGGATCCTGGAGATTGAGTTGTTTGATGTATGGGGTATTGACTTTATGGGACCTTTCCCACCATCATACTCAAACACTTATATTCTGGTGGCAGTGGATTATGTATCCAAATGGGTGGAGGCTATTGCAACACCCACTAATGACACTAAAACAGTGTTAAAATTCCTCCATAAACACATCTTCAGCAGATTTGGTACCCCTAGAGTATTAATCAGTGATGGGGGCACTCATTTCTGCAATAAACAGCTTTACTCTGCTTTGGTTCATTATGGAGTTAGCCACAGGGTAGCCACTCCATACCATCCACAGACTAATGGGCAAGCTGAAGTCTCAAATAGAGAACTCAAAAGAATCCTGGAACAGACTGTAATTAACCGTAGAAGGGATTGGGCAAGGAGCTTGGATGATGCTCTGTGGGCATACAGAACAGCATTCAAGACCCCTATAGGGACCTCTCCATACCAGCTTGTGTATGGAAAGGCATGCCACTTGCTAGTGGAACTGGAACATAAGGCCTACTGGGCAACCAGATTCCTGAACCTTGATGCCAAGTTAGCTGGAGAAAAATGTTTACTCCAGCTAAATGAGCTAGAGGAATTTAGACTCAATGCTTTCGAGAATGCAAAAATATACAAAGAGAAAGCGAAAAGATGGCATGATAAGAAATTGTCATCCAGAGTCTTTGAGCCAGGGCAGAAAGTTCTGCTATTTAATTCTAGGCTCAAATTATTCCCTGGGAAATTAAAATCCCGGTGGAGAGGTCCATATGTAATTACAAGTGTATCACCATATGGATACGTAGAGCTTCAGGATAATGAATCTAACAAAAAGTTCATTGTTAATGGACAGAGAGTTAAACATTATCTTGAAGGCAATTTTGAGCAAGAATGCTCAAAACTGAGACTTGATTAAAAGATCAGTAATAGTCCAGCTAATGACATTAAAGAAGCGCTTGCTGGGAGGCAACCCAGCCATTCACAAAATTTAATTTTATTTGTTTTTTCTAATTGAATAAGTTTTACAGGTAGATGCCAGAGTATCTTCAAAAGGTGAAATAGCAATTGATTGAAGTCACAGAGTTACAGGGAAATTTGGAAAGCTTACTGGCATCAAAAAGCCAGTAAGAAACGTTTTGGGCGTTGAACACCCAAAAGAAGCACCCACTGGGCGTTCAGCGCCAGTAAGGGTAGCCATCTGGGCGTTAAACGCCAGAAGGGAGCATCTTCTGGGCGTTGAACGCCAGAAAGAGGCACCTTCTGGGCATTTAGCGCCAGATTGATAGCATCCTGGGCGTTTAGAAAAACGCCCAGTAACAAAGGACTTCCTGGCGTTCAACGCCAGAAAGAAGCAGCAGCTGAGCGTTGAACGCCCAGGAGAAGCAACATTTGGGCGTTAAACACCCAAAACATGCAGCGTTTGGGCGTTTAACGCCAGGATGGTAGGGAGGAGGTAAAATTCGTTTTTCTTCAAAAATTTTCTAATTTTTATGTTTTAATTCATGATTTCTTGCATAAACATGTTTCAAATTATCATCCCTCAAATCAAATTAGTTTTCTAAAAATCCTAATTTCTAAAGACTTTTTTTTTAAAAAAATATGGCTTTATACATAAACATAAACTTTTTTCAATCCAATCCAACTCTTTTTCCAATTTCTTTTCAAACTTCATTATCTTTTAAAATCTTTTCTAATTTATATATTTCAAATTTATTTTTAAAAATCATTCATATCTTTTTAAATTATATCCTTTTCTTATCATGCTTATCTTTTATAAATCATATCTTTGATCTTATATCCTTATCTTATATCTTTTTCTTATTTTCGAATTACCCACCCCCCTCCCTTTATAACCACTTTCGGTGCCTCTCTCCTCATCCACCATTCCACACTTGCTCTCCTCCTATTCCTCTTCTCTCTTTTCTTTTGCTTGAGGACAAGCAAACCTCTAAGTTTGGTGTGCTTATCCGTGATCACAAAAACATTCTCACTTTGATCATGGCCCCTAAAGGAAAACAACCCAACCCAAGAGGCAAGAAAGAGAATATTCCAAAGCCACTTTGGAATCATGGGAAGTTCTTAACTAAAGAACATTCAGACCACTACTACAAAATAATGAGTCACAGATCAGTGATCCCGGAAGTTAAATTTGACCTGAAGGAGGATGAATATCCGGAGATCCAAGAACAAATTCGAAACAGGAACTGGGAAATCCTAGCCAATCCTGAAACGAAAGTGGGAAGGAACATGGTTCAGGAGTTCTATGCTAATATATGGCAGACAGACAGGCAAAGAATAATTGGAGCTTCTCTCTATGACCATCGGACCTTAGTCAGAGGAAAGATTGTTCATATCCATCCTGACAAAATCAGGGAGATCTTTAAGCTCCCTCAACTGAAAGATGACCCAGACTACTTTAATAGGAGAATGATGAGGGTAAATAAAGGTCTGGACAAGATTTTAGAGGATATATGCATCCCTGAAGCCAGGTGGACCACCAGCACGACTGGCATCCCAAATCAACTCAAAAGAAAAGATCTCAAACCAGTAGCCAGAGGCTGGCTGGATTTTATTGGGCGTTCCATATTACCCACCAGCAACCGTTCTGAAGTTACTGTTAAAAGAGCAGTGATGATTCACTACATCATGTTGGGAAAAGAAGTAGAGGTTCATCAACTGATCTCGTGTGAACTATACAAAATAGCAAACAAGAATTCCAAGGACGCCAGATTGGCCTATCCAAGCTTAATTTCTATGCTCTGCAGAGATGCTGGAGTGAAGATGGGAATAACAGAGTATATCTCAGTTGAAAGGCCAATCACTAGAATATCAATGGACAGACAACAGCTGTAGGATGATCCAATCAAGGGGAGAGCACAGGAAGTCCTCCCAGAACTTCCTCAATTCGAATATTGGGAACATATTAAAGCATCTATTTCGAAATTGTAAGAAGCTATGAACCAAATAAAGGAAGAACAAAACAATCAAAGTAGCATGCTTTGCAAACTGCTTAAGGAATAGGAAGAGCAAGGGCGTGATCTAAGGGAGCTGAAGCGCCAGAAATTAATCCTTGAAAAGCACCCCACAGACTAGAGGAACATCTACTTCTCAAAACATAGGTTGTTGAGTTCTAATTTTAGCTTTAACTCTGTGATAGTGTTATTATAGACATTTACCTTAGAAGATATATAGTATTAGTAGTAGTAATTAGCATATCTATTCTGGTTTTATTTCCAATTAAGTTATAATTTATTTTTCTCATCATCATCAGACATGAATAAAATAGTAGATTTTTAGAATAAAGAAGTAATTTATATTTTTTTCAAGTTCTTAATAATAAAAATTATAATTAATTACATGTGGTGGCAATACTTTTTGTTCTCTGAATGAATGCTTGAACAGTGCATAATGTTTATCTTGAATTTTATGAATATTGGCTCCTGAAAGAATGAGGAACACGAAAAATATTATTGATAATATGAAAAATCATGAAATTGATTCTTGAAGCAAGAAAAAGCAGTGAAAAAAAAATTACAAGAAATCATTGGATCAAGAAAAGGAATAAGAGCCAACAGCCCTTAAAACCAAAAGGCAAGGGTGAAAAGGATCCAAGGCTTTGAGCATCAATGGATAGGAGGGCCTAAGAAAATAGTTCCAGGCCTAAGCGGCTAAATCAAGCTGTCCCTAACCATGTGCTTGTGGCATGCAGGTCCAAGTTAAAAACTTGAGACTGAGTGGTTAAAGTCGTGATCCAAGGCAAAAAGAGTGTGCTTAAGAGCTCTGGACACCTCTAACTGGGGACTTTAGCAAAGCTGAGTCATAATCTGAAAAGGTTCACCCAGTCATGTGTCTGTGGCATTTATGTATCCGGTGGTAATACTGGAAAACAAAGTGCTTAGGGCCACGGCCAAGACTCATAAAGTAACTGTATTCAAGAATCAACATACTACACTAGGAGAATCAATAATACTATCTGAATTCTGAGTTCCTATGGATGCCAATCATTCTGAATTTCAAAGGATAAAGGGAGATGCCAAAACTGTTTAGAAACAAAAAGCTACAAGCCCCACTCATCTAATAAGAATTTGAGCTTCATTTAAAACTCTAAAATATTATTACTTCTTAATTTCTATTAAAACCTATTTTATTTATCTAGTTGCTTGAGGACAAGCAACAGTTTAAGTTTGGTGTTGTGATGAGCGGATATTTTATACGCTTTTTGGGGGTAATTTCATGTAGATTTTAGTATGTTTTAATTAGTTTTTAGTAGAATATTATTAGTTTTTAAGCAAAAATCATATTTCTGGACTTTACTATGAGTTTGTGTGTTTTTCTGTAATTTCAGGTGATTTCTGGCTGAAATTGAGGGAGCTGAGCAAAAATTTGAGTTAGGCTGAAAAAGGACTGCTGATGCTGTTGGATCCTGACCTCCCTGCACTCGGAATGGATTTTTTGGAGCTACAGAAGTCCAATTGGAGCGCTCTCAACGGCGTTGGAAAGTAGACATCCAGGGCTTTCCAGCAATATATATTAGTCCATACTTTGCGCGAAGATAGACAACGTAACTTGGCGTTGAATGCCAAGTACATGCTGCTGTCTGGAGTTAAACGCCAGAAACACGTCATGATCCGGAGTTGAACGCCCAAAACACGTTATAACTTGGAGTTCAACTCCAAGAAAGGCCTTAACTCATGGATAGCTTTAGTCTCAGCCCCAGCACACACCAAGTGGGCCCCAGAAGTGGATTTCTGCACCAATTATCTTAGTTTACTCATATTCTGTAAACCTAGGTTACTAGTTTACTATTTAAACAACTTTTAGAGATTTATCTTGTACCTTATGACATTTTCATATCTGAATTTTATACACTTTGACGGCGTGAGTCTCTAAACTCCATTGTTGGGGGTGAGGAGCTCTGCAGCGTCTCAATGAATTAATGCAATTGTTTCTATTTCACTCAAACGTGTGTATGGTCTGATCTAAGATGTTTATTCGTGCTTAATTATGAAAGAAGTGATGATCCGTGACACTCATCACCTCCCTCAATCCATGAACGTGTGCCTGACAAACACCTCCGTTCTACATCAGACTGAATGAACTTCTCTTAGATTCCTTAATCAGAATCTCCGCGGTATAAGCTAGAATTAATGGCGGCCACTCTTGAGGATCCGGAAGGTCTAAACCTTGTCTGTGGTATTCTGAGTAGGATTCAAGGATTGAATGGCTATGACGAGCTTCAAACTCGCGATTGCTGGGCGTGATGACAAACGCAAAAGGATCAATGGATCCTATTCCAACATGATCGAGAACCGACAGCTGATTAGCCGTGCTGTGACAGAGCATCTGGAACGTTTTCACTGAGAGGATGGGAAGTAGCCACTGACAATGGTGACACCCTGCATACAGCTTGCCGTAGACGTGCTTTACAAACAATTGAGTTGAATATTACATTGCAGAAATTCAGAAGACAAAGCATCTCCAAAACTCCAACATATTTCCCATTACTGCACAACAAGTAACGATTTTATTCTCTTTCATTTTTCCAATCTAATAATTCCAACTGATAATTCTGATTGACATCCTGACTAAGAATAATAAAATAAATATAGCTTGCTTCAAACCAACAATCTCCGTGGGATTCTACCCTTACTCACGTAAGGTATTACTTGGACGACCCAGTGCACTTGCTGGTTAGTTGTGCGGATTGCAAAAAGTGTTATTGCAATTTCGTGCACCAATGGTCCAATGACATCTTAGACAATTCAGACAGACCATCATAGAATATGCATATGACGCTCCATTCTGGAAGCATGTCAGAAGGACCCCTTTTGATTAGTTGCTTGTATATTTCCCAAGCTTTATAAAGGAATTCACCTTCTTTCTGTCTGAAGGTTTGGACATCCACTCTAAGCTTGTTCAGCTTTTGAGGTGGAAAGAATTTGGTCAAGAAAGCATTGACGAACTTGTCCCAAGAGTTCAGGCTTTCTCTAGGTTGTGAGTCCAATCATGTTCTAGCTCTGTCTCTTACAGCAAAGGGGAAAAGCATAAGTCTGTAGACCTCAGGATCAACCCTATTGGTCTTAACAGTATCACAGATCTGTAAGAATTCAGCTAAGAACTGATGAGGATCTTCCGATGGAAGTCCATAAAACTTGCAATTTTGCTGCATTAGAGAAACTAATTGAGGCTTAAGCTCAAAGTTGTTTGCTCCAATGGAAGGAATTGAGATGCTTCTTCCATAGATTTTGGAAGTTGGTACAACGTAGTCACTAAGAATCTTCCTTGCATCTCTAGCATTGTTGTTAGGTTCGGCTGCCATGTCTACTTCTTTTTCAAAATTCTCTGTGAAGTCCTCTCTGGAGTGTTGTGCTTTAGCTTCTCTTAGCTTCCTCTTCAGAGTCCTTTCAGGTTCAGGATCAACTTCAACAAGAATGATTTTATCCATGTTTCTGCTCATATGAAAAAGAAGAGAACAAAGGGAGTAGTGGAATCCTCTATGTCACAGTATAGAGATTCCTTGAGGTGTCAGAAGAAAAGAAGAATAAATGAATGAGGTAGAAAGTGAATAAGACGAATTTGAACACAGGGGGGAGATAAGGTTCGAATTTTAAGTAGAAGAGAAGTGTTAGCAAATAAAGAGAAACATATGAGAGTAGAGAGTATTCGAAAATTAAAACTAAAACAATTAGTTAATTAAAAAGATTTTTGAAAAAGTGGTTAGTGATTTTCGAAAATTGGAAGTGGAAAAGTGGTTAGGAGGTTTTGAAAAAGATAAGATATAGTAATTAGTTAAAAAGATTTGAAAATAATTTTGAAAAGATAAGAAGTTAGAAGAAGATTTTGAAATTAAAATTTAAAAAGATATGATTGAAAAAGATTTGATTGAAAAATATATGATTCTAGAATTTAAAAATTGATCCTTTCTTAACAAGAAAGTAACAAACTTGCAATTTTTTTAATCAAAACATTAATTGTTAGCAAAGATTTTTGAAAATGTGATATGAAAAGGATAAGATTTTAAAATTATGAATTAAAACATGAAAATTTGAAAAAAAAATTGAATTGGAAAAGAAATTACCTCACTTATGTCATCCTTTCGTTAAATGCCCATAATGCTATCCATTCTGGCGTTTAACGCCCATTTAGCTGCCTCTTTGGGCGCTTAACGCCCAGCCAGATACCCAGGCTGGCGTTAAACGCCATGAATCCTTCTTTACTCGGCGTTTTTCTGAACACCCAGAATGCTGCCATTTTTTATGTTAAACGCCCAGAACGCTTCCCATTCAGGCGTTTAATGCCCAGAATGATATCTTTACTGGCGTTAAACGCCCAGAATGATAGCCATTCTGGAATTTTAACGCCAGTGAGCTCTTTTTCTTGTCATCCTCTACTTCATGTTCTGATCTTTCATTTCTCTGTATTATTTACTTGCAAAAATATATATTTTTTATTTTTTTGAAATTTTTTTATGAGGAGAGAGAAAAACAACAAAATAAATCATAACAGAAAAATTTAAGATGAAAACCAATAGTGCATGCAAGAACACTTTGAATGTCAAGATGAACACCAAGAACACATTGAAGATCATGATGAACATCAAGAATATATTTTTGAAAATTTTTAAGAAGAGAAAAACATGTAAGACACCAAACTTAGAAATTTTGAATGTTTAGACACTATGAAATTGAAGATGCATATGAAAAACAAGAACAGACACAAAACAAGAAAATCTAAATATTAAACAAGGAGACTCATCAAGAGGAACTTGAAGATCAAAGAGGGACATAATGCATGAAATTTCAAAAATCTAAGAAAAAAAAATAAAATAAAAAAATGCAATTGAAACCAAACTTGAAATTTGACACTAGACTCAAACAAGAAGCACAAATTTTTTTTTTGGTTTTTATGATTTTGATTTTATTAATTTTTTTGTATTTTTTTTTAAATCTTTTTGAAAAGAAAATAAAAGTTGAAACAAGAAAGAAGATTACCTAATCTAAGCAACAAGATGAACCGTCAGTTGCCCAAACTCAAACAATCCCCGATAACAGCGCCAAAAACTTGGTGCATGAAATTGTGATCACACTTTTCACAAATCCGCACAACTAACCAGCAAGTGCACTGGGTCCTCCAAGTAATACCTTACGTGAGTAAGGGTCAATCCCACGGAGATTGATGGCTTGAAGCAAGCTATGGTCATCTTGTAAATCTCAGTCAGGCGGATTCAAATGGTTATGAGGTATTGATAATTAAAAGGTAAATAAAACAGAAAATAACATAGAGATACTTATGTAATTCATTGGTGGAAATTTCAGATAAGCGTTTGGAGATGCTTCATTACTTTTGAACCTCTGCTTTCCTATTGTCTTCATCCAATCATGAATCCTCCCTTCCATGGCAAGCTGTATGATCCTCTCAGTGAAAATGGTCCGTCTACGATTTCTGTATGGCTAATCGACAGTCGGATTTCTCGTCTCGGATGAAAAATACCAGGCACAGTTACCGCATGGCTAATCATCTGTCGGTTCCCACTTGTGTTGGAATAGGTTCTCTCTATCCTTTTGCACACTGTCACTGCGCCCAACAGTCATGAGTTTGAAGCTCTTCACAGTCATCCCGTCCTAGATCCTACTCGGAATACCACAGACAAGGTTTAGACTTTTCGGATCTCAGGAATGCTACCAATTGTTTCTAGCCTATACCACAAAGGTTCTAACCATGTGGACTCGGTCCGTGGATTAGAGATCCAAGGGATTATACTCCAGCTATCGTCCAATGACTATGTTGAACATTATGTAGACCGCTTGTGGTTGTCAGGCACACGGATCTTGGCTAAGCAAGTAATGAAGATAGTGGGTGATTGTCACGGGTCACCCTTTCATTCTGACTTAACTGAATTAAATATGAGAGTATATCTTGCAGAAGAAGTAGGCATGAATTGAAAGAGAAACAATAGTAATTGCATTAATTCATGAAAAACAGCAGAGTTCCTCACCTTAATCTATGAGGTGTAGAAACTCCACCGTTGGAAAATACATAAGAGAAGAAGGTCTAGGCATGGCCGAATCTCCTGCCTCCCAAAAGTGATCAAAATAAAAACTCTGACTCCTTTTATAATAGTAAAAAGTGCTATTTATACTAAACTAGTTACTAGGGTTTACAGAAATTAAGTAACTAAGTGCAGATAGTGCAGAAATCCACTTCCGGGGCCCACTTGGTGTGTGCTTGGGCTGAGCTTTGAAGCTTTCACGTGCATAGGCCATTCTTGGAGTTAAACGCCAGCTTAGGTGTCAGTTTGGGCTTTTAACTCCAGTTATAGTGCCAGTTCTGGCGTTTTACGCCAGAAAGGGGTCTCTAGTGGGCGTTTAGATGCTAGTTTGGGCCATCAAATCTCGGACAAAGTATGGACTATTATACATTGCTGGAAAGCCCAAGATGTCTACTTTCCAACGCAATTGAGAGCGCACCAATTGGGTCTATGTAGCTTCAGAAAATCCACTTCTAGTATAGGGAGGTTAGAATCCAACAGCATCTACAGTTCTTTCTCAGCCTTTGAATCAGATTTTTGCTCAGGTCCCTCAATTTCTGCTAGAAAATATCTGAAATTACAAAAAAACACACAAACTCATAGTAAAGTCCAGAAATGTTATTCTTGCATAAAAACTAATAAAAATATACTAACAAGTGACTAAAACTTACTAAAAACTACCTAATAATAATGCCAAAAAGCGTATAAATTATCCG
Organism: Arachis hypogaea; assembly: GCF_003086295.3. Taxonomy (NCBI): domain Eukaryota; kingdom Viridiplantae; phylum Streptophyta; class Magnoliopsida; order Fabales; family Fabaceae; genus Arachis; species Arachis hypogaea. The sequence continues at coordinate 67,674,795 of NC_092039.1, read as the reverse complement.
CTCATCAGTCTTGAACCACTTCTTCTGGCTCAGTTGTCTCAACTTTCTCCCCTTGTATCAACTCTTGCTTCAACTCCTCTTTTTCACCTTGAAGCTCCAAACTCACTCCCTCACTATGCTCCTTGATTGCGCCTCCACATTCAACAATGGTAGTGCCTTGATCATATGAGCTTAGGTGGAAGGCTATGTGGCTAATGGCTTCATTCATAGTGGCCATCTTGGCTTCTAGCTCCTTAAACTTCTTTTCTATCCCCTCTTGTTGACTTTGGATATGAGAGGCAATATCTCTTAGTTTTAGCATGAAGGCTTTATGGGAGGCGGTGGTGGAAGAGAGGGTTTATTGTTTGAGGAAAAGGTATTGTAGTTGGAAGGTGGTTCATATTGGTGAAAGTTTTGAGGTGGTGTATGAGAAAATTGTGGTTCATGGGAGTATTGGTGTTGGAATGGTGGCTCTAAGTATGGTTCATATGGTGGTTGGTATGGTGGATATGGGTTAGGGTCATATGGAGGTGTTTGGTAGTAGGGGGCTTGTGAGTAAGGTGGTTCAAAACCATGTTGAGGGGGTGGTTCATAGGCATATGGTGGTGGTTGTTGACAACCACAATGAGGGTCACCACATCTATTAGATTGATATGCATTAGGGGTGGAATTATACCTATAAGGGACCGGGGGATGTTGTTGCCAAGGAGGTTGATCAACCCTTTGAGGCTCCTCCCACCTTTGATTGTTCCATTCTTGATGCATATTATCATTGTAGTTCTCATTTTCTACAACATAATTTGAACCAAACTCATAGCCAAAACGGTGAGAATTCATAGTAGCAAATAAAAACAAAGATAACAAAAATAAGCAACAAAGTCCTAAGCCTAACAAAAACTAACAAACAAGCAATAGGCAAACATATTCACATATTCACAATAGCCAATAATATAACACCATTGCAATTCCCCGGCAACGGTGCCATTTGATGAGAAGAATTTGTTGTGTTGGTGAATAATTTCTCAATGAATTCTCGTTGCAAGTATAGTTCTAAACAAACAAACAATCCTCCCAATCCAAATTTGTTTGTCATAAGTAAAAAAACCGCAATAAAAATAACCAAAGTATTTAAACCTCGGGTCATCTCATAAGGAATTGCAATGAAGTGATCAATTAATGGCTATGAAGGAATAAGGGGTTTGATTTATAAAAGGGACAAGAAAATATAAAAGCAAGAAAGTAAAATGATAAGAACTAATAAAATAAAGGAAAAGAACTCTTGGCTAGACATAGGTAATTGAGATCACCATCCTTGTCTACAAACCATATATTGACAATTATGAGGGACCAACCCATTAAGTCTACTCCTATGCTTGAAGTAAGTATAATGTCTACTTCAAGGCATTAAGTACGTCAACTAAGCTTGATCAACATCAATCCATAAGTCCTAACCTAGCTACCAATTGACTTAGTTGTAGGCTAGTGTCAATGGTTATCAAATTGATCACTAAGTGTTCTCAAATCAGCAATTCAATGAGACCCAATGACGCAAGGTCACTCAATTCCCTTAGCCTAGGCCAAGAGTAAAGAAACCTACTCAAAAACTAGAGAAAACATTTTATCAGACACCTAGAGTGCAAGAAAGGTAAACATCACAAAATGCAAGAATTAAAAATCTCATAACTAACATAAGCAAGAAATCAACAATAACCATGAAGATAAGAAATAAAAGACATGGAAATATAAAATTACATTAAAGAAAAATTAAATCCAACAAGAGTGCATGAAAATAAAAATGACATAAAAGGGAAATTAACCACAAGAACTAGAAGAACAAAGATGTAATAATAAGGAATTAAAAAGGAAAACCAAATCAAAACAAGAATTAAAACTTTGATCTAAGAAGAATTAACCTAAACTACCCTAAATTCTAGAGAGAATGGAGAGCTTCTCTCTCTAGAATTCTAACCTAAACCATGATGAAAACTAAAAACTATGACTACTTGGTTCACTCTCCTCCAATCCTTGGGTTCAATAGCATCAGAAATGAGTTGGATTGGGCCCAAAATGCTTTAGAAATCACTGGCGACAAGTTGCCTTTAGTGAGTCACGCTGATCCTGCGATGCGTCCACGTGGGCCGATGCATACGCATCTTTAAACGCCAGGCAACTATGACAAATTTTATATCATTTTGAAGTCCCGAATATTAGCTTTCCAATGCAACTAGAACTGCCTCATTTGGACCTCTTTAGCTCAAGTTATGATCGATTAGGTATGAAGAGGTCAGGCTTGACAGCTTTGCGATTCCTTCATTTCTTCATGAGTTCTCCCACTTTTCATGCTTTTCTTCATTCCTTCAACCCAATCTTTGCCTTCTAATCCTGAAATCACTTAACAAATATATGAAGGCATCGAATGGAATTTAAGTGAATTAAATTTAGCTATTTTAAGGCCGAAAAAGCATGTTCACACTTAAGCATAAATTAAGGGAGAATTACAAAACCATGCTATTTCATTGAATAAATGTGGAAAAAGTTGATAAAATTCCCTAAATTACTTTATGTCCTTAGCCTCATGGGGAACACCCATCGCAGTAACCAAATCCGTTACCAAAGCCAAAAATGGGAGGTTGCCCTTAGCCTGGACACGACCCATTGCTTGTCGGATGAGGAGAGGGATGTTGATGGGCCTTTCAATGAGTATGCACCAGACAAGAAGGGCCAAGTCCGCTATGATGGATGACTCATAAGTGCTCGGAAGTACATAGTGGGACAAGATTTGGTCCCACACTCGAGCCTCCAAAGCAAGTGCGCATGTGTCAATGCACTTAGGCCGGGGCCTGAGTCTCTCTTGGGTCCAATGTGTTTCCAGTTGGGCAATGACCCTAAAGATAGAATCCCAATCAAAACTGCATGTGCAGCACTGTAGTAGGACTTCTTGGTAACTATCCATCCCATCCGGCACTGGCAAAACCTTATGTATCCTCTGAATGGCTTATTCCGAAATGGGGACTTACTCCCGGCGCACAAAAACTGATTGAAGAGAAGGTGAGTGGTAATTAGAGTAGAACTCCACCACCCAAGAAAGATTTGCTTCCTACGGGGTAAGACAAACTGAACAAGGTACTCCAGAGGAACGAGGTGAGGTTCAGAGTGGTAATTCCTTTCAAGCAAAACAAGGATCATGAGCTCACAAAAGTGATTGGTGAGCCTTACGGAGTCTTTGGCAGGGTTTCCCTTCTGTTACTCATCAATATGAATGATCCTTTTCACCCTCTTGGAAGGCGGCTTAACTTTTGGTGTAGGGCACGCCTTGGTAGTTATTCTTCGAGGTGCCCTTTTTGTAGGCGGCTTTTTCGAAGCCTTTTCCTTGTCCTTTCTGATGGCCATCCTGAAAAAGGAAGGAAAAGCGAAAAACATTAAACTCAAAGAAACAACACATAAATAATAACATGAAAATGAGAAATAATGCCACAAAGGAGTAAAGCGTCTTGAAGACATGACAGATGCAACATGTAAACAAGAAAATAATATAATTATGGGGCACATCACTAGCATGAGATGCAAGAGTGAGAGAAGCATACAAGTATAAGGCATGAGAAGAATAAGCTCAAGCATCAATAACAACACAAAGTAACACATGCAAGAAAGATAATAAGCACAAGAAAATGATTCACCTAGTCTAACTCTAGGACAATGAAGCATGCAAATGGAATAAAGTGGAGTTAGAGAAAGTGGAATCAAAAATCTTGCAATATGGTACAAGGAAGCAAGTCATGGGTAATGAGCATATGAATGGTAAAAATGAAGTACAATAGGCTCAATGCACAATAAAAAAGCAAGTGTAATGAGAAAGGAACACTAAATGGAAAGCATAATGTCAAAATGAACTAAAAATATCATAAGTGCTTTTCAACAAACACTTGGTGTGCAACATTCAAACAATAAGCAAGTTGGAAAAATTCAAAAATGTAATACCCAAAATGAAATACCAATAATTAAAACAACACCACAAAACACAAATAAACCAAGTGATATCAAAATATCCAACCAATGCAAGCAATATAACGAAGTTCAACACCCATGGAAAAATGCAAAAAGAAAGAGAAGAGACAAAATGAAATGTAAATAACAAAATCAAAATGTAATTAAGAAGAAAGAAAAAAAAGTAATAGCATGCATTTAAAAAGAAAGGAAGATTGAAAAGCAAAAGAAAAAGAAAAGAAATAAAACCTTGAGAGGAAGAAGAAAGCGAAGTTGAGTGTAGGTGAGAAGAAGAGAAGAAAAGAAAATGTGGAACCGCTGGAGGTGGTGGTCACTGGTGGTTGAAGTTGCTGGTGGTTGTGGGTGGAGAAGAGGTGATAAGAGGGGAGAGGAAGAGAGGAAGAAGGGAAAGAAAAAAGGAAATAAAGAGAGAAGAGATGCGTCGGTGATGCGACGCGTACGCCTCATCCATGCATACGCGTGGAAAATGGAAATAGGGTAGTGACGCACAAGCGTAGACCACACCCACGCGTGGTTAGCAGAGATGGAAGAGGATGCGTACGCATCAGGTGACGCGCGCACGTGGGGGTAACTGTGTGCTGTGCACAGAAGCAGTGCAAGGTTCGCGCAACTCTCTGGATTTTTGTACCAGGAGTTGCAAAATCCGCAATCGATGCGTAGGCGTTGCCCACGCTTATGCGTGGGTGTGCCAATGATCCAGTGACGCATATGTGGCATATGACGCGCGCCCGTGAAGTGAGTTTGTGCTTCACGCACAAGGGCAGCATTACTCCGGCACAACTCTCTGGATTTTATACCAGGAGTTACAACTTGATCACATGACGCGTGCGCGTCGCCCACGCTTACGCATGGGTGTGCAGAATGAACAAATGACGCGTGCGCGGCACCGACGCTTACGCGTGGGGAGGACTGTGCTCCCAGCATCATTCTCGCATAATTCCAATGTAACTCTCGGGTTTTTTGTACCAGGAGTTTTGGAGACACATCGACGCTTGCGCATGGGCCAACCCCCTTTTTTTCATACAAATGAAGAAGGCCAATTATAATACAATCTTGGCAGTCATTCAAGATAGATAGTTCAAACCAATCAAAATTTCATGCAATACTCAAAATGAAGTATTTTCTTCAATATTATCAATTCAACCAAACCAAGATCAAGGAAATCCTCATGAATATCACAACAATTCAACAAAATCAACAAAATCTAGCATACCTAAACAAACTCAACAATATCAAGCAATCACAAAATCCAACAAGGGTTCTAAAACTATTTGCAAGAAATTATGTACAAGGAAGATCATACCATGGTGGGGTGTCTCCCACCTAGCACTTTTCTTTAACGTCTTAAAGTTGGACAGTAATGAGCTTAAGCTTCCTCTTCTTTCGGTGCATCCTCAAGTAGGAACACCTCAACTTCCCTTGGTGACTTGTAGCCATGAAACTTCTTTACTCTATGGCCATTCACTTTGAATGTTACACCACTTTGAGGGTGGAATAATTCGACTACACCATAGGGCTTTACCTCCTTCACTCTAAAGGGACCATCCCACCTTGAACGGAGCTTTCCGGGCATGAATCTGAGTCTTGAGTTGTAAAGAAGAACTTCGTCACCTTCTTGAAAATCTTTCTTGCGGATATGGTGATCATGGAATGCCTTAGTCTTCTCTTTGTAGATCCGTGCATTCTCATATGCCTCCATCCTAAGACATTCAAGTTCCTCTAGTTGCAATTTCCTGGCTATACCCGCCTTGGTGAAATCCATATTGCACTGCTTAACTGCCCAATAGGCCTTATGTTCAATTTCCACCGGGAGGTGGGATGCCTTCCCATAGACAATCCGAAAGGGACTCATCCCTAACGGAGTCTTATAGACCATCCTATATGCCCACAATGCATCTCCCAACCGAGAGCTCCAGTCTTTCCTTTGTGGACTCACCACTTTCTCCAAAATCCGCTTGATCTCCCGGTTGGACACCTCCGCTTGCCAATTGGTTTGGGGGTGGTAAGCGGTTGTAACCTTGTGTAGTATCCCATATCACTTGAGTAGTGCTTCTATCTTCCTATTAGCAATGTGCTGCCTTCTTTCTTTACCATCCAAAGCTTCCTGGGGTTGTTGCTAAACACGCCAATGTTTTCTTGAGTTGGCAACATGCTCGATGCTTCTTCAAGGCTCTAAACATTGCTTCCCACGTTGGCAACGTGGCTGGCAAAGCTTCCTGGCGTTGGCAACGTGGTTGGCGAGGCTTCCTGGCGTTGGCAACGTGGTTGGCAAGGCTTCCTGGCGTTGGCAACGTGGTTGGCACCAAGACTTGGCGTTGGCAACTTGATTGGCACCAAGACTTGGCTGGCAGCACATTCTGGCGTTGGCAACTTGGCTGGCAGCACATTCTGGCGTTGGCAACTTGGCTGGCAGCACATTCTGGCGTTGGCAACTTGGCTGGCACCCAAGACTTGGTGCCTAGCCAAGCAACCATTTCTGGCGTTGCCAATGATAGTGGCGTTGGCAACGTGCTCGAGGTTGTTTCCTATGGTGCCAAAGTTGCTTGGCGTTGCCTTGAATAACGCCTATGGTTCTTGGCGTTGGCAACGCCCTCGAGCTCCTCTTCAAGGCTTCATTCTTGTTGCTTGGCGTTGCCTTGAATAACGCCAGTGAAGTAGCACGTTGGCAACGTGCTCGAGCTTCCTGGCTGGGCAAAGTTCCTTGTTTGTGTGGCGTTGCCTAGGGACACGCCTATGGTTCCTGGCGTTGGCAACGCCCTCGAAGCTCCTTCATGGCCCAAGTTCCTTGCTTGTGTGCGTTGTCCATAGTAACTCACTCCTTTCTCCAAGTTGGCAACGCCAACTTCTCTTCCAAGGCTGCCTGGCGTTACCTTCAACAACACAGCCTATTCTTCAAGTTGGCAACGCCAACTTTGCTTCTCCAGGGCTGCCTGGCGTTGCCTTCAACAACGCCCTCCATTCTCCAAGTTGGCAACGCCAACTTGTGCTTCTCCAGGGCTGCCTGGCGTTGCCTTCAACAACGCCCCCTTTTCCCAAGTTGGCAACGCCAACTTCTTGCAAGGCTGCCTGGCGTTGCCTTCAATAACGCCCCCTTTTCCCAAGTTGGCAACGCCAACAACTTTTTTTTTTCTTCTTGCCCAGCTTGCATCATTCTTGCTTCCATGCTTCCTTGTTTCATCACCTATCATCAACAAAGGAAATAGCTTCAAAGTCTTACCAATTCATGCAATAAATTTCATGAGATTCATTCATACTCATTCATGTATGTATTCTTTAAATCATTTGCATGAATTTGGCTAGCATCAACATGTTCCTTGGTGTTCTCATGCATGAAGATAAAACTCATAAAAGGACTTGTTTATTTAGAGAAAATGAGTGAAATTAAGCTAAAACCAACTAAACTAACTAGCTAATATAACAAATATGCAATTGCATCACAACACCAAACTTAAAGTGTTGCTTGTCCTCAAGCAAAATATAGAAACTTTGTCACAAGAATCTAAGATGTAAGACTTGAATGTTCTTCCAGAGAGTAATTTTTCATTGAGCATGTCATCCTCACTTGTGTGGTCATTAATTTATTGTAATTGAACACAACTATTCAACTTTTTCAATTAAAATGCTTGCTTCCATACTAAATTGGTTAACTTCACTAGACTTCTTCTATACCTTAGCACTTGACCCTTGAACCATTCTTTCCTTGATGCTTCTCTTCTTTTTTATATTCCCCTTTTTTTTTAAATGAGCTCGAAATCTTGTCTTAAGGCAGCTCTTTAGCATGAGCTTTCAATCAACAATCCCAAACCAGTTGGTTCAAGTTGTTAAGTGTTGAGACACTCTTAAAGATTTACTAACTCAAGCCTCTCTCCTTAACACATTCAGTCACAGGCATGTAACATTGAAATTTTGTTTGGATAGTGGTGTCCAGCACCTCTTTGGGTTGCTAAATATTCTGTTATAGAGCTACTCTTGATTGTGGGTTTTCAATCGATAATCCCGAGTTAGTTAACTCAAGTTATCGGGTGATGAAGCACCCCTCGGATTTACTAGCCCAAGTATGTCCCTTAACATCAATCACCACAGACACATATCCAAATTTTGTCATTGATGCCTAGCCTTTCATTCTTTGTACTCTATTTTCTTTATTGTCAAGGTTATTTGTGCTTTTACTGATAAAGTCTTTGTGATCCTTAACCGAACTAGTCTTGTATAAGCAAGCATTCTTTTGAATTTCTTGAACATTGATTCTTTCACAATAATTGTATATATACTAGCACCTTTCTTATGGGACAACATGATTCTTTTTAAGCTAGAATTCTCTCTGTTCTTGTTCAAACTACATCTTTTATTCCATTGACAAGTAAAAGTACTTAAGACAAGCAATCATTCCAAACCTGTGAGTGGTGATGCATGGAATGGGCAACATAAAAGAAAATGCTTCAAAAAGAAAAAAAATGCATTTTAGAAGGTATACCATATTTCAGACATACATCTTCTTTATTTAATAAAACATAAAGAAAAACAAAGGAACTTCACCACCTTTAGTCTTCATGTCCCTTTTCCCTTGCTTGATTCTCCTTGCTTTCCTTTCCCTTTTGGATCTTCTTTCTTTTTCTTTCTCAGCTCTCCTTGTTGTTTTGTTGTTGAGTCTCCCTTTGGATCTTCTTTCTTTTTCCTTCTTAGTTCTCCTTGTTGTTTTGTTGTTGCATCCCCCTCTTCTCTTTGCCACACTCCTGAGCTTATCATTGTCTCATTTAGCCTCTGTTGATTAAATCTCACCCTTGCAAGTTCCTGCTCTTCAAATATCTTGCGAGCTTCATTAAAGGTTTTAATTTGTGGGTTGAGTAATGGGGGTGTGGAACAGAGGTAACTGAGCTTTTCTTGGGTGCATATATCATAGTCAAGTCTGTCCTTATGCCTGGCTTCCCTGAACATTCTGCTTTCATTGAACTCTTTGTGAAATGTATCATGTCTAGCATCCAACCTATGGAGAAGCTCTCTTTGCTGAGCTTGCTCTTTCCTTAGTTGAGCTTGTTCTTGTATTACTTTCTCCATGGCTTTTTCATGTTCCACAGTTGAATTGTTGATGGCTTCCTGCATCTTGGCATATTGTTCTTGTTGTAATTCCATCATGTGTGTTTGGTATTCATTTTGTTGGTTCATCCATTGAACTTGAATCCCTCTTTGTTGATCCATCAATTGCCAAAGGTCCCTTTGTTGTTGAGCTTGTTCCTCTTGGCTTCTTTGAATTTGTGAATATTGCCCAGAAATTCCTTCCAAGGCGGCTTGGAGTTGGTTCATGTTCAAGGTATGAGGTTCTTCCATTTCTTGAGGCTCCTCCTCTTGTCTTGCTTCTTTCCTTTTCTTCCTTCTTGCTAAAGGTTGCCTTTCCAATTGGGTTGTGGTGATGAATTCCAACCTTTCTCGAGTAAGAGGTTTTCCAACAGAGACCACATCAGTTTCTCCAAATTCTTCCAGAGGCACTCCAGCTTCTTCACATAGGCGCAGAATAGTACTAGGATATCCTAGCCAGCTGTCCTGTTTGACTTTTTGAGCTATGTCAATGATGTTCTTGGCTATAATGTCTCCAACATTGATTTCCCCTCCTTTCATTATACAATGGATCATTATTGCCCTATTCACCATTACCTCAGAATTATTTGAGGTAGACATCAATGATCTCCTCACTATGTCATGCCTCCTTTTGCTTGAGGTATGAGATCACCTCTCCGAAGTTTGAGTGGTTGTCCATGTGAATCCAACACCCAATCCGTGCCTACTCTGCATAAGTCACTTACCACATCCATATATCTTGGGTCATTTTCAACCCTTTCTTCATAGCTAGCTCGTTTGAACTGTTTTGCCTTGACCTTTAGCACCCTGTTGATGGTGTCCGGGCTAAAATCAACAGTCACACCTCTTACATAACTCATGTATGGTTCTTCATCATCATATTCTCTTATCACATTAGTGTAGAACTCATGGATGAGAAGCATGCTCACTTCTTGAGGTTGGTCACAGAGAAGCTCCCATCCCCTTTTTCTGATTATTTTTTGTATTTCAGGGTATTCATCTTTTCTTAGCTTGAATGGTAACTCTGGAACAACATCTTTGCTTGACATCCAGCTGAAGATACGCTCGTTGTGTTTGGATTTGAATCTTCTTTGATCAAATTCATCTTCTCTCCTATCCCTTGATGATGAGGCCATTGAAATTCACTTGCAAGGGTTGAATCTTCCACACCAAACTTAGATGAATGCTTGTCCTCAAGCACAAGGAAAATGGTTGTGAATGGGGGAGATATATGACAACAACGTGACTTAGGCAAGCTAGAAAATGATGGTGAGGGGAGGTGGAGTGTTTCGGTTATGTGAGGGGATGTAATGCTTCATGAGTTTTGTTGGGTAAAGATTAGGCCTAAGGCAAGAATATAGAAAACATGGAATGAATTGGGGGTGTAGTGTGACTTCGGGTGATGAAATGAGGTTATTGGGGTAGGAGAATGAGTGAGGAAGAGTGAGGTTTGATGAATATGGTTGAAGTATTTAAAGTGAAATTTGGTGGGGATGCATGGTTCTAGTGACATTTAAGGCTCGGTCATGGCATGGGGAGCATGCTTCCTTGTGCCCAATGCATGTTGAGTTGTTTTTCCCCATGCACAAAGTTCAAAACTCATGTGACTTCCCTTCCTTGTGTATCCGTGACCTCACTCTCCAAGATTCCCCATCACTTCTTTCTTTCTTTCATTATATGCTTCCAAGATTCCCCATCACTTCTTTCTTTCTTTCCTGCAACAAAATTCCAAAAGCTTGAGATTCTTAAAGTGACATTACTAGCTAACAACTTATGATGATATTCCTATGCAAAATTGACTAAACTAAAATTAAAATTTATGATTTGATTCCCTAATCTATTTTTCTAGCATTAGTAATGTAAGTAAAGACACCAAACTTAGTTTGTGACTAAGTGTTCTATGGAATTAATTCCAAAGATAGCCACATCAAACTTAGTATTTTACCTACATTATATGCTATTTCACGTTTTTTTTTTTAACTAAAATAGATGACTATACTTTCATAGTCTAGCATTCTCGTGTATATATGGACACCAAACTTAGTTTGTGGCTAAGTGTTGTAGAACACACTTTTGCCATTACTTCAAGATTGGCCACACCAAACTTAGTGCCTTGCATACACCATGTACTAGTCTACTTAATCATTATTGACTACTAAAGTATGAAAATAAAAGACTCCCTGTGCATGGGTTGCCTCCCATGAAGCGCTTGTTTATTGTCCTTAGCTTGACACTGCAGCTTCTTTGCTCATGTTAAGAGTTGCACACTCTCTTCCTTGCTCCAGGGGCCACCAAAATAGTGCTTCACCCTATGTCCATTAGCTGTGAAGGTTTGCTTTGAGGCTTCATCAAGTAATTCGACATAGCCATGAGGTGATACTTTGGTGATGGTGTATGGCCCAGTCCATCTAGACCTCAACTTCCCAGGGAAAATCTTCAATCTTGAGTTGAATAGCAACACCTTTTGGCCCGGTTCGAATGTTCTTTGAGAGATCCTCTTATCATGCCATCTCTTTGCTCTCTCTTTGTATATTTTGGCATTTTCATATGCCTCCAATCTGAACTCCTCAAGTTCATTGAGTTGTAGCAACCTCTTCTCTCCTACTGCTTGAGCATCTAAATTCAGAAGTTTGGTGGCCCAAAAGGCCTTATGTTCAAGCTCCACAGGGAGGTGGCATGCCTTTCCATACACCAGCTGAAATGGAGATTTTCCTATGGGTGTCTTGAAGGCTGTCCTATATGCCCAAAGTGCATCATCCAGCTTCCTGACCCAATCCTTTCTTGTTGTTCCCACAGGTTTCTCCAAGATTCTTTTTAGCTCTCTGTTGGCAAGTTCAGCTTGCCCATTGGTTTGTGGGTGATATGGTGTGGCCACTTTGTGAGTAACACCATATTTGTGGAGTAAAGAATTTAGTTGCTTGTTGCAAAAGTGGCTTCCCCCATCACTTATAAGTCCTTTGGGCACTCCAAATCTAGTGAAGATGTTCTTCTTGAGGAATTGCAAGACCACGTTGGTATCACATGTGGTGGTGGCTATTGCTTCTACCCATTTGGAGACATACTCTACTGCTACCAAGATGTATTTGAATGTGTAAGATGGAGGAAAAGGTCCCATGAAATCTATTCCCCACAGATCAAAGAGTTCCACTTCCAAAATGAACTTCTGAGGCATCTCATTTTTCTTTGACAAACCCCCTGTTCTTTGACATTCATTGCAATGGCTCACGAACTCTCTAGCATCCTTGAAGATTGAGGGCCAATAGAAACCACTTTGAAGGACCTTTGCAGCCGTTCTTTCAGCTCCAAAATGACCACCATAACTAGAGTTGTGACAATGCCATAGTATGTTCTTCATCTCATCCTCTGACACACATCTTCTTATCATTCCATCTGGGCATCTTTTGAACAAGAATGGTTCATCCCAGAAGAAGAACCTAGCCTCATGCAACAGCTTCTTAACTTATTGTTTTGTGTACTCTTGTGGAATGATTCTTCCCGCCTTATAGTTGGCCATGTCTGCAAACCAAGGGACATGTTGAATTTGCAAGAGGTGCTCATCTGGAAATTCTTCATTTATTGATGGAAGGTTGTCTTGGCATGTGTCTTGTGGGAGCCTTGATAAGTGGTCAGCAACTTGATTTTCATTGCCCTTTCTATCTTTTATCTCAATGTCAAACTCTTGTAGGAGTAGCACCCATCTGATTAGCCTTGGTTTGGCATCCTGTTTTGACATAAGATACTTAATAGCAGCATGGTCAGTATACACTAAGACTTTAGATCCAATCAAATATTGTCTAAACTTATCAAAAGCATATACTACAGCTAGTAACTCTTTCTCTGTTGTGGTGTAGTTTCTTTGAGCTTCATTCAATACCTTACTTGCATAGTAGATAACATGAAGCTTCTTTTCCTTCCTCTGCCCCAACACAGCACCGATTGCAAGGTTGCTTGCATCACACATGAGTTCAAAAGGTAGTCCCCAACTTGGGGGTGTGATGATTGGTGCTGTGGTGAGCTTAGCCTTTAGAGTTTCAAAAGCATGTTTGCATTCATCATCAAAGATAAAAGGATTGTCTACCACCAGCAAATTTCTTAGTGGCTTTGCTATTTTGGAAAAATCTTTGATGAATCTCCTATAGAATCCAGCATGCCCCAAGAAACTTCTAACGGCTTTCACACTAGTTGGCAAAGGAAGTTTTTCTATAATTTCTACTTTTGCCTTGTCAACTTCTATACCCTTTCTTGAAATTTTATGACCAAGAACAATGCCTTCGGGTACCATGAAATGGCACTTCTCCCAATTCAAAACTAAATTGGTTTCTTGGCACCTTTTCAAGACTAGGGTAAGATGATGCAAGCAAGTATTGAAAGAGTCACCAAAAACAGAGAAATCATCCATAAAGACTTCAATAAATTTTTCTACCATGTCTGAGAAGATTGATAGCATGCACCTTTGAAAGGTAGCTGGGGCATTACACAGTCCAAATGGCATTCTCCTGTATGCGAAGACTCCAAAGGGACAAGTAAAGGAAGTCTTCTCTTGATCCATGGGGTCAACCACTATCTGATTATACCCAGAATATCCATCAAGAAAACAGTAATAGGCATGGCCAGCCAACCTTTCAAGCATCTGGTCAATGAAAGGTAGAGGAAAGTGGTCTTTTCGTGTGGCATCATTCAGCCTCCTATAGTCTATGCACATCCTCCACCCTGTCACTGTTCGTGTTGGAATAAGCTCATTCTTCTCATTAACAATGACAGTCATCCCCCCTTTCTTAGGTACTACTTGCACTGGACTGACCCATGGGCTGTCAGATATAGGGTAGATGATCCCAGCTTTACACAACTTCAGGACTTCCTTTTGAACCACCTCCTTCATTGTGGGATTCAATCTTCTTTGGAGTTGTACCACTGGTTTGGAATTCTCCTCTAAAAGTATCTTGTGCATGCATACAGCAGGGCTTATGCCTTTCAAGTCATCAATGGTCCATCCCAACGCCTCTTTGTGAGCTTTCAAAACCACAAGGAGCTTTTCTTCTTCCTCTGCATTCAATGTGGAATTGATGATCACTGGGAAGCTGTCCTTCTCACCAAGGAATGCATATTTAAGATGAGGGGGTAGTGGTTTCAACTCTTGTTGTGGTGCCTCTTCTTTCGTAGCTTCATTTGGTTCCTTTGATGCTTCCAATTTGTTCCCTTCTTGTCCCTTGATGTTGTGGACTTCCTCTTGTTTCATTTGATGGTTTGTGTCAAGCACTTCTTCAACCAAAGAGTCTACTACATCAATCCTCATGCAATTTTCTTTCTCAACAGGGTGTTGCATTGCTTTGAAGACATTTATGGTCATTTGCTCATTATGCACTCTGAAAATCATCTCTCCCTTTTCCACATCAATGATTGTTCTAGCTGTAGCCAAAAAGGGTCTACCAAGAATAACTGAATTGTTTCCCTCTTCATCCATGTCTAGGACCACAAAATCAGCTGGAAATATGAAGTTTCCCACCTTCACCAAGAGGTTCTCAAATACTCCATTTGGTATTTTGATGGATCTGTCAGCAAGTTAGAGTGACATCCTTGTGGGTTTAAGCTCTTCAATCATCATTTTCTTCATCATGGTAAGGGGCATTAGGTTAATGCTTGCTCCCAGGTCACAAAGTGACTTGTCAACGGCCATGCTCCCAATCGTGCAGGGTATGAGGAAGCTGCCAGGGTCTTTGAGTTTTGGAGGTAACCCTTTTTGAATGATGGCACTACACTCTTGATTGAGAATCACCGTTTCTTTTTCTTGCCAACTTCTCTTCTTGGTGATCAATTCCTTGAGAAACTTTGCATATAATGGCATCTGTTCCAGAGCTTCTGCCAATGGGATGTTGATTTCAAGTTTCTTGAAGATTTCTAAGAACCTTGGGAATTGTTGGTCCTTTGCTCCTTTGTGTATCCTGGTTGGGTACGGAAGCTTGGGTACATAGGCTTTTACTCCTTCATTTTTGTTTTCTTGTTGTGGATTCACACTCCCATTGCTATCATGGTTGCTCCTTTGTCTGGGTGGATTGCCTTGTGGCTTGACAACTTCTTTGCCTTTGTTAGATGTTGAAGCCTTTTCTTCATCTTGCCTTTCCACATGTACCTCCACTGTGTCTTGCTCTTTGGGTTTTATTGCTTCTTTATTCGAACTTTCACCAACTACCTTGCCACTCCTTAATTGCAGAGCCTTACATTCTTCTCTTGGGTTGGGTATTGTGTCACTTGGGAGAACATTGGTTGGACGCTCGGCTTGTTTGGCTAATTGTCCCACTTGTCTCTCAATATTCTTCATGATGACCTCATGTTCCTTGTGTCCCTTAGCTAAGGCTTGAGTGGTTTGAGCAAGTGCTTGCAAGGTTGCTTCAAGACTTGAGATTCTAGTTTCATGATGGTCAATTGGGGGTATGATGGGGGTTGATTGTTGTTGGAAGTTGTTAGATGGATTAGTGTGGTAATTTTGTGAGTTGGATGATGGTGCAGAGAAGTTATTTTGGTGAGTTTGTGAATTATGATGGGGTGGTTGATATGTGTTTTGTGTTTTTCTATATTGGTTAGTGTTGTTGGCATGGTGATTTTGGTTATTTGTGTTACGGGTTTGATTGTGGTTGCTATTCTTTTGCCAATGGTTTTCACCCCACTTTAGATTGGGATGATTTTTCCAAGATGGGTTGTATGTATCACCATGAAATTCATCCTGAGAATTTGAAGTATTCTGCATGTATTGAACTTGTTCTTGTGGTTGTTCAACAGTGGTCCCTTCACCTTGGTTCCATTCAAGTAATGGTTGATTTGTTGTGTTCACTACTGCAAGTTGCAAACCATCCATTCTCTTTGTTATCATCTCCATTTGTTGTTGGATTTGTTGGTGCATTAACTTATTTTGTGCCAAGATTGCATCAACACCTTCAAGCTCCATTACACCTTTCTTTGGGGTCGGATTGTGCTGCCTCTCTGATGAGTAATAATATTGATTGTTTGCCACAATCTCAATGAGGTCTTGAGCCTCCTCGGCAGTTTTCATCATGTTGAGTGATCCTCCTGATGAGTAGTCTAGTCCCTTCCTTGCTTCTAAGCTTAAGCCTTCATAGAAGTTTTGGAGCTTAACCCAATCACTAAACATGTCAGGGGGACATCTTCTCATTAGTGCCTTATATCTTTCCCAGGCTTCATACAATGACTCCCCTTCCATTTGCCTGAAAGTTTGAACCTCTGTCTTCAACTTGATGATTCTTTGAGGTGGGTAGAATTTTGCTAGAAATCTGCCCATCACATCATTCCAATTGTTGAGGCTTTCCTTGGGGAATGACTCTAGCCATTGAGTGGCCTTGTCCCTCAAGGAGAATGGAAATAGTAGCAGCTTGTAGACATCTGGATGCACTCCATTTGTCTTCACTGTATTGCATATCCTCAGAAAAACAGATAGATGTTGATTTGGGTCTTCAAGAGGTCCCCCTCCATAAGAGCAATTGTTCTGTACCAAAGTGATGAGCTGAGGTTTCAACTCAAAGTTATGGGCATGAACATTTGGTGTAGCAATACTGCTCCCACAATGTCTTGGATCAGGGATAGTATATGAGGATAACACCCTTCTAGCTTGTCCATCATTATTGTTGTTGACCCCTCCAGGAGGATTTTGCATCTCATCCTCCATGACTTGATCTTCTTCCTCTGACTCCTCTTCACCAACTATTAGCTTTCCTCTTTCTGCTCTTCTTATCCTTCGGAGGGTTCTCTCGTCCTCAATATTACGTCTACTAGCTCCTGACATACACAAACAAAACCAAAATCACAAGTGAGACACTCCAGAGCTAGAGTGAATTTGGGGTTAGTGAAATAAAATATCAAACAGTTAGTGGGCTTAACAAAAACACTAAAAAAAATGCTTAATCTAAACCACCTTTCACTTAATCATTGTCAATCTTTCCAATCCCCGGCAACGGCGCCAAAAACTTGATACGTAAAAATTAGATTTCACGTACAACCGGCAAGTATACCGGGTCGTATCAAGTAATAAAACTCACAAAGAGTGAGGTCGATCCCACGGAGATTGGTAGATTAAGCAACTTTAGTTAAATGGTAGATTTAGTCAAGCAAACATAGTTTTGATTTCATGAGCATTTTGATTTTTGAACATAATTGCAAGAATTTAAATGGCAAAGAATGTAAAGAAATAGAAGAGAGAAATAAAGTGAAAGTAAATAACGGAAACTTAAATTGCAAGAAACTTAAATGACATCAAAAGTAAATCGCAAGAAAATAAAGTGTTGAATTCTAAAGAGCAAAAGAGTAAATAGCAAGAAATAAAGAAACAGAATGTAAATGACAAGAATAATAAATTGCAAGAGTGTAAGAGGGAATTGGGCAATGGGTATTCAAGCACTAAGAGCAAAAGAAATGAGAATTAATGATAGAGAGGATCATTAGGGATCAGAGATGCAAGTTTTCATGAATTGATGTTAGTCAAATCCTTCTCAATCATGGGTATAGATCCATGGCAAGTGGGTGATTGAATCCCAATCTCTTGGTGATTCAATCTCTCTCAACATAACCAATTGCCACTCTCGTGATCTAATTGTTCATGAGAAGAGATGAGGCTCAAATCTAATCCAGCCACACAATTCCCATAATCTCAACCAAGGAGAGTTACATCTCACATACTAACCAAGGTGTATTGATTAAAGAAATCATGAAAGGATGAACTCTAAACTGAGTTATGTGGCTCATTCCTCAAATTCACCACATAATTCATATAGATTAACCCCTCTCTCGATGGTGGTTGAATCTTTGAAGATCAAGAATTCCCTCTTTAGATCAACCACTAGAATTGAGGAGGAAAAGATGAGTTCACCAATTCATTCCAACAAGCAGAGCTCTTCCCCCTAATGAAAGTGGGGTTTAGTGAGTCATTGCTCCAATTTCAACAACAATTGCCATAAATCAAAATTAAACTAAATGCAAACAAAGATGAAGAAGAATCAAGAAAGGCTTAGAGCTTAAGAAAAAATGAAGAAGAGAAATTCCAAGAAGAACCAAAAATGCTCCCCCGGGTATCCTCCCGGAAGTGCTCAAAAGTTCTCAAGTAAAAGTGCTAAAAGTATCAAAAAGTTCTAAGTGTCAAAAAGTGTAAAAGTCCCCCCCACGTACACCAATCTCTTCTATTTATATTACTCCTAAAACTCTTTCAAAGATCTTGAATTGGGTTAGCAATATGGGCTTCCTCTTTGTTGAATTCTTGGCTCAATTGGAAGAAGTGTTGCTAGACTTGGAAAGGAAGAGTTCATTCATCATGCTTCTGGCCCGTTGGCTTGGCGCTTTTGTCAATAACGCTGGCCTTAATGCACGTTGGCAACGTGCATCACAATTTCCTGGAAGTGAAGTTTGAGACTTGGGCGTTGCTAGCCCAAGTTGTTGCTAACAACTTGCTTTTCCTCTTCTTGGCTCTACTTTCATGCTAAATGTAGCCCAGAATTTGAGTGTCAACCTTCTGCTTCAATATGGACTATTATACATCATTGGAAAGCTCTTGATGTCTATTTTCCAATGCCACTGGAATCACCTCAATTGGACTTTCCTAGCTCAAGTTATGCTTCCTCAAAGAAGGTAAGGTTAAGCTGCCAAGTTGTTGCCAAAAACGCACCTTCACTCCCAAGTTGGCAACGTGCCCGTGCCTAACCTCCCAAGGCAGGGACTTGGGGCTGGCGTTGTTGCAAAACACGCCCCCTTGCTAGCACGTTGGCAACGTGCTCGTGCCCCCCTCCAGGGCTCATCTCTAGCCTTCTTGAATTTCAACTTCATGTTCTTGTTTTTAGGGCCTAAAGATGACTCTGGTTTGGCTTCAATTTTGTGCTCCACCATAGACTATTATATATGGTTGGAAAGCTATGCATGTTAGCTTTCCAACGCAACTGGAAGCACTCAATTTGGATCTCTGTAGCTCAAGATATCTTCCATTGAAGAGGACATGGTCAGGCTGCCTTGTTGGAGTTGTTGTGGATAACGCCCCTATATTCCAAGTTAGCAACGTGCTGCCTTCTTTCTTTACCATCCAAAGCTTCCTGGGGTTGTTGCTAAACACGCCAATGTTTTCTTGAGTTGGCAACGTGCTCGATGCTTCTTCAAGGCTCTAAACATTGCTTCCCACGTTGGCAACGTGGCTGGCAAAGCTTCCTGGCGTTGGCAACGTGGTTGGCGAGGCTTCCTGGCGTTGGCAACGTGGTTGGCAAGGCTTCCTGGCGTTGGCAACGTGGTTGGCACCAAGACTTGGCGTTGGCAACTTGATTGGCACCAAGACTTGGCTGGCAGCACATTCTGGCGTTGGCAACTTGGCTGGCAGCACATTCTGGCGTTGGCAACTTGGCTGGCAGCACATTCTGGCGTTGGCAACTTGGCTGGCAGCACATTCTGGCGTTGGCAACTTGGTTGGCACCCAAGACTTGGTGCCTAGCCAAGCAACCATTTCTGGCGTTGCCAATGATAGTGGCGTTGGCAACGTGCTCGAGGTTGTTTCCTATGGTGCCAAAGTTGCTTGGCGTTGCCTTGAATAACGCCTATGGTTCTTGGCGTTGGCAACGCCCTCGAGCTCCTCTTCAAGGCTTCATTCTTGTTGCTTGGCGTTGCCTTGAATAACGCCAGTGAAGTAGCACGTTGGCAACGTGCTCGAGCTTCCTGGCTGGGCAAAGTTCCTTGTTTGTGTGGCGTTGCCTAGGGACACGCCTATGGTTCCTGGCGTTGGCAACGCCCTCGAAGCTCCTTCATGGCCCAAGTTCCTTGCTTGTGTGCGTTGTCCATAGTAACTCACTCCTTTCTCCAAGTTGGCAACGCCAACTTCTCTTCCAAGGCTGCCTGGCGTTACCTTCAACAACGCAGCCTATTCTTCAAGTTGGCAACGCCAACTTTGCTTCTCCAGGGCTGCCTGGCGTTGCCTTCAACAACGCCCTCCATTCTCCAAGTTGGCAACGCCAACTTGTGCTTCTCCAGGGCTGCCTGGCGTTGCCTTCAACAACGCCCCCTTTTCCCAAGTTGGCAACGCCAACTTCTTGCAAGGCTGCCTGGCGTTGCCTTCAATAACGCCCCCTTTTCCCAAGTTGGCAACGCCAACAACTTTTTTTTTCTTCTTGCCCAGCTTGCATCATTCTTGCTTCCATGCTTCCTTGTTTCATCACCTATCATCAACAAAGGAAATAGCTTCAAAGTCTTACCAATTCATGCAATAAATTTCATGAGATTCATTCATACTCATTCATGTATGTATTCTTTAAATCATTTGCATGAATTTGGCTAGCATCAACATGTTCCTTGGTGTTCTCATGCATGAAGATAAAACTCATAAAAGGACTTGTTTATTTAGAGAAAATGAGTGAAATTAAGCTAAAACCAACTAAACTAACTAGCTAATATAACAAATATGCAATTGCATCAGGTTCAGATGGTCCGCAACTAAATTTTGTGACCCACTTTGATCCCTAATCTCAATGTCAAACTCTTGCAAGAGCAAGATCCAACGTATAAGCCTAGGTTTCGACTCATTCTTTGTCAACAAATACTTTAAAGCTGCATGATCTGTATATACCATTATTTTCGAGACTAGCAAGTAAGATCTATCCAATGCATGAACAATTGCTAAAAGCTCTTTTTCCGTAGTGGTATAATTGGATTGTGCCTCATCCAATGTCTTTGAGGAATAAGCAATAATGTAAGGGAGCTTACCATCTTGCTATGCAAGCGCGGCACCTACGGCATGATTTGACGCGTGATGATTGGATTTTTGATGGTTTAGAATTTCACAAATGAATTCTCATAGCAAGTATAGTTCCTAAACCAAACAATAATCTTTTCATACAAAAAGTTGTTTGTCACTAAAACAAACCCTAAATTTATAAACCGAAGTATTGAACCTCGGGTCGTTCTCCCTAGGAATTACAATAAAGTGTCTTGTTATTGGTTATGAGTTATTTTGGGGTTTTTGAGATTTTAGACAAGAAATATAAATGGCAAAGAAAATAAACTAACAACTAACAAAGCTATTGGCAAGATATGAGAACTAGAAATCCTATCCTAGTTATCCTCCTCAATTGTGACCACAATTTATTCATTGCTACCACTTAGTTAACCTCTAACTAAGGAGGAAAATCAAGTGGATGAATCAATTTGATTTCTCAAGTCCTAATCAACTCCTAAAGGAAAGACTAGCTTTAGAGGCATTCAAATCAATTAGCAACTTCTAATTATCAATCAACAAAGGGATTAGATAACTCAAGAGTCACTAATTACTCTACCAAAGCCAAGAAAAACAAAAGCTACACTAAAATCCAACCAAGCATTTCATCAAACACTTGGAAGGTACAAAAGAAAAGCAAAGTAAATTGACAAAAAGAATGGAATCTAACAACAATTATTGAAAAGAATTAACAACAACAATCAAAAGAAACATATTTATTATGAATTACCTTGAATTGAATGGAAAGAGAATGGAAGGAACAAGAGTAGATCAACAACAAAGTATAGGAACAACATAAAGGAAATTACAACAAAAGAATAGAAGAAGAATGAATGTAATAACAAGGAATTGAAAGGTAGAAGTAGAAGAGAACATGAATTAAAACCTAGATCTAGAAATTCTAATCTTAACCTAATCCTAATTCTAGAGAGAAGTGAGAACTTCTCTCTCTAGAAACTAACTCTAACTACTAAACTAAGCTAAACTAAACTAATGGTAACTAAGTGTAAAAGTATATGGATTCCCCTTCAATCCTTGGCTTAAATAGCATCAGAAATGAGTTGGATTGGACCCACAAGGCTTTAGAATTTGCTGGCCACGTATTGCTTTAAGTGGATCATATGGCAGCAACGATGTGTGCGCGTACAGTGCACGTGCGCATCACCATACGTGTAGCAACTATGGCAAATCTTATATCATTTCGAAGCCCCGGATGTTAGCTTTCCAACCCAATGAGAACCGCATCATTTGGACCTCTATAGCTCAAGTTATGGTCGATTAAGTGCGAAGAGGTTGGCTTGACAGCTTTTGTGATTCCTACATCTCTTCATGAGTTCTCCATTTTTACATGCTTTTCCTTCATTCCCTTGATCCAATCTTTGCCTCCTAAATCTGAAATCACTTAACAAACATATCAAGGCATCTAATGGAATCAAGGTGAATTAAATTTAGCTATTTTAAGACCTAAAAAACATGTTTTCACTCTTAAGCACAATTAAGGGAGAAGTTATAAAACCATGCTATTTCATTGAATAAATGTGGGTAAAAGGTTATAAAATCTCCTAAATCAAGCATAAGATAAACCCTACAAATGGGGTTTATCAACGCGTTGCACATGATCTCAAACGGCTGCGTCCAGTCAGGGCCCCTCACAATTGGTGTCGTGGTAAGAGCTCTCCTCAACTCCTCAAATGCTTCTGCACAAGGACTATCAAACTCAAAGTCTACGTCCTCTTGGAGTAGGCACAATAACGGCAATGCAATCTTGCTAAAATTCTTGATAAAGCACCTATAGAATCCTGCATGCCCCAAAAAAGAACGGACCTCCCTCAAAGAAGAGGGGTGAGGTAAACTGGTAATGACATCAACCTTGGTCGGGTTCACAGAAATGCCCTTATCAGAAACTGTGTCCTAAGACTATGCCTTGTCTCACCATGAAGAGACATTTTTCAAAATTAAGGACAAGGTTAGTGATAACACACATCTCCAAGACCTTGGCCAAGTTCTCTAAACAACTATCAAAAGAAGTCCTATATACACTGAAATCAACTATAAAGACTTCCAGACAAGTCTCCATAAGATCGGAAAAGACACTAGTCATGCACCGCTGAAAAGTGGCAAATGCATTGCATAACCCAAATGGCATTCTTTTGTAAGCAAAGGTGCCAAAGGGACAAGTAAAGGTAGTCTTTTCCTGATCCTCAGGAGCAATATGTATCTGGAAGTAGCCAGTAAAACCATCAAGAAAGCAGTAATGAGATTTACCTGCAAGTCGGTCCAACATCTGGTCAATGACTGGCAAAGGGTGATGGTCTTTCCTTGTTGCGGCATTCAACTTCCTATAATCAATCCATACACGCCAAGCATTTTGCACTCTTGTGGTGACCTCTTCACCATCATCCTTCTTGATAGCAGCGATTCTTGATTTCTTTGGAACAACTTGAACTGGGCTCACCCACTAACTGTCGAAAATCGGATAGATATTACCCGCATCAAGTAGCCTTGTGACTTCCTTTTTCACCACATCAAGAATAGTGAGGTTGAGCCTCCTTTGAGGTTGTCTAAGCATCCGAGCTCCCTCTTGGAGAAAGATTCGATACATGCACATACGAGGGTCAATCCCCATAATGTTGGCCAAGCTCCAACCAGTTGCTTTCTTATGCTTCCTTAGGGCCTCTAGGAGATTCTCCTCTTCTTGGCTAGAGAGCTCAGTAGAAATGATTACTAGAAACCTTTGGTTGTCTTCAAGGAATGCATACTTCAAATGAGAAGGTAGAGACTTTAATTCACTTTTCGCTTCAAGTTGAGGTTCCTTTTCACCAAGATCATGAAGCTGATTCTCCTCAACTTTCTTTTGTTCATCCTCATGTTTATCCTTCTCTTCAACAACAAGATAGTACAACTTGTTTTGATCTTCCCTTTGTATCTTCACTTCTACCTCATCAATCACATCACATCAGAAACTGGAGTGCTCTTCAAGTGGATGTCTCATAGTCTCTTCCAAGTTAAACTTGATGGTCTTGTCATCTACCTCAAAAGGGTATGTGTCGATAAAGGCATCCAATTTAAATTTAGAGGTCTTCAAGAAAGTTCTACCAAGCAAAATGGAGGAAGAACTTCCATTATCAATCAAAGGCATTTCAAGGATATAGAAATCAACCGGAAACACTAAATCCTTGATTATCACAAGCACATCTTCCGCTATCCCTACTATGGTGATTACACTCTTATCGGCTAAAACAAATTTGGCGACTGACCTTTTCAATGGAGCTAAATTCAACCTTGCAAATATAGAAAGTGGCATGATACTTAGACAAGCCCCTAAATCGCACACGCAATCATAAAATGCAACTCCACTAATCCAACACGCCACTAAACATGGTCCGATGTCACTACACTTTTCTGGAATAGACTTCATCAATGAAGAAATAGAACTACCCAATGACAATGTTTCCAACTCACCAATCCTATCTTTCTGTGTGCACAAGTCCTTTAAAAACTAAGCATATTTCGAAATTCGTTGAATGGCATCAAGAAGTGGAATGGTTACCTCAACCTTCTTGAATACTTAAAGCATGTTGGGATCAAACTCCGGAGTTTTCTTGGCCTTCTTTACCATGGAAGGGAATAGGATAGGAATGGATTCATCCATTATGGCCTCCTTCTTGGGTTCCTTTGGACTCACCTCTTCTTCCTCTTGCTTTGTGTCTACCTCCTCTTCTTCATGTGGAACTTCAACAACCACTTCCTCTTCATGAATGTCTTCCATGGTCCTAGGAGGTATCTCC
This sequence comes from Arachis hypogaea, assembly GCF_003086295.3. Lineage (NCBI taxonomy): Eukaryota > Viridiplantae > Streptophyta > Magnoliopsida > Fabales > Fabaceae > Arachis > Arachis hypogaea. Next base: position 67,650,210 of record NC_092039.1, on the reverse strand, counting down.
TCCAATGTAGTCCCCGACTGTAGAGTGATGGTGTTGAGACCGCCCTTTGGGTTCTGAAGGGGTTGGGGTGGAAGGCTAGAAGAGGTTGAGGCTTGATTGGTGTTGTTGGAGGGAGGTAAAGACATCCTTGAAAGCATTTCAGTGATGTTGGACAATTGAGCATTTATGTTACCAAATTGAGTCTTATTGTTCTCTTCATGTTTTTCTACTATAATTCTAAGTCTTTCTTGCTCATGGTAGAGTGCACAATTAGAATCATCAATTTGGTTGGTAGAAGAGGAAGATAATTGGTTGGATTGTTGTCTTTGGTGTGGTGCTTGATATCTAGAGTGGTTGTTTTGCTTTTGGTGAGATGCTTGGTATGATTGGTTATGGTTTTGGCTGGCTTGATGGTTGTTCTTGTGATATTGGGATGAAGATTGGTGGATTTGGTGAGAAGAGGAATTGTTCCATCTTTGGTTTTGATTGTTCCCTTGTGCATTGTCCCTCCACTTTTGGTTGGAACTGTTACTATAAGAGTAATTGTTTTAGCCTTGAGATTGATAGGGTGGACGGTTGTTGTAGTTCACATTTGCTACTGCAAGGGTATAATCCTCTTGAACTTGGTGGCATTGGTCGGTGTAATGAGTGGTACTACAACATAATCCACATACTCCAGGAGGCCCTTCGATTTGGAGGATTTGGGTTGGGGCTTGGACGGCTTGGATGGAGTAGAATTCCTTTTGTTCCTTGCGCATCTCCGTGAGGAGAGTGGTCATGTCCCTAAGCACTTTGGTCAAAGTTGATTCGGAAGGAGGTGCTTCCACCACACCCTTGAGGGGGTTGTTCCTCACCTTTACATGTTGTGTACCCTCGGCGACATCATTTATCAAGCACCAAGCTTCCACCGCCGTCTTGTTTTTGGAAAGGGAACCACCGCTAGAAGCGGTGAGCAATCTTTTATCCACCACACAAAGACCTTTGGTAAAATAGCTAATTAGCAAGTGAGTGTCCAATCTATGGTGTGGACAAGATTCCAATAGTCTCTTGAATTGAGTCCAATACTCATATAGGGTCTCTTGGTCCTTTTGCATTACACCGGAGATTTCTTTCTGGATATAGTTGGTCTTCTCCGACGGAAAGAACTTATCTAAAAACTCTCTTCTCAACAAATCCCATTCGGTTACAACTTCATCCGGTTGGGAGTAGAACCACTCTTTTGCTTGCCCCTCAAGAGAGAAGGGGAAAGAAAAAACCATGATGGCAATCTCATCGGCTCCATGCCTTCGAGCCGTAGAACAAGCAACTTAAAAATCTCTTAGATGTTTGATGGGGTATTGGCACGGAAGTCCATGATACTTGGTGAGCAAATTAATCAAGCTATTCTTTAACTTAAAGTTCGGATCAATATTTAAATATCTAGCTTGCAATGGTTGAAGAATAAGATCCGAAGCCCATTGTTTGTGCAAGGTTATCCTTCATGGCTCCGCCATGAAATTTTCACCTGTAGGATGAAAAGATGTATCAGTGGTATCAATAGAAGAATAGGAAGTTGTGGACTCTAAGTCGTTCTCGGTTCCACCTAGTGGTTCAGAAGGTTCCTCAAAAGGGACCGAAGCACTAGCCGTATAGCTCAACTGCTGCCTAGCTTGTCGAGTGTGAAACAAAGTTCTTTCAATCTCAAGATCAAGCTCGGATAAGTTAGCGTTCGGTTGAGATCGAGTCATCAAACTTGGGAGTCAGAGCTCATGCATTAAAGAAATCTAAACTAAAAACAAAATATTGAAAGCAAGTAAACTATCTACACAATTCACATATTCACATAACCAATATCAAGGAATATGTTACAACCATTCCCCGGCAACGGCGCCGAAAATTTGATGCCAAGATTTATCGTTGGTAAAGAATTTAACAAAAATAGTTACGTTGCAAGTATAGTTCTAAACCAACAATGGATCCTCAAATCAAATTTTAATATGGTTGTCACAAAGTTCAACCCCAATAAAGTAAAATGAAGTATTCAAACCTCGGGTCATCTCACAAGGAATGGGCAAACATGTGCATCAATATTGGTTAGAATTCCGGGGTTGGGAGTCATAAACAAGAATTTAAACTACTAAACTTAACATGCAAGGAATCTTAAAGTGCAAGAAACTAAATCAAATAACTAAGGTATGAGCAAATTCAAGCTAATAAGAGAACATATAAATCTACTTCTATTCTAGCGCTAAGTAAACAATTAACTAACTATAACAAGAATTAAGCAATTGGAATTTTTGGGTTTCAAATATTAATAACAAAAGGAACTCTTGGCTAGGCATAGGAATTGGGATCACCATCCTTGTCTAATAACCATATCTTGACAATTATGAGGAACCAAGATCATTAAGTCTACCTCTATGCTTGAAGTATGTATAATGTCTACTTCCAAGCTTGAAGTACGTTAAATGGCTTGATCAATCTCAACTCATAAGTCCCAATCCAACTACTAATTGACGTAGTAGTAGATTAGTGTCAATGGGTATCAACTTGACCACTAGGGTTCTCAAATCACCAAATAAATTATACCCAATGACTCAAGTTTGCCCAATTCCCTTTGCCTAGGCCAAGAGTAAAGAAAACTACTCCATAATCAAAGGAAACATTTCATCAAACACATGGTATGCATTAACAAAAGACATATTCAAATTGCAAATAAATTGAAAATTATAAGTACTCACTAACAAATATCAATGGAAAACAACTCAAATAACACTATCAACCATGGAAACATCAATGCACTAATGGAAATTCAAAATACACATAGTTCATAAAATAAGAAGAAAAGGGAAAATAACAAGAAAACGTGAATTCAACACAAGATCTAAACAAAATCATAACTAGAAAACTCAAATTAAGTAATTGAAACTAGAAATTAACAAAACCCAATTCAGAATTTCAAGAAAGGAGACTCAAAACAAACTAGATCTAGAGAGAAGTAAGAGTTTCTCTCTCTAAAACACAAGTACCAAAAATAGCTAAAATTGTGTGTATAGTGTGTATCATTGATTCCCCACCTTCTCCCTTCAATTCCTGGGTATTTTCCATGCAGAATCAAGATGGATTTGGACCTGGAGCTCCCCAGAAATTGCCAGTCACGATTTCATTAATGAAGTCACGTGCTGGGCATCACGCGTGCGCGTCAGCTACGCGTGGGCATCATCTGAGTTTTGCAAGCCACGCGTACGTGTCAGCCACGCGTACACGTCAGTCTCCCCTAAAATTCAACAACCGCCAATCCCTTGGTCACTTAATTCTAATTAGAGGGTGATGTTCAATTCTAGTTTATATGCCACAAAAACCCTAATTACCCAAATATAAGAGGATTATATGTCACGTATCTGTTGAAATGTCATCATATCATGTTTTTCTATACTTTTCATACAAGAAATTGATAATTAGTGCTTAAATATTGCATTCTTTTGTGCTTAAATAGTATATTTCTTTGATCTTTTGATTTGATAAACTTTGTAGAAAATAAGAAGAAAAAGAAGCAAAAAAAGCACAAAATAAGCTAAAAAAGAGAAAAAAAGAATTTTGGGGCACACTTTGAAGTTTGAGCACGCTTTGGACATTAGGCCACGCTTTTTGAAAATAAAATGTGGCGCTCTTAAGCTTGGAAACAAGGCCAAAACAAGGATAGCGCTCACTTAGCGAGCACTTTGCTCACTCTAGTGAGCATTGTCGCGCATCAAAGCAAGGAAGGCAAGGGAAGGCAAGACTGGCGCTCAAAGAAGTGAGCACTGTGCTCACTTAGTGAGCATTTTCGGGCATTTCTTTAAGCCTTGTGACAGCATGACCATGCCTTCTTCAAAGGACCATAACCTGAGCTACAGATGTCCAATGGATGCACTTCTAGTTGCGTTAGAAAGCTGATATTCAGAGCTTTCCAACGATATATAACAATTTATATTTGGCACAAAATTGAAGCACAAGTGATAGGCATCTTTAAGGCCCCAAAAGCACTCACCAAGGAACCAAACATGCAAAAAGGGATTCACCAAGGCTCGAAGGGGGAGGCACGCATCAAGCCAAGGAGTAGCGCTCAAATATTGAGCACAGCACTCACTTAGTGAGCACTAGGGAGCGCTACACTAAAAATGGCATGCTTGGCCAACGGGAAGTGAGCACAATGCTCACTAACTAAGCGGAGCACTCCCCTGGGAGCTAACCCATGCCTCCAACTAAATTGAACCAAGCCACTCCTGAATCATTCATTCAAGGCCGATTTTGAAAAGCCCATTGACACATCAAAGCAAGCAAAACTTATGGACATCACTCAAAGGCACAAGAAACAATTAGATTAGGAATTTCATTTTAATTGTAATTTGTTTTCAATTTCATTTTCATTTTTCATTCTTGTAAAAAGCCTATAAAAAGGCATCAGTTTCATTTCATTAAAAAAGGCTGGATCTGCTAGAGAGTAATAGGAATATGATTAGAGTAGGAAACTCTCTTTGATACACTTTTATCTTTCTGCATTTTTTACATTTCAGGTATTGAATTCAATTTGGCTTATGCAAATTTTAATTTCCTTCTCTGCTACAATTTCCTTTTCTGCTACAATTTCCTTTTCTACAATTCACTTTCTGCAACTGTACATTTGAAATTTGTTGTGATCTGAATTTAATTCTCCTGTAATTTAATTTTTCTGCAATTGTTCTGAGCTTTGATTTACTGCTTTCATTTAATTTTCCATCATCCAGCCCCTTTACAATTACTGCAATCTACATTTCTTGTTCTTCAAACCTCTGTCAATTTACTTCCTGCAAGTTAGATCTCCTGCAATTTACTTTTCTTGCTCTTTAAGCTTTTGTCCACTTTACTTTCTGCAATTTACAATTCATTGCAATTTACTTTCTGCCAGTTCAATTTCATCCAATTTACCAATGTTAGCTTGACTAAACTAATCACCCACTAAAGTTGCTTGATCCATCAATCCCTATGGAATCAACCTCACTCTAAGTGAGTTATTACTACTTGATGCGACCCAATACACTTGCCGGTGAGTTTTGTATGGAAATATAATTTTCCCTCATCACGTTTTTGTGGCCGTTACCGGGGATTGATTTAGATCGACAATGATTAAGTGGGTGAGAAGTCTAGATTAAGCATTTTCTTTGTTTTTGTTTTCTGTTTTAAGTTGATAGCAAGGTGTTTGTGTTTTTGCCTAACTAAGCAAATCTCATCTGAGACATAAATTTCAATTTTCATTGGTGTTGTGTTTTATAAAATTCAAATGGAGTTCAACTCATCTTATGATCAAAAAAATTTTATGGGATATTACCCACCATCACTGATGAGCGGATAATTTATACGCTTTTTGGCATTGTTTTCATATAGATTTTAGTATGTTTTAATTACTTTTTAGTATATTTTTATTATTTTTTGAGAAAAATTCATATTTCTGGACTTTACTATGAGTTTATGTGTTTTTCTATGATTTCAGGTATTTTCTGGCTGAAATTGAGGGATCTGAGCAAATATCTGATTCAGAGGCTGAAAAAGGACTGCTGATGCTGTTGGATTCTGACCTCCCTGCACTCGAAATTGATTTTTTGGAGCTACAGAAACCTGAATGGCGTGCTCTCAATTGCGTTGGAAAGTAGACATCCAGGGCTTTCCAGAAAAATATAATAGTTCATACTTTGCCCGAGTTTAGATGACACAAACTGGTGTTCAACGCCAGCTTTTTTCCCTATTCTGACGTTAAACGCCAGAAACAAGTTGCAAGCTAGAGTCAAACGCCAGAGACAAGTCATCCACCTTGGCAAGGTTAGCCTTTCCTCATCTCATTTGTCACCTATGCAATTCGGCTGGGATTGACATAGAAGGAGACATCCTCATTGAAGAGGACAAGCCCATCACTAAGAAAATGATGGAGCAAACAAGAGAGCCCACTCATGGACCTCAACAAGAGCATGAAAAAATTCCTTATGAAATCCCTAAGATGCCTCAAGGGATGCATTTTCCTCCACACAACTATTGGGAGCAACTCAACACCTCTTTGGAAGGCTTAAGTTACAACATGGACCAACTAAGGATGGAGTACCAAGAGAACTCCATCATTCTCCATGAGATTAGAGAAGATCAAAGAGCTATGAGAGAGGAGAAACAAAGGCAAGGAAGAGACATAGAGGAGCTCAAGAGCACCATTGGTTCTTCAAGAGGAAGACGCCACCCTCACTAAGGTGGACTTATTCCTTAATCTCCTTGTCTATTTATTTTTCTATTTTCGGTTTTGAGCTTTATGTTTGGCTATGTTTTGTGTCTTTATTACATGATCATTAGTGTTTAGTGTCTATGTCTTAAAGCTATGAATAATTCCATGAATCATTCACCTCTGTTAAATGAAAAATGTGCCTAATTACAAAAGAACAAGAAGTACTTGGATTTCAAATTTTATCTTGAAATTAGTTTAATTATTTTGATGTGATGGCAATACTTTTTGTTTTCTGAATGAATGCTTGAACAGTGCATATTTTTTATAGTGAAGTTTATGAATGTTAAAATTGTTGGCTCTTGAAAGAATGATGAATAAAGAGAAATGTTATTGATAATCTGAAAAATTATGAAATTGATTCTTGAAGCAAGAAAAAGAAGTGAAAAGAAAAAATCTTGTGAAAAAAAATGGCGTCAATAAAAGAAAAAAAAAAGAGAAAGAAAAAGAAAAAAAACAAGCAAAAAAAGCCAATAGCCCTTTAAACCAAAAGTCAATGGTAAAAAGGATCCAAGGCTTTGAGCATTAATGGATAGGAGGGCCCAAGGAAATAAAATCCAGGCCTAAGCGGCTAAATCAAGTTATCCCTAACCATGTGCTTGTGTCATGAAGGTCCAAGTGAAAAGCTTGAGACTGAGTGGTTAAAGTCGTGATCCAAAGCAAAAAGAGTGCGCTTAAGAACTCTGGACACCTCTAACTGGAGACTTTAGCAAAGCTGAGTCACAATCTGAAAAGGTTCACCCAGTTATGTGTCTGTGGCATTTATGTATCCAGTGGTAATACTGGAAAACAAAATGCTTAGGGCCACAGCCAAGACTCATAAAGTAGCTGTGTTCAAGAATCAACATATTGAACTAGGAGAATCAATAACACTACCTAAAATTTTGAGTTCCTATAGATGCCAATCATTCTTAATTTCAAAGGATAAAGTGAGATGCCAAAACTATTCAGAAGCAAAAAGCTACTAGCCCCGCTCATCTAATTGGGACTAAGTTTCATTGATATTGTAAGATTCATTGTATGTTCTCCTCTTTTTATCCTATTTGATTTTCAGTTGCTTGGGGATAAGCAACAATTTAAGTTTGATGTGGCGATGAGCGGATAATTTATACGCTTTTTGGCATTGTTTTCATATAGTTTTTAGTATGTTTTAATTACTTTTTAGTATATTTTTATTAGTTTTTAAGCAAAATTCACATTTCTAGACTTTACTATGAGTTTATGTGTTTTTCTATGATTTCAGGTATTTTCTGGCTGAAATTGAGGGATCTGAGCAAATATCTGATTCAGAGGCTGAAAAAGGACTGCTGATGCTGTTGGATTCTGACCTCCCTGCACTCGAAATGGATTTTTTGGAGATACAGAAAACTCAAATGGCGCGCTCTCAATTGCGTTGGAAAGAAGATATCCAGGGCTTTCCAGCAATATATAATAGTTTATACTTTGCCCGAGTTTAGATGACGCAATCTGGCATTCAACGCTAGCTTGCTGTCCTATTCTGGCGTTAAACGCCAGAAACAAGTTTCAAGCTAGAGTCAAATGCCAGAAACAGGTTACAAACTGGCGTTTAACTCTACAGAAGGCCTCTACACGTGAAAGCTTCAATGCTCAGCCCAAGCACAGACCAAGTGGGCCCGAAAGTGCATTTCTGCATCATTTAATTAATTCTGTAACCCTAGTAACTAGTTTAGTATAAATAGAACTTTTTACTATCGTATTAGACATCTGGGGATGACCTTTTGGAATATCTTTGATCATTGTTTGTCCTTAGACATTGGGGGCTGGCCTCACGGCCATGCCTACCTTATTTTCACTTATGTATTTTCAACGGTGGAGTTTCTACACACCATAGATTAAGGTTTGGAGCTCTGCTGTTCCTCGAGTATTAATGCAAAGTATTATTGTTCTTCTATTCAATTCATGCTTATTCTTATTCTAAGATATTCATTCGCACACAAGAACATGATGAATGTGATGATTATGTGACACTCATCACCATTCTCACTCATGAACGCGTGATTGACAACTACTTCCGTTCTACATGAAAACAAGCTTGAATGTATATCTCTTGGGTTTCTAATCAACGATTCACATCGACTCCCCTTTGACAATGGGGCATCTGAATCTGAGATTAGAATCTTCATGGTATAGGCTAGAATCCATTGGCAGCATTCTTGAGATCCGGAAAGTCTAAACCTTGTCTGTGGTATTCCGAGTAGGATCTGGGATAGGATGACTGTGACGAGCTTCAAACTCGCGACTATAGGGCCTAGTGACAGACACAAAAGGATAGTAAATCCTATTCCTACACGATCGAGAACCAACAGCTGATTAGCCATATGATATCTGTGCATGGTATTTTTCATCCGAGACAAGAAATTCGACAGTTGATTAGCCGTACAGAAATCGTAGAGGACCATGTTCACTGAGAGGACGGGAAGTAGCCATTGACAACGGTGACACCCAACATACAGCTTGCCATAAAAAGGAGTATGAAGGATTGGATGAAGGCAGTATGAAAGCAGAGATTCAGAAGGAACAACGCATCTCCATACGCTTATCTGAAATTCCCACCAATGAATTACATAAGTATCTCTATCTTTATTTTATGTTTATTTATCTTTTAACTATCAAAACTCCATAACCATTTGAATCCGCCTGACTGAGATTTACAAGATGACCATAGCTTGCTTCAAGCCGACAATCTCCGTGGGATCGACCCTTACTCACGTAAGTTTTATTACTTGGACGACCCAGTGCACTTGCTGGTTAGTTGTGCGATGTTGTGAAAAAGAGTTGAGATTACAATTGTGCGTACTAAGTTGTTGGCACCATTGAGATTACAATTTCGTGCACCAATCACCAATTTCTAACGATGGCTGGGAAGATCACCAACAAATTACAGATCCTGAGCACTCCAATATATGGAGATATGTCTCAGAACCACAAAGAGAATCGTATGGGATACTTCCCACCACCACAAAATGATTTAAGTCATTATTCTAATGGTGGCTGGGAGTATCACCAAGAAATGATAGATGATGAAGCAATTCACATAAGATATGATCCAAAACCACAAGATGATTTATGTCATCATCCTCATGGTAGCTGGGCGTATCTACAAGAGTATGAACAATCAAGTGAAATGAACTATTTCCCAGAGCCACAAAGTAACTCATATTGCTATGATACTAACATAAATTGTGGCTGTGAAGGGAATTCCAATGTTTCATCTTCTGTTCATCAAGGAACATCATCATTTGATTGTGCTGTCAATACATACATGGAAAATTGTCCCCCAAGGCAACAAGGTGATCCATACGGTGATGAATTCCACAATTCTTCAAGTTGTGCTTGGGAGAATCAAAATCAGAAAGCATTTGACAATTCATATTCCGCTTATCAAGAGCTATCATCACTTGAGCAAACCTTCAATTCATTCATGGAATGCTGTCAAACCTCACCTCCCAGTTTTTCATCTGAAAATTCTTCATCACTTAACTATCCCTTGACACAAAATCTCTTCCAAAACTCAGTCCACACAAACTTCCATGAACCAAAGCCTCTTAAGGCTTGAAACCATGCTTGAAAGATATGAAAGGGAAGCACAGAGATCCTGGAATGACCAAGAGAACTCCTTCAAAAACATGGAAGTGCTAGTAAACCAAATGTTAAGTGCAAGGGAGGAAGTGGAAGAACAAGAAAGTGAGGAAGACAATCAAGGAGATCCAAACTCAAGTGAAGCAGAAAGTTGCATAGAAGAAGGGCTCATGGAACCACCAATTCAAAAGGCTCTGGATGAAGATAAAACTCCAATAATCACACAGCAACCGAGTCTTGAATCCAAAGAAGTGAAGGCAACTAACGAGAGCACCAATCCTACCCTTGATCCAGCAAGCAAGCTTAATCAAGCCATTAACAAAAAGAAGCTTGCTGAGGAAAGACCAAGACATGGGACACTAGCTGGTTCATCTCCCCCCTTGAGGTCATTCCTCTTAACAAACTGGAAGAAGAAGAAGAAAGTGAAAAACAACATGTCAAGCTAATGACACTAAAAGAGTGCTTGTTGGGAGGCAACCCAACCTTAGCTAACATTTCATTCCTCTGCTTTGTTTTCTCTGTCTGTTTTGTTTAAAATCCAATAAATTGGCATATGATTACATTCTAAGTTTGGTGTTGCCCTGCAATAATTTGTTTTCAATCTTTCTGGATGATTGCACCAAATCAAAAATCAAAGTGTCACATTAAGATTCTAAGTTTGGTGTACCACTTATTTTTCTATACAATTCATTCAGCAACACTGGTGCACGAAATTGCAATCACACCCTTGCAATCCGCACAACTAACCAGCAAGTGCACTAGGTCGTCCAAGTAATACCTTACGTGAGTAAGGGTCGATCCCAGGGAGATTGTTGGTATGAAGCAAGCTATGGTTATCTTATTAATCTTAGTCAAGATGCCAACAAGGTTCTTTGAATTTAATTGTAAAAAATGAAAGTGTTTGGAATAAGTAATTGTTACTCAATAATGGAGAATATGTTGGAGTTTTGGAGATGCTTTGTCCTCTGAATTTCAGCTTTTCTCTTGTCCTCCTCTTCACACACGCAAGGCTCCTTCCATGGCAAGCTGTATGTAGGGCGTCACCGTTGTCAATGGCTAATTCCCATCCTCTCAGTGAAAATGGTCCACATGCTCTGTCACAGCACGGCTAATCATTTGTTGGTTCTCGATCATGTCGGAATAGGATCCATTGATCCTTTTGCATCTATCACTGCGCCCAACAATCACGAGTTTGAAGCTCGTCACAGCCATTCAATCATTGAATCCTACTCGAAATACCATAGACAAGGTTTAGACTTTCCAGATTCTCATGAATTCCGCCATAAATTCTAGCTTATACCACGAAGATTCTGATTAAGAAATCTAAGAGATACTCATTCAATCTGATGTAGAACAGAGGTGGTTGTCAGGCACACGTTTATGGATTGAGGAAGGTGATGAGTGTCACGGATCATCACCTTCTTCATAGTGAAGCGCGAATGAACATCATAGATAGGAACAAGCATGTTTGAATGGAAAACAGAAATAATTGCATTAATTCATCAAAACGCTGCAGAGCTCCTCACCCCCAAGAATGGAGTTTAGAGACTCATGCCGTCAAAGAGTATAAAATTCAGATCTAAAAATGTCAAGAGATACAAAATAAGTCTCTAAAAGTTGTTTAAATACTAAACTAGTAACCTAGGTTTACAGAAAATGAGTAAACTAAAATGGATAGTGCAGAAATCCACTTCTGGGGCCCACTTGGTGTGTGCTGGGGCTGAGACTTAAGTTTCTCATGTGCCTGGGCTATTTCTGGAGTTGAAAATCAGGTTGTAACCTGTTTCTGGCGTTGAACTCCCACTTGCAACCTGTTTCTGGCGCTGAACGCCAGACTGCAACATGGAACTGGCGTTTAACGCCAGTTTACGTCATCTATCTTCGCAAAAAGTATGGACTATTATATATTGCTGGAAAGCCCTGGATGTAGACTTTCCAACCCAATTGAGAGCGCGCCAATTGCACTCCTATGGCTCCAAAAAATCCATTCCGAGTGCAGGGAGGTTAGAATCCAACAGCATCAGCAGTCCTTTTTCAGCCTGAATCAGATTTTAACTCAGCTCCTTCAATTTCACCCAGAAAATACCTGAAATCACAGAAAAATACACAAACTCATAGTAAACTCCAGAAATATGAATTTTGCTCAAAAACTAATAAAAATATATTAAAAACTAACTATAACACACTAAAATCTACATGAAATTACCCCCAAAAAGCGTATAAAATATCCGCTCATCAAATACCACTTGTCTGCATAATCATAAGGCCCTTTGCAGTGTTATCTTTTTTTAGTTAGACAATTTTAGTTTTCTCTTTGTTTTAGTCATTTCCTTGTTTTTAATACTTTCTTTTATTAACTATTTTTGTTAATACATCACCAAGAGATCCTTATTCATGATAGATTCTTGGCTTGGTAATTGTATTAACATATGATAGTTTCCTTTGTTTAGTTTTAGTTCAAATAAATGGACATGTGATTGCATTCTAAGTTTGGTGTTGCTATGCAACAAAATTTGCTTCCAATCTTTACTGGATACTTGCATCAATTCCAAGTGAAAGTGTCACACTAAGTTTGGTGTGCCACTCATTCTTTATGTAATGTATCAAGCACACCATCTTATTTTTGCAATCACAGTGTCTTTGTTTCTCTGTGCCTTCATGGTTATCTTTGATTTTGCTTGCTTAAAACACATGTACTACTAACATTTCATTATTTAAGATACTCATGACCTATTTTAGCCCCATTACCACTGTTCTAAACTACTGCTTGAGGATGAGCAAGCATTCTGAAGTTGGTAGGGGAAGGAGAAGAATGGGAGAAAAATGACAACAAAAGAGAAGATGAATTATAAGGTTGTAAATGATGTATGGAAAACGATCCAACACAAAACTCACCGGCAAGTGTACCAGGTCGCATCAAGTAATAATAACTCACAAGAGTGAGGTCGATCCCACAGGCATTGATGGATCAAGCAACTTTAGTGGGTGATTAGTTTAGTCAAGCTAACATTGAGTGAATTGTGTGAAGTTGATCAACAGAAAGTAAAATTACAGAAATCTTAAAGATGCAGAAAGTAAACTTGCAAGTAACTTAAATAACAAGAAAGTAAAATAGCTACAACTTAAATTGCAAGAAAAGTAAATTGGCAAAATCTTAAATGACAAGAAATGTAAATTGCAGAAAATGTAAAGGGGGTTGGGTGCAGGGAATTTAAAATCCAACAAGAAAATGTAAAGAGCAATCAAGTAGAGAAGTAAAAGATGAAATAAGTGCAGCAGATTTAAACAGAAATGGAAAATTGCTTGAAGAAGCAACACAGAATGTAACTCAGCTTGATTTTGAAATTTAAAGAGACAAGATCTCAGGGAATCAATGAGACTATAAAACAAGTCTAGATCTCACTCCCTTCCTTGATCCAACCAAGAAACAGATTGAAGAAGAAATAAAGATGGAAGCCGTAAATGAGAATGCAGATTCAACTTTCAATTCTTAGAAATTATGCAGAAGATGAACAAAGATTGAAACAGAATTCCTCCAACCTCAATCCAAAATTTCAAAACAGAAATGAAAACTAAGAGAGAGAGCTCTCAAATCCTAATACTCCCTAGTGGAGCTAGCCTCCTTTCAAAGATGGAAATGATGCCTTATATAGGCTTTACAAAATGAAATTGAAATGAAAAACAAATTAAATGAAAATCCTAATTCTAGCTTGTTCTTGTGCCTTTGAGTGATGATGTGGGCTTAGCTTGCTTTGGATTTGAGGAGAAATGGGTTTGCTTGGCCTTGATTCAATTTGGAGAGGAATTGAATTTAAATGAGATTTTGGTTGAATTTTGGCCCATGATGCTCCCAGGAGGCTGCCCTGCCCTTGTGGAGGGCAGGGCAGGAAAGTGTGCGTGCTGGTGCTTGTGCGTGCGAGCTTGGTGTGTGAAGATGCTGCCCTGCCCTTGTGGAGGGCAGGGCAATGTTGCCTTGGTGTGTCTTGTGCACGCACCACGTTCCTTGACCGTGCCATGATGTGCTTGTGTGCGCCAAGCCTAAGCCTTTACTTCCTTGAAGGTCTTGTGTTCGAAACTTGGTGGAGGAAGTTGTTGCAATTTTTCCTTGAATTTTCCTGAATAGAACATGACATTGCCCTCCAAGAGGGCATTCTGCTCTCCTTGAGGGCAGACTTCCTTAGTTTCCTTGTGTCTCCCTCTTCGAGCCTTAGTGGAAGCATTTTGGTTTATTTTCGCTTGTTTTTTGCCCTTAAAGATGCTTTCCGTTCCTGCCTTAATTGTACGCCAAATATGGATTTCTATATATCGTTGGAAAGCTATGCATGTCAGCTTTCTAACGCAACTAGAAGCACATCAATAGGACGTTTGTAGCTCAAGTTATAGCCCTTTGAAGTAGGCATGGTCATGCTGTGAGCGCCCAGATTTTAACTTAGCGAAAATTTGCTTTATCCTCACTTTGCTTCATCATGATTCTGCCCTGCCCTTGGCAAGGGCAGGGCAGTGTGCGTGCTGGTTGTTTTCTTCTTTAATTTGGTCATGGGCCACGCTTTTAAAAGCGTGGCCTAAGGCTCCAAAGTGTGCTCCAACTTCAAAGTGTGTCCCAAAGCTCTTTTTTTCTCCTTTTTTTGTGCTTCTTTGCTTCTTTTTCTTCTTATTTCCTACAAGATTTATAAAATTAAAAGATCAAGGAAATATACCAATTAAGTATAAAAGCATTCAATATTTAAGCACAAATCATCAATTTCTTGTATGAAAAAGCATAGAAAAATAGGTATATGATGACATGTCATCACAACACCAAACTTAAACCTTGCTTGTCCCCAAGCAAGAAAAGAATCATGCAATAAAGATTGACAATTCAAGGTAAGAAGAATAGCAACTCAATGTTTATGGTTAGCTAGTTTTCTATGCATGCTTCAATCACAAAAGAAATGTAAATGATTGATGCTTCTATCTAGCTGATTTTATGAAATCTTTTTCTTATAATTCTTCCTTGAAACAAGCTTTTGATTTTTTTTTCCTTTTGGGTGCTTTGTCCCATGAGTTAATAACAAAGCTACGACTTCTAAATGCTTTGTTTTCAAGTATTACCACTTGATACATAAGCACCACAAGCATTTAATTAGAGGACTTCATTAAGCTCATTTTTCTTTTCTTTTCTTGACTCTCTAATCATTGATGCTCAGAGCCTTGAGCTTTGAGGGAGTGCTTTTGCACTTGAGCCTAGCCTTGACTTCTAAGTGTTTTGTTTTCAAGCATTTGGCTTGATACATAAACACCACAAGCACTTAGCAAATAAATTGCCATTGGTACTCAGAGCCTTCAGCTTTCTCATTCTTTCCCTTTTTCTTTTCTTGCTTTAATTGTATTTGCTTCTTCAAGGTTTTCATGATTTCAAAAGATTTCACAAAATGTACTAGATGAAAAACTTCAATTAAATAAAATCCAATGCAATTGAGCAACAATTAATCATACTAGCTATCCAATACTTGTATGCACATGCTAAAATCTTCTTTAATGCCTTGTTTGTTTATGATCATGATACTTTATTGCTTTTGAATTCACAAAGCTCAAGTTGGTAGTTATAATGCCACAGCACCAAGTTTCAATCAAAATTCAAGCTATGCTTAGTCATACCACACATGCATACAGAGAATATAAAGACAATCATGCAATTTAAAGTGCTGGAAACAAAGGAGAGGAAAAGGAACTTTACAACCTTGTAGTTCATCTTCATTATTGTTGTCCTTTTTCTCCAATTCTTCCCTTTCCCTTGCCAACTTAGAGTGCTTGCTCATCCTCAAGCAACAATTAGAACAATGGCTCTGGGGCTAAGATGGATCATGAATGTCTTACACAATGAAATGTTAGCATTACATGTGTTGCAAGCAAGCAAAAATGAAAAATAACAATCAAGGCACAAGAGACAGCGACATTTTGATTGCAAGCATAAGAAGGTGTGCACAATACTTTGCATAAAGAATAAGTGGCACACCAAACTTAGTGTGACACTTTCACTTGAAATTAATGCAAGTATCTTGTAAGAATTAGAATAAAATTTTGTTGCATAGCAACACCAAACTTAGAATACAATCATATGTCAATTTATTTGAATTAAAACTAAGCAGGTGAAACTGTTATTTGTTAAATACAATCACCAAGCCAAGAATCTGTCATGAATAAAGCTCTCTTGGTAATGTATTAACAAACACAGTAAATAAGCAAACTAAAATGAAAGCATTAAAAAAAACAGAAAAATGACTAAAGAAAGTAGAATGACAAAGTGTCAAATTAAAAGAAAAAAAATAACACTGTAGAGGCATTATGATTATGCAGACAAGTAGTGTTGCTTGACTGAATTGCATAGAAAATAAGTGGCACACCAAACTTAGAATCTTGGTGTGTCACTTTCATTTTTGATTTGATGCAATCATCCAAAAAGATTGAAAACAATTTGTTGCAAGGCAACACCAAACTTAGAATGCAACCATATGCCAATTTATTGAATTTAAACAAAGCATAGAAAGAAATGTACCTACGGTTGGGTTATCTCCCAACAAGTGCTCTTTTAGTGTCATTAGCTTGACATGTTGTTCTTCACTTTCTTCCTCTTTTTCCAGTTTGTTAAGAGGAATGACCTCAAAGGAGGGAAAGATTCAGCTAGTGTCCCTTGTCTTGGCCTTTCCTCAGCAAGCTTCCTTTTGCAAATGGCTTGATTGATCTTGCTTGCTGGATTAGGGACAGAATTGGTGTTCTTGTTAGTTGCCTTCACTTCTTTGGATTCAAGACTTGGTTGCTGTGTGATTATTGGAGTTTCATATTCATCCAGAGCTTTTTGAATTGGTGGTTCAATGAGCTTGTCCTTTATGTGCCTCTCGGTTTCCCTTGAGTTTGGACGTTCTTGATTGTCCTTCTCACTAGCTTGTTCTTCCACTTCCTCTTTTACAATCAACATTTGCTTTAATAGCTCTTTCATAGAGGAGGTTTTTTGATCTTCCCAAGCTTTCTTCATCTCCTCTTCATACCTTTCAATCATGGATTCAAGTGTTGAGGTATTTTGGTCCAGGGAAGTTTGTGAGAGTTGTGAGTTGTCATGTGCTCTTGTCATCTCAAGTGGCTTCTGTGAATATGCAAGTTCAGGTTCAAATGTTTCCACCACCTCTTTTTTCTTTACTAAAAATCCACTTGACTCAGTAGCCTCTTCCTCTTGTTTTTCCTCCTTCTTCGTTGCACTCACCAATTGAGCTAGCTGCACTTCCATGATTTTGAGGGAGTTTTCTTGTTCTTTCCAAACTTTCGTTGTCTCCTCCTCATATTTTTTGAACATGGACTCAAGCTTTGAGAACCTTGAGTAGTTCATGGAAGTTTGTGTGGGTGGTGAGTTTTGAAAGGGGCTTTCTGTTGAAGTATGGTCAAGTGATGAGGTCTTTGGATGAATATCATATGGAGCACTAGAATTCCCTTCCCAGCCATCATTAGAATCATGACTTGCATCATTTTGTGGTGGAGGGAAATATCCCATATGATTTTCTTTCTCATCTTGTGGTTCTGAAGCATAGCTCCATGAATTGGAGTGCCCAGAATATGAAGTTTCTTGGTGATATTCCCAACCACCATTAGAGATTGATGATGGTGGGTGATATCCCATAAAATTTTGTTTGACCATAAGATGAGTTGAACTCCATTTGTATTTTGTAAACATCAATGAAATTTGAAATTCATGTCATAGAGAAAGAATTTCTTAGTGAGGCAATAACTCAAACACCTTGGTTTCAATCTAAAACAGAAAACAAAAATAAAGAAAATGCTTGATCTAGACTTCTCACCCACTTAATCATTGTTGATCTAAATCAATCCCCGGCAATGGCGGCAAAAACTTGATGGTGTTTTTGTGGAAAAACAAATTTCCAACACACAAATCCAACCGGCAAGTGTACCGGGTCGCATCAAGTAATAATAACTCACAAGAGTGAGGTCGATCCCACAGGGATTGATGGATCAAGCAACTTTAGTGGGTGATTAGTTTAGTCAAGCTAACATTGAGTGAATTGTGTGAAGTTGATCAACAGAAAGTAAAATTACAAAAATCTTAAAGATGCAGAAAGTAAAGTTGCAAGTAACTTAAATAACAAGAAAGTAAAATAGCTACAACTTAAATTGCAAGAAAAGTAAATTGGCAAAATCTTAAATGACAAGAAATGTAAATTGCAAAAAATGTAAAGGGGGTTGGGTGCAGGGAATTTAAAATCCAACAAGAAAATGTAAAGAGCAATCAAGTAGAGAAGTAAAAGATGAAATAAGTGCAGCAGATTTAAACAGAAATGGAAAATTGCTTGAAGAAGCAACACAGAATGTAACTCAGCTTGATTTTGAAATTTAAAGAAACAAGATCTCAGGGAATCAATGAGACTAGAAAACAAGTCTAGATCTCACTCCCTTCCTTGATCCAACCAAGAAACAGATTGAAGAAGAAATAAAGATGGAAGCCGTAAATGAGACTGCAGATTCAACTTTCAATTCTTAGAAATTATGCAGAAGATGAACAAAGATGGATTTCAGATTAAAGATTGAAACAGAATTCCTCCAACCTCAATCCAAAATTTCAAAACAGAAATGAAAACTAAGAGAGAGAGCTCTCAAATCCTAATACTCCCTAGTGGAGCTAGCCTCCTTTCAAAGATGGAAATGATGTCTTATATAGGCTTTACAAAATGAAATTGAAATGAAAAACAAATTAAATGAAAATCCTAATTCTAGCTTGTTCTTGTGCCTTTGAGTGATGATGTGGGCTTAGCTTGCTTTGGATTTGAGGAGAAATGGGTTTGCTTGGCCTTGATTCAATTTGGAGAGGAATTGAATTTAAATGAGATTTTGGTTGAATTTTGGCCCATGATGCTCCCAGGAGGCTGCCCTGCCCTTGTGGAGGGCAGGGCAGGAAAGTGTGCGTGCTGGTGCTTGTGCGTGCGAGCTTGGTGTGTGAAGATGCTGCCCTGCCCTTGTGGAGGGCAGGGCAATGTTGCCTTGGTGTGTCTTGTGCGCGCACCACGTTCCTTGACCGTGCCATGATGCGCTTGTGTGCGCCAAGCCTAAGCCTTTACTTCCTTGAAGGTCTTGTGTTCGAAACTTGGTGGAGGAAGTTGTTGCAATTTTTCCTTGAATTTTCCTGAATAGAACATGACATTGCCCTCCAAGAGGGCATTCTGCTCTCCTTGAGGGCAGACTTCCTTGGTTTCCTTGTGTCTCCCTCTTCGAGCCTTAGTGGAAGCATTTTGGTTTATTTTCGCTTGTTTTTGGCCCTTAAAGATGCTTTCCGTTTCTGCCTCAATTGTACGCCAAATATGGATTTCTATATATCGTTGGAAAGCTATGAATGTCAGCTTTCCAACGCAACTGGAAGCACATCAATCGAACGTTTGTAGCTCAAGTTATCGCCCTTTGAAGTAGGCATGGTCATGCTGTGAGCGCCCAGATTTTAACTTAGCGAAAATTTGCTTTATCCTCACTTTGCTTCATCATGATTCTGCCCTGCCCTTGGCAAGGGCAGGGCAGTGTGCGTGCTGGTTGTTTTCTTCTTTAATTTGGTCATGGGCCACGCTTTTAAAAGCGTGGCCTAAGGCTCCAAAGTGTGCTCCAACTTCAAAGTGTGTCCCAAAGCTCTTTTTTTCTCCTTTTTTTGTGCTTCTTTACTTCTTTTTCTTCTTATTTCCTACAAGATTTATAAAATTAAAAGATCAAGGAAATGTACCAATTAAGTATAAAAGCATTCAATATTTAAGCACAAATCATCAATTTCTTGTATGAAAAAGCATAGAAAAATAGGTATATGATGACATGTCATCAGTAAAGTTCCTTTTTCTCTCATTTGTTTTCAGCACTTTAAATTGCATGATTGTCTTTATCCTCTCTGTATGCATGTGTGATATGAATAAGCATAGACTGAATTTTGATTTGCAACATGTTGCTGTGACATTATGACTACCAACTTGAGTTTTGTGAATTCAAAAGCAATAAAGCATCATGATCATAAACAAACAAGGAATTAAAGAAGAACTTAGCATGTGCATACAAGTATTGGAAGGATAGCATGATTAATTGTTGCTCAATTGCATTAGATTTTATTTAATTGAAGTTTTCATCTGGGACATTTTGTGAAATCTTTTGAAATCATGAAAACCTTGAAGAAGCAATTACAAATTAAAGCAAGAAAAGAAAAAGGAAAAGAATGAGGAAGATGAAGGCTCTGAGTACCAATGATAATTTCATTGTTAAGTACTTGTGGTGTTTATGTATCAAGCAAAAAGTTTGAAAACAAAACACTTAGAGTCAAGGTTAGGCTCAAGTGCAAATGCACTCCCTCAAAGCTCAAGGCTATGAGCATCAATGATTAGAGAGTTGAGAAAAGAAACAAATGAGCTTAAAGAAGTCCTCTAATTAAATGCTTGTGGTGCTTATGTATCAAGTGGTAATACTTGAAGACAAAGCATTTAGAAGTCATAGCTTTGTTATCAACTCATGGGGTAAAAGACCCAAAAGGAGAAGGTAATAAGAAAATAAAAAGCTTGTTTCATAAAATGAGCTAGATAGAAGCATCAATCATTTACATTTCTTTTGTGATTGTAGCTTGCATAAGAAAACTATCTAACCATGAACATTGAGTTGCTATTCTTCTTACCTTCGATTGTCAATCTTTATTGCATGATTCTTTTCTTGCTTGGGGACAAGCAAGGTTTAAGTTTGGTGTTATGATGACATGTCATCATATCATTTTTTTCTATGCTTTTTCATACAAGAAATTGATAATTCATGCTTAAATATTGCATTCTTTTGTGCTTAAATGGTATATTTCTTTGATCTTTTGATTTGATAAACTTTGTAGAAAATAAGAAGAAAAAGAAGCAAAAAAAAGCACAAAATAAGCTAAAAAAGAGAAAACAAGAATTTTGGGGCACACTTTGAAGTTTGAGCACGCTTTGGACATTAGGCCACGATTTAAAAAGCGTGGCCCATGAAAATAAAACGTGGCGCTCTTGAGCTTGGAAACAAGGCCAAAACAAGGATAGCGCTCACTAAGTGAGCACTATGCTCACTCTAGTGAGCATTGTCGTGCATCAAAGCAAGGAAGGCAAGGGAAGGCAAGACTGGCACTCAAAGAAGTGAGCATTGTGCTCACTTAGTGAGCATTTTCGGGCTTTTCTTTAAGCCTTGTGACAGCATGACCATGCCTTCTTCAAAGGGTCATAACCTGAGCTATAGATGTCCAATTGATGCGATTCCAGTTGCGTTGGAAAGCTAACATTCAAAGCTTTCTAATGATATATAACAATCTATATTTGGCACAAAATTGAAGCACAAGTGATATGCATCTTTAAGGCCCCAAAACCACTCACCAAGGCACCAAACATGCAAAAAGGGATTCACCAAGGCTCAAAGGGGGAGGCGCGCATCAAACCAAGGAGTAGCACTCAAATATTGAGCACAACGCTCACTTAGTGAGTGCTAGTGAGTGCTACACTAAAAAAGGGCATGCTTGGCCAAGGGGAAGTGAGCGCAATGCTCACTAACTGAGCGGAGAACTCCCTTGGGAGCTAACCCATGCCTCCAACTCAATTGAACCAAGCCACTCCTGAACCATTCATTAAAGGCCAATTTTGAAAAGCCCATTGACACATCAAAGCAAGCAAAACTCATGGACATCACTCAAAGGCACAAGAAACAATTAGATTAGGAATTTCATTTTAATTATAATTTGTTTTCACTTTCTTTTTCATTTTTTATTTTTGTAAAAAGCCTGTAAAAAGGCATCAGTTTCATTTCATTAAAAAAAGGCTGGCTCTACTAGAGAGCAATAGGAGTAGGAAATAGAATGAGAGGAATTCAACCACCTCAGTTATGCTGGTGGCCATCTTATTTCTCTGGTTGTGCTCCTCCATGAAGAACATTCATCTCCCCATGGTGCCACTAATGATAAGCTAAAAAGAGAGCACACTTTACAACACCAAACTTAAAAGTTTACTTGTCCCCAAGGAAAGAAAAACTCCAAGGTGTCAAAAATTCCTTTTAATTGCTCGTGCTCCTGTTCTAATCACTCTGAATGACCAAAACACATGTAAAACATGAAAAATTCTAAAAAAATTGAGATAAAGTAATTTAAAACCAGAACTAAAATAACTATAATGCTAAAATCAAAAGAACTATAAAATTAAAACAAAAGTAACTGGAAAACAAGGATACTAGTAGTTGGGTTGCCTCCCAACAAGCACTTCTTTAATGTCACTAGCTTGACACTTGATTATTGAATTTTCTTCCTCTTCTTCCAGTTGGTTAAAATAAATGTCTCCAAGGGGGAGGGGTGAAAATTAGTGCCCCCTGATATAAATTTCTCCTAACAAGATTTCTTTTATTGTGGTTAACTTAATTTGCCTTGCTTGTTGGGGTAGAGGTTGGATTGTTTTTTGCTGACCTTCTCTTTTTCATGGATATTTTCTTCTGTTTCTTGGTCAAAATCCCCTTTTCAGTGCTTTCTTTGGTTGCCTTCATTTCTTTGATTTCAAAATTTGGGTGTTGTGTGATGGTTGGAATGTACCCTTCATCAAGAATTTCTTGAATTGGTAGTTCAATTAACTCACCCTCTATGCCACTCTCTGCTTCATTAGGACGAAGGAAAGCATATTCAAGTGTTGGGGGAGAAGACTTCAATTCAAATGTGGGCAGTTCATTCAGATTTTTCTTCTCAGGAGCTTGCATACATAGAATTATAAGGACTTGTATGGCCTCTTCTGAAATTATTGGAATGTGCAAGCATGGAGTGTGCATGGCTTCCTCCTTTATTTGTGTATCATCCTCCTTTTTTTGTGCATCATCCTCCTTTGTTTTTGTATCTTCCTTTTCTTCCATGTGTGAGGGTGGAGAGTTCTCTAATTCACTGGAGTATGAACTCCTTTGATTGATTTTCTCACTTTCGTCCATAGGATCTTGCATTGTATCTCTTGGGAAGGAATTTGCTTGTTCCTCTTCCTGGGATTTGATAATCATCTCCACATATTTCTCTATATTTTTTACACTCATCTTCATATCATGTATGAATTCTTTCATGCGAAGCTCAAGAGCTGATGGTTCTTGAATAACGAGAGGAGGGTGGTTCTTGATATGCATAAGAAGGAGATGGTTCTTGATAAGAGTAAAAATAGGATGGTTCTTGGTATGGATAGGGAGATGGTAGCTCTTGATATGGGTAGAAAGATGATGGTTCTTGATATGTATAGAGAGGTGGTGGTTCTTGGTATGAATATGGAGATGGTAGTTCTTGATAGTTGGAACATGGAGCACTGAAGTTTCTTTGGTTTTGACTTTGCCAACCAAAATTTGAGTAGTTCCTCCATCCACAATAATAAGAATCACTCCTTGGGTGTGAGTAATAAGCCATGTGATCTCTCTCCATTATTTTTCCTTAGCACAAAGTACTAAACAGAATTAAACGCACCATGTGGTAAATAGGCAAGCAAAGAAGAAAGAACATAAAGGACAATAAAATAAAATATAAAGGAAAACAACAATAAATGAAAAATAAAATAAAGAAAATAAATAACTAATAAGCAAAAAGGAGTATAAAATTTAAACTCAATAAATAAAATAACTAGGAAGAATAAAACAACTAAGGAGACATCAAACTTAATTTCAGAAATTAAGAGAAAAAAATTTAAATAAAATAAATCAAAATATTTTATTTTTTAAATTTAAAGAAATAAGTTAAATGAAATTAAAGCAAAAATGTCTAATCTAAGAAATCAAACAACCAGTAGTTGTCAATCACAGGCAATCCCCAGTAACGACGCCAAACACTTGGTGCAAAAATTATAACCCACAAACTAACCGGCAAGTGTATCGAGTTGTACCAAGTAGTGCCTCAAGTAAATGAGGGTATATCCCACGAGGATTGATGGATTAAGAAACAACGGTTAAGTGATTTACTTAGTTAGACAAACAGAAAAGAGTGTTGAGTGTTCAAATGCATCAAACACTAAATTCAGAAGATCAGAAAGCAAGCAGTAAATTGATAAGAATAATATATGGAGAAACATTTAAGGCTTCAGAGATATCTATCTTCCGGATTGACTTTTCTTAGTAACTATTTTAATCATGCAAGATTTAATTCATGACAAACTATATGTGACTAAACCCTAATTCCTTAGACTTTTTTAGTCTTCCCTAAAATTCATCAACCACCGATTCCTTGGTCACTTAATTCCAATTAGAGGGTGAAGTTCAATTCTAGTTTATACGCCAAAAAAACCCTAATTACTCAAATATAAGAGGATTATATGTCACATATCCCGTTAAGTCCAGATAATTAGAAATTTAGGAGAATATGTTTTCAAGCTGTTGTTCAAGTAAAGAGCTTTTCTAAGTTATACAAGTACTCAATTAGAACCAAGGTCATACTTCCGCTCCACCCAGATTCATAAAATAAAGAACAAAAATAATTCTTGAATTATAAATTAGTACATGAATTAAAATAGAAAAGTAATAGTATCAATCCATACAATAGACAGAGCTCCTAACCTTAACAGTGGAGGTTTAGTTGCTCATGATTCAGGGAGAAAAACTAGGATTCAGTTAAATTGTAAATTGCAGAATGAGGTAGAAGAGAAGAGATGCCCGAAGGGATGATTCTTTTCCCTTTTATATCCAATCCTAATTAATGTAAAATATATTTCCAAAACTAAATAATATCTTTTTCTAATTTATCAAAATAATAAAAGTTTAAATCAAAACTTAATAATTTATCCATGTAGGCCTTTGGACGAGATTGGGGACCACCAATTTCACTAGGGTTGGAGCCAAACTTGGAAGAATACAAGTTTGACGTGGACTAGGCAGAGGGTTCTTCCTTGGAATTGTTGGTTGTGCCGCCAAACTTGACAATGATCAAGTTTGGCGTGGACTGGTGCGCACATACTTTCCTTGGATCCTTTGAGTTAGCGCCGAACTAGAGTAAACTCAAGTTCGGCGTGGAGATGACAGCGTGTATTCTCCTTGGGGCTTCTTGGTGGCGCCAAACTTGAGCTTCCTCAAGTTTGGCGTGAAGTGATCTGTACGAAATGGAAAAAAAGGGGTATACTATTATATATCGTTGGAAAGCTCTGAAAGTTAGCTTTTAAATGCTTTTGAAATCACGTCAATTGGATCTTTGTAGCTCAAGTCATTTCTGTTTGAGTGCAAGGAGGTCGGGGTTGACAACATGATTCACTTTATTCCTTTTCTGCTACAAAACTCCGTCAAATCCATTCGAATGCTACCTGAAATAAACAGAAATTACAGACAACTCAAAGTAGCATTCATAGTGGCTAAAGGTAATTAAATCTTGATTAAACTCAACAATTTGAATGCAAATTTACTAGGAAAAGATAGCAAAGATGCTCACGCATCAAGGGATCCACCTGCAGAGCTATCCAATGAAATCTTGGATATTTTAGACAATACATCATAGAACACGGCTATGATTGACCACTCAGAGAGCATATCAGGAGGACATCTCCTTATCAATTGCTTGTATCTTTTCCAAGTTTCATAGAGGGATTCACCTTCTCTTTTTTTGAAGGTTTGAACTTCCACTCTAATCTTGCTCATCCTTTGAGGAGGAAAAAACTTAGCTAGAAAAGCATTAACAAGCTTTTCGCAAGAGTCAAGACTCTATCTTGGTTGGGCATTCAAACATAGCTTAGCTCTGCCTCTTAAAGCAAAGGAAAAGAGCATCAGCTTGTAGACTTCAGGATTAACGCCATTAGTCTTTACAGTATCACAGATCTGTAAGAATTCTGCTAAGAACTGATGTGGATCTTCCATTGGAAGTCCACAAAATTTGTAGTTTTGCTACAGAAGAGAGACTAACTGAGGCTTAAGCTCAAAATTGTTAGATCTTCCATTGGCTTAAAATATTTTCTATTTTTTATTTTATTTATTTAATTAATTAATTTTCGAAAATTATTATTAACAATTTAAAAAGAATTGAAAATTAGTTAATGAATTTTCAAAAATAGAAGAGAGAGAAAAGGAAGAAGTTTTCGAAAATTAAGAGAGAGAAGAGTTAGTTAGGTAGTTTTGAAAAAGAAGAGAGAGAAAAGATTATATTATTTTCAAAAGTTAAGGAAGATAAGAGTTAGTTATGTGGTTTTGAAAAAGAAGAGAGAGAAGATAAGATATCAATTAAGTAAAGATTTAAAAAAATAAGATAGAAGATAAGATAAAAAGAGATTTGAAATTAAAATTTGAAACTAGATAAAGATAAGATTTTTTTAAAAGTTTTGAAAAAGATATGATTTTTTTTAATTTGAATTTTGAAAAAGATAAGATAAGATTTTTGAATTTTGAAAAAGATATGATAAGATTTGAAAAAGATATGATTTTTATTTTGGAAAAATTTTTAAAAACTTGATAACTAAGATATGATAAATTGACAAGATCAAATTTTAAAAATTGAAATCTGAATTTTTTTTCAAAAATTTCGAAAAGTATGTTAAAAAGATAAGAAAAGATATTTTTATTTTTGAAATTAATGATGAAAGGGAAAAACACAAAAAAAAATACAAGACTTAAAACTTTTAGATCTAGTAGCCCTTTATGTTCGAAAATTTGGAAGGAAACACAAGGGGACACCAAACTTAAAAATTTTAAGACCAAAACACATACAAGACTCAAGAACACTTTGAAGACTCACAAGAAAACAAAAAACAAAATTTAAAGACTCAAAAAACTCAAGAACATAACAAGAATAGCAAACTTAAAATTTTTAGAAAATCAACAAGAAATTTTTGAAAAATACAAAGAAAAATAACAAGAAAACACTAAACTTAAAGACTTGACACAAGATTTAAATAAAGAAAATATTTTTGAAAATTTTTTTTGAAAGAAAGACTTGAAGAAAACGAAAACTTCAACAAGAACAAACACTAAAGACTCAAACTAAGAACAAAGATTAAACCAAGAAAATAAAAATATTTTTGAAAAGATTTTTGAATTTTTCAAAAAATTAAAGAGGAAGAAAAATAAAAGACTCAAATCAAAGTTATACTCTTGCAAAAATCAAAGACTCAACAAGAACAGAAATTGAACAAAGAAAAGAAAAATATTTTTGAAAAGGTTTTTAAATTTTTTTTCGAAAATTTTGAAGAAGAAAACAAAAATTAAAAGACTCAAACAAAAATAAAATTTACCTGATCTAGGAAGCAAGACAATCTGTCAGTTTGTCCAAACTCAACAATCCCCAACAACAGCACCAAAAACTTGTTAGCACGAAACCCCACACCTTCGTACTATTGTACCAGCAAGTGCACTGGGTCGTCCAAGTAATACCTGAGCGAGTCAGGGTCGATCCTACAGAGATTGTGGTTAGAAGCAACCTATGGTTATCTTGCAGGTCTTAGTCAGGAAGATCAGAAGGTTGTTGGATAAACTTTGAATGATTATATATCATATATAGAGTTGGAATAGAAATTAATAAAATGGTTTTAATTAAGGATAGGGTTGAGAGTTGGAGTTACCTTGCCTTTTTGAATTATCTCTGGTATTACTGTCTTTTCTCCTTGTGAATGATCTTATTCTATGGCAAGCTATATATGATCAACGCCATGGGCCGTGGTCATTAATCTCCTCTGCTATAGATTGAACGCCATTGGCTGTGGTCATCCAATCTGGCGAAGGGTGAAGCGCTTAGCAAGTCATTCTCCTGGCGATCCTACTCAAAGTGCCACAGACAAGGTCGAATCTTCCAGATCAGAGAACCCTGCTTCTTTGGATTCTAGCCTAGACCACGAAGATTCTAATCTCCTCAGAAATTGGCTGAACTGGTGTTTCGAGAAGTCCCCAACGAAGTCGTGGATTAACTGTATTAGAGATGTATAAACATAACTGTTGGCTCATGCTTTCCAGTCACGTATTCACATGAACCCAAGTAGACCCGGGATTTGTCAGGCACGTTCGTCTTAATGTGATGAATAGAGCTAATTTGTCAGATCATCCTATTCACCACGATGATGATCGGATATACATCTTAGAAACAGATCAAACACGGATCGGAGAAGAATATTAATTCTTTTATTAATTTATAGGGCTCAATAGGGCTCCTCCCCTCAACCTAGGAGATTTAGAAACTCATACTGAAGTAAAAACACATTGTAAAACGAAAATAATGTCTAAAGTTCTCTAATGATTATGAAAAATACACTTTAAATACTAAACAGTTGACTAGTAAGGGTAAAACGGTCTATTAAGTGCTAAAGTCCACTTTTGAGGGCCACTTAGTGCTTTGATGAGATCCACGTGCTATGAGGTCACTTGGGCATAGAACGCCAGCTAGGGGGTCATCTTTGGGCATTTATACATTGGTCTCTGCTCTTTGGGCGTTGGACGCCTGTAAGGGGGCAGGTAAATGGCGTTAGACGCCAGCTTTTGGCCTTCTAATCCAAAGAAAAGTATGGACTATTATATATTTCTGGAAAGCTCTGGAAGTTAGATTTCCATAGCTGTTGAGAGCACACTATTTAGACTTCTGTGTTTTTCCATTAATCCTCATTGGAACGATAACCCAATCACCATGGTATTATTTAATACAACTCGGTGCACTTGCCGAATTTATCTGTATCATGGGCACTATATCCAAAGATTGTGGCGGGCACTATATCCCAAGAGTGTGGAAGTGAGACAGAGAGACAATGTTCGGGTTAGCTACCGGATGTGTCGGGTCCCTGGAAAAGTAACCGACACATGAGCTTACAGCCAATAGGACAGACATTCATCATATGCATACTATATTTTTGTTTGGATTGATTACTTGCATTATGCCTAATTGTATAACATGCCTAAATGCTACTTGAGTTACTTGCAGTATATGCAACCTACTTATGTTTTACTTGTCTGCATTTACTTGTATTTTCTTCTGGGATTGAGGAGGTTCGGTAAGCGGTGGTGATGGAATTGCATGGAGGATACGTTGGCGAAGGCTGTAGGATAGTGTTGATTGTTAGAGTAGAAATACCTTAAATCAGATAACCCTTTTATGGATTTTAAGATGTATCATATGCTTTAGGAAGTTCTAGAATTGTCTTTGGCTTTCCAAAATCTTATATCTTATCTATTGGGCACTATTACTATACTGAGAACCCCCGGTTTTAATACCATATATTATTGTTGTTTTTCAGATGTAGGTCACAACCCACCTCGGTGAGTTTTGCAGATGGTGATAGAGTGAAGAATGGCTCAAGCTTTTGTTTAATTTTTTATAGTATCTTTCTCTTTCGTATATTTTGTTGCCTTAGAGGCTTTTACTTTGGGAAACTTTGAGATATAGGATGTTAACCTTTTTTATATCAAAACTCTGTTGTATCTTTTGTTTAACTAGCCAGCCTAACTTCGCGGGCAGTGATTAGTTCCCTTTAGCTTTTATATATATGTATATCTTGTTTATCTATTATCTATTACCTTCTATATCTTGGAGCTTGTGCAAGGTCTTATGTATTTTGTTTTTATTCGTGCCAATGCGCTTTGGTTATCATGTGTGAATGCTTCACAATGTGTATCTCTGTTTTATACGTCTTTGATCTTCTATTCCTTTCATCGTCTTCTATTTTTATTATTTCTTGATTATATACTATTTTATGAGCTTTAGAACTGTCGTGATGCTTTATTGTCCTTAGTTTTTGGGTAAAGCTTAGGTTGATGGAGTGTTACACTAAGAATACAAAATTCTACTCTATAATTAAAAGAGGCATTTCATCAAACACTTGGAAGGCATATAATGAAAACATCATGAATTACTACAATTAATAAAATCTATGAATAATCAATGCAAGAATTCAATGATAACAACTCCAATAAGCAACAAGAAAACATAAAACATCAAATCCATTAAAGAAAAATTGTAAATTCAACAAGAGTTCATAAGATAAAAATGGCATAAACAAAAAAACTAACAAGAGAATTCTATCAAACAAACCTAATAGAATAATAAAAAGTAAAAAAAAAACTAAATTAAAACAAGATTAGAAACTAAAATAAGAGATAATTAAACTGAAACCTTAAGAATTCTAGAGAGAAGTTAGAACTTCTCTCCCTAAAATTTTTACTAAACATAATAAAAACCTAAAACTATACAACTTGGTTCATCCATGCTTCAATGCTTCAGAAATGATTTGGATTGAGCTTAAAATGGGCTATAGAAATCGCGAATCACGTGCCATTTTAAGTGAGTCACGAAACTGGAATGATTCGTACCCACCTATGATGCGTACTCACATCAGGCATCCGTGTGACTCATGCTTATGCACAATCGGCAGATTTTCACAACTTCATTTCTTCATGAATTCTCCACTTTTGCATGCTTTTTTTCCCCTTTTCAAACCATTCTTGCCTCCTAAACCTTAAATCACTCAAACAAACATATCAATGCATCGAATGGAATAAAGGTGAATTAAATTTGATAATTTAAAGCATAAAAAGATTGTTTCTAACAATTAAGCACAATTAGGAGAATTTACAGAGATATGCATTTTCCATGAATAAATTCAAGATAAGTTCATAAATTCTAATCTTTTCAACCCAAAAATCATCGTAAAATATGGATTTATCAAACGACTACCAGGATCTTTAATGATTAGGCCTTTGTTTTTACTGTTCCATTTTATTTGATTTATTTGACTTTTAATTTATTTGAATATTTGATATTTAATATTATATAATTAGTTTCTATTATTTATAATTTGACTACTAATTGTGTGAAAAATAAAT
Organism: Arachis hypogaea; assembly: GCF_003086295.3. Lineage (NCBI taxonomy): Eukaryota > Viridiplantae > Streptophyta > Magnoliopsida > Fabales > Fabaceae > Arachis > Arachis hypogaea. The sequence continues at coordinate 67,619,594 of NC_092039.1, read as the reverse complement.
TTATATAAAAAATTAAAATTTTAAAAAAGAAATTTTTTTTAAATTATGTCACAATAGTTTTTTTAAAAAAATAAATTGACATTACCGTCAGATTTACTGAAGGCATAATCCAATAATAATATTGCAAAAACAGGATATTGTGGTGTCAACGTTACCGTAAAAAAAATCCGTCAGTAACCAAATAATTTTCTGAGAAGGTAATCTATCGCAGAATCCGACGATAATTACCGCTGAACAAAAAATCTAACGGTAACTCGTTACCAGTGAGGTTTATACCGGCGGATTTAGCTTACTATCGAAATTTATTCATTTTTTCAACAGTAAAACTAACGCAGGTATTCAACATTTTTCTTTTAGTGTTTAATGACAAAAAATTATTAGGGATCATTAATAGAATTTAGGATTTAGAATTTAATATTTAAAATTTAGTGTCGATTAAGTATTGGTCAAAAATAATAAATTTTATTATTCATATGTAGCATTGCTCTCTAAAGACATACACATACTCCCTTCTGATGACAAGTCATCTTATGCTAGTTTTACTAGCATTTTTACTTGCTTTTATTAGGTTTATTACACTTTCTTGCACACTAAGTAAGTGATCGAAGTGAAATTTCATGTTCATCTTGGCTCAATCAAACATGGTTGATTATATACAAAATCATGCGATTTATGCACAATTTAGTTGATTATTATGAATGATGCAAAATCTTGTGATTTTGGTGAGACTTTGATTGCTTGTTTGGTTGATGACAGGTGCAAAGATGGAGAAAGAAAAACAAGTGCAGATGAATGCTACGTTCATTTGAAGAACGTTACGTTCACACGTGACGCGCACGCGTACAAAAAGACTCCGCGTGGGTGAGAAATTTGGAAATCCACGCGTAGGCGCACATGGCGCGCACGCATGGGTGAGGGATTAGCGTTCACAAGCCACGAACGCAACGTTCACTTCGAATGAACACCTGTGATACTTTCAGAGTTGGGATTTGAAATTAGTCACCAACGCGCACGTGTGCATGACGTGCATGCGTCGATGTGACAGAAGTGGTGGTTGGCGCGAATGCGTACATGACGCTGGAACACAGAAATGAAGTTTTACCATCCACGCGTACGCGCACAGGACGCGCACGCATGAGGAGCGTTCATGGTGCGAACGTAGCATTCAATCAATGAACACTACAAGGGACGTGCACGCACGCATAGTATGCGCAAGCATGGTTGAAGCAGAAGATCGCATCGACGCGCACGCATGCAGTACGTGCATGCGTCGATGCGGAAAAACGCAAGGGACGCGCACGCACAAAGGACGCGCACACATCGGTGAACGAACGCTACATTTAATCTGAGAATGCTACATTTACCTGATGCTACGTGGAAGCACCAATTTTGGAGCCACTTCATCATAAGGCCAACAAGTCCACTCCAAGCACTTAAGGACTGAATTAGAAGGTGTATAAATAGGAGGAAATTTGATTTAAGATAGGGACTTGTTTTTTGAGGATCCTTTTATCTTTTTTTCAATTTTGATTTTAGTTTGCCTTCATCAGTTTTAGCTTTCCTTTAGTTCTTTCTTTGAGTTGAAGATCTGAGTTTATTTTCCCTTTTCTGTTCTTCATCTTCTTCTGGAATTTTTTTTATGCTTTGGTAGTAGAGAAATGATGAACTAAACACCAATTTCATTAGGGGGAGGAGCTCTATTGTAATTCCAATGAATCAATGAAATTCTTCTTTTTCTCAATTCAATTGTGTAGCTATTGGGTATCTTCTATTTGGATTGTGAGTTATTCACTCCAGAAGAGTGTAGGTGTGAGCCCCGGAAGGGGAATCACCTCATTAGAACCGAAGCTCTATCCTTCACTACTCTCTTGATCAATATTATTTGGGAGGAATTGAGATATTGAGAGTTAGTATGGCTAATAGATGAGAGAAATGTGCTCTAACTCTTCTCATGACAATTAGATCAAGGAATTGGCAAGATTGATTGTGATTAGAGAGATTGGATTGCCAAGGAATCGGGATCCAATCAATTTCAATCCGCCATAGATCTATGCATATGATTGAGGAAGGAGTTGAGACCCAATTGATTCATGAATGATTATAGTATCTCCAATCCCTGATGAATCATTTTCCCTGAATTTCTTTCACTTTGATTTCTCTGCACTTGCTGCAAATTAGATTTACTAGTTCTGTTTCGATTCTCAGTACTCAAATCCTTTTATTATTCATGCAATTTAAGTTTCCTTGCCATTTAATATCCATGCAATTTTAATTCCTGCATCTTAAGCTTCAATTATTTACTTTCCTTGCAATTTAAGATTCAGTTCTTCTACTTTCTTGCACTTTAAGTTTCAGTAATTTACCTTACTTGCCATTTGAGCTTCTGCTATTTTACCTCTAGTATTTAAATTCCTTGCAATTTACTTTCTGACAATCCAATTCATCAATATTAGCTTAACTAAATTCATCATATAACTAAAGTTTTTTAATCCAATCAATCCCTGTGGGATCGACCTCACTCTTGTGAGTTATTATTACTTGATGCGACCCGGTACACTTGTCGGTCAGTTGTGTGAAATCTTATTTTTCACCCATCAAATTTTTGGTGCCGTTGTCGGGGATTGATTTAGATTAACAATGATTAAGTAAGGTGATAATCTATATTAAGCATTTTTCTTTGTTCTCTACTAAGCACATTGACTGTTTGAGTTTTTGATTCCATTAACCATAACCTCACTCTAGCACAGAGTGTCTTGCTCTTGTGTTTTTTTTTGTCTGTGTTTGTATGCCAGGAGGAAGAAGAGGTCAATACACCTTATTTGATTCTGAGCCAGAGAGAACATTCTTGAGATTGAGATGAGAAGCAAGAGGGAAATGAGTTGTTGGAGAAGAATCAGAAGAAGAAGACCAAGAAATGGAGGGTGACATCCCTAATCCACCTGAGGATGTGACTAACAATAATGGCCAACCTCAGAGAAGAGTTTTAGCCTCCTATACTATCCCCAACCCAAGAAATTGTGGGAGCAGTATCTTAACCCCCAATGTCCATGCAAATAACTTCGAACTCAAGCCTCAATTGATTACCCTGGTCCAGAATAATTGTCAATATGGAGGAAATGCTGCTGAAGATCCAAACCAACACCTCTCTATGTTCTTAAGGATTTGTGATACTGTTAAAACTAATGGAGTCCACCCTGACATCTACAAGCTTTTGTTATTCCCATTTTCACGAGAGATAAAGCCACACACTGGTTAGAGACATTCCCAAAAGAAAGCATCACCAATTGGGATGATCTAGTCAATAAATTCCTAGCCAAATTTTACCCCCTCAAAGAGTCATCAAATTTAAAACTGATGTGCAAACCTTCAGAAAGCAAGAAGGAGAGTCATTATATAAAGCTTGTGAGAGGTATAAAGCTTTGATTAGGAGATGTCTAGAAGGAATGTTCAGTGAATGGGTTGAGCTGCAAAATTTCTATGAGGGCTTGTCTCTAAGTTCAAGGAAAACCTTGGACTATTCTTCAAGAGGATCTTTACAAATGATGAAAACTGCTCAAGAGGCACATGATCTTATAGACATGGTGGCCAATAATGAGTACTTTTACTCTTCTGAAAGGCAAACAGCTCCAAAGAGAGGAGTATTTGAGCTTGATGGAGTTGATACCATATTGGCTCAAAACAAGATTATGCACCAACAACTCCAACAACAAATTAAAATGATGTTAAAAAGGATGGATGGGCTACAACTTGCAATAGTGAGCACCACAAATCAACCTCCAGTGGTGTGGGGACAACAAGAAGAGAGCTATAAGGAGCAACAGCCAAAACAAGTGCAATACATGCACAATCAAGGAGCTAGATCAAATGATTTCCATAGAGATACCTACAACTCATCTTGGAGAAACCACCCCAATTTAAGGTGGGGGAAGAACCAAAAATAGCAACCTTGGCAGAGAAACTCAAACCAAAACAATGCCAGAAACACAAACCATCAAACCCATCAAAACACTAACCAAAATTCATACAGGAAACCACAAAACAACCACCCTGCATCCAATTTCTATCCACCCAATAATCCCTCAGCTAACCAAAATAACTTTCACTTACCCTCAACATCCCACACTCAACCACAACCACCCCAAGAATCTCAAAGAATCTCCAATTTGGAGATAATAATGGAGAAAATGATCAAGCACAAATAACTAGCTAACAAGAACCATGAAGCTTCACTAAGAAATTTGGAGAGACAGATTGGTCAGTTGTCCAAGCAAACAGTGGCTGAAAGACTAACCAATGCACTACCAAGTGACACTATTTCCAACCCCAAAAAAGAGTGTAAAGCAATTCAACTTAGGAGTGGGAAGACACTGGAGAATGACATTGGCAGCAAGAAACAAGTAAAAGAGGACAAGCATGATCAAGAGACGTCCAATAAAAAGGAGGAAGAACCACAAACTTCAAAGAAGGGAGAGCAAGTAATGGAAGAGCATCCACAGTTGGAGAAGAAGGTGGTGAAGCCATACACACCTCCTTTTCCATACCCTTAAAGGTTCAAAAGAGAGCTTAAAGATCAATAATTTCCCAAGTTCCTAGAGGTTTTTAAGTAGTTGGAAATTAACATTCTCTTGCTGAAGCATTGGAGCAGATGCCTCTATATGCAAAATTCCTTAAGGAGCTCATCAACAAGAAGAGAAGCTGGAATGAAAAGGAAACAGTGATCGTGACCGAAGAGTGCAGTGTAGTGATTCAGAAAGGCCTGCCCCTAAAACTTAAAGATCCTGGAAGTTTCTTTCTATCATGCACCGTTGGTAACATGCCCATTGGTAAGGCCTTATGTGATTTAGGCTCAAGTATCAATTTGATGCCACTTTCCATGATGAGAAGGCTATCTATTATAGAGGTAAAGCCTACGAAAATGTCCTTGTAACTAGCAGATAGATCACTTATCAAACCTAGTAGAGTGGTGGAGAATCTCCTAGTTAAGGTAGAAAAGTTCATATTTTCAGTAGACTTTGTGATCTTAGATTTAGATGAAGAAGGAAACGATTCCATCATATTGGGAAGACCTTTTCTAGCCACGGCAAAGGCCATCATAGATGTAGAAAAAGGAGAAATGATCTTGAGGGCACATGATGAACAAATAATCCTGAATATTTTTAAGGAGATGCAGCACCCTGCTCAAAAGAAAGGTTGCATGAGAATTGAGGAGGAGGATTTAAATTGGAAAGAAAAACCCAAAGAATCATTCACCAACTCACCCCGGGTGCAAAAGAAAGACATTGAAGAAGAACAAAAGAATCATGAAGATAAAGAAGCTGAGGAAAGATTGCAAAAAGAGTCTACACATTTGAAGAAGGCTCCTGATATAAAGCCTGATGATAAGAAGAATGAGTCACCAAAGAAAGGGAAAAGGAACAGGAAAAAGGATCCAAGAGGGTGGAGAAATAAGAAAATCTCAACTGAAGGGTTAGAGGGAAACAAAGTGAAGCTAATCTACCAACAGTGGGATACGTCTCCACAATCTGTTGATTATTACACTGTAAGCAAAGTACTCTCATTGGAGCACATAGAGATTGTTCATCAAAGCACAGGAAGAAGGCTCACAGTGAGAGGAGACAAGTTGAGGCATTATGATCATCAACCACCTTAATAAGGAACCAATGTCAAGCTAGTGACAATAAAAGAGCGCTCCATGGGAGGCAGCCCATGATTTAATACTCTTGCTTTTATTTTAATAATTAATGGTTCTTCTAGCATTAGTTTGAGCTTTCATGGGTAGATTTAATGGCTGCAAACATCATCTTAAGGCATATGTTTGATTCTTAAGTTTGGTTTGCCTAACGGCACTCCAAAGTGGCTCTCCAAACATAATGATCATATAACCATCTTAGGACATGCACTCATTCATTTTATTGAAGCATATAGATAAACCTTAAGTTTGGTGTTCTACATGGGCTATGAGTTTCAAGAAAGTCACATTTGCTCTAAAAAGCTCAAGTTCTTGATGGGATAAACCATGTCTTGCATCAATTTAGTGAATTTATTTTGTTTAAATAGAAAATAAACTGTTCCCTAGGATGATTAAACTAACAGTGGCAAGAAGCAAATATTTCATATGAATTAATGAGAAACAAGTTTGGTGTCCACCAAAACTATGTTGGCTCACACTTAGCACGGTTAGTAGTCATGTACAGGGATCATGTGCTCAAGAATTTTTCCTTCTATTTTGTTATTAATTTTACTCACTTACGCCATTTCTTTAGAATTCACTTTTGTTGCTTTGTTCAAATGGATAGGTATAAAGAAGATTGAGGCAAAACCATGTCAGGTACGGTTGTCCCAAGGAGAAAAGATAGGTCACATGTGCATGGTTGGGAAGCACAAATCTGCAAGGTTCGGCACGTAGGAGACCGAACCATATACCCAATAAAGAGGTGGTCCTCGTCCTCATCCACCTCTACATACAAACCGTTCATTCCATGATCTTCATAAAGACGTGCTCGATCTTCATCCTTCATTGCAACATAACTGAACCACAAACCCATTGTTTTGTTGCAATAATTCATGTCCTTGCTATAAATTGGCCAACAACACCTCTTGAGGCCACATACCTTTGCCTTATTCATATAACCCTTCCATACAAGCTACAACAATCTTCTTCCAACCCAAAATATCACATGGTACCCATATTTCTCCATCCTTACCCCCTGAACTATACTCTAACCCAAAGTATCCTGTGTTACTCCTTCTCCATCCAAATGGCTTCTTCAAGTTCCAGAAGAAGGAAAGGAAAGCAACCAGTTGAAGCCGAACCACCCACTTTTGATAACAGGAGATTTAAATCTCAGTTTCATAAGCACCAATATCATGGTTGGGTGGTGGAAAAGAAAATAATCCCAGAGGTCAGATTTAGAATGGAAGAGGGTGAGTATCCCATGATGAGGGAAATCATTGAAAAAAGAATATGGGAACTCCTCTGTGAACCCCTCACAGACATAAGTGCAACTATGATAAGGGAGTTCTATGCAAATGCAGCAAGACAAAGCAAAACTGAACCCCCTTACAAAAGTTATGTAAGGGGAGTGGAAGTTTCAATCTAGCCACAATCATGCAGGTTCTGCAAATAAGAACAATACTTTTCAAAGAGCCCAACTTTGATGAGAGAACAAATGGTGAGAATGATCCTGATGAGCTCATAAATGATGTATATCTGGAAGGAAAAGATTGGGTGAGAGATTCAAACGGGGAGCCATGTCACTTAAAAAGGATGGACATCTCACTTGAGGCCAAAGGTTGGTACGAAATAGTGAGGAAATGAATCATCCCCACTGGAAACCCCTCTGAAGTTACTCTAAAAAGGGCAATCATAGTACATTGCATACTTACAGGAGGAGAAATAAATGTCCCTCAACTAATTGCAGACGGCATCCAAGAGATGGCTGAAAGCAGCAGCAAGTCATCTAGACTTGGCTACCAAAGTACCATATTGCATTTGTGCAATAGAACAGGGGTGCTTTTTGAAGATGCAGACACAGATTGGGTACAGGATGGAAGGTCACTCACCAGGCAGAGAATAGAAGGTGCCACTCATGAGCAAAGTGAGGGAAGACCCTAGAGAAGAAGAAGGAGATCCCAGATGGAAGAAGGACAGGCTTCCAACACAATGGATTTAAGCCAACTCTAAGATGCTATCGAGAAATTGTCTCAGCAATATATAAAAGATCAGGAACACCAGCAGTACATGAAGGCGCAGGAGCAGCAACAAAACTGGCAGCTAAGAATGATGGAGCAACAAGAAAACTGGCAGCTAAAGATGATGGACCAGCAAAGGGAATTCCAAGCAAGATCTCTGGATTAACAAAAGGAACAATCTGTGCAATCCCAAGAATCATTGGACAAATCGTTCCAGCAACAAGCTGAGCAAGAGAAGTATATCCAAGATCTTTTTTGATGGAAGAATATATACCACACTGCTGGAGAAGCTAAGCACCCAGACAGGGTGGAGTTTGACATAGAAACTCAAGCCAAGCTGAATTACATAGGCAGCTGCATGCCAGTGCTGAATCAGGAAATTATACCATATCATATGTGTTCTGAAATAATAGAAACACAAAAAGAAAGAGCCAAAAGAAATGTAGCAAGAATGGAACAAAGGCTGAGAGATGCTGGACTCTGGGAGCTGACAGAGCAATGTGAGAAACAAAAAGAAGCAAGCAGGAAAAAGCAGGAGCCAAAGAAGAAGGAGAAGAAAGGAGAATCAAGCAAAGGGAAAGACCACAAAAATTAGAGGTGGTGGAGTTTCTTTCATAATCTTAGCAAATAAGGAAGATGCACATCTGAAAAATGATATGCCTTCCAAGTTTTCATGCTGTGCACATTTATGATTAAGCTTTCATGTTCTGTACTCCTGTGTTTGGTTGTCTTCTGATTTTAAATGTTCATTCAGTTTTGTTTCTCTAGTTTCTCTGTAATTCAATAACTGAGATGCTTGATCTTTCACAACACTACAATCTTGAAAAATTGCTTGCACTCAAGATTTCAAAAATGCATCAGAGAACTTTTCTTTGAAAAGAAGGATTAAGGAATCAAAAATTCATTTTGAGGCAAGCAAAAGATTAAGAGAAGTGGTGGTTCTAGTTGTATGATTGTGTATTGAGATTGCATGTTTATGAAAACTTGCATGGGAGCTCATAGGCAGGAAGTAGAGTTCAAAGAAATGTTATGGAGATTCTCAAATATTTATTGATCCAAGAAATAGCAACAAAAGCAAATTAAAGAAATAGAAAAACATAAGAACATGGCAAAAGGCTCTGAGCACCAATTACTAGGAAGAAAAAGAAAGAAATAAGGACTCAAAGAGTTACTATCCTAGTTAAATTCTTGTGGTAGAATTGTGTCAAAGAGAGAGGCTTAAGTAAATCCTAAGGGATGCTTCAACACCTAATACCTTAAAACCAACTGGTTTGAGAGTATTGATTGAAAGCTTATCTAAAGAGCCGCTTTGAGACATGACACTTAGAGTTAATGCCAAAACACAGAAACCATGAGCTGCTTCAAGGTGATTACCTATAGAGAGATCTCTATAATATCATTTGAATAAAAGTCATAAAATCTAAAACTTCTAAGATGTAGGGACTAGTAAGCACTGAAGCCTTTGCATGAGCATATAATTTAGAGTTCACCCCACTATCACTTAATCACTTCACTCACAGGACATTACAAGTTATTCTTCAATCCATTCCAATTAAAGAACCTCTGTGCATAATTCTTTTCTCGCTTGGGTACAAGCAAGGTTTTAAGTTTGGTGATGTGATGACAAGTCATCTTATGCTAGTTTTACTAGCTTTTATACTTGCTTTTATTAGGTTTATTACACTTTCTTGCACACTAAGTAAGTGATTAGAGTGGAATTTCATGTTCATCTTGGCTCAATCAAACATGGTTGATTTTATAAAAAATCATACGATTTATGCACAATTTAGTTGATTATTATGAATAATGCAAAATCTTGTGATTTTGGTGAGACTTTGATTACTTGTTTGGTTGATGACAGGTGCAAAGATGGAGAAAGAAAAACAAGTGCAGATGAACGCTGCATTCATTTGAAGAACACTACGTTCACACGTGATGCGCGCGCATACAAGACGCCTCCGCATAGGTGAGAAATTTGAAAATCCACGCGTATGCGCACATGGCGCGCACGCATGGGTGAGGGATTAGCATTCACAAGCCACAAATGCAACGTTCACTTCGAATGAACGCCTACGATACTTTTAGAGTTGAGATTTGAAATTAGTCACCGGCGCGCATGCATGCATGACGCGCACGCGTCGATGTGACAGAAGTGGTGGTTGGCACGAATGCGTACATGACGCTGGAATGCAGAATTGAAGTTTTACCATCCATGCGTACGCGCACAGGACGCGTACGCATGAGGAGCGTTCATGGCGTGAACGTAGCGTTCAATCAATGAACGCTACAAGGGACGCGCACGCATGCATGGTACGCGCAAGCATGGTTGAAGCAGAAGATCGCATCAACGCGCACGCATGCAGTACGCGCACGCGTCGATGGGGAAAACGCAAGGGACGCTCACGCACTAAGGATGCGCACGCGTCGGTGAACGAACGCTACGTTCACCTGATGCTGCATGGAAGCACCAATTTTGGACCCACTTCATCAGAAGGCCAACAAGCCCACTCCAAGCACATAAGGACTGAATTAGAAGGTGTATAAATAGGAGGAAATTTGATTTAAGAGAGGGACTTTTTTTTGGGGGGATATTTTATCTTTTTTTCAATTTTCATTTTAGTTTGCCTTTATCATTTTTAGCTTTCCTTTAGTTCTTTCTTTGAGTTGGAGATCTGAGTTTATTTTCCCTTTTCTGTTCTTCATCGTCTTCTAGAATTTTCTTTTATGCTTTGGTAGTAGAACAATGATGAACTGAACCCCAATTTCATTAGGGAGAGGAGCACTATTGTAATTCCAATGAATCAATGAAATTCTTCTTCTTCTCAATTCAATTGTGTAGCTATTTGGTATCTTCTATTTTGATTGTGAGTTATTCACTCTGGAAGGGGGTTTAACTAAATTGAGTGTAGGTGCGAGCCTCGAAAGGGGAATCACCTCATTAGAACCGAAGCTCTATCCTTCACTACTCTCTTGATCAACATTATTCGGGAGGAATTGAGATATTGAGATTAATGTGGCTAATGGATGAGAGAAATGTACTCTAACTCTTCTCATGACAATTAGATCAAGGAATTGGCAAGATTGATTGTAATTAAAGAGATTGGATTGCCATGGAATTGGGATCCAATCAATTTCAATCCGCCATAGATCTATGCATATGATTGAGGAAGGAGTTGAGACTCAATCGATTCATGAAGGATTATAGTATCTCCAATCCCTGATGAATTATTTTCCCTGAATTTCTTTCACTTTGATTTCTCTGCACTTGCTGCAAATTAGATTCACTAGTTCTGTTTCGATTCTCAGTACTCAAATCCTTTTATTATTCATGCAATTTAAGTTTCCTTGCCATTTAATATTCGTGCAATTTTAATTCCTGCATCTTAAGCTTCAATTATTTACTTTTCTTGCAATTTAAGATTCAGTTCTTCTACTTTCTTGCACTTTAAGTTTCAGCAATTTATCTTTCTTGCCATTTGAGCTTTTGCTATTTTACTTCCAGTATTTAAATTCCTTGTAATTTACTTTCTGAGAATCCAATTCATCAATATTAGCTTAACTAAATTCATCATCTAACTAAAGTTGTTTAATCCAATCAATTCCTGTGGGATCGACCTCACTCTTGTGAGTTATTATTACTTGATGCGCCTTGGTACACTTGTCGGTTAATTTGTGTGAAATCTAATTTTTCACCCATCACCTTCCTTATTTTTAATGTAAAAGTTTAAAAAATTGTTATTTATTTATTAAAATCAGCCATTAAAATTAATTATTATATATTTATATTTATGTATAAATACACATAAATATACGTGTTGTTTAACTTATTTTTAATATTATTTTATATTTTAACATATATTTTATATTAATGACTAATTTTAGTATATATCTAAAATAATTAAAAAATATAATTAAAAAGTTTTATATGAACCAATTATACATATTGATGTATTCATCCTAAACTTTTTTCATTCAAACACTAATCTTATTGATCTATTCAAAAACTAACGTATTAAATTTGATCTCTCATGGTTGTCCATATTAACATTGCATGTAATGATGAATTATGAATAATGCAATGGTTCTACATATTTAGGCCAGAGCCGGATAAAATATTAAAAAAGTGCTAAAAATATTTACACAATAAAATAAAATTTAAATAAAATTTTTAAAAAATTATTACAGAAGATTATTAAAAAAATTTAATTATTAAAAAGATCTTTAATATTAAAATTAATTAAAAAGACTAATTTTATAATATTTAAAAAAATAATTTTTTTTGTGAACAGATAAATATATCTTTAGATTATTTTTTTATTTATAAAATTAATCCTTTTAAATAATTTTAATATTAATGATTTTTTTAATAATTAAATCTTTTTAATAGTCTTTTATAATAATTATTTTATAAAATTTTAAAAAAATAAACTGAAATTTACATATAATTTACATATAAAAAATTAAAATTAGAGCCATTATTACCCCCTTTCCTACTATATAGTTCCGTCTAACATATTACTATTGCATCTAAAGATGAATTATGAATAATTTAACAAAAAAATATTATTATTATTAATGTAAAATTATTATACAACAATACTTTTAAAATAAATAGTTATGAAATGTATATTTGTTTTTAATTATTAGTTATCTTATGTACATCTAATTCGACGATATGCTTTTAGTTAAATTTTTTTATTATCTAAAGAAAAAATTAATTGTAACTAAATGTTAATATCCAACAGTGTGTAAATAATATGAATAACATGTTTTTAATATATTTATAAGAAAAATATTAGAGAGCCAATATTTGTAGTATAAAAAAATAAAAAATTAATTAATATTCATTCAAATACAAAATAGAAATGCAAAAGAAAAATATTGACCACCTGGCACCTGCATTTTTCAATTTATAAATGGTTGCCCCTCCTGTTGAATTTGATCGATGAATAAATGCTTATACTCATCATGCTGTAATTGAACCAAATCTTATTTGGAATAATTTCTAGTTATTTCTTTTTTACATATTTAAGTAATAAACCTTGTATATTTGCTTCTTTTTCTTTTGGTCAGGGTTCAAGGTCCGCAGAACAGATCGCTGTCACCCTTTGAATTTTTCCACGGTTGCTAAATAGTGAATAAGAATGAGGTTCACGCACGAGAGACGCGAGCATATTTGTTTATGTTTTTTTTGGACAGAGATAGAGCATCTTTGTTTATAAATATATAAAAGTAGCCTAATCGGAAAGCCTCCAAACTATATATTTATTTGAAAAATTCACTCCATGCGGACTGGGGATTTGTTTTAATAAATAAAATATTTATTTACTAAAATATATAATTTATATTTTTTTATCAAAATGCATTATATTTTTTATTTTCGTATCATGTTTATATATGCAGTGTGTAATGCTCTTATTTTGTTTATAGTATAAAATAAAATACGTATAATATTATTTCATTTACAGTATAAATGAGATAAAACTGGAAATAGTATATATATATGCATTTTGTCTATAGCGATTGTTTACAGTTTGTCACATCTATTTCTTCAACTTTTTTCTCACTTTTACCATTTTCTAATCAAATTTTGGAATTACTTCAAAATTATAGCACACAGCGATAATTATAATGTGGATATCAACCGACTGAACGTGATTTGGCACATTGTTTGGACAGCTAACTTTAAGATTGATGTTACTTTTCGTTTTATGTTTATGTTAAAGTATAGATGTATTGCTATAGTCAGGATACTTTTATACAATTAATATGTAGTATATGTTAGATGAATAAATATATTATTAAGAATGGTTTAAATGATAGAATATAATTTTAAACATAATTTAAAATGAATTTATTAATTAAATATTTAGTTAGCTTTGTTTTTCTTTAATCTAAGTTATTAAGCGTATGTTTTTTATTTTAGTTCTTAATTAGGGTTCTTAAAAATTTTTAGTAAAGTTGAGTAACTAAAAAATGTTTCTGCTTCTATTTATTAAATATTTAAATAAATGATTTTGTTTTTTATTTTTTTATTATTTAAATTATGTTTTTAAGTTGATATTATACTTGTTAGTTATTTAAATAAATATTTTTACTTAATATAACTTATAAAAGAGATAGGAAATGAATGTTGTTATTAATTATTTAATTAAATAATTTTATTTAAATTAAATTATATAGATATTTATTAATTTAATTATTTGACTAAATATTTTTATTTTCTATATGTTTATTAATTTAATTATTAATTATTTAAATAAATATTTTTATTTAAATGAATTTATAATGTAAATGTTTGTAGTTATTTGTAAAAAAATTATTTATAATTTAAATTAGTTTGTTATGTATATGTTTTTTGGTAGAAATTTTTACTTTGAATTTTTTATAGCTTTATAGGTTTACAGATTCCTAATTCGGATTTATTTATTATTTATCAGATGCCTCGCTTACTTTTTCTCAGGAGAGTGAGTCACACACTCCCACCATCGGACGCCATTGTCCCCAAGGTAGGGAGGCTGGCTTCGGGAACGCTTTGCCTATCAGGGATTTCGTGTTCGACAACTCCCTGATCACGGTATTTGTGGAGCGTTGACGTCTATAGATCCACACTTTCCATCCATCGTAGGGTGAGTGCACTATCACACTGCAGGATGTCGCATACCACCTCGGGTTACGCACTAATAGAGTGCCTGTGGGTGGTTGCTTTCATGACTTCCATACAAGGTATGTGACTAAGGTTTAGGAGTTAGTTGAGCAGTTATTTGGTGCTAGACCTCCTCCAGTCCAGCAGTAGGGAACACAGAGGAAGGAGTCTTTCTCCCTAAAGCTGACTTGGCTTCGGGAGCGTGTTCGACAGATGCCCAATACTAACGATCTAGCCACTCTTCGACAGTATGCGAGGTGCTTTATACTGTTGATGATCGGGAGTTACTTGATGATTGATAAGTCTAATAATCAGGTCCATCTCTGGTGGCTCCCACTACTAGATGACTTTCAGAGGTGTCGTTCTATGTCTTAGGGATCTGCGGTACTAGCATGGACATACCATTTCCTATGCTCCGCAGTACATCACTCCACCACAGACATTGCAGGATGCACTCCTCTACTAGTATCTGGGATATACCAGAGATTCCCTAAATGGTGTCCACATGAGCGACAGGTTTACATGTACCTTATGGCTGTGAGTTAACTGTTCAGTTTGGTTTTACTATTCCTCATTTTCATAATTCAATATGATGTCCAATTAACTGAATCATGGTACTTCTTACAAATGTCCACAGGTTGATCGGCATGACATAGCACAGCAGGGACCAACACGAGCAGAGAGTCCTGTGATGGCGTCGGGAGTTGGATCAATTACTGTGGGATGAGGTAAGCTTGTTACCTTTTTCTGTGGTTTAACTTGCATAGATAACTCAATCTTTTTTAGCACTTGCTACTCATCATTATTTCACTACGTCCATTATAGTTCCTGCGGATGCCGTACGACGACCCTGCACTATAAGATATCTGTTCGCCATGGCTGAAGGAAGAGGTAGAGTGGGGGATATCGATGTCTGTTGTCCCCCCTAGTCTGCTTCAACATAGTTGAATTCTACCATGCCGACTAGGTGAAGCGCCAGTTCAATGGTGAGCAACCAGTGCTAGGGGACCCGGTCAACGTTGACAAGTTCCTGAGTGCCACATGATGGGGAGAGGATGTCTGGTAGCCTACCAAGCTTTATGAGTGGTATGATCGGTGGATGGCTCAATTTCAGGAGGGATACCAGATATCCATTCAGACGAGCTTAGACTATCGGCCGACGCGGGAGTACGGGGATTGGTATCAGCTGGCATGCCGTGTTAGACACTTGTCAGGGCAGGATGTGCTTGATAACCCTAGGTTGTTTGAGTTACCGGGAGATGTATAACCTTTTTCCAGCCAGCTGAGAGACATCCTAGACCTTTCCTAGGACGTCCTTGATCGTCGTCAGCGGGCCAGAGAGGTTCAGCTGGATATTCAGAGGCCTACCAAGAGAGAAAGCAGTGTCAGAGAGTGCAGAAGAGTTGCAGGATGTCAGAGGCATAGGGTTAGGTCTCGCATGGAGCACCTGGATGTGGAGTCCGAGGAGGAGGCGAGTATCACTGACAAAAGGAGCACGACGATATCCTAGATGACCAGGGTGACTCACCCCCTCCTCCATAATTACCACCACCACCTCCTCCACTTCCATCACCATATTTGCCTTCAGGGTTAGGCTCACAGGCAGTTCGGGATAATTGGGATGTTGCCCCCTGGTTGGCATGACCTTAGTGCATCCATTAGTCGTCAACAGGCATCGATGGTGAACGAGATAGATTTCGAGAAGGCTTTTCATATTCATGCCACTAACCAGCCCACCATGCAGCACATTACAGAGCAGTTCTACACAAATAGAGAGAGCAGAGTATAGGTCAACCACAGCAGTATTCGTCTGCCCCTATGTCCACTACTATTTGGGTTCCATATTATTCTCCAGGCTTTGGCACTTTATACGGCACATACATCTGACCCAGTGCTCAGTATGAGATGCCGCCTTCAGTGGATTACGACCTATTGATGACGGCATCCCAGCCGATGCCTACACCACCTGCTGCCCACCTTACCAGCCTCAATATCAGCTATAGCCTCCTGCAGACACACGTCCTAGTAGACCTTAGCGACAGACACAGGCTCCACTATGTGGCATCAAACATCGACTGCATTTTCTGGGTGATCACCACCGATGACATCATTATTATTTTTGTATTTTCTTATTCTATATATTACCATTGATGTATCTTGATACACTATCTGTGTTGTATTTTAGAACATCATTTATGTTATATTCTAGTATTGTGTTGTAGTTTAAGCTTTAGATTTCAAGTCTAACATAAATGTCGTGATCATGGATAACTTAAATCGCATAAAATTCACGTACAAAATATGCTTACTAAAAATATAACAAAGTGAACCACGATATGAACCACACAAAAACATAAAAGATGCAAACAACAACCTTAACAAACACCAACAAAGTAGCGAGCGTAAACTAAACGTCCTCCGTTAGCCAGTTTGGACAACCTTTTCGGGTATGAACGATTTGCTTGCAGAGACTACATCATTTCTCTTAGAGCTCACCCTCTTCCATCTTATTATGAAATCTGGTGAAAATAGGTCTACCAGTAGACTTCCTGAGCATGGCAAGGTTAAGATGAAGCCATGTCCCATACCACTCCGGCCAAAGCTTCTCATCTGGTATCGGGAAAAACTCCGTCTCATACACCTTAAATACGATCTGCTCCAAGTACATTGGATGGATGTATGGACCACATTCAACACTTGCGGCATCACACAGGTGGAAAGCACATGACGACATGGAAAATGGAGTGATTGGAAAAGGCTACAGTTACATGTCCCAGTCGTCAAGCAAACAAGGAACGACCCTTGCGACCAACCCTCGAAATGTTCTAACTCCTCAACCAGGAACATTAAAGCCCATCTGTCACAGTGAGTGTCGCGCATCTTCGATATTCCCTCTCTATTCTTCTCAATAGTAGCCATTAGCCGCTGTGAAAATCGATTACCCACCACTAGTTTTTGCATGTGCCTCTGATAAACCACTATTTCATGGTTCATCTTGTGCTCAATTGAGTGGATTTTATCAATTCTTTACCCACTTATTCATACTATTTGCATGGTTTTACATTTGCCTTCCTAATTATGTGCTTTGATTGAAAACATGCTTCTTTGGCCTTAAGTTCCCTATGTTTAATCCTCTATTATTACCATTAGATGTCTTGATATGTGTGTTAAGTGATTTCAGGGATTATGGGGCAGGAATGGTTTAGAGGATGGAAAGGAAGCATGTAAAAGTGGAAGGAATACAAGAAGTTGAAGGAACTGCAAAGCTGTCCAACCTGACCTCTTCGCACTCAAACGGTTATAACTTTTGCTACAGAGGTCCAAATGATATAGTTCCAATTTCCTTGGAAAGCTAACGTCCGGGGCTTCGATTTGATATATAATATGCCATAGTGGCCCTGACGCTAGGCGACGCGACCACGTGCTCCATGCGGCCGCGTCGTAGTGACGGAAAACCAGCGTGGCAGATTTCTTCTCCAGCGATTTCTGGGATGTTTTCGACCCAGTTTTCGACCCAGAAAACTCAGATTAGAGGCTATAAAGTAGAGGGATTGCATCCATTCAGATCATGCTTTTGATAATTCATTTTTTATTATTTTAGATGTAGTTTTTAGAGAGAGAGGTTCTCTCCTCTCTCTTAGGATTAGGATTTAGGACTTCTCTTAGTTTTAGAAGTGACTCTCAATCCCAGGTTCAATGTTCTTTGTATTTATTTATTTTCAACGTTCCATGTTTAGATTGATTTTCTTAATTAATGTTATTTGAGATATTTCAGTTTATGATTGTTTTATTTATGAATGCTTTTTATTTAATTTAGATAGTTTTCCTTTTTGGCTTTGGTTAAATAATTGGTGACTCTTGAGTTATCAAACTCATTGTTGATTGAAAATTGGATTTCTTCATTTCATTAATTCAAGTTCCAATAACTCTGACTTTTCCCAAGGAAAGACTAGGACCTGAGGAATCAAAATTAATTCATCCATTTAACTTACCTTCATAGTTAGAGGTTAACAAAGTGGGAGAAAAATCCAATTCTCATCACAATTGATAAGGATAACTAGGATAGGACTTCCAGTTCTTATACTTTGTCAAGAGTTTATTTTACAGTTATTATTATTTATTTTAAGTGTCATTTAACATACCTTTTACCTTAATCTAAAACCCTAAATATACTTTTGCATAACCAATAATAAGAACATACCTCCCTGCAATTTCTTGAGAAGACGACCCGAGGTTTAAATACTCGGTTATCAATTTTAAAGGGGTTTGTTACTTGTGACAACCAAAACATTTGTATGAAAGGACTTTTGTTGGTTTAGAAGCTATACTTGCAACGGGAATTTATTCTGAATTCTAGACCACGCAAAAGTTCTTTCAGCAGCCTCTCATCCTTTCCTGACAAACAACTGCTGCACCCTCTCATAGGTGCATCGCGCGATGGCTGAAATCGGAAGTAGCATGTATCCTTAAACACAACATTGATGCACTCAGAGAGGTTCATCATCATGTGCCCAAACTGGCGACCGCTATCGCACTGTTGTATCCAGATCTCTTTGTTGAATCTACCAGCCCAGTCCGCCATCTCCACTACAAGCCCCTCAATGCATCTATGCACCACTCGTATCTAGCCTTGCTTGGACGATAAGCAGCATTTATGAGAAACTGCTTTTTCTCGGTGGACTTGAAACAAGACATAAAGTTTGTCGTCATGTGCCAGACACGGTTAGCATGAAACGCTCTAGGAGGATGCCAACCACTACTGTCAGCTCTTAGTGCATCCTTGATTGCCTGAGATCTATCAAAAATAATTAACAGGACTTCCTGTTGGGTGACGTGTTACCTCAGGTTAGTAAAGGAGAAAGACTATGAATCCATCGTCTCAGACTCAATAATTGTCAAGGCTACAGGAAGGATATTGCTGTTACCATCTTGTGCTATTGCAATAAGCAAAACACTACCATATTTTTCATATAGATGCATGCCACCGACGGAGACGAATGACTTACAATGCTTGAATGCCTCCACATGGGTAGGGAAGGCCCAAAATACCTTATCAAACATACTGCAATCATGAATCATAAGGTGCCCATCATAGTACGATACGCAATGGTGTCACATATCCTTCGGGGACAACAACTCTGCAGTGCTTGTAGCAACCTCGACACCTTATTGTATGACTCCTCCCAATTATCATATATCTGTGCAATTGTCTTTTATTTCGCCATCTAGACCTTTCTATATGAAGGTTTGAAGGGATAGCTTTGCTCAGCTGCACTTTGTAGGACAACGATACTGATGGATGGGCTAAATTGTATCAACGAGAGGATGACATGGCAAATAAGACTGCTTTCCAACTGTTGGTGATCCTGAGACATAGTGGGTGCTAAACACGTGTGTGCTCCTCCCACCCTACATACCTCCCTATTGAAATAGAACAACTGTGGTTGACATATACAACAAGCATAACAATGATAATTGAGAATATAGAAAATAACTAAGCTGGAACTTACTAATATTTGGGATTATGTCAGAGAGAAACACGAAGACTCCAAAGGTAGTCTGCTTCATATTATTAGTAATACACATGATATTTTAATCGATCCGGCTCCACAACTCGATACTTAGTGTTTCTGCAAATGCTGTAATTCCTCACACCCTGCGTTACTGCATCTCTGCTTTTGAATCTATGACCAACTCGAAACTCCACACCACTGTCAAAGTTGTAATTGTCTTCATCCGTGTTGGAAAATGAATTTTTCTTTTACATTGTGTCCAGATCTAATGTATGATAGTGACTGGGTACAGATGATAGGGCCGAAATTAGGTGCAGGATAGGCAGAAGCTACCGACGTGATGGGTCGACAAGGGTCTCCAGTACAAACTCCTCCTCGTCATCATCTTCATAAGAATCGCTCTCGTTGCTATCCGCAACATACTCCTCATTTGAGTCCTCATCGTCATGTCCATGTCTTCCACTAGACTAGCAACATGTATTGATTTGGGTGCGAGAGGTGGGTCATCCTGCACAAAGTTCGAGTAGCCAGATCCACCGCTATCGACATCACCAACCTCCGCAGAAAACTCTATCACTTGTTCTGCCATGATTCTCCAATGGATGTCAAATACCAGGCGTACATGCTCGTCGCCATGGAACCAAAACAGACGAAACCGAAAATTTCTATTTTCCATTAGTGCTCGAAACCTATACCCTCTTCTAATCTCTTTTCTCCCGCTACCACCGACGCCACTCAATATCAGATTCTTCAACTCGAACAAAAAACTTACTTACCGGGTACGTAACAAAATGGGATTCTTGAACTCAAATATCACCCTATTGTCACTATTTTTAATATGGCAATTAGGATACACACTTACAATCAAATATCCACTACTACTAGATATTTTGGCTTATTTTCAGAAGAAAAAAGTAGTAAAATATTTGTGGAGAATACAAAAAGTTGCACATCTTTTTATAGTTGCTGAAAATTCGTCATAAGATATCTTGTTTACAGTGTAAATAAAAAAATACTACATGTATCTTG
This sequence comes from Arachis hypogaea, assembly GCF_003086295.3. Lineage (NCBI taxonomy): Eukaryota > Viridiplantae > Streptophyta > Magnoliopsida > Fabales > Fabaceae > Arachis > Arachis hypogaea. The sequence continues at coordinate 67,598,714 of NC_092039.1, read as the reverse complement.
TTTATACTGTAAACGAAATATACATGTTTACCATTGCGTACCTTATCTCATTTATAGTATAAACAAGATTTATATAGTATTATTTTATTTATACTGTAAACGAAATAAGAGATACGATATATTTTAATAAAAATACTACAAATTGTGTATTTTAATCAATAAAATATTTATTTTATTTATTTAAAAAAATCGTGCGACTGCACGCGTCCTCTCATGACTATTATTATTATATTATTTTTTGCTATTTCGATAATTTTTTTATAATAAAAATATATATTCAATTATTTGATAAATTTAATTAAATTATTATCTAATAATTTTTAATTATTAATTTTATATATAAATAACTGTATTTATCATTTTTTATTTATATATAATTTTTTTAAAATTAAAAAAACATTGGATTTTTGGTATTTTAGCAGAATTCGGAAAAGAATGCAAAAAGAAAAATTGTTCGAAACTTAAAAAAGCACTAGATCTGATATTTGTTTTTAAAATAAATTAAATAATAGAAATCTCTCTAAGTAATTTCTGATTTGTTCCTTACAAAAATTAAATAATAAAAACTGGTTGATGCGACTTTTACAAATCATTATACACACGTAGCCAAAGTCCAAAGATAATTATTTCCACTGATTTCAAGCCCATTTATAGTATTGACAGGTGCTACATTGATATACCCGTTTATACATCATATTAAAAAATAATTACGGTCCTATTCCATGAAATAATTGTTTTTAGTATCAAATAATTAACTCATTTTTTTAATTTTATCGTATATTTAAATTAAGGTTAAATTAATAGCAGCAAATTTTCTATCCTTTTACAAATAAGAGTGTTGACAGATTTTTTTTTCTTACCATCTTTTATCTACCATCAGATAAAAATCGAAAGAAAAAGAAAATAAAAAAGAATTGCATTATGCATCTAAGGAACTCAAACATAAAATATTGACCCACGAGGTCCTCATGCAGCCTTAGCTTCCACTGCGTGTTCCCTAATTATTTCTGATTGAAGACGGTGGGAGTGACATTGAACAATGAACAACATGATTCTTCTATTTATATGATCTCAATTGCGTGAAGCTTTAAATAAAACCAGCACTAATCTTGCACCTTGAGTTGTTTAATTAGCACTCTTCTTCTCCATCAGTTCAACCATGCCCGATATTCAAGTCTACCTTGTGTTGTTCCTTCTATGGTTCATCTCCACCATTTTAATTAAATCTTTATTCACAAAAACCCAAAGTCTTAGGCTACCCCCAGGTCCCCCAATTTCCTTGCCGCTTCTTGGGCACGCTCCTTACCTCCGATCCCTCCTTCACCAAGCGCTATACAAGCTATCACTGCGCTATGGACCCCTTATTCATGTTCTCATTGGTTCCAAGCACGTCGTGGTTGCTTCGTCAGCAGAAATGGCGAAGCAAATCCTTAAGACCAATGAGGAATTCTTTTGCAACCGGCCAATCATGATCGCGAGTGAGAGCTTGACGTATGGTGCGGCCGACTACTTCTTCATTCCGTACGGAACATACTGGAGGTTCCTGAAGAAGCTCTGCATGAACGAGCTCCTCAGTGGGAGAACCCTAGAACATTTCGTTGACACTCGCCAAGACGAAGTGGAGGCGTTTGTGAGGAACATTCTAGAAATATCTAAGACCGGTAAGCCGATCGAGATGAGGCACGAGTTGATAAGGCACACAAATAACATAATTTCGAGGATGACAATGGGAAAGAAGAGCATCAAGAGCGGCGACGAGGTTGCGAGGTTGAGGAAAGTGATTAGGGAAGTTGGGGAGCTTCTTGGAGCGTTTAATTTGGGGGATATAGTTGGCTTCATGAGGCCTTTTGATCTTCAAGGGTTTGGGAAGAAGAACTGGGAAACACATCACCAATTGGATGTAATGATGGAGCAGGTTTTGAAGGAGCACGA